>NC_141000.1:98394981-99594981 GCF_052327205.1 Somniosus microcephalus | reverse complement strand
CCATAGCGACCATGACCAGAGCCTTTGTGGAGTCATTGGCGCATGAACGCATCACCATGGAAAGGATGGCAACCTCCGTGGAAAGGATGGCTACTGTAGAGGAGAGGATGGCTACGGTAGAGGAGAGGATGGCTACGGCCATGGAGGAGCTTAGTCGCCAGGGTATGGAAAACATGGTCATTGTTCAGAATAGAATGACATCGCTTGAGGAGCGATGAGCATCTATTGAACAGAGAAACCAGACCTTCATGGAAGTCCTTCTGAGTAGGACTGCCATTGCAGATACGGGTCCCCATGGCCCCCCTGATGTGCAGCAATGTGCTCTCCAGCCACTTGCAGGTGCTGAAGGGGACCTGACCCATGAGAGGCAGGTTGGTGGCAGACCTCAAGGAAGTGGGGGCTCCTCTCCAAGCGCTCACATTCCATGCCACTGCAGAGCCCTCGATCAGAGCCCCACCGGAGTCCACACCCAAGTGAGATAGGCGTCTGAACCCCTGCATAGCCGTAGGAGCAGCAGACTGTTGACGAGCCCTCACAGGCTCACCACCCCAGAGGACACCCGCTAAAGGTGTCGAGACAGGAGCAGCAGCAAAGTGAGCAAGGGGCCTCCACATCTGCTGAAGCCACAGGGGAGGCACCACGTAGGAGCACACGTAAGAGGAAAATTCTGCACAAATAGTCTCAAGGGTAGTCACTTGGGTGCAATATTGTGTTTACTGCAAAAATGCCATCACTTCGTTAATGTACATAAAATTTCTGATGGCAAATGTTGCAGTTGTATCGTCTGTCATTTCGCTAGTGGGACTTCCACATTGAGGGCTTAGGCATACTTGCAACTGTTAGTATGGTGGTCAGAGTGCTAGGAATCCTCTGGTTCTTGGCCATTGCCAATGCTCTGGTAAGAAGCTGCGAGGCAAAAGTATTTGTTTGACTAGGCTAAGCAAATCTGGCCAGGATGAGTGCGTTCCTTGCATCCCGGGCAGCAATGTTCTCGCGTAATGCTGCCGCTGGTTGATGGGCCTCTGCAGGATGTTCGTTTTTGCCCTACTCCTCCTCATCATCTGAGGAGGATATGTGAGGAGCCACTTGGTCCTCAGGAATCTGCAAGCCTCGACGCTGTGCCACGTTGTGAAGTGCACAGCAAACCACGACGATTCTGGAGACCCTGGCTGCTGAGTACTGCAGGGCTCCACCTGATCTATCCAGGCATCTGAAGCGCATCTTCAGCAAACCGATGGTTTGCTCGATTATGGATCTGGTGGACATGTGGCTGGAGTTGTAGCTCTCCTCAGCCTCGTTGGATGGTCTCCTCAAAGGCGTCATTAGCCACATCCTCAGGGGATAGCCCTTGTCTCCAAGTAGCCATCCGTTAAGTTGGTCTGGTGGACTGAATAGCGGAGGCACACTAGACTGGTGCAGTATGAAGGAGTCATGGCAACTGCCAAGGTACATGGCACAAACATGCAAAATTTCCTTCTTGTGGTCACACACCAGCCTGAACATTAAGAGAGTGGAAGCCCTTGCGGTTGACAAAAATACCTGGATTGCGATGGGGTGCCTTAAGGGCCACGTGTGCAGTCAACGATGCCCTGCACCCTTGGAAAGCCTGCCAGGTGAGCTAATCCAAGCGCTTGCACCGTGACACTTGCTCGATCCTTGGTGAAATGGATGTGATTGGGCACGAGGGCAAAGAGGGCATCGGTTACCTGAGTGATGCAAGTGCGTGCGGCCGCCGGGGAGATGCCGCTGATGTCTGCTGCTGATCCCTGGAATGAGCCTGAGGCAAAAAAGTTGAGTGCGGTGGTGACTTTGACGGCCACTGGTAATGCTTGTCCACCTGGTCCTCTGGGCAGCAGGTCTTGCTGTAGCATTGTGCAGATGTCAGTCACTACCTTTTGCGAAAGTCGGAGCCGCCTTTGGCACTGCTGCTCAGACATGTTGAGATAGCTGACCCTGCGTCTGTAGACCCTGTTTGGGGGGTATCTCCTGTGCCGATGGGCTTCCAGGCGCTAGCCCCTTCTGGCCTGTGCAGCTTCAGGTGGGTGAGCAGCAGCCTGGCGCTCCTGTTGCTGCTGCTGTTGCTGGTGCTGCTGTTGTTCCTGGTTCTGCTGGTGCCTCGGCTGGTGCTCGAGCTCCTCTAATGCCCAGATGGAAAGGAAATAAATGGCTCCCATGCTTCTGGTATATGCCTCCGTTGAGGAAGTGCTGAGTGAAGGTGGCGAGAGGGGTTTCCCAGGAGGTCACACTGGAGATGGGTGTGAGGCTCCAACCTTCCACAGGTGTGGTTAAGCCTTCTAAAAGTTGCCCCAGATCTGAGACCACTAAGTCCTGCCACCTGCAAATGATGGCTGATCAAATCTCCTCCTTAAAGGTTGACCTGCAGTTGATAGTCAGCAATCCAATAGTGCTCCCGCCAGGTTTCACATTCGTGTTTCCCACCAGGCATGTTTCACATGGGAAAAGGGTTAAATTTGCAAGGGCCTTTTAAAATAGGATTATAGAGGCCATTTAGTGGTTGTTAAGGGCCTTAACGACCAGTCCCGCCTGTTGGATGCGGGTCGGAGTTGGGACCATCAGCCACGCCTGAGTTAAAATTGCTCAGAGTCGGCAACCAGGCGGGGGGGTGGGGGGTGCCGCATGCCAGTTTTTGCAATTTTAACCCGCCGCACGCCTCCAATCCTGCCTCCACGGCTCAATGAAAATCCTGCCCGAAGTGTTTTGCATAGTCTCCCACTAAAGTGAATCTTCCATAAAAGGAAGCGAGGTCATTTTTACTTGTAATGGGATTTGTGACATGTATATTGTTTGAAATATTTAATTCGGCTGCCATCCCCCCTCTGCCCACCCAGCCGTGGCAATGTGCAGAAACTTCTCAAACACTGTTTTTTATGAATGAAATGTTGTTCCAGGGACCAAATGCTCTTCAGGTAGACAGAGGCACCAGTGACCAGTCCAAAGATGTGCGGGTTAGGTTGATTGGCTATGATAAATTGACCCTTAGTGTTAGGGGGATTAAATACGTGGGGTTGCGGTGGGATATGTGTCGGTGCAGGCTCGATGGGCCGAAATGGCCTCTATCTGCACTGTGGGGTTTCTGTTCTGTTCTGTTCTGTTTATTTGTGTAGGTACGTGTATCAAAGATAAAGATAATGATTGGGAAATTTAATTCCTTCCTTTCCCTCTTCATTCGGCGACCTCATCAAACACGAGGGTATGGCGGGTGTCTTACAGCTGAGTTCATCTATGATGTTCATACAACTCCAACATCTGAACAGTTTTCCCCCTTCCCCAAGACTGATATTTTCATTCTCAAACTACTTCTGACCTTCCTGAGCAAATCTGTGTTTATTAGGCTAAAGTTGAAGGATACTATGGACACTGGATGGTACACTAGGAAATAGATTGAGTCTGCCTATTGAAATTTGCAAAGCATGTTCTTCACCCTCCTTTATTTTCTATTTGGTGTCCATTTTTTTTGCCAATTAATAAATTGAGCAAATAGAAATATAACTTCCTCCTATCTTCCTCCTCATTAGCACTAACAATATGGCTCCTAAATTCTGCAGGTTTGTAATCCTGGCAGTTGTGTGTTGATCACACTCACTGTTGAACTCTGCCGCTGAAGTTTACAGGAGCAAGGTGAGGAGTCTGCAGGAGCAGACCTTTGACAGTGTGGCAGACATATCTGTGGCATCCCCCCCCACCCCGCCCCAATGAAGACCCCCTGGAAATGCTGGGGTCAACGCTTGGCCCCAGTCCAACCTCTGCCCCACCCACCCTGGTGGAGCCCATTTGCACCCTTCAGGAGGTCAGCATGAGCCTTCTCACTAGACATACACAAGGGCTCATTGAGACTGAGGAAGCAGGAACTCCCAACATGTGGAGCTTCTGCCCCCTCTGTGCCAGTAGTCATGTTTATGATGGGTGAGGCCACTGGAATCTCCCATTTAAGGCCAGCACCTGACCCATCTGGGTCCCAGTGGTGTTTACAACCATTCTGGAAGACTCCTACCAGAATTATGGCGGGATTCTTCTGAAACAACTGGACAAATTTGGAGCCTATGTATTTTTTTAACCACAGGTTTAGTTTCAGAGTAAAGTGGTTCCTTGCAGGGTCACTGAAGGGTCTGCCTTCAATTCCACTATCAGATGAGTCTATATAGCCCTGAGTGGCAATGTCCCCATACTGACTGGTGAAATGGTTGAACATCAGTATAATCTGCAGACTAACAACAGAATCAATATATTTAATTAATTAGTTCCAGCCTTGTTGGATAATGAACAGCAAGTCTGCAGAGCCTTTATGCAGCTAAAATAACACATACAAGAAAGAAAAGAAAGAAAGACTTGCATTTATATAGCACCTTTCATGACCACCGGATGTCTCAAAGCGCTTTACAGCCAATGAAGTACTTTTAGAGTGGAGTCACTGTTGTAACACAGAAGTCCTTGCAGTGCTCCCATCGCTTGGGTGTCTCCAAATATCAATCCAGAGCACAAAACTACCCCGAATCAGTCAAGTGTCAGTTTGGCTCAGTTAATAGTACTCTTGCCTCTGAGTCAAATGGTTATGAGTTCAAATCTCATTCTAGGACTAAAGCAGAAATCTAGACTCTCACTACAGTAAAGTACTGAGAAAGTACTGCATTGTCCGAGGTCCTGCCCTTTAGCTGAGACCCCATCTGCTTGTTCCAGTGGTTTAGGTGGATGTTAAATGGCCCATGGCAAAATATAAACAAAGTTCTCCCATTGTGACATGTTATTGGGATTAAAAGTAAGTTCATGTTGCAGTTGCCGGTGCTGTACCTGATTTAGGAGTGCCTGTATGTACATATTCAAAACGAGAAGGTGTTTCATTCTCCAACACATACATGAACCAATAAACTGCCACATGCAAGAAAATCAGAGCAAATGCAGTCGGTGATCCGAAGAGGTCACTGCTTCATCAATCATGTCAATCCATTTTTCGCTAAGCGAGTAGAATACATCCCAGAGTTTCTTCCTGCATGACTGTCTAAGATTCATAGGCAATAGTCTTCAAGTAGCAATTCTGCGATAATTAGCATTGACTTATCCTTCATAAACATGAAGTTGAACGGTGAGCACTTCTCTCTGCTACAGTGACATCTAATTACTCATAAAAACATATACCCCGAAGGCTGGGCATGTTTCCTGTTAATTGCACCAGAAACAGACTTGCAATGCATCACTCTTGATGAACAGTGACATTCGATTGTCGTTCGAGCCTGTGCCCAGGTAATTTGCCAGCTGAAAATGCCACAGTCGGTTTAGGATCTGGCCTTCAAAAAAACACATGCAAATTAAGAGTTGTAATTAGTGTTGACCTTTGGCTAATGTTGCATGTCAATCAATATCTTGCTCTGCTCCGTAGGTATATGTACATTCCAGCCAACAATTCTAAACCAGTCAAATTAGAAATTGGATTGGATTAGAGAAATTTATGCTTTGGAGAAATTATTGCATTAAGTGACTTCTTTGGAGAAGGCCAGTTATAGCGGCTTATGTGATAACCCTTGCTGTTCGGGGGAAAAAAACCTTCTTTCTTGCATTGTTATATTACAATTTTTAACTAACTTGTCATGTGTTATAAAACTCAGGGGGAACTAGGAAAGTTAATTAGAGAGAATGTGTAATCATAATTAAAAATCAACAGGAAAAATAAACGAATGCTGTTTGTGATATTTTGGCATGTTCTGGTTATTTGTTAATAAGCAGACATGAGTCTACATTGTGTAATCAAAGAAAGAAATACTGAATTTATATAGCAGCTTACTATATAAATGTAACCATGAAATGGGTTAAAATGCTTCACACATAATAAATTTAAAGTGCTGTAATGTTCTTATGCAGGCAACCTAGGCAGCCATTTTGTACAAAGTAAGACCTCACAAACAGCAATAAAATGAATGATTAGTTATCTGCTTTTTGTCTGTGGGATGAGAAAAATGTGTTGCGCAGGTTACCAGGAGACCTCCCTGCTTTTCTTCAAATAGTGCCCTGGATCCTTAATGCCTGCCTGAACCACCAGAACAGGCAAATGGGTCTTCAAGTTAACATCTCATCTGAAGGGTGACACCTCCGAGAATGTAGCACACCCTCAGTACTGCACTGGAGAGTCAGTCACCTCAGATCATGTGCTCAGATTATCTCTTAAATTATGTGATCTTACAACCTTGTGACTCAGGGGTGAGAGAGCTACCAACTGAGTCAAGGTAACACTCTAAATATGGATTAACTAAACCTAAAGATGCATTCAGCCCTCAGATTTAAACTAAAGATCATAGATTAAAAATGTTCTTATAATGGGCCGGATATTCCGATCCCTACGGGTGTGCCTGTAGGGACATCGGAAATGCCGGTTTCAGGCACGCACAGCGCATACGCTGAAAACCGGCATTTCCGATCTGTCAAGAATGTTCTTGACAGATCGGACGCCTGCCCTGGAGAAGGGCCTCTGCGGGCGGATAGTTCCGCTTTCTGGAGAACCTCCACCCGCACAAAACCCTTAGAAATCTTACGCCTGGTAATAGCAGGCATAAGGCCTGCTTTTACCAGCATAAGATTTGAAAAAAGGCATTTTTTTTTCCACTCATTTATCATTTAAAAATACTTTTAAAAAGTTAAGTTTATTTTTAGCCCCATTAAAAACTTTAATTATTTTTTTCAAAAAATTAAATTTTTGTTTAAAATATTTAATTTATTGTAATTTCAACTAATTATAAAAATGTGATTTAAAAAAATTATTGAATGTTTTAGTGTTTTGGGGGTGATCTCCATTCATATATTTGACAGGTCTATCTGTCAAGTATACGAAGGGAGATTCCCTTCTTTGATTGGCTCCCCATGGCCCACGTGATCCCAGGGACGCTTGCGAACCTCATGCGCCCCTGGGATACGTGGGCCCTGCACATTTCGAGTTGGAGAGGCCCAGGGGCAGAAGTGTCCGGACCTTGGGAGCCCTCAGGTAAGTCCGTAGATTTTTCCAGATCAGAGGAAGCCTCTGATCGGAAAATACGGCCCATTGTTTATATATGGAAGATAATATATTGTCTAGAAATTACAATTTGTAATGTTAGCATATGAACACTTAACATATTTGCAGAACTTTCTTCTCTCTGCTCTTTTAACTGAGGTATTAACTTAGTTCAAATAAATGACATATTCTTGTGTTAAAATAGTGGAGATTGGAATGTATAGGAATAGGTTAAGTGTTAAATCCAGAGTGTAATTTCTAGTCTTACAAGACTAGAAAATAAATACATTTCTTCCTGTCATTTAACAATATCACAATCTTTGACTAAAATCATAATCATAGCTCACCATTGACCGGTTTGAAGTTGCTGTATTTGCATGGTAGATACGAACGAAACTCTAACCACAGAAAGTTAAGTCTTGTCCATTTCAGTCTAAGTACCCGTTTAACAATATAATAAATGTAGCATGCTATAGACACAGCTAAGTGATCCCACAATCAACGGATCAGATCAAAGCTCTGCAGTCCTGCCACATCCAGTCGTGGATGGTGGTGGACCATTAAACAACTAATGGGAGTAGGAGGCTCCATGAATATCCCCATCCTCAATGATGGTGGAGCCCAGCATGAGTGCAAAAGACAAAGCTGAAGCGTTTGCAACTATCTTCAGCCAGAAGTGCCGAGTGGATGATCCATATTGGCCTCCTCCTGAGGTCCCCACCATCACAGAAGCCAGTCTTCAGCCTATTCGATTCACTCTATGTGATATCAAGAAACGGCTGAGCGCACTAGATACAGCAAAGGCTATGGGCCCCGACAACATCCCGGCTGTCGTGCTGAAGACTTGTGTTCCAAAACTAGCCGTGCCTCTAGCCAAGCTGTTCCAGTACAGCAACAACACTGGCATCTATCCGACAATGTGGAAAACTGCCCAGCTATGTCCTGTCCACAAAAAGCAGGACAAATCCAATCCAGCCAATTGCCGCCGCATCAGTCTACTCTCAATCATCAACAAAGTGATGGAAGGTGTCATCGACAGTGCTATCAAGCAGCACTTACTCACTAATAACTGCTCACTGATGCCCAGTTTGGGTTCCACCAGGACCATGCAGCTCCAGACCTCATTACAGCCTTGGTCCAAACACGGACAAAAGAGCTGAATTCCAGAGGTGAGG
Organism: Somniosus microcephalus; assembly: GCF_052327205.1. Classification (NCBI taxonomy): domain Eukaryota; kingdom Metazoa; phylum Chordata; class Chondrichthyes; order Squaliformes; family Somniosidae; genus Somniosus; species Somniosus microcephalus. Next base: position 99,586,812 of record NC_141000.1, on the reverse strand, counting down.
TGAGAGTGACTGCTTTTGACATCAAGGCAGCATTTGACCAAGTGTGTTATCAAGGAGCCCTAGTAAAACTGAAGTCAACGCGAATCGGGGGGAAAACTCTCGACTGGCTGGAGTCATACCTAGCACAAATGGTTGTGGTGGTTGGAGGTCAATCATCACAGCCCCAGGACATCACAGCACAAGCTTCCTCAGGGCAGTGTCCTAGGCCCAACCATCTTCAGCTGCTTCATCAATGACCTTCCCTCCAACATAAGGTCAGAAGTGGGAATGTTCGCTAATGACTGCACAGTGTTCAGTGCCATTCACAACTCCTCAGATAATGAAGCAGTCCATGCCCTCAGCGAGCGTCTAACCACCGCCAGTTGACATTCAATGGCATTACCATTGCTGAATCCCCCACTGTCAACATCCTGGGGGTCACCATTGACCAGAAACTTAACTGGACCAGCCACATAAATACTGTGGCAACAAGAACAGGTCAGGGGCTGGGTATTCTGCGGTGAGTGTCTCACCTCCTGACTCCCCAAAGGCTTTCCACCATCTACAAGGCACAAGTCAGGAGTGTGATGGAATACTCTCCACTTGCCTGGATGAGTGCAGCTCCAACAACACTCAAGAAGCTTGACTCCATCCAAGACAAAGCAGCCTGCTTGATTGGCACCCTATCCACCACCTTAAACATTCACTCCCTCCACCACCGGTGTATCATGGCTGCAGTGTGTACCATCTACAAGATGCACTGCAGCAACTCACCAAAGCTTCTTCGGCAGCACCTCCCAAACCCCTGACCTCTACTAGCTAGAAGTACAAGGGCAGCAGGTGCATGGGAACACCACCACCTCCATGTTCCCCTCCAAGTCATACACCATCCTGACTTGGAAGTATATCGTCAATCCTTCATTGGCGCTGGGTCAAAATCCTGGAACTCCCTCCCTAACAGCACTGTGGGAGTACCTTCACCACAAGGACTGCAGCGGTTCAAGAAGGCAGCTCACCACCACCTTCTCAAGGGCAATTAGGGATGGGCAATAAATGCTGGCCTTGCCAGCGACGCCCACATCCCATAAACGAATAAAAGAACTGTTAATTACTGCCAAACAACCTCTCTGACACTGAAAATTAACTATTACAAGTGTGGAGTCTCATTCCTTCAATTTTAATTGTTGGAGATTTTTTAAAAAGCCAAATTTAATTTTCTTTATTATTCCTTTTTTTCTCACTCTCTTTTAATCTACACTTTTTTTCCCCTCTCTATTTCTCTTTCTCTACCTGATTTGGCATTGAATTCATCCACTCTAATCTACACTTCCTGCTCAGCCCTTGCGCTGTTAACTTCACAATTTTTCAATCTGATTGATTAAGGAGATGCACAGTTGCTTACCGGTTCACTCAGGTCCAGGATGCTCGGTTTCCCTCGGTGCGCCGTTATCAGCTCACACTTTCAGCTATTTGCCACGCAAAAAATTGAAACATTTAAACATGCAAGGGCAAGTCTAACTAAAGGCAAACACTGTTAGATGCCCTGTCACAGCAAATTATGGCCAAATATTTTCCTATCCTTTTCCTTTCTTTGGGGTTCAGAAACTTTCATAACTCATGTCTCCAATAAAGATGCAGAATGCCATTCACATCCTTTGTATGCAGCAGGAACTCACGCTGAGCCACCTGACATTCATTGGGGGAGAAATTCAGTTGTTTGCGCCACCCGTTAGCGCCTTAAGAGGGCGATAAGTGGGGCGCGAAGCGGCTAGCGCCCGGGCACGACGAGATCTGCGCCTCTCGCGACATTGAGCGGACATTTAGCGGCGGCGCAAAACCGCAATGCCCGCTCAGCTGCACGCGCAGATCCTGACGTCATTTCATGGTGCAACGTACTTGGGGCGTCCCGAACCGGAAATCCAGTGGCGCCGCCCCCTCCTTTCCGCCTGGCGCTCCCAGCGACTGGTTGACTGGAACGGTTCCCAGTCGCTGTGGGGCTGGGGGGGGGCGCTATTTAAAGGGGGCTCTTCCTGGCTGCTTAGTGGTAGCCATTTTTGGACCACTCCTTCTGTGAGAGAGAGAGAGATTTGCAGAGAGACAAAGGGAGAGAGCTTTCTGCATTGAGTCAGCGCTCACACAGGTACTTCTGGCTTCGGCCCAGAACTTTGCAGTTGGATTGATTTTTCAGTGCCATAACCTTGAGTGGCCACATACTATGGGGGCTGCGATGGGTGGAAAAGTTGGGTCTCTCCATTGCATTGAGAGGGCTCAGAGACACCGAGAGAGAGTGCCAATCATGGCCAGACGGAGGAGGGCCAACAGGCGTCGGCAGAGGAGGCCTTACCCTCCCAGGGTATTCCGCCAACAGTTCCCCTACTGTTGTGTATGTACCTTTAAGGGAATAACTGGTCTCAGACTGCAGTACCGGCAGTGACCACCCCTGTATAAAAGGCCCTAGCAGGCTTCTGTAGTTTCAGTTTCCAGGTTGTCTCCATTCAGTAAAGACTTGTTATAATCAACTCCTGCAGTCTGTGTCTCAATTATACACGGACATAATACTGGCGACGAGTAAGAAACGAACTTACCTGCAACTCGGCAGCACCTCAGACGACGTTATTGAAGGTCGGAGCCAGAAGAAAGAAAAAAAAATAATCCAAAGAAACTCGAGAAACGGGCGTCAACCGTGGGCAACCGCCCTCCAAATCATCGAATTGAAAAATTGCAGGAGAGACTGTCGAGAGCCAGGCTTGGTTCTCCAGTCTGTGGTTTCCCAGCTAATCGGGCTGGTGGCAGGTAGTGCACTGGTCCTTCCTGGGCTGCAGTGGGCTAGAGCTCGATCGGGTGGCTCTGCAACGGGGCCGGGCAGCGAGTCGGGAAGCAAAGAGAGAGAGAGAGGGTGGAGCACATAGGGCGCGGCCGGTGCTTCGAAGCCGGGCAGCGTTCGGACCTAAGAAGAGGGAGGGAAGTGTCCCAGAGGGTCCGCTCCATGACGGGAACGGTTCTTCAATTAACGGAGCAAATATTGAAGCGCGATAGAAAAATAAAAATACCGCGGAGAGCGGCGTTGGCAGCAGCGATCGGGGAGGCGCGAAGACCATAGAGCGTCGCCATTACAGGATAGTAAAATAAATATAATTGCCAGCAACAGCGTTGGCAGCAGCGGCAGCGGCGGGAAAGCGCGGGAGGCGCCATCTTAACTCGGCGGGGAAGAAGGAAAAGCGCGGGAGGCGCCACCTTAGATTTTCAAGATGCCAAAGACTGCCGATATCTCTGCCTTCGATAATGCAATAGAAGACTGGACCACGTATGTGGAAAGAGTTGAGGTATATTGCGAGGCAAACGAAATAGCCGATGAGAAAAAGGCATCGATATTGCTAAATTTAATGGGCGCAAGAATGTACGGCCTATTGCGGGACCTGATTACTCCAGCCAAACCGAAGGCGAAGAGTTTTAATGAAATTGTTGCTATCCTACAGGAACACCTAAATCCTACACCGCTGCTGATAGCAGAAAGATTTAAATTCCACAGGATAAATCAGCATAAAAATGAGAGCAATGCTGATTACCTTACGGAACTACGCAAGCTATCAAAGCACTGCCAGTTCAGAGCAGGACTGGCAGATACCTTATGGGACAAATTTGTCTGTGGACTCCTGAGTGAAGGAACCCAGAAGAGGTTACTCTCAGAGAAAGAGCTGACGCTAGATAAGGCTTTCAGCGTGGCAGTATCGTACGAAGCAGCAGCCAGGGGAGCTGTGGAAATACAACAAAAGCCACAGGAATACGGCACCCACGAAATGACACGGGGATTTGCAAAATGTTATCGCTGCGGCAGAACAAACCATGACCAGAAGGACTGCTGGTCCAAGGACAAAATATGCAGGCAATGCGGAAAGATGGGACACATTGCACGAGTTTGCAGGTCTGGGAAGAAGACCAACGACAACAAAAAGGCTACTAAGGAACCGTACAGGAAAGTACAAAAGATGACGGACAGTAGTTCCGAAGACCAGATGAGCGATAGTGAATCCGGGAACAAGAGGCTAAGCTGTCTCAAACTTCACAACGTAATCGCAAAAGAGGATCACTGAACCATTTGGGTCACCCTCACGATAGCAGGGTCCCAAGTCAAAATTGAATTGGATACAGGATCAGCTCTAACCGTCATAAATCGACGAGACTATGAGCGGCTATTCTCACACATACCCTTGAGAGAGACATCCATTGTCTTGAGGATGTACACGGGGCAAAAAATATACCCCAGAGAAAAAATAAGGGTGCCTGTCGAATACAATGGCAAGAAGATACGGAAATTGTATCTCTACATTCTGCAAGATGGTGGACCACCGTTATTGGGACGTGAATGGATCAGAAAGATAAGTTTAGACTGGCACTCCATTCAGGCACTGACGGTGGCTGGTAAAAAGGATGACGACGTCACCCCTGGACGATTGCCAACAATCTTAGCTGACGCCAAAGAGGTATTTCAACAAGAACTGGGCACTCTTAAAGGCGTAACCGCCTCGATAAAAATAGAGGAGAATGCAATTCCCAAGTTTTTCAAAGCAAGACCGGTACCATATGCAATTCACCCAGCCGTCGAGGCAGAGCTGGAGAATCTGGAGAATGCAAGCGTGTTATCTAAGGTAGACTGGAGCGAGTGGGTGACACCCATCGTTCCTGTCATGAAGAAAACGTTAAACAATAAGTCTGAGGAGCCAAGGAAGGTTCGCATCTGTGGGGACTTCAAGGTGACGGTGAACCCAGTCCTTCACACAGTACAATATCCTCTTCCAAGGATAGAAGATATCTTCGCCTCACTATCTGGAGGGAAGCGTTTTACAAAAATTGACCTAGCACAAGCATATTTGCAGATGGAGGTTGAAGAATCCTCTAGGAAGTATCTCATGATAAACACTCACAAAGGTCTTTACCAGTATAATCGACTGGTATTCGGAGTAGCATCAGCTCCGGCGATATGGCAAAGAGCGATGGAACAAGTCCTGCAAGGGATTCCGGGGACTCAGTGTTACTTGGACGACATCCTAGTGACAGGTGAAGATGACAGTGAACACCTTGCCAACCTAGAGCAGGTGCTCACTAGACTACGTGAACATGGGCTACGAGCCAATTGCCCCAAGTGCGAGTTTTTTAAGAAACAGATATCGTATTGTGGCCACGTGATTGATGAAGAGGGGTTGCATAAGTCCCCTGACAAAATTGAAGCGGTAGTTAAGGCTTCAGCGCCTGAAAATGTGTCGCAACTGAGGTCATTCCTCGGATTGGTGAATTACTACCATAAGTTTTTGCCGAATTTGTCCACAATTCTGCATCCACTGAACGCCCTACTACGAACGGAAGTAGCATGGAAATGGAGCGATGAATGCAAGTGGGCCTTTCAGAAGAGTAAGGACCTAATCACTTCAAGAGAAGTATTGGCTCACTACAACCCATCACTGCCGATAAGACTGGCGTGTGATGCGTCTCCCTACGGCATTGGGGCGGTACTGTCACATAAATTCCTTGATGGTTCAGAGAGACCGATAGCTTTTGCGTCACGCTCGTTAACTTCAGCCGAGCGTAACTATGCCCAGATTGACAGAGAGGCCCTCAGCCTGGTGTGGGGGGTGAAGAAGTTCAATCACTACCTGCACGGTCAGAAATTTACTCTACTAACTGATCATCAACCTCTCGTCTCCATTTTCAACCCTCAGAAGGGCGTACCCATAATGACGGCACAACGGCTACAGAGGTGGTCCCTTTTCCTAGGGGCTCACCAATATGACATCGAGTACAAAGGAACTAAACAGCATGAGAATGCTGATGGATTGTCGCGCCTACCGTTGCCGACGGTGGAAGAAGAACTGGCAGTGGATCCAGTGGAGTTATTCCACTCGACTATAGTCGAATGTCTCCCTGTGACGAATGCAAACATAGGAAAGGAATCACGAAATGACCCGACACTCTCCTGGGTCTATGATTAAACGGTGAAGGGATGGCCAGCACATGGCGAACCACTGCTGCCAGCATTCTCGCCGAGAAGAGAACAGCTGTCAGTGTGCAGAGGAACCTTGATGTGTGGATCCAGAGTAGTAATTCCACCCAAATTGAAGGATAGAGTGCTCAACGAGCTTCATGAGGGTCATCTGGGAGGGGTAAAAATGAAGAACTTAGTTTGTGTGGTGGCCGGGAATCGATAGAGAAATCGAAGAGATGACCAAGAGCTATACAGGATGCCAGAAGGTCCAAAACGCCCCACCACAAGCCCCTCTACATCCATGGGAGTGGCCCTCATCTCCATGGCAAAGGGTGCACATTGATTTTGCTGGTCCCTTTATGGACTCGATGTTTTTAATTGCGGTGGATGCACATTCAAAGTGGCCAGAGGTAATAAAAATGTCCTCAACCACCACGGAAAAAACGATCACAGTTTTACGAACCATATTCGCCAGGAATGGGCTGCCTGAACAGATTTGCTCTGACAATGGACCACAGTTTGTGTCTGAAGAGTTCCGGAGGTTCTTAAGGAACAATGGTGTTAAGCATTACACATCTGCCCCATATCATCCAGCCACTAAGGGATTGGCCGAGAGGTTTGTTCAAACATTCAAGAAGGCTATCAAGGCAATGTGTAATGAAGATATACCCCTACAACACAAGGTGGATAACTTCTTGTTTGCCTACCGGAATGCGACACATGCGGTTACCAACCAAACTCCAGCCATGATGTTCTTCAATCGAAGACTACGATGCCGCTTGGATTTGGTTAAGCCAAACGTCAGAAGTGATGTGGAGAACAGGCAGTTTCAGAATATGAATGAAAGGCCGACCAGGAGTTTTAAGATAGGTCAACCAGTTTTGGCCCGGGACTACCGCACAGAGAAATGGCAGCCAGGAACGACCTGTACATGGCAAGGACCTCTATTGTATACCGTGGATGTTGGGGAGAGCATTGTAAGACGCCATGCTGACCAGATTCTAGAGTCACTGGAAAACGTCAACTCCACACCACGATCTGATACACCTGACGATGAAACCGAAGTACCAATTGCATCTACCGCAGAATCGGTGATATTGGAAGCAGACGAACCAAACAACGGCATTGATCGCGACTCAACCTTGCCAGAAGAACCTGATATCCCAAAGAGGCGTTATCCAGACAGAATCAGGAAGCCTCCTCAAAGACTGAACTTATAATTGCTTAACTTCAACCAACGTATCTAGCAACCGTAATTGTAATTGTAATTAGTTATTATTTAGTTGTTAAATGAATGTTATGTACTGTTTATCTAAAAGGGGAGGAATTGTTGTGTATGTACCTTTTTAAGGGAATAACTGGTCTCAGACTGCAGTACCGGCAGTGACCACCCCTGTATAAAAGGCCCTAGCAGGCTTCTGTAGTTTCAGTTTCCAGGTTGTCTCCATTCAGTAAAGACTTGTTATAATCAACTCCTGCAGTCCGTGTCTCAATTATACACGGACAAAATACCTACCTCAACATGTCTGAGGAGCAGTGTATTCGGAGGCTTCGATTCAGTAGGGAGGTGGTCACTGAGCTCTGCCACCTGCTTCTGCCAGATCAGCAGCCTCAACTGAGGAGCAGGATGTCTCTGTCGGTGGCAGTGAAGCTGACAGTGGCTCTCAACTTCTATGCCACCAGCTCCTTCCAATCCGCTACTGGGGACATTGCCAATGTCTCCCAGTTCACGGTGCATTGCTGCATCTGCCAAGTCACGAATGCCCTCTTTAAAAGGAGACGTCAGTACATTTCCTTCCCCATGACCCTGGACAAGCAGCAAGAGCGCACAATGGGATTTGCACGAATAGCGGGCTTCCCCATGGTCCAGGGCGCCATTGACTGCACGCATGTGGCTTTGCGGGCGCCACAAGAGAATCCCGAGGATTACCGCAACTGGAAGGGGTTCCATTCATTGAACGTGCAGTTGGTGTGTGACCACAGACAGCTGATATTAGCTGTCAATGCCCGCTTTCCAGGCAGCAGCCACGACGCCTTCATCCTGTGCCAGACTTCTGTGGAAGACCTTTTCGAAGCCCCGGCTCACCCAGGAGGCTGGCTTCTCGGGGACAAGGGCTATCCTCTGTGCACCTGGCTGATGACCCCGCTCTGTGCGCCCAGCACCCCTGCTGAAGAACGATACAATGAGAGCCATCAAGCGACCAGGAACATCATTGAGCACACAATCGGCATGTTAAAGCAATGGTTCCGCTGTCTGGACCATTCCGGGGAGCCCTTCAGTACTCGCCTGAGCAAGTCTCCCATTTCATTGTAGTGTGCTGCATGCTGCATAACCTGGCAATCCTCAGGACTCAGCCACTGCCAGCAGACATTGGAGCACCACCAGAGGAGGAGGAGGAGGAGCACCAAGACTGGAGGGAGGCACAAAGTGCAAGGGCCGTCCGTCAGCGGCTTATTGCAAGTCGGTTCTAGGCCCCCTCTGAGGGAATGGCTTGTGCCATTAAAAGAACATGAATGGAACGGTTCCGCAAACCCTGAGCCGGTCAAGGCAACAAGTAGTTCAAAGAGCAAACATGCACAATCTGAATAAAGACAATTCTTTATTTAACAAACTGTGTGCCCTTCCCGCATGACAAAGTAATAGAGAGAAACCCCCAAAAAAGCAGTCAGACACATAACTGGCTCTCACAACCTGGAGACATTGAATGAAAGAGTTAACAAAAAATGACCACGATCCTCGGCCTTCACTAAAAAAATTAACAGCATTTTGCCACACCTCCTACTTTTTGCCCTTCGAAGGTGATCTGCTTTACTTGCGAGATTGGCCCTTTCCCACCCTGCAGCTCCTCCGCAATGGGACCCCAGTGGCTGCAGCAAGCCTGGGGGAAGGCTGCTGAGTGTCAGAAACTGAGTCGGCAGATGCCCTTGGGAGACGGCCTGGACCAGCTCTGGGCCTGGAGGGCCCGGCTACTAACTGCTCCAACTCTGCATGGGCGGCAGCAGTCTGTCCTACGGGTGGTGGCAGCTGCAGTGGAGAAGTGACAGTGTTGGCAGCAGGAATGCTGCCATTCTGACAGAGGACAGGCACTCCCTGGTCGGACGACACACTGGCACTCCCATGGGGTAGCACTGCAGCATGCGGAGCAATCTGCTGAAGCACAGACTGCTGGCCTTCTGCAGCGCGACGAGGGCCCCGGCGATTTGTGCCCGATGCAGCGAGGGTGGCAGCAGTCTGTGTCTGCATCAGACCAGCCACTGGCTGCATTGCACCACTAAGCATTTGCGTGGAAGCCGCCTGTGCTGCCTGTGCTGCACTGAAGTCCTGCAGACTCCTTGCCAGTGCTGCACCGAAGTCCTGCAGACTCCTTGCCTGTGCTGCACCAAAGTCCTGGAGCTTCACCCTCCTCAGACCCTTCCCCCATGCTCCCCTCCAGGGAAGACGTGTCCCCATTATGGCCATGGGCTGCCTCGGCTGAGGGTGGCACTGATGGTCCGGCTTCCTCTTCCTCCTCGCCTTCAGAATCACTCACAGTGGCAGCTTGCGGGCCCGCCTTCTCACCTGGCGATTCACCATCTGAAAGCAGGGAGGTACAAGAGTTGCTTTAGCGTGAGGACAGGGCGGCAGCGAGGGAGGCATGAGTGCTGCAATGCACTGTATTGGTTCAATAGTGGCAAAGGGTGCTGGTGTGAGGCACAAGTGGAAGGAGAGAGGTCAAAAGGTGATGACCTTACCATTGCTGTCCAGAACGGGGTTGGCATCTCCAGTGGCGATGGGGCCAATCATCCAGCCTACCATAATGCGCTGGACTTGCTGCTCCAGATCACTGAGGCCTCCCCCGGTCCGTTGCTGCTGCCTCCTGTTATGGGCCAGATTGCCCTGCAAGAGAAAGGACGGGCACTGAGTACAGTTTGAAGCCCTGATCTTGGCTGCACTGCCTCCCATGGTGGAATAGCCTTAACAGTGTGAAGCCCTGATCTTGGCTGCACTGCCTCCCATGGTGGAATAGCCATTACAGTGTGAAGCCCTGATCTTGGCTGCACTGCCGCCCATGGTGGAATAGCCATTACAGTGTGAAGCCCTGATCTTGGCTGCACTGCCTCCTATGATTGAATAGCCCTTAGGCCTAGAAATTGAGTTGACGCCGCGCCAGGGCTTTAGCGCCGGAAATTTAGCGCCGGCGCTAATTCCCTTGCGCGCGCCAAAAATTCAGTAGCGCCGCGCCCAGACGGCTGCCGGCGCTACTGGCGGGCGTGAGCGCCTCCCAATGGGCGCTGAGTGCCGAATTGCGGCGCTAATCCGGCGCTGCGGGACCCGATGCGGTGCGGCAGGCTGGGGAAGTGCAGGCCTCCTCCTTCAGTTAAGGAGGAGCTGCCTGCACCCGCCCGCTGTCCGTTCAATTATTGAAAAAATGAGCCCGGCACCTCGGACAAGTGCCGGGCTTGCAGGCCAGACGCATCTGTTCCGCGGGGGGGGGGTGGAGGAGTCCGGGGAGGGAGGTGCGGGCAGGCAGCCGACGGGAAAGCGGCCGGCCGCCGCGCGACCTTAATGCGCCGGCGCTAACTCGGGGAAGACTCGGTTGCCAGAGTCTTAGTTGCGGCTGCCACGGGCGAGGCGGCCGCAACTGAATTTCGGCGCTGGGGCCCGTCGGCATGGCAACCGGGACGCTGCGCACACCGATGACGTCATCGGAGCCGGCGCAGCGCTACCGGTCTACCGCGGCGTAAGGGCCCCAGGCAATTTCGGCGCCGGCGCCAAATGCAGCGCTAGGCCCTCTAGCGCCGCAAAATCGGCGCTAAGGGCACTCAATTTCTAGGCCTTAGTGTGTAAAGTGCTGAATGTGCATGTGAGTTTCATGAAAGGCCCATAGGTGTTGGATGAGGGCTGGCCAGTGGGGCTTTCAGGACCCTTTGGCCATAAAGTGAGGTGCACATGCAGGGATGAAGAGCATACTGAAAAGGGTACTCACCCTGACGACCCGAGTGAGGTCGTTGAACTTCTTCCTGCATTGCACAGGGGTCCTAGGTGCTATGCTGCTGGAGGTCACTCTGTGAGTCACCTCCCTCCAAGCTTTGCGGTAGTCGGTGGGCAGCGGCCTCCTGCCACTGTCCGGAAACAGGATAGATCGCCTGCGCTCCACTGCACCAACCAGAGCCTGCAGGGCCCCCTCACTGACCCGCTGCGCTCGCTCCCTGGCCCTCTCCATGGTCCTAGGCATTAGAATGTGGCAGCAGCTCTGTCCAGGCCGAGAATCAGGACTCCGATGTGCAGGGTGTGGCTGCAATCCAAGATCGACCCTCCCCTTTAAGAGCTGACTGGCGCCAGCGTGTCTGCCTGCAATTGCTAACTGGCCGCACCTGCGCTGCGCCCGCCCTCGGTGGTAGTGCTTCGCTTCTCTGGCTTAGCGCCTTAGGACAGTCGTGCAGCGCCTGCTTTAGCACTCCAAGCACCTCTTGGGGCGAAGCAGGTCAATTTAGCTGAAGGTGGCGATAATTTGCGCCGGGCGCTAAATTTCGCGCCCGCTCGACTATAACGCCCCAAACGTGGCGATACTGAATTTCTAGGCCATTATGTCTTGAAGTAAAAGCATTGATTGGTGTTAAGCTGAATATAATTCTCCCTGAGGGAGTTGCTTAGATTTTGCTCATAAGTGCAATAAATTCCATATTCTTGTTTACCATTGAATATTGGGCTTACCCCATCATTAACACATGAAATTGAGCTTCCCTGATGGCTCAGCATCTTCTTCAGTAAATAGTTGAGCCATACACACCAGGAATGTCCACCTCCAATCAGTGCTGAGTTAGCCATGCTGAGCCAGGCAACAATAGAGGCACCACAGTTGGCTTCAGTGCTTTGGGATTAGGGATGGGGCAATCAGCCAATCCTGATCACTATACAATCACCCCCAGCTGCAAGCATGCACATCTGGATATCAACTGAGGACAGACTCTGGCTGTGCTGTGATGCCCACCATGATCAAATAGCCTGCTGAACCACACTGACTAGGCTCACACATGACGAATGATCATTTGGGCATGGTGCAGGAGGGTGAACAGCACACGTGGAACAATATCTTCAGCAGAGGAGGGAAGAAAATAGGCTGGTAAAAAATATGGTAATAGACGAAAGTTGAATACTACAGCAAATGTATTATAATCTGGACTTTTATAAATTGTAATGAGCTGTTTGCGGAGTATTAGCTCAGGCAGTTTCTGAGACTGAGAGAAGTAGGAACATAGTGCATTCAGCACACCTGAATACATTGTGCAAATGGCAATAAAGCAACAAAATTATATTCAATACTTTGTCCCCGCATAATCAAAAAGCCATTAAAGAAAAGAAAGACTCGTATTGATAGAGAGCCTTATAACACTCTTAGAAACATATCAATTGCTTCACATACAATCGTAGAATCATGAATTACAGCACGGAAGAAGGCCATTCGGCCCATCGAGCCCATACCGACTCTCAGCTAGTCCTACTCCTCCGCCCTTTCCCCGTAGCCCTGCAAATTTTTTTTCCTTCAGATACTTATCCAACTCCCTTTTGAAAGATAAGATTGAGTCTGCCTCCACCACCCTTTCAGGCAGTGCATTCCAGATCCTAACCACTCGCTGCGTAAAAAAGTTTTTTCTTACGTCGCCTTTGGTTCTTTTGCCAATCACCTTAAATCTGTGTCCTCTGGTTCTCGACCCTTCTGTCAATGGGAACAATGAATTACTTTGAAATGTAGTGAGTTCTGTCGGCAAATGTGACAGCCATTTTATTTACAGCGTGGTCTCACAAATGGCAATTCAATGATTAACCAGTTAAGGTGTTGGTCGAGGGAAGAACGTTGGCCACAACACCGGGAGAACTTTATCAAAATAGTGCCGTGATATCTTTAAATTATGGAACAGGCAGACAGGGACTTGGTCCCACTAAACAATAATGCCATAACTGGATAATATAATGTGGAATTAACAGGGTTAATGTTGTGAAATATAAAGCTGTAAAAACCGAGTCGCTGTAACCAGATGGGTTATAGAAATACTCTAAGTATGGAATAGTTACGGCAGGCATTATTTTTCACTTTTTGTAATAAAGGGTGAAAACATCTCTATTTCAACAAGTAGGCTTCTCTAAGTAGGTCATAAAAAACAGATGCTTTTATGAAATAGTATATTATATTTATAAAATATATGTAAGAAAATATCCCATGGCTTAGAAAAAGTATATATTTTCATAAATATTAAGATTTTAGACATGAATTCACAGGGATAGTTCTTGGCTTTGTGCGATAGATGTAAAACAGGCGATAATGCGTCAGCAGCCCAGTTTACATCTCTCCTGATTTTTATTTCCATCGAAACCATTCTTCCATTCTACCATCCGAAAAGAAATTTTGCCCTTTAACTTGCCTTATAAAGATGTGCACCAACACTCCCTCCCTCCCAGCAAGGTCAAACAATGGAAAGCAGTATTACTGCTCCTAATCTGCCCTGTGACATGAATCAGTCATTCATGAAAGAAAGACTTATGAAATAATACTGAGCGGCCTGTGGGTGGCGCTGTCCAGGGAGACTATAAATACTCGGGCACGGGCCCAGCTTGCACAGGACATTCTTAACAGGAACTAGTGAAGGACACAACTAGCCCTCCATGTTGTAAAACAGTTGATTAAAGCTTTGTTTAACGCTTAGACCAAGTGCCTAGTAGTTTTCTTACGTCACCCTGCATGTATAATACGACCCTGGGAGGAGAATTCAGTGGACAGTGATGGAATCACACAGGCTGGTGGAAGTTCCGCCCCATGATGAACCTGCCAACAGGAGAAGAATCAAGGCCAAGGACGTACTAGTCCTATTGTAAAAGAAAAATGCTTGTGGTATTTATTTCCACGCGGCGGTGGTTTGTCCGATCATCTACCATATGTTTGGTGAAAGATCTGCTGAAAACCCGGCGAAACAACGTAAACAGGGTTTACGTAATTTCTCCAAGGTTTCCACGGATCTTCAGCCAAAGTTACAGCGGATAATCGGGAGAATCCCTGTGGAAATTCAACTCCGTAGAATCTTGTGAGTTGCTGAAGTGTGAATAGCTTAAGACAGGAATAGAATTGATGGATGTGAATTGTCATTTACAGGACCAATTTACTTCAAGAGATTTAAATTCAAACGGATATGCAGAGGCAGAGCAATTGAGCAGATGAGCGGAAGATGATGCTTTGAGATGTATAAGGCAATTTATACTGCACTTAAAAAAGCAAATAATGCTGCAAAGTGGAGAATATACCATTACCTAACCTAATCGTGGAATGATAGATTCATAGACATTTCAGAAGGAAACTATTTGACCCGCTGTACCTGTAACTGGTGGGATGAAAGTCGCCTGTCGGCTGCCTGGAAGGGTCCTATGTGAAATGAGTGTGAGCATTCTCACCCAGTTCCCATTGGCTATTGAATGACAGCACAAAACAGACCCCTAAATGTCACTCGGAGAGGTCACAGAAGATTGTTGCCAAGAATTCAAAAAAATATCGCCTGCTGTTCTGGTGTTGAAACAGATTGTTGGGACAGAGATGTGGGGCACTGCACCTAACACTAAGTGCCCGGAATGGGCAGTGTTCTATTTCTTAGTGCTAAGACCTCCCATTTTGACGAGCACAGAAATTCACTAAGAATTAAAAGAAATGTTTTTGTACCTGAGCCAAAATTATGTTAACAGCAAAGCTGCAGCAATTCGGGCCAGTGATGTCAGACAAAAAAAGAACTACTCTCTGACTCATTGGTCCGGATTTTGTGGTGGGTAATGATGGTGAACTTTCAGCGTTTGCCATCGTTACCCCTCTGAAACTGACCGTAACTTCAGGATGCAGAGCATGCGCCTTTGAACGCGGAAATCCTGAAGTTGCGGTCAATCGTTCACTGCTCCGACACAGGCTACGCTGCGGATCCCCCTCCACAGCCGGCACTCGGTGAATTCAGTGGAACTGACGAAAACTTGAGCTTTTCTGTAATATCGTTATGAAATACCCCATCAAATTTTAAGCCTTGTTAAAATAGGTATAATTGGTGTTTTAACCGGCCCTGAAAAATTCATTGTTATATTTGTTGAGTGTCAAATTTCTCCATATTGATAAAAATTACAATTTTTAAAAAATCGTATTTTAAGCTTGTTCATGATATTTCAGCTTCTACCTTAACCCCATGTATGTGTCCCAATCGTTATTTGTGCAGCTAATCAGTGCTTTTCATTTCCTGGTTTGCTGTCTGTGAAAATTCTTCAATGTGATTGGCTGCTTCGACAGCTTGATGACATCACTGCTGTACTACGCTAGGAATCTTCTATTGACAGCACTACAATCAGTTAGACGTCGAGGAAACCTAAAGTTTTCGCCACAGAGATCGTGAGATCTCTGTTGGCAGCTTTCTTCGAGGTCAGTGACAATTGCTGACCGTAAATTACGGGCTCTTAAGGTTATTCAGTGAGTAGCTGAGACGTGCAGATCAGCACGGCTGCAGACACTCGGTCGCCAGTCTATGTTGAGTTAGTTGAGCTCAGTGAATGTGGCAGTAAATGGAATGTTGGCCTTTATTTCAAAAGGGTTGGAGTATAAAAGCAGGGAGGTCCTGCTACAACTGTACAGGGTATTGGTGAGACCACACCTTGAGTACTGCGTACAGTTTTGGTCTCCTTATTTAAGGAAGGATATACTTGCATTGGAGGCAGTTCAGAGACGATTCACTAGGTTAATTCCAGAGATGAGGAGGTTGAGCAGGCTGGGCCTATACTCATTGGAATTTAGAAGAATGAGAAGTGATCTTATTGAAACATATAAGATACTGAGGGGGCTCGACAAGGTAGATGCAGAGAGGAAGTTTCCCCTCGTGGGGAAATCTAGAACGCAGGGGTACAGTTTTAGAATAAAGGGTCGCCCTTTTAGAACTGAGATGAGGAGGAATTTCTTCTCTGAGGGTCATAAATCTGTGGAATTCTCTGCCCCAGAGAGCTGTGGAGGCTGGGTCATTAAATACATTTAAGGTGAAGATAGACAAATTTTTGCAAGACAAATTTTTGCAAGATAAGGGAGTGAAGGGTTATGGGGAGCGGGTGGGGAAGTGGCTTTGAGCCCAAGATCAGCCATGATCTTATTGAATGGCAGAGCAGGCTCGAGGGGCCGAGTGGCCTATTCCTGCTCCTATTTCTTATGTAAGGCCATTGCAATTTGACTCTGCCCCTGGGTTGGAAAAGGAAAATATTTACCAGGATTCCCACTCCTGTTTGCTATCCAATGACCCCGGTTGAATGTGCACATATAGGGTGTTGGGTGAGAACGCGAGCCGGCTCGATGCTCCCCTGTGATTGAATAGTCCATTGATACTCACTGTCAAGGGTCACATATGAACGATGGTCATTTGGGTGAGGCATCAGAATGCACTCTATTGGGCGGAGCCAGCAGAAAGTCAACAGCTTTGGGAGAGGTGCAGAAAAGTGGCAATAGAAAAATTATGAACAATAACAACTTGTACTTATATAGCACCTTCAATGCAGTAAAACGTCCCAAGGTGCTTCACAGGAGCGTTGTCAAACAAAATTTGACACCGAGCTACATAAGGAGATATTAGGACAGAAGCTTGGTCAAAGAGGTAGGTTTTAAAGAGCGTCCTAAAGGAGGAAAGAGAGGAAGAGAGGTGGAGGGAATTCCAGAGCTTAGGGCCTCGGCAGCTGAAAGCACGGCTGTATTGATTTCTTTGTGGGTTCAATGACGAGACATTTATGAAAGAGAATGTCTTTTAATCTAAAGCTTGTTCAACTCTTTTAACAGCATTTACAGGAGACATCATGCTAGTGATGCATCTAGAACGAAACTGAAACTAAAACTAAACTGCCTTGCTTGTCTCGGTCACATGCCCTCTGCTGGTCAGGCATAAGTAATCAATACATGCAAACATGCTGGTAAGGCATCATAATCAAACAGGCAAATTACATCTCCCTTTCTTAAAACAAAAGTATTTTACTTTTAACTAACAACATGTTTTCTTTGTATTAATCTGCATTTTAACTGTAACACTTAATGAACTTACATTATCATTATCATGATCAAGGTTTTTTAACCTTGCTTTGTGTGTTCACATGAAATATGTAACTATACTAGAACTTGAAGAAAGAATAAGATAACATTACTTCCTTCTATAACAATAGTCCTTAAATTTGCTCAATGAGTCTCTCAGGAGGCTTCACGTGTCTTGAGGATTTTCTGATTGATTGTCCTTGAATCTGAGTTGTTGCCTCAGATGATGATTTCTCAGCTGTGTGATCAGGTTGTTCAACAGTATCAGTCTTTTGACCTGCTGTGTGATCAGGTTGTTCAACAGTATCAGTCTTTTGACTTGCTGTGGCTGGTCCCATGAGAAGATCTCGACGATTTCTTCTCAGAACAGCACCCTCATCTGTCTGAATGGTGTATGATCTTGGTTGAACTTCACTCAGGACAGTTCCCTTCTGAGTCCATATGTTTGTTTTGTCTTTGAACCTTACTTGGTCACCAGTGTGGAGTTCAGGTAGGTTTTGTGTTCCTCTGTCATAGTAGTACTTTTGCTTTTCTTTCTGTTGTTCTTTGAACTTCCTCACTTTCTCCCCCTCTTTTGTTTTCAGGAGGTTCTCCGGGATGGGTAGGTTTGACCTTAGCCGACGTCCCATCAGGAGTTGGGCTGGTGACTTACCACACTCGAGCGGCGTTGTGCGGTATACAAGCATGCTCTGGTAGAAGTCAGTTCCACTGTCTTTTGCCTTGTACATCAGTCTTTTCACTGCCTGGACCGATTTTTCCACTAGTCCATTGGACTGTGGATAGTGAGGACTTGACGTTGTGTGGACAAAGTCCCACTCTTTGGCAAAGTGTCGGAAACTTGCATTGTAAAACTGTGAAATGATTTCCTCACGTGTAGGAAGCTTGAAGTGCTCTCTCTTTATTGCTCTGTTTAGATCTCTTGGATCCAGGCAAATTCTGAGCTTTCCATTCTTTTTGTCCACAACGACGAGGGAACTCACCCACTCAGTTGGCTCATCTATCTTCTGAATCACGTTCAGGCTTTCCATCCTTTCCAACTCTGCCTTCAGTTGCTTTTGAAGAGCAAACGGAACTTTTCTGCATGGATGTATGACCGTTGGCATACTTTTATCTACTCTGATCGTGTGTTCTCCTGGCAGGCGGCCTAGACCCTTAAATAGGTCTTTGTACTCTTTCATGAGTTCATCATAGACTGTCTCTCCTTCGCTTTCCACAACGAGGACTCTCTTTACCAGGTTCAGTCTCTCACAGGCTTTTAAACCTAGTATGGCTTGCACATCCTTTGGCACCACGATTAATGCTAGCGTGTGCTCTCTGTCCTTGTGTGTTACTTTGACAATGCATCTTCCTTTCACTGGTATATCAGTACCTGAGTATCCTGTCACTTTCACTTTTATTCCATGTATCTTTGGTCTGGGTCTAATTTTCTTAAAATCAGTCTCTGATATCACATTAACTTGTGCTCCAGTATCTAATTTAAATGGAATGTGTATGTCATTCACTTTTAGTGTCAACATCCAGTCTCTTTCTTCTTTTTTGTTTTCAGACACAACATCTACATAGAACTCCTCTATCTCGCTTTCATCTACTGCATGGACCTTGCTTTGTTGCACTTGGTTCTTGCAGCAACGGGCATAATGGTTGTTCTTGTTGCAACTATTGCATGTTTTACCATATGCTGGACACTTTTTTGGTGGATGCTGTGTACCGCATCGACTACATGACTTTCGATTGCCCCTTTCATTTTTGCTCGCTGGCCACGCCTCTTTTTTCACATTGGCGCTCTTTTTGTTAAACGGTTTGTATCCGTTCATTCTCACTGCATCCACGTTGCAGCTACTGTCACTGAACAGCTCCTTTGCCTGCAACTTCACAGTCTCTGTAGCCCTACACAGTGCTATGGCTTTTCCCAGGTCTAGATCTTGCTCTCTTAGCAGTCTTTCCCTTAGACCATTATCTGGAATACCACACACCAGTCTGTCTTTTATCAGCGAGTCTGTCAGTCCTCCAAATTCACATGTTTTGCTTCGGTTTCTCAGTTCAGTCACATACTGATCAATAGTCTCACCCGTTTTCTGTACACATGTGAAAAATCTGTGCCTCTCAAACGTCACATTACGTTTAGGTATGCAGTAGGCCTCAAACTGTTCCATTATTTTATCTAGCTTCATTTTGTCTCCATCAGCAGTGAATGTGAAGTTATTATACACCTCCAACGCTTCATCACCCACGACATGTAAGAACAGTGACAATTTCCTTTTATTACTTTTCTCATCAGCTCCGATTGCTGATAAATACAACCCTAAACGTTGTTTGAATCTCCTCCAATTTTCAGCCACATTACCTGTCAACTGAAGCGTCGCCAGTGGGTGTAATCCTTCCATTTTTTCACTTCGTTAGCTATTCTCTAATGGTAAGTAACGATGTTCTCTTTTGGCTTGCTAATCTGTGGAGAGCTGATTTAACTTCAGATTTTTCCTCTTCATCTCTTTCAATCACTTCTGACACCATGTATTGATTTCTTTGTGGGTTCAATGACGAGACATTTATGAAAGAGAATGTCTTTTAATCTAAAGCTTGTTCAACTCTTTTAACAGCATTTACAGGAGACATCATGCTAGTGATGCATCTAGAACGAAACTGAAACTAAAACTAAACTGCCTTGCTTGTCTCGGTCACATGCCCTCTGCTGGTCAGGCATAAGTAATCAATACATGCAAACATGCTGGTAAGGCATCATAATCAAACAGGCAAATAACATCACTATTTGCTGATATCAATACAACGGCCACCAATGGTGGAGCGATTTTAAAATCAGGGATGCTCAAGAGGCCAAAATTGGAGGAGCGCAGATATCTCAGTAGATTGTAAGGGCTGGAGGAGATTACAGAGATAGGGAGGGGCGAGGCCACAGAGGGATTTGAAAACAAGGATGAGAATTTTAAAATTGAGGTGTTGATCAATCAGGAGCCAATGTAGGTCAGTAAACGCAGGGGTGATGGGTGAATGGGACTTGGTGAGAGTTAGGACACGGGCAGCCGAGTTTTGGATGACCTCAAATTTACGGAGGGTAGAACGTGGAAGGCCGGCCAGGGGTGTGTTGGAATAGTTGAGTCTAGAGGTAACAAAGACATGGATGAGGGTTTCAGCAGCAGATGAGCTGAGACAGGGGCAAAGTCGGGCGATGTTACAGAGGTGAAAACAGGCGGTCTTAGTGATGGCGGTCTTAATGAATAGTTAGATGTTACAGGGAATTAAAGTCACCATTTTGATGGGGAATTCTACTTTGTTTGAGAAACTTTTTAACAGTTTACTCACAAATTGAACAGAATTATGTTTTCTGCCATATTCCAGTGTATTGTGGAGTATTTCAGCTGGCTCAAATTTTATTTCTTCTCATTTGATCCCATTCTACCTCATCTCGGGGTCAAATATGACACCAAGGTTGCGAACCTAGGACATCTGGCATAGAAGTGGTGACATCTTCTCAGAATGCAACGTGGAACAAAGAAAGAGAGGAGAAATAAAATTTGAGCCAGCTGAAATACTCCACAATACGACAGTAAACAGATAGCTCTGTTCAATTTGTGAGTAAACTGTTGAAAAGTTTCTCTTCAACAGAGTAGAATTCCCCATCAAAATGGTGGATTTAACTCCCTGTAACATCTAACTATTCACTAAGATCTGAATTTGCTAACATTGATGAACCAAAGTAACTGTACTGTTCAGCTACTGCATGTAATCATTTTCTTGAAACCCGTTCAAAACTGCCAATATTTTCTTCTATCCCACTAGGCTATTTGCGGTGGGAGTTTGGCCGTGGTTTCTAGTTTTAATAAGTGAGTGAATGTTAGAACATTAAAACCGCCGATTGTATACATTTGGCCATGTGAAATTATTTAGTTCATTGAGCCACTTGTCTGGAAATTCTTATTGTACCATTACGTAAATATGCCCTTTGAGACTTCTTTAGAGATTGCTTTGTCAGATCTGTGGAACTGGTGGAGGGGAGGGGGTGAAGCAAAGGCAAATTATCTGTTCGATTTCAGTTTGAAAAAATAAGAAGTGACAGCATGGGGAGGATATCGAGCATTTTAGCAAAGAGTTACAGTTGGGATCCAACTGTGACTGTGGTGCCAAAGGACCATGACTTATTTTAATGGACTCACGTAATCAATAAAAGTGTTGATGTGTCAACATATACAGGATTGCACATGAAATGTTCGTAATGACTACCTGTCCGCACAGAGTGGGAACCAACAGTGCACATGTTACACTTAATAGCTAACTATAATCTAAGAACATTCATAGAGTAGTGCATCGGTAATAGTGGCATGTTTCTCAGCACTTGCTTTTCAAGAATTTGAGAACAACAACTCGCATTCATTTAGCGCCTTTAAAGTACAGGAAACTTTGGTTTATCCGGAGGTTAAAAGTCCGGAAAGCTCTATCTACCGGCAAAATTCAGGAGCCGTTTCCTATAAATATTTTTACTTCTCGTTGCTTTTTTTTTCCCAGTCAGGCTCTGCAAGGTCTGTAGCTAAGCAACAGCTTCAGCTAGAGACGCTTTTAAGCTGCAGCCGACTGTTTTGAAACTGTTGCTAAGCAACAGGGTTTGTTGATTCACACGGAGCTGAAAATCTCCGTATGTTTCAACATGTCCGGCAGTTTTGATCTAACGGCAACAGCTCGGTCCCGTCGGTGCCGGATATCACAACATTTCCTGTAGTAAAACATCCCAATCCGCTTCACCGGGGCGTAATCAAACAAAATTTGACACCGAGCCACATAAGGTGATATTAGGACAGCGGACCAAAAGCTTGGTCAAAGAGGTAGGTTTTAAGGAGGGTCTTAAAGGAGGAAAGAGAGGCGGAGAGGTTTAGGGATGGAATCCCAGAACATGGGGCCTAGACGGCTGAAGGGAGCCAATGTAGGTCAGCAGGAAAAGGGTGAACAGGAGCTAAAATATGGGCAGCTGAGTTTTGGATGAGCTGAATTTTACGGAGTGTGGAAGGTGGGAGGCTAGCCAGGAGAGCCTGGAAATCCGTAACTCACTGCGGCTGTTATCATAAGGATATACGGTATATCCTAACTGCAAGAACAACGGTAAATCAGCAGCCCTGGCACAGTATTGTGAGCATTTTGTAGGCATTATTTAATGTTCAGACTGTCTTAGAATGGTGCTGAAGGACATTATGGAACTGATACATTTGTATTTCACTGTTATAAATCTTCACCATTCCACATGACAAGAAAATAGATAGCTATGTTAGATATATTTCACTAAGGATATTCTCAAGGGCAGTATTGTAAAAATAAACCGAGATGTTTTTGTAATATGTTGGTATGCCATTCTCCGCTCAATGAAAATATAATTGCGAGGATGGGCCCTGAGCCCAGAACATATACTTTGGATTAGGCTAGATGGTGATGCCTCCTGTAGCCAAAATAGCCTGTTGACAATCATTGCCGAGGCATGTAAAGAATGGCCATTTGGGTGAGGTACTGGAGGAGAAGAATGAGGAAAATTAGAAGGCAAAACCGGAACGAGAGAAATGCATATAGGACAAATTGAAAAGTTGTCATACAAAGATGACGGCACCCACGATGAAAGTAGAAATAACAAATGGCGATTTTCTGTGCAAACATGCTTGCGTATTTACCAAAAGACAAGTTAAAATTATAGCATAAAAGCATTCTTTGAACTGACATTATACAGCTGGCATGTAGAACTGTAGTTTCAATATATCGGAACAATCAGTCTTGCAGCCCTATGGGAATATTTTTATTAGAGAAAGCTATGACTTGAGACTCTGATACTCAAAAACAATTCATTATCTGTTTGTCTTCCAGACATAACATTGTTGCCTTGTTAAGTGCTTTTGAAAACTTAATTACCTAAACACATGGCATCATCAGTAAAACAGGCATCTTAAAGGTAGTTATGGTAAGTTGTAGGACAGAAATAATTTATTGGGAAGACTGTTTTACATTTACGGTAACAATATATTTTGGAACTGTTTAAAGAAATTGAATTGAGATTATTACACTAGCCAGATGATAAACAATTAGTATAGCTCAAATGGTGGTGTGGAATTTAAATTTATATCCTTTAATAAATTCCTTATTGCAGTATTTTAAATGGAACAGGCATTGGACAAATTTGGGCATGTAATAAAACATTCGGTCTTTGTGAAAAGCTCTCCCATCTCCTCCAAATATCTAGGATGGAAAAAATTTCAGCCTGGGCCGAAATTCCTTGGCTCTTCCGGCGCACACCTGTAATTTCTTCAACGGGAGTGCAGTTGAATGGCCGGAAATCAGGCTGGGACCCAGCTACACCAGTCCCAGCCTTGCATCCTCGATTCCTGAGGCCTTCGTTTTGGGACAGAACGTCTGCCTACTCCAAACAAGGTCATTGCTGTGGAAGAGGTGGGACCAGGGTGGGGCGGGAACTCCATACGCTGAGAGTTTCTGCATCTCTGACTTCTCAGAAGCCTAGCACATCTTCAGTGCACCAGGCGGACTGAGACATGTCAGTTGTAGGGTTCACCATGGGGGTCCAGGCCAAGGACCATACCCTGGACCCCTGAAGATCAGAATTTTTTTTTAAATTTTATATGGCACCCTTTACAGAGGGAGCCACTTGGCAGCACTAGTTCAGTTCCTTCCACACTCCCCCAGCCCAATCACCAAGGCCATATTTTCTGGCCTCTTTTGTGGGTGGGTAGCCTGAGTGGCACAGGCGCTCGCCACTTGTATTTAAATTGGGTGACTTCTCTGGAATCCGCATACTCCAGTGGAAGTCAATGGCAGAGATGTCCAGCAGGCACAGTCCTGGCATAGCTGCTGGGGTCTCCAACCTGCATGTTTTTGGGATTAGTACATTTCCTACCATTGGCCCCATCTCTGCCTGCCAATACAGAGAAATCATTATATTTGTTCTCCACTTCTGTCTGTGGATGATATACTGGAGTCATTAGCCATTACTGCAGAGAATATCCCTGATCACCAAACAACCTTTCTGATGCATGGTTTTGAGTCAACGGGACTGATATTGTTGCATGATAAAAGCATTGTAGCAGTTTCCTGGGTACTGGGTATTAATATGTTAGATATGGTAATTGGCATCACAGTCTTGTTGGATGTTGATAGAATGAAACCCTTTCCTATTAATGAAATTGAGGAGGTTGTCATATGTGGCTTTCAAAGCCACATGGATTCCATCAATTACTTCCAATACCTGCAGGAACCCTGCCAGTCTATAGAATTGGACTGTTTGCATTCTTTGTTTGGCAGGTTCCATTGAGAAGGTAATGAACCGTGAGGTTTCTGCCTCAGTGGGTTATCATGACCTTTATACAGTCGTGGGCTGCTACCTGACTAATGCAACAAAGATCACCTTAGTTTGAGGCAGTGGCCATTTTCACTGCTTTGGAAAGTTGTGCTTCTCATCTGAGGCGTTGACAAGCAGAGACATCTAACTCTCACCAATTTAGTTAGGGGCTCATTTTCTTGACTCTTTTCCCCCCCCCAAGGAACACCTATTTCCCAGGCCCAGAGGTCAGGAGAAAGGGGCCAGAGACCCATTATGCTGCATCTCTGCTTCCTTTACATTGTCTTAGAATTTCTGGGGCTTTCCCAAGGGGTCTGCGAGGTGCCCATTTCCAACGTCAATCGAGAAACATAGAAACATAGAAACATAGAAGATAGGAGCAGGAGTAGGCCATTCGGCCCCTCGAGCCTGCTCCACCATTCAATGTGATCATGGCTGATCATCCAAATTCAGTACCCTGTCCCTGCTTTCTCCCCATATCCCTTGATCCCTTTAGCCTTAATAAATATATCCAACTCCTTCTTGAATATATTTAATGAATTGGCCTCTACTGCCTTTTGTGGTAGAGAATTCCACAGGTTCACCACTCTCTGGCTGAAGAAATTCCTCCTCATCTCTGTCCTAAATGGCTTACCCCTTATCCTTAGACTGTGACCCCTGGTTCTGGACTCCCCGACCATCGGGAACATCCTTCCTGCATCTAGTCTGTCTAGTCCTGTTAGAATTTTATAAGTTTCAATGAGATCCCCTCTCATTCTTCTAAACTCCAGCGAGTGGAAGCCCAATCGACCCAATCTCTCCTCATACGTCATTCCTGCCATTCCAGGTATCAGCCTGGTGAATCTTCGCTGCACTCCCTCCATGGCAAGAACATTCTTCCTCAGATAAGGCGACCAAAACTGCACACAATACTCAAGGTGTGGTCTCACCAAGGCCCTGTACAACTGCAGCAGGACATCCTTGTTCCTGTACTCAAACCCTCTCGCTACGAAGGCCAACATACCATTTGCCTTCTTAACTGCCTGCTGCACCTGCATGCTTACCTTCAGCGACTGGTGCACAAGGACGCCCAGGTCTTGTTGCACTTCCCCTTCTACCAATCTATTGCCATTCAGATAATAATCTGACTTCTTGTTTTTGACACCAAAGTGGATAACCTTGCATTTATCCACGTTATATGCATCTGCCATGCTTCTGCCCAATCACCCAACCTGTCCAAACCTGGTGGTGGGCCCTGCACCTGGATCCTTCAGATCGGAGAATTAGAGGTGCCTAGGCAGCAAGGCGAAGAAAGGTTGGAAGTTAAGTGGCTTCCTTTTTTTTAAGCAGTAGCACGTTAATCTTCGAGCCCTGAGGCTCTTTTGCTCCTGTTCTTCAACAGCAGTCAGAAGGCTCCAAGGAAGGAAGCAAGGCCCTCCCACCACCCCAGCTGTGCAACTCTTTCCTTCCTGTTTCCTGATGCAATGCTCTGCCAGGTGGATCTGTGCCAGGAGTGTGAATGGTCTGGCACCAAATCTAGAAGCAGGTTGGCCTAATCGGGCGCAGTACACTTCAGGTGCATTGCATCTGGCCAGTGCCCAGCCAGGGGGGTGGAAAATATCAACCTCTTCATCTAGGTGTCAGCCATGGCTCAGTTGGTAGTATTCTTGCCCGAGTCAGACGGTCAGGGGTTCAAGTCCCACTCCATGGACTTGAGCACAAAATCTAGGCAGTACCGAGGGAGTGCTGCACTGCCAGAGGTGCCATCTTTTGGATGAGGCGTTAAACTGAGGCCCCGTCTGCTCTCTCAGGTAGATGTAAAAGATTCCATGGAACTATTTTGAAAAAGAGCAGATGAGTTCTCCCCAGCGTCCTGGCCAATATTTATCTCTCAGCCAACACTTAAAAACAAATTATCTGGTCATTATCACATTGCTGTTTGTGGGACCTTCCTGTGCGCAAATTGGCTGCCGCATTTCCTACATTACAACAGTGACTGCACTTCAAGGGTAGCTCATTGGCTGTAAAGCGCTTTGGGATGTTCTGAGGTCATGAAAGGCGTTGTATAAATGCAAGTCTTTCTTTCTTACTGAACGAGGCAAATGACCTTAAGCAAAATTTCCAATACGACTGTGAAATTTTTCCCTCCAGAGGTTAACAAGCAAAAACAAGCGAAGCTTGAAATTGGGCCATAAACCAATTTATCGGCCTTTGTTCTTTGAACTCACCAGCACCTGATCTGACCTGGAATTTATTCACTTTTCAACCTGGCTGTGCAGTTGTGGGATGAGTTCCTCATTAGTGAATTTAACAGGCAAAAACTGTTAATTTTTGTGCTCTAGCTCATCAATGCATTATTCTTAGAGGGAAGAATGTTCAGAGCAGCAGATGATTTGTTTTGCATGGCTTTTTTTTGCTTTTTAAAAAAAAACAAAATCTGAGCATCATGGTGACATCGTGCAAATACTCAAATGTCAAATACCAGACTCTCATGCCACAGCTGTCATCAGACAATCAAATGTTCACCTATTGGTGGACAATCCAGCCTCAGCACTGAATCAATAATCCTGACGAATCACAGCTATCAATGCCATTGGTCTTTCTTCATATATCAGTGAGAATAAGGCAGCAACCCATTGTAAACCAGATTTCATGCTTACTGGGCTTTCTTGGAAAATATAAATAAAATTAAACACTTATGTTTTGATATTTTCTATGTGATGAGTTCCTGTTGGCACTCAAGTGTGATATAATTTTTGAAACTTGCTAGAACAATTCACATTGTAAATTCTTGCTTGTTTTTTTTTCCAATTCGGGCATTCAAGTGGAAAGTGTGAAATCACACTGATAACAGGCTTTGCTCTTGAAATCATTTTCAGCGATTCATAGGGAATTCTTCTGTCTACTATTTTATCAGAGGCAGCTGGACAAATAGATTAAGACGGCCACTGAGTACTCGACAAAAGAATTTGAGAAGAACATGCTAAGTGTTCATACTAATACTTACCAGAATGGTTCCGGGGATGGGGGATCTTAGCTACAAGGACAGGTTGGAGAAGCTGGATTTCTTTTCATTAGAGCAAAGGGGTGATTTGATAGAGGTGTACAAGATTATGATGGGTTTGGATAGGCTAGACGGGGAAAGGCTGTTCCCACTAGTTGATGGTACAAGGACTAGGGGGCACAGATTTAAGGTTTTGGGCAAGAGATACAGAGGGGACGTGAGGAAAAACTTTTTTACGCAGCGAGTGGCGATGACCTGGAATTTGCTGCCGACGGAAGTGGTGGAAGCGGAGACACTCAATGTTTTCAAGGGGAGACTGGATAGGCATTTGAGGGAAATAAACTTGCAGAGCTACGGGGATAGAGCGGGGGAATGGGACTGACTGGATTGCTCTACAGAGAGCCGGCACGGACTCGATGGTCCGAATGGCCTCCTTCTGTGCCGTTATGATTTTATGACTAATAGCACACAGTGTGATCTCAAGGTGTGTGAGTCTCAGTGCCATAGTATAAGCAGTGCAGTCATCATAAAAGGTTTGTATGCGTTACAGTCTTGTGACTTAATTTGGAGCCCAGTTTAACATTGATATCCGCCTACTCCTTGTTCTGGGTAGAGAACATTTTATGCTTAATAGGCTATGCTATAAAATTAAGTACATGTCACATGTGGCACAGCTAGGTGGTCGGCATGATGCTCTTATCATTTCAAGTGCGAGCAAAACACTGCCATCATGGAGACTGGCGCGTCCATCTTTCCCATGTGAAAGCGTCGGTTCAAAGCAATCAAACTCGCAATTCTCTTCTGTAAAAAATACTTTCACCGTGTTTATTATAAAAATATAAATGTTTCCACTACAAATTGTTTTACATTAGTAACAGGCCATCTACAATTGCACACAATGAACACTATGTGATGGGGGGAAACATTGTAAAAAAAAGTACATATTAAAACAAATAGATATTAGCAATTATAGTGGGTTTCTATACATTACAGTTTCTTAACTCCATTGTATCCTAAACACTGAATTTAAACACAAAGAAACAAATACTTGTACTGTATAATGTCAACCGAAATAAATAATACTTGCGTATTATGATGAAAACATAATATGATATATATATAATTGTGGTATTTGTCCAGATCAAGCTTAGTTAACTAATCAGTTACACACTGTAATGCCATATATCATGTACAAACAGATGGCCCACATTATTCCAGTACCTCTACTGCACAGTAAAATACTTACACTATCTGTACATATGTACAGCGAAATACTGTAGCAAATTCCAATTACACCATTTGTAGATAGAAAAGAAATTACAAGCAACACTTTTTTTAAATTTTCAATGATATATACTTTTTTCCATTTTTCTGTGCAACATCCTCAGAAATAAAGAAAAATAATGAAGGTGTGGCAAGATAGATTTGTGAAATGGATGATGTGTAAGAGCAGCAAGCAAGCTGTAAGTTATAATTACACAATTCTAGTTCATAATTGATGCTGCAAGGCTTCCATACAAATGTTTGTGTTTATGTGTATAGTAACTGTAGTATGAGTGAATGCAGTACAGTTTACACTCTCTTTTGCAGCGCTTCCGCACTCCCCCCCTCATCTTTGTCTCCCCTTTTGAAGGGTCTGTTTCATAGAATCATAGAATGGTTACAGCACAGAAGGAGGCCATTTGGCCTGTCGAGCCCGTGCCGGCTAATACTGGAGTCTGGTTCAGTGGCCTCTGGTAGTCCACCCAATTGTCCATTCTTCACATGTGAACCTACAGCCTATTGGAAGGTATCATAGCGGAGCCCAATCCCGCTCTTGCCTGTTGTCCCCACACACACACACACACACACATACTTTCCAACTGGGGAGGAGGGAGGCTACTACATATTAAATAACAGCAGGAAGAGAACCCCAGCTGGTTTTCTCTCCCTTTCCTAGTCCATGGATTCTAGGGCCAATTATAGCACTCCAATTACTGCCCTGGCTAAGAGCCACACAGGAAAGGGGACAAACCTGGAATGTTCTGTTTACAAGGCTCAATATCACACCATGGGAAGAATTCAGCTTTCTTGGAGGAAAGAAAATACATTAAACTCATTTGAAGCAATTCAGTGCCACCAGTCACCACCCCACAGGATCTATTAATCAAGTATCTCGCACATTAAGAATAATTCAAAATGCAGGTTTGGATTGGCAACTGCAATTTACTTCAAGCCATGTACATATCATTGTTCAGTGTTTATATATTTTAACATTTTCAGGAATGCATGTTTTCTTCAGACGACTTGGATCAAAGAAGTGGTGAGAATATTTTCCTCATTTTGTAAATTCTCTGGCACTGTTTATATGAAGGGTTAATAATCTGTTACAGTTTAAATAAAGCCACTGGGTCTGATCTTAAGTCGGGCCGCTGTGTAGGATTGGGGCAGTAACAGCTTAAAAATCGAGTTGCTGGACTTATCACCCTCTTCCCGCTACACTCCTACCTGCCATCATTTTCCTGGGGGTCTCTACATGGGTGGGCCTGGCGCCTGGCTCTTTCAGGCACAAAACTCAGGCACAAAACTCATTCTAATATGCTAATTGAGGCCCCATGACATATATAGGACCCTGGCACAATGTTTAGGTACCAAT
This sequence comes from Somniosus microcephalus, assembly GCF_052327205.1. Taxonomy (NCBI): domain Eukaryota; kingdom Metazoa; phylum Chordata; class Chondrichthyes; order Squaliformes; family Somniosidae; genus Somniosus; species Somniosus microcephalus. The sequence goes on along the minus strand of NC_141000.1, from coordinate 99,556,848 downwards.
GGGCCGAGCATGGGCTAGTCCGTGAAGTCCGCCCCTAGTTAAATTCTACCCCACTATGGTGATGGTATATATTCTGTTCAAACTTGTCAAAGATTCAACATTTTGTAGAGACAGAACTTCATACATCAGAACATGAGATACACCAGCAGGCGATAATCATCTAAACCCCAACATTTCATTTTTAGTTAAAGAGTTTGTGGAGTATGCTAAAGATTTACCCAATAATCCACCCACTCCCAAGGCCTTTCACTATTTTGTTGATCTTTTCCACAATGAATTTTTCAACAAATTCGTGAACGTACAAGTTAGAACATGGGAATTTTAGGAACACAAAAGGCACATTTCGTCAACAGGCCCATCACTTTTGATTGACCAATTCTACCTATCCACTTTCTCAACATGACCCTCAATCCTTTCTGTCTCCTGAAATATATCTGATTGATTCTCTCAAAATTCTGTTTGACAAATCTTTTCTCCCACTGTCTATGTCCCATTCCGGTAAGCATGGTTTCCTGCTAAGAGGGTATCTCATTGGTGGAAAGGCCTCTGCCAATTCCACTCTTCAAGTAGTTACAGCTAAGTTACAGTTGTGACTATATAACTTCTATTTAACCTTCTGTGTGCCGATTGTCCGTCCACCTTAGATAAGTGACTCTTTATAGAAGTTAAAAGACAGTTTTTGGATCAGGCGCAAACATGTTCAAGCTCTTGTAGGTTTCCGGATATGTCCTTCAGTTGTACAATTATAGTGGAGTTTAAAACATTTAGAATTGTAGTATTGATGCTGGCTTGACTAAATTCTTGTAGCAAATGAACAAGGAATTAAATTCACCTGTTTATGTAGACTAATATGCGACTGATATTTGCAAAAGGAAAGATAATACTGCAATACATTGTACTCTGGACACTGAAAACTGACATCATTCAAATTGTTCTACTTTTAGATTTTAAATGGGTTAATGCCAGCGAGAGAACAGTGTTGATTAAAAATTCTACGCCACAAAGTAGAAGAGAGGATGGTGATGAGATAGACTTTCAGCTTCACAGGTTTTGTCATGCTTACTATCCACCTGTTAGCTGTAGGATATGCTTCTCAAAGCAAGTATTCTATGCAATTATAAGTGTTACTGAGAATAGGGCCAATACAACAAATCCGATTGAAGTCAATAGAAAGGAAAATCTGGCAGGGTGAATAATGGGCGTCCGATCCACGATGACCTATATTGTGCCACTGTCGAAGCTAAATTTCACCTTCCTATGTAAATGTGTCACATTGCAATTACATCCATCTGTCAGTAGTGGCATTGCAGTGCCACCACTGGAAGAAGGGTGACATTACAGTTTGACAAATTTACATAGGCAGTTTCCATGTTTTGTTACTTTTTTAATGATATTTGTCACAGGCTTTAAATGAAAAATAAGTTTATTATAACTGTGCAGCCCCAAACTTACATTGGCATTTACACTTAACAGGAGTAAGGTATGGTGTAATACACAAATTGTTTTAATATAAATGCTTTATATTTAGAATTCTAGTACAGTTTAAAGAATTTAGAAGTGTAGTGTTGATTCTTGCTGGATTCAATTCTTGTAGTGAGTGAATGAGGAGTCATGTTTACCTATTTAAGAAATGACTGAGTGATTAGCATTTACAAAAGACAAGAACGGGAATCACGGAGATTTCATTTGCTCCCATTCCTATTGTAGCAGGCATTTCAGTGAGATAATGTCTCGCCTTATGTTCTTAAATCACTCAAGAGTGCATTGAAATCTTGTGGAATCCCCTGTGCTCCAGCACTGACTTAGGCCTTGATTCAAGACTCTGACTTTCCTGACCACATTTTAGACCTTGGAGATTTTAGTCCTTGGAGATTAACTGCACCACAGAGTTGCCTCGGCTTAAATTGCTTATAATTCACTTTCTATTCTGCGGTAGCAAAGACTGATGTGGGAAGCCAAGCATTACGAATGAGCTGGATTGTTAGTGAGGTCCGTCTCGAATAGTTTCATTTACAGGTGCTCTTTCTGTAAATCTATCTTTCGCTTTCAGTCTACAATTGCCTATTGTTACTCTTTTGTGCGTTCAACTTCAATATTGCCCCTTTGCTACTGTCCAGCTAAAGATGACCATCCAGCTTGTATACAATGATCACCAATACAGAAGGATGTGTATTAGCTCAATCACTGTAGGTGCTTGTAACTTCACAACAAAATACTATTCCTACTCCTAGTAATGGACTATTTTAAACAGAATTCAGAAAAAGTGTTATTTTTGATAAAAGAGAGGAAAATGAATCATGATGAAAATTTTCACCCCTGGTGGGTTTGGGCAGATGGGGGGGATTGGTATGAGTGCAAAAACTCGCTAAGTCTGAAGCCCGGGGTATTTCGACTGCTGCCTGCCCAAAAATGGCGGAAAACATAAGTACATAAGAAATAGGAGCAGGAGTCGTCCATTTGGCCCTTTGAGCCTGCTCCGCCATTCAATAAGATCGTGGCTGATCATCGACCTCATCTCCACTTTCCTGCCCAGCTGGCTGGTGGGCAGGAAAGGAGTTACAGGCGGCAAAATTGTGACAATTGCGCATGTCTGATGGGGTGGCAGTGGAGCTGATATCATGAAATTGCTGTGTCTAGGGTTCATTTTGTTAGTGAAAGCGCTGCAGAATGAACTCTTCACCCAACCTCCCCACCTTTCTTCTATCGCTGTAACTTGATACAAAGTTCACTTTCTAAATCTGTAGCACTGTATAAGTGACGGGGCTTGGGAACTGTTGTGGAGCCAGTTACGTGCGTCAGTGCACTCAGGTCATCAGTGAATTGCATCACGATTCAAGCACGCAGACACATGGGACTGGCTCCATGCATTTAGCTGGTAGAGGAAGTGCCAAAATGCGTGTCTCATGAAACTTTGGGTCTGCAATACCTCCAGTGGTCCTTTGCAATTGTGAGTCCTGTCGCCAGCAGCAGAATAGTGAGTCTGCCATTACACTGAATATTACAGCACAGAAACAGGTCATTCAACCCAACAGCTTCATGCTGGTGTTTATGCTCCACACAACCCTCTCTCACCTTATTTCATCTAACTCTATCCGCATAAACTTCTATTCCTTTCTCCCTCAAGTACTTGACTGTCATCTCCTAAATGTACCTGTGCTAATCGCCTCAACCACTCCATGTGGTAGCGATTAAAGGCAGTCTCTCAAGCTAACAAGGTTGGTTGAAATGCTTTGAAGAGCCATAGTGTGAGTCTGTGCCTGCTATCTTTCAGTGAATTTTTGCACTCCTCAATGCAAGGGTTAGCAGAGTTTGGAATGAAGCACTTTTTTTTTAAATTGGGCAGCCAGTGGCAACATCAAACACGCTAAAGTTCAGGTACACCATGGCCAGATGCAAAATAATGTTTCCTCTACTTTGTCCAAACAATTGCCTAGATTTTCCAATTACTGTAGCTTTTATTTTAACCCCACTGTGAACCCATTTAAAATAAATGTGTTAATGGCAGTGTTAAAATAATGCAGAATTTCATTCACCTATCCTGCCAATTGGAAATTATGCTAATGATGGATGTCCAAACTAAAAGCATTCTATTCTCCAGCGGTAATGAGTAAGACAGAAATTCGCCAGAAGTATACATTTTTTAAAGCAGATATGATTGAGACATAATAAAATTAAATATTATTATAGTATACTATAATATTATCCCACCTTAAACAGTTACTCCCTCCAAAGTGGCTGCAGTGTGTACCGTCTACAAGATGCACTGCAGCAACTCGCCAAGGCTTCTTCGACAGCACCTCCCAAACCTGCAATCTCTCCCACCTATAAAGGACAAGGGCAGCAAGCACATGGGAACACCACCACCTCCAAGTTCCCCACCAAGTCACACACCAACTTGACTTGGAAATATGTCGCCGTTCCTTCATTGTCGCTGGGTCAAAATCCTGGAACTCCCTTCCCAACAGCACTGTGGGAGTACCTTCACTGCAGCGGTTCAAGAAGGTGGCTTGCCGCCACCTTCTCAAGGGCAATTAGGGATGGGCAATAAATGCTGGCCTAGCCAGCGACACCCACATCCCGTGAATGAGTTTTAAAAAATAAATAACTGCGATAATACCAAACATTTTTGGAAAGATTAGACTTGGGTGGGTACACTTCCAATGACTGAGAAGGGCTCCCAGAAAGTCTGGGCCACTGTCTGCAGACACAAGCCAAGTCTAGGAAAAGATCTGTGATCTAATTGTGCAGCTGGGTGGGTGTTTATTTCCCACAGCTCAAGTAGCTATCATATGAAAATTTTCACACACCCACCATTGCACTGTACTGAAATCCTGGTGATAAAAACACCGATAGTGTGGCTATGTGCACATTTCTTGCACCTACCATGACACTAAAGACCCAGTGACAACAATGCAGAAAATACAGTTTGGAGTCAAGTGACAAAAGTCCTGAATTGTTATTAGAGAAGTATTTTAATTATGGTCGTTGATACCAGATCTGTGGCTAAGAATTTATATCATGATTTCAATAGGAAATGGAAACTGTGGCAGCTGATGTCAAATAATTTAACTAAACAGCACTCGATTTTCAAAATAATTGTGGGGGGGGAAATTAGATTCTATTCAGAAATGTTCCTCAGACTGCATAATCAGTCAACTCATTTCTATATGTTCTGATGAAATATAATTCCTTCAAGTTTTATAAAGTAAGAGACTAATCAAATTTAAGCAATTTATTGCAAGACTAACCTTTCCCCCCCCCTGTTTTCGCAACCTTCTTTGGAAATATTGGGATAGATTTTAACTTTTGGCCGTCCAACCGGCAGAGTGCTGGTCAGCTGTCCATTTCGGCGGCAAAGAAGCCCCCTGTCATTTTGAGGCGCGGGCCTCGTTGAAATTCCGCAGGCATCCCGACGCAGCCCGCCAGATTGAAGCCTGAAAATTGGGCCTGAAGAAAGCTACTGCCAGCAAGCTAAATTGTGGAGGGGGAGAGCCCCAAGAAATCAGCGACCCAGATTATTTTTGTGGGCCCCAAAAGAGCGCCTACCCTTAGAGGGCCTCGTCTCTTCCATCGCCCGTGGAACTGGTTGGACTGACCAGTTTCTATCTAAAATGGCAATCCGAGTCCTATTTGCATCACAGGACACCTATTTCCAAATGAAAGGGCCTAGCGCCTGAAATAGCGGGCGCTTTGCAGGCCTGGCAGTATGTCCCTTCCAAAATGGAGCCGGCCACATTGCTGGCTTTAATGGGGCAGTAAGGCTACCGGCCCCATTTTGAGGCTGTTACCGAGCGAAGGCAATTAAAATCGACCCCACTGTCCTCTAACTGGTCGGACCCTCAAAAACTCCCATTTTATTTTTCTTAAGTGATCCGAATAATTGTATACCAATACAAAGTAGACTAGCTAATCCAAATGAAATGTAATACTTTCTTGGATTTATTTTGGCAGTCACATTATAATAATATTTAATAGCTCCTTCGATTTCATGTTTAAATAATAAAATAGTTTCTGTCTAATTCTGGTGCCTGCTATGTAGTACATTGTTATGTTTATACCAAAGCGATTACTAAATGTAAACTGTTCCATACACAGCACTTAGTATCAATGGAAAGATCTGGAGCTGCAGTTTTACTACCACTTTGGCATTGAAGTGAAGCAGTTTTTGGAGTGGATCGATGAGAAAGTGGCAGCATAATACCAGAGTCAGGTCCCAATCTCTTAAATCTAGAATGCACTAAAGCCAACTGGTGGGAGGCCCCCTCCAGGAGGCTGCCTCACACCACTTGGGCTCAGTCCTGTATCATGACTAACTCTAGTATGGTGTGAAGTCAGGTTTAAAAAGAGCTTGTGCGCCTGAGAGGTCTCCCGAGTGCTTTAGAAACTTATTGCAGCATCTTTCTAATATTCTGGGGGGAAAAAAGTGGATGCTCCCACCTTCACGCTCCATAACATTGAACTCTGTTCTCTCCTGGTGGACAAAGTCTGATTCACAGCCCAAGTGTTGCCTGCTGTGCTTTGCATTCAACAGCCACAGGTTCTGGACTGGTAATAACTGCAGCCTAACATACCCCATATGAGCTTCAAATGCTGTTCTGTAACTCATGAGGAGAGATGCACGTTGTTTGGGGCAAAACTCTTGTTTTCAAATTGATCTGTAGAAGACATAACATTGGGAATGATCAGTAGTTGGCGGGCTTGTCACCACACTGGTGGAATGGTCGCCAGTGGTTCATGGAGGTGTCAGTCGTGGCTCGTGGTAGCACTCTTGTCTCTGAGTCAGAAGGTTGTGGGTTCAAACCCCACTCCAGAGATTTGGGCACAAAATGAGGGAGCACTGCACTGTCAGAGGTGCCATCTTTCAGATGAGATGTTAATCCAAGGCCATGTCTGTCCTCTCGGGTGGAAGGGCACTATTTCGAAGAAGAGCAGGGAAGATCTCTGCAGTGGCTTGGCCAATATTTATCCTTCAACCGACATCACTAATGCAGATTATCTGGTCATTATTTTATTGCTATTTGTGGGACCTTGCTGTGGGTAAATTGGCTGCTGCATTTCCTACATTACTACAGTGACTACACTTCTTAAACTACTTCATTGGCTGTAAAGCGCTTTGGGGCGTCTTGAGGGCGTGAAAGTCACTATATAAATGCAAGTTCTTTCTTTAGTTGGTGAAAAAGGCTGTATACAGTGCAGTCACTGACTTCCATTATGTTCCAGGTCACTGAGAGATGGTAAAGTTCCTGGTAAAGAATCAATGATTGTGACACAACTGTTGCATGTTTAGCAAGAGATCATTTGCAGTCACCACCTTAACTATTCACTCCCTCCACCACCGGTGCACAGTGGCTGCAGTGTGTACCATCTACAAGATGCACTGCAGCAACTCGCCAAGGCTTCTTCGACAGCAGCTCCCAAACCCATGACCTCTACCACCTAGAAGGACAAGGGCAGCAGGTGCATGGGAACACCACCACCAGCAAGTTCCCCTCCAGGTTACACACCATCCTGACTTGGAAATATATCGCCGTTCCTTCATCGTCACTGGGTCAAACTCCTGGAACTCCCTCTCTAACAGCACTGTGGGAGTACCTTCACCACATGGACTGCAGCGGTTCAAGAAGGCAGCTCAAGGGCAATTAGGGATGGGCAATAAATCCTGGCCTTGCCAGTGACACCCACATCCCAGGAGTGAATTTAAAAAAAATCAATTACCAGGAAATTCAGAGTCCAGTACCTCTCACTGAGCAACAACTCTAATATCAAGAATCAAATAAAAGTGAGTTTTTAATCTAGATTGTAACACACCAAAGTCCATTTTAACTGGTTTTATCTTGTTTCAAAATGAACCCCAGTGCACTAAAACATATGCGCCCCATTCTCATTCATTACTCTCTTTTTAAAAAAAAAAAAAAAAAAGATTCTGGTCATTCTAAGTGAAGTACTGAATCTGTATTTCTTAATGAATCTTGTATTTTGCATGTTCTGATAACAGCACGTCTACCGTTATTTTGTTTTAATTATTTCCACGTCTAATGCCCACTGTTCATTTCATATCCACTGTGCTCCAGCTTGATCAGGTCACTCTTAACAGTTTTTAGTTCACACACCTGCCAAGTTATAAGTGCTCATGCTATTGTTATTGCAGGTTCAATGGGCTATTTCCTTACTTGTTGGAGACGGAAACATCTACAATAATTCTTGCATCTATATAGTGTCGTCTCATTTCAATATCTGTAAGCTTCACATAAGAAATGCCTTTGAAGAGCAGTGACTGTAGTTACATAGGTACATAGAACCGCCTATTAAGTGCCGTGAGACAGATAATCAGTTTACATGTTTTTGATGTTGGCTGAGAGAGGAATGTTTTCCTGGATACATCCTGGCTTTTGTTCAAATATTGTCAGGGATCGCAAATATTCAGCTGAACAGGCAGATAGAAGACCTTGGTTTAGAGTCTCAAATAAGGACAGCACCTGCAACGATGCAATACCCCCTCAATACTGCACTGGAGTGCCAGCCACATCGTGCATTCAAGTCCAGGTACGAGCCTTGAACCTATGGTTCTCTGACCCAGAGGCAAAAGTGGCAGCGGGAATTCTGTTTAAGATGCTTCTCTCTTCCGCGCCCCCTTTCTATTTTTAAAATGCTTTCCTTTGTTTTCCAATCACATTTGCCTTCTGACATTTTCTTTACATAAATATTGACCTGCTGTAGTAAATGGTGCATGAGGCTACAGCATGCTCATGAACTTACTCATGGAAAAAACCTTGCTACCATCATTCCCCAGAGATCCAGACATCAGCTCTGGGATGGTAAATTGCCAATATTTAGAAAACGGAGTTATCTGAACTGACACGTGATCTGAACTGACATTCACACTGTTTTCTGGTTAAGGTCCTTCTAAATCCACTTCCACTGTACACTGGTGAAAAGGCCCAGGAAGAAGGCCTATAAATAATAACCTGTATAAGCTATAAAGGATTGGAGCTTGCAAGTTGCACAGGCTAACTTGTTGGTGCTGGGCTTCCCTCTGGATTTATGAGCTTTATAATATATCTTGAGCCATCCATTATTGTTTTTTTAGCTGGAACTGCATTCACTGTCGCTAGATGTTACATATGCAAGCATATCACACTGAAATAAACATCCCATTAATGGATATTAAGGCCCCTGATTTGTAAAAACTTTGCAGAAATTGCTGAGAATTTCTAAATTTCACACAAATATACCCCTTCTGAGCAAGCCATAATGACAAAAACAGCAGCAGGGATAAGCTAGAATCTGTACATGATTTAAATAGGGATGGCACTGTCAGTCTCAGGAGATATTACAGTGCTGCCTGACTGGGATTAAATGTTCTTTTCGAGTTGTACATATTGAAACTTGGATCCAGTCCACATCGTGATCCTTTGAGGACTGAGGGACCTTTTCTTCTGCTTGGAAATCCATCCCTTTCTTCACCCTGAAGTGACATTCTGTAAAATCCAAATGCTGGCTCTAATGGAACAATGTGTAGAACACATGGACTAGGTCTGCAATTATGGCACACACGGAAGGAATTGGAAACTTCTAATCTTGTATTATTTTTGGACCCGGTACAAAATAAATACTCCCTCAGTCCAAAGAGGATTAGTAGAAAGAGGTGCACAAGTATGCAATGAACTTTTGTGTATGAGCCTACCACTCCAAGCCTAAGAAATTAAACTGTCAGTTATATAGACTACATTTATCGGGTAAATATTCAAACACTTCAGCTGCCATACTGTGATGTGCATGTGTGTGTTAGTAATGTAGACATCACAATACAAGAGCAATGGCAAGATGTTGTGACAAAAATAGATAAAAAATTTAATGTAGATAATACATATTTCACAAAATTTTCAATACTGTGGGGGGGGGAACAGATCATTTTTGAAAAATGAATTAACATTTTAACACGTGAAATTGGGTTACCTTGTATAGGCTAATGTTTAATGATCATCTGTGCACACTCCAACATGGCAGAACAATAGGAAAAGTGGGTGGGGTGGGGAGTCACTGACAGCAAAGTCTAAAATATGGTCTCTAAATTGTTTAAGACATAATGCTGTAAGATATTCATTAAACTTTCCATTCACTGTGAGAAACCAAATTTTATTGGGCTCATTTTAGGAAATAATTTAACCAATTTAAAAACTGAAAGCCACACTCACTCTTGCACATTTCTGTTGCTTCTAACTCATAGATCGGCTTACCACTGTCCAAAAGTTCATTTATCTCCCTAACTATAATATGTTTCTTTTACTTAAAACAAAAATGAATTCCTTTCTTTCCCATGGCAGATTTTAACTAGATTTTCTTCTGATGCCTGCACGCTGAAAGGTTTTGAGGTTTTCATTTCCTTACCGTCATAAATAATACTTAAACATATCACCTTTTTTTAAATATATAAAAAAGGTAGAAAACCGAGCCATCATTCCTTTTTTTTTAAGGCATTTACATTTAGAGTTTGAAAGTCTTTCACGCACCACATCAACTGACCAAACCGGGTTTCCCATTTCTACGTGGCCTCCATAGTACTGTCAGTCACCATATCACTGCTGTGTCATTTTCATTGGTCAAATCCCTCTTGCACTGCAGTCTGATGCACAAAGACGTGGCTTGAAGTTTACACTGGAACCGGACCATTCTTTGTGTGTGTTTCCAGTTGCTTAATGCTGCTCACTATCTTTTTCTGATGTCCAGAAAGAGTAACTCCCAGCTTCATTATATCACTGAAAAAGACACAACAATAATGATTTGTTTTAAAACATTGTTCCTTTTTTCTCAGAATTGCTAAATCCACAACTCAAACAAAAGATACAAGTCTGTCGCTGTATACATTCCATCCATTTCAAACATCCTCTGTCTTCATAGCACTATCCTAAGGGTCCAGTTCTATTGCCACTGTCTTGTTGAGACAAAGAGGTTTCAGGGGCACACAAACACAAAAGTGGCAGTATAACTCCAGAGAATAACACGCAGTAAAAGCAGGAGCTGTGAGTTTTCCTTTAGCAAGTCATTTCATGTCAGTTTGAGTTCAGCCTAAATGAACCGGAGCAGATTTCTTCCTGTGTTTTTGTCCTATTCTACTGTCCACAGCCTGCCATCTACTGACACAGAAGAGCAGACAAATGAAAATTGAAATTATTTGTTTTATTACATCTCCCTGTTAAATGTATTTCTTTTTGAAATCACAAATGCTGACCCATTTGAGGAGCAGTTGTACTTTGTGATATTGGAAGCCAATAGCAAAGGCATGTGGGGACTCCCCTTCAGCATTTTGATCCAATAGAAAAACACACATCATAGATTGAGGTACACATAGAAGACAACTACAGTACCTGGGAAAGTATGGAGAGTGAAAAAGCCAATCATCTTGGTTTGATTTCACACATACACATGGCTGTAAGATATGACAATTATTTCAACGCTTTTACAGCATGGTAGGATTGACCAATTTAAAGGCACATACCTGCTCCTCCTGGCCCCAGAAAAATCCCCCCCCCCCCCAAAAAAAAATGTTGACACAGTTTTTGGAGCAGCCCCTAGCAATCCAGTGCGCACTCACTCCATTTGAACTTGAAAATTGCTAACGGGCTCCTACAGCTCTGTAGGATCCTGACTTGTATTGGCAAATAGCTTTGCGCCTGTTTCAGGTGGGACTGCTAGACGCCCATTTACAGGCCAACCTGAAAATCACATCAGGCAGGTCTTGGACACCCCTGGGGCGGCCGTGGTTTCACTGCCATTTTCAACTGCTGGACACATTGGAAGCAAAATGGTTAATTGTCTTTTGTTTTCATAGATACCTGGCGGGATATGAAGGGACTGTGGATACACCTAAGTGGCTACTCTTCACGTATGAACCTCGGCAGTGTCAGCAGGATCGTTGATTGTGGGGCGGCCATCACAGCTTAGCCTGATCCTGGCCTTACCAAATATCCACATACCATGCCATTTCAGCAGGAGTCAATGGTTAACAATCAGGGGCAGGACTCCTGCGCTAGTCATGGGATACTGAGACCAATTGTAGTGTCTCCACCTCTGGCTGAGTTCAGATAACTCAGTAGAGACCAGTGGTCAAACTGGGAACTTCCTTGTCTGTAGACTCAGCACCACACCAAGAAATGTATCCACCATGAGCCAATGGGCAATTTCTCGGAATGCCCAGTTGATCAAGTAGGTTTCAGAACATCTCTGACATGTGTCTAACAAATTCCAACTAAACAGTTCTGAACTGCTCTCTGTCCAGGTTTAGAATATTTAGGAAAATACATCATTAGAGCACTTAAAGCAGTTGACAAGAACTTAACCATCTTTGTGTGATATGGGTCAGCAGTTCAGGTGAAATATCTGATGTTAAAAAATGAAAAGGGGAGGTGGTACTAAGTGGCACAACGGGTGAAATAATGGTCTTTCATCTCTGGGACTGAGATGGATGGGATGAAAGTCTCCTCTGTTGGCTATAAGCGTCCTGTGTGAAATGAGTTTGGGCCGTCTCAAAACCCAGTGGGCACGGGCCGACAGCACAATACTGTCTCGAATTCAGCACTAATTGACAATCTCACTTAGAAAGGCCATAGAATGGCTGGTGTGGGAAAGGAAAAAATATCCCACGGGTGCATTAGAGATGTTCTTTTTGAGGTTGAGGCTGAGGCACATTGCTGGGGCAGAGTAGATGTAGGTTTACTCTGTATTTGGTGGCACTTTACCTAACCTGGGAGTGCTGGTACTGTGTGCCTGAAACGGGAGGAATGCCATTCTCTGAAAATGATGAGCATAATAAAATTATAAAAGAATGAAAAACAAGAAAAAAGAGACAAAAGGAACCTTCTTGCAAATAAGCAGAAAAAATAATAATTGTCATCATTTTTCAAAACGGACTTGTCCTGGTAATTTCACAAGGTATGTATGCTTCTTGCATGACTTCCCTTTTGCTAATACTGTAATTGGATTCTTTATTAAAAACAAATTCTGCAGTTTTAGCCAGATTGGAAAGGATTGCTTCCTTTTAATATACTGCAGCTTGGAGCAGTTGATATGAGCCTGTTGTTGCCTGGTCGCAGACAGGGACAAAACTCAAACTGTTCATTCTTGGCCCAAAGAGACAAGTTTCTGATTTCCATCTCTGTTTATAATTCTTAATTTCCAACAGCAGTGTTTATTCCTGCCAAGGGGAACATTTGGCACTGCAGTAAACTCCCAGGAGTCCCTTTGTGAGCTGCTAGCCCTCAATCAGAAGTTGTTAGGTACAGTAGCAGGCACTTCCTGTTTTGAACATGCTTGGTCAAGACCGATTTGCCTTTTTTTCCTCTTTATTGGTTAGATGATTAAATTGTTCGGTGTTCAGAAACTTTTTTTTTACCATCAAGAAAGATTAATCTGCAATAGTTTTTTTTTTAAAGGTGAAGATTTGCTCTTCATTTTTTTAAACCAGGTTTACCATTTTTGTACCCCTAGGAGATCCTTACCGACATTTATTTGTCCCACGGCTGTAGTTTTGGAAACTAAATCTATCACTTGCCTATTCAAACAAATCTGACACTGAACTTTAAAACATTCAATCGGTGAATATTTTGTGCTTATCATATTTTATTTTATGACTAGTTTTTGATTCGGCTTATCGCAAGAAAAGGTTAGTATCTCAGCGTGTGTGTGTATTCAGTCAGTATGAATGTGGTAGTTATCTAGTGGGTACTTCAATAATCCCTATTACATGAGTTGCTGCACAAATCCATCTCCAGAACCATTTTGAAAATCCCCAAAATGGGAATTAAGCCTTCAATTCACTGAGTTGCCCGTACTATTTCCTCAGTGGGCCAAAGAGCTTGTAAGAAGCCACCTCATTCAGTGAAAACACAAAAGCATAATCTCTTTGTTTAAATTTGCTGTTGCCTGTATTATTGAAGACAAATAAACTATTTTTGATTCTGTACAACAGGCCAGTACAGCAATGCTACTGTAAAGCGCCTGAAAGCAGCCTGTTTTAATGCAATTGGGAAGAATCAGTCATTCTAGCCACGGTGCTGTTTATAACATTTTAATATTCAATGTTTTAGCACCTTAATACGTGTCTTCAGTTTGCACCAAATTTCACCTATGAACAAACCTCTACTGATGGCACAAGGTCTCAGACAAGCAACCTGCCATGGCGATCAATAAAAATACAAAAGTTCGAGTCAGAATTTCAAACTGTTCAAATCTATAGCTCCGATTTTAACTCTGGGCCGGAATCAGACAGGGGGGTGGGGTGAATGGAAGCCCCCATGATGTTGCTAGCATGAGGCCCAGGTGATTTTAACACTCGGGCCTCATTTTAATATGATTGATGGGCTGCAGCACCTGGCGAAGCCCAGTATGAGTGAGCAACAGCGGGTAACAGTGGCAGGGACAGCCCAGGAGAGAGAGAGCTGGAGGGTGTGATCCCCTCCCAGATCTGCTCAGCTGGACGGAAATGAGGACTTCAGAAACCCAGCTGCAAAAAGAAAAGTGCTTGCCTCTCACAAGGGAATTATAGCGGGTATTCCAAGGCCTGCCAAGGGTGTTCAGCACGATGGCTGAAAGTACGGAGAAGTGAGCTCCCAGCCTGTGTGGTGTTATCTCACACAGCATCGGCACTCTGCCGTCTACCTTGGAGAGTGCAGCCACCTCCAGGGACGCTGCAGTCAGGCCCTCCCAACAGGAGTCAGTGTCATAGCCCTTTGCAGTTGCTATACAGGCTCTGGGCTCCACCTTGGAGAGACATGTGTCCACCTTCAACCGAATAGATAGGCTCTTTCAAAGATTTACTTTAGATCCACAGATCTGAGGAAGCGATGAGCCCCAGCCACCCCATCAACAAATGCCCAGCATGGTGCCAACAAGTCAGCTGAGCCAGACTGCCCTGGCAGCAGCAGCCAAGGTGCAGCAATCTGTAACTGGACCCTCACAGGCGTGAGCTTCCAGAATTCACCGGCCACGACCATCTCGGAGGTCCCATCATGAGCAGCAGCAGCAGCCTTCCAGCAAATTTGCTGAAGCCACTTGGGGAGCACCTCGTAGGAGCAGCAGAGTTAGGAAACCTTCTTAGAAGAAAGGCACATGAGTTGACAAAAGGATGAGAAATGAATGGAAGGCAATTATTATGTTTGGGAGTTAAATTCATCACCTTTACCGCATTTGGTCTGCAGTGTGGTTTTGTAGCAGCTTCTGATCGGGATTGGTCATGCGTCATTGTTTTAGAAATTGGCTGAATGGTTTTCATGTTCTTTAATGCAGGATTAAGAGTGGGGTGAAGGATGTGACAATGACTGTTAATGCAGAGGGGGCTTTATACAAGCTGTCAGAACTGGTGTGTGAGCAAGTTACCCGAATCGCTGAGCAATTAACATTCCTCACACCTCTTGCTCCAAGTTGTTGAGATGGCCTTCCTCCTCCTTCCTTGCCTTCCCCTGGTCTTCCTAGTCTGATGAGAATTACTGCTGCCTCATCCAACCACAGGCCTCTCTGTATGGTGAGGTTGTGCAGAATGCAGCACACCACTATGAGGTGGAACTCTTTGTGGGGCACAGTGTAAGGACCCCCCAGACCTGTCCAGGCACCCGAACCTCTGCTTCAGCAGCCCTAAGGTATGCACAATAATTGTCCTGGAGGCTTTGGTTATACCTGTGTTGTTCAGGCATGGTGAGGAGTGTCATACAAAGCTGGGTGGGAATGTAAGTTGTGAGGAGGATGCAAGGAGGCTTCAAGGGGATATAGACAAGCTAAGTGAGTGGGCAAGAACATGGCAAATGGAATATAATGTGGATAATGTGAAGTTATCCACTTTGGTAGGAAAAATAGAAAAGCAGAGCATTTTTTAAATGGTGAGAGATTGGAAAATGTTGGTGTTGAGAGGGACCTGGGTGTCCTTGTACACAAATCACTGAAAGTTAACATGCAGGTACAGCAAGCAATTAGGAAAGCAAATGGTATGTTGGCCTTTATTACAAGAGGATTTGAGTATAAGAGTAAAGACATCTCACTGCAATTATATAGGGCCCTGGTGAGACCACACCTGGAGTATTGTGTACAGTTTTGGTCTCCTTACCTAAGGAAGGATATACTTGCCATAGAGGGAGTACAACAAAGGTTCACCAGACTGATTCCTGGGATGGAGGGACTGTCTTATGAGTAGGGATTGAGTAGACTAGGCCTATATTCTCTGGAGTTTAGAAGAATGAGAGATGATCTCATTGAAACATACAAAATTCTTACAGGGCTTGACATGGTAGATGCAGGGAGGATGTTTCCCCTGGCTGGGGAGTCTAGAACCAGGGGTCACAGTCTCAGAATAAGGGGTCGGCCATTTAGGACTGAGATGAGGAGAAATTTCTTCACTCAGAGGGTGGTGAATCTTTGGAATTCTCTACCCCAGAGGGCTGTGGAGGCTCAGTCACTGAGTATATTCAAGACAGAGATCGACAGATTTTTGGATATTAAGGGAATCAAGGGATATGGCGTAGTGCAGGAAAGTGGAGTTGAGGTAGAAGATCAGCCATGATCTTATTGAATGGCGGAGCAGGCTCGAAGGGCCGAATGGCCTACTCCTGCTCCTATTTCTTATGTTCTTATGAGCCACGTGTGCAGGGGCCTCCATTGTCCCCCCAGCAGCTATCCTCATGTTGATGGAAGGGTTGAATATCGGGGCGATGGTTGCGTATCGCAGGATCCTGTTTCTGTGATCAGAGACCAGCTGGGCATTAATGGAATGATAATCTTTCCCATTGGCAAATGTTGCTGACTGGTAATGTGGTGCCCTAATTGCAACATGTGCACAATCTATGAGGCTGTGTACATGAGGGAAGTTAGCCAGTGGTGCAAATCCCCAAACTTTATCGTGTTCACTGTTGAGGTCAATGGGTAAGCTGATAAATACTGGTCAGTTCAGGAGAACAGGGCATTGGTGACCTGCTTAATACAGCTGTGTACTGCCAACTGGGAGATGCAGGAGATGTCCCATGTAGCAGAGTGGCAGGAGCCAATAGTAAAGATGTTAAGGGCTGTGGTGATTTTGACAGTCACTGGCAAAGCATGAACTCCTGGTCCAGCAGACAGCAGGTGCTGCTGCAGGAGGCTAGAGAGAGGTCTACAACAAGCTGCCTGGAGAAGCACAGCCTCTTGATGAATTGCTCACTAAGAAACTAACTCTTGGCCTGTACACACTGTATGCTGGGTATAGCTTCCGAGAAGCAGCCCCCTCACTTGCTGTGTTCTGATGGGCGCAACTGCTATTGGTGCTGGTTGCTGAAGCTGCTGCTGCTCCTCTTCCTCCAAGTGTTCCTCCATCCAAATGGAACTGGCAATAATATCACTCATGATAAGCAGATAGAGATTACTGAGGGTAAGTATGGCAAAGAAATGTGAGAAAGAAGTGGTCTGGCCTATACGTGACTCCAGACCCACAGCAATGTGGTTGACTCTTAACTGCCCTCTGAAATGGCCGAGCAAGTTGTAACAAACCACTACAGAAAACAATAATAAGAATAAAACCGGATGGATCACCCGGCATCGACCTCGGCACCGATTTTGGACACGACAACGGCACAACCAGCCCAGTCGACCCTGCAAAGTTCTCCTCACTAACATCTGGGGACTTGTGCCAAAATTGGGAGAGCTGTCCCACAGACTAGTCAAGCAACAGCCCGACATACTCATACTCACAGAATCATACCTTTCCGCCAATGTCTCAGACTCCTCCATCACCGTCCCTCGGTATGTCCTGACCCACCGGTAGGACAGACCCACCAGAGGTGGCGGCACAGTGGTATACAGTTGGGAGGGTGTGGCCCTGGAAGTCCTCAACATTGACTCTGGACCCAATGAAGTCTCATGGCTTCAGGTCAAACATGGGCAAGGAAACCGCCTGCTGATTACCACCTACCGGCCTCCCTCAGCTGATGAATCAGTACTCCTCCATGTTGAGCACCACTTGGAAGAAGCACTGAGGATAGCAAGAGCACAGAATGTACTCTGGGTGGGGGACCTCAGTGTCAATCACCAAGAGTGGCTCGGTAGCACCACTACTGGCCGAGTCCTGAAGGGCTTCGTTGCCAGACTGGGCCTGCGGCAGGAGGTGAGAGAAACAACACGAGGGAAAAACCTACTTGACCTCGTCCTCACCAAGCTAACTGTTGCAGATCCATCTGTCCATGACAACATTGGTAGCAGTGACCACCGCACAGTCCTTGTGGAGATGAAATCCCGTGTTCACACTGAGGACACCCTCCATCGTGCTGTGTGGAACTACCACTGTGTTAAATGGGATAGACTCAGAACAGATCTAGCAGCTCAAAACTGCGCATCCATGAGGCGCTGTGGGCCATCAGCAGCAGCAGAATTGTATTCCACCACAATCTGTAACATCATTGCCCAGCATATCCCTCACTCTACCATTACCATCAAACCAGGGGACTAACCCTGGTTCAATGAGGAGTGCAGCAGAGCATGCCGGGTCTACCTAAAAATGAGGTGCCAACCTGGGGAAGCTGCAACACAGGACTACATGTATTCTAAACAGTGAAAGCAGCATGTTATAGACAGAGCTAAGCGATCCCACATTCAATGGATCAGATCAAAGTTTTGCAGTCCAGCCACATCCAGTCGCGAATGGTGGTGGACAATTAAACAACTAACAGGAGGAGGAGGCTCGAAGAATATCCCCATCCTCAATGAAGGTGGAGCCCAGCACGCGAGTGCAAAAGACAAAGCTGAAGCATTTGCAACCATCTTCATCCAGAATTGCCGAATGGATGATCCATATCAGCCTTCTCCTGACGTCCCCACAATCACAGAAGCCATTCTTCAGCCAATTTGATTCACTCCACGTGATATCAAGAAACGGCTGAGCGCACTGGATACAGCAAATGATATGGGCCCCGACAGCATCCCGGCTGTCGTGCTGAAGACTTGCGCTCCAGAACTAACCGCGCCCCTAGCCAAGCTGTTCCAGTACAGCTAAAACGCTGGCATCTACCCGACAATGTGGAAAACTGCCCAGGTATGTCCTGTCCACAAAAAACAGGACAAATCCAATCCAGCCAATTACCGCCCCATCAGTCTACTCTCAATCATCAGCAAAGTGATGGAAGGTGTCATCGACAGTGCTATCAAGCGGCACTTACTCACCAATAACCTGCTCACCGATGCTCAGTTTGGGTTTGGCCAGGACCACTCGACTCCAGACCTCATCAAACATTTGTCAAAAGAGCTGAATTCCAGAGGTGAGGTGAGAGTGACTGTCTTTGACATCAAGGCAACATTTGACCGAGTGTGGCATCAAGGAACCCTAGTAAAATTGAAGTCAATGGGAATCAGGGGGAAAACTCTCCAATGGCTGGAGCCATACCTAGCACAAAGGAAGATAGTTGTAGTTGTTGGAGGTCAATCATCACAGCCCCAGGACATCGCTGCAGGAGTCCCTCAGGGCAGTGTCCTAGGCCCAAACATCTTCAGCTGCTTCATCAATGACCTTCCCTCCATCATAAGGTCAGAAGTAGGAATGTTCGCTGATGACTGCACAGTGTTCAGTTCCATTCGTAACTCCCCAGATAATGAAGCAGACATGCCCGCATGCAGCAAGACCTAGACAACATTCAGGCTTGCGCTGATGAGTGGCAAGTAACATCTGCGCCGCACAAGTGCCAGACAATGGCCCAGAAATTCGGGTCTCCACGGGTGAGTACGCACGGGGTACTCACCCGTAAGCCCAATGGAAGTGCCGGTTTCGTGCATGCACTGCGCATGCGCAGGAAACCAGCACTTCCGTTCCCCTGAAAGAAGGGGTTCAGAGTTTGAACGTGTGCGCAGGAGAGGCAGCGCGTGCGCATCGAACTTACATTTTTTTTGCAGGTTTTCCCGGGAAGGTAAGTCTCCAGAAGTTAGACATGTAAAAAGCAGTCACAAGACCTGCTTTTTACATGGTAAGTGGTGAATTAATTAAAATTAAAACATTTTTTCCACAGGTTTATTATTTTTAAATACTTTAAAGAAAGGTAAGTTTATTTTTAGCCCCGTTATAAAATAAAATTATTTTTTTCAAAAATTTAAATTGTTTAAAATAGTTATTTCATGTAATTTATAGTTTATTTTAAAATTGTGATTTAAAAAAAAATGTATTTGAAGATTTAGTGATGTTTTGGGGCTTGTAGTATTTATAGGTTTGACAGGTTCCTGTCAAACTTATGAATGAAGCATTCCCTGCTACCATTGGCTCCCCATGGCCCACGTGATCCCAGGGGACTCATCGAACTAACTGCGCCCCTGAGATACGCAAGCACTGCGCGCTGGCAGTTGGAGAAGGCCCAGGGTTGGAATTCCACGGGGGCCCACAGCTCAACGGCCGGTGCGCTAGGTAAGTGCAGGTCGGGGGCTTGCACCCGCGGGAAGCCCCCGACCCGAATTTCTGGGCCAATGACTATCTCCAGCAAGCGAGAGTCTAACCACCGCCCCTTGACATTCAACAGCATTACCATCACCAAGTCCCTTGCCATCAACATCCTGGGGGGGGTCACCATTGATCAGAAACTTAACTGGAACAGCCACATAAATACTGTGGCTACAAGAGCAGGTCAGATACTGGGTGTTCTGTGGCGAGTATCTCACCTCCTGACTCCCCAAAGCCTTTCCACCATCTACAAGGCACAAGTCAGGAGTGTGATGGAATACTCTCCACTTGCCTGGATGAGTGCAGCTCCAACAATACTCAAGAAGCTCAACACCATCCAGGACAAAGCAGCCCGCTTGATTGGCACCCCATCCACCACCTTAAACATTCACTCCCTCTACCACTGGCGCACTGTGTCTGCAGTGTGTACCATCTAGAAGATGCATGGCAGCAACTTGCCAAGGCTTCTTCGACAGCACCTCCCAAACCTAAGACCTCTACCACCTAGACGGACAAGGGCAGCAGGCGCATGAGAACACCATCACCTGCAAGTTCCCCTCCAAGTTACACACTATCCTGACTTGGAAATATATCGCCGTTCCTTCGCCGCTGGGTCAAAATCCTGGCACTCCCTGCTTAACAGCACTGTGGGAGTACCTTCACCAGCAGTTGAAGAAGGCGGCTCACCAGTACCTTCTCAAGGGCAATTAGGGAAGGTCAATAAATGCTGGTCTTGCCAGCGACACACACATCCCAGGAACGAATAAAAAAAAAATCTGGGAGCTGGAAACTGGAATCCAAACAGCACAATGGCACACAGATCCTGTGATCCAATTAACTGCAGTTGAGTGGCCCTTTAAATACTGCTTCAGTGCCTCAGAGACCAATCCCGTTAGGTATTACTGGCAGATTGGGCGCTGGATGGGACTACTGGGATTTTGTGTTAAAATCATGTTGGGATCCCAATTGCCTCACAAGACCTGGATTTGTGAGGTCCCCATTATCCTCTGGTGGAAACTTCAGCCGACTAAAAAAAACTTAAGATGGTGGCTGGTGGGATGGCAGCGGGAATGGAGCAGTAAATCCTCTACAGCAATTTTAACCGCCCACCTCACCCGTTCCTGCCCCGAGAACCTGGTTACAAACCCCCTTATGATTCAACAAGTGACTTTTGAAATGTCATAGTATTTGACGAATGTTGGTGAGATGATTTATTGTAAGAGAATTGTCTGGACTTAGAGCCAATTTAAATCTCTTAACTGAGTGATTCCATTAAGCAGTCAGCACTAAATGTTAGGCAGTTTTTATGACTTGCACTTAGCAAGTGATTCTATTTCATTGATATCTGATGTTCCGTACATATAATAAAACCTACCATTTCCTCATACCTCGGGATCCTGATAAACAATGTCATCAGTTCACCAAGAAATCTGATCCATGGATTTGGATATCTCGAATCTATAGAGAAAAATAGCTCATTCGCAAATTCTACCACAGCCGTTTTTCAGCATTTGTGCGGCAACTCAGTCCAAACAAATTCAACAAATGTAAACTCAAAAAAGTACGCAAAGATGATTAGAATTCTGAAATGGATTCGAGTGAAGTCTGGTAGTGGATTAACTATCTCCTGTCTACTGAGTATTAAAAATAGGAAACATTTCATGGCTGGCTTGAGATTATCTATTAAACCTTATGCTTGGATCCGTATTTGGGTGCAGAGGGAGACACTGGGCAATGGTTCAATACACTGCAACTTATGTTAGAATTGAATACATGATTATCTAGAATCCACTGTATAATTTAGTAATGTTAATTTTTTTGTTCCATTTGTTAAGCTGGTTTTGCTTTGCTCGTCAGATCTCCTGGTTTTAATCTGATGCCATTGGCCTCTCGAGGAGAAACAAAAGAGAAAGATAAAATGATGGACTTATTTAGAACTTTCTTAAGCAGCGGCAGTGTTGATGGCACCTTTGGGAAAACCGGCTCACGGGGGCTTCTACATCCGACGCAAATGGGGGAGATTTTGAGGCCTCCCTCCCGGCGGAAACAGGATAGTATTGCCCTGAAAATGGTGGGATACAATTGACTGCCCCATTCCTGTCAACGGTGAGGCCCAACTGTATTCTCAAGGGTCTCCTGCTGGTATGTTGGAGTGCCCACCTGAGTCAGGTGGTAGGCCCTTTAAATATGCAAATTGGGGTCCTATGACATACCTGGGGCCCTACCGGTCATTGTAGGACTCAACTGGGCAGAGCATGGGCCATGCACACGCCATACGGTTTCAGCTGGCGGACCAACCAAAGGGGAGGCCACAAAGTAAGTTTTTAAATTTATTTTTTTGGTGGGGTTGGGAGTAGCAAGAGTGGTCCTCCAGGCTCAACAGATGGGCTTCTGCCACACTGGTTTCTTCCCCTCCACTTCTCCTTCTCCAGAGTGGACACCCCCCTCCATCCCAGAACCTACCTTTTCTAGACCTGGATACTGGCCAGGCCGTTCAATATTGTGGTGGCCCAGAGCCGACGGGCTGTCTAAGGACATTCATTGTCCGCTCACAGGCCACCAGTCCTCTGTTAATGATGCTCAGCCCTCAAAATGGACAGAGAAAAGGCTAATCAAATGTTACGTTAAAAATATTGTCTTTGAAAGCTGCTGTCAGTACCTAGAGGGTTGGCTTTTACTAATGAATTTATCGACATTTATGGTAAAATCAAGTCAGATGGTTTGCAAGGCAGATTTATTGGCAGATTAAGATGCCAGGGAAGCAGAATGCTTTTAAAGAAAATGGTAAGAAAATCAAAGATGCAAAAAGAATGCATCAGCAGGCTAAGACAGCCCAAACTCACAAAGGCGAGGGAGCTTTATGTTCGGTTAAGAACACTGGCTTCTCTACTTCAGTTTATATTTATCACTGAGGCATATTGTTCAGTTGGTTAATGCTTTTCACAGTGGTGGCTGTGTGAAGTGTGCCGTTTTGGGGTTTCTTTTCAGAGTTACAAAGCCCTGGGGTCCAGTACCATGAGCTGACTGACCGTGACTGCCTGGACACCATCTATATACCTCCGTGGGTCTGAACAGTTGCCTGGCCCTCTGATTGTATCAGTGAAGAAACAATGAGAGGCAGAGCTAATAAAGGGAAGATTCTACAGCACACCTGTAGAATAGCAATTCTGTGTGTGTGTTTATGTACTTACAAAACAACAGTGACTGCACTTCAAAAGTACTTCATTGGCTGCAAAGCGCTTTGGGACCTCCTGAGGCCGTGGAAGGCACTATATCAATGTAAGTCTTTCTTTATCTATTTAATCATCCCCCACTCCTATAAAAGTTACAGTCCTTCAGGTTTTTGATTGAGCAGTGTCATAGTATCAGGGGCTGTATCCAATAGCTTGCTGCCAAAATGCCCCCTCTGTAGGTAAATATGGTAAATGTCATCCCCAACCAAGAGGGAATGCAAGAGAACAGGCCAATACCACCCTGTACCTGGCTGTTGGAGATATACACGAGTAGTTTGGGCCGATCTGCCTGGGATTTGCTCCCTTCACTGCTGGGAAGTGCCTGAGGTCCACTCTGCACCTGGCCCAAAGGTAGGGCTGAGACTGGGAATTCATGAGCTCATGCCATTCGGTAGAACAACACATTGGAGTAAGAGAGTGAAATTCAAAGCTGAAGCCAGTCTGTCAAAAGGTAATACAATTACAGTTAGGGATATTGCAAAAGTGGAACAAAATGTATTGCAAAAGTGGAACAAAATGTATTGCACAGATTCTGGGCATACGTGGAAATCATGCGTTGGTTGCTCATCACTTCAAAGTACTTCCAAGTATTCCCATTTATGCTATATTTGCACTCAAGGTATTCATGAAACCTAAAGTCAGCCTGGTACAAATTGAATCAGGTGCATATAAAACAGGAGCAATACAATAATGAGGGATTCATAAAATTAGACAAATAGCATGTACAAGAGCACACAGCTTTAAACATAGCCTCAGCTAAGGCAACGTTTTACCACAAAGGCTGAAATAGCTCTTCTACAAATATGTACAGTGAAAACATTGCACTGAAATTCAAAGTAGATTTAAAGTTATCCCAGTTATGAATTTTCAGCATTCAATGCATGTAGCATGTAGCAGTGCCACATGCTAGTCAGGGTAGAAATAGAAGGATATTTCAGATGAATACGTGGCTAGAGCAATGGTGCAAGAGGGAGGGATTCAAATTCCTGGGACATTGGAACCGGTTCTGGGGGAGGTGGGACCAGTACAAACTGGATGGTTTGCATCTGGGCAGGACCGGGACCGATGTCCTAGGGGGAGTGTTTACTAGTGCTGTTGGGGAGGGTTTAAACTAAAATGGCAGGGGGTTGGGAACATGTGCAGGGAGACAGAGGAAAGGGAAGCAAGGATAGAAACAAAAGACAGGAAGGAGAAAAGCAAAAGTGGAAGGCAGAGAAACCAAGGGTGTAAATCAAACAGGACTACAGTAAATAATAAATCTAAAAGGACTAAGAGTGTTAAAAAACAAGCCTGAAGGCTTTGTGTCTTAATGCGAGGAGCATTCATAATAAGGTGGATGAATTAGCTGTGCAAATAGATGTAAACGGATATGATATAATTGGGATTATGGAGAAATGGCTCCAGGGTGACCAAGGCTGGGAATTCAACATCCAGGGGTATTCAATATTCAGGAAGGACAGGCAAAAAGGAAAAGGAGGTGGGGTAGCATTGCTGGTTAAAGAGGAGATAAACACAATAGTAAGGAAGGATATTAGCTCTGATGATGTGGAATCTGTATGGGTAGAGCTGAGAAATACCATGGGGCAGAAAACGTTAGTGGGAGTTGTATACAGACCCCCAAACAGTAATGCTGAGGTTGGGGATGGCATTAAACAGGAAATTAGAGACACATGCAATAAGGGCACAGCAGTTATCATGGGTGACTTTAATCTACATATAGATTGGGCAAACCAAATTAGTAATAATACTGTGGAGGAGGAATTCCTACAGTGTATACGGGATGGTTTCCTGGATCAATATGTCGAGGAACCAGCTAGAGATCAGGCCATCTTAGACTGGGTATTATGTAATGAGAAAGGATTAATTAGCAATCTTGTTGTGCGAGGCCCCTTGGGTCGGAGCGATTATAATATGTTGGAATTCTTCATTAAGATGGAGAGTGAAGTAGTTGACTCAGAGACTAGGGTCCTGAATTTAAATAAAGGAAACTACGATGGTATGAGGTGCGAGTTGGCTAGGATGGTTTGGGGAACGTTACTTAAAGGGTTGACGGTGGATAGGCAATGGCAAACATTTAAAGATCGCATGGATGAACTACAGAATTTGTTCATCCCTGTTTGGCATAAAAATAAAACAAAAATGGTGACTCAACCATGGCTAACAAGGGAAATTAGGGATAGCATAAGATCCAAGGAGAGGACATATAAATTGGCCAGAAAAAGCAGCAAACCTGAGGACTGGGAGCAGTTTAGGATTCAGCAAAGGAGGACAAAGGGATTAATTAAGAGGGGGAAAATAGAATATGAGAGTAAGCTTGCAGGGAACATAAAAACTGACTGTAAAAGCTTCTATAGATATGTGAAGAGAAAAAGATTGGTGAAGTCAAGCATAGGTCCCTTGCAGTCAGAATCAGGGGAATTTATAATGGGGAACAAAGAAATGGCAGACCAATTAAATACATACTTTGGTTCTGTCTTCATAAAGGAGGACACAAATAACCTCCCAGAGATGTCAGGGAACATAGGGTCTAATGAGAGGAACTGAATGAAATCAGTATTTGTAGGGAAATGGTATTAGGGAAAATAATGGGATTGAAGGCCAATAAATCCCCAGGGCCTGATAATTTACATCCTAGGGTACTTAAGGAAGTGGCCCTAGAAATAGTAGATGCATTGCTGGTCATCTTCCAAAATTCCATAGACTCTGGAACAGTTCCCATGGATTGAAGGGTAGCTAATGTAACCCCACTATTTGAAAAAGGTGGTCGAGAGAAAATGGGGAATTATAGACCGGTAAGCCTGACATCGGTAGTGGGGAAAATGCTAGAGTCCATTGTAAAAGATGTAATAGCAGAGCACTTGGAAAACAGTGACAGGATCAGACAAAGTCAACATGGATTTACAAAAGGTAAATCATGCTTGACTAATCTACTGGAATTTTTTGAGGATGTAACTGGTAGAATAGATAAGGGAGAACCAGTGGATGTGGTGTATTTGGACTTTCAGCAGGCTTTTGATAAAGTCCCGCATAAGAGATTAGCGTGCAAAGTTAAAGCACATGGGATTGGGGGTAAGGTACTGACTTGGATAGAGAACTGGTTGGCAGACAGGAAGCAAAGAGTTGGAATAAACGGGTCTTTTTCCAAGTGGCAGGCAGTGACTAGTGGGGTACCGCAGGGATCAGTGCTAGGACCCCAGCTATTCACAATATATATTAATGATCTAGATGAGGGAACTCGATGTAATATCTCCAAGTTTGCAGATGACACAAAGCTGGGTGGGCGTGTATGCTGTGAGGAGGATGCAGAGAAACTCCAGTATGATTTGGACAGGTTGGGTGATTGGGCAGATGCATGGCAGATGCAGTATAATGTGAATAAATGCGAGGTTATCCACTTTGGTGGCAAAAACAGGAAGACAGATTATTATCTGAACGGCAGTAGATTGGGAAAAGGGGACATGCAACGAGACCTGGGTGTCTTTGTGCACCAGTCGCTGAAGGTAAGCATGCAGGTGCAGCAGGCGGTTAAGAAGGCAAATGGTATGTTGGCCTTCATAGCAAGAGGATTTGAGTACAGGAGCAAGGATGTCTTGCTGCAGTTGTACAGGGCCTTGGTGAGACCACACCTCGAGTATCATGTGCAGCTTTGGTCGCCTTATCTGAGGATGGATGTTCTTGCCATGGAGGGAGTGCAGCGAAGATTCACCAGACTGATACCTGGGACGGCAGGAATAACGTATGAAGAGAGATTGGGTCGATTCGGCTTATATTCGCGAGAGTTTAGAATAATGAGAGGGGATCTCATTGAAACTTATAAAATTCTAACAGGACTAGACAGACTAGATGCAGAAAGGATGTTCCTGATGGCGGGGGAGTCCAGAACCAGAGGTCACAGTCTAAGGATAAGGGGTAAGCCATTTAGGACTGAGATGAGGAGGAATTTCTTCACCCAGAGTGTGGGGAACCTGTGGAATTCTCTGCCACAGAAGACAGTTGAGGCCAATTCATTAAATATATTCAAGAAAGAGTTAGATATATTTCTTAAGGCTAAAGGGATCAAGGGATACGGGGAGAAAGCAGGGACAGGGTACTGAATTTGGATGATCAGCCATGATCTCATTGAATGGCGGAGCAGGCTTGAGGGGCCGAATAGCCTACTCCTGCTCCTATCTTCTATGTTTCTATGTATTATCTTCTGTGAAGCGAACAGTTACACAGCTTTAAAAAAAATGCCTTCTGGACCCTTACAGTCCTGGACCAAAATGGCAGTAAGTAGGTTAAAATAGCCTCTTTATCCTGCAAGATGTCTCATTTTGAGTTGGAAGAATGCTTTTCTGCTGGTGCTGTGCATACTCTGCCCATTTGTACCACATAGTGAGCAGCCTAACCAATGGTCCTTAACAGGACCACTGAGGACCACTCAGAAAACAGCCCAGAAAATGCCTAATTTCTCTTTTTTGGTGTGCTCACAAAAAGAACTCTGACCTACTGCCAGGCTTTCTGAGGCCGCCGCCGCCCGCCCCCCCCCCCCCCCCCCCGCCGATAAAATTGCTCCCCCCTTCAGGTTCTGACTGTCGGAAAGCTCAGCATGGGAGCCAGACGATTTTTGGCCCTCCAACAACTGGCGAGCTGCTGTGGGGCGTCGCTTGGTGCTTGCAAGACTCCAGTGGCAAGTGAGTGAGGTCTGGGCCTTAAACTGCTTCAGGCCAAATGCCAGCAAGAATGGGCAGGCAGCAGGCAGGCTCTACCCATCGCCTGACTGTTCTCTGCCTATAGTTAAATTCGGTCTTCTATCTTTACTTTTCTGTCTATTTTAGTGTTATCGGTTAATTTGACCAGATCACGGTTGGTTTCAATATTCAAATTATTTATACAGATTAGAAACAATGGGCTAAAAATTGAGTAGCGCCCCATTTGGAGCGCCAACTTCGCCGCGGCACTGCTTTTAGCACCCCGGAATAATTAGCGCCCCCGCGTCGGAAATTGAGTGGTTGTGTCCCAAGAGGGAAGCAGAGTGCTACTGGAAGCGTCCCGCATCCCTCTTGGGGCGCTGCGAGTGAATATCGCGGCACTACGTGCCGTGGTATTGCAGGCCTTTCGCCCCTTCTTAAAGGGGAGGGGACTTGTGCAGTGCGACCCGGGGCCCAGCTGGGGCCCCGGGGATCGGAGTGCCGGCAAAAGAGCCCGGCACTCAAGAGAAGCGGCGGGCTCTTGGAGCGCAGCCGGCACTCCATGGGGGGGCGGGGGGGGGGAGGTGTTCAGGAGGCCGGGGACGGGAGCGCAGGCAGGTGCTGGCAGGCGGCCAGCAACAAAAATGGCCGCCCTGCACCTCGCCTTTAAATAGCGCCGCCCCGACCGCAGGTAAGCCCTCCTGACCCCGTCAGACATAGCGTCCGGCAGTAAGTCAGGGGGCGCTCCCGAAGATAGAGGCCAGGGCGCTGCGCATGGCGATGACGTCATCGCCGGCGGCGCAGCGCTGCCGGCGATGACGTCATCGCCGGCGGCGCAGCGCTGCAGGGCGCTACCGGTTAGCACCGCCGCTAACCTCCCACTGAATTTTGCGGGAGGCGTGGGTGGCACCGCACCCGGGCGATAGTTGCTTTGTGCCCTGTTAGCGCCCTCTTAGGGCACTAACGAGAGCTGCAAAGCAACCCAATTTTTCCTCCAGTGGGAATCCAACCACTGGGCCCCTTGTGATTTCACTCAATGACTCGCCCAGTACAAGTACTTTCTACTTCCTATTGTTTCTCTTCCAGTTCTACCCTGGATTCCTGTGGCAAATAGTTTAATTAGAAGTCTTTCATGTGGAACCTTGACAAAAGCTTTCCGAATTCCAAATAACGTACATCATTGAGATCTCCATCATCTACTTTATCTTCTTAACATTCTCAAAGAAGCTCCACAGGTGACAGTAGATCTCCAATCTTCACCCAAGCGGCCACTGTTCAGATGTCAGGCTGGACAGCGTGCGCTAATGCGCTGTCCATTTTTGGATGCAAGGGGTGAGAAATCACAGCCGAAGCCAACTTGGTGTTCATCTAGAACCGACCAGTGCTGATTTATTAGGAGCAGGAACCCTGACCAGTTACTCCTTTCCCTAACCTGACAACACTAAGGCCAATTGTAGCACCCCCAGTGCTCTCTGACTCAGGTTTTTAGACTTAGTACAGACAATCGATCAAACCTGAAATCTTCCTTTTTGTACGACTCAGTGCTGCCTCAAACAGTTCATTTACCTGCTGAATGATCAGGAAACCTGAGCGGGCGTTTTTAAAGGATGTTGCATGAGCAAAGCACCAAGTGACTCCAATTTGTTCCAGCACTGCGCAACCTAAAGCATTGACATTGAAATACTACAGAGGCAAACCAATTATTTAAGCCAGATAGGAAGCCTCTATGGTGAAATAAGATATAATTATCTCGGTGTTAGTGCTATGAGATGCTTGTGAATCCAAGGTTAATAATGACACTAGCTGTCGGATGCACACATTCTAGTGCTAATGTCACTTCTGGACCCTAGCACTTATTTTTGCAGCTTGTGTACCTTCTTCAAAATGTTGTACCGCCATCGAAAACAAAAGATTATCTTACTCTGAGGACAATTTTGCCACCATGTCGCAGGCACTGTACCCTGCCCCCGTGAAGCTGTCCTTGTATTGTCCCATCCGGACACCGTCAAGCCAGTCACCCACGGAGCGGAAAGCTGTAACGTCTGTGTTGCTCCGGTCAAGCAGCAGATTTGATGGCCTAATTGGAAGGAAATCAGGAAGCCAGGAGTAAGTACAGAGCATTGTGTGTGAAAGCAACAACTAGTAACAGCAGGGGCTTCCAGGCTGCACGCAGCGTTTCAGCACGGCCATGGAATTTATCTGTCACTGTGGCTTCATCTGTTCAAACTGTCAGATTATGGCATTGACCAACCACTGTGCAATCATCAGGTTTGAAACTAGCCAGTTTATGCCTGTATTCGACTGAAGTAAAGGTTCCAAATGAGGATATTAACAATGCCTGAGGAGGGTGTGAATTTGAAAAATATATGTTTTTGTCTAGTTATTGCCTCCTACCAGGCATAACTGGACTCTATGCAAGAGGATGGCGTGGCCCTGCCCATGGAATTATCCATGGCCTCCGCGCTGCCTACTGTGAACAACTAGTAGGGGTGTGAAACCCAGCCTGAGGTGGTGCCCCGTTGCCAATTTGTTTGCCGTTGACTAGGCCCCTCACCTCTGCTGCATGACGTCATTGAGAACCTACCTGACAAGTCCAACTGACCTGGTCAACTGAGACTGGAATTCAAGACTGGGCTGCAGAGCGCCGATTTTAACCCTGCCCACCTGGTGGAAACCAGACAGACGGGCAGTTAAAATTGACACAGCGACTTATCTGCTCCAATCTTTGAATGGGTTGTGGTTTGGATTTGCTCTTTTGAGCAGGTGAGTGGGACACCCAATAGAAGGCAGCAGAGTCCTATTTTAAATAAGCAGGAGTAGCTCCGATTACATCATCGGGGCCTGACTCCATTTTGGCTTCTCCGCTCAAGCCTCAGGTTAAAATTGCAGTCAGGCCCCGATGATGTAATCAGAGCTCCTCCTGCTTATTTAAAGTAGGGCTCTGATGCCTTCCATCTGAGGCCAGAAGAGGTCCACCAAAGTTTATTTTTTTTTTCTTTCCTTGTGGGCCAAAGGAGCAGAAGTGCTCCTCCAGGACCCACAAGGAAATCTTGGGCATCGCCTCCCCCTCTAACCGCAATGCCCGCCTGAGCACTTACCTAACTGCCTCCTGCCTCCCAAAATCCTGCTCCTGCTCACTGACCAGATAGCATTTCCCACCATGTGTGGGCGGGAGAAAGACTGGGCCTGTGCAGATAAGGCCCGGGAGTTAAAATCTCTCCTGCCTCACGCTGCGGAGGGCCAGGTGGTTTCCCGTCTGTCTCGGCCCTCAACTGCACGACTTCCACCCGGGAGTTTAAATCCGTGCCTAGGTCTCCCAGCTTACGACATAGTGCAGTAGCCTGTGAGGTTCCTGGCTAACCAGTCTGGTAAACTTTAGCTTTACAAGATGCTGCGTTCCATAAAAAATCAACGACATTTTGCTTTAAATAAAAATAAACCCAAATGGTGGTGCCCTGGGAGAATTTTAATTTATTTTGCTGTGTATTAAAAGTTTGCCTATTTAGTATTTGCTGAAAATAAATTGGGACAGAATTTCTCATGCATCAAATTTATTCCTCATGTAAATATTTTTTTATTCAGTTCCAATGCAAATTCGGAGATGATAAGGAAGCTAGGATTATCTGAATTAAGTAACTAACTGTGAATTCCTAATAAATCGGGCTGCAGATTTTTGAAACTCACTGAGCTACCTTTTCATAACATTCACCACTTAACAACATGGGATCACAAAGCAATTTATTCTTATTACTGGGTCTCCTGTGACCCGGCTCATGGTAGGTTGGATGGTGAGCTGTATTATAATGACAGGAGTTTATATCATTCAATTTTCAATGTACTGTATTATTCTGCTGCTAAAGTAGAGCTGTGTTAAATGTGGGCTGTCCCTTGAAGACCATAAAAGCCACTTGCAGTAAACATCCTTGGGATAATTGCAGATTAATTCCTGTGGTGAAGGAAGTTTGCAGATTGCCGGTGCTTGTAACTATTTGGCTCCCGGTCATTATGCAGACGTATCTCAACAAAATCAATGAAGCTAACTTGTTGCGTTTGCAAAGATAATCCAGAGACCGTAAGCAGAGTTCAGTTTATGTTGCTTTTTTAATGGCTGCTCCACACACACACTCCCAGGCAAAAGCAATCGAATACCTATACACAATACCATGATAACAGCACTATCAAACTCCATGTGCTCAGGCCAAGGCAATCGAGTACCTATCACCAATGTCAGACATAACATTTCCTCCCCCCTCACAGAATTTCAAACATGAAATGTAGTGACAAAGTCCTGTAGGTGGCCAGGGCGAGAACGTGTACGAACAGGCCGAGGTGCGGACTGGTGAAGAGCAGGCCGAAGTGGGGGCTGGTGAGGAGCAGGCTGAGGCACAATATCTGCTTGAGGGTTGGCTGGCTGAGCCACATGTGCATCCGGCCACTCTGGGGGTAAGGCTTGGGGATTAGGTCCGTATAATCCCGCATCAGGGGGTGCTGGCACCTTCCGAAGGCGGCTGGCATGCCACCGAGAGCTGTCAGTGAGGCAGAAAGTGGCTGGTCCAAGTTGGCGGCTGATTTGGAGAGGGGAGGACCAGAATGACGCCATCTTATTGTTGCGGTGAGGCCTGCGGACTCTGACCCAATCGGAGACTGAGATGTTGGGCGCCTTGGCCCTCTTCGACTGGTCGAAGCGGAGTTTCATCTTCTCCTGCTGTCTAGCGACTGTGGCTTGAGCCGGTGGAGCAGGGCTCTGAGCTAGCGAGGGGCGGAGCCTGCCAAGGGGCTGCATGAGCTCACGGCCTACCATGAGGGATGCGGGTGAGACCCCTGTAGTGGAATGCTGGGGGGCTCTGTAGTGCAGCAGTGTGTGGAGGAGGGCCTTGTCAAACGCACACCCCTGGGATAGGTGTGCTCTGAGGCCATTTTTCAGTGTCTGGTTAAAACGCTCCACCACCCCATTTGACTCGGGGTGGTAGCGTATGTGACAGATGCCCTTGCTCTCAAGGTAAGAGGAGAGTTCCGAAGAGACCATTTGGGGGCCATTGTCTGTGGTGATGGCCTTTGGATGCCCCCAGCGGGAGAAGAGGGACTCAAGGATATCAATGATGACCCGAGAGGTGACGGAGCCCACGGCAGTGACTTCTGGCCATTTTGAGTGCAGGTCATAGGTCACCACTAGGAACCGTTGATGGTGGGGGACACCATGGATCTCCCCGCAGATGTCCAGCTGCAGGTGCTCCCAGGGCTGAGAGGGCCAGGCAAGGGGTTGTAAGGGTGGAGGAGCTTGGTGGCCAGTCTTGCCACTTACAAGGCAGGCTGCACAGTCCTTGACCAGGGCCTCGATTTCCCTGTCGATACCCGGCCACCACACTAGGTCTCGGCATCGTTGTTTGAGCTTCACTATGCCCAAGTGGCCCTCGTGCGCCATGGATAAAACACGCACACGAAGGGCACTTGGGACCACAGTGCAGAGCCCACGTGCAACACAGGAGTCATTCCAGCAGGAGAGCTCCTCTTTAACTCTGGAGTAGGCAGACAGTTCCTCGGGCACCTTGCAAGGCCAACCATCTCTGATGAAGGTGCACAGCTGGGAGAGGGCCGGATCCTGTTCAGAGGCCTCTTTGAGCTCCTGGAGAGAGACTGTGGTTTGGAGAGGCGTGTGCAGCATCTGGATGATATCCTGTTCCACATGGTCAGACCCGACGAGTGGGGCTGGGGCAGAGACAGTGCGGGAGAGCAGATCTGCAACAACATTGTCACGTCCTGGAGTGAACTGGAGACTGAAATTGTATTGGCGGAGGCGGTCAGACCAGCGGTGTAGACGCAGTGGCCTGTGGCCCGTGCCGGATGTTGACAGCAGGGCAGTGAGAGCCTGGTGATCGGTTCGCAGGGTGAAGGCACGGCCATACGTGTACAGGTGCCACCGCTCACATGCCCAGACGCACGCCAGCGCCTCACGCTCGCCTACTGAGTACTTCTGTTCGGTGGGGCTAAGGGCTCGGGAGGCAAAGGCGATTGGTTTCTCCACTCCATTCTGTATGTGATAACACCGCCCCCACAGCTGCAGCGGACGCATTGCAGGTGACGAGGGTGGGGCTGGCGACGTCAAAGTGAGCCAACACTGGAGGCGACGTGAGCTGCGATTTGAGGAAGTGAACAGCTTCCGTACAGGCTTGTGACCACACCCAGGGCTCATCCTTTCGCAGGAGCTGGCGCAGTGGGGCTGTGGTGGCTGAGTACTAGGGCAAAAACTTCAGGTAGTACCCAATCATGCCAAGGAATGAGGCAACCTGTGCTGCAGAGCTGGGTTCTGGGATGCTGTGAATGGCATCCACGTTTGACTGGAGTGGGGATATACTGTCAGCCGACAACCGAAACCCCACAAATTCGATATCTGAAACAGCAAAGACACACTTTTTGCCATTCAGTGTGAGCTTGTGTTTTGTTAGAGCCATGAAAACTCTGTGAAGGCGTTCGTCGTGAGTGGAGGTCGAGGGCCCATGCACGACGATGTCATCCAGGTAGATGGCCACCCCAGGAATGCCCGCGAGCACAGATGACATCACCTTTTGGAAGCAGCTGGGTGCAGAGCTAAGTCCAAATGGCATCCTGGTGTACCGAAAGATGCCAGCATGTGTCACAAAAGCAGTGAGGTCCCTGCTGCTGGGGTGGAGGGGAACCTGTAGATAGCCCTGTCAAAGGTCCAGTTTCGAGAACAGGATGGAACCATAGAACTGCGCTGTGAGTTCCTCTGACGTGGGCAGTGGATATTTGTCAGGGATTACGGCCTTATTCACTGCTCGAAGATCGACACAGACGTGTAGACCACCTGACTTTTTCATTGCGACCACCAGGTTGGAGACCCATGGGGAGGCATCAACTGGCTCGATGATGCCAGCTTCCAGTAGCTGCTTTAGTTCAGCTGTGACCCCGTCACGGAGAGCAAGCAGGATGCGGCGCAGTGGCTGAATGACGGGGGTAACGGTGGAGTCAACCATGGGCTGGTGGGTGAAGGCAGTCAGGCAGCCCAGACCCTCGAAGAGTGCTGGCCATGTTTGGCGCCAAGGTGAGGCGACGTGCAGAATCGCAGACCCGCCGGTGTCCAAGAGAGAAAAACCCAGGTCAGTGAAAAGATCCAGTCCCATCAGGTTAGCTCCTTGGCATGCCACATGAAAACAAAAATCTGGCAAAACTTTTGTTCCATAGCTTACAGTGAGGTTGACTGAGCCCACTAGTCCAATTTTCGAATTACCATACCCGCAAAGGGCAGTGGAGGGCGCAGAGAGTGGCAGGGAGCTGAAAAAGCATTTGAATGTGTCCACATTCAGCAGTGAGACGCTGGCACCGGTATCCAACAACAGCGGAATGCACACATCATTCAGGTTAATTGTGCATGACTTGAAAGCCACTACTGGCCCAGAGCTCACGTTGTGAATTATAGTGCTTGAGGACTGAGATTATTCATTTGTAGCAACCGGGGCAGAGCGGTAGACATTGGCAAAGTGATTTTGTTTTCCACAATTGCGACAGGCTTGGCCGCGCGTGGGGCAATTCTGCGCTCTGGTAGCTTGTGAACGAGATCCGCAGTTTCCACACTGTTGCCGCGGTAGTGCACGTTGCTGCCGTCGCGCGAGCATTACCGTGTCAGAGCTGTCGGGGCCGAGGGCGCTGTCACTGGGTGTGTGTGCTAGTTTTGCTGCACATTCGGCTGCAGACTCCACTTGAAAGGCAATGTTGACTGCCTGTGACAACGACAGATCGTCGGACTCGAGTAACAGTCTTTCACGCACTCTCACATTGTTGGTGTGCTCTATTAGTTGATCACGCACCATCTCGTCTTGTAGTGCACTGAACTTACACGAGCTAGCTAACCCCCTCAAATTAGCCACGTATTGATGCACAGACTCGCCGGGGAGTTGGTGACGCTGTCTAAAAATGAATCGCCGCAGGAGGGCACTTTGTGGGGCAGAGAAGTGTGTGCTTAACAGAGCCACAGCCTCATCATATGTTTGAATTGAGTCTGCTGTGCATAATGTCCCAAGAACACGCTGGCCCTCCGCTCCCAAGCAATGGGATAACAGTGCCTTTTTCCGTGATGTACTCACATTTTCTAGTCCAAGAGCAATGAGATAGGTTTCAAAGGACTGTAACCAGCGAACCCATGGGATCAGCGGCTCACCGGGTAGTGCAAGGAAAGGAGGAGGTGGTGGAAGAGAGATTTCAGCCATCCTTGTTGCCAAATGTTGCGTTTGCAAAGATAATCCAGAGACCGTAAGCAGAGTTCAGTTCATGTTGCTTTTTTAATGGCTGCTCCACACACACTCCCAGGCAAAAGCAATCGAATACCTATACACAATACCATGATAACAGCACTATCAAACTCCATGTGCTCAGGCCAAGGCAATCGAGTACCTATCACCAATGTCAGACATAACATAACTGACATAAGCAAGAAGCAGCTGCCTATCTTTCTCTTTTGTTTCCTACTTTTGACACTGTGAGCTGTGACATCTGGAGTGTGATGGACCCTTCCAAAACTTTTACATGGACTAACAGGTCTCCCATGGCATTGCTCATAGTGAGTCAGAGCAGACACTGAAGAGGGAGGGGTGAAAATGGTCTTCAGCGGTAGCTCGGAAACGGGCAACAGCGAATCAACAACTTGTTTTATACCATGTGCGATTTTTTCATTGACTTCAACGGAAAAGAAAAGCGATTGGCTACGAGGCTGTTTAGCACTATTCAACTGCGATGGCTAAAGTGTGACAGGAAGTAAGTGCAAGGCCTACAGGAAGCACTAATGTCGATTTCAGAAAGGGCATTGGAAAAACTAGTAGGCTTAGATTGACTGAGATGGAGGGGTGGTCGGCTTGTGAGGTTCTACCGCAGTAATAGTAGAAGACATCGCTGGTAACAGCAATTACTCACAAAAAGAAGTTTCTCCTTAACAAACTGAGCCTGCTGCAAATGAGGAATTATCTGTATATTGTCTGGCGACAGAAAGTTAAACAGGTCTGTGTCGGTAAAAAGATCATAAAGGCCAGAGGATGCATCTCATTTGGGGATTGCATTCTTTCCTTGGCTTTCTGCAGCATTGAGATTTTGGGGTTAATCAATATTAACCTCATTACACGGCCTAACATTACTGCAAATTTTTGGAGAGTTGGTTAATATTCCCTGCAGACCGTGGACCAGGACTAGGAAATGATGATAAAAATCAATGCGCAGATTAAACACTGGTCAATTCGTACCTCAGAGGTTTGCCAACCTGCTCTGAAGTATTGATTATCCAATTCCAATCAAGGCAAAAAGGTCCAAAGAAATAGTAATAAACTGTGTTGTGTGGAGTAAATTAATAAACTTTATCAATACAACTGAAAGGTTCCTGCCCTCGGGTATCCTTAGCAACCTAATACTTAAAACAAAGAACCAGAGCTTACTGGCTAGATCCGAAACCTGTAGTGAGATTCTGAAAAACACCCGTCAATAGCCATTCATGTTTTTGTAGTTAACGTTTAATGGTTTTTTAAAAAGTTCAAGTTTTTTTTATTCGTTCATGGGATGTGGGCGCCACTGGCAAGGCCAGCATTTATTGCCCATCCCTAATTGCCCTTGAGAAGATGGTGGTGAGCCACCTTCTTGAACTGCTATGAAGTAGTTTTACTGTAATTATTTACTTATAATGTTATGTCAGTTAATGCGGATTGGTTGTTATAAGGATAATTGCAGAATAGAGATGATTAAATGCTGGTCTTGACTGCTCCCAGGATGTTTACATACAATCGGGGCCTTCTGGCTGTCGATCTCAATCAGCAGGCCTGATTTTGGAGACTTGATACATAGCTGCAGGCCTGATCTTACCTCAAACTTTTCTCCCTTCTGTCAAAACTACGGCCTGATGACCTGCAACAGGGTTGCTATTGTGCCATGTTGATGGCCTGTGACAGGATATGCTAGCGCTCCTGGGCCTGGACAGGAGCAATGCTCTTTTGAGGTGTGCTGTTCCTGTCCGGCGCAGGGGTGGGGGCCAGAAAATCTGCTCTGATAATTTTCACATAAGCATGTTACAGCGGAGATTGTGTTTCACATTTATGTGGATGATAAAAATCTTAGGTAATTAAATGATGGCCCATTGTATTAAGAGATTTTTCTCTCTTCTTCCTACAGAACTAAAGGCCTACTCAATTCATCAAATGTCTCCAATGAGCTGTACCTTAAGTGCTACAACACACCAATGTTAGAATGTAGGGCATGTTTTTGATGGTTCCCACAGCTTGTAGAAATTATATTCAAGTGAGACTCACATATGGGCCTACAGCTCCCTGACTAGCACACTCAGCTCCCATGTAACTTCTGCCAGTGCTGGTATCTGTTTAGTCAGCAACCATCTGTTTCTTTATGTATTTCACAAAAAGGTGAAGTAGTTCATTCTTAATTTCAGTCCATGCAACAAGAACCTTCTTCACATTTGTTCCAGATCGGTTTATATACAATATACGCACACAAACACACATATATTTTATATATAGATATGCATTATAAGTTAATAATTCAAGGTTATTACTTAAAGAGATATAGCTATGATAACATCAGTTGATTGAATCTTAATGATGGCTTAATGTATCTGCAAGTGGCCTATAAGCTAGACAAAGTTTAGGTTGTTCTGTTTAACATATATTAAACGTAGCACATTTTGGAACATAATCTTATTGTCATGTATGATTTATTTGATGTGTAACTGAACTTAGGTCATCAACTTTTCCATTTTTTTTTGTCTGCCAGCTGTATGAGTATCATTTGTTCAGCAGGGCAAGGATTAATCATGATGTAGATGCATACCGGGAGTTCTCCCGGTTGGTTGCTATAACTTTGGCAGATCGGCAGAAACTCCATTCACGCGGTGTAGCCAGGGTCTCCGCTGATCTTGCACCAATCAGGAGAACCCCCAAGGAAACTCCTGTACTGCTGGAACCATCCTGAACCAGATTTAGGGGTTAAAATCATACTGTGCAATATGAAATTCCTTTCTCAGCTATCTTAACGTATCTCCAAGTGCCCTATCGGTAATGAAAAGTTGAGGTTGTATAGATCACCGTATGTTTTGCTTGCAATTTGCCCATTTATTTTAATGGAATTTTAGCAGAAACACATTAACGCACTCACCATT
This sequence comes from Somniosus microcephalus, assembly GCF_052327205.1. Lineage (NCBI taxonomy): Eukaryota > Metazoa > Chordata > Chondrichthyes > Squaliformes > Somniosidae > Somniosus > Somniosus microcephalus. The sequence continues at coordinate 99,517,857 of NC_141000.1, read as the reverse complement.
AATACTGCAGGGTGTGATTTCAACCAATTAATGGTATAGTTCACAAGAGATTTCGCCCTGTGCGAGTGGTAAAAGCTTGGAAACCCCGCTGCAGTCATTTTGCAACTTTTTAGAAATAAATTGAAGATGTGTCTCTCCAGCAAATTTCAGTGGATCATTTCAGTTTTCTTGTATTTGCAGCGTTTTAAAAAAGAAAATCTCTTAAACTGGAGTGGAAATGGGTTTAACCTGGGAGAGACAGAGACCTAACTCAACACTTAGCAAAATGGAGCAGTAATATCAATATCCAAGGAAAACCCTGGTCTGAGTCATGCTTGGTTTCTTCTCAAAGAATTTTACCTGTAACATGAATACTGGGCCCTCCTTCCCGCAATAGGAAAATTGAACTTATTTGATTATTCACAGGGCGAGTGATGTTGCTGTTTTAACACTAAAAAGAAACTGCTGCTGCTCCAGTCCAATTTAAATTTATTTAACTTTGCACATTTAAGCCTGGTCAGCAGTGTTATCCACATTCATGCACTTACAGCAAATGCCTCTAACCACTATTAACCCGTTAACAGCAGAGAGGGGAATTCGATACGAGTGTGCCATGGGTTTGCATGATAAAATTGCCGATTGTCATTTCCAACATTTAGGGGGCTAAATTCAGCTGATTTGCGCCTCCCGTTAAAGAGGGCGCAAATCAACTAGCGCCTGGGCGCAGCGCCGCTAACGCCTCCCGCGAAATTCAGTGGGAGGTTAGCGGCAGCGCCGCCGGCGATGATATCATCATCGTGCGCAGCACCCCGGCTGTAATATTGGGTGGTGCCCCCTGACTTACCACCAGATGCTATGTCCGCCGGGGTCAGGGGGGCCTACCTGCGGCCGGGGCAGTGCTAGTTAAACGGGAGGTGGTGGGCGGCCATTTTTGTTGCTGGCCGCCTGCCAGCACCTGCCCCCGTTGCTGTCCCCGCCCCCGTGACGCCCCCCCATGGGGTGCCGGCTGCTCTCCGTGAGCCCGGCACTCCTCTTGAGTGCCGGGCTCGTTTGCCGGCACTCCCGATCCCTGGTGGCCCAGCTGGGCGCTGGGACGTGCTGCGCCAGGCCCCTCCCCTTTAATAAGGGGAGGAAGGCCTGCAGTACCTCGGCACCTCCCTCTCGGGGTGCTACCTTGGAAAATCGGCCGCGGGGGCGCTAACTTTTTCGGGGCGCTAAAATTAGCACCCCGGCGAAGGTAGCACCCTTTAATTTTTACCCCTTACTGTTGAAAACAGGAAAATGGATGAAAATTTAAATATTTATAAATGATGTGAGAGCGGGACTAGCGAGAGCGGTGGGGACAAAAGGAGCTGTGACTCTCAGGGAGAATAGGAAGAGATTGGGAGAGATGTCAAAAAACAATTAGGAAGGCAAAGAAGAACTATGAAATTAAATTATCAAGGAACATAAAACAAAATAGTAAAATATGTTACAGGCACATCAATAAAAAAGGAAGGTTGGGATGGAAATAGGGCCATTAAGGGCTAGACAGGATAATACCACAGGTAATGATAGAGAGATGGCAGAAATATTAAATCATTATTTTGCTTCAGTATTTACCAGAGAGATAGAACAGGTAGACATGACATTGGATGATGAGATTAGTAATGAGATAAGTGCATTTAAAATAAAAAGAGGGTATATATTAAATAAACTAATCAAACTCAAAGAGGATAAAACCCCTGGTCCGGATAGATTGCATCCACGCATTTTAAAAGAATTTAGGGAAAAAATAGCAGAGGCATTACTAAACATGTTTAATAATTCGTTAGAAAAAGGTGTAGTGCCAGAGGACTGGCAGATAGCTAATGTAATACCTATATTTAAGAAGGGGGATAGAACATGTCCAGGGAATTATAGACCAGTCAGCTTAATATCGCTGGTAGGAAAAATAATGGAATCCCTACTAAAGGAGAAAATAGAAGAACATCTAGAAACCAAAAATATAATAAGGAATAGTCAGCATGGATTTCAAAAGGGAAAGTCTTGTTTGACCAACCTCACTGGATTTTTTGAAGAGGTAACAGAGAAAGTAGACAATGGTAATGCAGTAGATGTAATTTATCTAGATTTTCAAAAGGCCTTCAGTAAGATACCCCATAATAGACTGATGAACAAGGTCAGAGAATGCAGAGTCAGGGGACAAGTAGCAGAATGGATAGCTAGCTGGCTTCAAGACAGAAGCAGAGAGTGGGAGTAAAGGGTTGCTATTCACAGTGGCAGAAGGTGGGTAGTGGTGTTCCACAAGGATCAGTGCTGGGACCACTGCTGTTCACAATTTACATTAACGATTTAGACTTTGGAATCAAGAAAACAATTTCTAAATTTGCGGATGACACCAAATTTGAAGGGATAGTCAATACTGAGGAGGACTGCAACAAATTACAGGAGGACATTAATAAACTTGCAGAATGGGCAAATAATTGGCAAATGAAGTTCAACACAGATAATATTATATTTTGGTAGGAAGAATAGGGAGGTCACTTATTACTTGGAGGGTGCAAGTCTAGGTGGGGTAGAGGAACAAAGGGATCTCGGAGTACAAATATACAAATCACTAAAAGTTGCAACACAGGTTAACAAGGCCATAAACAAAGCAAACCAAGCCCTAGGGTTTATTTCTAGAGATATAGAATTAAAAAGTAGGGAAGTTATGCTAAACCTGTATCGAACCTTGGTTAGACCACACTCAAGAGTACTGCATACAATTATGGTCGCCATATTATAAAAAGGATATAGAGGCACTGGAGAGGGAGCCGAGAAGATTTACAAGGATGATACCAGAAATGCGAGGGTATACATATCAGGAAAGGATGAACAGGCTGGGTCTCTTTTCTCTTGAAAAAAGGCTGAGGGGTGACCTAATAGTGGTCTTTAAAATTATGAAAGGTTTTGATAGAGTGGATAGAGAGAGAATGTTTCCATTTGTGGGGAAGAGCATAACTAGAGGCCATCAATATAAGATAGTCACCAAGAAATCCAAGAGGGAATTCAGAAGAAACTTCTTTACCCAGAGTGGTGAGAATGTGGAACTCACTACCACAGGGAGTGGTTGAAGTGAATAGTATAGATGCATTTAAGGGGAGGCTGGACAAGCATATGAGGGAGAAGGGATTAGAGGCTTACGCTGATAGACTTAGATGAGGAAAGGCGGGAGGAGGCTCGAGTGGAGCATAAACGCCGGCATGGGCTGGTTGGGCCAAATGGCCTGTTTCTGTGCCATATATCCTATGTAATCCAATGTAAAAATATACAAGTCAAATCCAATAAGTCAATTTGATTTTTTTTTTTTTTTTTTTTAAATACAGCTTTTTTTAATCTGGTAACTGATAGGAGGAAACTAAGCAACATTACAAAGTATACAACTACCTAAATGATGATGCTATTGATTACTGCAAGTGGTCTTTGGCTCACGCTGAAGTCGATTAAACTTGTGAATGAAATCTAAAATTACCAGCACTAGCATATTCGGAGAGAGCCCACCGCCCCACCCCCCACCCCCTCTGCCCAGTGATTGCAAAGATACAGGCTGTTCTTATCCTCCTCAGGGAGGACATCTGGACAATTTAGTAATCTAAAGGAATTTGGATCTGACTGTGAAGAGTCTGTGATGTCTCAATGCGAGACCCGGGGAACGGTGGTATTCCGGAACAGTTGCATGCATCAGCATGTGACCCAGATGCCTGTCTGTGGCCTGGACCATGCAATTTATTGGCCGGGTCATGCATCCTATTAATTCATACAGGAACAGACAAATTAGGTGTGTTTTACTCTCTCTTACAAGCCGAGTTGCCGTCCTGCTGTTTCCTACCAGGCCGTTAATGCCTTACATAAATCACCAATGCTTCGTTTCTGTGGGGGCGGGGGGAACATGAACAAATTTTCTCTAAAAGAAATCGCAGTGACTACCTGAGTAAATCTGTAAGATGTTAAAAGTGAAAGGGTTTAACGAGCACAGTCTTTATTTTGAATATCAAACTTCATAAAAACTAAGCTTAAAAACTGTGGTACAGCTCCCAGTAATGAAAATAGCAGCCCTGCAGATAATCTTTGTAAGAGCCTTCAATTGCTCACCATTTACTCTCCATCTGCTCCCTTTGTGACACCTAAAGTGAATCCTCTGTGCTAACTGTCGCGTGTAGTCCAGCACTACAAGTAAGCCAACAGAATCTGGCTCTGGTATTGAGGCAGATCCTGAGAAACCAGTGACTGTAGCTGATTTCTGATTTTACAGCCCCGTTTATATGGCTCTAGTTGAAACCCCACCTTCAACCATCTCTTGAATTCAGCTGGCCGTTCTGGCGGAGTTTTGCTGGGTCACTGGCGGAATACCTTGCGCAGACCCTGCAATGCGTGGGGACCGCTGGGGGGAGAAAAAAAAAGTACGGAGGAAGACTTGTCCCACCCCACAGAATGTGCATCTATTGGCATTCAGTGGTATTGGCAAAGGGCATGGGAAAGTCCGTGGGTCAGACTGTTACTCTGTGTTAATCAAAGATGAACAGGACGTAAACTGAGACCTTTAGAGTAGAGAAATAAAGAAAATGCAAGGGTTTCCAGAAATTTTTTAATAAAAAACACTGGCGCACATGTAATTTATTTGGATACTATGCTTAAAAAATTTCATTGGTGGCAGTCCATTTTGAAGAGTACAACTCAAATGTTATCACCTTTACTAAATTTATATTATTCTAATTTTTTAGTAGGTTCGAAAGAAGGTGGGTCTTTGTTTGAGGTTTGCTTCCAATGAATAAGATACCCCACTTAGACGTTCCAATCGAGGATTGGTGAGACTTGTCCGACATATTGGTCAGCAGTTTGGAGTGCCCACCCAATTTAAGACTCCGAACCAGAATGAGTGGGTCACTATGTAATAATTCACCACCAGCAACAAGGGCCATTCATCCCTAATTGTTGTATAACTTCCCTAGATGCACTAAAATAAATAAAAATTAATAACTTCTTGAGAGTCAGGAGGTGCTGATTTCAACCCCATTCCGAATGCCACACACGTGGCTGGAGAAGCAGTAGCCTTTTGTTAGTGGTTTATATTTTACAAAATGAGCTACATTCAAATGAATGATCATGTTTGATCAAAACTGAGCCTCCGGCACAAAGCCGCATAGCATTATACTGCATAATAACTGATGTATTACCATACCAACAGACTGCTTACACACCCAAGGGAGCCCACTTAAAATCAGCTTCATTTATGTATACTCTATAATCCTTAAATCATTTTATTCAAATTACACATTTTACAAAAAAAAGTAATAGTGGAGCAGGGGCCCAATATGCGGTTTGGGATTTGAGGCTTAATATTTTTTTATAACATATAAATGTTGTTTAAACAGAGTATGGCATTTTGTGGATGAAATGAATATACCCCATCACAATTGGTAGAAGTGGAGGAGCAACAAAGACAGCTCTGGAATGTAGAGGAGGACAGAAGAGACCTAGTCCATGCTAAAAAAAAAAATTTAGGTGGGTTTGGACTCCTCTCATTGCCACCCGCCCTCGCCAGCCCCACGGTTGAGTGGGTCGTGAGTAGGCCTCTTCTCTCTCAGAATGAATTGCGATGGTGGAGGAGAAAGCATGAGCTGGTACATGTTGCCACTGATTCAGAGAATGAGCGAGTAAATCGAGTGCACCTTACTCTGGGTAACATTTTTAAAGGCCTCTCACATCCCTGTCGTCTGTGAGTGGCCAGCACTGTTCACCCAAAAGATAATTGCCTTAACTTAACTGGTCGCGTGCGTCAACACTCAGCTCCCGAGTCCTGACTCTTCAGTTTGTGTTTTTTTTTTAAACGGAGTCATATACATATTGAAAACATTATTTTTCAAATAAAAGAACCAATGGTTTGTGTCACCTTGCTGCAGTATTGGCGATGATCTTCAGGCTGCTGGGATTCCGAATCAACTTGTCCAGGATGCTGACAATCTGTTCAAACTTGGGCCTGTTGTTCCTATCCTTCTGCCAACAGTCCAGCATCAGCTGATACAGGGCAGCTGGGCAGTCCATGGGGGGCGGCAGTCGATATCCTTCATCAACCGCTTTAATTACCTGAATGAAGATTCAATAGAGGACAACTTCAGTGAATCGCTGTATCACAATAAAACACTACTCCTCTGAGGAATATGGTCAAATTAAGCAATAATGAAAGAGAAAGCGTGTGTTTATCATGGATTTTAATGCAGTAGGGACTCTTTTGGCACAAAGCAAGGCTCGGGCACTGCTGAAACAAGGGCTGGTGTGTTTAAATCCAGATAAATGTACATTTTAAAACCCTCCTTATACAGGAGCTGCAAATTTGCAGCTAAATAGAACTACCTGGTGCAGACTCAGTAGGGGTAATTTGGGCTTTGTGTGATAGTGTAAATCGGGTGAAAGCGAATCGGCAGCCCATTTTACAAGTCTCTCGATTGACTTCAATGGAAATAAAAATCAGGAGAGATCCAAAACTGGCTGCCCATTCGTTATCACCCATTTTATACTATTGCACAAAGTCAAAAATTGCCCCTATTCACTCTGATCATAATGTAGAATAAACCCTATGAGAATTAACATTTGTGCTTAATTTGGATTGGGCGTAAAACAGCTCAGAGGGGCTGCACCTGACGCCTGGGATTCAGTTCCAAGTTTGATCTTTCAATTCATATAATCCTGAGTCTGGATATTTCTGAGCTGACTGCACTTGGAAAACATACAGATGAATTTAAACTAAGCCAGGTTTAGTTCAGAAGAGACTTTAGAGCCCATCTCTATCCATCTCTTGAGCTCTGAGCTGCTCTCACAGCAGTGAAGGAGGGGAGTGGCGCTAGACTGATGTAAATGCCTGATGTGAATCTCCTACTGTTTTCTGTGGAAAATGAAATTCAGCTGGTGCTGCGGGGCGGGTAATTCAATACGACTGGTGCACACACTGAATCTGGCCAGCTCACAGCATAAACACACAGGTCGCATTCAGCTCAGGTCATCTTGATGTGAACCGAATGTTATCTGTGTGTGTGTGTGTGGGTGGGTGGAGAAGGTACAGTGTAAATGGAGCATTTGAGATGACTATTACATTAACAATATTTTTGGTTACTGTTTATTAAAGGGATACTGCACTGGGGAGTTTTGGGACAGCTTCCAAGACCTTTGCAAATTGGTCAGTAGAATAAGGATGAGTTGGAGACACATTTTCTCACAATTAGACTGCACGATAAGATTTTTAGACTGCATGATAGGATTATAGCTGCGGCCATGTGAATTCATACAATGCATTTTGTTTTCAAAAAACTGGGTTACTGAAATTTTATTAAAACATAAAAGGCCAAATTACGCAGTAGTGGTGGGGAGAAGAAGTTTGAGCAGGGCAATAATGGGATGAGACTGGCAGAAGGAATAGAGAGAAGTAAACAGAGTCAGAGTGTGAGGAGGAAGAGGAAACCAGGGAGGGTTGATATGGGGGGGGGGGGGGGAAATAGAGAGGAGACCAGAAAGGGTCACTGTGGGATTAAGAGGAGGTGACAAGGCAAGGTCACAATAGGAAACGGTGAAAGGAATTAAGGCAGAGTCACAACATGAGAGAAAGAGAGAAAGATCAAGTAGGGCCACACTGAGAGGATAAAGGAGAGAGGAAACTAGGAGGGAACAGAGTTGGAAGAAGAAGAGGAGACAAGGCTGTCACGATGGGGATGGGAAAAGGAGACGAGGCAGAGCTGCAAAAAAAAAATGAAGAATGTTGGAGACCAAGTTCTTGCAATTTAAAAGGCAGAGCATCTAAAGATTGTTTTAAAAGGCAGAGCAACTAAAGATTGTTTTAATCTGCTTTCAAACAGTATTTTTTTTGTTAGCAAAGGATGTCATGGTGGACTGTGACAGATCCCAGGTTCCTGAAATTATCACATGGTTTGAACAGCAATGATCTCCAGGTTCTGTTTCCCCGTATGTTACAGTGGAATGTTGCTTCTTGTATGCATTATAATGACATATACATGCATCACATACTGAAATACACATCCTACATCCTGTGAGAGGCAGACATTAGCTTCATGTACACAATTTATGATGTTAAACAGAATTCTGATTTTGATGTATGCTTTGCTGTACCACAGGGCCTTGATGTGTTGTCACTTGGGTGTATATTTTCCAACCCGTGCTGTTCCTGTACAACTGCATAATGCATTCGTACTGAATTCTTCGATGTACTTTTTCAATGCAGGCATTAACCAGGTGGGAAAATGCACCTCATATTTATTTGATGGCGCAAAGCGACAGTTAAAGCTGCTGAATATTAATTTGCATGATGCTTTCATATTGATATATTGGAATTCTACTGGGATACCCAGGAGGAAATGGCCTGCATGGGTCAGCACAAATCAGAGGCCTTTACACCCCAGTCAAAATCAAGAGAACTTTTTTTTTTTTTTAATATCTGCAATCCAGAAAAAAAATTAAAAGCTACTTTGACACAGAAGTGTATCCCCACTCTACATCTTTTGCCCAACAACTTGAGACTAGGAATGCATGACGTGAGGAATTATAGGAATAAACTTGTGGTGTGCTGCATTAGTAGACATGAGCTCTGCACACCCTACTCCCTATAGGATACACTGTTCACTGGTAACACTAGCAAAGTTAGTGCTAGGGCTAGTGCTAACTGTTTTTAAGGGATTACTGTGAACAAATTATAGATTTTCTCAAACAGTCAGAGCAAGCATAGTTTCCCGATTTGCTTTTCATATAGTGTAATAATTTTTTTCCTAGTCCTTGGTTACTCCGGTGAATTATCACACTTTTTTTCCCAATTTACATTTGGCGTTTTTCATTTATTAAAAGTGTCTGTACTAATAAGATGCTTAAACTACTCCTCAGCACTGAAAATTTTCTTTCCACGCCATCTCTGTTGCTCTCAATGACAGAGATGCGTGGCCACCTGGCATTCCCATGCTTGACTTCCTCACCCAGCTTGACACATTTTCGAAAGAACAATTCACAGAAGATACTCACATCCTGATTGGACATTTCCCAGTAAGGCCTCTCTCCGTATGACATCACCTCCCACAGAACAATCCCGTAACTCCACACGTCACTAGCTGAGGTGAACTTGCGGTACGCTATGGCTTCCGGCGCAGTCCATCGAATGGGGATTTTTCCACCCTGAGAAAGATTTTTTTTTAAATGATTATAAGAAAGAAAGACTTGCATTTATATAGCACCTTTCACAACCACCGGACATCTCAAAGCGCTTTACAGCCAATGAAGTACTTTTTGCATGTAGTCACTGTTGTAATGTGGGAAACGCGGCAGCCAATTTGCGCACAGCAAGGTCCCACAAACAGCAAATGTGATAATGACCAAATAATCTGTTTTTGTTATGTTGGTTGCGGGACAAATATTGGCCAGGACACCGGGGATAACTCCCCTACTGTTGTGTATGTACCTTTAAGAGAATAACTGGTCTCAGACTGCAGTACCGGCAGTGACCACCCCTGTATAAAAGGCGCTAGTGAGCCTCTGTTGTTTTCAGTTTCACTATTGACTTCCATCAGTAAAGACGTGTTTTGTTCAACTCCTGCTGTCCGTGTCTCAATCGTTCACGGACGTAATACCTACTCTTCTTTGAAATAGCACCATGGGATATTTTACATCCACCTGAGAGAGCAGATGGGGCCTCGGTTTAACGACTCTTCTGAAAGACGGCACCTCCGACAGTGCAACACTCCCTCAGCACTGCACTGGAGTGTCAGCCTAGCTTTATGTGTTCAAGTCCCTGGAGGGGGACGTAGACTCAGAGGCAAGTGTGCTACCAACTGAGCCTCAGCTGACGTCATATACGTGAGCACATCCTTGTGTGACCTTGAAGGAAAAGTAAAGCTTATTTATAGATGAAAGCAAGACATTTGGGTTAAAATTAAACAAAATACGTTCCTTTGTCTACAAACTTAACCAAGGCATTAATCCAGATGAGAAATTAGAAATGCACTTGTTACTAATATTAGACAGCATGATTTCAATCTAACTGTTTGAAGACAGTTCTTCTCCTTATTTTGATTCCACTAAGCTTATTACCATAAACCAAAACTTTTGCTGATCTTAAATCTATTGTCACATGCAATTTGTTAATACAGATTTTCCACAATTGGCAAAATTTTCTGCCAGGGTGAAAAACAAGTGAGGTAGCAAAAGTGTAAAAACCCCGCTTTAGTAGATCATCAAATATAGAAGTTCCTTATTTTTCCACTCAGTAGTATTCTGTATAAATCCAATGTTGCCTAAAGTACATCAGTTTCACAGTGTCTCTGGTGTCTGTTGCAGAGACTCGTTAAAACACGTACAACCATACAGCAGGCTAGCTTTCATGAGTTGCAATATGCAATTGGGAAGCACTTTAATTTCATGGGTCATGAGCTCAAATCTAAGTTCTGAGGGATCATCTCACCAGCCCGCTTTAGTAAGGTGAGTTTTTCCCAGTTCTTGGTCCACCCACTTCATCTAAAAGAAGAAGCACAATGGTGGAGAGCAGCAATGGAAAATAGTGGGAGAGGACTAAGTAACGGGGATCTAGACAAACATTTTTTTCAAATGGAATAAAACGTAATTATTGAGTAACTTGAAACCAGATTATGTGTTTGAAGGATAATTGCACGTTCAGCAAATACTGGAGCAAACCATGTTAAATAGATCTAAACCTATCTTAAATAGATGTAAATCTATCTTAATTTTAATCTCAAGAGGTCAATGAAACCAATGGTGATGTACTGCCATGTTTTTAAATTAAATTGTTGCAATCTCACAATAAAACAGCTGAGATTTATTGATGTTCGTATACATCCTCTTGATCTTGACTGGGGCGGGTTTTGTGAGCGGTGGGGGAGGGGGAGGACTTTTGGTCGGGGTTCGGGTTTCCCCGCATACTGTGCAGTTTTAACGTCACAGCGTGCGTCTTTTTTTCCCAGCAGCTCCGAAAGAGGCCTCAGGCCAGGAGCAGGTTGGGAGCCTGTAGCTGGGTTTATTTGTCGCATGGGAGGGGGTCCAGATCTTGAGGGGGCTCTGATCCTGGGGGTGCGAGGGGCGGTGGTTGCCGATCCCGGGGGGGGTTGTCCGATCCCGTGCGGTTGAACTGATCGCGGGAGGGGTCGGTGATGGCGGGGGGGGGGGGGGAGAGGGCACAGGCTTTGGATCTGGGGCGGTTCCGATGGCGGGCAGGGAAGCAGTTAAGCTTGATGGGCGGGGAGGAAGCACTCCTGCTCCTCTTAGCCCACAAGCAGTGCTGTAAAGGCACTTACCTCTTCCATAAAGCAGTAATCGCCTCCCAAGACCAGGGAAACTTGGCCGGCCAGGGTTAAACCTGGAAGATAGGTTAAATATGAGGCATGCAGCCTCATTATAATATTTAAATGAACAACCCGCCTCCTGGGAGCGGGTTGGTTGCCCGCCCCCCCCCACACCCCATCCCACCTCTGTTAAAACCAGAAGTGAGCGGGTTTGGTTCGGGTTTGAGGTTTAAAAAAATTTTCACATCTCACCCGACCCAAACCCGCCCGTTTTTGTGGGTTAAAATTCCCCCCCCCCACGGAGTTTCTTAATATGCTCCAGGTTATCCAACAATTGGGTAACTACCTTTATGGGGAATTATAAAACTATTTCAGTTCTGTTTGAGGGGCTAAATCATTTAGATTGAGGGAAATATTAAAGAGGTATGTCACGGTGTCACTGATGATGTTGTGCCTCATTAAAACTTTTATTTATGTGAAGTTTAATTTTTTAAAATTAATCAAAATACAAACAAATACAGAGAACTGCAATGCCAGCTTGTGCTGTGGCAGATACAGGAGCTGCCATAGATTAAGCTTTGTGAGATCATAAAGGTCACAGCGGCTGAAATTCAGATCGACCTGCTCCGCCAGCAGAAGTGCGGTGTGTGGGCCATGAGCACACCGAGATCAGTTGCTGTGAGCCCCACCCCAAAGTGTGGCGGCAGGGCCATCGGTATAGTCCACATGACGTTCCACACTGGTAAGGGCACATCACCGACACCCATCCTAGACCACCATTGTAACTCAGAGCTGCCTCCAGCCATCTGCCACAGGGACCCCGAGGCCATTCCCAGGCCGAAGATTGAGTTAGGTTTCACAAAATCTTCAGCTCCTATTTGCTGGCAGAACAAGAGTTATCCATCCTCTCCAGGACCTTTGTCTGCAAACATTCTGGGCTCCTTCCAAGGAACTCGATGGATCTCTCACCAGGTCTCAGCTGGCAAGAGTTCAGTCGAGACCTTATAAGGATGCACTGGGTGGAATTCCTGGGACAGAATCCTGGTGTAACTGGGTTACACTCTGTTTTCCAGTCCCTGCTTGTCAGTTCTGCCAGAGAAGTGCCAGGACCAGAACAGAATTTCGGAGCCCTGATGTCTGAGCTCTTTTGTTTAAAGTGGACCTGTTTCAAGTCCTCGGTCTTTCTGAAATTCTCTGGTTTTTCAAATTCAGCGGAAGGACCAAAGCCAAAAGTGCTGCAAACTCAGGCTGAGAACATGATTACTTTTTCTGCTGTTTTAATGTCGGTGTTAACCCATCTACTCTTTAAACAGGTCAATACATTCATTAAAATAGCAGGCGGCGGATTTTCATCCAGCATGCTGACACTAATACCTAATACAACCCGATTTAAATCCTAGAGAAGAACTGGCGGTCAGATGAATCAGAAAGTGACGATCAAGTGAAGCCAAAGTTGGGCTTTAAAGCCTGTCGATTGATGGAGGTAGAGATGACGAGGGGTAGGTGAGGAGTTTCACAGATTCGTGATCCTAGGAAAGAATGAATTAGTGTATTTAAATCCTGCTGGAGCAAACACCACAGCATGGTACTTGTGCAGAGAATCCTCTGCCAGCTCTCGATTGTAGAAGATAAAACCGCTGTAGGCTGAGAAAAACACAGCTGGATGTTAAACTGACTAAATTAATTTGAATATTTTACAGATCTGTCACCTATTTATTTCTCCTTCAGAAGCAGTTTATGTCTTTATATTATTGCTCCTCAAATGATTTCAGTATATTTTAAACGGAACCGCTATTTTACATACTAATTACATGCAAGGCAATATTTAAATCAGAATGTTATAATCAGCAGGTTGCTTTGTTTTAACCCTTAGAGTGCCGGTCCAAAGACATGATCTGTTCATTGGGCCGAACATTTTTTAAAGCTATTAGTTTGTACATTATTAGGCTAAAACAAACATTGTTGTAAGGAAGGTGTTCAAGTGCCAGGAGTAGATTTATTACTGTAACCTGAGCCCTGAGCTCTAAAAATAAATGCTTTGAACAATTTCAATAAAAGTTAATTAAAGAAACTAAGCACTTCTTAAGCATTTCCTAGTTTCCTTCCTCCCCCCATTCTTTCTCTCCTATTTGTTATTATTTTAACTTTGTTCTTTTTTGTCCTAATTGAACCTATTTTTCTAGCCCCTTTTTCCCCTCCCAAAATCATAGCCAAAAATTTGCCATTTCATTCAAAGCAGGAGAAAAGCTCGTCTCTCCTAAGTCGTGATGAAACGGTAAGAACATCACAGGGCAGTGCAGCTCGGAAACATACGATCTGCGAGAATGGGATTTCATTAGCAGCAACAAAGTAGCGGTTTTGGATCACGCACATCTGCAATAACGATCCTTTAACGCTTCTCAAGCAGCTAATGAGGCTCCTAACCACAGTAAATGTCAAAAACCTCAATAATCCAGCTGTGAAGTATGGATTGTCGGAGAACGTGTCTGACCAGTAAGGAAGTGAGAAAAAAAAACAATTTAGTGGCAAGGTCCTGTAAGTGCTGGCGAGCACAGTAATGGATTGATGCAAATATATTTTTGGTGGAAGAGGACAGCCCCTTAGCATGCAAAGAAGGCAAGGAGCATGGCAGTTCATCGCAGGCATGGTCATCACCATCTCACCACTTTGGCGGGAGGTCTGGAAGAAGGTGCAGAAATATGACTTTATTTTCGGAGCGCAGGACATACCCAGAGGTAGCAGCTGTTATAAAAGATATATTGGAAAAAATTCTGTAGTGCTACAGTCAGATGCAAACAAGGATGTGGTAAGTAAAGTGTTGAGGGATCGGTGCTGGGTCCCTTGCTGTTTGTGGTCTACATTAATGACTTGGATATGAATGTAAAGGGTATGATCAGTAAGTTCGCGGATGATACAAAAATTGGTAGGGTGGTAAATAGCGAGGAGGGTAGCCTCAGTCTGCAGGACGATATAGATGGGTTGGTCAGATGGGCGGAACAGTGGCAAATGGAATTTAACCCGGAAAAGTGCGAGGTGATGCACTTTGGGGGGACTAACAAGGCAAAGGAATACACAATGAATGGGAAGACCCTAGGCAAGACGGAGGTGCAGAGGGATCTGGGTGTGCAAGTACACAGATCCCTGAAGGCGGCGGAACAGGTGGATAAGGTGGTAAAAAAGGCATATGGGATACTTGCCTTCATTAGCCGAGGCATTGAATATAAGAGCAAGGTGGTTATGATGGAGCTGTATAAAACACTGGTTAGGCCACAGCTGGAATATTGTGTGCAGTTCTGGTCGCCACACTACAGGAAGGATGTGATCGCGTTAGAGAGGGTGCAGAGGAGGTTCACCAGGATGTTACCAGGGCTGGAGCGCTTCAGCTATGAAGAGAGACTGGGCAGGTTGGGTTTGTTTTCCTTGGAGCTGAGGAGGCTGAGGGGGGACATGATTGAGGTGTACAAAATTATGAGGGGCATAGATAGGATGGATGCTGAGGAGCTTTTTCCCTTAGTAGAGGGGTCAATAACTAGGGGGCATAGATTCAAGGTAAAGGGCGGGAGGTTTAGAGGGGATTTGAGAAAGAACTTTTTCACCCAGAGGGTGGTTGGAGTCTGGAACTCTCTGCCTGAAAGGGTTGTGGAGGCAGAAACCCTCACAACATTTAAGAAGCATTTGGATGTGCACTTGAAATGCCATAGCATACAAGGCTACGGGCAAAATGCTGGAATATGGGATTAGATTAGACAGGGCTTGATGGCCGGCGCGGTCACGATGGGCCGAAGGGCCTCTATCCGTGCTGTATTACTCTATGACTCTATGACTAAATAGTAGCGTTATGCTAGTTACATTATGGATGCCATGATGGCAGAGAGAATGTACTAGACAAAGCAATTTCCATGGGCCAAATCACCGTGTCTCAATCTCCATTACTCTTATGTTTCAAAGCAAAAATGTTAAGTGTAACAGCGTACATCAAGTGAATCCCCAGACATCAAAACACTTGAGAGTTTAGGAGTCTTTGGGGCTGTGGCATTTGGATAAGAGGGTAGCGCTAGTGGTATGTGCTATGTTAACCATATATTCTATGATTTGCACAATATGTTACATCAAAATGCACACACTGATTGTGGACAAGCACAAAAAGTGCAGGTAAATGACAATACAAACCCAATGGACAAGCATGCTCATAATGTAACAAAACAAACAGAACTGATGGACAACCAGCCACCTGAACACTGACCATTCCCATCCCTACTTGAAGCTGTGAGCAAATCAGAAACACAAACTATAGGATATTGCAATAGTGATATTGATGATGATCCACAGGGTGAGGCCATGAACACTAGTGAGGAAGGAGTAATAGTAGGGATAAGTTGATGAGTGGCTCATTCGTACAGAGCGGGGGTCCCAACCTGCTGGGTGCACCTACAGGGTTGCATGGGGCTGCTTTGAACTGGCAGCTAGTACAAAAGTAGCATCTTACTGACCAATCACTGACCTGCTTACACTCATTATTGGAAGGTACCCTGGATAGTGTGGAGGAGTTTAACACCCAGATATCTATGGCCATTTCCCAGTGCGTTCCTGGTGAGCCTGCATCTCCTCACGCACCGCTCCTCTACAATGCCTATGTAACTGTTATTGGTCTTGTGCACCCTATGCCCTCTGTGCTACCGTCCTCTCCTCCTCCTGCTCCACTGCAACTGGCCACTACACCCATGCTCTCAAACAGAAAACTCCTTTGTATTATTCAATTCTCTTACTGCTCTGGTGATATTAGGAAAGCTTCTTTGCTGTGACTCCGACCTAACTTCAGGTCTGACATGGGAGTATAAGCCTACATTTTGACATGAACTCCACAGCTATAGAATACTGAACAATTATGCTCTTAATAAGTTAACTTGCCCTTTCATTTTCACTTTTTCCCCAGCCTTTCCTACTCCTGTTGTTGAGGGGCGGGAATGCTGACAGCAACATTAAACAGGATGATTCATTGAGTATTGCTTTCTCCAACATCCTGCCACTCTTTACTCTGGACTTTTTTCAGTCAGATTAAAAATGAGAAATGTTTCTCCCTTATTTGTTTTCCTCTTTCATCTGGCTCCCACCTTCCATTTCGGAAGTGGTAAAAAAAAAAATCTAGGTTTCAAGTGCTTAAAACCTGCTCCGAAAGACTTTTCCACAGCTAATCAAAAGCTCAGAAGTCCGAAGATTGGTCTGATGATGACGATAATGTGATCAGCTCAATCTTAAAGTGTAAAAGTTCATCAAAATCAAGAAGTGATTTGACAGATGAGTAAACTCATTAGTCACCCAGACCATAATTACACCCAGTCAAGTAAATTCATATGTGGTAAGGGTTGAGCTGAACTGGGGGAGAAAAATGACTTTAGAATGACATTAGCGCAAGAGAAATAAATAAAAAGGAGTCAACACTACAGAAATAAATCAAAGTGCCAATTATTGTTATCACCTTCATCAGCACAAACTATATCCCAGATGCCATCTTACTTCTATTTAGAATTTTTTTTGTTTCACTATAACTTTGTTTTGTACATTAATAGTTTGAAATTCTGTGTCAAATACTAGTAATGAAAATTCATTGACCACTGTTCTAAAAACAGGTTAGCATCTTTATTAAATAGCAAGCACAAGAGATTCTACTGGAATTAAAGTATTTATTACTAATATCACAGAGGGATTTCAACTCCGGAGTGGCATAGCACAAAGGTGCAGCTAGAGGCAGACAGACGGCTCGAAAATGTGATCTTGGTGGCTGCTAAGAACATTTGGAGGTGTTGTGCGTGTGATACTATTGACTCCTTGCTGTGCTCTTTGTCCAAATGGAGCGATGATTGGTTAAGTGTCTGATCAGCTTGTATTTAAATTACAGGTTGGAGCAGTGTGCATCACTCTAGCTTATCCAGAAGCTTCAGTCTTTCCGTTTGCTTTTTACAGCAGCGGGAAGTTATTTTATCAGAAAATTAGATGCAGCAAATATGACAATAGTGGACTTTGAATCTGGCCTACGTATGCATCTTCTACAAGTTTTTCCATTGATGCTAAACTATCTGCACTGTTTTGGGGTCTTCTATATATTATGAAAACACCCAAATGACTGCAAGATCTATTGCCCTCTTGACAGTTCTTTTTGTTCCCATGTGTAATTCTGACAGAGTTATCCTCCATATGGAGGAGCGATAGGATACGAAAATATCAGAAGGCTTCTTTTAAATCAGACACGCAAGCTATAGTTACGCAGCAACGTAATGGCTTGCTATAGTATTAATATAGTCATTTTTGTTATACTGGCATATTTAATATTGCAAGCGAGCAGGTGGCAACCTCAGAGATCTCTTCTCTAGGTAGATGAGTGGTTGGTTAAGTGACTGTTTTCCTTTAGATTCTTGTGTACTTAATCGGGAATTATGCTCTAAGCCATTGATCCAACATTGGGACCAGACCAAGCACAACATAGTCACCTGCCAAGAGACGCAGACAAATTGTAGAATTGAGTGAGATGATACTGGTGTTTTACACAAAGCCAATTAACAAATTTTGCATCCTGAACTGTATTATTTGCTGACTCTTATAGATACAGGCAACAAAATGGCTGTGCTAAATTCTCAGGATGATAGTGCTGTATACCTTGTATAAATGTGCGGCAAATTCTATTCAGCATCTTATCCAAAAGCCTACATAATGATTTTAAAGAGACTGCAAAACTTTCCTGCAAGATAAAAAAAACTCCTCTGGGAAGGTTCCATCTGTGCGCTCGGTCTTTACAAACATCTTTAAGACTTTGCTACATCAAATTCTCAGAGGAATCTTCTTCAAATGGGGTCAAATTGGATGCATCCAGTCTGTTGTATTTTTTATAATAATAATGATTGTGAACTGTTTCAAATTTGTGATTTGAAAAAAGCTCCACCTGCAGTCCTTCTCATTCTACCATGTGGGGACTGTCTGGGTGGAGCAATGAGACGGGGATGGTAATTACTGCCGGTACTATTAGTGGCTTAACATGTTTGTATGGCATTCCTTTGTTATTATAACCAGTCTATTTTAAATGGGTTAATGCTTCCACTCAAATAGTGAACAAAAGGAATGTCACATGAACACATTGAGTGCTAGTGGGCTAATAATACTGTAAACTGGAATTTCTAGGATTTTATGATTAAATATTCCAGCCATAAAACTGTCATTTCACAAAAGATAGTGGAGAATTCCAAACTTTTACTGTGTTTTCTGAGTACTGCAGAATCAGCACTAATAATGTTAAGATGAATTATTTAGATAATAGTGTACAAGCAGGTGTTTATGTGCCATGAGGTTAGCACACCAGAGTTAGCAAAGCAAAGCAATGTTCATTAATAGAGATCTACTTTTTTCACCCAGATAATTGTCGGACGGCTGTATAAGCAAGTGGAGTTAATGGCGTTCAAGTGATTTTCTCAGGTTGACGTTCATGCACCTGAGCCTTCCTATGGCTAACACAAGAGGCTAATTGGTGGTACAGTATTATGCACCATGTTAACTGTGTGTGTGGGCTTGAGGTGAAGCATCAAGAGACATTGTTCTTGTCATATTCTGGTGAAAGTGGAGGAAGCAATTAATGGGTTTATATCTGTGTGGATTGAAAATGTTCATGAAGGAAGTAATTGCACTGAAAGTTGTAATCCATGCTGACCCACGCACACAGGGAAATACAGGAAATATTATTAAGTTATAAAAGATCACCTTTGTGCTTTAAGGGAATAGGCTGTATGTTGTAAAGCCTATTACCTCTTGATCAGTTGAATTCCAAATAATAAAGGATTCATCCAACAATAATGTACATTTGCATAAGATAATCAAATGGGACTAGAACAGTGGAATTCAATCCCGTAATAAGAATTATGATATGTATTATATAATATAGGATACTAGCCTGCTATCGTGCTGCAAACACGTGTCATATGTGCAGGAAATTTTCATTATTTGTAATAGAGAGGCACACCATTTAAATATCTAGCCAAGATCTTACTAAATGAATACTAGCTCCTCTATTACTAATACAGCACACGTCTTTTGATTGACGAACTTAAGTGAAGGGCCAGCTCTATGGTGCAGTGCTCCACCAAGCCTGTAAATGGCGCAAGGTAAATCAAGAAATGGTGCTGGGTAATGCCAGCTTTGGGTTTTAAAAGCCTGGCAGTTGTAAAAGAAAGGAAAGGCTGAGGAGCTCACGAGTTCAACAGTGTTGAGTTGCCAAGCATATAATCTAGGCTGGTACTTCAGTGCAGTACTGAGGGAAGTGCTGCACTGTCGGAGGTGCCATCCTTCAGATGAGACGCTAAACCAACCAAGGATGTAAAAGATCCCGTGGCACTATTCGAAGAAGAGCAAGGGAGTTCTTCCTGGTGTCCTGGCCAACATTTATCCCTCAACCAACATCTGAAACAGATGCAAAAGCAGTCATCGACCTGAAACGTTAACTCTGTTTCTCTCTCTACAGATGCTGCCTGGCCTGCTGAGTATTTCCAGCATTTTGTTTTTATTTCTGAAACAGATGATCTGGTCATTGATTTCATTGCTATTCGTGGGAGCTTGCTGTGTGCAAATTGGCTACTGTGTTTCCTACATTACAACAATGATTACTCTTCAAAAGTACTTCGTTGGCTATACAGGAAACTTTGTGTTATCCGGAGGCTAAGTGCCCGGCAAGCTCGAGCCACCGGCAAATATCAGGAGCCGTTTTGTTAGGTTTTTTTTCTTCTCGTGGCTTTTTTTTCTTCTCGTGGCTTTTTTTTCAACAGTCAGGCTCTGGAAAGTCTCTCTGAAGCTGTTGCTAAGCTACAGAGATGCTTCCAAGGTACGGGCCGACTGTTTAGAAGCTGTTGCTAAGCAACAGTGTTTGTTGTCAGATACGGAGATGAAAAGATCCGTATGCTTCAACATTAGCGCTGGTGTGTCCGGCAGTTTTGAGGGAACGGCAACAGCTCGGTCCCGTCGGTGCCGGATAGCACAAAGTTTCCTGTAAATTGTTTTGGGACAACCTGAGGTCGTTAAAGCCGCTATATAAATGCAAGTCCTTTTTTTCATTTTCTTTCACTCTGAGAAAAAATGAGAGGAGTAGGTGGTGCAATGAGTCTTGATTTGAACCGTGTGATGCAGGGAGCAGGAAGAGACTGTAATGCATTTGCAGCTTAGGAGGAGCCACAGAAGAAAGCTCAGGAAGCACTGGCCTTAATGGTATCAATAAAGTACAAGGGACAGGAGAGGTTACAATATACAGGGAGAGGGGTTGGGGCTAGAGGTGAGAGAGGCATTGCAGAAGGAAGACGGGCTTTTTTTTGGACTTGATCTCAAGTATCAGTTGCGCTTTTAAGGCTGGCCTGTAATCTAACGACCTTACAGCACAGGTCAAAAACACAACCGTGTAGGGCCACATCGCTCGAGTGAACCGTCAGCTTCGACCCGCTGTAAGTCTTGGATTATTTATCCCAGATATTGAATACTATACTGATACATAACAAGAGACGGGATTGATGGCATAATCTGGGCAGAAGGACAATTTCTTACCCGTGTTGTGTACGCAGCTTCAGGGTCATCTTCAAGGACCCTGGAGAGTCCAAAGTCAGACACTTTACACACCAAGTTGCTGTTGACGAGGATATTGCGAGCAGCCAGGTCCCGATGCACATAGCCCATGTCGGACAGGTATTTCATGCCTGAAGCTATCCCCCGAAGCATGCCGACCAGCTGGATGACTGTGAACTGGGCATCATGTTTCTGAAAGAGAATGGATGAAGTTTTTGTGTCCAGTCTAAAGCCAACAAACGGGATGTTTATTTGAACTGCTGCGCTTGGTGTATCATCGGAATGCTTACCCTGAGAAAACTGTCCAAGGAACCGTTTTCCATGTATTCTGTAACAATCATGACAGGCTTACCTAAAGAGAGAAAGCAAAGTCGCAATCGCAAGCATAACGTAACATGATATAAACTGGAATTGAAAAGCATTATCCTGCTTAAGCTCTGTGTTGATGGTAGAGTGGCTGTTACTGTGGTTCGAACAGTAACACTAAGTAATCACCAAGTGTGTTTTGTCTTTTTCACTTAAAAAGTGTCTTTAAGAAAAAAAGCAACAAATGAAGGAATGCAGGTCTGCTATCTTTGAATGGCAGCAGATGACAACATTAGAGCTCTAGGCTCACATCCCCTGGCTATCTGGGAGTATTGGTCTGTGCTCATCCCTTAGTGCCTGTGGCTCCCTCACAGCATACTGAGGGATGAACACAGATCAATACTCCCATACTTGAGATATGGTTTTACTTGAATTTGGCAGTGGGCGGGAGAAGGAGACTATGTCAAACGAAGCACACTGATTCAAATTTTTCCATGTCTAAACTCTGAGGGCAGATTTTCCTATTGCTTCTGGTACTGTTGAATTGCTTGGGCGCAGTGATTATAGAAAAACCGGGAAGGAATGAGCACATGCCGTGAGCGCCTAACAGAACCTGCCCCTACTTACCAACCATTAATTGAATTGGATGAAAAAATGAGGAAGGCTCCCTTAAAAGGCACGTGCTCCTCCCCAAACGATTTTCCTGTATTTGCTGCACTCAGGTGATCCAATAGCCCCAGGAGCTGGAACAGGAAAATCCGATCCAAGTTTCTTTTTTGTCATCTTGGTATTAAAGAGCTGCAAAATACCGTCTCAATCTTCAAATACATATTTTGAAATCCACAAGTGTAATGCTCCCTGTGTTGACACTTGGGATTTTTCTCCATGTGTGCAAATTCACTTTATACAAGTGTTTAGTAATCGCTTACATCCAGCTGAATAGAATAGTAATTTAGTTGAATTGAATTCGATGATTTGACACCGGCTTCACCGGTTGACACTAGTCTTCACCTGTTGACACTAGTCTTGTGTTTGCAAACACGGTGGATATGGAACAGCTAAGGAAAGATGAACTCGCAAATCAAAACCCTACTAAGGACAATGTAGAAGGGGAGGTAACACTTGGACAAAAAAAACCCAGATAAGTTTGTAGAAGAAGAACAAGAGACCAGTTTCCGAGGTCTGGGAGGACATCCTTTTGTTTTAAATCTAATCACATTGGCAGTTGTAAAAACAGATCAGTAGACAGTACTAATAGTATATCGTGGTTTGTATATCGCACATCAAGCAGCAAGTTTATATTAAAAGTTCTGTCATCCTCCATTCCATATTCCAAACTTTCTTTAGAAACTGTAGGGAAGTTCATTTGCTCACTTTCCTTTCCAATGGAGGATATATGGAGAACATTAATAAAAACACTGGTTATATTAAGGCAGGTCCCTTACTTTTTGTGACCACTCCTTCCAGATGAATGATGTTTGGATGGTCAAATTGTCCCATGATGCTTGCTTCACTCAGGAAATCCCGCCTTTGTTTTTCGGTATAACCAACTTTGAGGGTTTTGATGGCTACCGAGATCTCCTTTTTGGAGGGCAGCTTCAGACGTCCACTGCACACTTCTCCAAATTCTCCTGTAGTATAAAAAACAATGATTCTGTCTGTAGTTTCAAAATCAGCTCTACATCCCATCAATTTTGCATCACATGTAAGAATTACTCAAGTCAAAAATAGAAACATAGAAGATAGGAGCAGGAGTAGGCCATTCAGCCCCTCAGGCCTGTTCCGCCATTTAATGAGATCATGGCTGATCATCTAAATTCAGTACCCTGTCCCTGCTTTCTCCCCATATCCCTTGATCCCTTTAGCCTTAAGAAATATATCTAACTCCTTCTTGAATATATTTAATGAATTGGCCTCAACTGCCTTCTGTGGTAAATTCGTCATGTTTCCTCAAATTATGGTTGTGTTTGGAAAGAGATATTTTGATCCAGTTTTAAAATTTAATGGGACCAATAATCCAATGTTAGGTGCTTGATGGCACTCCTGCAAAGTACCTAAGGTGGCATTTGAGGCCCAGTGTGGGTAGCCAGTGTAAATGGCAGAAGGAGCCTGCACCCAAGCTGTGCCCATGTTTTATGAGGCCCTCGACTTCTATTCAAATTAGGGGTTACTCCATAATGCAGCTGGAATGCCCGAACAGTGACCACTGAAAAGGAGGTCATCCTTAAAAATCAAATCTTTCCCCTATGCCTCGTGATTTCTTGTGTCCTCTCACCTCATGCCCTGTCACAGAATGGGCAGGCAGATATCCACTGGCCATTGGCACCCAAAATTCCAGACTTGGTGCTGAAAGTGCCTCAGGAGCAATAAGCCCCGAGTGCCAGAGAATGATGTAAATGAGCTGACCTCACATTGTCCATGGAGGTCCTCTATTTTGTGCGCAGATCAATGCAGTGCCTGGACAGTATTGAAGTAACCTTCAATTACCTGGTATCAGTAATCTGCAGTCATATAATAATCATATGTAGAATTTAGTACCTGCACCAACAACTTTATCAATAGATATGGAGGAAGAATCTAGCTCCTTGGCAAACTCATGGACAGCTTGGCTGGGGTCCTCATATGTGTGTGGGTCCACATATGTTCGTAGACCTGGAAGTTTAACTGTTAACACAAAAGTTGAGAAACATCACACACACCCATGACATTAACACGACTTAACAATATTCCCAACACTATGACTTCCACAGATAATCACTGTGGAGAGAACAGATACAAGAGATGTTGATAATTAATCCAGCTGCCTCAAACATTTCAGATTCAGTGGTGTTACTGAATTTTTTTTAAATGATTTGTTGTTCCCAGTTTTTTTTTTCCCTTTTCCACTTTCTCCATCCTCTACCAAGTGAGAACTTGGCTGCCAAGCTGCAACTGGATCCCTGCCAATATCACTCTCTAGCCAGTCCATCTAATCTAAGATATATAAGGGCAGACTGGGATAACTCACTCATCCTCCCTCCCTCTACAAAAGCACCTTGTCTCAGTGTATCACCTCTCTAGGATATAGGCACGTATGGTAACACAGGCAGTAGTGATTAGGCAGGGCATGTTTTTCATCTTAAAATACTCCTGTGCAGCACCTTGGGACGTTTTAGTTGTTGTTGTTGTTGTTGGAGCCTGTATATTATGATGAAGATCATAAGATGGTTCATGTTGGACCCAATTTAGAGATTTAAATAAAAGTTCAATTGATGTAAAGGTCTTCCTAGTTGCACATCACCCTCGCCCATTTCTTCTTCCTCCTCCTCCATCAAGGATTCAGACTGATTCTCCTGGTTTTTGTTCTGAAGGGTTCCCCTCTCTGAATAGCATATTTATCAAAGAACTGCAGACCTAGATCATTTTTGACACCTGCTGTAGAGCAGTAAGCCCCCGATCTGTCCAGACAGCAGAATCTCTGCTTCAGTAGGCCAATTGTATGTTCTACCAGAATTTGGGTGGAGGCATGAGCTTCACTGTATTTCTGTTTAGGGAATCTTTCATTGGTGTCCAGGGGGTAGTTTTGGTTCTATTGCAACTAACCAACCAGTCTGCCTGCTCCTTCAAATAATGCTGGCATGGTGGACAACTGCAAAATTAAGGCATTGTGACTGCTGCCAGGCAGTATGCTGATCCATAATGTTAGAGGTCAGCACAATGAGGAAAGACTGGAGAAACTTGGGCATTTTTGCTTTGAAAGGGGGTCTGAGAGAGATCATTTTATAGAGGTCTATAAAATAGTAAATGGTATGGCAAAGGCTAATTTGGAAAATTACTTTAAACTAAATTGCAATAGTTGGACATGGGGTACACGTTCAAAGTAGTTAAAGGCAAGGACTGATTATCAGGAAGTTCTACTTCACACAATACATGGAATGGACTCCCATGTCGGGTAGTGAGGACAGTGTGGGGGGGGGGGGGGGGGGAGGGCTGTGGTTGGGGTGTTGGAATCATTTAATGATCAACTGGATGCCATAATGGAGTACCTTTTCTGGATGGATGACCTAAGGTAGGCTTAACAGCTATCCTCATGCATAATTATCTTGTGATTGATTTGCATTATTCTGTTCCTGTGGTCCAACACATACTTGCACACTGATGGAATGAAAGCTTTGTCTATTGATATACACCCTAGACCTTGATCTCATTGAAACTTATACAATTCTAACAGGACTAGACAGACTAGATGCTGGAAGGATGTTCCCGATGGTCGGGGAGTCCAGAACCAGGGGTCACAGTCTAAGGATAAAGGGTAAGCCATTTAGGACAGAGATGAGGAGGAATTTCTTCACCCAGAGAGTGGTGAACCTGTGGAATTCTCTGCCAAAGAAGGCAGTAGAGACCAATTCATTAAATATATTCAAGAAGGAGTTGGATATATTTCTTAAGGCTAAAGGGATCAAGGGATATGGAGAGAAGGCAGGAACAGGGTACTGAATTTGGATGATCAGCCATGATCTCATTGAATGGCGGAGCAGGCTCGAGGAGCCGAATGGCCTACTCCTGCTCCTATCTTCTATGTTTCTATGTTTCGATGTTGATGGCTACCTGTGCACCATTAATGAGGCCCTGTACTTTTGCAAAGACTGCTCAGTCTTTTCCTGTTGTCTCCTTTCCATGGAGAAAATGATAAGAGTGTTTCTCAGATAAACAAGTCTTCCGTTATTAGTGGACCGAAGACTGACTAATGCAATGTGTATTGCCAATGGTGGCCTGGAATGATTCAGTTGTATAAAGATTCAATGCTGTGGTTACCCTCACAGCAATGGGCAGGGCTTTCGTTGTGGTAGATATTGTCTTGAGGTTGGGCTTGAAGACACGGTGTAACTCTTGTGACAGCCTCCTTCACAAGGCGTATACAGCAAAGGCAAATATCTTCAGACATCCACAGGGAGGGCGTATCTAAAATAACAACAGAAAACACCGGAAAAGCTCAGCAGGCCAGGCAACATCTGTGGAGAGAGAAACAGAGTTAATGTTTCAGGTCGAAACCCTTCTTCAGAAGGTTTCGACCTGAAACGTTAACTCTGTTTCTCTCTCCGCGGATGTTGCCCGGCCTGCTGAGTTTTTCCAGTGTTTTCTGTTGTTATTTCGGATTTTCAGCATCCGCAGTATTTTGCTATTGAGGGTGTATCTAAGTCTGAAGACTTGAGCCCTGATTTTAACCTAACCAACCCGGCAGTAAAAGGGCGGGTTCGGGTCAGACGCTCATTTTACACCACCCCCCCCAAAAGAAATTTACGCTCTACTGACTTCCATGGAAAGTAAAATCAGGCAGGATGTAAAACGGGGGCCAGACCTCACCCTACCCTATTTCTGTCAGGCAGGTTGAGTTAAACCCCTTGGTTCCTGGGCCAAGGCCAAGTGGGCCCAAGCTGACTGTGGTACAACAAACCTGCCTTTGTTCCCTCTGCCTAAACTCCTCTTCCTCTTCCAAATCCATCGGCAGGTGCAATTGAATTCCAAAGCTGAGCACAGTTAATTACTGTCTGCAACAGTTCTGTAGTAAAGGTCTATCCTAAAGGAGTCTTTTGCAAACAACAGAAGAAAGTATTGCTTCAAGATAATGCAGAAGCTCCTGTGTGAACAGTCCCCCCAAAAGTTCAAACTCACACTGCTGTAGTGAGCTGTCTGAGCACACCAGTGGGGAATTCCTCCCTTATATCACTGCCGGAAAATAAAATGAAATGGTGTTCCGAGTGAGCCCTGAAACAAATACTCTGAATGTAATCAAGGTGGGTGATGGAAGTATTGTACACTCATGATATTAGTGGACGAATGCTTAGCACGTTTGTATGGCATTCCTTTAAAAGGAAAAAAAAAGTGCTTTCATTTATATAGCTCCTTTCACATCCTCAGGATGTCCCAAAACACTACACAGCCAACGAAATGTTTTTGAAGTGTTGTCACTGTTGCAATGTAAGCAAATGCAGCAACCAATCTGTGCACAGCAAGATCCCACAAACAGCAATGAGATAAATGAGATGCTGCCTGACCTGCTGTGTATTTTCAGCATTCTTTTTATCGTTAATTGCAAAGTGTTTGCAGTTCAATACTTACTGTGACCATTTGGGTAATACATTCTTTTGTCATCAGA
The DNA here is from genome assembly GCF_052327205.1 of Somniosus microcephalus. NCBI lineage: Eukaryota > Metazoa > Chordata > Chondrichthyes > Squaliformes > Somniosidae > Somniosus > Somniosus microcephalus. The sequence continues at coordinate 99,490,545 of NC_141000.1, read as the reverse complement.
AATATGCTTTGATTTGTTATACCCACAGAATCTGCACAAAAATCAAAACATAATCAAACACTCTTAATACTCAAGCATTACAATATTTCACTGCACTGAAAGATTATTTTACTTCCATAAATGTCAAATATTTTATTGACAAGTGTTCCTTTTACAGAAATGCAAAAAAGCTCTTAGCATACTCCGAAATGTCAATGTAATTCCAAGTACTTTCACAATTGCTCTTGAAACTCCCCTCTTGGTTTATCTCATTACTTCTGGTGATTATTACACCATGAATCTATAGATCTGCAACAAGATCTAACTGTGATTGATTGTAGGTCTAAGGCAACATGTTTTGACTTCATTAGTGAGCTAAGACAAGGTAGGGAAGTAATACTATACTTTTCACTGCATTACTTATTCTACTCTCCTTTTATTTAATGTTATTGAATGTTTCTTATCCCTCTGGCTGTGCTCACTTATTTAAGACATCTGGGCGGCTATATTGGGCTGAAAATCAATGGGGCCGACATCCCAGCATAAGTGCTTGGATGTGCCCACCGGTGATCTCTGCTTCTGACCCATCAGAGTACGTGGAGTCAGGGAAAGGTAACTTCATTCAAATATTGCCAGTGGGTGCCCTCACCACTGGAAGCTCAGCTATGGTGTCCTCCAGAGAGTGAAGGCCACAACATGTGACAGAGGCTGTCCACTGCATGGGGGAGGTGGGGGTGGTGGTGGCAGGGTTTGGTGGAGTACTGGGAACAATACCTGGAAACATTACACAAGGTTGCCCATTGGCTCCCTTTGTAGGGAGGCCGAGAAAAGTCACAGCAGAAAAACATCTGTTTAGGGAATCCAGGCCATAACCCAGAACCCAGTGTTACGGGTGTGGTAGTGGACCCAAATGCAGACAGACAGCCAGAGACTTGAGATGGAGTAAAACTCAAAAGATGCTTTACTAGAAGGCTCTTCAAATACAGGACGTACAGAGAATTCTTCAAACAAAAAGATCAAAGTAACAATTCAAAGAAACAAAAGCGAGTATACAAAATGCAGGGCAAGGACTAGAAACTAACCTGTGACTTGCAGGCATGAGAACTCAAGACTGAGTGACTGGGGCTGGAAATAGTCAGCTTAAATAACAGGCCTGATTACCCTGATGCGACAATTACTCTAATGAGACATAGGTGAGGAGAGAGGTACAGAGACATGGCAGCAGTGTACTGAGGCCTCCTAAACCGCCCTCTGGCGGCCAGCAGAGGAACGTGTAGCTGGGACCCTGACACCCAGACTTGGATCCCCAGGTGGGTCCCATTTGTGCCCCTGCAGTGGCTGGTATACCTCCTTTCACTGGGCACACCAGGCACTGCTGTTTTTGCCAGGCCAGGACCGAGGAAACACAAGTTCTGGGAGTCCCCTCCCCCATGCCACAAAACTTCCGATGGGGGTGACTTTGTTTGGGGCGGATGGAAGTTAGCTTATTATAGGCTCACAATGCCAACGTGGTTAAGTTGGTAGTGCTTATTGGTCAGAAGGTTGTGGGTTCAAGCTCCACTCCAGGGAACTGAGTGCACAATCTAGGTTAACACTTCAGTGCAGTACTGAGGGAGCGATGCATTGTCAGAGGTTCTATACTTCGTATGAGATGTTATACCAAGGCTCTGTTTAGATGGAGGTATAAGATCCCATGGTACTATTTGAAGAAGGGCAGGGAGTTCTCCTGGTGTCCTGGCCAACATTCATCCCTCCCGGAATTCTCCTGAGCCTCACGCTCCCAAGGTCCAGACAGTTTGCCGTCCACCTCAGTTCCTGCCCGCATGACTCCTGCACCAAGTTAAAATCGGGGTATAGGAATTGGAAGATCAGTCAGTCTGATAATCACTCACTATAGTTCACATTGAAGATGAATTCATCGCCAAGGCAACTTGTTAATATAGTATAAATATTAATAACTGAGTTTGGCATTATAATGTAATACTAATGTAACTATTCCAATAAATAAAGTATATACATTTTTCTGGTTAATTAATCTGTTGGTATTGTACAAAGAATCATGACCCTTCAATTTCTAAGAAAACTATTTAAGCTGTGGTAAATTGCCTCTCACAGTAAAATTACATGGGAAATGGTAGTTTTAACATAGACCACAGCGTAGGACTGACCTCCCGATTATGATGTACATCACCACTGTGAGGAGGACGATGGCTACAGCTGCTGATATGGCAATCATGACGACCTGGCTATTCTCACCAGCGATGGAGAAGGCTGAAAGCAAAAGAAAAAAACCTTGTTCTTGGGATGGCATTGAGGCAGATCAGAAACAACGCAAATTCATTGTTAGCATGGAGAGTGGCTAGCTGGGAAAATGACAAGGTATTAAGGAGAGCAGACGATATCATGAAGTGCGACAGCATAAATCATGAGCTGAACACTGTGACGAAATTACAGCAATGTAAGCATTCCCTAAGCCCATATGTTTCCAAGTGCTCAGTCACTTTCTCTGCTGGTAAGATTCCAGCAACTTTCCCAAAACTGATGTTAAACATAGAAACATAGAAGATAGGAGCAGGAGTAGGCCATTCGGCCCTTCGAGCCTGCTCCGCCATTCGATGCGATCATGGCTGATCATCCAAATTCAGTACCCTGTCCCTGCTTTCTCCCCATATCCCTTAATCCCCTTAGCCTTAAGAAATATATCTAACTCCTTCTTGAATATATTTAATGAATTGGCCTCAACTGTCTTCTGTGGTAGAGAATTCCACAGGTTCACCACTCTCTGGGTGAAGAAATTCCTCCTCATCTCAGTCCTAAATGGCTTACCCCTTATCCTTAGACTGTGACCCCTGGTTCTGGACTCCCCCGCCATCGGGAACAGCCTTCCTGCACCTAGTCTGTCTAGTCCTGTTAGAATTTTATAAGTTTCAATGAGATCCCCTCTCATTCTTCTAAACTCTAGCGAATATAAGCCTAATCGACCCAATCTCTCTTCATACATTATTCCTGCCATCCCAGGTATCAGTCTGGTGAATCTTCGCTGCACTCCCTCCACGGCAAGAACATCCTTCCTCAGATACGCTGCACTCCCTCCACGGCAAGAACATCCTTCCTCAGATAAGGCGACCAAAACGGATGGGTCTGCAATGACCTGGCTTCCCTCTCGCTCCCTTCTTAAATAATGGAGTGTTTTTAAGTTCAATAAAACTAATTTTCACTTACAGTCTGGACTGGTCTCAAATTCAAACTTGCGGCTGCTGGCCCCGTAACCAGCCGCGGTGCGTGCCCTAATCTGGAACAGGTAGGTGGTTTCAGGTTTCAGCCCAGTGATGGTGACATTGGTGCCCTTTGACCTCATGATAGTGTAACTGGTCTCCTGCTCCTGCTTTAAGACAAACAAGAAAAAGCACATCACTCATTACGATTTAGTTCTTCCTTTAAAGCTCATTCCTGTTTGAGACACGATTGTTTTCATCATCAAAGTGAGACATCACGTTTGAATTTGGATTTTTTTTCCCCCCTCTTATTTTATTTCCACTTGCTCCTCCATTCCCGAAGAAATTGTTTCATACTGAACTCTGGCTCCACATGTGCTGGTGGACCTCCAATGCTTTGGCCACATGGCTATTCTTCATGCATCAGCTTCAGACACGTAAATGTTAAAAACGGCAACTTGCATTTATATAACGCTTTCAACATCGGAAAACACCCCAAAACGCTTCACAGAGGTGTATTCCAAAAATGGATGCTGAGCCAAAGAAGGTGACAGAAAGCTTGGTCAAAGAGATGGATTTTGAGGAGGGTCTTAAAGGAGAGGAAGCCGGCAAGGTGCAGGGATTTAGGGAAGGTTTAGGGAGGGGGGCGATTTGACCATGTGGCCCACCACAGCCTGGCCTGACCTGTCTTCACCCAATGCCACACGTGTGCACTTCACCAGGTATTGGTGAACAATGATCAGGAGCTGGATTTCTGGATGAACTTTCCTCTTCAAGGCCTTGGGGACATTGAGGCCAACTGGATCGCCCCCTATTGTCAGAGCTGCCTAAACTATAAGATGTTTGGAAAAGCTACCAAACTTTGAAGTTAGTCAAAATGCAATTGGATGCCATGATGGAAAAGTCAGTACATGAGGGAAATGAGCTTTGATATGCTGAGCAGTATTTTTTTTCTGTTCTTGACTTTATGTATGCAGTTCTGGCCACCCTTTCAAAAGAAAGGTATTATTGTCCTGAGGTGGTACAGAGGCCATCAACTAAGGTAATTACTGGTATCAGGAGTTTAACTGGTGAAGAGAGTTTAAGGAAATTGAGCTTCTCCCTCAACAAGAGACTTTGAAGTGACCTAAATGAAATTGAGTAGATTACAATGGTGTAGATTCCTACAATACATCGGTGACTACACTTCAAAAGTAGTTCACTGGCTGTAAAGTACTTTGAGACTCCCTGAGGACATGAACGGTGCTATATAAATGCACATCTTTCTTTAGATAAAGCTAGGTGAAGAGCTAGCATAATCGCAGGCACGATGAGCCAGGTGATCTCATTCTTTGCAGTAATTTCTATGATTCTAAAAGTTTTCAAACTAATAATAACAACAACAACAACTTGTATTTACATAGCACCTTTAAAGTAGTAAAATGTCCCAAGGCGCTGCACAGGAGTATTTTAAGACAAAGAAATTTGACACCGATCTACATTTGGATAAATTAGGGCAGGTGACCAAAGAGGTAGGTTTTAAGGAGCGTCTTAAAGGAGGAAAGAGAGGTTGAGAGGCGGAGAGGTTTAGAGAGGGAATTTCAGAGCTTAGGGCCTAGGCAACAGAAGGCACAGCCACCAAAGGTTAAGCGATTAGAATTAGGGATCCTCAAGAGGGCAGAATTAGAGGAGCGCAGATATCTCAGGGGGTTGTGGGGCTGGAGGAGATTACAGAGATAGGGAGGGGCGAGGCCATGGAGGGATTTGAAAACAAGGATGAGAATTAATGTACATTGACAAGCTTTAGAATGGCCTATTGTTGATAGTGCAGTTCCCCAGTTCACAGTCAATGATGATAGGTACTAAAGGCTATATTCAATCAGGGGCTGTGAAAAAATAAGGACATTTTTCTGTTGCCAAGTCTAGATTGGTCAGGGACCTTATTTGAATCATGTGCCGTCCTTAGCCAAAACAGTATTCCATTCCCTAGGATTGACATTCCTCACCCTAATGAATACAAAACAACCCTCGCAAAAACTCCTAAAGGATTTCAGATAAAATCTCTTCATTGGGTCATTCTAAAATGAACTGTCACAAACGATAATAGTTGCATGAATATGTTGAGGACATAGTATAGTACCAGGTTAGCTCCATTCAAGTCTTACTCTAAGACCTCAGCACATAATCTAGGCTGACATGTCAGTGCATTACTGAAGGATTCTTGCATAGTCAGAAGTGCTGCCCGAGGTGAAATCCCTGTCTGCCCATTCAGGTGGGTGTATAAGATCCCATAGTACTATTCAAAGAAGAGCAGGGAGTTCTCCCAGCGCTCTGGACAACATTCCTGTTAAGAAAAAGCAGATTAACTGGTATTATCTCATATGTAGTTTGTGCGCAATTTGTTGCTGTATTTGCCTACATTAAAATCGTGACTGCATTTCAGTAATTTATTGGCAGTGAAGCACTTTCAGATATCCTGAGGGCATCATAAGGTGCCTTATCAATGAAAATGCTTTCTTTCTTATAGCCCAAAGTGTGTGGAAGCTCCCCATTCAGTTTAGTCATCATATATGTTTAAAATGTTCCACGGGTAGCTGCCATATGGTACTTGCCACGATTTGTGATATGTTTTAGCTATTGTGACTATTTGGGGTTTAACATAAACATCACAATTTGCAGCTTCTGTAAACTGCACTTTGTATCTTTAGATGGTAGCACTTTACTTTAGAGTCCAGAAATAACAAACAGTAACATTTGATCTTAAGAGAATGCACTGAGGGCTTCCGACACCATTAAACATGAGAGCAAGTATGTATAAACCTAATCAGAACCCACAGATTCCGCAACAATCTTGCATGTGTGTTTAGTTTTTAATGAACATAGGCAATTTATTTGGAAATTCTTGTCATTTCTATCCTGGGCCTTGGGCTCCCGTGTTGGTCTTGGTGGGAGAAATTTCATGATGCCGTAAATAGTAGCAATGCCAGAATAAAACACTTTTTAAGAATGGTTTTGTAACACTGTTTAATAATAATTAAATAATTCTGAGGGGGGAAAAGATGCAGTCGATACTGACTCCCCAAAGCCTTTCCACAAGGCACAAGTCAGGAGTGTGATGTAATACTCTCCACTTGCCTGGATGAGTGCAGCTCCAACAACACTTAAGAAGCCCAACACCATCCAGGACAAAGCAGCCCGCTTGACCGGCACCCCATCCACCACCTTAAACATTCACTCCCTCCACCACCGGCGTACCGTGGCTGCAGTGTGTACCATCTATAAGATGCACTGCAGCAACTCGCCAAGGCTTCTTCGGCAGCACCTCCCAAACCCGCGACCTCTACCACCTAGAAGGACAAGGGCAGCAGGCGCATGGGAACACCACCACCTCCAAGTTCCCCTCCAAGTCACACACCATCTTGACTTGGAAGTATATCGCCGTTCCTTCATCGTCACTGGGTCAAAATCCTGGAACTCCCTCCCTAACAGCACTGTGGGAGTACCTTCACCACACGGATTGCAGCGGTTCAAGGCGGCGGCTCACCACCACCTTCTCAAGGGCAATTAGGGATGGGCAATAAATGCTGGCCTTGCCAGTGATGCCCACATCCCCGGAACAAATTTTTAAAAAGCCCTGATGCTGCTCCTCACACCCGAGGTGTGACTAGTATTGTCCTGGAGTCTCCAGGAATTAAATAATTCATTGCTGCAAGTGATCCAGGAGGAAGACAATAGGGGCATTAAAATGGTGGCGTGGTTTGTTTTCATTTTCTTTGAACACTTTCGTTTATTAGCTGTAAAAATATTGGCGATGGGAAAAAAGGCCGTTTGACTGGGCTGGGCAGTTGGAGGTGGGAGGTGGGAGGTCTTATCATGTAACCTCCAGGAATGGGTCTGACCAGAGTTGGTAACCCTAGGTATGCCTGTGCCCCACAGAGCTGCCATCACCCCATAAAGCGAGGCCAGTTTATTAGCATAGTTTTGCCAGTGCTCCCAGTTGAGATGCGTTGGCAGAGCGCAGAGACCGTGGGGCAAGATATCAGGTACCAGAAAGGTGAAGGGGCTGCTGGCAACTCTTAGATCAGTGTGTGATTTTTTTTTTTCCACTCAAAATGTTGCTAGGGGAAGATTCTCTGATTGGGCATTGGAGGTAATGGAGAATGAGGCCCTGCCACGAAGGGAAAAAAGGCCAGCTAGCAAAGTAGAACATGAATTTGATTGCTGGCCTCTTCTGAAGTGCCTGTTACGAATGAGCGCCGTGTGTCTAATGCGCTACTTAGGAAATTTAGCCGCATTGTGGGAAGGAACCGTAATTTACATAAAAGTAGTCTGCTGCCAGACCACATAAGCAAGTGCAGCCATTTTACATCACTTTATCGACCTCTACTTCTATGTTCACTATTTCTAGTGATATGATAAATGGATACTTTTATGATTCTGTTAGAACTGGTGAGCAGATGGAACCTTCCTACAGTGTTTATGATGTTGCTAAAATGGCACGCAGAGGAAATTTTCCCCTCTGCGAGTATTTCTAGTATTTCTGTTAGTGACAGTTGAGCAAGGAATTTGCATAGCAATGCTCGCTCTTCTAAAATCAGGTGTTAGAAGGCTTTACAACATTTACTTTTGGGTTGTAGCAGTGTCAAGAAACAAAACAAATGATAGCGTTTTTAAAATAAAACAGGAAGACTGAAATTAAAAACCTTTGTCAGCATCTATAAAGAGAAAAAGACAGGTTAATGTTCAGCAGAACTCATATTTATATAGTATTTCTATATAGTCCAATATAATTGCTAAGCAATTAATCTATAGTTACAATATTCCAGAATCCCCCTTATTGATAGTTTGCTTCCTGACGAGATGTTTTTCAAATGCACTGTGCTCGAGATATTAGGCATTAGCTGGTGGGACAGAGTGACACACTAAGCTGGGGAGGAATGACAAGTGCAGTAATGGCAGAAACATTGTGTACTCTATGGCTGAATATTGGTATCTGCACAAGATCGTAGAATGTCTCTCAGTTGGGAAAAGAGTATGTTGAAGGCGAAAGCTGAAATGGTAGGACTGTGTACAGGAAGAGCTGAACAGAAGTGTGACAATGGATAGACAGCTGCGGGGGAGCGGATAGAAGGAAGAACACAATCGTGAGGTCTTATGGCATCAATGGGCAGCTTAGTTATGGTGACTGACTAACCTTTATACTGCACACTGTTTAATTGCAGTTCCTGTAATTACTAGTTATCCCTTTTTATTTGCATTACATTATTAATTGTGAAACTACAAGCAAAGTTATTACCTTCTAATTACATTGCTACTCAAATTCCATGGTAAAATGCTACCCTTGAGATCTGAAGCTTGGTACTGAATCCTTAAAACAAGACACAACCTGTGTAAATTAAAAAGGAAGCAGTCTATTTAGTGTGTTCTCTAAGAGCAGGAGAGCGGGAGCAGCAAAGTAAGGTAATTGGATTCATCAAGCTATTAAAGAACCATTTCCTCTGTGTTCTACGTGTAGCAAAATTGTACAGGAAACTTTGGTTTATCCGGAGGTTGTATGTCCTGAAACCTCGATCTAACGGCAGAAATCAGCAGCCGTTTTGGTAAGGTTTTTTTTCTTCTCCTAGCATTTTTTTTTAACAGTCAGGCTCTGGAAAGCGTCTCTGTAGCTTAGCAACAGCTTCAGAGACGCTTCCAAGGTACGGGCCGAGTGTTTACAAGCTGTTGCTAAGCAACAGTGTTTGTTGTCAGATACGGAGATGAAAACCTCCGTATCCTTCAACATTAGCGCTGGTCTATCTGGAAGTTTTGATAGATCAGCAGCAGCTCGGTCCCGTTGGTGCCGGATATAGCGAAGTTTCCTGTACATGCATTTCTAAAGTACGCATCTATGATTTGGCTTCACACGGCATACAGAGGAAATCCTCCCCCATTTGAGTCTAGCTGACTGGTACTAGAAGCAGGCCCAATTCATTCCTTCCCACCGATTCCTTATCCTCAACACCCACATTCGAGTTTCACTGCCTCATCTTAAGAACATTTTGTGAAATCAGACCGAGCATTTCAAACCAAAGCGTTCTTAGCGAAAGCTGATCAAAACCAAAGTGTAGCTCTGGCTTTAAAGTACGTCTACATACATGAGACAAATTAGCCACAGGAACTCGAGAAGAAATGACTGCCCCTTGAAGTGTTGAGAGATCATTTCCAACACTGTTTTCAGTAATGTGGATTTTTTTTAGGTTTGTTAAACACTCCGCTTTTTATTCATTTTCCCACCTTCTCATAGAATTTGACCTCGTAGTCTAATATGATCCCGTTAGGATGTTCTGGTTCTTGCCAAGATAGAGCAATGCTGTTTCGGGATGTCCGGTCCTTCTTAATGACAGTGACCAGAGACGGAGCTGAGAAAGAGCAAAATACAGTTAACGAACATTTTGCGTAAGCCTGTGCCAAGTGGAATCATTTCCATCCAAAACAATCTGTAATTAATGTTGTCCCTGTGGCAAGACTGAACAACTGGAGACGCTGTCTTTGAACACATTTTTGAAATGATAACGTTAACAAAGGATTTGTGAACTTCACAATGTTCAGATTCCTTCAAGTGGAGACTGCCACAACGGTGAGCAATCTGTCACAATCCTTAACCAAGTGACTGGTGTGTATCTGAATAGAGAAATACACAGGTATTGCATATGTCAGCCTAAAGCTTTGCCAAAGTCAGTCACAAATGTTTTTAAATTGCAGTCCATCCCTATTAAGCAAATAGTCGACATTTAACAATACTGAATCTTGAAATTACGGTAAAACATTGTTGCACAGACTCATCCACACTTTTAATCTTATTCCACAACTGCATTTAATGTAAAGTGTTTCTTAGTTATTAAAGGGATTGATATCCAGGCTGAATTCTTGCAATAAGCAGCACGAGCCTGCTCTGAAAACTGCACTGATGGAGGATGTGCCAGGTTTATATTTCAGCAGATGTCAAATCTACCCTAGCATCATTTTTAAAACATTGAAAAAAAATTTAATGTTCATCTTTCTTCCGCTGAAGGCAGTAGATCATGCTGGGTTATAGTTTCCTGAGTCTGTTACCTTGCCCAAGTGTAATGTTCTTCCTTTGTGACTATTGGCAGGCTAATCAAGTATGGGACCCAATCATTTCTTCATCCAACATTCACACTTCATGCGAGGAATTGCTGGTTGCTGATCAACCGCAGGGACTTTGATTGCTTTTTCCCTTCCCTAGTCTGGGAACACTGAGCCAATCCGATTGCTGCAATGGCTGAGATCAGCTAACTCAGAAAAGAGCAGGGATCAAACCCGAGAGCGTTCTGACTTGAATGGATCAGTACACATGCATGCAGTGCATTTCCCCACTGAACCACCAGTGGAGCCCCAAGACAAACATTTTCAATGCAGTCTTTATATTTTTCTTTTAGCTTTTCTTAAAACTAAAATAACCCGATAATCTTCCAGTGCTCTGCTCCTGGTGGAAAGCCTCGCCCACTGGCAACGCGTATCTAGAAATACCAGCGCACGCGGCACACGATTTTCCAACCATTACACGGAATTACACAGAATCTACAGCACAGAACCAGGTCATCCAGCCCAACTGGTCTAGGCTGGTGTTTATACTCCACACGAGCCTCCTCCCACTCTAATTACCTCTTCCCATCCTGCCCCGAGATCCTTCTATTCCCTTCTCCCTCAGGTATGCATCAAGCCTCCCCTCAAATGCAGCAATGCTTTCTCCTTCAACCACTCCATGAGGCAGCAAGTTCCACATTCTCACCACTCGGTGTAAAGAAATTCCTCCTAAATTCTGTATTTGGTTGGTGAATGCCTATCTTGTATTAATGTCCCTTTGTTCTGGACTCACACACAGGTTTCTCCACATCCACCCTATCAAACTCCTTCATAATTTTAAAGGCCTCTATCAGGTCTCTTTTTAGTCTTCACTTTTCCAGACCAACGAGCCCCAGCCTATTCAATCTTTTCTCATAGTTGCACCCATTAATTCCAGTAATATCCTTGTAAATCTTTTAACTTTTTAATTTACATCCTAGCTCCGGGCACTCCCTTAGCAGGGTCAGCTCCCTGTTCTTTCATATATCTTTGGTTCTGACATGGACCATGACAACTAGTTCTTCTCCCTCCCCTTCCAAGTACTTTTCCAGCCGCTTCGAAATATCCCTGAGCCTGGCACTGGGTGGGCAACAGACCCTCTTGGACTCTCAATTGCGACAGCCGAGGTCACCCTTTATAACCTTAATTATCGAATCCTCTAAGACGACAACCTTTCTATCCTGCTTGGAAAATCATTAATAGCGTGCACCCAAGTTTTGGATATGAGTGAGCAGTTGGCGAGACTCCCTGCTGGAAGCCTGACGTTGGAAATTAAAGCTAACAGATTTGTAGGTTATTGTTTTTTATCCTTCTTTGTATGTAAAAGAACAAAGTGCCTTATAAGTAACACTACCATGACAATATTGCTCCTGTAACTTGCTGTATCATGGTTGGTTAATGGTGCAACAGAAATCATGAAACAAGCACCATTGTTTCATCTTGCAGGGCAACAGAACGGAATATAAGGGGTAGATGCAGAAAATAGTTTGGAGTTTTTGGTTTCCATTCGCCAAACAGGAATATTCATCTAAGTGGAGCGGACTCTGTACAGCCCAGCCCTGTTACAGCCTTGTCAGCACATTCCAAATATGCAGAGAACTGTTTGTTTGCCCCTGCTTTCAGAATAAATAGCAACTTAGTCACTGTCAGTATAAGTACAGGAGACACAAGGTAGTAAACACAAGCATCTCTTTCCAGAGATACCTTTAGGCTGTTAATTATTACACCAGGAAATCCCAATCAAGTTACTCCCGAATCAATACCATGACTTAACGTTACACTCACATCTACATTAAGTTAGTGGGCCTGACGCACTCCAAGTATGCATCATGCAAAAGTTGAGAATGAATATATTTTGCGTAGAGATTTATATCTTTTCTAAAGCGGTTGTATTCATTTCTGATACCAGATCAATAAATACTGATGCTTCCACCACCAGCACAGCTAGCTAGCCCTGTTCTCAGATCTCGACTCTTGTGTTACAGTAAATGTACGTGCACACTTTGCAGTGTACATAACTCTGAGACAAACCAGATGTGAGTGAATTGTCAGCTTGTAGCAGTTATGTATTAGAACCTGATTAACGCATGTGTTTTCCTTGGGGCAGAATTGGGTCGAGGACTTGAGACAGATTGCTGTGAATAGTACTTTGCGTTTGGCTATGCGACACCTGGAGTTTGGAATTTTACTCCAAACGAAGCTGGGAACAAGAAACTCTGCCCTGGTGTTTGACATTTTGAAGGCACTAAAATCTGGGGAGGGGGACCTCCTAAATCTGCCTCGTGTGAGCTCTCATAGCAACCAGGATCTCTTCGCCACCCCACTCCAACCCCAAAGCTTCAAAACAAATAGATGACTTGCACATGAAGCCCATCTGGATCACTAGAAATGTGGCATGAAATGAGTTGCTAATCCTGAACAGAAGTTTTGGAGATTTGTAGCATATTTCTTCAAGTCACAACACATTAATATAGTGTTTCTTGCACGATTTACTAATTTAACAGCAATATGTGGATAAACAGAACCACATGGTGTCATCATTGAGCATCACCTCCAATAGAGGGCAATGTTTCAATCATAGCACTGTGACAAAGTTTAAACATCGACATATGAGCAAACCTTCAAGCAAGAGTCCTTTCGGAAGAATCATTGAAAAATGAAAGGCTTTGAGCACGTGTAGAATGGATAATCCTGAAAGATTAATGGTTTTGTCTTCTCATGTAAGTTGCCTGAATAGACAGATATGATTAGAGGTTACTTCAAAAGGCCAGCAAAATATTATTCTTTTCTCAACATTTGCCAATCAAAACAAGGATGTAGGTTTAATTGGTAAAGTTTCTATTTGTCTGCAGCGCTCAGTCTTATAAAGTACGAATGAGTTATTGTTGGAATCCGTTGCTACAGAATTAAATACTTGCATTCTGCAATAATTGCCCGATAGTTGTGGAAGTAATTGAGAAAACATGAACTGCTCAATTGAGAAAACATGATCAAAGTTTTCTCAATGTATTCTATACAAGTAAGTGATATTTTCATTGTCCAGGAACATGCTGACTGCAGTGATAGTGGTTTGTTATTCCTTGATACTAGTGTACAGCATGCAATCCTTTCCAGACATTTTTTCCACAGTAAACACACTTAACGGACAGAACTCGCTCATTGAAACAATTCCCTCAGCACAACATCGCCATGACGATATCTCATTAAAAAATGTATTTGGTTATATTTGAACTTTGAAATTTGCGGCAGTTTTCTTCAGAATTTTAACACTGAATTGTTTAATTTTTATCAAATCTTGAAGGACAGCCTACTAGATAGAATGCAGCAAGTATATTCAACTATTTGTCTGATGGACTGTACACTGGCAAAACCTTGTCCATGACTGGTATTTCTACCCTGCTTAGTTCTAACACAAATAAACTGTAATATATGTTAGTTTTTATTTGTCAAGCTAACAAGCCCCCTCTATGAAGATGTTAAAACATCAGTAATGATGTTTGCTTTCAGAGCGTATCCCCTGTTTCAGGAAGTGGTACATTTCACTCCAACACGCAGGAAAAAAGTGATAAAAAATTTTGGGGGGGGAAATCTGGTTTTCCTGCGTTTAGTTCTCTAATTACATTTGGTGAGGAAATGGGAGGTAGGGGAGAAAACCTGCAATGGGCGCGCTTAACACAACTGCCAACAGTCTTAAGGTTACGAGCACAACTCTAAAAGTGCAAGGGTGAAATCCAGATTAGAAAGCGTATAAATCACACCCCTTTTTTACAGATGCCATTTTGGTTAAAAAAAATCTATCTAAAAACATAAGAAAAAATCAAGAACAGGAAAGGCCACTCAGACCATCAAACTTGTCCTTCAAGTATGTATATATTCCTATATCTACCTACTGTTGTATTTCTATGTGGTTGTAACTACACTTTGTGATACTGTATTAGTAATGAATGTGTAAGCACGTGCATTTGAAATGTCTCTTGTTAACATAGGAAGTAAAACAAAGAGGTTCATGCCTTTGTTAAAATAGTAGTGTTTAATACAATGTGCTTTCAACCCACAGAGCCGCACACAGCACAGAAGGAAGCCATTTGGCCCATCATGTCTGTGCTGACTGTTTCGTATAGCAATCCAAAACTACCCCACTCTCTCCCACAGCCGTCCATCTTCCTCCCCTTTAAGTGTTTCTTCCCTTTAACGATGGTTGGTCTCTGTCTCCTCGACTCCCTGTGGCGAAGCATTCTATTCTCCAACTATTCTCTGCAAAAATGAAATTTCTCCTAGCCTCTCTCCTCATTCTCTTAGTGCTAACTTTATATTGCCAACCCCTCATCACTCACTCTGTTACATCTCCTCGACCTTTTCTGCCTCAGTGGAAATATACTCATTACTTCAAGTCTACCCCCATCACTATAGTTTTTTATTCATGGCTGCATCCTGGTGAATCTACACAGTATTTTCTCGATGACTTTAACATCCATTCTATAATAGGTGCCTTAAAAACGGTACACAGTCAGGGCCATTTTGACTTTTGGGCAACCGACAAGACAACAACAGCAACTTGCATTTATATAGCACTTTTAACATAGTAAAACGTCCCAAGGTGCTTCACAGGAGCGTTACCGAACAAAATTTTGACACCGAGCCACATAAGGAGATATTAGGACAGGTGACCAAATGCTTGGACAAAGAGGTAGGTTTTAAGGAGCGTCTCAAAGGAGGAGAGGTGGAGGGATTTAGGGAGGGGTTTCCAGAGCTTAGGGCCTTGGCAGCTGAAGGCACGGTGAAGAGACCGCCGCGATTGAGGTCTCGACTTCGTTTGAATTCAGTAGCAAGCTGTGGACGCCAAACGGGCATCCCAATGCAGCTTACAAGTCTTCAGAGTGTCGGCCGGCTGGGACACAGGCAGAGGCCCAGAGCTAGGTCCTTGGAGGGAGGCCAGGCCAAGCCGAGGCGAGGCAAGACTGAGCCGCCATCGGCCTGCAGTATTTTTTTTTGGAACCAGAAGGAGCGGTCCTCTTAACCTGGTTATCGCCAGGGACCAAAATCGGTGACGCATTAAAAAGGGGCTCCCGAAGTCGGAGGCCTGAAGCCCACTCTAAATTGGTCCTTGGTCCTCATCGCCGTAATTCCAGTGAGCTGCAGACGCCAATCAGACATCCCAATGCAGCTCGCCGGTCCGGATGGTCCCAAAATCAGCTGGCTCAGACGCCAAGCCAGCCCGCAAGTAAATCCTGGAAGCGGGGAGGGTAGGCGGATGGGATGGAGGCGAGCACAAGCTGGCAGCAGCCTGCAGTATTGCTGAGGAGCCAGGAGGAGCAATCCTCTTTAGTTTCAGCTTCTCATCATCAATATAAACTGTATCATGTACTCTGGTACAAATGAGGGGGGGGGCAGGGTGTTGGAGGTGGGGAGGCGGGAAATTGGTTCCCGACGCACCTGTTTTTTGAACGCAAAATGGGCATTGAGGGGAGCTCCACATTGAGGTAAATGAAAACCGAAAAACTGACCTGATCTTCAGCGGCCTCCAGTGGTCATTTTAAGGAGCACTAATTAGGCCGGCGTAGACGAAGAAAAACTGAGCGGAGCGTGCTCAACGCATATTCTGCCCAGTTTTTGCCAAAATTGGCATCCGGGTCTTGAAACAATGGTTAGGCTCCTGATTAGCATATTCAAGGAGCCCAACGCCTGTTTCAGGCAGGCAGCCCGGGCCCTCGATAGTCACTGGCTGTCAATTTGGCACCCGGTGCACTCCGGGGATGGTTTGAGCACAGGAGATTGTGTCTGGAAATTGCTCCCCTCAATGTCCATTTTGCACTCAAAAAACAGGTGCCATGGGGACCAACTTCCCCCCATTTGTGCCAGAGTATATTATACAGTTTACATTGATGAGAAGCTGAAACTAGTTTGCACGGCACAAATTGCATGATAGAGTTAGCCTATTTGATCCACAGAAAAGTAATTTACCTCATAATTTGGGCATTTGAATTATTTTGAGCAAAGCTGCTTATTTATTCTTTCAAATGGTCACCGAGGGTGCTGTGTTTGAACAAAAATGACAGGATGCATTCGATGTGATTACAGCCCTTCCTTGTCTTTACTTTCTTGTATTCATATAGTCGTCTCTCTTGGGTGAAAAAGTATAGTGTCTGGTGAAAGTAAAGGGTCATATTTAAAGAATTAACACTTAGGGAGGGCAGATGACTAAAGAAAACACAAGTTTTCAAATGCAGTAAATTCTCTCAAAACGGAAAGGATTAACCTCTTTGTGCTATCATAAAAAAATACTATGGGTGGCCTAATGTTAAACTTATCCCTCTGTTAAGCCTCTCCCTTCATTAATTAGATGCCTGTTAAGCTTATACTCCTATCAAGCTTTCTTATATTGAGCTTCTCCTCTGTTATTCTCTATCCTTTATCTAAGTAATATGGCCTCGCCCCCTTCCTATCTCTGTAATCTCCTTCAGCCCCACAAACCCCCCCTCCCCCCTCCCGAGATATCTGCGCTCCTCTAATTCTGCCCTCTTGAGCATCCCTGATTATAATCGTTCAACCTTTGGTGGCTGTGCCCCCTGTTGCCTAGGCCCTTAGCTCTGGAATTCCCTGCCTAAACCTGTCCGCCTCGCTACCTCTCTTTCCTCCTTTAAGATGCTCCTTAAAACCTACATCTTTGACCAAGCTTTTGGTCACCTGCCCTGACTTATCCTTATGTGGATCGGTGTCAAATTTCTTTGTCTTATAATACTCCTGTGCAGCGCCTTGGGATGTTTTACTATTTTAAAGGCGCTATATAAATACAAGTTGTTGTTGTTGTAAGTATATGCCTATTGAACCTATCCCTCTATAAACCTAACACCTTTGTTAAGTTGAACCCTCTGTTAAGTTCATAGATGTTTAAAAGATCTTTAGGCAGTCTGATGCCGTCTCTTCATTGTAAATGCAAGACAGCATTTTTTCCCAATCAATTGCTTTTCACTGTGAAATGCACTTTGGATTTATTACTTTTAAAATATTCTTCCAATGTCAGTAAATTAAGCAAGATTTCCCCCATTGTCATCATGCAAAATATTACTTGTCTTTTTTTGTTATATAAGGCTTCCCTTGGCCTGGGATATTATTAATGGAGCCTTAATACCTCTGTGACCTTTCAGCTAACCTACAATTTTTATAGGTGATTGCCGGAACTAGAAAGTGGGGAATTAGAGAACTGGGAAAAGGAAGCTCACTGAGAACAGGAAGCTCTCTACGACAGTTTAAAATGTCAAAGGTTAAGAATAAACTGGGAGCACTGATCCAGAAATGGAGGTGAGGAGGCATTGTCCTCTCTTATCTCTGTCGCTGAGAGTCAACCATAAATCTTCACAATGTTCACAATAACAGCACATCGCACTGTTACATTCTGCATCCATGTTGTTAAAAAACTTCCTCAAAACGAAGAATCTTGTATTTATACAACGCTTTTTACGACCTCAGGACGTCCCAAAGAACTTTAGAGTGTAGTTACTGTTATAATGTAGGGAAACGCAGCAGCCAAGTTGCGCACAGCAAGCTCCCACAAACAGTAGTGAAATAATTGACCAGATAATGTGTTTTTTTTTAAACACTGTTGGTTGAGGGATAAATATTGGCCAGGATACCGGAGAGAACTCCCGGTTAAGCAGCGCTTTGATTTCAAAATTCTCATCCTTGTTTTCAAGTCTCTCCATGGCCTCGCCCCTCCCTATCTCTGTATTCTCCTTCAACCCCACAAACCCCCAAGATATCTGCGCTCCTCTAATTCTGCCCTCTTGAGCATCCCTAATTTTAATCGCTCAACCATTGGTGGCCGTGCCTTCTGTTGCCTAGGACCTAAGCTCTGGAATTCCCTGCCTAAACCTGTCCGCCTCGCTACCTCTCTTTCCTCCTTTAAGACGCTCCTTAAAACCTACCTCTTTGACCAAGCTTTTGGTCACCTGCCCTAATTTATCCTTTTGTGGCTCGGTGTCAAATTTTTTGTCTTTTAATACTCCTGTGAAGCACCTTGGGACGTTTTACTATGTTAAAGGCACTATATAAATACAAGTTGTTTTTGTGGTTGCTCTTCTTCGAAAGAAGGCATCCCATTTTTTAAAATTTTCTTCCACCTACAGCGGCTGATTCTTTCTGGGGTACAGTTCCACATAGGAGCCCTATGGTACCTCACCACTTCATGTATGAGGCTAGACAGTGAGTGGCAACCGGCTATTCAACTGTGTAAGGCATCACAGCGGAGACCAATCCTGTTCTCACTTCACGCAGGGGTCACTGGATAGTAACTTTTACCCTCCGTAACATATGGGTGCTGAGGCAAATACTTCTGTCCTGGCCAGTATGGTCTGTTTGTTAAAATCAAGGATCAGACAAGACATACATAGGAGCGATGAATATGCTGCATGTTATGTGGTAAGTTCCACTTGTACAAATATGGTTTCACACCTGTAGCCATGGGGATCCTTGCAACACATCTGTGAGGCATTAACATTTGAACGGGGCTGCCACAAGTGCTGTGGGAGTCTGCAATCAGGAAGGGAGGCGAACACTGTCTTGAGCAAAGGGGCTTGTTATTGTCTGGGGAAGAAGGATACAGACTCGCGATTCATCAACCCTTGCGGCTTTTATTTTCTTTTAATAGTAAAATGAGCTGACAGCAATGGAATTTATAGAATTTAAAACCATTAAAAAAAATTCATTTGCTTTTAGGTAGAAGGAGGCACAAAGTGCTTTCATGCTGGTGTGTGCCTGACTGAGGGGCAAAGGCAGTTTCCACACCTTTATATTACCGCTAGGTTCGTTTTTACTCATTTCACCTTCGTGCTTTGAACTATATTGCATTTCATCAATAACTAATAACGTGTTTGTCACATTTTTTCTATTTTATAGTTTCCTGGTACGGCCTTTCACCCCCCCACCCCAAGTCTCCAGGGAGATAAGGAAGTTTAGATTTAAAGGGCAATCCTCCTAGGACATCAGCAATGTTGCAAATCGCAGGCAGCAGTTTAAGGGCAGCAGGCTCGGGTATTAAACAACGATTTCTCACTGGTACGGCGGGATATTCCCCAGTAAAACCAAGGGCACTCGAGCTGTCTGACAGCTCGCACAGCGATTATCCCAAAGGAAACATTTTTAATAAGAAATGGATTTTAAATAAGAATCCTTCTCTGACGCAGGTCAGTGAAAGACACGAGGTTAACTGTTTCAATTACTAGTGAAGTAACAGTGAAATGAAGAACTTATTGGTCAAATTCAACAATTCCAAAGTTTACTGACGAAATAATGGAACATCTTCAGGAGGAAGTAAACCCAGAGAAGTAAGTTCTTGGGTCTCATCAAGCATGCTTTTTCACAAGGTCCTTTCTTATTCCTAAATATTTTCCAACCAATGAAGCATGGCTTATTCAGTCTATTTCTGTGACATTGATGTCAATCGCTACACATTTAACATTTTGATCATGTTATGTAGGAACATGGGAACATAGCAACAGGAGTAGGCCATTCAACTCCTCGAGCCTGTTCCGCCATTCAATTAGATCATGGCTGATCTGTATCTTAACTCCATCTATCTGCCTTGCCTAACAAAAATCCATCAATCTCAATTTTGAAATTTTCAATTGACCCCCAGCCTCAACAGCTTTTTGGGAGGGAGAGTTCCAGATTTCCACCAAACATCACCTGACATGCATGTGACAAGATTTATCTCACAATATATTAACACGTCAGATTTTTCAGATTCCCTGTAAATACTGCAATGCAAAAAGAAGGGCTTTATCACAAGCAATTCCTGGAGGAGTTACTGTTAGTGACTCTGATAGCAACCCTACTGTTAGTGACTCTGATAGAATCCTGACTATTTCCAGACATTAGGCCCTGGATTTTCCTCTTTAAGGCACAGTTTTAGTGGGCGGTCCCTCCCTGCAGGTCTGCCCCAGCCCCAACCCATTTTCCTTCATCAGCACTCATTAGACATGCACAGCGGGCTCCTGTTGGGATTCCTGCTGTCAAGAGGAGCCCGCCAGCGCAAGCCAGGAATCTCTGGCGTTGCGCAGCACCCGGAGATCCAACAAGGGATTTAAAGGGGCAGAAGCGCCCCAAAGATTGGAACGACACCTCCCATTCACCTCGGGCAAGACCCAGTCCTTCAGCGGGTAAATCCCTGGAGCCACCTGGAGGAAAATAAGGTCACTACAAGGTCCTCTCCTTCCATTTGGGTATTTAACGCAGCTTCCCGGGGCCTACTGCCACCTCTGCATGAGGAGGGCGGGGTTGGAGCTGGCATCGAGGTTCCTGAGGGGAGGGGGAGGTGAGGGAAATCCCAGTGAGGCAGCGGTAGGCCTCACTGTGTGAATTTTCTGACATTCTCCATCGCGAACCTACAGTTTTTTTTAATCCTGGATATATAGCAGACCATAAACTTAAATGATCAATAATTCCCCAAGAAGACTTTTTGTACAGTGGCTGCCATTGCAGAGAGTCGGTAGGGGACGTTCTTTTTTTTCTAACATTTTGTGGCTCAAGTCCAACTGTATTCACTGGGGCCGTATTAATCAATGAAGGGCACCCAGGGGGCTGATGATAGCTATAACAACAGGGGTTAGGCAAGCTCCCACCAGCCTTATCTGCACCACCAAAAGCATTCACCACAAAAGGGGGAAATAGTATTGCCAGCCTGTTCCCTTCGAAAGCAGCCCAAACAGGAACTAAGACCGAATGAATTGCTGCAACCCTTAAACATACATTACTCCCAACACATACACGTGCAATTTACCAATGTACTTTCCCACAGCAGCATGAAAAAAGAAGACTTGCATTTATATAGCACCTTTCACGACCACCGGATGTCCCAATGCGCTTTACAGTCAATGAAGTACTTTTTGGAGTGTAGTTACTGTTGTAATGTAGGAAACGCAGCAGCCAATTTGCGCACAGCAAGCTCCCACAAACAGCAATGTGATAATGACCAGATAATCTGTTTTTTTGTTATGTTGGTTCAGGGATAAAGATTGGCCAGGACACCGGGGATAACTCCCCTGCTCTTCTTCGAAATAGTGCCATGGGATCTTTTACATCCCCGAGCGAGCAGACGGGGCTTCGGTTTAACGTCTCATCCGAAAGACGGCACCTCCGACAGCGCAGCATTTCCTCAGCACTGCACTGGAGTGTCAGCCTAGCTTTATGTGCTCAAGTCTCTGGAGTGGGACTTGAACCCACAACCTTCTGACTCAGAGGCGAGGGCACTACCCATTGAGCTTCGGCTGACACTTGCAATCAAAAAATAACTAAAATGTTTTGAAATAATAAAATAAACAAGATTACATCCCAAGCATATTGCTCCAGCTCTCAGGACAAGGGGGAAATCTATTTTGCAGCGCCACTGCTATTTTTAACATCCATCCACCACGAGTAAGAATATCACCCTCAGGGTGTTTTACAAGAGGGGTAGAAAAAAAATCCAGGCTTGAAAACGCCGGTGAAATCCTTGAAAGTGTGAGGAAGAACTCACTCCTGAAATTCAGACACATTCACAGATATCGACAGCATAGGAGTAGCCAACACCTCTGCCATTGTTAAAACATATATCCACCCTACTTCAGGATTTCAATGCACTGATGTTTTCTTCAAGAGACTTTGCCCATTCCCTTAGGTCTCCCTCGGCCACACACTGGACAAAAGGACAGATAACCGGTTCCTAGATCCTCTACCTCGAGCAGGTCTGAGAGTGGGTCGAGAGATGCCTCCCTTTCCATTTTTCCCACGCTCCCCTGGTTGTTGCTCTACAGCTCCCCCTGGTGGTACAGTTTAGATCAGGAACTCTTTGCTAATACTTTTGACAAATGCTCATGAGGGAACACTGACGTGGAACTGTCATCTAAGTAGGCCGATAGTTTACATGTTGATGCAGGCCTTGTAAACTTAGTAGTGTTCTCCAATTGCCCTGAAGGCAACCCATGTTATTTTACGGACTTTTGTTTATTCTCAATCTGCGTGGGTAAAACTCACATAGAGCCAGTGCCATGAACTTTGATACAGTTCAGGAATAAAATGAACAAGAGATCGTGCACATTGGAAAGGAAGATTTAGCGTGTCGGTTATTATTCAGATCAGCTTCCGAACCAGCATTTATTATTCCTGTTCTACCTCAGATTTTGCATACATGTTTAGCAGACTGTTATATTAATCAAGAAACAGTCAGTCTGCCAGGATTCCACAATATCTTAAGAAATAACAATCCTTTGCCTTGCCCCAGCTGAATAGTACAACAGATCTGAAATGTTACATTTTTATTTATAGCAGGGCTGTTTGATTGTCAAAAGATATATGTCCTTTTAAAGGGAGCACGTCTAGATCTTGAACTGAAACAGGCCGCAGCTGTAATAATAGTAAGTGAAGCACAGACTTACTATATCATGTCGTTAAATGGCTTTTAATAATTTGTGATATTTTTCACGAGCACCTGTAGGGGGAACAATCCATATCAGGCAATAAACTTCTCTTTGGTCGTGTAGATTAAAGTGAAGATTCAGCTTCCCAGGAATGCTTTTGAATAGGAACAAAATAATCAGGAACTGTCAACCTTTTCTAATTCAGACCACACCAATATGTGCCGTACACTGAAAGCTTTCATGCTTCTGGACTGCATGAGAAGGGAAGGCCACAGTGAACAATAACATCTCTGGTAGCAATAATATAAATAAAAGCAGTAGTTCAGTGCTTTATTGCTCAGATTTGCAGATGTCAAATGGGATGAGGGAAGAAGTCTAACTAATGGGGCACGCCGCGAGATTCCCCGCTCCAGCAAATTCTGGGCCAATATTTTTAGCAAGTCTTACTGGGCAAATTGATGGGATTAATAAGCATCGTAATCCGATCCTGTACAATCACTAGTCAATGTAGGGTAGACATCTTATACCCTCACCCTGCCCAATCAGTGGCTAAGCTCCACGTGGGAGGATGTCCTCTTTCGGATGAGACATTAAATTGGGACGCCGTCTGCTCTCTCAGGTGGATGTAAAAGATCCCATGGGACTATTTTGAAAAAGAGCAGGCAAGTTATCCCCAGTGTCCCGGCCAATATTTGTCCCTCAATCAACATCACTAAAACAAATTATCTGGTCATTATCACATTGCTGTTTATGGGAGCTTGCTGTGCACAAATTGGCTGCCGCGTTTCCTACATTACAACAGTGACTACACTCCAAAAAGTACTTCATTGGCTGTAAAGCGCTTTGGGGTGTCCTGATGTTATGAAAGTCACTATAGAAATGCACGTCTTTCTTTTCTCTGGTGACTATTGATCTGAACCTGTGGACATGTTGTTATGATTTATCCGCAGTAGCTAACAAAGAAAACCATCCCCCTGTATTCTGAAGGGCCTTTTTATTTATTTTCAATAACGTTTGTGATAACGTCACTCTCATCTCAGGATTGACTGGGAGCAGGGGAAAGTCTGGGGTTTTTTTTAAAGGTGAGAATGGGCGGAAATATGTTGTCACCAATCCAGCAACCTAGAAAAATCTGGGAATTTATCAGCGGCAATTTGTAAAAGTCGATTTTCAAAAGGTCTCCACATATGGGAGCACCTTCACCACACGGACTGCAGCGTTTCAAGAAGGCGCTCACCACCACCTTGAGAAAGGCAATTAGGGATGGGCAATAAATGCTGGCCTTGCCAGCGACGCCCACATCCCGTGAATTAATAAATTAAAAAAATTAAAAATTACTCTGCCTTTTTCTTGTACAGTTCTCCACAGACAAAAAGTGCTGCTCTTAGATGTGGTGATCCAAACACAAAAGAGTGGATTTCCCAGTTAAAACGCTCCTAGGGCAGGTACAGCCGGCCATGCGGACTGACTGCTTCTGCATGGCCAATCCTGCCGAAACTCCCGGGATCAGGCATCATTGTGCATTCCATGCAACCTCCACTTGCTCATCGGCCGAGTGCAGGAAGCTCACACACTGAGAGGTGAGGTTTCCTAGATTGGCGTGGGCTCTTAAAGGGTTGAGCCGTTTAAAGTGGTCACTTTTTCTTCTCCCCTCCATACTAAAGTGAAAGATTACTACGCAAAATTACAAAAGCAAAGAAGTGCTTGGGAATGGAAACTAATAGGATTGTTATCCAGCCATGGAAATGTGTATGCAGCATTTGAAAACTAACATTAGGTACTTGGGGCTAGAAATTTGATGCATTTGCGCCTCTCGTTAGCGTCCCCGGTGCTAATGGGGCGCAAACGACTTTTTGCCCGGGCGCGGCACCGCTACCAACTCCCACTACATTCAGAGGGAATTTAGCGGCAGCAGTAACTGGTAGCGCCCCGATCCGCTGTGCAGGTGATGACGACATCACCGTGCGCAGTGCCCTGTTTTTGCCCCGCCTGTAAAATTGGCCCGCGCCCCCTGAATCTGCGCCAGGCGATGACAGCGACCGATTCAGGGGGTGGGAACGCAGCGGCAGGAGGCTCGCGGGGCGCTAAGTAAAGGGAAGGTGGCGGGCGGGGAAAAAAAGCGCCCGACTTACTTGTTGCGGCCCGTTGCCTCTTTCAACGCGGGGTCCGTGCTGCAATCTGGCACCCAGCACTCCTCTTGCATGCCGGGCTGCTGGCACGGCACCCCGCTTCTCGGCGGTCCAGGTAGGGCCCCGCAGAGTTGTGGACTTGGGCCCTCCCCTTTAATGAGGGGAGGAGCCCTTCCATGCGGCAGCGTTATGTGGCCCAGTGCTGCAGAACGCACCAGCCCCATATTCGGAGTTAGCGCTCTAAGAAGGAAGTGAAGTGCTTGATTTAGCGCTCCAATTCCCTTTTGGGGCGCTAAAACTGAATTTCGTGGTCACCGGCGCTAATTAGCACCAGGCGCTGAAGTTAGCGCCCAGGCGAAGTTAGCGCCCCAAAATGGTCGATACCGAAATTTTCCCCTTGGATTGCAATGTTAATAAGGAATGGATGTAGGGTAAAAAGAAATGAAACGTTACAGTGACTCTCTGGGATGTACGCACAGTGCAAGGGACAACTTGTAAAAATGTTGTTCCTATCAATAATTACTGTCCTAGAAGTGAGTGAGGTGGGTGGGGGGAATTTGTACAGTTATGTACAGTTGCAAAGAGTGTGCACTGGCAAGGAAGGTGATTGAGCAGTTTATTTTTTTTAACCTGAGTGAAAAATCACAAGGTTACAAACCAAGTGAATTACTGCATTTTGTTTTGTAATGATGCTCAACATTTTTCAATTACTTTTTTTAAAAATTGTGAGATGGGGAAATTCCCTCAAAAAGAACCCTAATTGGCTGCAAAGTCCGTGGTGAGCAAACTGCAGTAAAGCTGTTATTTAAAGCTTACCCCGATGAGCAACAAATAAAATACATTGATTAAAGAAATTTGTAATGAAAATCAATGACGCACATGACCGATGTTCCTATTTCAGATGAGCTAAAGGGAAGGGGTTTAAAGATGCACACTATTTCTCATCAATGGTAAGTTCCTGAACAAACTCTGGCTATTTAGTAGATGGTACCCTTGCAGTGCTAATGCAGTCAATAAGACAAATAGCAGGGTTTTCCTCCTTGGCATCCAAGAGCAGCCTCCACAGAGAAGAGCCCTTCAGAACACCTAGCAAGAAATAGCTGGCAGGGCTTATGATCTCTGCAACGCCATGTCGACCTGGCTGCAACTGTGAAAGTAGGTGGCAGAGCTGAGGCGGTTAAGAAGGCAAATGGTATGTTGGCCTTCGTAGCGAGAGGGTTTGAGTACAGGAACAAGGATGTCTTGCTGCAGTTGTACAGGGCCTTGGTGAGACCACATATTGAGTATTGTGTGCAGTTTTGGTCACCTTATCTGAGGAAGGATGTTCTTGCCATGGAGGGAGTGCAGCGAAGATTCACCAGGCTGATACCTGGGATGGCAGGAATAACGTATGAGGAGAAATTGGGTCGATTGGGCTTATACTCGCTGGAGTTTAGAAGAATGAGAGGGGATCTCATTGAAACTTATAAAATTCTAACAGGACTAGACAGACTAGATGCAGGCAGGATGTTCCCGATGGTCGGGGAGTCCAGAACCAGGGGTCACAGTCTAAGGATAAGGGGTAAGCCAGTTAGGACAGAGATGAGGAGGAATTACTTCACCCAGAGTGTGGTGAACCTGTGGAATTCTCTACCACAGAAGGCAGTAGAGGCCAATTCATTAAATATATTCAGGAAGGAGTTGGATATATTTCTTAAGGCTAAAGGGATCAAGGGGTATGGGGAGAAAGCAGGGACAGGGTACTGAATTTGGATGATCAGCCATGATCTCATTGAATGGCGGAGCAGGCTTGAGGGGCCGAATGGCCTACTCCTGCTCCTATCGTCTATGTTTCTATGTTAATGCTACCCAGAAGATTCCTACATGAAGTATCTGTCCTGGGTATGATGCCACAAAGCGTGCCCTCAAAATCTACTGTCCTTGTACTGCTCGCTCCTCCAAAGCCTTACATCCCTTTCAATACTTGTCATGCATGTACAATATATAGAATTGCACAATACAGGATATTATTTGCATAAGGAACTGCTGTAGCACTGAAGTCTTCACATAACAAATCCTTGTAACACACCCTAGCCACAATATACATCAGAAGTTGGGCAGCCATGTTATGTTACTACAAAAAGAAAATACTGCAGATGTTGGAAATCTGAAATAAAAACAGAAAATGCTGGAGATACTCAGCAGGTCAGGCAGCATCTGTGAAGAGAGAAACAAGAGTTAACGTTTCAGGTCGATGACCTTTTGTCAGAACTGATGAAAGGTTATCGACCTGAAACGTTAAATCTGTTTCTCTCTTCACAGATGCTGCCTGACCTGCTGAGTATCTCCAGCATTTTCTGTTCTTATTTCATGTTATGTTACTGTTGATACTCAATGTGAAAGGAGATGGAGTGGTAACCCTGCTGAACAAATAATGAGCCACTTGGTTAATGCATGTCAGCAACAAACTGGTTACAACAACAACTTGCATTTATATAGCATCCCAAGGTGCTTCACAGGAGCGTTATCAAACACAATTTGACACCGAGCCACAGAAGGAGATATTAGGGCAAAAAGGTAGGTTTTAAGGAGCATCTTTAAGGAGGAAAGAGAGGTATAGAGTCGGAGAGGTTTAGGGAGGGAATTCCAGAGCTTAGGTCCTCAGCAGCTGAAGGCACGGCCACCAATGGTGGAGCAATTAACATTGGGGATGCGCAAGAGGCCAGAATTGGAGGAGCGCAGATATCTTGGAGGGTTGTAGGGCTGGAGGAGGTTACAGATATGGGGAGAGGTGAGGCCATTGAGGGATTTGAAAACAAGGATGAGAATTTTAAAATTGGGTGTAGCTCAACTGGGAGCCAATGTACGGCAGCGAGCACAGGGGTGATGGGTGACCGGGACTTGGCGCGAGTTAGGATACAGGCAGCAGAGTTTTGGATGAGCTTAAGTTTATGGAGGGTGGAAGATGGGAATCTGACCAGGAGTGCATTGGTAAAGTCAAATCTAGAGGTAACAAAGGCATGGATGAGGGTTTCAGCAGCAGGTGAGCTGAGGCAAGGGCGGAGTCGGGCGATGTTATGGAGGTGGAAGTAGGCAGTCTTAGTGATGGTGTGGATATGTGGTCGGAAGTTCATCTCGGGGTCAAATACAACACCAAGATTGCAAACAGTCTGGTTCAACCTCAGACAGTTGCCATGGAGAGGGATACAGTCGGTGGCTAGGGAACAGAATTTGTGGCGGGTCTTCCCAATACTTAGTTGGAGGAAATTTCTGCTCATCTATTAGTGAATGTCGGACAAGTAGTCTGACAATTGGCCGTAGATTCCTATACAGGCCTGGAAAGAGGTGGAGCAATAATAGTGGAGGGAAGAAGTCAATGTGGCGGAGGTGCTCTGTAAATATCCTTATAGTTGATCGCATAGCTGTGTAATTACCTCTGCGCTAACTTGGAGCCTTTGGAGTTCGGGTTCCCTATCATTGCCAGATAAGTGTGTGCCAGGACCTGTAAATATGCTTGATGGCATAATGGCAGGTGCAGGCAGTCTGGCTCTGGTGCGAGCTGATCTTGCTGGTGTGCCTTATTTTGTTTCTATCACTTAAAGCATTCAAAACTGGGTTTAGTGGAACTTTCAAAGAAAATTCCATCATTATTTTCAGTCTCATGCACATCGCAGCAACCTTGGTCAAATTGGTATTGCTACTTCTTGGGCCCAATTCCATCATTATTGACTTTAATTGAACTGAACATTGGGTGTGTTGTATAACGCGTGGCAAACGCGATTCAGCCTGTTTTGCGTTCAGGCCTAAGTCCAAATTCACCCCCTAATTTTCCCTTATGAGCTCACCTTGCCTTAAATGTCCACTTTGAATGGGCAGAATTAATGTTGGGCAGGACTTTTGCATGCACTGAGTATTCATTATTAAACTCTCAGACATTCTGTGCAAGAGCATCATATACTGCTATGAAAGGCCAGCTGGAACCAAGAAGTAGCAATACCAATTTGACCAAGGTTGCTGCGATGTGCATGAGACCAACAATGTACTTTGGGCTTTTCTGTTAGCATCTCAGCACAAATTTCCCGCCGTCACCAGAATCAATGTCATTCAGTATTTGCCTTCAGAAAATTTGTCTTTGGTTGGAACCGATTGTTAAGCTACAATGCAAAATAAACTTAATTCAGAACATTATAACAGTAACAATCCCACACTGGACATTAAAAATTAGGTATTAAAAATTGTCAGACTAAACATGAATACATCCCTATAAGATAACCCACAAGCAGGTGTGTTTTACAAGGCAGCAACACATCGAGGGGTTCAAATGGTATTATAAAGCATGAGGGTCTGAGCAAAATTTCATCTTAACCTGAGAGGTGTTAAATACAGTGTTATTTTATCTGCTAAATATAAGCTTATCGAGGCAGTTTGAATCCCGCAAAAATGTTGGTGTGAATACAAAACAAAAAATTCAGTCTTAAATTTACATCAACTTTTTCAGTAAAATTGTCAACAGGAGGAATTTCACCCTTTGGTTTTATCTCAACTGTATGTTAGAGGGAAGCAGGATGCAGACAGGATAGCTGGCAGTGTATAGCAGCTGTTTTAAGAGTTTGCAAAACCATAACTCACAAAAATCACAAATACAAATGTCTGTACCACCTATTCTAAGGGCACATGATGGCAGAATATTACGCTTTTCTCCAACGTGATATAATTCATTATTAATCTCATGGTGACCATCCAACAATTTTCTTTTCAGTACTCTTTCATATAGATTGGTGCTATTAAAATAGAAGTTTACTCCTATCAAAATGTCTGGGACGGAAAAATGTCATATTAAGTACACTAAAACAGTCAGTACTGATGCCATTATTTCCTCTGGAACTGGTAATTCTTTAAGAGGTTTAGTGCTGACCTGTGAATTTTTTCACTCATAATCCATTACTACCCTTGTGCCAAATCCTCAACACAATATCTGGGTGGGAACTAATTGGACCTCTGCCTCCTTAAACACTTCTATAAATCAACAGTGGAGCACCCTGTTCTGCTGCCAATCATGTAAACAATAATGGACAACTGGGAATGCAGCAACTGATAATTGAAGATATTAAGCCTGATTGAAGAGGAGATCTATCGTCTCACCTATCAATCAACATGCCTCTCCCCAATTATACCCTACTAGGCCCAACCATCTTCAGCTGTTTCATCAATGACCTTCCCTCCATCAGAAGGTCAGAAGTGGGGATGTTCGCTGATGATTGCACACTGTTCAGCACCATTCGAGACTCGTCAGATACTGACACAGTCCGTGTCCATATGCAGCAAGATCTGGACAACATTCAGACTTGGGCTGACAAGTGACAAGTAACATTCGCACCACACAAGTGCCAGGCAATGACCATCTCCAACAAGCGAGACTCTAACCATCTCCCCTTGACATTCAATGGCATTACCATCGCTGAATCCCCCACTATCAACATCCTGGGGGTTACCATTGATCAGAAACTGAACTGGACCAGCCATATAAATACTGTGGCTACAACAGCAGGTCAGAGGCTGGGTATTCTGTGGTGAGTGACTCACCTCCTGACTCCCCAAAGGCTTTCCACCATCTACAAGGCACAAGTCAGGACTGTGATGGAATACTCTCCACTTGCCTGGATGAGTGCAGCTCCAACAATCCTCAAGAAGCTCGACACTATTCAGGATAAAGCAGCCCGCTTGATTGGCACTCCATCCACCTTCAACATTCACTCCCTCCACCACCAGCGCACTGTGGCTGCAGTGTGTACCATCTACAAGATGCACTGCAGCAACTCGACAAAGCTCCTTCAACAGCACCTTCCAAACCCGCGACCTCTACCACTTAGAAGGACAAGGGCAGCAGACGCATGGGAATATCACCACCTACAAGTTCCCCTCCAAGCCACACACCATCCTGACTTGGACCTGTATCGCCGTTCCTTCACTGTCGCTGGGCCAAAATCCTGGAACTCCCTTCCTAACAGCATTGTGGGTGTACCTACACCATATGGACTGCAGCAGTTCAAGAAGGCGGCTCACCACCATCTTCTCAAGGGCAATTAGGGATGGGCACTAAATGCAGGCCTAGCCAGCGACGCCCACATCCCATCAATGAATAAAAAAAAACCACTATGCCTATTATCGCTAATTAACCATGCCCTAAAGGTGTTTTGATTTTTAGTTCGACATTTTATTTGAGTATTTTCTAATTTTCCCATGCTGCTTGTTTATATGATGGTTGCACCTTCCAGTCAATGTCCCACATAGTCAGGACCTCTCTGACTGTCATATAATTGTGAACCTGTTCTTTATAAACACATTTACAGTTTCGCTACACCTACTGCACACAGATCATAGAGCCTCCCATCAGGACTTGAGCACATAATCTAGGTTGACACTTAAGTGCAGTACTGAGAGAGTGCCGCACCGTCAGAGGTGCTGTCTTTCAGATGAGACGTTAAACTGAGGCCCCGACTGCCTTTTCAGCTGGACGTAAAAGATCTCATGGCACTATTTGAAGAAGAGCAGGGGAATTCTCTCGATGTTCTGGTCAACACACAGGCCTCAACTAACATCATTAGAAGACTTTATCGGGCCATTTATCTTATTGTTGTCAGTGGAAACTTACTGTGTGTGTTTGCCTGAATAACAACAGTGACTATACTTCTAAAGTACTTCATTGGCTGTGAAATGCTTTGAGACAAAATGAGGTTGTGAAAGGCACTTTACTGCTGCAAGTTATATCCTTCTTTCAAATCTTCCTCCCAAAAGTCTATTGCTGGAGTAGAAGTCTGATTTTTCTCTTCACTTACTTGATCTAGAGGTGTTTGTTATTCAGGCTAATCAGGATCTCAATGAATTTTCATCATCAGCAAAGAAATCATCTGAACACAGCCCAAGATCTCACTCTATACTCTGCTGTTTGGGCTTTGGACTTGGTGAAAAGTGACAACCTTTATATAGAACATTTGCCTCTTTTCCCAGCCCTCCCTGCATTGCATGTCCTTCAATCAAAATCAGACACTCAACAACTACTTCAGTAACAAGAAGGGAATGGCATTGAATAAATGTTAATTTATTTGTTCAAATTATCATTTCTAGTTTTAACATGATTCAAATATTAATCAACATTGCTAATTCCACCAATAGTATAAAATTCCATTGTGGACAGTTTGATTTTAGTTAACACTTAATTAGAAGTTTCCCAATCATATACTGTTACCTTGGCCGAGATGTAAACCATGTCTGAGAGCACACCATGGCCGCAACAATCAGGCAAAGGGGTCTCTCGCTGGGAATTCTTGAGCTCTCATGGGAAATCTCTTGATAAAACAGACCTTGAAATCACTCTATAGTTTGCGTTCTCCATATAACATAAACTAGCTGCAGAACTTACCAGTTATTGGCTGCAAATTATCTTGATATAAACTTGCGTAAACAATGTCACAATTGTCAACCTTTTGGTGTCATTGTGCATCAGCAGCCACGGAGCATGGAGACAGTCGGAGTCCATGCTGATAGCCAGTGCTGGCATAAAAACTAAACAAAGTCGGAATAAAACCATCCTATATCTTGCTTTGAGGAGATTTCGTAGTAGCTGAATCTCAAGATTTAGGTAAATGTTTATAAATCATTCAAGTTGCGCTCTCGCGATTTATGGATCCATCTGAACCCATTGGGGGCAATTTGGATTTGAGCGAATTCAGACGGGCACCAGGCAGGTGGCCACCCGTACGAATCAGCATGGGACCCGATCCAATTTGGTGCTGGGTCCTCATTATAATGTTGCTGGTGAGCTGCCAATGTAAAACACTCTCCCCGATCGCTCGATGACCTGGAGGGGGGACAGCCAAATGCAAAGGGGCTGCAGCGGCACCTTAAAGGCAAGGGGAATGAGCGTCAGGAATGGAAACATGCAGCACTTTAGAGCAGCAGGCATCTCGTGTGCAGGACCTACAGCAGCAAATACATTAAATCTGGAAACCATAAGGCTCAAACACACAAGTGACTTCCATAAAAATATCTCCTTCACCTTCATTCAGCTTTCTCGGACTGAAACTAAGGAACCCTTAATTCTTGCTGAAGATAGCTTCCTTCATTTCTGAGCACAGACAGGATGGTTGTGACATATACATCACCCCCATTCATTCAGTCCCTGGCTTGTAAGCACTCCCATTATTCACTTTGTGTACTGTGGTATATATTATGCATCATTTTAGACTATGCGTGTCAATGTATTTTGTAGGAGTTATTGTACTGACCACAAACACTGCTGGCTATATTTGAATCCTGCAAATATAAAGGCACAGGATACAGTGCATTTAAATTCCCTACATTCTTCCATCAAGAAAGATACTGATCAGGGGCTTCCGGCCAACACTGGGGGAGACCTCTCCAAGTTAAACATTTGCTGCTTTTATATCAGTCTTTTAGCACAAGCACGTTAAATAATTAAAAACAATAAACTCATCTGTTCTTTTCATTTGTGCAAACCTATATTTATGTTAAATTGATACATGATTTACGCTTTCTATTGTATTATCTTATGCTTGTTCAATAAACAGAGGTTACTTAATAGATCTCTGTGAAAATATTTTTTTGCTCTTATTCCATAAGTGAAGCTGACTTTAATAACTGAAAACACCAGTGTTACAAGTGACGACATGAGTGGACACCGAAACATCTTTTGCATGCCGCAGTTGTTTAGTGGCTAAGTGAGCCATCCAGTTATGGTGCTGAGCCATACAGACAAGGGGGATTCCAAGTTTGATCCCCTGCCTATGATTTCAGCTGATCTCGGCTGAGGCAACAGTTGGGAATGCTACAATTAGTCTCGCTGCTCCTGGGAGAAGAGGGAAGAAGTTAGCCAGTGTTCCCACTTGTGATCACTGTCCAGTGACTCCTGCTGTGATAACTGCTCATGTTTGAAGGGGCATCACCGCTCAGAGACTAGGCTTACAGCAGAAGAATGACCACTTGAATGAGGTACTGGAGAGCTGCCGGTACTCACTACCCAACATGGATCAGCATCTACAGGAGTAATGATTGGGAAAAGATGCCAAAAAGTAAAGTAAATAGAAAGTATCCTTCAGTGAAGATGGTGAGTGTTCTGTTTCTGACACTCTTTTGCATTTCATTATTTTTTGTTTCTTTCTTTTAAAGTGGGAAAGCAGAGTAAGTATCACTAAGCCACTGTGAGGTAGCAACTATGGGATAATGTTTATGATTAATGGTAAGATCCTTTTGGTGTGTTTTGTCCCATCTCTATCTATTTTTGAATTCAATGAATGCTAATGATATACGTAACTGGAGTGCTGACTTCAATATGTTACTGAGGCTAACTGTTACAGACTGGAATTAACGTCAATACAAATACAGTCAGAAACCAGTGGACGATTCAGGAGCGACTGACTTAATATCCTCATTATACCTGCGTTACCAACACAGTATTAGTCTAGCAGAGGGGGCTGAGTTGCATTGCCCCAGGCTACACCACTACGAAGGGTAGGAATGATGTAGCTCTGCATATTTTCACTCAAACACACTCATGCCATTCTATAAAATGCAGTGTACAGCAGGAGTCAGGCAGTTCTGTTCAACCAGAAGGAAACTGAATGCTAGCACAAGTCACAGGGTTAATTCTGAAGACAAGCCAGTAATTCGATGAATGCGCACACAACAGCTGTCTGGTGTCATCCTTTCACCCTCCAAACTATAGTGACCCTGTAACTTGAATGCATATAGCAACCTTGTTGTACGTTCTACATTCTTTCTTTTCGATCAGTTTTAAGAAACAAACGGGCATCATCAGGCTAAGAATAAGAACAATCCAATCCCTCCAATTGATTTGTCTGAAAAATAAATGTATACACAATTGCGTTCACCTCGCGCGCCTCCCTATGCTTCATGGAGGCGATCTCACTGAGGTTGGGTCAGTACCAACAGAATTACATTGCATTTTGTAGGATGGCATGGGCATCATTGATATTGTGGGGCTGGCCCTGGCCCTAAAAGTGCAAAATAATTAGGGCATCATAAAGTTTCCTCACATCCATTGGTTTCAGAAGCCTTTCTGAGTCAGTGCCCAATAACGTCCTCAGCACACACTGTTTAAAACAAAATATTTGTAAAATCAGCCAAAATCGACAGACCGAAAGAAAAGGTTCATAAAAATCAAACATTACAGAAGGAGGCCATTCTGCCCATTGTGTCTGTGCTGGCTCTCTGAAAGAGCTACCAATTAGGCTCACTCCCCTGATCTTTCCCCATAGCCCTGCAAATATTTCCTTTTTAAGTAAATATCCAATTCCCTTTTGAAAGTTACTATTGAATCTGCTTTCACCACCCTTTCAGGTGGAAACAGTTTCTCCTTACTTACTCGATCAAATGCCCTTCATCATCTTGTCCTTTTGATTCGTTTTGTCCCATCAAATAAGGAGCAAACCCAGTGACTTACCCGCCTGATTGGTGGTGATGGAGACCGCAGCAAACTGCCGCGGCACCGAGCTCAATCCGGACACCCCGTTCAAGGCCTCAATCTCAAAGGTGTAGTTGGTGTGCGCCAGCAGGTCGACCACCGTCACCGTGGTGTTGGCCAGACCCGTCTGCCGAGGCACGAAGTGAACATTGCTCAAGCACGGCTCGCACTGCCTCGGCCCGCCGGCGCACTTCTTACAGACGACGCTGAAGGTGACGTCCTTGCGGCCTCCCGCGTCGGTCGGCCAGCTCCAGTCCAAAATGACCGACGTCTCATTGATATTGGAAAACACGTTCCTCGGGATGGAAGGAGGCCCTGCGACCAAAGGGGGCAAGCGGGAAAAAAAAGGCAGGAGAAATGTTACTGCCGCTCGGCCATCACAACTTATTGTTTTACAACAAACCCATTTAGTTTTAAGCTGGGGTGAGAGGTGGGGGGGTGGGGGTGGAACCAGTACGACCACATGACTTTTCAGAGCGCAATAACATTTTAATTAAATTTGGCTTATCATAATTTCAGCTTAATCCTTTGAGCCCTCAGCCCTTGCTGAAAAAATGTAACTGATGTCTGACTTTATTAGCAGAAGAAAATACGACACGCGAAAGGGATTCATAGTCGCACTTCATTTTAAAGTAAAATGAACTATTAATCCTTCTCCAATGAGTTGTTAAGTATCAGAAGCCCAATAGATCAATGATTAACCCACAGAATTATGAAGTACGCAGATACTTTATTGAATTTTTTTTCAACTAATACTTCTTATTTCTATTATATTTGCAAGGCGAGATAATAAACCGTTATCCGATAACTCCTTTGGGCTTGGTTTACTTTGATGTGTGACAAGTCAGGTCTGGGATCAGTTCCCCTAGAAGCATGGGTACAAAGCCGTCACATTTTTTCCTGCCCCTCCGTTCCACTAAGTCATATCACACTGCTGGCTCCGCACTGCCACACTTAAAGAGATTTTATACTTTGTCTACATGCAGTTTGGGACTGGTGAATTCAATCAGCCTAACAAGTAGCCAGCGCGATTCGCCTTGCATTTCCTATGCTTAAGAGTTTACCTGAAGCACTCCACAGTGTTTCCAATTTTTCCTTTGATGGTAATTATATCTTATTGTTGAAACTATGCTGTGTGATATTAGAAACTGATGTGTCAACGTATTTGTATGAAATTCCTCGGCCTGCTATTTTAAAAAAGGCCTGAAATGGGTTAACACCTCAGTAAATAATAGATAGAGAAAGTCAATGTGAATACCTTAAATCTTCCATACAAATAGCACATATGATGAATTCAGACGTATCTTATCATAATATAAAATCAGAAAAATAAGATTATTAAACGAAAAATAATGCCCTCACCCGACTACGTATATGAACATGGTGGAAAATTCCACCTAACTCTTTTTTTCACTCTTATCAAAGATATTGAGTAAGTTTCATTTTTGTATTTTTGAACTCCTTTCTTCAACTCCACAGCTTGCGGCCTGCAGGGTGGGTGCATTGTCAGCACTCAAAGCACTGTCAATACTCCCCTATAGCTGACTTGTCAGGGGTTGTCAAGAACTCCCTCGCTATGATTCTCTCCTCCAATGTTCTTTCCATGCGACCTCAGCTCTTAATGCAGTGCAGCTTGGAAACGGGAGTTTAGCACGATTCAAACCGACATCAGTCCTTGCTCTGTGACACTCGACGTTAGTGCTCAATCCCACCACGCGCCTCACCTAACTATTCATTAGATAACAAAACCAGAAACATTCGAGATAGAAGAAGAAAGGATTGTCTGATAGCCTGTAACTGAACTCCTAATAATGTCAGGATGGAGAATTTACTCCAACCTACGTACTAATGCAAGTTTCAGCAATCACCAGTAGGACAAATGTATTTGTTATTGCTCAGATCCACTTAGAAATCACATTTTCATTGCTTCTGAGACATTTTGTATAAAATTGCCATACATGTGGTTAGTGCAGAAATTCACACGGTTTGTCACAGGCTGATACCTGGGATGGCAGGAATGACGTATGAGGAGAGATTGGGTCGATTGGGCTTATACTCGCTGGAGTTTAGAAGAATGAGAGGGGATCTTATTGAAACTTATAAAATTCTAACAGGACTAGACAGACTAGATGCAAGAAGGATGTTCCTGATGGCCGGGGAGTCCAGAACCAGGGGTCACAGTCTAAGGATAAGGGGTAAGCCATTTAGGACAGAGATGAGGAGGAATTTCTTCACCCAGAGAGTGGTGAACCTGTGGAATTCTCTACCACAGAAGGCAGTAGAGGCCAATTCATTAAATATATTCAAGAAGGAGTTAGATATATTTCTTAAGGCTAAAGGGATCAAGGGATATGGAGAGAAGGCAGGGACAGGGTACTGAATTTGGATGATCAGCCATGATCTCATTGAATTGCGGAGCAGGCTCGAGGGGCCGAATGGCCTACTCCTCTCTTCTATATTTTTATGTTTCTATGTCATGGGATGTTGTGCTGCCCCAAATCACTTGACCCACTAGCCTGTGAATTCTTTCACTTTCGTAATGTTGCTTACAATCACAGAGCCGTTTATTGCATCTGAACCCCGCCTCCATTACTGCCAGGCCCCTGTTGGCCCTGGTGATATATTGCACTGAAGGGCTGCATTCAATAAGAGCTAATCACAGCACTTGTTGTGCTAATAGATGAAACACCCATTGCGACCGCAGGGCAAGCAATAAAGAGCTTTTAGGAGAGATGTAAAATATGACATTGGCTAAATACAACAAGATGTGAAGTATTAGGTACAAAATGTTATGTTTAGGTTAACATGCATGATAACAGATAGAATGAAATGTGCAGTCTGCTACAAAACAGTAACACATTGAGGAATTCAATTTACATCATAATCCATTGCAACCAGCGGGCTTCAATTTATGAGACATCTGTCATGTTACAGTTGTCTTTGGTCATGACCTTTCGTTATACAAACCAATTCATAAAGAAAGTTTGATGGGTTTATCGGTGTGTTATTGCCTTGGAACACATTCCTAGATATTTTTCTTTCTTTAGATGGTAGATTTCCCAGCCTGTACTGTCGGTTTCCCGGGGTAGGGCACGCCAGAGAGATTCTTGGGCAGGTCAGAGTCACTGCTCCCCGCCAATGATGCCAGTAAGGAACAACATTTGCACTAAAATTGCAAAAAAGTCTGCTCAGTCTATTTACTGCTATAAAATGGGGAGTCATTTCAACAAGTAACGCACCCTATAGACTTCCCTTGTCCATTTAGCTGAACAGACTTCACAGAATTCCATTACAGGCTGTTAAAATCTGTACATTTAATGGGGACAATGATTGGCCAGAAGCTGCCATCAAATTTCATCAGCAGAGCATAATTCCAGTGCTCCTATTTATTTTATTACGGGTAGTACAGATCCCGGTTTAAAGATTTGGGTTATCTTGATGGAGGGGGTTGGTGCTGGGAGTGAATTCAGGTACTGATCAGGGTGAGAGATGGGGAGTGCAACACTTTTTCATATTTGTCACTCAGTGTCAGCATCTATGCTTTCCAAGGTCAGGTGTAGTGTACACCCACGTCAACAGTAAAGCTCCCTTTATACTGCCCCAATCTCAGAAGAAAACCCCTTACTGTACTGGTGCAAGTATTTCAACTTCTCAAACCAGCCTTTCTACAAACTTGAAGTTTTCCAATTTAGTGCCGAATTGTGTCACAAGTCATTTTCAACGGCAGGTTGTATCCACTGGGAACTGGATTGTGACAGTCCAAACTCCAAGCCCAACAGAATGGGAAGATGTTAATTTCATCAGAGGAGAAACTTGAGAAACTGGTCTATTTCCACTGGAGCAGAGAGGGCTGAGGCTGTTTAACAGAGATTTTTAGAACCATGACAGTTTTGCCAGGGTGCACAGGGAGGAACTATTTCCTCTGGCTGTGGAGTCAGTTACAAGGGGTCATCAATTTAAAATTGTCACTAACAGAGTATGGAGAGAGGTTAGGAGCATTGGCGTAATTTGTCACAGGGAGTGGCTGAGGCAGAGACCATTGCATCTTTTAAGAGAAAACTAGTTAACTATTTGAAACAGAGGAAGATGCAGAGTTATAGAGAGAGAGAGAGAAAAGCAGTGGGATTAGTTTTGGATTACT
Organism: Somniosus microcephalus; assembly: GCF_052327205.1. Classification (NCBI taxonomy): domain Eukaryota; kingdom Metazoa; phylum Chordata; class Chondrichthyes; order Squaliformes; family Somniosidae; genus Somniosus; species Somniosus microcephalus. The sequence continues at coordinate 99,451,108 of NC_141000.1, read as the reverse complement.
CCAGCAAACAGCCAGTACAAACACAATGGGATAAATGGCTTCTTTCCGTGCTGTAAATGTCTATGATTCTATGAAGTGCTTTGAGATATTTGCGAGACATGATAAAGCACTATATAATTAGAAGTCTTTCTTTTACTGTCCACTACAATCAACAATCCCCATCACCATGTGGAAACTTAACTTTTTGATTATAGAGATCCATAACCCTGTAATAAGCTTCTTAATGCTAATGATTAAAATGCTACAAAAACCATCTCTCATCCAGGAAACACAATGCAAGTATTGATTTCAATATCACAGTAAGGCTGGGGTGTCGCTAAAACTGATTGCTATTCCTGTATGGTCACTGCCAGAAAGTGCTGGGACAGATAATGTAACACAGAAACAAAACCAGAGAGAACGAGTAGTACTCACTAGTGCAAGCCATGGAGACGGGGTCTTTGACTGCCCTGAAGTAATTCCTGTCACAGTTGCAATGCACAGAACCTTCTTCTTGAACATGGCTGTGAGGAGGGCACTTGGCACATTTAACATTTCCAGCAAAGGCTTTGTAGAACCCAGGTTTGCAGGCTGATGGGAAAAGAAAAATGGGTTTAGGTTAATATTGCATACTATGCATGTAAGACCTTGCAGTAAAATGTAGCTCATCGATCACTGGGAAAGCAATTCTTTTTAACTGTATTTTGCTATTGAGAAACCCAGGTAAAGGGACAAGGCTCATGGTGCAGGACAATACCAAGGCTAAAAAGATTAGGAGAGAAGACAAGGTAAATTAGGATGATGCGGTGCGGCGAGATGTTCCACAGTCCTGTTGTCCTTGGAAAGAATGAGTACAGAACAACATGATGAGTTTTGATGAACATTTGAATTGAGTTCCTCCATACTGGAGCCTCTGCTGAAACATGTGAAAATATTTGTTCTAGCAAGACGTTCATAGAATTGAGTGTTGTAGTAATAAGGCTCCAAGATAGAGGTCCTGAGATTTCTATGGGGATTTCCTGGTCTCCTGCTGTATCTCGGGGAAGGGTGTGGTTGGGGGTTGAGGGGATTATGCCAATCTACCACTGGAGTTATGGTGGTAGTCAGGGAGAACCCCTGTGAAATTTCAGGGCCAGCGCAATATGATATCGAGGAAAGTTTTGATGCACTGAGTGACATGAATCAGCCATTCATGAAAGAAAAACTTATGAAATAATACAGAGCGGCCTGCGGGTGGCACTGTCCAGGGAGAGTATAAATACTCAGGCACGGGCCCAGCTTGCGCAGGACATTCTTAACAGGAACTAGTGAAGGACACAACTAGACCTCCATGTTGTAAAACAGTTGATTAAAGCTTTGTTTAACGCTTAGACCAAGTGCCTAGTAGTTTTCTTACGTCACTGAGTATTCTCATATAGGGGCCAATTTTTTTGTATGTCGACCGCCTCATTTACGCTGGAAAATTGGGTGGTAGACCAACGTAATTTGAGGAAAAAATGGCTCACCCACTGGCTAGCCAAGCCCTGCCTGACCCAAGAGCGACCCTCGAAATGGGTGTCCAGCACTCCTGCCCGAAACAAGTGCGAGCTTTGTTCAGTTATTTAAATCAGGGTCTTGTGCCTGTTGTAGAACCCTGATGTGATTTTTGTGTACTAATGGGCGGGGAGTGAAACACATGTGCCCTGCCCATTGGTCCCTGTCGTGGAGTGTCCGAATTAGCAGTTCTTAAAGGGATCACTATAGGATGCTCCACTACAGACAAAATAAAATGTTCTTTCATTTTTGTGGGGTGAGGAGGGTGAGAAGCTGGACGGTCTCCCCACCCCCCACCCCACCCCCGCCCAGGCCAGTGAGCTGTCTCGAAGCACCTGGCCTCATTCTGGCAAGCCCCGACCACCAAGATGGTTTAGGCCCCTCACTGCTGTGATCAGAGAGGAGGCGCCATCACAACCCCCATTACCCGCCCGATTACCACAGCTAACCAAAACAGCCCCATAATTATAGAATGTTCTTAATTTGTACTGTTGAAGATATCTACCGTCACTCATTGGAACTGATCTGTCCTTTATATTGCATCTTTGTATATTGATATACAATACTTTTGCTCCCTTATTAATAGAAAGTCTGCATGCCCTCTACATTTTCTAAGGTAGACTTGTGGTTTAATTACCAAACAACAAAAACAACGTGTATTTTTATAGCGCCTTTAATGTAGTAATACGTCCCAAGGCGCTGCAGAGGAGTATTTTAAGACAAAAAAAAATTGACTCCGAGCCACATAAGGAGAAATTAGGGCAGGTGACCAAAAGCTTGGTCAAAGAGGTAGGTTTTAAGGAGCGTCTTAAAGGAGGAAAGAGGTAGCGAGGCGGAGAGGTTTAGGTAGGGAATTCCAGAGCTTAGGGCCTATGCAACAGAAGGCACGGCCACCAATGGTTCAGCAATTATAATCAGGGATGCTCAAGAGGGCAGAATTAGAGGAGTGCAGATATCTCAGATATTAGTGTGTACAGCATCCGCAGTATTTTGCTTTTGTATTAAGTGTATAAGTCAGCATTAAGTGAATAAGTAGTTTGACATTATTCCTATGTATACAATGTTCAGTTCCATTTGCAACTCCTCAGATAATGAAGCAGTTCATGCCCACATGCAGCAAGACCTGGACAACATTCAGGTTTGGGCTGATAGTGCCAAGTAACATTCCTGCCACACAAGTGTCAGGCAATGACCATCTCCAACAAGAGTTTAACCACCTTCCCTTGACATTACCATCATTGAATCCCCCACCATCAACATCCTGGGGGTCACCATTGACCAGAAACTTAACTGGACCAGCCACATAAATACTGTGGATACAAGAGTAGGTCAGAGGCTGGATATTCTGCGGGGAGTGTCTCACCTCCTGACTCCCCAAAGCCTTTCCACCATCTACAAGGCACAAGTCAGGAATGTGATGGAATACTCTCCACTTGTCTGCATGAGTGCAGCTCCAACAACACTCAAGAAGCTCGACACAATCCAGGACAAAGCAGCCCGTTTGATCGGCACCCCATCCACCAGCTTAAACATTCACTCCCTCCACCACCGGTGCACCATGTCTGGAGTGTGTACCATCTACAAGATGCACTGCAGCAAATTGCCAAGGCTTCTTCGGCAGTACCTTCCAAACGCACAACCTCTACTACCTAGAAGGACAAGGGCAGCAGGCGCATGGGAACACCACCACCTCCAAGTTTCCCTCCAAGTCACACAACATCCTGACTTGGAAATATATCGCCATTCCTTCATCGTCGCTGGGTCAAAATCCTGGAACTCCCTACCTAACAGCACTGTGGGAGTACCTTCACCACACGGACTGCAGCGGTTCAAGAAGAAGGCTCACCACCACCTTCTCAAGGGCAATTAGGGATGGGCAATAAATCCTAACCTTGCCAGCGACGCCCCCGTGAATGAATTTTAAAAAAGAATTTTAAAAAGATTCTCCATGATTTGAAACTTGTCACTTTTGTTGAAGCCTGCTTACTTCAGGATATGTGAGGCTGCTATCTTGACCATTCATCAGCTTTGGTAAAATTTAAAATGGCAGTCTTGAATTTGACACAGTTCCCTTTGTGTAATCACATCTCTATATTTAATGCATTGATTGACAAGTGGAGCTATTGAATTTAATCTGATTTGTATGGGAGTTTGATTCATCTTGATAGATGGGCCTGTAATCCTTTCACTGTCGGGGTTTTTTTGTATTAGGTTTTTGCAGAGTTACTCATCTGGAATTATTCAGAGGCTTCCACTGTGGATCTTGTCTGGTGATGTTGGTGGGAAATTCAGTCCAGCCCAGAAAATCAAAAGCTGTACTGATGGTCTAAAAGCGATGGCCGAGAACTCAGCATCCTGTCACCAGAACAAGAAAGTGGCATCGCCGATGGTGCTGCATCTCTGGGCGTGCAGGGAATAAACCATCTCCTGCAGTGGGTCACTGTGCCACCAGAGGTACAAGTGCCACCTCATTTACATTACGTCGTGGCATCCAGAGGTGGGGCTTCCTTCACCGGCAGTGCTGGAAAAGAACTGCAGCGTGAATCACATTCACAGGGACCGCGGGATCAATGAAGAATGTGTGATCTACACTTGGTTTTCAAAAAACATGCAGCGCAATAACAGAATGCCTGACAGGCTGGAGTGTGAGCAGCACAGTTAAAATGAAAAGCCACTGCTATAATATTTATTCAGTAAATTATCCAGTTTAATATCTTAGCATCATGCCAAACTTTAGCAGAGATGCTTTGCGATCAGTCTGATCATGCTAACACTGATGATAAGGCACGCACACAATAATTGAGCCCTCCACTCTAAATGGATCTTGCTCTGCGTACATCACCAAAATCTGTTCTCTCCACTGTTTAACGGAGATGGCATAGGTGCCATTATTTGCCTCATGACTCTTGCCAGGAACCCAGGAACACCGACAGAGCTGAGCAATAAACAAATTTATCCAACAACTCAATTCCATCTGTATCCAATAGTTAACAGAAATACTGAAGAAACACCCTTCTGCAAGCCCTTAGTGCCTGCCTTCTGTTCTAGGTTACTTAGCATAGTGCTACTACGAAGTGTTTCACCAGTGGCTACAGCATTGGAGGTACAAGGCTGCTGAGCTTCCATTGAGGACTCTTCAGATGGCCCTGGTGGGTGACCTTGAGCAGTTCTGGAGCTTGAGGGTTCGGCAGCAGTCTGCAGCATCTCAGCGTGAGGTGGGGCAGCCTGTGGTATTAACAAAGGCACTGCCGTAATTGGTAGCCGGGGAGAAGGCATGTTGCCATCCTGAGAGAGGACAGTAGGTGCCTCTCCAATGGAGCCACGGCTAATCTCTCAGGACTGCTCCTTAGCACTGCTACAGCTCTGCGTGAGAACAGAGTGCAGGAGTGATGTGATGCTCTGTAATCCCATGTTGACAGTGACCCCCAGAACCAAGTTGGCAGCTGTCTGAGCTTCCATGGCAGCAGTGTTAACTGCTGTACAAGCTGTCAGAGCTTTCAGTAGATACTCCATCATGGTGGGCACCACTCTCGTGTTCATGTGGACAGAATGGTCTCCGTGCTCTGTGTGAAGCCTTGACATAAGTTGTAGCTGGACTCCTCCATGCTCTGTGACATTGTGCACAAACTTGCTGGCAGGCTGCCCATTGCACCTATCCTTTCCTGACATACGCCCACCAGCTTTCTTCGCTACCTAGTATGTGATCTTGCCCTCCACAAGCTGGCACTTGTGGCATCCTATACCCCTGCCCAAGCTCCAGAACACTTGTGCCCGGTTATTTACCACGTGAAGACCCCTCCTCTAGTCTAGCCTCTAAAGTATGCATGGTGGCAGTCTCTGAACTAGTGCTTACTAGGGCCAAATTGATTGAAGGTGCATCTTCAGGAAGGCTGGCCTCCTCTTCCTGAAGTGATAGAGGTATGTCCATGTCTTCAGCACCTGAAATTAAAGAGAGGGGCGAAGGTTAACTTTAAGTGTGAAGGCAGAGCAGAGGTAGAAGTGACTGGGGCAAACAGTTGTAGTGTGTTGTGCAGAGTGTGTAGGGTGAGATAGAAGAAGGTAAAAAGATGATAAGGTATGAAGAAACCTTGCACAACATCTCCTCCAGCATAGCCACTCACGATGCCCATGAGTCTGCCCCTGATGGCCAGCATGTTTTCACCCACAAGGGAGAGGGTATGCAGGCAGGCTCGGCCTCCTTCAGTTTTGGAGTTGTGTGCGAGCTTCTCAGCGACCTCTTCCTACTGGTGGCAGAGGTGTTGCCTGGACAGCTTTCTGATCCCTGGGGGGAGCAGGATCTCCCTCCTCTTGGCCTCCAGCGCAGCAATGGAGATCCCGGGTGTCCTGTCTGGACTTCTTCCAGCCATTTTCTTCAATGTGGGAAGTTTCCCTGTTGTCTGCAGCCAGAGTGCACCTCCCTTTTAAGAAGTGCTGGCTGCCTTTAAGTGGCATCAGAGATGCCCAATTTTACAGCCCCCCTCCCGCACATGGGGACAATTTTCCCAGCCCTGGGGAGGCTGGTATGGAGCCAGGACTGCCGGGAAAATGGCAGAATCTGGGAGCGGGTACTCATCCCACCCCCAACCCGCCTCCGTGCCATCTTCCCAGGAGGCGGGTACCCGACCCGTGCCGGGTCCCATCTCCTCGAGACGGGAAGGGGATTATTGACAATTAACTGCCTGTGAACAGGTAGTTCACAGGCAGTTTTTTGGAGCATCCCTATTTTGAGCTCTAAAGTGTGGGCTTCCCGACGGCTCCAAACCTCGCCAGGGTCAGCGGGGGTCGGAGGGGCCGAAATGTCCGGTGTGCAGGTGAGTGATGAGTGTAAGTGTGGAGAGGTAAGTGTGTGAGGTGATTCTAAAGTGTTTTAATAAGATTACTTACCTTTGCTTCTTCCTCCAGGCTTCATCCCTTTAGGCTGCGGACCTGCCTCATCTCCACGGCAGAGATGACAGAATGGCTGCTGCATTCTCCGATGCAACAGCCGTCTGATTTCTGCTCAGGAAAGAGGTTTGGTGCATCTTGAGTACAAGGACTCACCAAAGAACAGAGATTGTCAGTGTTTGACAGCTTCTTAAAGCTGTCAAACGATGACAATTCATCTGTCAAAAGTTTTTGACAGATGAAACGTCATACGTTGACATTCTCTGTCACCGGCTTTCCCTTAATTGGCCTGCTAAGCCTGCTGGGCGGCCTTAACAAGGTCAATCAAGGGAAAATAGCGTGGGAGGCGGGACTAAAACCCGACAAGCAGCAGTCCCGCCTCCATCACGTCCCCATTGATAAAATCACCCCCATGGTGTCTGGTGTAAGAACCAGAAGTCTCTGTGACCAACACAGAATGGCTGGTGCAGAGCATGATGGACTTATATGGATTTGTTTATTACGCATCGTCAGCTAAAGTGCTGATGATCGAACTGCGTTAATTATATCAACCACAACTAATCTATGTTAATTGTATCAACCACAACTGCTAACCATGTCAGAAGGAGAATCTATGTATGGCAAAATACACAACAACCCACTGGAAAGTATAAAAGATACTGCAAGTGAAGAAGAGGGGGACGAAAGGGCACTGTAGAGGACTAGCTAACCACCTAGTGCTGGGAACTATCAACCAGCAACACAAAGGTGAAGAGGATGATGACGCACCAAGATAGTCACTCCGATTCTCCCAGGACAACTGCTTGATCACCCTGTGTTCTGGACCATGCTCCGCAGAGGTGAGCACCACTTTTAACTGTTTATATTGTCGAATGACAGCCAATAATTAATTAATTAATTAATATCAGTCTTTAATTGATATCAGTCTTTAATTAATATCAGTCTCTGTTATTGTCTCAGCCTGGGTGGGGGATGGGGTCCAATGAATCGAAATTTTGATCTTACGATCCCAATAATGGGACCACGTGAACAGGTGAACGCAGCAAGCGCCCCAGTCCCTGCACATCCATTTTCAGGCGCGATTTACTTCCTGGGCCAATGTCTTTAGCGGAAGTCTCTCCCGCCGACCCCCCCCCCAATCATGTGATTTTATTCTGAATGAAACAGATGCAGTTACAGTTCAATAAGAATTCAAGCAAAAAATGTGGGGGGGAAAGAAGAAAATTGGCAGAAATAAATGTAAAAAAAAAACAAAATCTGGAAATGACTTCCCAACAGCCAGAATGCAGCTGCATTGTGGAAAAACTTCTATCTTTCCAGAATTGGCAGGTGTAAAGGTTAATTATGAAATGGTGCTCTATGCTTTTTAAAAAAATACTATTTTGTCCTTGATCTGAATTTCAAAAAGCACCAAACTAAGCCAAGCAGTGATTGAGCACAGATGGGGGACTCCTGCTGCCACCCTATCCAGTCAGCACCAGATACAACACATTTGGTGGCAAAACTCTACCTGCCTGCTGCTCATTGTAGGCCCTGAGGTGGTGTAGGTGGGCAAAGCGTTGTCGTGGTAACTGAGCCTCTGAGTTCAGCATATGGTTGGTTGCACTCAATGCTTAAAAGCACACTGTCTTCATGAAAAAGGTGCTTGCAATTCTTTAATAGTTTTTTTTGCAAAAGCTGAATGCAATAAAGGAAATCCTACTGAAATGTTTTTGTTATGTTATTTGTGTGTGACACCATTGTGACAAAAACACTTGGTCCTCCCTATACGAAATTGAGGGTTTAGCGAATGCATTTTTCCACAGAAATCTTGCATCTTAAGTTTTCTTGATCAAACACTGACAAGAGTGCAGCTGAGGGTTGCTCTCCTGAAATGACAGCACAGAAACCCTCCAGGATATAGCAGAAAGCAATAGTTTTATATCAGCTTTAATACTCAAGAGGCCCTGATCACGAGTCTTAGCACAGCAGCTGACAAGAGACCAGGTGGTGTTATTTTCTGTGTGCTGTGTGGAGAAAAAAAATAAAAGGGGAAAAAAAATTAAACAAGAAAGAGCAGAAAGCATTCCGAGGAGGAATAAAGAGCTCAGATTGCTCTTTTCTCCAGGGAGAGGCTTTGTGATTGGCTTCACACTCACTTCACTTCCCTCAGCTGTTACAGCTCTAAGTGATGCTGAAAATGAGTTATTCAGGACCCCACCATCCCGCCGTGGGACCCCAATCATTTCTTTTCCTCAGCTTGGACCATCATTTAAGCTCATACACTGGATAATATTGGAAACGTTCTTATTAGGAATGAACCAGAAGGACCTCAATGATACCTTAAAATGTTTTAATGCGTTCAATTCCAAGCAGTAGTTTCATTTTATATTTCCTTTTTCTTATAGTGGAGATGCTACGTTATTGAAGCGTCTTTGGTCACATCTCTGCTGGTGAAAAGTCTGTCTCTGTCAAACTCCACTCAAATGAGGGAATGTTGCCGCCTTGTAGGCAGGCAATGCAGCACCAACCTTTTGTGCAGGGTTTCTTGGTCCCAATTATAAACAGGAAGCTTTAAAACAGGATTGCCGCCAGGCATCATTAGTAATGCAATGACATCATGATGTTGCTCACCGTGCTAGTCCTCTGTGGACAAACCTGATTAATGCTGGTGTGGGATGATTTACTAGGTGATAATCCCTTCAGATACATAAACGTCACTCCCTAAATGTCTGAGTTGGTAACAAGAGTCTGTAACTAAGGAATACAGACCAAAAGGAATGAAGTATGATCTCCCTCAACCCCCCCCCCCCACCCCCCTGCCCAACTGCCCGAATTCAGTGCTGAGATAGCTGATCTCAACTTGTGTAACACTGGAGCACTACAAATGGGCATAGAAGCATTGGACTACAGAGGGCAAAACTGTCAGAGTTTCCACTGCTCCAGTGATCTTTGCTATAAAATGTATATGGGTGGAAGTCAGGTGAGGTTGGGATTGAGATTGAATGTGAAGCCCACCCCCCTTCCCCACCATGGCTGTGTGACAACATTTACTGTCAAGGGTCACACTTGGGAAATATGCAGGAGGGCATCTTGGTGTCTATAGAATACCATAGTGCCTTTAGATGAGAAGGGGAAAAAATTGGAGGGACTTTTTTTTGAAGTGCATAAAAATTTATAAGAGCAAGAATTATAAAATAATTTAGAAAGAAGTACTCTGTCATTTGTATTCACAAAAAGCACTGTTACGGGCTGCTCTTGATCGCATATTGGGTAAATGTACTTCCTTTGTGATATTGAGCTATTCACATTAGGAAGATCCCAGGTTCGATTCATAGTTTGTGTAGAGTTAACTGATTTCAGCCAAGATGGCTGCAGGGACATTAAAACTGGGCTTCATTATTTCCAGATCACGACTGGTAAAGTCAGTCAGCAGCCTCACTGTGAAAATTAAACACACACTCAACTCATGTTTAATTTCTATGTACATTATTTTTGGTGCAGCAGTTAATGTGTTTGTGTAAATTCCCGTCTGTACAAGGTTAACATATTTATTAAATGGGTTAACAGCTAGCGGAGACAGGAATTTACAGAACCATATTAGCAGGTGGGCTAAGTTTAGCACACAGAGGATATTAAACTCCTTGTTGTGTTTCACATTGAATTATCACTCGCAGGAAGCATCTCTTTATCCAATAGTTTGCGATAAAGTTAATGGAAAGCAATATTATATGACTTTAAAACTATCTTTCTAAATAGGAATTCGGTCAACTGCAAATTCTGTTTTCCAAATACAGCATCACAACATGAATAAAAGTGTAATTACTTGCCAACTAGAATAGTTGTATGGACAAGCAAATCTTTGGCTGATGACTCAGAGACAGTTAGTTCCTGATCTAATATCATATTGGTGCTTTCTATAACCTCGTATCTTGAGTGATGTATCACATGCTTTCGATGAAAGATAGAACACACATACAAAGACCTCCATGACAGTGTTTGACCTGGTGTAATCTTACAGCCAGTCGGGCTTGCAAGGAAAGCTATAATCAAAGCTCTAATCATTACCTGGAATTATTGCCCAAATAGATTGTGACAGACTGGTAACAGGCAGGTTCTGACCTCACACTGATAATAACCTTGTACTAATTACATAACAGAGTAACCCTCTGTAACTCTGGCAGATTAGAACTACCAGAAGCTATGTTGTTTACCCTAATTACAAGAAGAAGTGCCATTCATCCATCCATTCACTCATATTTGATCTGAATCAAATGGAACTAGTTTGGATTTTCATTTAAATGGAGGAAACTAACTTTTGAGTTTCTAAGTGGCATGCATACTTTCCTCCATGACCTTTGACACAATCAGGTTTGCGTAAGCAAGCTTTGCTTATACTACCAGTACAGAAAGCAAAGACACAAGATGTATTATGAGATTGATTATCCCTTTGAGCATTGAATTTCCCGAACACTTTGCAAAGCACAAATCTGTTTTCCATCACCTAACAGATACAAGAACGGTGTTCAGTACAGTTATAAAGATGAGTAATAATGTGATAATAAGCTGATGACTTTGATGTGAGTTGTTGGGTAGTTTGGGATTCTTCATTTGTAGGGTCAAAAGTTTGAATGCCATTCAGAACTGCCATTTAAATCTACCAACGGTGCCTTTGATAAACTCAAAGCTGAACTGCTGGATGGCATGTTAACGAAGGCCTACGTCCAATCGAATGAAAGACTGCCAGGACCTGGCCCACACTGCAGAAATGCAATTTCTATTGGTCATTAAGCAGGTGACAGTAGAAAAGGGAACAACCAGTGTGTCTGTGTAACAACGACCACGTCAAAAAATATTCATGTGAAAGAAAAAAGACTTGCATATATATAGCGTCTTTCACGACCTCTGGACGTCCCAAAGCACTTTACAGCCAATGAAGTACTTTTTGAAGTGTAGTCACTGTTTTAATGTAGGACACGTGGCAGCCAATTTTCACACAGCAAGATCCCACAAACAGCAGTATGATAATGACCAGATAATCTGTTTATGTGATGTTGATTGAGGGATAAATATTGGCCAGGACACCAGGGATAACTCCACTGCTCTTCTTCGAAATAGTGCCATGGGATCTTTTACGTGCACCTGAGATGGCAGATGGGGCCTCCATTTAACATCTCATCTGAAAGACTGCGGGCTGGATTTTGCCAGCCCTGGGGAGGCGGGTTTGGAGGTGGGACTGCCGGGAAAATGACAAGAATTTGGGGGTGGGTGCCCAACCCGCCGCCATGCCATCTTGCCAGGAGGCGGGTAGCCGACCCGCGCCAGGTCCCGTCTCCTCGAGGCGGGAAGGGGATTAATGCCAAGTAACTGCCTGTTAACAGGTAATTAACAGGCAGTTTTTTGACTAATCCCTATTTTGAGCCCTGAAGTGTGGGATTCCCGACGGCTCTGAACCTCGCCAGGGTCAGCAAGGCGGGCCGTCGGTCTGCAGGTGTCGGAGGGGCCGAGATGTCCGGTGTGCAGGTGAGTCATGGGTGCATGAGTGCAGAGGTAAGTGTGTGAGGTGTGTGTAAAGTGTTTTAATAAGTTTTACTTACCTTTACTTCTTCCTGCAGGCGTCCTCCCTTCAGGTCTCGGGAGTCCCTCAGCTCACCGGCACAGAAAGCAGAACGGCCGCTGAACTGTCAAAAGCTGCAGCCTTCTGCTTTCTGGTCAGGAAGGCTTTCTAATTGAGTCTTGAGTAAAGACACAACTTAGAAGGCAGATTGTCGGTGTTTGACGGCTTCACAGAGCCGTCAAACGATGACATTTCATCTGTCAAAGGCTCTTGACAGATGAAATGTCAATCGCTGACATCACCAGTAACCAGGTGTCCCTTAATTGGCCTGCAAAGCCCGCTGGGCGGGCTTAACAAGGTCTGTTGTGTCCGTGTGTTAATAGAGGCACTGAAGACAGGAGTTGGTTTCACAGGTGTTTACTGAACAAAGTCTGGAGGGGAACTAACTGATACAACACAATATACAGGCTTATATAGCCCGAGTGGCCATTACCAGCATTACAGTACACAGGGGGCTCTTAAAGGCACATACACTACAATTCCTCCCCTTTTAGCCAACCAGTACATAATATTTTATGTAATCATTAATTACATGTACAAGAAAAATAATCTACACATTGCTGCAGTTAATCAATTGTAAGTCAGTCTCTCTGGAGGCTTCCTGACTCGGTCCAGATAACGCCTCGGTGGTGTAGTAGTTTCTGGTGGTGTAGTAGGTTCTTTTGGCAAGGCTGATTCGGCTTGAATGCCAGTGTCGGGTTCATCGGGTTCCAGTATCACCGGATCGGAGGTAGACACTATGGGTATCTCTACTTCATCATTAGGCGTATAGAGTTGTGGTGTAGGTTGTCCCTTTTCGGATGACTCTATGATTTGGTCAGCATGGCGCCTTATTATGCTTTCTCCAATGTCCACGGTATACATCAGCGGTCCTAGTCGTGTGCAGATAGTTCCAGGCTGCCATTTCTCGGTACGGTAGTCCCGGGCCAAAACTTGTTGACCTATCTGGAAGGTTCTAGTTGGCCTTTCATTCATGCCTTGAAATTGCCGGTTCTCCACGTCCCTTCTGATGTTTGGCTTGATCAAATCCAGCCGGCATCTTAGGCTTCTATTGAAGAACATCATGGCGGGAGTTTGGTTTGTAACCACGTGTTGCATTCCTGTACGCAAACAAGAAGTTATCCACCTTATGCTGAAGTTTTATGTCTTCATTACCCATGGCCTTTATGGCCTTCTTGAAGGTCTGGACAAACCTTTCAGCCAATCCATTGGTGGCGGGATGGTATGGGGCGGACGTGTAGTGCTTAACCCCATTGTTTTTTAAGAGCTTCCTGAATTCTTCGGACACAAATTGCGGTCCATTATCAGAACAGATCTGTTCAGGCAGCCCATTCCTGGCAAATATGGTCCTTAATACTGTGATGGTTTTTTCCGTGGTGGTGGAGGACATCTTTATTACCTCCGGCCACTTGGAGTGTGCATCAACCGCGATTAAGAACATTGAGTCCATAAATGGACCAGCAAAGTCGATGTGTACCCTTTGCCATGGAGATGAGGGCCACTCCCATGGATGTAGAGGGGCTTGTGGTGGAGCGTTTTGGACCTTCTGGCATCCTAGGCAGCTCTTGGTCATTTCTTCGATGTCTCCATCGATACCTGGCCACCATACAAACGCCCTGGCTAGGTTCTTCATTTTCACTCCACCCAGATGCCCCTCGTGAAGCTCCTTTAGAACTTTATCCTGGAGTTTGGGTGGAATCATCACTCTGGATCCACACATCAAGGTTCCTCGGCACACTGACAGCTGTTCTCTTCTTTGCGAGAATGCTGGCAACAGTGGTTCGCCATGTGCTGGCCATCCCTTCACTGTTAAATCGTAGACTCGTGAGAGAGTCGGGTCATTTCTAGTTTCCCTTTCAATGACAGAATTTGTTACTGGTAGACATTCGACTATGGTAGAGTGGAAAATTTCCACTGGGTCTACGGTAGGTGCCTCTTCTACCGTTGGCAACGGTAGGCGCGATAAACCGTCAGCATTCCCATGCTGTTTTGATCCTTTGTATTCTATGTTATATTGGTGTGCCCCTAGAAAAAGGGACCACCTCTGTAGCCTTTGCGCTGTCATAATGGGAACACCCTTTTTAGGGTTGAATATGGAGATGAGGGGTTGATGGTCAGTCAACAAGGTAAATTTTTGTCCGTGTAGGTAATGGTTGAATTTCTTCACTCCCCATACCAGGCTGAGTGCTTCCCTGTCGATTTGGGCATAGTTACGCTCAGCTGAGTTCAATGAGCGTGACGCAAAAGCTATCGGCCGTTCCGAGCCATCAGGGAATTTATGCGATAATACCGCTCCTACGCTGTAAGGGGATGCATCGCACGCCAGTCTGATTGGCAGTGATGGGTTGTAATGAGCCAAAACTTTTTTTGGACGTGATTAAGTCTTTGCATTTATGGAAGGCACGTTTACAGTCTTCGCTCCATTTCCAAATTACTCCTGTTTGCAGCAGTTCATTAAGAGGGTGCAGAAAAGTTGATAAGTTCGGTAAAAATTTATGATAGTAATTTATTAATCCCAGGAACGACCTTAATTGTGAAACATTTTCAGGTGCTGGGGCTTTTATGACCGCTTCAATTTTTTCAGGTGACTTATGCAACCCTTCCTTATTAATAATGTGGCCACAATATGATATTTGATTCTGGAAAAATTCGCACTTGGGGCGATTTGCTCGTAGGCCCCGTTCTCTCAGCCTAGTGAGCACCTGCTCCAAATTGGCAAGGTGCTCGTTGTCATTTTCTCCTGTTACAAGGATGTCGTCTAGGTAGTATTGAGTCCCCGGAATCCCTTGGAGGACTTGCTCCATAGCTCTTTGCCAGATAGCTGGAGCGGATGCTTCTCCGAAAACCAGTCGATTGTACTGGTACAGGCCTTTGTGTGTATTTATCGTGAGATACTTTTTAGAGGCCTCTTCAACCTCCATCTGTAGATATGCCTGTGCCAAGTCAATTTTGGTGAAACGTTTCCCTCCGGATAGTGAGGCGAAAATATCTTCTATCCTCGGAAGAGGATACTGTACTGTGTGAAGGACCGGGTTTACAGTCACCTTGAAGTCTCCACAGATGCGAATTTTTCTCTGTTCTTCAGATTTATCATTATTCAACGTTTTCTTCATGACTGGGACGATGGGTGTTGCCCACTCGCTCCAATCTATTTTGGATAATACGCCTGCCTTTTCCAAATTCTCCGGCTCTGCCTCGACTGCTGGACGAATTGCGTATGGCACCGGTCTTGCCTTAAAAAACTTGGGAATTGCCGCATCTTCCACTTTTAATGAGGCGGTGATGCCTTTCAAGGTTCCTAGTTTCTCTTGAAACACTTCTTTGGCGTTGGCCAAGATGTCTTTTAATCGTTCAGGTATGACGTTATCATCATTTTTTTCCTTACTGGTCACCGTCAGTGCTTGAATGGAGTGCCAGTCTAAACGTATTTTCCTGATCCATTCACGTCCCAATAGCGGTGGGCCACCATCTTGTAGAACGTATAAATACAACTTTTGTATTTCCTTGCCGTTGTATACAACAGGCACCCTTATTTTTTCTTTGGGGTATACTTTCTGCCCCGTATATGTTTTCAAGATAATGGATGTGTCTTTTAAAGGTATATGCGGAAATAGCCGCTCGTAATCCCGTCGATTTATGACGGTCAGAGCTGATCCTGTATCTAGCTCCAATTTAACTGGGGACCCTGCTATCGCGAGGGTAACCCAAATGGTCTGGTAATCTTCTTTGGCAATTACATTATGTAATTTGTGACAGCTTAGTCTCTTGTTTTCGGAGTCGCTATCGCTCTTCTGGTCTTCGGAGCTACTGTCCGTCATCATTTGTACCTTTCTGTACTTTTCTTTATTGATTTTTTTCTTCCTGTCCGTGGATTTTTTTTGTCCAGATCGGCATACCCGTGCAATGTGTCCAATCTTTCCGCATTGCCTGCATGCTTTGTCCTTGAACCAGCAGTCCCTCTGGTCATGGGTGGATCTGCCGCAGCGATAACATCTCTCGAAGCCCTGTGTCATTTCATGGGTGCCGAAGTCTTGTGTCTTTTGTTGTATTTCTGCAGCTCCTCTTGCGGCTGCTTCGTATGATACAGTCATACTGAAAGCGTTGTCCAGTGTTAAATCTTTCTCAGAAAGCAGCCTTTTCTGTGTTCCTTCACTTAGGAGACCGCAGACGAATTTGTCTCGAAGATAATCTGCTAGTCCTGCCCCGAATTGGCAGTGCTTTGATAGCTTTCTTAATTCGGTGAGGTAATCAGCGTTACTTTCATTTTTGTGTTGATTCCTCTTGAAGAATTTGAATCGTTCCGCTATCAGCAGCGGTGTTGGGTTTAAGTGCTCCTGTAGGGTATCAACAATTTCTTTAAAATTCTTGTCCTTTGGTTTGGCTGGAGTGATTAAGTTTCGTAACAGCCCGTATGTCTTTGCGCCCATTAGATTTAGAAGTACTGACGCTTTTTTATCATTTTCTATTCCATTTGCGGTACAATATACCTCCACTCTTTCCACATATGTGGTCCAATCCTCTATATCGTTATCAAAAGCATCAATATTGCCAGCCTTAGGCATCCTGGAAAAAAAATGGCGCTTCCCGCGCTTTTCTTTCTTTTCTGCAGAAAAGATATGGCGCTTCCCGCGCTTCCCCGCTGCTGCTGCCGATGACAACGCTGTTTTCTGCGTTTTTTTGTTGTTGTTTTTTTAAATTTATTTGCAGGTGGAGACTCGTTCCCGCCGGACTCTCTCTGCTAGGTCTGAATGCCGACCTGCTTGCAGCGCCGGCCGTCTCCCGAGTGCTCCCTCCCCGTCTGTTACTGCTTGCCTCCGCCTTCGCTGCTTGGCCTCGCTGCAGAGCCAGCCGCTGGAGCCCCAGCCCGATGCCCAGGAAGGATTATTGCAGTACCTGCCACCAGCTCGGCTAGCTGGTGAAACCACAGCTTTTTCTTTTTCTTGCTTCGACTTTGGACGTCAGAGGAATCGATGTCCTTGAGGTGCTGCCGAATTGCAGGTAAGTCCGTTTCCAATTCGTCGCCACTGTTGTGTCCGTGTGTTAATAGAGACACTGAAGACAGGAGTTGGTTTCACAGGTGTTTACTGAACAAAGTCTGGAGGGGAACTAACTGATACAACACAATATACAGGCTTATATAGTCCGAGTGGCCATTACCGGCATTACAGTACACAGGGGGCTCTTAAAGGCACATACACTACAAGGTCAATCAAGGGAAAATAGCGTGGGTTGGCCACAAGTCGATGGAGGTGGGACTAAAACCCAACAAGTGGGAGTCCCGCCTCCAAAAGCTCCCCATTGACAAAATCCAGCCCTGCATCTCCGGCAGCACTCCCTCAGCACTGCATTGGAGCGTCAGCCTAGATTTTTCTGTTCAAGTCTCTGGATTGGGACTTAAACCCACAACCTTCTGACTCAGAGGCGAGAGTGCTACCAACTGAGTCATGGCTGACTTAAAGAGCTTTGCGACATTTCTCTGTACTGAGGACTGGGGATCCATGAGTTTGCCTTGATCGTGGCATAGAAAACTGAACATCAGCAACTGAAACCATAGCAAGAAGGGAATTTAAAAAAATTAAAGTTGCTCCTATCTGTGTGCAGCCTCTGGCAGTTTAATTGGAGGAGATGGAAGTGATATCTAGCCTTGTGGGGAGTAGATTTTTAAGTGTCCAACATCACAGTGGGGGCACACACAATTGTGATCTTTGTTTTTGGGCTGGGGAAAGGGCTTGCATTCAATGGTGCCCTTGGATATGTGCAGTCATTTTTTTTACATTATGACAGGCTATGGTTTGTGTTGGCTTGAGTTCAAATAAAATCCCAACATTTGGACGACTTTGGGTTAGTTCAGTGCTCATTCCAAAGGGAATATGCTGTGTCAGCTGTGGATCAGTGGGTAGCACTCTCGCCTTTGGGTCAGAAGGTTGTGGGTTCAAGTCCCACTCCAGAGACTTGAGCACAAAAATATAGGCTGACACTCTAGTGCAGTGCTGAGGGAGCGATGGACTGTCGGAAGTGCCGTCTTTCGGATGAGACATTAAACCGAGGCCCTGTCTGGTGGACGTAAAAGAGCCTACGGCACTATTTTGAAGAAGAGCAGGGGAGTTATCCCCAATGTCCTAGCCAATCCCTCAGTCACCATCTAAAAAAGATTATCTGGTCATTATCACATTGCTGTTTGTGGGAGCTTGCTGTGTGCAAATTGGCTGCCGCGTTTCCTACATTACAACAGTGACTACACTTCAAAAAGTATTTCATTGGCTGTAAAACGCTTTGGGACGTCCGGTGGTCATGAAAGGCGCTATATAAATGCAAGTCTTTCTTTCTTATGCTGGAGCGGCTAAGAATCTCCCTAGGTCATATGGTCAAGTGCGACTTGTGTAACTAATGGGTTTATGTCTGCAATTCAAAATGTTGCTGATCTCAGCCATATTATCTTGGGAAAGCATCAAGTCCCACAGAAAAAATTGGCCATTGGTGGAGGATTTATTCCAGGCTGCTCTTATGCACTCCTTGGCACCTGGTCATAGAATGATATTAGCAGAGGCCTGGGAGGAGATTGCATCCCCACTCTCTTGGTCAGAATGACCATGGTTAGTGTGATGAAGGAAAGTCCACAAAAGGAGAAGAGAAGAAAAATAATAATTTCCAAAAGCATTGTAAATGTATATATAAAAGACACAGCTGTAACACTTCAAGTGTCACATATGCTTTCAGAGAAACTTCCCCACTAATACAGAATACCTTCTAATCGGCCTCAGGTCCTACTTAAGGACATGTGAAAATAATGGACAGGAAAAGACCTACTGGTCCATCCAGCCTGTCCCACACAGTTGTGATGCCACTTTTGAATTTGGGGATGTACATGGCTTCTATGTGTTTTAGTTTGCTCTTAAAAACTTGCCATTTATATTCTGCATTGGTTTCATCCCTATCCAATGGGCTTGGATCATTGACCGGTTCCAAATCCTTTGCCATATTCTTAAAGTTAGTCCTTTTGAAATATAGAATTACTTGTAGGTTTTCAGTACCTTTGGTTCTACCAGCCAATTGAAACTGTATAATATTGTGGTCACTGTTTCCCAGGTGTTTTCCCACATGGAGGTCCGATACTAAGTTAGGCTCACTAGATCTGGTATATGATTTCTGGTTTCCTCTTTGACATGCTGGTACGTAACAGCAACTTGCCTTTAATTAACCTCAGGGTGTAACTGTATAATAGTTAGACCTTAATACCTTAAAGGGCACAGCTCCAGAATAATCTATTATGCATTAAATGGTATTTATACCTAGCTCTACCTCACTGCCACCTCTTTCAATGCCCCCTCCCCCCACTGTCTCTGATTTGTCACACTGCTTGTCCAATATCCAGTACTGCATAAACAGAAATTTCCTCCAACTAAATATTGTCTTCAGTCCCCACCACAAAATCCATTCCCTAGCAACCGACTCCATCTCTCTCCCTGGCAACTGTCTGAAGCTGAACCAGACTGTTTGCAACCTTGGTGTTGTATTTGATGAGCTTCTGACTGACATATCCGCTCCGTCATCAAGATCGCCTACTTCCACTTTTGTAACATCACTTGACAGCTCATCTGCTGCTGAAACCCTTATCAATGCCTTTGTTACTTCTAGACTTGACTATTCCAATGCTCTCCAGGCCGGCCTCCCATCCTTCACCTTCTATAAACCTGAGCTCATCCAAAACTCTGCTGCCCAAATCCTAACTGGCACCAAATCTCATTCACCCATCACCCCGGTGCTCGCTGATCTACATTGGCTCCTAGATAAGCAAAGCCATGATTTTAAAATTCTCATCCTTGTTTTCAAATCCCTTCATGGCCTCACCCCTCCCTATCTCTGTAATCTCCTCCAGCCCCACAACCCACCGAGATATCTGTGATCCTCTAATTCTGACCTCTTGAGCATCCACGATTATAATCACTCCACCATTGGTGGCCGTGCCTTCAGCTGCCAAGGCCCTAAGCTCTGGAATTCCCTCCCTAAACCTCTCCGCCTCTCTACCACTCTATCCTCCTTTAAGATGCTCCTTAAAACCTACCTCTTTGACCAAGCTTTTGGTCATCTATCCTAATATCTCATGTGGCACAGTGTCAAAAATGGTTTGATAATGCTCTTGTGAAGCGCATTGGGATGTTTTACTACATTAAAGGTGCTATAGAAATGCAAGTTGTTGTTGTATAATACCTCTGTCCTTATAAAGCAGCATATCCTCTGACTTACATGATTAGCACTATGGGAGATTGGCTTAAATTTGTTATTCTTCAACTCTAGCAATTTTCAGTCATCACCACCCAATAAAAATAAAAGCAAATCCAAACTGTTACACTTTATAATATAGGTGAATATTTCATTTACAAAATCACACTGCAAGCCCACATACTTTGAACCTTCAGTTTAATTTACATTTATTTGAGATCTTAACCTTAAAACAGCTCTGGGATAAAGCGGCTGTTCTGTATACAAACCTGCTTCTGCAAACAGGCCAACATCACTGTAAACACACTTAATGATCTAAGCCATATTGGCTAAATAGTTGATTTCCTGACCTCTTTATTCTGGACCTACTGGCTCCGGTTTACATACAAGCTCAATGCAACTGTTTATTTAAAAATTGAGATTTGCTCCAAGTTCCTACAGGAAATCTATTCTTCACATTATGAATGGAACAGAAGCATGGAGGCAGTGCTCCAAGGTTTTTAATGCCATGGAAGTGGATGGTGGCATTGTGCGAATTAATGCATGCAGTACTGGGACTGTACAGCGCTGACAAGTATTTCCTTCCCGTGTTATTGCACTGTACAGTGTGATTACAGTATAGGCAATAACTTTGCTTCATGTTAAGTGAGCAACTTGTTTACCACTTCACTTATCAGGGATGGTTACCTTTAACAGAATTTCAATCATATTCCCTTTGTGGGCACGGACAGCAACTCAGGTACAAAGGGACCTAAATTAGTTAGCGCCCCAAACTGGCGCAATCCCGGCGGAGCGCAGCGATGGCGTGCCGGAACGGAGAGGTCTGAGGACTGAACTAACTTCATCCTTGGGTCTCATCATCATCATTTAGGTAAACTGCAGACACCAATCGGGTGCCTTGATGCAGTTTGCCTGACAGGGACTTATCAATTTCGTCCCAGGCCATGGTCCACAGGTATGTCTGGGAGGTGGGTGAGGGGCGAGGACAGGCAGGCAGTGGTCCCCAGTTGTTTTGTGGAGCCGGGAGAAGCACTCTTGCTACTTCTGACTCCACAAGTATCTCAACCCTGGAAGTTTTAGATTTTTTTTCTGACCTGCCCTTTTAAGGATATACCGGTTGGAGCTTCTGCATCGCAAACTCCGACTTCGGCAAACAAATTTAACAATGCGGCTCCTAAATGGGAGCAGCAGCCTCATTTCAATATTGAAGTGAAGCCCGCACACAGAGCCTGCCCACAAAGTTGCCTAAAACAAAAGGCCCTGACCGATTTAGCAGTGGCCCGAATGCCCATGCAAATTGGGAGCGAGCCTCTGTCCTGCTAAATCGTTTATTGTTGTGCCCGTTTTAGGCCCGTCAAATAGGTGTTAAATTTAGACCCCAAAGTCAATGGCTGACATACACAATTTTTACCTGACTGGCAACTTGCTGTGTTATTCTACTGTGCGACATCACATTTTTAAACTATATGCAAATAATCTAACAACACAGTGGGAGAGCAAAGTACCACCACAGGAATCCACTCTTAACAACCTCAGAATTCCACTGTGCTTTTTGAAGAATGTATCTCTTTTCTGCTTAGGGATATAAATTCCTTGTAATATTAACAGACCAGTTGTTTATTGGCAAAATATTTTATGTTTAATCACATGGGCAACTCGGAGGAAAGTGACTTGATGAAGTGTTTAGAGACTATTTCTGATGACTGGTGCACTATATCTAACTGTTCAGCTAAAATGCTTACACGCCATGTAAGTTTGCTAACGAAATAATATTTTTATGTACATTTATGTAAAAAACTGAGTTGTGTGTGTTCCTTCAGAGATTCTTCCCAGGTGCCTCAAGTTTATTTCAGCTTTCTGTTGGGTTTTGTAAAATATGTTGGTGCACAGGACAGAAGATGGGGATAAGGTGCAAACTCTTTCCCTATATATTTTTTCTCCTAACAAATCAATTCATTTCAGTGAAATGTGGAATCGATTCTGCTCTTCCCCCTCACAGTTTTCTCCCAATCGCTCTTGAATGCACTGCCTCGTGCAGAGGTAGGGCTTCAGGGTAACATTCCCCAAGTGATGTACTTTACACACGGCTTAGACAATGAATATCAGCAGGCTATTGACCCATGGAAGGGCGGTACTACACCAGATCCTGTTCTCATCCTAGATCCACATAAGCACACTTTTCAGCAGGGATAACTAGACTGTGATCAGGAGTGAGAACCCTGGCTGGTTTATCCTCTTCCGCTGCTTCTTCAGGTGACCCTTCTGGCCCCAGTATTGAAGCAGCTTTTGTCTGTCTCTTTCCCATGCCTCTTCACTGCCTTACTTAGATATTTTCCCATTTTTTTATTCTCTTACTGCCTTTTCATTGCTTGACGGAGATGATCTTCATACATAATCCACCAGTTTCCACTTCTTTCAAGCTTTTAAAAAAATAAAAATTGGGGGGGGGGGCATCAGCCCATTATCTGTAAATGGCAGTGGTCAACATTTGTGACTCGTGACCTCAACCTGTTCTTTGCCCCCCGCCCCTCCACTACCCCATTTTGTTCAGTGCCATTTAAGAACATGTTTCTCTTACTGTTTCTAGTTCTGTTGAAGGGTCTACACCTGAAAAATTAGCCTGCCTTTTCTCTTTACAACTGCTGATGGACCTGCTGTGTTATTTCGGCAATTTTCTGCTTTTACATCTGCCATCTTTCCTTCTAAACAGATCAGAGATAAATAAAGAGCCGCACAACAAACAGGTTAAAGAGAGATGCATATGTTGAGAGACAGAATCAGGAGGGCGTCTCTTGGCTGCGTCAATCTGTGCAGGTGCATCAAACTAAAAGTCACAACAAGCAGAACAGCTTGTGCAGTAACAAAGTCAGGTACTAATTAAGCACTGTCAGTGGTTCTATATAAAGTTGTAGCTACAAGAATCTTAATAAAAAAGCTGAACCTTGCCTAGAGATATTTCAGATGACTGCAATCCTACTTAATAATGTGCATGTCCACAGATCCCTGAAGGTAGCAGGACAGGTAGATAAGGTGGTTAAGGCAGCATACGGGATACTTGCCTTTATTAGCCGAGGCATAGAATATAAGTGCAGGGAGGTTATGCTTGAACTGTATAAAACACTAGTTAGGCCGCAGCTAGAATACTGCGTGCAGTTCTGGTCACCACATTACAGGGAGGATGTGATTGCACTAGAGAGGGTGCAGAGGAGATTTACGAGGATATTGCCTGGGCTGGCGAATTTTAGCTATGAGGAAAGATTGGATAGGCTGGGGTTGTTTTCTTTGGAACAGAGGAGGCTGAGGGGAGACCTAATTGAGGCGTATAAAATTATGAGGGGCCTAGATAGAGTGGCTAGGAAGGACCTATTTCCTTTAGCAGAAAGGTCAATAACTAGGGGGGCATAGATTTAAGTAATTGGTAAGAGGTTTAGAGGGGATTTGAAGAGAAATCTTTTCACCCAGTGGGTGGTGGGGGTCTGGAACTCACTGCCTGAAAGGGTGGTAGAGGCAGAAACCCTCATCACACTTAAAAAGTATTTGGATATGCACTTGAAGTGCCATAACCTACAAGGCTACAGACCAAGTGCTGGAAAATTGGGATTAGGGTGGATAGCTCTTTGTTGGCCTCCTTCTGTGCTGTAAATTTCTATGAATACAGTTAAATCAACTCTTTGCTTTGTTAATTCAGTTCCACATTTTGTGATCACAATATACACAGTGGTAAAATGTTCTCCGGGTTCATGATCTGTACTTTCCACATAAATAGTACCCAGATTGTCTCCAATTAGCACTTCTTGCTATATTTATGTGGATGGGAAAATTAGGCCTGTATGCAATCAGCTAACGGATCACTCTGTTGCCGCCCAGGAATTGAAAGCCTATGGAATATAAGGGTGGGAGGGAAAATCAGATGGCAAGCCACTCTGAGCTATCCTTGCAAATCTCTTGGCAGAAAGGTCTAAAAACCTTGGGAACTTGTTCTTTCACGCCCACCCCCCCACTGTCTCTGCACCTGCTTAAAATCTGTTACATCTCCAGCTTTTTCCAGTTCTGATGAAGGGTCCCAGACCTGAAACGTTAACCCTGTTTCTCTCTCCACGGATGCTGCCTGGCCTGCTGAGTATTTCCAGCATTGTCTGTTGTTATTCCAGATTTCCAGCATCCGCAGTATTTTGCTATTATATTAGTGTTTGGTTCACTGCCACCTCTCTTCTAGAAGAAGTTCTGCTCTTCTCTCCGACAGGATTTCCGTTTGTCTATTCAGCCTTGTTCATCTTTCTTGCTTTCAGTTTCCCTTCTCGTGTTTGATCAGGTATCTGCCAAGACTCGGTTTCCACATCTCTTTCCTCAGTAACTGTCTCCGGTTCAGAGTTATTCCACGTGGGTTCCAACTGAACTTCCACCCTTCATGTTTCGGATCCACCCAGGATTACAAATATCTCTTCGATATTCATTGTTCCTCGAACTACTGCTCTCGCCGCATCTTGAGATCCACGCTCAATGCCATGCGGCGCCACATGAACAACCGCGACCTCTCTCTTCAGCAGCACCGACGCACTCTATTTCAAAGCTGTCCGGGTCCACAGTTCCATTTCACCCTTCGACGCATCTGACGCTTCAACAAAAAACTTTTTTTCTTCCTTTCTGATGTCAAGGGTCGCAAGCTTCATCAACTCTTGGACACTAACGCCTCTCCAGAACCTTCTTCCCCATTACTTTCCTCTGATCCCATCCCTTCTTCCAATCTCACCCCCTGCCGTGTTTTCACTATCCCCTCTGACCTTCCCCTCTCTGACCCTGAACAATCAGTCCTCAGCAAAGGCCTGAGCTCCATCCCCTTACGCCCCTATCTGAATGAGTTTCGAGCTCGGCACGATGCTGAGCTCTTCTTCCATCGCCTTCGTCTCCGTGCCCACTTCTCTGGCCAGGAGTCTTCCCCCCGCGTGGCTGACCCTTTCTCCCGCTTTCTAAATTCTCGCTCTACTTGGACCCCTCCCTCTGGCCTCTTACCCTCTCTAGATCTTTTCATTGCTAACTGCCGATGTGACATCGACTGTCTCCATTTCTCTGTTCCCCTCTCTCACTCCAACCTACCTCCCTCTGTACTTGCAGCACCCCGTTCTCTCCGATCCAACCCTAACATTATCATTAAACCTGCTGATAAGGGTGGTGCTGTTGTTGTTTGGTGAACCGACCTCTACCGTGCGGAAGCTGAACGCCAACTCTCCAACACCTCCTCCTACCTCCGCCTGGGCCATGACCCCACTAGCAAACATCAAGCCATTGTTTCCAAGTGTGTCACTGACCTCATTTCCTCTGGAGATCTTCCCTCTATGGCTGCCAACCTCATAGTCCCCCAACCCCACACAGCCCGCTTCTACCTCCTTCCCAAGATCCACAAACAGGACTGCCCTGGTAGACCCATCGTTTCAGCCTGTTCTTGCCCCACGGAACTTATCGCTTCCTATCTCGACTCTACTTTTTCTCCCCTTGTCCAGTCTCTTCCCACCTACACTCGCGACTCTTCCGACGCCCTCCGTCACTTTAACAGTTTCCAGTTTCCTGGCCCCAACCGCCTCTTTGTCACCATGGACGTCCAATCCCTCTACACCTCCATCCCCCACCAGGATGGCCTGAGGGCGCTCCGTTTCTTACTTGAACAGAGGCCCAACCAATCCCCATCCACCACCACCCTCCTCCGCCTGGCTGAACTTGTTCTCACATTGAACAACTTCTTCATTGACTCCACTCACTTCCTCCAAATTAAAGGTGTTGCTATGGGAACCCGCATGGGCCCTAGCTATGCCTGCCTGTTCATGGGATATGTGGAACATTCTTTGTTCCAGTCCTACTCAGGACCCCTCCCTCACCTCTTTTTCCGGTACATCGATGACTGTATTGGTGCCGTTTCCTGCTCACGCCCTGAACTAGATAAGTTCATTCACTTTACTTCCAATTTCCACCCTTCCCTCACCTTCACATGGTCCATCTCCGACTCTTCCCTTCCCTTCCTTGACTTCTCCGTCTCCAATTCTGGCGATCGGCTTTCGACAAACATCCACTACAAGCCCACCGACTCCCACAGCTACCTGGACTACACTTCCTCCCACCCCGCTTCCTGTAAGGACTCTATTCCATTCTCCCAGTTTCTCCGTCTCTGCCGCGTCTGTTCTGACGATGCCACCTTCCATGCTAGTGCTTACGACGTGTCTTCCTTTTTCCTCAACCGAGGATTCTCCTCTACTGTGGTTGACACGGCCCTTGACTGTGTCCGTTCTATTTCCCGCACTTCTGCTCTCACCCCTTCCCCTCCCTCCCAGAACCATGATAGGGTTCCCCTTGTCCTCACCTTTCACCCCACCAGCCTTCACATTCAACGGATCATCCTCCGCCATTTCCGTCACCTCCAACGTGATCCCACCACCAAACACATCTTCCCCTCACCTCCCCTTTCAGCATTCCGAAGGGTCCGCTCCTCAATCACCCCCAACAGCCCTTCTCCTTCACCTGGCACCTTCCCTTGCAAATGCAGGAGATGCAACACATGCCCTTTTACCTCCTCCCTTCCCACTGTCCAGGGCCCCAAACACCCCTTCCAGGTGAAACAGCGATTTACTTGTACTTCTTGCAATTTAGTATACTGTATTCGCTGCTCACGATGCGGTCTCCTCTACATTGGAGAGACCAAACGCAGCTTGGGCGACCGCTTTGCGGAACACCTCCGTTCAGTCTGTAAGGGTGACCCCGAGCTTCCGGTCACCTGTCATTTTAATTCTCCACTTCACTCCCACTCTGATCTCTCTGTCCTCGGCCTATTATATTGTTCTAACGAAGCTCAACGTAAGCTCGAGGAACAGCACCTCATCTTTCGATTGGGCACTTTGCAGCCTGCCGGACTCAACATCGAGTTCAACAATTTCAGATAATAATCCCTGCCCCCATTTTTCATGCAGTATGGTTTTGCCATTCCCATTTGCAACATTTTCACAGCATGTTCTTTCAATTCCTTCCTCCCCTCCTAAACCCCCCCCCACCCCCCCGTCTTTGCACCTGCTTAATATCTGTTACATTTCCAGCTTTTTCCAGTTCTGATGAAGGGTCCCAGACCTGAAACGTTAACTCTGTTTCTCTCTCCACGGATGCTGCCTGGCCTGCTGAGTATTTCCAGCATTGTCTTTTGTTATTCCAGATTTCCAGCATCTGCAGTATTTTGCTATTATATAATTTTTTTTTCGTTGTTCTCAAGATGTGAGAGATACTGGAAAGGCCACATTTATTGGCCATCCCTAGATAACCTTAAAAAGGTAGTGGTGGGCCTCCTTCTTGAAATAATGTAGTCCTTGTGCTGATGGCGCTCCCACAATCTTGTTACGGAGGGAACGTCGGGATTTTGACCTAGTGACAATGAGAGAATGGCAGCATAGTAGGGAATTGCAGGATTTTGACCCAGAGACAATGAAGGAACAGCGGTATATGTCCAAGTCAGGATGGTGTGTGACTTGGCGGGGAACTCGGAGGTGATGGTTTTCCCATGACGCTTCTGCTCTTATCCTTGTCAGGGCTGAGAGACGCTGTCGACGTAAGCTTGGTGAGGTGCTATCGTGTATCCTTACAGATAGTATTTACTGTAGCCACAGTACACTGGTGGTGGAGGGGATGGATAATAGATGGGGACGAGGCCTTGAGGAGTCAGGAGGAGAGCCACTCATGAACAGGGAGACCTAAAGAGAGAGTTGGCCTATTTCTGTGCTGTAAAATTGTATAATTCTATTAAATATTTGAAAAATAAACATTAAAAACATATTTGGAAAGCGCAGGAAATATGACTCAGAGCCAAAGCAGGCGCAAGAAGCCAAACTGCCGTCTTCTCTGCTATAAAATCCTCTGATTCTATGCTTCAAGAGAAGGAGAACATAAAGTACATTTGTTGAGGTGCTGAATGGAATATTTGTGAGACTTGGATTGTCTTTATCAGCCTTATTCTCCAGAGCTCCCTAAACTGGTCCATCACCTCTTCACTTTCAAGAACTTTCTCAAACCCATCCTTTCATCCTAATCTCTGCCCCTATTTTCTGTTCCTTCTATCTATTTCTAGTTTTTTCTTCTCTCCCCATGTAAGGCACCTTGGTGGGGGGAGGTGTTTCTAAGTTAAAGTTATGGTTGTCGCTGTCGCTTACTCACCAATATGATTCTTTGTCTAATCTCCTGAAACATGCACTGAGGTGTTGTGGAGAAAAAGGGCTTGTAAAGCACCATTTGTTCATCACCTGGCCAACCGCCTTTCCTTCTCTTTTGAGCACTGCACTCTGGGAAGGATGGCCTCACTGTAGTTAGCTTGCGTCTATACTATAACATTTTTAGCCAACCTTTGCCTTGCAAACAAAACTGATACTTCTGGCTGATTTGTAATTAGCTGAAGATTTGTGGAGCATTTTATAGGGCACTTCTAGGCTACAAGATGTCTATACTGCCACGCAGTTCGCACATTACATCGCATGAAGGCGAAGCAATGGTGTTCAATGGTCGTGGAAGTCATATACAATATTGCATACCTAATTTCTTCACGACTCACCAGCTCAAGGTTCAGGATATTGAGCAAAGAACTGCATTCATGAGTAGACTATTAACATGATTTATTTTTATTTAACAGAAATTTTCTTATGTGTTAACTCTTACATATAGCTGTGCCCTGGTTCTGCTTTAATTCCTGGGGATTGGTCTGTTTTCAGTTGCCTCCAGTACTTTTGTTGTTTACATTATGTGCAGCTTCACTTCCTAATCAGTCTTTAAAATGAAATGGCATATCAGACAAATTAATAGAAGCACTCTCTTTGCTGCCCTTTGTTTAATGACTATAGCCAGTAAGCATATTCATTATATGCACATATTAGATAGTTCTGCCCCCGGGAGCAGCAAGCACTCTTCAGCTGAACAGCTTAATAACTGTGTGCTTACTGTGTTTGATAACTGCTCTGATAACACATCAACTGCAGCAAATCATGTACTTTCAAACCAATACAGTTACACTTTCTCATCCAGTCAATACAAGACACATCGATAGTGGTGAAATTACAGTACAGCCCGAGTATTATCTGAAACTGAAGATTTCTTTCTTTATTCCCTTTTCTACCCCTCCCTCAGTGATGTACTTTAATCTAGTAACCCAAGTCTCATTCTGTTCTTTCATGCGTTTCTCAAAACGTTTCCAGCGCTGTGAAACCAGACTGTGTTTGATGTGCTATGGTATTTACACTGCATATCTTTGCAAGTTAACGTCCAAAAATTACAATTGTGTGAAGCATTTCAATATGTATTTTAAATCTGCAGCAGCCCAGCAAGCAATGTAATTAAAAAGAAAACTTTTAAAGAACAGTAGCCCCTCGCTATGTACGTACCCCTCCCTCACTGATATGACACACATAGTTCCCTTGCTGATAGCTTTTTTTCCCAAAATGCTCTGTCTGCTGGCCTACCATAGTGTTGCACACCGAATCATGGCCAAGTGTAGTTTTCAGGTGAAGAGGGGTTAGACGGTGAGAATTGAACCAGGTTGCACAGACAAAATTCAATCCCCCTGTTTAAATTCATACATTCTGCCCTTCGTTTTATATTTGCATTTTAAATTCTGTCCTCATTTTTATATTTAAAGTGCCTCTACTGGAAGGAGGGCGTAATTACAGCACGACAAATTTACATAGGCAGTTTTCATTATGAACATAGATACAGTCATTTAAAATGGAAAAGTTTGATAGGAATTACACACAGACTTCAGTTCCCCTAGTTTTGTAATATATTATTAGTCGTGGCTTTACACACGGTAAGTCGGAGAATATTGTCTCTCAAATTACCTGTCTCCACTGTCTTTGTGTTACTGGTTCTGTCTCTCTCAGTCTCTTTTCTTCCGTTTCTCTCCACTCAACTCTTTTTGCTTTTCTCTTTTTTCATCTTTCCTTGTTTCCTTTCAGGTGGGAGTTGGTGGGCAATATGGCACAGTGCAGAGGGGAAAGGAGCCACCAGCAGCTGCAGGCTGCTTTTGGGGTAGATGTTGTGGGGGAAAATGTGGCCACATGGGCTCCCTTCCTATCACTCATATGTCCCCAACACCCTCACTCCTACTGTGTCCCCTACCCTTTCACCTTCCCATTTCCCTTCTTAGCACATCATCATTCCCATCACTAGCCCTATCCCTATCTCTTCTCCTTTGAACTATGCACTCAACCCCTTTATCCCCCCCCTCTCTCTTGCTCTGCCATCACTCACCTCACCCTACCCTTAACCCTACATTAAGTCCCTCCACGCCCACTCGCTCTCCCAAGGGCATGTGATGTGATGCCAGAGGCTCCCCTCACCTTTAACAAGTTTCTCTCCTCCCTTTGACTCCCTTCCCCTTCCCCTCCTTCCTTTCCTAGCTTTCCCCTCAAAGAGGCTTTATGTGCTTCAAAATTCAACTTGTTTCTTTTACTTTAAAAAATAAATCAAATTATAATGAATGTTCTGGGTGGAAAACGGGGGCATAAAGGATCAATTTTGCACATCTATGTCCCACGCCACATTGACCATGGACGGTATCCAAGCATCCGGAGAGGCTGCCTTGAACAGACGTTAGGCCCCTTTCAGATGTTAATGAGGGGCCCAATGCTTGTTTAAAGACCCTTTCCAGAAATTGGACAGCGTCGAGAGGTGCAGGCGCCGGGCCTGCTCCACTCTGGTTTTACAGCGTTTGTTGTGGCTCAACCAGCGGCCACCAACAAACAGGTAACTTTTTTTTAAAAATTATCTTCATGTGTAGCCAGGAGGCGCAGGAGCATTGCCCTTTATTAACTCAACAAAACACGGGCACGGTAATTAGCTGGTTTCAAATTTCAACTGATTTTTTTTTTGTAAAGCAAAGTAACATTACATGAAGAAAGGCCAATACGCTATCTTCTTCTCACCATCTTTCACTTTCTAATGTTTATAGAATACAAAACAAAGACTACAAAGGATGTGTAATCAGAACACTGAAGGAAAAAAAATTGCAGGGCTACGGGGAAAGGGCGGGGGAGTGGGACTAGCTGAAGGGCTCTTGCAGAGAGCCGGCACGGGCTCGACAGGCCGAATGGCCTCCTTCTGTGCTGTAATCTATGACACTCTCTGTGTCTCTCACATATACACAGCCTTCCTTTAAGAAAAGGAATGACTTGTTCTTAGTAAAGCTTTTAAAATTTGTCCTCTAGCTTTCTTCAAATAATTTTGAAAACTGTTTGAGCAGAAACTACTGGAAGCAAAAGAAAATATAAAATATTGGGGTTGTTAACACATTTGAGAGAGGTTTGCATCCCCTAAAGTTGGATTGGCTTTATTCATTGAACGCAGCAAGACCGGAAAAATCAAAAGGCCATAAACTGTTTGTAGTATTGGATTTTTAACAATAGTCCTGATGAAATCCTTTTTTTAAATGATTCAATTCCACAATTATAGTGACTAATAATTGTAGCTGTGTTGTGTAGGCTTACTCCAGGTGTTATTCACATTTCTTTTTAGTTGTCTTTTCTATGTGTAGATAATAATACTAGAGAGCAGATCCATTTTAAGTTCTCTTATGTTTGGTTTAAATGTGATACATCACTCACCTCCATCAGCATTACCCTTACAGTCTCTGATAAAGTAACCTCAGAGGAGGTCCTCCCACTCCATGAATGTGATTTTTCATTTCCCAGATTGCCTGCCTGTACAGCCACCTGGGTAAAATTGCCAATTTTGTGTCAGTTATGCCACGAGGCCGGTTTTGTGCTGCAGACTCATGGATACTGGAACATAAACTGAGATTCTCCAGATTAATTTATCTTACTCTTAAGAGCCACCAAGCAGTAAAACCCCATCTCATGCGTCTGTGCTAGGTAGAAACGCACCACCAATCGCCTGATTAAAGACTATTTTAAGTATAGACTTTCAAAGCACTTAGAAGATCCAGAGTTTTTTTTATCCACAATCAATCCTATCACTTTATCCTTGGTTTCTCTTTTTTAATTGTTTTTTTTCCCCCAATTGTCTCTGGGAAGATGATTCATAGCTAATGGGCTGTTGAAACCCTCCAATACCTAAGGTGAACATTCTTCATGTGTGCATGTTAGCAGGATATTTAATTATGGGGGCATCACAGTGAAAATCATCCTATCTCAAGCAGATATGCAGCAGGGGTCACTAGACAGCAATCAGCAGCAGGAGCCTTAGTTAATTTGTTTCCCTTCCTTAGCTTTGGCACTGAGCCCCATTGCAGTGTCTCCACCATTGCGTCAGATCAGATCAGCTAACTTCACAGAAGGATTGAGCTGGGCTCTTCCTTTATGGCTCAGCACCATATCACATTTGGTCTCACTTTACTGCAATAATCAATGGAATAGCACTATATTCTATTTGACTCTTCCAGGAAATAATTGTGGGTTGTTTTGTAATTGGTTAAAGATTGAAGCTGTTACACAACAGTCAATGCTTGAAACCCTGAAAATAAAACCTCAATTCCAGTTCTAAATACAGATCTTTCTGTTCTTTGGCAGGTCATTTAAAACCAGGATGGCTATGAAGATGTTCAAATAATTACTTCTGAGAGGAGATATTCCCATCAGAGAGACAATAGCACACTCTCTGTAAGTCTCTAATTAATTCACTCATAGTCCATTTACTTTTAACAACTAGAACTTGAAAATTGAACACCTAACTCTCTGGGGAAAGTAGAGAGCTAACAGAATTATGCTTACAGTTGGATTGAGATTCTCAGCTCTTCAAGAAGGAAAGAAAAACCTGAAGAAAAAAGAATCACAAACCTCAGCTACATGCATCCATATATCAGGCACTAATCTATCAATACCGACTGATGGGATATTACATTTACTCTTATATGAATCAGGCCCTTTCATCACCTTTTAACACTGCAATTGTTGTCAGCAATTGTTGTCAGCAAAAACAATCACTATCGGAAGTACTTCCTGGCTGTCTCAATAGCAACATAAACCCTCCAAATAGGCTGTGGGGTAGCACAGCGCCTTTAAGCAACAGCACATGTTTGCTTCATGAATGTGAATGCAAATGACTGTTCTGATGAATTATCTTGTGAATTAATCTAAATTGGTCTGAGAGGCTGCACAAAATGGCAATGTTTCTTCCCACTCTAAAGTGCAGAGTCAGTCGTGATATTCTAAACATACCTGAGCACATTAAACTCTTTAGACCAGCCTCTTAACAATCTCTAAATGAATACTGTGATAGTTTTCAATTCTCCTGATGGCATTCCTATTGGTGCTTACATTCCATGATTAGATGGTGCCTGGCAGCACTGAAGGGATAAATATGCAGAGTTTGGCTACAGTGTTGTTCAGGGGTTCTTGTGCTGAACCCCACACTATACTTAAGAAGACAAAATTGGGAGGTCGTGCAAAATGGGCAATAGCGAATCAGCAGCCAGGGCACTGTGGAGTAACTGGCCCACCGAATATACCTCCCTCCTCTTCTCAACTCTTGATTGCTATCCAGAGACCCAGCTTCTCTCGTCTTTCCACTTAACTGAAGTCCCTCATCCCTGGCAGCATTCTGGTAAATCTTTTCTGCACCCTCTCCAAGGCTCTGACATCCTTCCTAAAGTGTGGTGCCCAGGATTGAACACAATACTCCAGCTGAGGCCTAGCACAGTGATTTATGAAGGTTTAGCATAACCTCTTTGCTTTGCTCCAGTATTAAGTAGCTTTACATAAATCTCCTTTGTAAAAAGCCTTCTTTCCTTATAAAACTCACCCTCCCATCCATCTATTAAATATCACTAAATATCTGAGCCTTTGTAGCGATCCTACAATTGAAATCCTGGATGGTGACTTATGTTGCAGTAAGCATTTTCACTCAGTGTGATTGTGAGGTAAAGTTTCTCTTCACCTTTGAGACAGAAAGACTTTTCCAGCTGCTCTGGAGACAGCTGAGTATCATCCCCTGCAGCTGTCCCAGCAGTCAGCAGACAGGTCGCAGGATGGGATGCTGATCATTCCAACCAACACAGAGAATCCAACAGCTAAGAGGCCACATTAGCTGCCAGCTGTACCTCACAACTCAGGGCTAGTGCAGAACAATTGACATT
The DNA here is from genome assembly GCF_052327205.1 of Somniosus microcephalus. Classification (NCBI taxonomy): domain Eukaryota; kingdom Metazoa; phylum Chordata; class Chondrichthyes; order Squaliformes; family Somniosidae; genus Somniosus; species Somniosus microcephalus. The sequence continues at coordinate 99,416,795 of NC_141000.1, read as the reverse complement.
ACAATACAAGGGATTATTTTCTGCTTAATAAATTATGCCCTGTGACCTGCAGCCAGGATATCCCACTTGGGTTACATCTCTGGACAGCTTTGTTTGGAGACAATTCCCCTATGTATCCTTGGTAAAATCGTATTTAGACTGGGCCAGCTAGCAAGGTACAAAACTATGTTGTGGTCAGGCTGAATTCATTGGGCCCACCCCCCCGTGCTAGTATAGATACTGAGAAACCAGCCCCTTTGGATTGGAGCAGCAAATACGCCAACAGAAACTGGTAGGGAGAGAAGACAAAAAACTCAGCACAGTAACCTTTCCTTGTGTGCATTGATAAAACATGCCAAATACCTGAATTAGGAAAGAGTTTCAAGCGATAAAATCAGAGTACCTGTATCAAAACCCCTTGTTCTAGCTGCATAAAATTTTAGCTATGGCTGAGGTTTCTTCTGTGTACTATGTGTAGTAAATATTAAACAACGACTTGCATTTATACAGAGCCTATAATGTAGTAAAAATGTCCCAAGATGCTTCACATGAGCGTAATCAGACAAAGGTTAAGCTTAAAAAAACATTTATAAGACATGGATTTCCAATCTCGTCACACATAGCACACAAAGGAAAACTTCCCCAGTGTCTTGCATGATTTGTAGTGGGAAAACTAAGGGTACAATTATACTGCCGCTTGACTACTGAAGTGAAGTGGTTTGGGATGCACATTAACAGGAAAGTGTCAACATAATGACCCCGAAATTCCGTTCCCTACGGGTGTGTACGCGCGGTGTACTCACCCGTAGGGCCAACGGACGTGCCGGTTTCACGCATGCACTGCGCATGCGCTGGAAACCGGAACTTCCGTTCTCTGAAGAAAGTGGTTCGCAGGTCAAACGCCTACGCCGGAGAGGCAGCGTGTACGCCTGGAACTTCCGTTTTTTGAGGTTGATGCAGTCCGGGTAAGTCGGTAGCAGCTGCGCCTGGAAAAGCAGGCACAAGGCCTGCTTTTAACAAGGTAAGAGGTGGTATCAGTAAAAGAATTTTTTTTTTTTAAACACTTATTTATCATTTTAAAATACTTTAAAGAAAGGTAAGTTTATTTTTAGCCCCGTTAAAAACTTTAATTATTTTTTCCAAAAATTTAAATTTGTTTAAAATAGTTAATTTATGTAATTTATAGTCATTTTTAAAATGTGATTTTTAAAAAAAAATTATTTGAAGTTTTACTTATGTTTTGAAGGTGCTCTCTATTCATAGATTTGACAGGCCTTCCTGTCAAATCTATGAATGGAGATTCCCTGCTCCAATTGGCTCCCCATGGCCCACGTGATCCCAGGGACGCTGTGAACTAGCTGCACCCCTGGGATACGCGTGCCCTGCACGCCGGCAGTTTGAGGAGGCACATCAACGGAATTCTATGCCGGCCCAGAGCATTACGGTTGCACGGTTGGTTTGTGCAGGTCGGGGGCTTACGCCCGCGGGAAGCCTCCGACCGGAATTTCTGGGCCATCATGGGAGTACGATCAGCAATCTAACTCCCAGGTGTACTAAAATAAAAAATGTGGGATCATCTCCAGTGGGCACTCGTCTGATTTTGCATTACATGTAGCATCATTCTGGCCTGTTGCAAGTCCACCTTTTAAAAGTGCCGAGGTGTTTCACTGGACCACCTGGGAACTTTATAAACTTATCTTTGTATCGCTTTAATGTTAGGATAGAGTTAACATTCCTGTCCACTCTCTTCTTCCATTAAAGATTATCCCTCCAGGGACCGGAGCTCTGAGCATAAAGGTGCTATATAAATGCAAGTTGTTTTGTCTGCCCAGAGGACATCACACAACACAGTGACCAGTCAGTAACCAGTAGCTGTAGAATAAGTGCACCTTGGAAAATAGGGAAAAATGCTAATTTTGGCTGCTTTCTGGATAAAAAAAGTTATGTGCATAAAACACACCTACAGCTAATCAGGTTCCAGAAAACAGCCAGAATCAGAACTAAGAATTTAAAGCTAGAAATTCAGGAACCAGGTGGTTTCTTTGTTCTTTTAATGAAACTAATCCTTTTCCTGAGCTCCTGAACTGACTTCAAAGTCTTTCATCTCCTTCAGATGGTTTTAGCATAGGCCAGTCGAGTACTTGCAATTCTGTCCTTTGGACCAGCGCTCCCTCTCCCAAGAGGTACAGTGCTGGCCTTCTGGGGATCTTATCTGGGAAAAGAATGGGAATGTTGTTGACATACATACAACAACAACAACTTCCATTTAAATAGCACCATTAACGTAATAAAACATTCCAAAGTGTTTATCAGACACAAATTGGCACCATGCCAAAGAACGAGATATTAGAAGAAGCCAAAGAGGTAGGTTTAAAGGACAGTCTTAAAGGAGGAAAGCGAGTTAGAGAGACAGAGAGGATTAGGGAGAGAATTCCAGAACTTGGAGCCTAGGCAGCTGAAGGCACAGCCACCAATGGTGGGGCGAAGAAAATGGAGGATGCACAAGAGGGCAGAGTTGGAGGAGTACGGCAATCTCGGAGGGTTGGGCTGGAGGAGGTTACAGAGATAGGGAGGGGCAAGTCCATGGAGCGATTTGAACTTGAGGATAAGAATTTTAAAATTGAGGTACTGGTGGACTGGGAGCCAGTGTAGGTCAGTGAGCACAGGGGTAATGGATGCAGGGACTTGGTGTGAGTTAGGATATGGGCAGCAGAGTTTTGGATGAGCTCCAGTTTATGGGGGGTTGGGGGGGTGGGGTGGAAGACGGGCAGCCAGCCAAGAGAGTATTAGATTAGTCGAGTTTGGAGGTAACAGAAGCATGGGCTTCTGTTTTAGCAGCAGATGGGCTGAAGCCAGGGTGGAGACAGGCAATATTACAGAGGTGGAAATAGACGATCTTGGCGATGGAGAGCATGAGGTCGGAAACTCAGTCCAGGGTCAAATAGAACACCAAGGTTGCAAACAGTCTGGTTCAGCCTGAAACCGTGGCCAGGTACGGGGATGAAGTAGGTGGCTGGGGAATGGAGTTTGTGGCGGGAGCGGAAGACAATGGCTCCTGTCTACCCAATATTTAATTGGAGGGAATTTCAGTTCATCCAGGCTTTCAAGTACTCCCAGTCAAATATAGCATAATTAGATACAGAGTAAAATTCCCTTTACTCTGCCCTAACAATGTGCCCCAGCCTGAAACTTAGAGCGACACCTCGTACTACATCAATGGGTCATTTCCCACTTGAGCCTTCTCTAAAATTGCCAATTTAGTGCCAATTCATGCTGAATTAAAGGCAGTTTTGTGCTGTGTGCTATGGTAACATTACCACCACAGTAGCAGTAATCAACAATCAAGCTATGCTCTATTTATGGTCTCTTGACTAATAGAGAGCCTATCAGAGACTGCATAGCTGGTCAAGAATAGAAATGAATGTTAAAGAAATTGGTGCAGAAACAGATGATCAAATACCCAATTGAATAATATGGCTCCAATCTTCCTGGGACAATGCAGCTGCCATGTGTGCAATGTAAGGAATCAGTGTTGAACAATATAGACTAAAACTCTGCTTGACTCCCTTCTGGGATCAGAAAGACATTTTGTATAGTTTTCACTTCTTGGAACTTTTACCTCAGGAGATTAAATAAGTTGACAGTCTGTACATTGGACAAATGGGCTTGATGAGCGAAATTGCCTTTTTGTCATTGTGTCCTTTTTTTTTTTAAGTACAGACAATACTTTCACCAAGCATCTCATTACACACACACACAGTGTTGCTGCTGTAACCAAAGCTTGAACAGCAAGATACCATGTAGTTATTGATTAATAAACAAAGTGACTTTAAAGCAATTGATTTTGAGTAAATTATTTACAGAAAGGGCCAGGGTTGCTCAATTGGTGGATTTTCAGGAAGGCTCAGTTCCAGGAGCAGCTTTCTCCAAAAGACTCCATTACCAACACCACCATACTGGTGACAGTGACAAGTCAGTGCTGCAGCGAACCCTACATCTGCTGCAGTGTGAACTTGATCAATGCAATTTTTGTATTTCGACCTAATTAGAACAGGAATAAAAATTAATTTGGGCCTATTAATGTCACTGGTGATGTGGGCTCATTGTATTATTTGTTAACTTAATATTAATTGCCAGAACTTCGGGTCCCCATGGGTGAGTACGCGCTGGGTACTCACGCGTAGGCCCAATGAAAGTGCCGGTTTCGTGCATGCACTGCGCATGCGCGGGAAACCGGAACTTCCGTTCCCTTAAAGGAAGGGGTTCACAGGTCGAACGCGTGCACCGGAGAGGCAACGCGTGCGCCTGGAGCTTCCATTTTTTCCCCCAGGTTTTTCCGGGAGGGTAAGTCTCCAGGAGCTACGCTTTTAAAAAGCAGTCGCAAGGCCTGCTTTGAACAAGGTAAGTGGTGAATTAAGTAAAATTAAAACATTTTTTCCACAGGTTTATTATTTTTAAATACTTTAAAAGGTAAGTTTATTTTTAGCCCCATTAGAAACTGTAATTAATGTTTTCAAAAATGTAAATTATTGTTTAAAATAGTTATTTTATGTAATTTATAGTTATTTTTAAAATGTGATGTTTAAAAAAAATGTATTTGAAGTTTTAGTTATGTTTTGGGGCTGAATTGTATTCATAGATTTGACAGGTCTTCCTGTCAAATCTATGAATACAGATTCCCTGCTACCATTGGTTCTCCATGGCCCACGTGATCCAGGGGACGCTTCGAACTAACTGCGCGCCGGCAGTTGGAGCAGGCCCAGGATCGGAATCCCACGCGGGCCCACAGCAGAACGACTGGCGCGCTAGGTAAGTGCAGGTCGGAGGCTTGCACCTGCGGGAAGCCTCCGACCCGAATTTCTGGGCCAATGTATCATTGTACTCATCCCTATGTACAGTGGATACCATAGAATGTCTAGCAAGGCCCTGTCTCTTTAAGTTAGACCAGCATGGGGGCAAAAGGTCAGACTTTTTGACTGAAATATTCTTCTAGCAAAGAAAAACACCTTTTTTCCCTGACCCGCAGACACCCATTCTGTGTTTTAATTTATATCCATTTTTAAGATCTCTTCATCCTTGTACTTGATTTCATAATGACACCATTATATATATGTTTTTCTATGTGTCACAAGTAAGGTCTCCACAGGGGAAATAAGTGAAAATCAGTTTGTCAGAGTCGCTTTTGTTGAGAAAGCTGTGGGAGATCTCCAGGAAAACTGTGAATAAAAATAACTTAACCCCACTATTTAGTCTATCGTTGTTCTTTGAACAAACTTTAATCATCAATGGCTCCAGGATACAGTGAGCTGGTGTATTAACATGCTGTGACGTAACATACTAAGATGAAAGCTACTTGTTATTTTGTCTTGCCACTTCTCCCACAGTGGACATCTGGGGCAACACCGAGTAGAGATGAGGATCTTACCCCAGAAGAAAGGAGGAAGGATGCTGCAGCCCAGAGAACCTTACAGCACCAATGGAGGCCATACAGCCCCATCGAGCCTGTGCCGGCTCTTTGAAAGAGCTTTCAAATTAGTCCTACTCTCCTTCCCCAGAGCCCTGCACTCGTGACTTCCTTGTACAACTCCCAGCCTTTTCAGTGGGGGAATGGTCCTTCTAGCAGGCAGATATAACAATGGGGGGGAAATTTCAAAGAAATCTGGTAATTCATAAAGCTGCTGATCTGATCAAATATTAGCCCAGCCAGCACACATTGTTAAGCATACAAACACTGCCCAGAATCAGACTTCCGAATCAGCTGCAAACCACTATCAGGCTTACTGCCTATCATACTGTACAATGGAAAGTTTACTATATTTAGTATGTTATGAATGTAATGTATAGCTGTGCTTTAATTGCAGAATGATTGCAGCAGTATTAATAAAACAATGGCAACAAACTAGAAACAAGGATGTAGGAAGGAAGGAAAGAATATAGGAACAGGAGTAGGTAGGCCATTCAGCCCCTCGAGCCTGTTCTACCATTCAATTAGATCATGGCTGATCTGTATCTTAACTCCATCTACCAGTCTTGTCTCCGTAACCTTTAATGCCCTTGCCGAATGAAAACCTATCAATCTCAGTTTTGAAAATTTTCAATTGACCCCCAGCCTCAACAGCTTTTTTGGGAGAGAGTTCCAGATTTCCACTACCCTTTGTGTGAAGGAGTGCTTCCTGACATCACCCCTGAATGGCCGAGCTCTAATTTTAAGGTTGTGCCCCCTTGTTCTGGACTCCCCACCAGAGGAAACAGTTTCTCTCTACCTGCCCTATCAACTCCTTTAATCATCTTAAACACACCAATTAGATCACCTTTCATCTTCTATACCCAAGAGAATACAATCCTAGTCTATGCAACCTGTCCTCATAATTTAACCCTTTTAGTCCTGGTATAATTCTGGTGATTCCATGCCTTCTGTTGCCTAGGCCCTAATTCTTGAATTCCCTGCCTACATCTTTCTGCCTCTTTACCTCTCCTTCCTCCTTTAAGATGCTCCTTAAAACCTATCTCTTTGTCTAATTTTTACTTATGTGGCTTGGTGTCAAATTTTTTGTCTTATAACACTCCTGTGAAGTGCCTTGGGACATTTTAGTACATTAAAGGCACTACTGTATATAAATACAAGTTGTTGTTGTTTCTGTGATGAATCCCTTCCTTGGCTAATATATTCTTCCTGAGGTGCGGTGCCCAGAACTGAACACAGTACTCTCAATGGGGTCTAACCAACACTTTATATAACTAACATAACTTCCACCCCTTTGTATTCCAGCCCCCTTATAAGGGCCAACATTCCATTAGCCTTCTAAATTATTTTTGTACTTGTCCACTAGCTTTTAGTGATTTCTCTACTTGGACCCCTAACTCTCTCGGCTCCTCCACAGTTCCCTGCTTCTCACCATTTAGAAAATACACCGATCTATCTTTCTGAGGTCCAAAGTGGATGACCTCACACTTCCCCGCACTGAACTCCACCTACTACAGTTTTCTTGCCCACTCAAGTAATCAATGTCCCTTTGAAATTTTCTGCTCCCATCTACACTATTTACTGTACCACCTAACTTGGTGTCATCAGCAAACTTGGATATACGGCTCTCTATTCCTTCATCTAAGTCATTTATAAATATATAGTGAAAAGCGGAGGCCCCAGTACAGACCAATAGTCACATCCTGCCAATTTGAATACCTACCCATTATCCCTACTCTGTCACCTACGTCCTGACCAATTCGCTACCCATATCAATAGGTTACCTTCCATGCTTTCCCTTTTTAAAAAAAAAGTCTTATGTGGAATACCTTCTGGAAGTCCATATAAATAACATACATAGAAGCTCCCTTATCTACTACATTTATTACATCTTCAAAAATGTAACTAGATTCATTAGACATAACTTATCCTTTGCGAATCCATGCTGGCTTTCTCTGATGAGTTCATATTTGATCAATTGCTCAGTTGCTCTGGCTGAGATTTTCCAGGAGTCAGTGGACGTGATCGGTGGCGGGTCGGGTGGGAGTGTTCTTTTCTCCCAGCGGGTCGGGACCCCGCTGTGAACCCACCGCCACGCGCCTTTCCCAATGTTGGGTCTGTCAGCGCTGAGCAGACCCAACACGCAGTGGCGGGGGACCCAATTCAGGTAATTATGACCTTGTTTAAAGATCATTAAGAATACATTTGAGCTCACCTTTTGATTTTACATGCTCGCCCACAGGGTCCACATTGGTTGTGGACCACGTCCGTCAAGCTGAGGCGGGAGTTCAGTGGCCATTGAATCAGCTGTTGAGTTGACAGCTTCAAATGTACAGTAAAAGCTCGCACCTTAGAGAGATATCTTCCCTCAGCAACAAGCTCTTCCTCACTGCATTTCCACAACAGATTCACCATGCTGCAAGTCTCCATTCAGTCTGACCTCATTACCTCTCGCCATTGATAGGTCGCTTCTGTCATCTCTACTTCACCTGCCATCTATTCCATCAGCATGGATGCCCTTTATACTCTCTCAACTTGGTCCTCAGAATCCAACCATGATCAGCCTCAACACCAGCAGCACCAACAATACCAATCTTCTCTGCAATCACCTGATGCTGCACAGGACAGAGGGCATCAGCACCCAACCACATTGCTGCCCAGGAATGGCCTCACCCTGGCCAGAGTTACTTCACTTGACACTGTACAGCGTGGCTGCCACATGATGCACCAGGTTGGCATGACCCCACACCAACACCATAAAGCATCTTTACAATGCCCAAGCCATTCCTTTCACACATCACCATTGTGGGGGGGTACCGTTATGTCTCACCATTCACTGAGCCACTTCCAAAGGTGCACACAAATCTATCCAAGAACGCAAAGTGTTGAAAATAAAGGTTTCAATGTTTGACAGCACATTAACAGAAACTTTACATGAACATTGCATAAAACAGGTGCCTAACCTTGTGTGTTGTTAGTTGGTATGATTGCACTAGGATGAGGGTGAGTATGAGGGGAGGCTAGTGAGATGGGGATGTGATATAGATACAGAGGTGCAAGGTAAGTTGGTGTGAGAAGGATGTGCAGGTGTAGGGTAGGGAAGGCAGAGTGATGGAAATGTGTTGAGAGGCACAGCAAGATGAGGTTGAATATGGCTTTGTACTAACATTTCATGATCTACTGAGATCATTGAAATGTTTGCTGCACTGCACCCAGGTCCTCCTGACCACATCCCTGCTTGTGCCCTCCTCTGTAATGTGCAACCAGGCTGTGTTGATCTCCATGGGAAGGGAAGAGGACCTCCATGTATGCTTTGACATATGGAGAGAGTCAGGGGAGAGCCTGGGTGCAGCCCTGTGCCTTTGTGCAGTAGAACACTGACAGCACAACTATCAAAATAAAGTTGGCCATGGTCCCTTTAAGGAAACCAGCTGATGACGCATCATCAAATGACATCACCAGTCCCGCTTCCTCCAATTGGCCAGGAAACAAGCCCAATCTAGGGAAATTGATTCCACAGAGTGGGATGGAGCCAGCAGTGGGGTCGGGACCCACCACTGACATCGCCCGCCACGGTTAGTAAAATTCCGGCCTCTGTCCCTAATAACAGATTCTAGCAATTTCCCCACAACAGACATTAGACTAATAGGCCTATCATTTCCTAGTTTATCTCTCCTACCCTTCTTAAATAATGGAGTGTAGAACACAGTTCCCTACCATTCTAAATGTCGTTAAAGCTATGGGGGAAGAGGCATTTTTTTGTACAGAGATATATATATATATAATAAACTTTTAAGAACTATAGTATTGACTTTTGAAGTTATTTTTGAGAGCTGCTATTTTATGCCTCTGCTTCCCCCCCTTAATATCACATGGGTGACGCAGGTTATCGGAACAGGCCTCTGACATCTCAACTTTGAGGAGAGTTGGTGTTTCAGACTGGCTTGCTGACCAATCCTGAGCCACCTGACCCTGGAGAAACATGCTGCTGGCTGGGTGTTGTTCCATATTCAGCTGGTAAGGGGTTTCCCGGGTCAGGTGGCTCTGGGATCAGCCCCCAATCTGGTCTGAAACATCCCTTCTTATGAAATCAATAAGCCACTATGGCGGGGGGAGGTTCTTAACCAGGAGTCTGTAACCCCGAGGGGTCTGCGAGAAGGTTTTGGGGATCCTTCATAAATAACCTCGGGGATTTTTTAAAAATACACCCCGTCGCGTAAAGGTGAGATCTGGCCCCGACTCGGACCTCTGCTTCCTCCCCTCGCAAAAGTCTGTGCAATGACGGCGGCAGCGCCCAAGCCGTCACTCGCTGAGAAGGGAGCGAGACGGCGGTTGTTGGTCGCGGAGTGCAGATCCCTTGGCTCGAGCTCGCCGTCCTGCGCTCTCCTCTCACCAGAACCCGCGGTATATACCGGGGGGGGCGGGATTGGCCGATTGGTTGCAGTCCCAACAGCAGAGCGCCGCCGACGTGTCCAACCAATTCGACATCTAGTCTCACGACCAAAAGCGTCCCGACTGCACCCTTAACTTACTCTGTGCAATATCGGAAACTCCCGGTTGGCCGATAGGTTTTAGCAAGAGTAGTATAGTTACAAGGGTACAAAAAGAAAATGCTGCAGATGCTGGAAATCTGAAATAAAAACAGAAAATGCTGGAGAAACTCAGCAGGTCAGGCAGCATCTGTGAAGAGAGAAACAGAGTTAATGGAGTAGATTTTGCCGAAGGCGGCGGGATTTCCCCTTTCGGGTTTTTGACCCGCCTACTTTGACGTCGGGCCAATCCGCGCGATTTTCCCTTGATTGACCTTGTTGAGCCTGCCCAGTGGGCTCAGCAGGCCAATTAAGGGCCACCCGGCAACAGGTGATGTCACAAAGCCATTAATTGGTCCGGGCAGCGGGCGGTCGAGGGGGTCGTCCGACCGGATTGCCTCCCCCTCTTCCGTGGCCATGTTCGCGCCCGGGTGGCCCTAGAGATGGAGCACGCGGTGTCCGCCGGCGCGCTCGAGTTTTTTCGTGACCGGTGGGCGCCGCGGGGACTGGAGTGCATAATTAGTTTAGACAACCAAATTTTAATTTGATTGGTGAAGGGTTATTTAAAGGGTTATTGGATTTTTGTTAGTTTATTTGTTAACTTGTTTTGGTTGTACAAAAAGAGGAACAGGTGATGTCACAGAGTTCTTGACAGATGAAATATCAGTGTCTCACAGCTGTTTGAAGCTGTGAAACACTGACACTCTGAGTTCTAAGCTGAGTCATTCTGCACAGACTCAGTTAGAACTCTCACCACTCAAAGCTGAAGGCTGTCACTTTTGACAGATCGCAGCCGTTCAGCTTTCAGTTCCGGCTGAGTGCTGCGCTCCCGACGGCTACAGGGAGAAAGGCTGCTAAGGTAAGTACAGGTAAGTAAAAGTTCTTTACACACTTTAGACACCAAACACACTTACCTTTGCACTCATGCACCCATCACTCACCTGAGCGCCGACATCTCGACCCCTCCAACTCCTTCAACCCGACGGCCCGCCTGCTGTACCTGGCATGGTTTGGAGCCATCGGGAAACCCACACGAAACCTCTCAAAATAGGGATTAGGCTAAAAACTGCCTGAGTTAACAGGCAGTTAATTGGCACTAATCCCTTCCCGCCTGGTTTTGTCGGGTCCCAGTGCGGGGCGGGTACCCGCCGCCCCTGAAACTTACATAGGGCGGGGTTTTGGGCGGGATGGTGTTGGGACCCCCAAATTCGGGATTTTCCCCCCCACATGCCTGAAACCCCGCCTGACAGCTCCCCGAAAATCTAGCCCAACGTTTCAGGTCGATGACCTTTTGTCAGAAAGGCCATCGACCTGAAACGTTAACTCTGTTTCTCTCTTCACAGTTGCTGCCGGACCTGCTGAGTATCTCCAGCATTGTCTATAGTTACAAGGGTGCCGGCTGCCCTTTGGTGTCTAACCTCATTCATTCTTCACCTGCCAGCCTATACCTTGAGTGTTAGCAGTCATGCTCTACCAAGGAGGGCATCACAGGCAGACCTGTTTGTTCACACCCAGTGTTGGCCTCCAGCTAGGATTTCCACCTTCCAGGATTGTCCTGCAGTCGCCAGGAATAAAACGTTAATCTGGACACTGCTGTGAGCAATTTGGGAGAAAAATCATGTGGGCTTTAAAAAAAGTGTTTTCTTCATTTTCGTTGGACACTTTTATTTTAGTTATGAAAATATTGGCGATTTGGCAGGGGGGGGGTGGTGATGGGGGGGGGGGAAATGCTGTTTGACTGACAATCAAGCAGAGACCGGCTGATGTGCTGGGAAACATAGAAGATAGGAGCAGGAGTAGGCCATTCGACCCCTCGAGCCTGCTCCACCATTCAATGCGATCATGGGTGATCATCCAAATTCAGTACCCAGTCCCGGATTTCTCCCCATACCCCTTGATCCCATTAGCCTTAAGAAAAATATCCAACTCCTTCTTGAATATATTTAATGTATTGGCCTCTACTGCCTCCTGTGGTAGAGAATTCCACAGATTCGCCACTCTCTGGGTGAAGAAATTCCTCCTCATTTCTGTCCTAAATGGCCTACCCCTTATCCTTAGACTGTGACCCCTGGTTCTGGACTCCCCAACCATCGGGAACATCCTTCCTGCATCTAGTCTGTCCAGTCCTGTCAGAATTTTATAAGTTTCAATGAGATCACCTCTCATCTAAACTCCAGCGAGTACAAGCCCAATCGACCCAATCTCTCCTTATACGTCATTCCTGCCATCCCAGGTATCAGCCTGGTGAATCTTCGCTGAACTCCTTCCATGGCAAGAACATCCTTCCTCAGATAAGGCGACCAAAACTGCACACAATACTCAATATGTGGTCTCACCAAGGCCCTGTACAACTGCAGCAAGACATCCTTGTTCCTGTACTCAAACCCTCTCGCTACGAAGGCCAACATACCATTTGCCTTCTTAACCGCCTGCTGCACCTGCATGCTTACCTTCAGCGACTGGTGCACAAGGACACCCAGGCCTCGTTGCACTTCCCCTTCTCCCAATCTATTGCCATTCAGATAATAATCTGTCTTCCTGTTTTTGCCACCAAAGTGGATAACCTCACATTTATCCACATTATATTGCATCTGCCATGCTTCTGCCCAATCACCCAACCTGTCCAAATCATCCTGGAGTTTTTCGGCATCCTCCTCACAGCACACACGCCCACCCAGCTTTGTGTCATCTGCAAATTTGGAGATATTACATCTAGTTCCCTCCTCTAGATCATTAATATATATTGTGAATAGCTGGGGTCCAAGGACCGATCCCTGCGGTACCCCACTAGTCACTGGCTGCCACTCGGAAAAAGACCCGTTTATTCCAACTCTTTGCTTTCTGTCTGCCAACCAGTTCTCTATCCAAGTCAATACCTTGCCCCCAATCCCAAGTGCCTTAACTTTACACGCTAATCTCTTATGTGGGACCTTATCGAAAGCCTTCTGAAAGCCCAAATACACCACATCCACTGGTTCTCCCTTATCTATTTTACAAGTTACATCCTCAAAAAATTCCAGTAGATTAGTCAAGCACGATTTACCTTTTGTAAATCCATGTTGACTTTGTCTGATCCTGTCACTGTTTTCCAAGTGCTCTGCTATTATTTTTTTATCTTTTATAATGGACTTTAGCATTTTCCCCACTACCGATGTCAGGCTTACCGGTCTGTAATTCCCCATTTTCTCTCTACCACCTTTTTTGAATAATGGGATAACATTAGCTACCCTCCAATCCATGGGTACTGTTCCAGATTCCATCGAATGTTGGAAGATGATCAGCAATGCACCTACTATTTCTAGGGCCACTTCCTTAAGTACCCTAGGATGTAGATTATCAGGCCCTGGGGATTTATCGGCCTTCAATCCCATCAATTTCCCTAACACCATTTCCCTACAAATACTGATTCCTTTCAGTTCCTCCCTTTCATCAGACCCTATGTTCCCCGACATCTCTGGGAGGTTATTTGTGTCCTCCCTTGTGAAGACAGAACCAAAATATGTATTTAATTGGTCAGCCATTTCTTTGTTCCCCCATTATAAATTCCCCTGATTCTGACTGCAAGGGACCTACGTTTGACTTCACCAATCTTTTTCTCTTCACATATCTATAGAAGCTTTTACAGTCAGTTTTTATGTTTCCTGCAAGCTTACTCTCATATTCTATTTTCCCTTTCTTAATTAATCCCTTTGTCCTCCTTTGTTGAATCCTAAACTGCTCCCAATCCTCAGGTTTACTGCTTTTTCTGGCCAATTTATATGTCCTCTCCTTGCATCTTATGCTATCCCTAATTTCCCTTGTTAGCCATGGTTGAGTCACCTTTTTTGTTTTATTTTTATGCCAAACTGGGATGAACAAATTCTGTAGTTCATCCATGCAGTCTTTGAATGTTTGCCATTACCTATCCACCGTCAACCCTTTGAGTGACATTCCCCAATCAATCCGACCCAACTCGCGCCTCAGACCATCGTAGTTTCCTTTATTTAAATTCAGGACCCTAGTCTCTGAGTCAACTACTTCATTCTCCATCTTAATGAAGAATTTGATCATACAGGTAGACTATCCTTCATCCGAAAACCTTGGGACCAGCTGTGTTTCGGTTTTCGGAATTTTTCGGATTTCAGACGGTTTTCATCTCCGTATCTGACAACAAACACTGTTGCTTAGCAACAGCTTGTAAACACTCGGGCCCTGCCTTGGAAGCGTCTCTGAAGCTGTTGCTAAGCTACAGAGACTCTTTCCACAGCCTGACTGTTTAAAAAAATGCTAGGGGAAGAAAAAAACTGCTAGGGGAAGAAAAAACACCTAACAAAACGGCTGCTGATTTCTGCCGTTAGATCGAGGCTTCCGGCTCCCCCTGCTCCGTATCTGAATTCCTTGACTTAGCGGGGGCCTGGGGCTCGACTGCCACCACCAGTTGTGGGAAAGCCGGATATCGGCTGACTCCTAGGCTAAGCTGGCCCGCAAATCAGGTCGGGGGGGGGGAAGAAAAGACTATCAGACCGGCCGCTGCAGCTATCGGATGGGCCGCTGTATTGTTGGGTTCACTCTCCCGGTACCTCCTTCACACTGCCCGGCTCGGCCTGCAATCTCCTACCCAGGAGGGAACTCTGTGACCCTCTGCCCTGCTCACAGGGAAAGGCAGAGCTCCCGGACCACTCCTGTCATGTTTGGCGCCACTCGGGTCATGTCGTGCACACGACTTACGCTCCACGAAAATTTTTTCGGTTTTTAGAGGTTTTTGGTTTTCGGAAGTGCGGATAAAGGATATCTACCTGTATTATGATCGCTCCGACCCAAGGGGCCTCGTACAACAAGATTGCTAATTAATCCTTTCTCGTTACATAATATCCAGTCTAAGATGGCCTGATCTCTAGTTGGTTCCTCGACATATTGGTCCAGGAAACCATCCCGTAAACACTCCAGGAATTCCTCCTCCACAGTATTGTTACTAATTTGGTTAGCCCAATCTATATGTAGATTAAAGTCACCCATGATGACTGCTGTGCCCTTATTGCACGCTTCTTTAATTTCCCTTTTAATGCCATCCCCAACCTCCGCATTACTGTTTGGAGGTCTATATACCACTCCCACTAACGTTTTCTGCCCCTTGGTATTTCTCAGTTCTACCCCCAGAACAGTCAGTGAGGGAGTCGGGGGAAAGATGGAGACCGGGGGTCAGATGATTGGGTCTCATGTGGAGGGAAAGAGGGAATGGGATGGGCGGGAGTGGGGACCGGTATTTTCTGCAGTGCCGGGATAGCAGCAGCAGCAGTAACATGGTGAGTGGGAGTGGCACTGAGAGAATTTTTATACAGAAAAAATACTTGCGTTGCGTTACAGGGAGTCCGTGGAATTTTTATAGCACGGGAGGAGGGCCTCAGAAGCAAAAGGGCTGCGAACCCCTGCACTATGGGATATACATGGGGCATAGGGTTGCCAACTCTGGTTTTACATATTCCTGGAGGTTACATCACATAAACTCCCACCTCGCCCAGTCAAACAGCCTTTGTTCCCAGCTCCAATATTTTTATAACTAACAAATGAAAGTGTTCGAAGAAAATGAAAAAAAACATTCAATTTGTTTAATGTCACGATGATCTTTCGGCTCGCTACCTCTCTTTCCTCCTTTAAGACGCTCCTTAAAACTTACCTGTTTGAGCAAGCTTTTGGTCAACTGCCCTAGTTTTTCCTTGTGTGGATCAGTCTCAAATTTTTTGTCTTAAAATACTCCTGTGCAGCGCCTTGGGACCGTTTACTACGTTAAAGGCTAGTTCAGGAAAGTGGAGATGAGGTAGAAGATCAGCCATGACCTTATTGAATAACGGAGCAGGCTTGAAGGGCCAAATGGCCTACTCCTGCTCCTATTTCTTATGTTCCTATATCTAAATACAAGTTGTTGTTGTTGGAGGATTGCTTCTGGAGATTAATCTTTAATTCCTGGAGATTCCAGGGCAGTCCTGCAGGGTTGGCAACCCGAAACAGGGCATCCTCATAACTCCTGAGGAAGGAAGCAGTGATGAGAAAAATCCTCCGTGGGATACAGTAAGCTATAAAGTTGAAGATATTTTCTAAAAGTTTATTTATATATACGCATTTTAAGATGAGAAGGGAACTTTGTACAAAAGTATTTTCTTTCAGACTCCCCTGCCCCTTAAATCAGCACAAATTATTTTTGCTTACATACAGATGAATCCGAATATAGACAGATATCCACGCCAGAGCGAAACGAAGCAGACTCAAACTTTCACTGCTTGCAGCTGAAGAATTAGCGGAGCTTTGTTTATTTGTGAGGAAATCGGTGACAGCCGCTGTCATTTCCTGTGTTTTATGGTAAAAACAAAATCCGATGCCAGAAATGCCACGTGTTCACACGGGCTGAGAGAATCAATCATAGCAGATGCCTACGGCTCAGTAGGGATGTCAGCACATTCGTTAATGTTCGGCCGCCACCACCCCCACTCCCGCACCACCCACCCCACCCCAACCACCATTCATCTAGGCTCAGGATCTGCCAGCATCGCCAAACCTGCTCAAAATTTATCAGACCTCATCTAAAAAGTTCACTGAGGGAACAGAAATGTTCATAAATCACATCAGCTGCATGCGAATGTCACATAAATCACTAAACCTTCCAACGATGCTAAGCAAAAAAAAAGCCTCACTATCCTCGCCATCGATAACAGACAGGAATCAAGTGGCAAAAGCACTGATACTCATTCAACATTTTATACGTTAGTTTTAACCCTAGTATTTCCATTAGACAAACTATCTTGCTCAGATACAGCTGTTAGTTGTTGAATCACTAATAGATTACCCTTTATTCTCGAGGCTCCGATTCTTGCCGGAGTACAGTCGCATGACCATGGTGAGCCCTCCAGTATCTCACTCAAGTGGTCAGTCTTCAGTATCAGTATGTTATTCAACTTTGGAAGGCATCAAAGCCTAGCCTAACTTTGCCTTCACCTGACATTCACACATGCACACGTTGTATCAGGAGTCACTGGCAACCATGGTTGATTTTTCCTCTCCACAACCCAAGTGTAGAGGCCAATTGTTGCACCCTGCTGCTGGCCCGGATGAGATTAGCTAACTTAGTACAGACTGAGAATCAAGGACACTCTTTCAAAAGGAATATTTGCTCTGATACAGATCAACTCCCTACACATCCTACTGGAAATACGGAATATTTATGGAGATGACTCTTGGGTAGCTCTGTGACTAGTCCATTACCAGACTAGCAGATGGAAGTAGTTTAACTCCTTTCCCACCCAAAGGCTGGAAGAATTCCCATTAAGTTAGATGGACGTTCATAATTTTTTTGGCCACCATAGCTTTGAAGGAGACAGTAATGTTAGTCATTATGGGAATGGCTTTGGCATAAGAACATAAGAAATAGGAGCAGGAGTAGGCCACTTGGCCCCTCGAGCCTGCTCCGCCATTCAATAAGATCATGGCTGATCTTGGGCTCAAAGCCACTTCCCCACCCACTCACAATAACCCTTCACTCCCTTATCTTGCAAAAATCTGTCTATCTCCACCTTAAATGTATTTAATGACCCAGCCTCCACAGCTCTCTGGGGCAGAGAATTCCACAAATTTGCGACCCTCAGAGAAGAAATTCCTCCTCATCTCAGTTCTAAATGGGTGACCCTTTATTCAAAGGGGCGAGCGACCCTTTTCTCTGCTATAAAACAAACCCAGTCAATTAATCGATGTTACCCTCTTCTGATTACATAGTGGGGTGGACTATTAACATTAGCCCTATGATACATACAAGGTACAATCAAACTAAGGCCTGTATACCTTTAATGGTGTGTTTGCGTAGCTGAAGTATTTGAGTGAAGGGAGACTCCCACAATATCTCTATTAAAGGGTTTCACTGACAACTGTTATATAAAGTGAAGGGGCTTTTTTCTTTTTGCAAAGTTTGAAAAGCAGATGGGCACTAACACACTGACCTTCTTTCCAGGCCTCCTATTTTTAACCTGAGCCAACTTAGGAAGCTGCAGCTGTGGATCCCTAACCCCCTGCAGACTGACCCTGCTTCCCTGACAGTATGTGGTGTGGGGACAGATGTGATAGGTCCACTATCCTGTCTGTCACAATGCCTGACCCCGGTTAACAACACAGACTTGACAGAAACATGGGGATACAGGCTGTGCTGTCCTAATAAAAAGTTTACATTAAATTCAAAGAAAAGTTAATCCCCTCATGCAAATAAAAGTCGTGGAGTAAAACCATAGGTAAACTCTTCCAAAGCTATACTTCCAAATATACAAATTCATGAAGCGTTTTCCCTTCATTCTTCTGAATTTCTTCCCTCCTCTCTTATATACAATAAAAAGAAAATAAAGACTTGCATTTGTATAGTGCCTTTCACGACCTCACAACATCCCAAAGAGCTTTACAGCCAATTAAGTACTTTTGAAGTGTAGTCACTTGTAAGGTAGGAAACACGGCTGCAAATTACCACATAGCAAAGCCCAACAAACAGCAACAAGATAATGACCAAATAATTTGCTTTAGTGATGTTGGTTGAGGGATGAATATTGGCCAGGATACTGAGGAGATGTCCCCTACTCTTCTTCGAAGTAGTGTCATGGGATCTTTTACGTCCACCTGAGGGGGCAGTCGGGGCCTCAGTTTAATGTCTCATCCTAAAGACAGCACCTCAGACAGTGCAGCACTCCCTCAGTACTGCGCTGAAGTGTCAGCCTAGATTTTTTGTGCTCAAGTCCCTGGAGTGGGACTTGAACCCATAATCTTCTGACTCAGAGGCAAGAGTGCTACCAACTGAGTCACGGCTGACTATGGAGGAGATTTTCCTGGGTCTGCATCCAGACACACTGAATCATCTGGGCACAAATACTGCAAAATTGGGCAGGTTGGAGCGTGCAACTGTATAGAAACCTGCCTGATTTTTCTTAATAATTTAAATGCAGGAAAAACATTAGCACAAACTCACACTCAACCTCATCCTGCTGTGCCTCTCATCACATCCCCATCACTCTGCCTTCCCTACCCTACTCCTGCACATCCTTATTCACACCAACTTACCTTGCACCTCCACCCATCCCTATCTACATTATCACATCCCCATCTCACTAGCCACCCCTTACATTCACCCTCACCCTAGTGCAATCATACCAACTAACAACACACAAGGGTAGCTACTTGGGTGTTTTATCGAATGTTCATGTAGAGTTTCTGTTAATGTGCGGTCAAACATTGAAACCTTTATTTAACACTTTGCGTTCCTGGACAGATTTGTGTGCACCTTTGGCTTAGTGAGTTGTAGTGAATGGTGAGACATAACGGTACCCCCCACAATGGTGATGAGTGTGAAAGAAATGGCTTGGTCATTGTAGGTATGCTTTATGGTGTTGGCGTGGGGTGGTGCCAACCTGGTGCATCATGTAGCAGCCATCACCGTCTACCCCCCCCTGTGACAGAGACTGTAGGTCCTGCATTGGACTCATCAGTCACCTGAGAACTAATTTTTAATGTGGAAGCAAGTCATCCTCGGCTCCGAGGGACTGCCTAAGAAGAAGAGAAGAAGGTATCAGTAGTGAACCAGAGTCCACTGGAAATTGGAAACGCACCAGTTTACAAATGACAGTACATATAAATCCTCTTGACCCTCGGTTCTCTGCGGTTAACCTCTTGGAATCTTGCAGCACCCGAATTAGCAAGGATTGTCAGAGCAAATAATCAAGTTCATAAACTGGACTTGCAGTAAATTGAACCTTAAAACCCAAAGATATAAAGGATATGTGTTCATTTTCTAGACATTATTTATCTTCTGGAAACTATAAAACATGTGAATCTTATTAGCACAGCTTCCACTGAATTGGTCCAGCAGAGGACAACTTGGTTCAGATTACCTGCCCCCTGATTAAAATAAAAATTTGGAACAGCAGATCTGAACCCTCCAGGCACCCAAAATCTATTTTATGTCCTTTCCAATTCAGTTTTACTAGATTCACCAAATAATACCAGAAACAATTAAGTATGGAGATGGAAAAGAACAAAGCACAGCAATGTGATTACCCAAGCAGCAGAATGGAAATGCTTTTGAGCTGGTTTATCCACACCATGTAAAGATTGTTAGGACAGATACTAATGCAGAAATCACCAGGGAAATCAAAATAAGAAGTGCATAAAATAAGATGGAAAAGCATTGTTTACAAAAACTAGTACGTGAGCAAATCACAAGGAAAGAGCCAGGGAGAATTCCCCATCATCACTTTGGTGCTTTCATGTCAAAAATCACAGGGAAAAGACACTATTGAGTAAAATATATTAGATGTAATCTATAGGTACAGTATATGTTGATGTTTAAGCAGAGAAATGTATTTTTTTTTGTGAATTAAAGTAGGATTATAAAGTTATTCATGCTTAATTATATGTTAGAGATGACTTTGAAATGACATTTTCAAGTTGCAGTGAACAGGTTCATGCTAGATAGAGGACAGAAAGCTAATTGAAGCACAACCTAAGTGTTGAGGGAGTTAATTAGCTCAAGGCCAACTTTTCCAACAGAGAACCTCTGGGTCATAATGTATCAGCATTGGTACGTGATTGAGCCAAGATGAGCCAATTCGACATTTATTTCATGCCAACATGTTTTGCTCTCTTCCTATCTGTTGACGGTTAAGAATTTGGGATTTACCTTCGGCACGTTATTTTTTAAAACAGATATTTAACGTTATTAATTTCTATTTAAGAACTAGTTTTTAAGAACCATCTGCCTTTGCTTAGCTGAATGGTAGGCCCATTCCAGAATTTGAGCATCTAGCCTGATTGACACTCCAGCACAGTGTTAAGGGAGTGCTTCATTGCCAGAGGAACAGTCCAACAAATGAAACCTTAGCTTAGATTTCCCAACTGGGTTTGCCTAATTTGCGGGGGTGAATCTGGCAAGCCCAACTGGAAAACTAATACATTTAATCTCTGCCCACTTTATTTCAGATGACACGAAAATGTGTGCGAGTGTTAGGACTGTGGAACAGAATGAATCTCTGTAAGCGGATTTAGATGCACTGGGGGAATGGACCAAACTTTGGCAAATGTTATTTAAATAGGTAAGTACAATGTTATTCATTTGGGCAGGAGCAACACCAAGTACACTTACATTTTACATGGAACAGAATTGAAATCAGCTGAGAAATAGGATCTTGTGTTATAGTCCACAATTCACTATAAGTTCATGCCCAATGCACTAAAAGACGTAGCGAAAGCAAATAGAGTAATAGGTTGTATTAATAGGACTATTCAATATAAACAAAGTGCTCTATCTTGTCCTTGTACAAGACCTCGGTTAGACTACATTTAAAAAACTGCAACCAACTTCGGTCCCCTCACATGATGGGCAATATGGAGGCTTTGGAAAAGGTTCAGCCACACCAACGATTCCCAGCTCGAAAAGCCTTAGTTACTCAGCAGGGCTTAAAAAGCTGGATCTATTCACTTTAGAGATGTGTAGACCTAGGGATGACTTGATAGAGGTATATAAAATAGTTAAAGGATAAGATTGCATTCCTAGTGATAGATTATTTCAATTCAATAGATTGGGAAGACCAGGCATCATGCGTGTAAAGTTATGCAAGGGTAAGGCTAGGTTAGATGTTGGGTGGTTCTTCTATTCCCAGAGGATAGCAGACCGATGGAACAAGTTGCCAGCTTGTGTGGTGCTGACTCTCTGAAAACCTACCAAAGAGAGCTAGAACGATAGCTGGCTGGGGGGGCGGTGGGGTGGTGGATGATCATCACATCTTATAAAAGGTAGGTGAAATACGAGGCAATATAAGCATGGTCAATGTGGTCTCCTGGACTCGTTTTTGTTCACCTCAGGGGTCGGAGAGGATTTTTCCCCAATTGGCCTTGGGTTTTTATCTTTTTTTTTTGCCTTTCCCAGGAGATTACATGGTTGCTAGTGTGTCTAATCATGATCCTTTGGGCATCATGACCATGTGGGGCAGGTTTGATGGACCATCATTTCCTGCCCGTCATTTTCATATGTTCATAAGCTGCACACATTTTTCTAGCGCAAGGAAAACAGGGGCAGGGAGTGCCTGCCTAAGCAGCAGGAGCTACATTGAAATACTTAAACGTGAGGGGGAACGCCCTGCATGCAGTTTACCAATGCTAGCAGTTCAAGGAGAAGGCCCACCATCCCTGGGGATGGGCAGTAAAGGCAACCTTGCCAGTAACGCTCACATCCTGAGAACAAAGGGGAAAAAAAAATCTTCCTGCGTGCAAAATGCTTCCTCTGTTTATTTACATAACAGTAACCAACACACTTGGAAAATAACTAATTGTACATGAAGGCCTGCAAGACATTTTTGAGAGAGGTGATATGGTGCGATGCAAATCAAAGCATTTTAATTTAGGATTTGCTTTTTTAATCCAAATGTCCAGTCAATCACAATCTTGCTCGGCAGTATGCCAACAGGATAAATATTTGAACATGTCCAATGTGATTTACTCAGGAATATAAATGTATCAGAGCCACTTGCAGCTACAAGATGTGTTCATGTACTTTAATCTACATAACTTCCCTTATTGCAGCATAACATGTTGTTATGTTCACTATGACTTGCCAGACATTTTAAATTATGTTCTTCAGTATGTGCTGAATTTTATGAAAGGAAACATTTGCATTTATATAGCAATTTATCATGCCCCCCAGAAACATCTCAAACTATTTGAAAGAAGTGCAGTGACTGTTGTTTTGTTGGCAAATTTGCACACTGCAAGATCCCACAAATGGTAATTAAGACCTTGGTTTAACATCTAAAAGACAGCACCTCCAGCAGTGCAGCAATAAAACACCCACCTGGTTTAAGCACTCAAGTCCCGGTGTGCAGTTGGAACCGATAACCTTCAGACATAGACGTGAATGTGCTACCAACTGAGCCAAGTTGACACCATGAATTAGCACCGCAATTAAAATTAAAATCTGAGTGATGCCAACATAAAGCATCACCAAAGGCAAATTGAAGGAGGCATTATGGCTAAGCCCATCTCTTGTCATTTTACTTGGGTCTGGAGCAGTTCCACTCACTGAGGCTCTGATGTTTTAAGACCTGCGCAGAATGCCTTCACTATCGGTGTCCCCACTGAATTCAGCCAATTGTGTATGCATGCTTGTGCCTGCTGTTTTTACACATATATCACAAGCAAAGTCACATTAGTACCTTTTCACCTGCAATCAAATCTATTTCAGATTTGGCGTGAATGAAAAAGTGTGGCTGTGAGGTGTTTGACAGATGCAATGCTATGAGATAGTCCTACTCAGTTTTGACAGTTGGTATGTATGCAAATATTTAACACCAGCTGCCATCTTCGTTTCATTAGGATGCACTGAAATGTGAAAAAATATACAAAAAAAGAGATTTATTTTCTGGCACATTGTTCATTAAATCCCTCTTTAATAAGCCATTTTCTATCCATAAGGAAGTTATAAACAACAAGTTGTGCCTCAGGTCAGAAAAGGGATATCACAGAAAATTGTGTCCACAGACTACTGCATCGCTGCTAATGCAAAATAATAAGTAAATGTTGCCAAATTTATTTCAAAGGAGTTGTAGCCTGATGTAGTACTGAGCTATACAGACCGAGATTTCAAATTTGATCTCTTGCCTGTACTGAGTTAGGTGAACTCAGCCAGGATAGTGGTAGGAGCATTACAATTGGCCCCAATTTCCTTCAGCTAAGAAGCAGAATTATCCATCCTGATTACTATCCAGTGACCCCTGATTGTATGTGTGGATATTTGATGAGGACAGGAACAGACTATCACAACTCAGCTGCCTACACTGCCAGCCTTCGCTGTCCAGACATACACATGAAGAATTGTTTCTTGACCAAGGTATCAGAGGGCTACATAGAACCTCCTATACATAGGCCCATAGAATCATAGCTAAAGCATGAGTCACTGTGAATGAGGAAAATTCAAAAGGTAATGCCTGAGAGTTCTAGGCTGGGGAGTTTTCAGGTATTTTCAGTTCAAGAAACAGCTGGGAATAGCCCGTTAAACATTTTTTTTATTCGTTCATGGGATGTGGGTGTCGCTGGCAAGGCCAGCATTTATTGCCCATCCCTAATTGCCCTTGAGAAGGTGGTAGTGAGCCGCCTTCTTGAACCGCTGCAGTCTGTGTGGTGAAGGTACTCCCAGTGCAGGAACAGCAATTTGATTTGATCTCAATTTTCATTAAAACTATTATATCAATAAAACTTGCAATGGCAAATGCAATCCACACCACAGAATTGCTGTAAACATTATTGAACCCTCTACGATGTACATGTGTCTTAAAGAACGCTTTAGCATAATAGCACTGCTCCGTAAGCGAGTACGATATTGTGGTATTAGTTTTTCAAGGAATATTATCTAACTCTTTAATTTGGGTTCCTTCATTCTTGGCCCTATAGAATGACATAGGAAATAGTTAAATATTCAAAATATCAATATGTTAATATTGCTCTGACAACCTAGAACGTGTGCAAGGTTCTAATCTCTAAGCTAGTTTTGTTAGGTTTGTGCTGAATGGGAAACAGAATGTCCTTTATTTTGCATCTGCAAGAACTGGCACAATTAGAAGTGTTGCTTTGCAGGATTTGTCCATTTTTTGTTTGTTTTGGTGAAACCCAAATGTTTTCAAAATTCCAGTTTGAGTGTCTGAAATTTGGATAATTTGACTCCCTGAAAAAGTCAAATTTTTTAATGAAGCAAAAAGGATGATCATTTTTGAATCATCGTCACTTTATTACATATTCAATTTAATAGCCGGTTGCCTTTACGTCTCTTCCAGCGCTCAGTATGGGGACCCCTTCAGCTGTTTTTACTTTCTAGACAATTTCCTTTCTTCCCTCCGAAATCACCCATTACTGCTGGGATACAGTTGGATGGTTTCTGATCTCCCTTCAGTCCCTCAGCTAAGTGTCTCTTATTCATGTGTGATCCTTAACATTGTGAATTTTGACAGGCCATACCACCGCAGGAGTATCAGAGCTGAGCCTGAGCCTGAGCCTGACCCTGCCCCCACCAGCATTCTCACCGCGTGCACCTTCAACAGGGGTGACTAGATAAGGATCAGGAGCTTTCCAGTAGCAGTAAGGCCACTGGTAGCTCTCCTACCACCGTACTGATTCCGATTGTCAGACAATCTTAAATGTAGTCACTACAACAACAACTTGCATGCATCTGGTACCCTTAATGTAGTAAAACATCCCATGTGCTTCACATTAGTATAATCAGCCAAACACCTTGACACTGAGCCAAAGAAGGAGACATTAGGTCAGGTGACTAAAAGCTTGGTCAAAGAGCTAGGTTTTAAGGAGCGTCTTAAAGGAGTAGGGAGAGGTGGAGAGGTTTAGGGAAGGAATTCCAGAGCTTAGATCCTAGACGACTGAAGGCACGGCCATCAATGGTGGGGCGAATGAAGTGGGCGATGTTAAGTCTGTGTGTCCCAGTTAAGCTTATTATAAATCACTGGACACAGACCACAAGAATAACTTTAACAGGTCTTTACTATTCGGAGGTCAGGGCTGAACTGCCCAGCAAATCCCTACACAACACTTATATACCGGTGTGGTCACCACCGGTATTACAGTATACAGCAGTCAAGAGAAAGTAGTACATCTCTTAAGGTAGTTCTCTTAAGGTGGAACAGGTTACATACACCACAATCCTCCCTTTTTAGCTTAACAGTTATATCCCCATTTAACATAACATAATAACATATATATATACAACTTCGTGCAAAACAGTTCAAAGATTCAGTCTCTGAGGAGGCCTCCTGATTCGAGTTGGATAACGCCTTTCAGGGGTCTCTGATTCTCGTTGCTGGGTTGACTCATCTAGTTGGTCTCTTCTGGATTGGACATCATCATCAGGTACATTCACTTCTGAGGTAGATGCTTCAGGTTCACTAACTTCTTCCACGGTTGTCTCTGCCGTAACCATAGGTTCGACCCTTGTTCTCGATTCTACCAGTTGGTCAGCATGACGCCGTATTACATTTTCACCAATATCTACCGTGTACATCAGGGGTCCTTGTCTGGCCCGAATTGTTCCAGATTGCCATTTTTTGTTTTTATAGTCCCGGGCTAACACTGGTTGTCCTATTTCGAAACTCCGAGTGGTCTTGTTATTTATATGCTGGAACTGTTTGTTTTCAACTTCCCTCTGCACATTTGATTTTAACAAGTCCAACCTGGACTGCAACCTCCTGTTATAGAACATCATGGCAGGACTTTGGTTTGTCACTGCATGAGTGGCGTTTCGATATGCCAGTAGGAATTTGTCCACCTTGTGTTGTAGTGGGATCTGATCTTCGCTCATGGCCTTTATTGCTTTTTTGAACGTTTGTACAAATCTCTCGGCCAACCTGTTTGCAGCCGGATGATATGGGGCAGAGGTATGATGTTTCACCCCATTCTTCTTCATGAATTTCTGGAATTCTTCTGACACGAACTGCAGTCCGTTGTCTGAACATATTTGTTCTGGCAATCCATTTCTTGCAAATATCGTTCTTAGCACCGCGATCGTCTTTTCCGAGGTAGTGGTAGTCATCTTAATCACTTCTGGCCATTTAGAATGTGCGTCCACCGCAATTAAAAACATGGAGTCCATGAATGGACCAGCAAAGTCAATATGTACACGTTGCCATGGGGTTGAAAGCCATTCCCATGGATGCAGCGGTGCAATCGGAGGTGCATTTTGCACTTTTTGGCACCCTGAGCAGCTTTTCGTCAGCTCCTCTATCTGTTGGTCGATACCCGGCCACCACACATAAGCCCTAGCAAGGCTTTTCATCTTGACTCCCCCCAGATGACCTTCATGCAGTTCCTTTAGAGCTCTCTCTCTTAACTTAGGAGGAATAATCACCCTTGTTCCATACATCAATGTTCCTTGACAGACGGACAGCTGGTCTCGTCTTGCTGAGAATGCCGGTAACAGTGGACCACCATGTGCTGGCCATCCCTTCACTGTCACTTTGTAGACCCGGGACAGTGTCGGGTCGTTCCTGGTTTCTCTTTCAATACTTGCATTGGTGACTGGTAAACATTCGATGATGGTCGAGTGAAATAACTCAACAGGGTCAACCGTCGGTGCCTCCTCCTCTATAGGTAGTGGCAGGCGCGACAGCCCATCAGCATTACCATGCTGCTTTGTACCTTTGAATTCAATCTGATATTGATGTGCCCCTAGGAAAAGGGACCATCTCTGGAGTCTCTGTGCTGTCATCACCGAAACACCCTTCTTAGGGTTAAAAATGGATACCAACGGCTGGTGGTCTGTCAGAAGCGTAAACTTTTGGCCCTGCAGGTAATGATTAAAGTTCTTTACTTCCCACACAAGGCTGAGAGCCTCCCTATCTATCTGAGCATAGTTGCGCTCAGCGGAGGTCAATGATCTGGATGCGAACGCGACTGGCCTCTCCAGGCCATTTGGCAACTTGTGTGAGAGTACTGCCCCAATACCATATGGAGAAGCATCACAAGCCAAACGAATAGGCAGCGTTGGGTTGAAGTGAGCCAACACTTCCTCTGAGGTGATCAATGCCTTGCTTTTGCGAAAGGCCCTCTTACAGTCCTCGCTCCACTTCCATGGTACTCCCTTCTGCAAAAGAGCGTTCAGCGGGTGCAGCACCGTGGATAAATTTGGCAGAAACTTATGGTAATAGTTAATCAACCCTAGGAACGACCTCAACTGGGATACATTATCCGGAGCGGGAGCCTTCACAACAGCTTCGATCTTGTCAGGAGACTTATGAAGCCCCTCCTGGTCAATGACGTGACCACAGTACGAGATCCGCTTCTGAAAGAACTCACATTTCTGGCGATTAACTCGAAGTCCATATTCTTTCAATCTGGTGAGCACCAGTTCCAAATTTGCAAGGTGTTCCTCGTCATCATCTCCTGTAATCAAAATATCGTCCAGGTAACGTGTGCCTGGAATTCCCTGTAATACCTGCTCCATGGCCCTCTACCAAATTGCTGGAGCCGATGCCACTCCAAAAACCAGTCTATTATACCGGTACAAGCCTCTATGCGTGTTGATCGTGAGATACTGGCGTGACTCTTCCTCAACTTCCATCTGTAAGTACGCCTGCGCCAGGTCTATCTTGGTGAAGTGTTTCCCACCAGACAACGAAGCGAAGGTATCCTCAATCTGCGGAAGTGGATACTGCACCGTGTGAAGCACCGGATTAACAGTGATCTTGAAATCTCCACAGATGTGAACCTTCCCCGGTTCCCCCGGCTTGTTGCTCAATGAACACTTCATGACGGGAACAATGGGCGTGGCCCACTCACTCCAGTCTACCTTAGACAGTACTCCTGAACGTTCTAGCCCTTCCAGCTCAGCTTCCACAGCAGGTCGTATCGCATAAGGTCTGGCTTTGAAAAATTTCGGGTTTGCATGTTCTTCAACCTTGATGTTTGCCGTAATTCCTCTCAGTGTTCCCAATCCTTGTTGGAACACCTCTTTAGCATCATCCAATATTCTGGACAATCGTTTAGGTTTGACATCTTTTTTACCGGAATCTACCATTAGTGCTTTTAAGGAATGCCAGTCCATATTTATTTTCCTAATCCACTCCCGTCCCAGTAGTGGTGGACCTCCCTCAGGTAGCATATATAAGTCCATTCCTCGTCTTTCTTTGCCCTTGTGGACCACCTTTACCTCTATCTTCCCGATGGGGTATACTCTTTGCCCCATGTATGTTTTCAATACAATCTCCGTATCCCGTAGGGGAATATGTGGGAATAACCTTTTGTAATCTTGCTTATTCATGACCATCAATGCCGATCCAGTGTCCAATTCCATCTTCACTTGGACTCCTGCTATCTGAAGTGTGACCCAAATTGTTTGGAGGTCTGCTTCCTTACCAACATTGTGTACTCTTAGACTACCCAGTTCATTACTGCTGGAGTCTGAATCTGACTTCTGTTCGTTCGAACTGTTCTCTGTCACCTTGTGTACCTTTCTGTACTTTTCCTGCGGTGACTTTTTGTTGCTGGTCTTCTTTCCTGACTGGCATACTTTAGCTATGTGACCAAGCCTGCCACATTTTCTGCATTCCTGATTTTTGAACCAGCACTGGTTCTGATCGTGCGTTGTCTTTCCACAACGATAACATTTTACTGTACCCAAGACCATTTGATTGGTGCTGAGTTCCGGTGACCGTAGCTGCATTTCCGCCGTGCCTCTCGCTGCGGCTTCGTGCGATGCTGCAATAGTGACAGCTTTATCAAGCGTAAGATCATTCTCCTCAAGCAGTCGCTTTTGTGTTCCTTCTTTTAACAATCCACACACAAATTTATCTCTCAGCGCATCTGCTAGTCCTGTTCCAAACTGACAGTGCTTTGATAGCTTACGCAGTTCAATTAAAAATTCAGCGTTGCTTTTGTCTTTCAGCTGCGTTCTTCTGTAAAATTTAAATTGTTCCGCTATCAACAGTGGCGTGGGGTTTAAATGATTTTTCAGGACAGTAACAATATTCGCGAAAGTCTGATCCGCCGGTTTATTTGGTGATAGAAGGTGCTTCAATAGCCCGTATGTCTTCGCCCCCATTGAGCTTAATAAGGTTAGTGCTTTCTCATCATCTGGTACCTTATTTGCTTTACAATAAACTTCCATGCGTTCTACATACGTGGTCCAATCTTCGATATCGCTATCAAAGGTATTAATGTTCCCATGTTTAGGCATCCTTGCAAGTTTTTTAAATTTTTCTTTTTCTCAAAATGGCGGCTTCCCGCGCTTGTCTTCTTCCCCCGCCTACTAAAATGGCGGCTTCCCACACTTGGCGGTCTTTCCCGCACTCGTCTTCTTCCCCCGCCGACTACAATGGCGGATTCCCGCATTTGCCTTCTTCCCCCGCTGGCTGCAATGGCGATTGCCATGCTGCTGCCGTTCTCGCCTCCCCAGCGGTTCTCAATTCCCTGATGCTGCTTTGCCTCACAGCCCCGCTTGCAGCCCGGTCCTTTACACCGGCTGCGTTTGAGTTCTCCGCGGCTCTCGTGCCTTAAGCTGCCCCAGTCGCTGCGCCTCTCGGCCTCGATTGCAGCCCGGCCCTTTTTACCGGCCGTGGTCGAGTTCTCCGCCCTTTTTCCTCCATTTTCCCTCCCCCACTCCACAGTCAACGCGGCCGACTTTCTGCTCGTGTCGCTGATCGGCTTACCCACCACCGTGGTAGAAGGGATGATCACTGCCTGTCGCTGATGGAGGGCTTCGTGGTCAGAATTTTTCTTTTTAAAGCGGGTTCTCGATGCCTCCCGTGCGATGGTGCTCAGCAGGATGATGAGGGCGGATGCCTCTTCTCGACGCCCGTTCTGAGGACGAAGCTGCCTTGGATGTAAAACTGCCGCAGGGTAAGATTGGACTCGTCGCCACTGTTAATTCTGTGTGTCCCAGTTAAGCTTATTATAAATCACTGGACACAGACCACAAGAATAACTTTAACAGGTCTTTACTATTCGGAGGTCAGGGCTGAACTGCCCAGCAAATCCCTACACAACACTTATATACCGGTGTGGTCACCACCGGTATTACAGTATACAGCAGTCAAGAGAAAGTAGTACATCTCTTAAGGTAGTTCTCTTAAGGTGGAACAGGTTACATACACCACAGGCGATAAAAAAAAGAGGCCAGCATTGGAGAAACACAGAGTTCGTGGAGGGTTGTAGGGCTGGAGGAGATTATGGAGATAGGGAGCAGCGAGGCCATTGAATGAGGATGAGAAGTTTAAAATCGAGGAGGTAATTAGATCCCAAAAGCACTACTACTTGAACATTATCCTGATCACGTGCAAGGACAAGGTTGAAACACGAATTACTCTAAGGCTTTTGGTCGTGGCTCTACATGGGTCATTTCCCAACGTTGTGCTTCCAACAGGGAGGCTCAGCTGCCAGCAACACATCATTAAAAATTCAGCAGTGCGCGACTTCCAATCATTATTTTATGGAAAATCAGGCACAGCGCAGACCCGAATCTCTCATATGCTTTTGCAGACGAGGTTCCCCACCAGCAGCGCAAAGTCGGAAAATCACACCTTGCAATTCTTTTGCCAGCACACAGAAACAGGATTTAACAGCATTAACCCCAGGAGCCGGCTCCCAGGTGACGGAATCCACCCTAAAAATAAATATACGAACGTGGCTCCCGTGTGGCTAGCACGTCCCCTTTATCTTTAGTTTGGGAAAACTACATACAAACAAAGGTTGATAGAGTATTAATGACCTGCAACTATATGTTGCTGGTATGTTTTCTCGATACTTCTGTATTGCATTACACTAGCAAGCTAAAGAGTAGAATGTCATTATTGCAGCAACCTTTGCGCCTCCTTCAATCCAATATTAGGATCCTAAAGCGCAACAAATAGAATTCTAGATCTACCCACATCTTCTCACCAACATAGTGCACACTGTACTTCACACATTTAAGTAAAATGACAGTAAATTAGACATTTTTTAATTCTCGCATTTCAGAATGTCCTCCGTTTGACATTAATAATACACTATTTGTAAGAACTATAATCATTTTGCGATGCTCTCATAGATTTTTTTGCCTTCTTTCTAACAAAAGTTTGAGTCTTGTCATTTGTAGTGCAGTCAGGCCCTTCATTATTTAATTTTTGACCCTGAACTACCAATTTGATCCCATCAGGACAATGATAAGGTTCAGCCTGAGCATTGGTCAGTTAAAAATCGAGTTCACGCCCAATTAATTTAGCAGAAAGGTCAGGTGGTTAGACACAATCTTAAACCATCTCCTGGTAATGATTTGCTCTGGTAAAACGCACTGCTTGGTTGCACATGTCTGACTTCTAGCCTTTAAGCTGTCACACAATGCTTCGTACCACACTAAAGCCATTAGGCGCAGGGCCTAGGTAAGCGTAGGCTCTTAACTGTTATCAACTGCTGTCAATACTTGAAGCTTCTCCTGGAATTACTGTTCCAGAAGAGAGATGAAGCTAGCAAAAAGTATAGCGTTTTAAACAATATTTTTTGCACTTAAACTGCAAATTCAGATGTGTTAAACAGGCAAATCAGGGTTTATGTTCAATTTTATCAGAACTATGGTTTACACTGTAAAAACTGCATCTGTTTTAATAACTATCGCATAGAACTACAATGCATTATCCTGCATTACAATCAATAGACATCACTACTTAATACAATATAGATTTATCCATCAGGGGCGCTGCCGTACTATACAATTCTATTTGAATCAAACATTACAGCAAATATATGACATTTTCATAACATCTAATAAAATATCCCAAATGGTGCTGTAGTTATATGAATAGGTTCCTCTGTATATTTTTAAAATCTTGATTACAAATCAATTTTTGGATCTTTGTTAAGGATTTGATATTGAATTGTATTAAAAACTGAAAACAGCTTTGTTTATAATGTATGTAAAGTACAGATTGATATTGATGCCTTTTACTAAAGGCACAGTTTCCCTATGGCAGAGTGTTTTGTAAGATAGTTTACCATGGCTATATACACGAAATGGTGTCATGACATAATGAGTGAAATCACAGGATTGATTTACCAACCCTCGCCACCCACCTCACAACCTTGGTGCAAGTCAAGTGGAACGCACCCAAAATGGCCTCCGCCTGACCCGACCTGAACCCACTTGTATTTCTGGGCTCAGTGTCATTACCACAGGCCTGACGTTCTCGTGATCGGGCGCACCCCCTTGGCAGAAGCCTGCGTCTAAAAGCTGGGGAGGAACACCAACAGTTGTGCAGGCCTCCGAGGCCCATAGCAGCAATGGCTGCCAGCTTCAGGGCCGACTGGCCGTTGTCCAAAAACACTCGGCCCGCCCTCTGGGAAAACCCAGGAAGTACAAGGCAATACAAGAGGAATACAGACCCAATGTCACGGGCCTGCAACTTTGCTTTCCTCTACTTTGTGCTCGGGAAAGAAATGTTCCCAGGTGCACAGTAAAGCAAATATGTAACAGAATTAAAATTTCTTTATTTAAAATGTTCTGTGATTCAATACGTTACTATCAATCTCCTTTATGTTCTCAGATTTAGAAATATATAGCAGTCCAATCAGATGGGGCTTTCAGCAACTCTTTGGGCTAGATTTTCCTGGAGCCGTCAGGCGGGGTTTCAGGCATGTGCGGGGGGGGGGGAAATCCTGAATTTGGGGGTCCAGACGCCATCCAGCCCAAAACCCCGCCCCACGCAAGTTTCAGGGGCGGCGGGTACCCGCCCCGCACTGTGACCCGCCGAAACCAGGCGGGAAGGGATTAGTGCCAATTACTGCCTGTTAACAGGTAGTTAACGGGCAGTTTTTAGCCTAATCCCTATTTTGAGGGGTTTCGTGTGGGATTCCCGACGGCTCCAAACCATGCCAGGTTAGAGCAGGCGGGCCGTCGGGTTGAAGGAGTTGGAGGGGTCGTGATGTCGGCGCTCAGGTGAGTGATGGGTGCATGAGTGTAAAGGTAAGTGTGTTTGGTGTGTCTAAAGTGTGTAAAGAACTTTTACTTACCTGTACTTACCTTCACAGCCTTTCTTCCTGTAGCCGTCGGGAGCCCATCACTCAGCCGGTACTTAAAGCTGAACGGCTGCGATCTGTGAAAAGTGACAGCCTTCAGCTTTGAGTGCCGGTAAGAGTTCTAACTGAGTCTGTGCAGAAGGACTCATGTTAGAACTCAGTGTCAGTGTTTCACAGCTTCAAACAGCTGTGAAATACTGATATTTCATCTGTCACGAACTCTTGACAGATGAAATTGCAGTCTGTGATGTCACCTATTGCCGGGTGGCCCTTAATTGGCCTGCTGAGCCCGCTGGGTGGGCTCAACAAGGTCAATCAAGGGGAAATCGCGCGGATTGGCCGGACGTCG
Organism: Somniosus microcephalus; assembly: GCF_052327205.1. Taxonomy (NCBI): domain Eukaryota; kingdom Metazoa; phylum Chordata; class Chondrichthyes; order Squaliformes; family Somniosidae; genus Somniosus; species Somniosus microcephalus. Next base: position 99,382,945 of record NC_141000.1, on the reverse strand, counting down.
ATGTAGGCGGGTCAAAAACCCGAAAGGGGAAGTCCCGCCTTCTTCCCGACAGGTTCGGAAAAATCGAACCCTTTGTTTACTTCTGATTTTCCCTCCTACCTTTGAGTGCGCTGGCTGACTCATTCTGGGTTACGGTTCCATGAGTACTTTGGTCATTCTTCATGCATGAGCCTCGACAGTGAGTGTAGGTTGGCTTTTGACTACAGCAGGCAAAACACCCAATAGGATCCTGTTTCACTCCCGATGTCTACAAACAGGCCTTCCTAGAGAGGTCGCTGGATGGAGACCGGTAGAACAAACACTGGCTGTTTTTTCCAGTGGTGCTGAGATCAATTGTAGCACTCCTGCTGGATTCCAGTTAGCATCGACTAACAGCACAAACCTGTGACCTTCTGGTCTGTATGAGCTAACACTGCCCCAGGCAGTGGCTTTGCCCACTGGACCACCAGGGGAGCATTCAACTTAACACAATGTCATGGAACTAAACCAACTATAAAAGATTTACTCTAATAATGTACAATGTCAATGCACTACCACTATCTATCTTCATTGAGATAGTCAGCCCTGGCCATGCTGACAATATAATGTACAGCCTTTCTGTACTGGAGCTTACAGAACAGATTGTAATACTCTTGATGGATGCATTGATACAGCTCGTTCTTCATAGAAGCACCCACTGTCTGTATAAAGCTGAGAAATACAATACAAGAGCCTTTAAAAAAAACCTTTTTGTACCAGCAACAATGTTTGCAGATGATGAAAGATAAGAATCGTGTGTTTTGAAAGCTGAAGATCTTTCATTCCCCAAAGGATTTTTCTTCCCTTCTCAAGGGCTGATTTCAATTGCGTCTTTCAATTTAGACCTATTTTCCCTGTCGTAACAGTTCCAGGGTGATTCTTTTGTATGTTTATAATACATAGGATATAAAGTTTTAGATTATTACTGTACTTCTAATTTGCCTTTCCGTTTTCTCCCCGCTTCTGATGGTGTTAACTCTCGCTGGGGCGTGCATCCATGGGTGCCAACCACCCTCCTGTACCTCACCCAAGTCACCAGAACAGTGAGGCCAGGCATCCTGCTTCTGTGCTTGCCAGCCATGATAGTCCATCAAATGAAGTGAATGGAAGGAAAATTGCGGCTGGCAAGCAGCGAAGTAGAAATAGCCCTGCCTGTCAGCAAGGTACTCAAGGGGAAGAGGCTCTGGGCTAGAAATTCGATCCAATACCGCCCATTTTGCGGCACCGTCCGAGACAAATTTCTGGGCCTCCATCTTCTCCTCGACTGACATCGCAAACACATGTGCTTTCCAGGTCACTAAATAGCAAGCTGGAGCAGGCACCTTGGTTGATTTTTTTCCCTCTCAAGCTCACAGGTATGAAGGCTAATTGTAGAGATACTTAAGACCCTTACTGAGGTCAACTGATTCAGCACAGACCTGGAATTAAACTTTCAGCTTACCTAGTCTGTATGGCTGGAATTGTTTTTACCTGCTGTGCTATAGGTGGATTCCATGCTCTTGAGGTCTCCCAGCACACCTGTAACATTCTCTGGCTGAGAGGACAGTGGCCAGCCTGTTCCTGAGCAAGTCAATGACATTCTTAAACCCGTCCCTAGAAAGTGTGCGAGGGTGGCAAATCTAGCAGGTTTTCTGCCCTGGGAGTCACTTTATGCCTACCCTTGATGGTATTACTCAAGAAATACTAGTGGGTGGAAATGTAGCACTAACCCATGCTCTACCATTCTGTAGCAAAGTGCACATACTGCCATGTAGGTTTATAATCTTCAATATTAGTGCTGTTCCTGGCTTTCTGTTAATTTGCCCTACACATACATGTGTTGTTTTTCCTATTTTGCTCCATTCTTGAACAATGGCTTGTATTCTGTCAGGATGAACTGACGAGCAAAGGCAAATGGCCGTAAAGAGCAGCGATCAAGTGCCATTTGAAATGAAACAGCACAGTGGATGCCTGATATCTTAGGGTCAAAATTACAACAACAACGTACACTTATATAGCACATTTAACGTAGTCAAACATCCCAAGGCACTTAACAAGAGCGATATCAATAAAACATTGACATTTTTGACACTGAGCCACAGAAGGAGATATCAGGCCAGATGACAAATTATAGGTAAATATCTATAAAAGCATGTAAATTACAAGGATTTTAGTGCTTAAATTACAAGGATGCTGGTTTTTATAAGTTACAGAGCGCTCCATTTATTTTGCACATAGTACTGTGTGATCATTTCAATAATTAGTAGAATAAGTCATCCTCAGTTCCGAGGGACTGCCTAAGAAGAATTAGTAGAATATTCAACTTTTGGAAAAATTATTTCAACTTCATCCTCCCAATGGAATTTGAAAGTACAAATCAAAGCATAAGCTTGTTATTTATTTAATGAGTCCTCCAAATAACGCAGCCCTATTTATTAATCTGTATTGTTCTTGAAAGATATGCTAGATAGTTTGAACAAAACATGATGGCCTTGAAATGATGCTGAGAGACAGTGGTTAACAAATGCTTAACGCATTTGTATGAAAATTCCTCTGCACACTACCTTAAAGACTCATCAGCCACTGTACTTTATTTTAAACAGATTAATACCTCTGTTAAAATAGCATACAAAGAAATTTGCTAAGCATTTTTACACTATTATTGTGGCGTGTCATTTCAAAGCCAAAGATTATATTTTGTCTTGTTTTCTCCATCACCAATAGAAAAAAAGACTTGCATTTATATAGTGCCTTGCACGACCTCAGGATGTCCCAAAGCACTTTACAGCCAATGAAGTACCTTTTGAACTGTAGTCACTGTTGTAATGTAGGAAATGCAGAAGCCAATTTGTGCACAGAAAGCTCCCACAAACAGCAATGAGATAATGACCAGATAATTTGTTTTAGTGATGTTGATTGAGGGATAAATATTGGCCAGGACACCGGGGATAACTCCCCTGCTTGTCTTCAAAATAGTGCCATGGGATCTTTTATGTCCACCTGAGAGGACAGACGGGGCCTGGGTTTATCATCTCATCTGAAAGACAGCACCTCCGGCAGTGCCGCACTCCCTCAGTACTGCACTGGAATGTCAGGCTAGATTTAATGCTCAAGTCTCTGGAGTGGGACTTGAACCTTCTGATTCAGAAATGAGTGTGTTACCAACTGAGGCACGGCTGACACCAGCCAATACGGGAACTCTTTTCTTCCTTTGCCTATAGCGACTTAACTCACAAAAGGTCATCGACCTGAAATGTTAACTCCGTTTCTCTCTCCACAGAGGCTACCTGACCTGCTGAGTATTTCCAGCAGTTTCTGTTTTTATTTCGGATTTCCAGCATCCCCGGTATTTCGCTTTTGTAACTCACGAAATATCTGTTACCAAATTTGACTCCACTTGGACACTTCGCGAAACAATCGTACCCAACAGGATAGTACTTCTATCCCTGGTCGATTAGGATAGAAACATCAGTTGACACTGGCGGAGTGCTTTGATTTGCAGGAACTGTACAACAGACAGTAAGACAAGATGACAATGTGTCCCATGTATACTCTTCAATACCCAGTAGTTTGCCTATTGATCTGGTGTTAAACTTGAGAAGCATTCCCCACACCCCTGTCATGGAGATGCAGACAGGCTGTCTATCCTAGCACTCACCCTTCGACTCCAGTAGAAGTTTCTGGCTGCTTTTCCAGCCAATCGTTTGTCCAGCTCCTTCAAGGCGTTCAATTCAATGGACAGAAGTAAAAAAACATCAACAATTTCCTCCCTGTTGGTTTGCAGAGGGAATCTAATGTCCTGCAAAGCGTGTTTGCATTCGTATGCTAATGTTCACAATCTGTCAGATAACGCTTACAGCTTGCCATGAACAGAGGGACAAACAAGGCGAATGTATATTTATAAACTGTATGAATAGAACCGTGTTTATGTGTTCAACCATAAATGTATTTTGATGCTTTGGCAACATAAGATGTACCTTATCATGCCAATAAAGCGATTTGAATTGTGAATTGTGAATTGTGAATTGAAGCCTTTTGAGGGAAAGTAGTCAGCTGTTGTATAATGCTGTGCTCTCCCAAATGCACCGTGACCAACGCAATGTTCTGTTTGTGGTACCTGGCCCATGAGGTAACACAAGGTAAACCCTAATTAATAGCTCGCTCTCCCTCAGTAAACCCTTGTTAGCCAGTGGCCAAGTCAAGCCAAAGCGTTCTCATTGGGTGGCTGGCAGTCACTGATTCCTGATATTTGAATTGAAAATTAAATTCTAAATTATTAATGGGTTGAAATAAAAGGCAGGAAAGAATGTCAAATTCTAGAACAAATTTTAACATTTTGAATTGTCAGCGGAAAATACCGTTTCCCCACCGCTCCCCCCCCCCCCCCCGCATTCTCTCCCAAACGCTCTGCTTTGTTCGCTGGCAGTGCAAATCCAAAATTCAGGGGGCAGCGCTTGCCCCAGATTTCTGATTTGCACTGCAGGGTGCTGAGGCTCCCTGACGGCAGCACAGATTCGGAAATAAAATCCCCTTAATGTCGCCGGGCTGCTTGGCCATACAGGTGCGCCACAGCCAGCCCTGTGCCCACCCCACACGTAGAGCTGGATTTTCGGGTGTCCCGCCTGGCGGAATCGAGGCGGTGCTGCCCATCACCCCATTCTCACTGTTGCTGTGACCATGGTAATGCTCCCCCTGGACTTACCGCTGGGCAGTGGGAGTGGCCCCCTTTCGTCATGCGGTGGGCCCATTTAAAATGCTAATCGGGATCTTGACATACTTAGGAGGACCCTGATTTCCATATTTGGACTGATTTGGGTGGAACCCGCACTGTGCACGCTCTGTCTAGTATTAGCTGGCAGCCCAAAGCTAAGTACCTATTTATTTTTGTAGGACCGGGAGGAGCAATGATGCTCCTCCAGGCTCTATAAATTCAGCCTGGCCTACTGTCGCTCTGGTCCCCAACCCTCCCTCCGAGATTAAGTCCCCCCGCCGCCCCCACCCCCCCCCCCCCTATGAACCTATCTTCTTCTGCCCCGTTGGCCCTGATGGCACGATGGCTCGGAGCCAGCAGGCTGCCTCAGGTCACTCGATCTCCAGCCGCAGCCTGCCATCCCAATGCTAATGAGGCCCGGCCCAGCCCTCAAAATGGACTGGGCCTCCCTCTGGGACTACCGGGCGGCCGCATGGAACATTCCGCCGGCCACCCACCCAAAGTCAGCTTGGGGGGAAAATCTACCTAATACTTACCACAAGGGATCACTGAATAGTGATTAGGAGCAGCGACATTGACTGATTTCCATCTATCGACACCTCCTCCTCCCCAAACCCGGCGGGGAGGGGACTGGGACGTGGGCATGGGCGGGGGGATGGGGGTGCTCTGATGCTAATTGAAGTACTTGAATTCCAACCACAACCGTGATCAGTTAGTTCAGCACAGGCTGGTGATTGAGGCTGTATGGCTCAGTACCACAATGGGCAATGACACACGTGTCACTAAAGCATTGTGGGCGGGACGGGGCTGATTTCTGAGGCTGTAGTGTAGAACAAAAGTAGGTGCCAGTCTGGAATTTGTGTATTTTGAGCTGACTTATTACTTGCCTGTTGCCTTGTGCTTCAACCAGCTCTCTGTCTCTTATTGTAGCATATCTTCTACTTAGTTATACACCATTTCAGCTTTAGCAATGTAACAACAGCTAATAACCAGCTCGACACCTACAGAATAATTTTACGGGGACATTTACAGTGGCTCTAAGCAATTTGGTTACATTAAAGAATAAGAACACTTTGGTTGTTCTTATTACATTTAAGTGTGACTAAATTCCAATGCAACTCATTATTCGTTTACAGCACTAATTAACAGCTCTGTACTCCAGCCTAGCTGCAACATTTATTGGAATAGCACTCTTCACCACAGTTATTTTCAGCTGCATTCATGCCAAGTAACAGGATCTCACTCAGACAAACATGCTTTGGGTCGGTTGCACTGTAATTTTATCACAGATCTGCATTTAACGAAACAGCTGTTTTTACAAACGCTGACCTGCCCTGTGATAACTCAAGTATGAGTCCCTGTAAGTATCCTCCAACTCTGGCCTCTTATCCATCCACCACTTCCTTCTCCCCCACCCCCGCCCACCCATTGGCAGCCGTGCTTTCAGACATCCAAGCCCTAAGCTCTGGAATCCACTTCCTAAACCTCTAAGCTTCTCCACCACTCTCTCCTCCTTTGAGATCCTCCTGAAAACCTCCCTCTTTAACCAAGCTTTTAGTCGCCCTTCCTAAGATCTTCTTCTTTCGTTCTGTGCCAATTTCTGTCTGATCATGCTCCTGTGAAGCACCTTGGGATATTAGAGGTGCTTTATAAATGTAAGTTATTGTTGGTGTTGTTGATTAAGGCACCAGGGCCACAGAGCAACTACTGTTGCAGTGCAAATTGGAGGAATGTTAAAACAGTCTACATTTTGGCAGAAGGCACAGGGAGAGGCAATATACACTTAATGGCACAGTTTTAAAGAGTGTGCAGGGACAAGGGACCTGGGAGTTAATGTGCATAGGTCCCTGAAGGTGGCAGCACATATTGAGAGTGTGGTTAGCAAAGCATGTGGGATCTTGGGCTTCATAAATAGAGGTATTGAGTACAAAAGTAGAGAAGTTATGCTGAACCTTTATAAAGCGCTGGTTAGGCCACAACTGGAGTATTGCATCCAGTTCTGGTCACCATACTTTAGGAAGGATGTGAAGGCCCTTGAGAGAGTGCAGAGGAGATTTACCAGAATGGTTCCAGGGATGGGGAATCTTAGCTACAAGGACAGGTTGGAGAAGCTGGATTTGTTTTCATTAGAGCAAAGGAGGTTGAGGGGTGATTTGATAGAGGTGTACAGGATTATGATGGGTTTGGATAGGCTAGACGGGGAAAGGCTGTTCCCTCTAGTTGATGGTACAAGGACTAGGGGACACAGATTTAAGGTTTTGGACAAGAGATACAAGGGGTATGTGAGGGAAAAACTTTTTTATGCAGCGAGTTGTGAGGACCTGGAACTCACTGCCGATGGAAGTGGTGGAAGCGAAGACACACAGGCCTAGAAATTGGCCTGAGGCGCCCAAGCAGCGCAAAGTTCGCTTGTGCGCTGGAATTTGCGCCGCGATCGCCACATTAGCGATCGCCGCAAATGCCCCTAGAGGGAGATGGGGCGCGGCTCGAGGCGCTCCGCGTCCCTCTTAGGGCGCTGAAAGTGAATTTCGCAGCGCTACGTGCCGCAGCGCCACACGCTGCGGCACGGCACGCTGCAGTACTGCATGTAGTGTAAGTACCTTTAAGGGGAGAACTACTTTTCACAGCTCCTGTATAATGTAGTACCGGCAGTGACCACACCTGTATAAAACCCTGCATAGGGATCTGTACAGTTAGTTTTAGAGTAACCCTCATCCAGTAAATACCTGTTGATTGTTCTCTGCAGTCTCTTGTCTAGTTATTGAAGGACACACAACATCAAGATACACGGATTTAACATTGGCAACGAGCAGATTCGAACCTACCTGCAACTCTACAGAAGAAGGCCGATTCCAGAAGCACAGGTGTCGACCATCCAACGGAGACTCCAGCGAAAAGGGCTGGCAACAGGTACGGCGCAGACCCTTCCCGCACAGCGGCGGCTAGAGCCGACCGACGGCACAGGAAAAGGCCGAGCAGCGTCGACGGAAGAGAGAGAGTAGAGCGCACAGGGCGCAGCCGGTGTTCAGGACCGAGCGGCATCGACAGGAAAAGAGAGAGGGTAGAGCGCACAGGGCGCAGCCGCTGTTCAGGACTGAGCGGCGTCGACGCGAGAAGAGAGAGGGTAGAGCGCACAGGGCGCAGCCGCTGTTCAGGACCGAGTGGTGTCAACGAGAGAGAGAGGCGGTGTTCAGGGGGCAAGCAGCGTCAGCGGGGAAGAAAGGAAAGCACGGGAGATGCCATTTTGAGCCGCAGCGGAGAAGGGAGAGCGCGGGAGATGCCATTTTGAGCCGCAGCGGAGAAGAAGGGAGAGCGCGGGAGACGCCATTTTGAGCCAGTCTAACCACACCCAGGGATGCCGAAGAGTGGCAGTGTCACAGCGTTCGACAATGAAGTCGAAGATTGGACGACATATGTCGAACACATAGAAGTGCCAGATGACAGGAAAGCGCTGGTATTGTTGAATTCAATGGGTGCAAAAACGTATGGCTTACTACGAAACCTAGTAACCCCAGAGAAGCTAGCGGAAAAGGATTTTGAAAACATAGTGTCAATCCTACAGGACCACTTAGACCCCACACCGCTGCTGATAGCGGAAAGATTTAAGTTTCACAAAAGGAACCAGCATAAAGATGAAAGTAATGCTGAGTTTTTAACGGAACTGAGCAAGCTATCGAAACACTGCCAGTTTGGAACGGGACTAGCAGATACTTTAAGGGACAAGTTTGTGTGTGGGCTTCAAAGTGAAGGAACCCAGAAACGGCTTCTATCAGAAAAGGATCTTACGCTGGACAAGGCTTTCAGCATGGCAGTATCACACGAAGCAGCAGCACGGGGCGCTGCAGAGATACAACGGAGACCGCAAGAATATGGCACAAATGAAATGTCATACGGAACAGTGAAGTGCTATCGCTGCGGCAGAACATCACATGACCATAAGGATTGCTGGTTCAAGGACCAAGTGTGCAGACAGTGTGGAAAAGTAGGACACATAGCAAGAGTCTGCAGGTCGGAAAAGAAAACCAGCAGCAAGAAATCCCCACAGGAGAAGTACAAGAAGGTACATAAGGTGACGGAGAGTAGTTCAGACGAACAGAAGAGTGATACAGACTCCGGAAGCAAGGAGCTGGGTTGTCTGAAACTACATAATGTGATCAAAACGGAGGATCACCAAACTATCTGGGTCACGCTCAAGATAGCCGGAGTCCAAGTGAAAATGGAATTGGACACAGGATCAGCCCTAACAGTCATAAACCTAAGGGACAACAAGCGGCTATTCTCACATATATCCTTGAGAGATACGGAGATTGTCTTGAAGACGTACACGGGGCAAAAAGTCTACCCCAAAGGAAAAATAAGGGTGAACGTTATATATAACAGCAAGGAAACACCAAAAATGGACCTATATGTATTGCCAGATGGAGGATCACCACTACTAGGACGTGAATGGATCCGGAAGATACAGCTAGATTGGCATTCCATACAAGCACTGACTGTAGATGCCAAAAAGGATGACGACATCACACCTGGACGACTGTCAAAAATGCTAACTGATGCACAAGAAGTGTTCCAGGAGGGACTCGGAACACTAAAAGGCATAACAGCGACGATCAAAATAGAGGAAAATGCAAGCCCAAAGTTTTTTAAGGCCTTATGCGATCCGCCCAGCCGTCGAAGCAGAACTGGAAGGTTTGGAACGTTCAGGAGTACTGTCCAAAGTGGACTGGAGCGAGTGGGCTACACCCATCGTTCCTGTAATGAAGAGGTCATTGAGTAATACGCCTGGGGAACCAAAGAAGGTTCGCATCTGTGGGGACTTTAAGGTGACAGTGAACCCAGTCCTTCACACTGTACAATATCCGCTTCCGCGGATTGAAGATATTTTCGCCTCGCTATTTGGAGGGAAATGCTTCACTAAGATTGATCTGGCCCAGGCGTACCTGCAAATGGAGGTAGAAGAAGCCTCAAAACAGTACCTCACGATCAACACTCATAAAGGTCTCTACCAATACAACCGGCTGGTGTTCGGGGTAGCATCAGCTCCGGCTATTTGGCAAAGGGCAATGGATCAAGTCCTGCAAGGGATTCCAGGGACCCAGTGTTATTTGGACGACATCCTGGTCACGGGCGAAAATGACAGTGATCACCTCGCCAACCTGAAGCAGGTGCTCACTATATTGAAGGAATATGGGCTCCGAGCTAATCGCCACAAATGCGAGTTTTTCCAGAAGCAGATCTCGTATTGTGGCCACGTTATTGATGAACAGGGGTTACATAAGTCCCCTGAAAAGATTGAGGCAGTAGTCAAGGCTCCAGCACCGGAAAATGTGTCACAACTGAGGTCATTCCTCGGGCTGGTGAACTACTACTGTAGTGTCCGTGTGTTGATAAAGACACTGAAGACAGGAGTTGGTTCATAGGTATTTACTAAGCAAAGTCTGGGGGGGGGGGGGGGTTCTAACCGATATACACAATATACAGGCTTATATAGCCCGAGTGGCAATTACCGGCATTACAGCACACCTGGGGCTCTTAAAGGCACATACACTACAATTCCTCCCCTTTTAGCTAACCAGTACATCATCTTTTAAGTAATTATTAATTACATGTTGTAAGCAAAATAATATACATTGCTGTAGTTAATTAATTATAAGTCAGTCTCTCAGGAGGCTTCCTGACTCGGTCCGGATAACGCCTTGGGGTGTAGTAGTTTCTGGTGGTGTAGTAGGTTCTTCTGGCAAGGCTGACTCGGCTTGAATGCCAGTGTCAGGTTCATCGGGTTCCAGTATCACCGGATCGGAGGTAGATATGGGTATCTCTACTTCATCGTTAGATGTATAGAGTTGTGGTGTAGGTTGTCCCTTTTCGGATGACTTTATGATTTGGTCAGCATGGCGCCTTATTATGCTTTCTCCGATGTCCACGGTATACATCAGTGGTCCTAGTCATGTGCAGATAGTTCCAGGCTGCCATTTCTCGGTACGGTAGTCCCGGGCCAAAACTTGTTGACCTATCTGGAAGGTTCTAGTTGGCCTTTCATTCATGCCTTGAAACTGCCGGTGCTCCACGTCCCTTCTGATGTTGGGCTTGACCAAATCCAGCCGGCATCTTAGGTTTCTATTGAAGAACATCATGGCGGGAGTTTGGTTGGTAACCATATGTGTTGCATTCCTGTATGCGAATAAGAAGTTATCCACCTTGTGCTGAAGTTTTATGTCTTCATTACCCATGGCCTTTATGGCCTTCTTGAAGGTCTGGACAAACCTTTCAGCCAATCCATTGGTGGCGGGATGGTATGGGGCGGACGTGTAGTGCTTAACCCCATTGTTTTTTAAGAACTTCCTGAATTCTTCGGACACAAATTGCGGTCCATTATCAGAACAGATCTGTTCCGGCAGCCCATTCCTGGCAAATATGGTCCTTAATACTGTGATGGTTTTTTCCATGGTGGTGGAGGACATCTTTATTACCTCCGGCCACTTGGAGTGTGCATCAACCGCGATTAAGAACATTGAGTCCATAAATGGACCAGCAAAGTCGATGTGCACCCTTTGCCAGGGAGATGAGGGCCACTCCCATGGATGTAGAGGGGTTTGTGGTGGAGCGTTTTGGACCTTCTGGCATCCTAGGCAGCTCTTGGTCATTTTTTCGATGTCTCCATTGATACCTGGCCACCATACAAACGCCCTGGCTAGGTTCTTCATTTTCACTCCACCCAGATGCCCCTCGTGAAGCTCCTTTAGCACTTTGTCCTGGAGTTTGGGTGGAATCACCACTCTGGATCCACACATCAAGGTTCCTCGGCACACTGACAGCTGTTCTCTTCTTTGCGAGAATGCTGGCAACAGTGGTTCGCCATGTGCTGGCCATCCCTTCACTGTTAAGTCGTAGACCCGTGAAAGAGTCGGGTCATTTCTCGTTTCCCTTTCAATGGCAGAATTTGTTACTGGTAGACATTCCACTATGGTAGAGTGGAACATCTCCATTGGGTCTACTGTAGGTGCCTCTTCTACCGTTGGCAACGGTAGGTGCGATAAACCTTCAGCATTCCCATGCTGTTTTGACCCTTTGTATTCTATGTTGTATTGGTGTGCCCCTAGAAAAAGGGACCACCTCTGTAGCCTTTGCGCTGTCATAATGGGAACACCCTTTTTAGGGTTGAATATGGAGATGAGGGGTTGATGGTCTGTCAACAAGGTAAATTTTTGTCCGTGTAGGTAATGGTTGAATTTCTTTACTCCCCATACCAGGCTGAGTGCTTCCCTGTCGATTTGGGCATAGTTACGCTCAGCTGAGTTCAATGAGCGTGATGCAAAAGCTATCGGCCGTTCCGAGCCATCAGGGAATTTATGCAATAATACTGCTCCTATGCCATAAGGGGATGCATCGCACGCCAGTCTGATTGGCAGTGATGGGTTGTAATGAGCCAAAACTTCTTTGGATGTGATTAAGTCTTTGCATTTATGGAAGGCACGTTTGCAGTCTTCGTTCCATTTCCAAATTACTCCTGTTTGTAGCAGTTCATTAAGAGGGTGGAGAAGAGTTGATAAGTTCGGTAAAAATTTATGATAGTAATTTATTAATCCCAGGAACGACCTTAATTGTGAAACATTTTCAGGTGCTGGGGCTTTTATGACCACTTCAATTTTTTCAGGTGACTTATGCAACCCTTCCTTATTTATTATGTGGCCACAATATGATATTTGATTTTGGAAAAATTCGCACTTGGGGCGATTTGCTCGTAGGCCCCGTTCTCTCAGCCTAGTGAGCACCTGCTCTAAATTGGCAAGGTGCTCGTTGTCGTTTTCTCCTGTTACAAGGATGTCGTCTAGGTAGCATTGAGTCCCCGGAATCCCTTGGAGGACTTGCTCCATAGCTCTTTGCCAGATAGCTGGAGCGGATGCTACTCCGAAAACCAGTCGATTGTACTGGCACAGACCTTTGTGTGTATTTATCGTGAGATATTTTTTAGAGGCCTCTTCAACCTCCATCTGTAGATATGCCTGTGCCAAGTCAATTTTGGTGAAACGTTTCCCTCCGGATAGTGAGGCGAAAATATCTTCTATCCTCGGAAGAGGATACTGTACCGTGTGAAGGACCGGGTTTACCGTCACCTTGAAGTCTCCACAGATGCGAATTTTTCTCTGTTCTTCAGATTTATCATTCTTCAATGCTTTCTTCATGACTGGGACAATGGGTGTTGCCCACTCGCTCCAATCTATTTTAGATAATACGCCTGCCTTTTCCAAATTCTCCAGCTCTGCCTCGACTGCTGGACGAATTGCGTATGGCACCGGTCTTGCCTTAAAAAACTTGGGAATTGCTGCATCTTCCACTTTTATTGAGGCGGTGATGCCTTTCAAGGTTCCTAGTTTCTCTTGAAACACTTCCTTGGCGTTGGCCAAGATGTCTTTTAATCGTTCAGGTATGACACCATCATCATTTTTTTCCTTACTGGTCACCGTCAGTGCCTGAATGGAGTGCCAGTCTAAACGTATTTTTCTGATCCATTCATGTCCCAACAGCGGTGGACCACCATCTTGTAGAACGTATAAATACAACATCGGTATTTCCTTGCCGTTGTATACAACAGGCACCCTTATTTTTCCTTTGGGGTATACTTTCTGCCCCGTATATGTTTTCAAGATAATGGATGTGTCTTTTAAAGGTATATGTGGAAATAGCCGCTCGTAATCCCATCGATTTATGACGGTCAGAGCTGATCCTGTATCTAGCTCCATTTTAACTGGGGACCCTGCTATTGTGAGGGTGACCCAAATGGTCTGGTAATCTTCTTTGGCAATTACATTATGTAATTTGAGAGAGCTTAGTCTCTTGTTCCCGGAGTCGCTATCGCTCTTCTGGTCTTCGGAGCTACTGTCCGTCATCATTTGTACCTTTTCTGTGCTTTTCCTTATTGATTCTTTTCCTGTTAGTGGATTTTTTGTTTCCAGATCGGCACACACGTGGAATGTGTCCCATCTTTCCGCATTGCCTGCATGCTTTGTCCTTGAACCAGCAGTCCCTCTGGTCATGGGTGGATCTGCCGCAGCGATAACATCTCTCGAAACCCCGTGTCATTTCATGGGTGCCGAAGTCCTGTGGCCTTTGCTGTATCTCTGCAGCTCCTATTGCACTGATAGCCTTGTCCAGTGTTAAATATTTCTCAGAAAATAGCCTTTTTTGTGTTTCTACACTTAGGGGATCGCAGACGAATTTGTCTCGCAGAGAATCTGCCAGTCCTGCCTCAAATTGGCAGTGTAGGGTATCAACAATCTCCTTAAAATTCTTGTCCATCGGTTCGGCTGGAGTGATTAAGTTTCGTAACAGCTTGTATGTCTTTGCGCCCATTAGATCCAGAAGTACTGAAGCTTTTTTTTCATCTTCTATTCCATTTGCGGTGCAATATATCTCCACTCTTTCCACATGTGGTCCAATCCTCTATCTCGTTATCAAAAGCATCAATATTGCCAGAATTAGGCATCTTAGAAAAGATATGGCGCTTCCCATGCTTTTCTTTCTTTTCTGTAGAAAAGATATGGTGCTTCCCGCACTTTCCCGCCGCTGCTGCCGATGACAACGTTGTTTCCCGCGGTTTCCGTTCTTTTAAAAAAAAAATTATTTACAGTTGGAGACTCGTTCCCGCCAGACTCTCTCTGTAGGTCTGAACGCCGACCTGCTTGCAGCCGCGCCGGCCGTCTCCCGAGTGCTCCCTCCCAGTCCGTTATTGCTTGCCTCCGATTTCGCTGCCTGTCTCAGCTGTAGAGCCAGCCGCTGGAGCCCCAGCCTGACGCCCAGGAAGGATTAGCGCAGTACCTGCCACCAGCTTGGCCAGCTGGTGAAACCACAGCTTCTCTCACTTCCTTGAGTCTTCTGGATGCCCGAGGAATCGATGTCCTTGAGGTGCTGCCGAATTGCAGGTAAGTCCGTTTCCACTTCGTCGCCACTGTAGTGTCCGTGTGTTGATAAAGACACTGAAGACAGGAGTTGGTTCATACGTATTTACTAAGCAAAGTCTGGGGGGGGGTTCTAACGGATATACACAATATACAGGCTTATATAGCCCGAGTGGCAACTACTGGCATTACAGCACACCTGGGGCTCTTAAAGGCACATACACTACAACTACCATAACTTCTTGCCGAATTTGTCTACAGTACTACACCCACTGAACACCCTACTGCAAACGGGGGTACCATGGAAGTGGAATGACGAATGTAAACGAGCTTTCCAGAAGTGCAAAGAATTGATCACATCAAAAGAGGTGTTGGCTCATTTCAACCCAGCACTACCAATTCGGTTGGTGTGTGATGCATCACCCTATGGTATTGGAGCGGTGCTGTCGCACAAATTCCCGGACGGCTCGAAGAGGCCAGTAGCCTTTGCGTCTCGGTCACTAACCTCAGCCGAGCGTAACTACGCCCAGATTGACAGGGAGGCCCTCAGCCTAGTGTGGGGAGTGAAAAAGTTCAACCACTATCTGCACGGGCAGAAGTTCACCTTGCTGACTGACCACCAACCACTTGGCTCCATCTTTAATCCAAAGAACGGCATTCCAGTGATAACTGCGCAACGGCTACAAAGATGGTCCCTTTTTCTAGGGGCGAACCAATATGAAATCGAGTATAAGGGCACGAAACAGCATGGAAATGCTGATGGGCTATCACGCCTGCCACTGCCTACTGCAGAGGAAGCACCAGCAGTGGACACTGTCGAAATATTTTATTCGACTATAATTGAACGCTTGCCAGTAACTAACGCTGATATAGAGGAGACCCGAAATGACCCGACACTGTCTCGGGTATATGATTTGACGGTGAAGGGATGGCCAACACATGGCGACTCACTGTTGCCAGCATTCTCATCCAGAAGAGAACAGCTGTCAGTATGCCAGGGGACCTTGATGTGTGGATCCCGAGTGGTAATTCCACCCAAGTTAAGGGAGAGAGTGCTCAATGAGCTTCACGAAGGCCATCTGGGAGGGGTGAAAATGAAAAGCCTTGCTAGGGCTTATGTGTGGTGGCCGGGGATCGATCAGCAAATCGAGGACCTGACAAAGAGCTGCTCAGGATGCCAGAAGGTCCAAAATGCACCACCACATACCCCTCTACACCCATGGGAGTGGCCCTCATCTCCATGGCAACGGGTGCATATTGATTTTGCTGGTCCATTCATGGACTCAATGTTTTTAATAGCCGTGGATGCACACTCGAAATGGCCTGAGGTGATCAAAATGTCCTCCACCACCACGGAGAAAACTATTGCAGTCCTATGGACCATATTTGCCAGGAACGGCTTGCCAGAGCAGATTTGCTCTGATAACGGACCACAGTTTGTGTCCAAAGAGTTTCGAAGATTTATGAAAAGGAATGGGGTAAGGCATTACACATCCGCCCCGAGATAGCGGATGCACTAAGGATGATTTTTCAGAATTCATTAGACTCGGGAACAGTGCCCATGGATTGGAGGGTAGCTAACGTTACCCCACTATTCAAAAAGGGGGGTAGGGAAAAAGCAGGTAATTACAGACCTGTAAGCCTTACATCAGTTGTGGGCAAAATGCTGGAGTCCATCATTAAGGATGAAATAGCGGAGCACTTAGCAAATGGGGACAGGATAGGACAGAGTCAACATGGATTTACAAAGGGTAAATCGTGCTTGACTAATCTATTGGAATTTTTTGAGGGAGTAACTGGTAGAATAGATGGGGGAGAGCCAGTAGATGTGGTGTACCTGGACTTCCAAAAGGCCTTCGATAAGGTCCCACATAAAAGATTAGCATGGAAAATTGAGGCTCATGGGATAAAGGGGAAAGTATTGGCGTGGATAGGGAACTGGCTGTCAGATAGAAAACAGAGAGTTGGAATAAACGGCTCATTTTCTGAATGGCAGGCAGTAACAAGTGGGGTACCACAGGGATCTGTCCTGGGCCCCCAGCTGTTCACAATTTACATTAATGACCTGGATCAGGGAGTCGGATGCAGCATTTCCAAATTTGCAGACGACACTAAACTAGGAGGGAGGGTGGGCTCAGAGGAAGAGACCAGGAAGCTCCAGAGCGATTTGGACAGACTGGGCGATTGGGCGGATAAATGGCAGATGCACTATAATGTGGACAAGTGCGAAGTTATCCACCTTGGGTGCAGGAACGGGAGGGCAAATTATTATTTAAATGGCAATAGATTGGGAGAGGGGGAAGTACAGAGAGACCTGGGTGTTCTTGTACACCAGTCACTGAAGGCGAGCATGCAGGTGCAACAGGCGGTCAAGAAGGCAAACGGTATGCTGGCCTTCATAGCAAAAGGGTTAGAATACAGGAACAGGGATACCTTGCTGCAGCTGTACAGGGCACTGGTGAGACCACACCTCGAGTACTGTGTACAGTTTTGGTCGCCTCATCTGAGGAAGGATGTTCTTGCCATGGAGGGGGTGCAGCGGCGATTCACCAGGCTGATACCAGGAATGGCGGGAATGACCTATGAGGAGAGACTATGTAGTTTAGGGATGTACACACTGGAGTTTAGAAGATTGAGAGGGGACCTCATAGAAGTGTATAAAATTCTGACAGGTCTAGACAGACTGGATGCAGAAGGAATGTTTCCCTTGGCGGGTGAGAACAGAACTAGAGGACATAATTTAAGGATAAGGGCTAAACCATTTAGGACAGAGATGAGGGGGAATTTCTTCACTCAGAGAGTGGTGAACCTGTGGAACTCATTGCCACAGAGGGCAGTGTACGCCAGCTCATTAAATATATTTAAGAGGGAATTAGATATATTTCTACGGGCAAAAGGGGTTAAGGGTTACGGAGAGAAGGCGGGGACGGGATACTGAATTAAAGGATCAGCCATGATCTCATTGAATGGCGGAGCAGGCACGAAGGGCCGAATGGCCTACTCCTGCTCCTATCTTCTATGTATCTATGTATCATCCAGCCACAAATGGATTGGCTGAGAGGTTCGTACAAACCTTTAAAAAAGCAGTAAGGGCCATGTGCGATGACGACATTCCACTGCAGCATAAGGTGGACAATTTCCTGTTAGCCTACAGAAATGCGACACATGCAGTCACCAACCAGACCCCAGCCATGATGTTCTTTAACCGAAGGTTGAGATCTCGTCTGGATTTGCTCAGACCAAATGTACAAAGAGATGTTGAGAATAAGCAATTCCAGCACATCAATGAGAAGCCGACAAGGAGCTTCAGTGTAGGGCAACCAGTCTTGGCCCGCGACTACCGAACAGAGAAATGGCAACCAGGAACAATATGCACACGGCAGGGCCCACTAATGTACACAGTGGATGTTGGGGAGAACATTGTGAGATGCCATGTTGACCAGATCCTAGAGTCACAGGAACGAGTCAACCCCATGTCTCACGTACCTGGTGATGAACCCGACATACAGGTAGCATCTGCCCCAGAAACAGTAGCATCGGAAGCTGATGAACCAACCGACGACAGGGGGCCAGAATCGCCTCCGCACCAAGAGCAAGACACTCAGGAAAGGCGCTATCCAGAAAGGATCAGAAAGCCTCCCCAAAGACTGAATTTATAAAAAGACTATTTTCAGTTATTGTTGCATGTTAAAAGTGTTAATTGTAATTAGTTGATATTTAATTGTTAAATGAATGTTATGGTACTGTTAATCTAAAAAGGGGAGGAATTGTAGTGTATGTACCTTTAAGGGGAGAACTACTTTTTACAGCTCCTGTATACTGTAGTACCAGCAGTGACCACACCTGTATATAACCCTGAGTAGGGATCTGTACAGTTAGTTTTAGAGTAACCCTCATCCAGTAAACACCTGTTGATTGTTCTCTGCAGTCTCTTGTCTAGTTATTGAAGGCCACACAACATCAAGATACACGGATTTAACACTGCAGGCCTTCCTCCCACTGTTAAGGGGGAGGTGCCTGCAACAGCGCGAGCCCCGATCGCAAGTGCCGGCAAAAGAGCCCGGCACCAAGGAGAAGTGCCGGGCTCTTGGGAAACAGCCGGCAATGCCGCGGCGGGGGGGACCAGGAGGCCGGGGACGGAGATGCTGGCAGGCGACCGCCGAAAAAGCGGCCACCCCGCACCTCCACCTTAACTTGCGCCTCTGCCGGTGCCTCTGCCGGCACAGCAAGGCCCCGTGAACCGGGCGCGGGTAGCGAACGGCGATACAGCGGCGTTCGCTACCAAATATCGCGATCGGGGCGCTGCGCACACCGATGACGTCATCGGTGGTGGCACAGCGCAAAAGGCTAACGCCACCATTAGCGCCCCTGCTGAATATCGCGGGAGGCGCAGCCAGTGGCGCTACAGCCACTGACTGCCTCTTTAGGCACTAACAGGTGGCGCTACTCACCCAATTTTTCCCCCTCAATGTTTTCAAGGGGAGACTGGATAGGCACTTGAGGGAAATAAACTTGCAGGGCTACGGGGATAGAGCGGGGGAATGGGACTGACTGGATTGCTCCACAGAGAGCCAGCACAGATTCGATGGGCCGAATGGCCTCCTTCTGTGCCGTTATGACTCTATGACATGCAAAAGAGCCACAGTGGCATTGGCAGCCTAAAGTTTCCTTTTACTAGTCTGAATCTGTGTTCTCTTGCCCTACTTTTAGGCTTTTTTTTGTTGTTGAAAAATCACTACGTCCTCTGACACTCGGGGATCAATCTTTGTGGCTCTTCCCTGATCTGTCTCTAGAACTTGCAAGTCTCCCTTGTTTCTCAGGGATCAGAACCGGACACAGCACTTAAGGTGTGGCCTCACCAAAGCACTTTACTGTTTCAACGTGACTTCATCTGATTTTTGTTGGTTTTTGTTTAAACAAGTGCATAACAGACGTGAGCACCGAGCATCAGAATATTGAGATTAAATAAACAAAACATGGAATGTTTAAATAATCTCTCAAGTATCAATCTTTTCCCCCCCTCTGGCAAATGCACTTACGGTTGTAAATATTATTTCAGATGACTTGCAGGCTCCTGACACCATGTTCAGAAAAGACCTTCTGAACATGTTGTCAGGAGTCAGCAGTTTATAAAGTCTGGGGTTTCGTTCCTACACTGGGATTCTGGAAGTACCACTTCAGTGCAGTCAGCGCCAGTGATCAGGGCTCCATCTGTATTGTTCCTGACGGGTATGGACAGCAGCGGCCCCACGCAATATTTCGGTTTAGTCAAAGCCGTTCACCTCCGTTCTAATCAATTGGTCCATCTTCAGTTTATTGACTGAGCCTCCGACCTATTGGCATTGTCAGGAAGTCAGAGTCGAAAATCTCTCTTTATTTTCGCTGCGAGGCACTGTCAATGAGACTTTATCCCACTTGAAGTTGGGGCCCAGGAGGCCTGCAGACAAACTACTACTGACCCTTCCCCTGAGCTGAGTTCCTTTTGTCAGTTGTGCACGTCGCAGCTGTCAGATATTCGGGGGATCAGCTGGCTTGAAGTGTGAACAGAATAGGCCTATTAGCATAACTATAGCTCAGCCCTGTCCACTTGATTACAAATTCATTCAAATTAATTAATTTTTAATTTTGCGCTATCTCAACAGTTATAAATCAAGTTAGCTGATCGCTTAAATGTTTGGGGAGATATTAAATGTCTGAGGCGGAAAATGGCAGATCACAGGCTGTGCTTAAACAATCTGTCCCTCTGCTACCGAACAAAAGACAATTATTCCTCATAGACATTAACTCAACCCTATTTTGAAATATCACTTAAATTACTTCTATTGCTTCTGACAAATGCTGCTAAACGCAGAGAAAGGCTTTAATTCACATCAAATAGCTTTCTGCATGCAGAATTAAGCACTAACACTATTAGTGACAGAAAGGTTTGACTTTTTCTGGCTTATTGGCAAAGCAGTCGACTATGACACA
The DNA here is from genome assembly GCF_052327205.1 of Somniosus microcephalus. Classification (NCBI taxonomy): domain Eukaryota; kingdom Metazoa; phylum Chordata; class Chondrichthyes; order Squaliformes; family Somniosidae; genus Somniosus; species Somniosus microcephalus. The sequence goes on along the minus strand of NC_141000.1, from coordinate 99,362,371 downwards.
ATTTACATAAGCTCATCAGACTAGACAACTGTAGGAAGATTGTATGAGCTACGATTCAATAAATGCACTGAAACCCGTGGCTTAAAAGCAGGAACCAATTGAAATTTCTTTAGATAAAAGACTGTTCTTTTCAACTCGGAAATTCATAAATATGACTAATAAGAAATAAAGAAGGTGGGAAGGAGAGAAGGCCACTGAGCTTTCATCGTTTTGCTTAGTATTAAGGTTCCTTTTCCAGTACTGTAACTGCTCAAAACATTTGACAATTTACTTGAATAAAGCATTTGCTGTGATTTTGGTTTAGCAGGCAGGGCTTCCATAAAAGAGTCAGAAAGGCAATGGTTTTACGTGACACTGCACAGAACTCTGGCTCTCCTCTCCCAGGGGAGCCAATATTGTTTGAATGCTAGACACATTAAGTTCAGGTAATAGCATGTTTACAATGAAATTCCATTATAAAAGAACAATAATAGATGTGCCATCAGAACTCCCTGGAGGTCAGGATTGGATTAATGTGGTAGCCACATCACCTTTAAAACAGTAAAGCTTTGCCACCATTTGGGCACTGCATTGATTCCAGTGTCTGCCTCATTGCACAAGATGCATTTATACCACAAAAGTGTGATGCAAGCACATTTTACCACAAGCCAAATGTAATTGAATCGGATCCTTATAGTTTAATACTGCTGATAGAAACCTGGCAACACATCAAAGCCTCATTATGCCATGTTATATTCAAAATGACATACATAGAGCTCAATTACTAAAAATGGACAATTCTAAGGAGTTTTCAAAGCGCCAGCTATTCTGTTTCATAGAACACAGCCCTGGATCTTTCCAACAGATTGAATTAGATGTTGACCTGTCAATCATTTTACTGGAGGGGTGGTGAGGAATGATGAATACTGCGAAAACCAATACCAGGCAACTTAAAGGAATGAAAAATGACCATTTTCATTTTTTTTTTACTTGATTTTTGTAGCAAAGTCAACACAAAATTTTCTTTTAATCTAGGTAATTATTTCTTAGTCAGACAGACTTATTTCTTTAATTATTTCTTCAAACTGACCCAGATTCGTAGAAATAAAAAGCAGTTGCTGCATGAAACTGGCTTTCATGTGTCACAAAAGTGAAGCCCTATCTTTAACATGCACTATAATACATACTATTAAACAGCGACCTCAGCCATCCTATTAAGGGACCTTCTTCTTCAGGGACATTTTTGAAATTGAAACGCTATTGGGAATTTATTCTTACATCTAAAAAATCAGAAGCACAGGTATAATTATATTAAAATGGGGGGGTGATAATGGGGGAAGGTTAATCCATTTTGCCTCCTTTCCTAAAGGAACCGCGCGCCGAATATGTGCCATACGCCATATTGGTAAAGGCCTGAAACAGGCATCAAGCCCTTTGCATATGCAAATGGTTGATCGAGTCCCCCTTTGCAAAATCGGGGTGCCCTGAACACATCCAATGTCAGGCAGGCTGCGTTTAGGAAAATGTGGTCTACAAGCAGCCTAACTAACATACCTTAAAGGGACAACTGAAGGTCGTCACCAAAAAAGGCAAATTTGTTGAAAAAAATATTGACTTGAACGTGGAGCCAAGAGCAGAGGTGCTACTCCCAGGTCCACAGTAGCGCTGAAGACCATTGCCCGCTCCTGCTCAGCCCCTTCCCAGGACCTACCTGAAACATTGAACAACATTGAAATCCTCTTTGCCGGCGGACAGCCTGGGGATGCCCAGCAGGTGCCTGCAGCTCGCCAGTCGCATGGAAATATCGAGTGTGCCTCGGGTCTCACCATTCTGGCACAGCGATCATTCCAATTCCCATTTCTAGGCCAATGTGTTTAAATCCTGGAATGTTGCTGGAACCTGTAACCTTCTGACCCAGAGGTAAGAGTGCCATCAACTGAACCAAGCTACACTTTCAGCCTTCAGACCTAGATCTTCCAGTATGGTACGGCCCTCATCTCTGCTCCCTTAAATCCAAGGAACGCAGACTTGCACGTTCATGGCGGACAACTGGTTAAGCCATTCATCGCCAGATCTGGCTGGATCACATACAGCATTATCGGGTCCTGCTCTCCTCTGCCAAAACTGCGCACTATTCCAGAATCATTCTGGAATACAAAGATAATCTCTGTGGTAAACCACTGTTTGTATTCCACTGTGTACATGCCTGGACATGCCTCGGCTGACTCCTCCCACAAGTCCTAGTATAAAGGTGACTGCTCCCCAGCCCTTTGTATTTCTGGACCGGTCGACCACTCGAGGCAGACCTTCATTCTTTTGTTAATAAAAGCCTTTAGTTACTCTCTTAACTCTCAGTCTTTTATGAGTAATTGATAGCGCATCAATTTTATTAACAAAATTTTTATAATGGAGAAGATCCTCACACCAGCATGCCTGGACTTAGCTCATCGGGAGGCGGACTCATCCACCAAGTTTACTCACTGGCTTAAGTGTTTCGAAAAATTCCTGACCGCCTCCGCAGCAATCAAATCGGACGAGGACAAACTGGATGTCCTGACCTCCAAAGTGAACCACCGAGTGTACTCGGTCATCCAAGACGCGACCTCGTACGCGGACGCTATCAAGCTCCTCAAGGACCAGTACACGCGCCCAGTGAACGAAGTGTACGCCAGGCACCTTCTGGGGAGTCGTAAACAACAACCTGGTGAATCGACCGTGGAATACCTTCAGGCACTGTCTGTGCTTGGCCGGGCCTGTGGTTGTAAGGATGTAAAGGCCGCCGTGTACACAGAGGAACTTATCCGGGACGCTTTTGTAGCGGGCCACAGATCCAATTACACCCGACAGCGACTGTTGGAGCAGAGTGACCTCGACCTCAACAAGGCCTCTGAACTCGCACTATCATTGGATGCAGCCTACCGGGGCATGGATGCCTACTCCTCTGCACCGTGGACGCCGCGGGGAATGACAGCCTGGGACACGGTAGGACCGCCTCATAGCGCCGTGCCACCCCAGCCACACCCCAGCAATGGCCCAACTACCGCAGCAGTGTCCCAAGGCCAGACAGCAGTGCCCCAAGGCCAGAAATGCTACTTCTGTGGCCAGGCAAAACACCCCAGAGCGCGCTGCCCGGCGAAAAACGCGATCTGCTCGGGCTGCGGGAAGAAGGGACACTACGTTAACGTCTGCAGGGCCAAAGCCACCCCGAACCCCAGCAGCGCCGCGTGTGGGCCATGCGGGCCGCCATCTTGGGCCTCCCCGGCCATGTGCGAACCACCGGTACAGCAGCCATTTTGGACGCCTCCAGCCACATGGGGATCATGGACGCCGCCATCTTGGACGACAGCCAGAACGCAGCAGGCCCCCAACACCGCCTCATCTGATACCCGCAGCGACACACCGACCCCTACGCTGGCATCCGTTACACTGGACCAAGCGAGACCGCACCAGCTGGCCAGTTCCACAATGGACATTAAGGTAAATGGCCACGATACAATCTGCCTTTTTGACTCTGGGAGCACGGAGAGCTTCATCCACCCTGACACGGTGCGGCGTTGCTCTCTCCCAGTCCTGCCTGCGCACCAGCGGATTTCTATGGCCTCCGAGTCCCAGTCGGCGGACATCGGCGGCTACTGCGTAGTGACACTCGTAGTAGACGGGACCGTGTACGATCATTTTAAACTTCTGGTCCTGCCCGACCTCTGCGCTGCCGTCCTGCTGGGGTTAGATTTTCAGTGCCACCTTAAAAGTGTTACGATGGCGTACAGTGGACCCCTACCCCCACTCACAGTCCGCAGCCAGCAGCTCCCAAATTGCCCGCCGTGCACCAGGTGCAACCTCTCCACACTCAGAGTCACCCCCCCCCCCACTGTTTGCTAACCTCACCCCCGACTGTAAGCCCATCGCCACAAAGAGCAGGCAATACAGTGCCGGGGACAGGGTTTTCATTAAAACCGAAGTCATAGAGTCATAGAGTAATACAGCACGGATAGAGGCCCTTCGGCCCATCGTGTCCGCGCCGGCCATCAAGCCCTGTCTAATCTAATCCCATATTCCAGCATTTGGCCCGTAGCCTTGTATGCTATGGCATTTCAAGTGCACATCCAAATGCTTCTTAAATGTTGTGAGGGTTTCTGCCTCCACAACCCTTTCAGGCAGTGAGTTCCAGACTCCAACCACCCTCTGGGTGAAAAAGTTCTTTCTCAAATCCCCTCTAAACCTCCCGCCCTTTACCTTGAATCTATGCCCCCTAGTTATCGACCCCTCTACTAAGGGAAAAAGCTCCTCAGCATCCATCCTATCTATGCCCCTCATAATTTTGTACACCTCAATCATGTCCCCCCTCAGCCTCCTCAGCTCCAAGGAAAACAAACCCAACCTGCCCAGTCTCTCTTCATAGCTGAAGCGCTCCAGCCCTGGTAACATCCTGGTGAACCTCCTCTGCACCCTCTCTAACGCGATCACATCCTTCCTGTAGTGTGGCGACCAGAACTGCACACAATATTCCAGCTGTGGCCTAACCAGTGTTTTATACAGCTCCATCATAACCTCCTTGCTCTTATATTCAATGCCTCGGCTAATGAAGGCAAGTATCCCATATGCCTTTTTTACCACCTTATCCACCTGTTCCGCCGCCTTCAGGGATCTGTGTACTTGCACACCCAGATCCCTCTGACCCTCCGTCTTGCCTAGGGTCTTTCCATTCATTGTGTATTCCTTTGCCTTGTTAGTCCCCCCAAAGTGCATCACCTCGCACTTTTCCGGGTTAAATTCCATTTGCCACTGTTCCGCCCATCTGACCAACCCATCTATATCGTCCTGCAGACTGAGGCTACCCTCCTCGCTATTTACCACCCTACCAATTTTTGTATCATCTGCGAACTTACTGATCATACCCTTTACATTCATATCCAAGTCATTAATGTAGACCACAAACAGCAAGGGACCCAGCACCGATCCCTGTGGTACCCCACTGGCCACAGGCTTCCAGTCACAAAAACAACCTTCGACCATCACCCTCTGCCTTCTGCCACTAAGCCAGTTTTGTATCCAATGTGCCAAGGCACCCTGGATTCCATGGGCTCTTACCTTCTTGACCAGTCTCCTGTGCGGGACTTTATCGAAGGCCTTACTGAAGTGGAGCGGCTCCTGAAGGAAGGGATTATTGAGGGCAGCACCAGCCCCTGGCGAGCCCAGGTTGTGGTCGTTAAGACCGGCGAGAAGCAGCGCCTGGTCATCGACTACAGCCAGACAATAAATCGCTACACCCTGCTGGACGCCTACCCACTCCCCCGCATAGCTGATATGGTCAACCAGATCGCGCAGTACCGCGTCTTCTCGACCATTGACCTGAAATCAGCGTACCACCAGCTCCCTATCCGCCCTGAGGACCGCCAGTATACTGCCTTTGAGGCAAACGGCCGCCTCTACCACTTCCTTAGGGTTCCCTTTGGCGTCACCAACGGGGTCTCCGTCTTCCAAAGGGAGATGGACCGGATGGTAGATCAAAATGCGTTGCAGGCCACTTTCCCATATCTGGACAATGTGACCATCTGCGGCCGTGACTTGCAGGACCATGACGCAAACCTCGAAAAATTCCTCCGCACCGCCCAACTCCTGAACCTGACATATAACAAGGAGAAGTGCATATTCCGCACAAACCGCCTCGCCATCCTTGGCTGTGTTGTGGAACACGGAGTCATCGGCCCCGACCCCGACCGGAGGCGTCCCCTTATGGAACTCCCACTGCCCCACTGCCTCAAGGCCCTGAAGAGGTGCCTAGGGTTTTTCTCCTATTATGCCCAGTGGGTCCCCTACTATGCGGACAAGGCCCATCCACTGATCAAGTCCACCTCTTTTCCCTTGACGGCAGAGGCCCGCTTAGCCTTCCACCGTATCAAGGAAGACATTGCCAAAGCCAACATGCACGCAGTGGACGAATCCATCCCCTTCCAGGTGGAAAGCGACGCGTCCGACTTTGCCCTGGCCGCTACCCTCAATCAGGCGGGGAGACCCGTGGCCTTCTTTTCACGAACTCGCCAAGGCCCGGAGACCAGACACTCCGCTGTTGAGAAGGAGGCCCAGGCGATTGTGGAGGCTGTGCGTCATTGGAGGCACTACCTGGCCGGAAAACGATTTACCCTGCTCACTGACCAACGTTCAGTTGCTTTCATGTTTAACAACAAGCAGAGGGGCAAAATCAAAAATGACAAGATCTTGAGGTGGAGAATCGAACTTTCCACCTACAATTACGAGATCTTGTACCGGCCCGGGAAGCTCAATGAACCCCCGGATGCGCTATCGCGTGGCACCTGCGCCAACGCGCAGGTCGATAGACTGCGGGCCCTCCACAATGACCTCTGCCACCCGGGGGTCACCAGGTTCTTCCACTTCATCAAGGCCCGCAACCTGCCTTACTCTATTGAGGAGGTCAGGACCATGACCAGGAACTGCCAAGTCTGCGCTGAGTGCAAACCGCACTTTTATAGACCAGACAGGGCCCACCTGATAAAAGCCACTCACCCCTTCGAGCGTCTGAGCGTTGATTTTAAAGGGCCTCTCCCCTCCTCCGACCGCAATGTGTACTTCCTCAATATTATTGACGAGTACTCCCGTTTCCCGTTCGCCATCCCCTGCCCGGACATGACCAGTGCCACGGTCATTAAATGTCTGAACGACCTCTTCACCCTGTTCGGTTTCCCCAGCTATATCCATAGCGACCGGGGCTCATCGTTTATGAGCGACGAACTCCGTCAGTACCTGCTAACTAGGGGTATTGCCACAAGCAGGACCACCAGTTACAACCCCCGGGGGAACGGACAGGTGGAAAGAGAAAATGCGACAGTTTGGAAGGCCGCCCTGCTAGCCTTAAAGTCTAGGGGCCTTCCAACCTCCCGCTGGCAGGATGTGCTCCCCGATGCGCTCCACTCTATTCGGTCACTGCTCTGCACTGCCACTAATGCCACCCCTCATGAGAAAATGTTTGTCTTCCCAAGGAAGTCCACATCGGGGACATCGCTACCGCCATGGCTGACGTCCCCAGGGCCGGTCCTACTGAGAAGGCACGTGAGGACCCATAAAACGGACCCCCTGGTCGAGAGGGTCAACCTCCTCCACGCCAACCCCCAGTATGCTTACATTGCCTACCCGGACGGGCGGGAGGACACAGTCTCCATAAGAGACCTTGCACCCTCGGGGGCCGCAGTAACCCACTACTCACTACCACCCCCCCCCACGATCCGATATCCAGCCCCAGCAGACGGCAGGCCTGGGCCCCGCGACCCGCTCGACATCTACGAGGACGACACGCCTGTGCCACAGCCCACGCAGGACTCGACGCCGGAAGCTCCACTACCCCTGCCGTCGCCACGCTGATCACAGCGGCAGACAAGACCTCCGGAGAGACTCCAATACACTAACTTTTAATACACTTCACCCCGCCGGACTCAATTTTAAACAAGGGGTGAATGTGGTAAACCACTGTTTGTATTCCACTGTGTACATGCCTGGACATGCCTCGGCTGACTCCTCCCACAAGTCCTAGTATAAAGGTGACTGCTCCCCAGCCCTTTGTATTTCTGGACCGGTCGACCACTCGAGGCAGACCTTCATTCTTTTGTTAATAAAAGCCTTTAGTTACTCTCTTAACTCTCAGTCTTTTATGAGTAATTTCAGCCTTCAGACCTAGATCTTCCAGTATGGTACGGCCCTCATCTCTGCTCCCTTAAGTCCAAGGAACGCAGACTTGAACGTTCATGGCGGACAACTGGTTAAGCCATTCATCGCCAGATCTGGCTGGATCACATACAGCATTTTCGGGTCCTGCTCTCCTCCGCCAAAACTGCGCACTATTCCAGAATCATTCTGGAATACAAAGATAATCTCCACTACAAACTGTCTTTTTAAACACGTCTCCCCTGCCTCCTCCACCCGTACCTCCAACAAGTGCGAGGAGCTAATGGACTTGTCACTACGATTGAGACCAGCCGTTAAGCTGCCTCTGCCACTTCCTGCCCTTCCCCTAACCCACCAAGCCAAACTTCCCTTAAGGTTCCCCCCACTGCCCTAGCCCTAAACTTGCATCTTTCTCTAGTTTCTCTCCTATCTCCCCTCATGCGCCTCCAAGCTCAACTTGTCCATGACATCCCCAATTTTAATCACTCCACCATTGGCGGCCGTGCCTTCAGCTGCCTAGGCTCTAAGCTCTGGAATTCCCTCCCTAAACCTCTCTACCTCTCTCCTCCTTTAAGATGCTCCTTAAAACCTACCTCTTTGACTAAGCTTTTGGTCATCTATCCTAATATCTCCTTATGTGACTCGGTGTCAAATCTGTTTGATGACGCTCCTGTGAAGTGCCTTGGGACTCATTACAGCGCTGGGCCAGGAGGTATTCTAACAGGAAGTAGATTGTGCAGAGACTTCCTAAATGAGGACTCCTTGGGGTTGAAATTGCTCCAAGATAGCATGCTTGGCAATGGAAGTTAAGAAACAAGTCAACTCTTTGTGGCAGAACTGGTAATTTGGCACCTGAACCAGACAGGTTTGCAGTATTCCAGGGCACTGCTGGTGCTCGATATGCCAGCTTAGTTGCCTGGCGAGGTAGATCTGTCACTAGAACTGAGATCCTTCCCACATGGCTTCCGATAATCCTGTGAGCCTATGCCCTTATGAGTAGAGTGGTCATGGCTGGGAACAGACTGGGAATCTTACCAGTACATTAAACTAGAAGGCTATGTGCCCTGTACACATTTGGAGGTCATAGACTTTAGCTTTTACCAATCTGCATCTAAGCATTCTGCACTTGAATGAGTAGGTTGTGTCTTTAGGGGGAACATTTGCACTTCAGATCAGCAAACAGAAACTTTACCTGTATGGATTTCTGAGTAGCGTGATTTGGAGATTCTTAAACATAGTGATGGGATTCAATACGTGGCAAGCACCAGATGATCAAAAAAATCTGTGGTGGGACTTAATAAAGTTTCCAATTGTCCTGTGCTTTGGTAGGCAAAAATATGTTTGCAGAGATGTTACTAATTACAGAAAAGGTTCTCCACAGACTTTACCAAATTTCACTGCAGCTTTTACCACGTTTATTATTTATAATTTGAAATAAACAATACAAGTAACCCAGCAAAGTTGCAATTTAATGCTTAAAAAAGTTATCGGATGATTTGATTTAAGCATCTTTGAATCAAAAGGAGTAGACTGCATTCCCTTGTGCCAAATTAATATGTTGTCAAGAAGTACCACTTGAGGCAATCTTAGCCTGGAAATTATTGCCAGTTTTATTGCATGAGTGCGTAACATGGTCATATCAAATTCTTTTCCCCACTATTGCCGTTAAGTAGTGAAGATTTTGATATAAGTGCAGTAAATGCTTGCATGATGACATTGCGAACAGTAATTTGTACCCTAATGTCATTACAAGGGATTCAGTCTATAAAAGTCCACCCAACATGCAACTGGTGGGGAGCGAATTAAACAATAATGAATGCTCAAACGCAGCTTAATAGCACCCAGTGTGCATTCTTTTTGCCACCTATGTCGACTGAATAAGTGCTCCCGGGCCATAAAGTTTAATTACCACCGGCTTAAAGTAATTAAACGCAGTGGGTTAATCGGGTTTCCACCTCAGTAACACGATTCTGTTAAATGGGCACAGGTCCCAGTTCCGACATGGCCCCTTCCAACTTCACTGGATTTAACTGCTCGCTCGTGAATCGAGTGTTTTATCCTAGTAATTAAATGCTGTACTTTCAAGTGGATTAATGCCTGCTCACTAGCCAAGTCATTTTTTTAACATTAATTCCAACACATGTGGCATCAGTTTCCGTGTTTTTTTTCCTAAAGATTTTAAAGCTGTGGCACTGCAAAATATAAAAAGCGAATATTTTTTTAAATGGAAAGTCAAAAGGGTCTTAACATCTAATCGTTCAAACTTTTCTGGAGGAGTATGATCCAAGAATCCCCTGCCGGGCTCTGACTCCAACCCTTTCCCCCCGCCCCCCTTGCATTTGGAAGGCACAGTGACAACAAGCTGCGGCAGCTAGCAAGGAATCCTGTGGCTCAGACTCTAGCTTTAGAAGCATATACTGTACCAGGGAATGCCTACATTTTTACAACATAAAAATGAACATGATGAATCTCTCCTTTGTTGCTAAAATAGCACGACATCACTCATCTGTGCAAAAGCCAAAGCTGAGTATTGCAAAAGATTACAGCTCAGTGCTGCATGTACTTTTCAGTTTGACACTTTTAATACATTGCCTGCACTTTTAATATAATTATCAAATAACCTGTCTGGTCATTCATTCCTGGTTAACTATACATGACCCTGCTTTATGAATGTCACTAATGGGACAGCAGGGTAAGGATTAAGAGGTTCCCAAATCCACTTGCAGCGTGTATATCCAGTGGTATCTCCAAACTGTAAATTGTGCCTTGTTTATAAGCACAGTTGAATCAGGGCACCCACAAGAAATACTCTGCTTGGATCTGGGTTTCTATAAACTTCAAATAATATATTTTTTTAAACTTGTAATGCTGCTCACTTATTCATCTGTTCAAATTCAATCTGAACAAATAGAACAGGAAATGTCTACTTATCACAGAGTTGATTAGATTTCTAAAAGGTGCATCCATCTCTAGATATAGTGTAACAATCAACCGATTATATTTAGTGTGGTGAGCATTCAAAAGTGGGAGATGAGGAAAAATCTTACGTTTGAATCACAATTTTTCTATTTGTGTGCATGGCTCAGTTGAGGCATTCTATACAATTAAACTGAATGGATGTTAATCTGTATAATTCTATACAATGCGAGTGGATCAGAATAGGTGTATTTAGTTGGAATTCACTGCAATTGCAATGATTGGGAAGTATTTTTTTGTATTTGAATTCTAGGTCTGGATCAGAATTCTGCCTAAATTGGGTAGCAGGCACCTTCAGACTACTGCACTAGATTGCTATTGATCAAGCCAATGGCAAAAAGGATGGCTTGGCAATGGCTCTCAATCTCAAATTAATATGAACATGCAAAATTGGCGGACAGGAAAAGACCAGCTGGTCCAGCAAGCCTCCCCCACACACCATGATGCCTGGAGCATCATGACAAAACACTCCCCCTCCCTCCTTCAAAACTTCTTTATAGGGATATCAAATTACAGTATTTGGACATGCACCAACCAAGTACCTCAAATAGCAAGAATAGTAATGCAGTCACATCATCATTATTACGGCTTAGAATGTCATAGGGAAGGAGGGAGAGTGGGGGAGGTCTTTGACAGGAGATTGGCAGAACCTCTGGAAGAGCATTCAGAATTCTTTCTCTGACTAGATAATCAAAATATATCGGCACCAACGCTGTTGAGCCTGCTCAGCACCATGTGTGAGTGAATTTTCAGGGGAGAGTCTCCTGGATGCCCTAGATTGCCTGGGCACAGTGACTATCTGCAAATTGGGTGGGTCAGAGTGCATGCTTGGAAAGCAACCCGCTCAATTTTCTTCCTCTTTAAATCAATGTTGAAATACTGAGCGGGTTCCTTTACAACTGTGCACTGCGACCCGTCAGGTTTTCTGATACTCGCTGTGCCCAGGTGATCCTGTGTGCCTGGGTGCAGACCCAGGAACATCTCCCCTATTATCTTTTACCCAACGTGTGCTGGTTATGTTTTTCTCTACATTAAAACTCCAGCCATAGTACAGCATCAGGTATATTATCTCTAGTGGACGAGTGATCCCAAACTCGTAGGATCAAAATTTCAAGTTCACTGTCGGCCTCAAATGACATTTAAATTTATCTCTCGATAGTATCATGGTAAGATCTCAGCCGAATATGGAGAACTGCACATTATTTTGTAATTATTCATTGTTTTCTTTATCTCTGCCAATTTCTCCCCTCCCCTCTCTTCTCCTGAAGAATCTTCACTGGGATAAGGTTCCACAGGGACTGGTTACCCCTCTGGGAATTGCCCAAGTGACTATTCTTCCTGTATGAGCCTAGACCTTAAGTTTCATCAGGGATAACAACTTTGGGGGTATCACAGCTGGTCCCAGTCCTGTCCTTATCCAATGTTCTTACATTTGAACTCCCAGCTAGTAAGGTCTACAGGTCTGTAGCTAGCAATTAGGAGGCAGAACCCTGGCCAATTGTTCTCTTCCCTAATCCAGTGGCGCTGAGGCAAATTATAGCACTCTATCATTATCCCAGCTGAGACAAAGGTACATTTATACTGTAGGACCCTAATGCTAGTGCTATCGAATTCCCCAAGCACACAGCCTACTGCAAGACAAATCTAAAACTGCTGGGACTCACTAAAACCGACTGCCAGGAAGATCGGTTTTCAGTGGGTCTTGAAACCGTACTTAGGGAGCCAAATGGCACTGGAGTTACATTGAAGCGCCTTAGCTCAGCATAGAGTGGGGATCAAGCCGGGAATCTTCCTGGTCTGTATGACTCAGCTACTCACTGCCTTAACCATCGGGTGAGCTGGAGCACTGTACGTCAGCAAAGCACTCCATCGAGAGGGAGAGCGAGGGAGGCAGAAAACTTGAGCAGTGCTGCCTCAACTTGTGTACCTTTTCTCTCAGCTGATCACAATGATACTGGCTATGACCTAATCCGACACCCAAGACCATCCCACCATCCAAGCTAGGAGAAGTGTGTCAACTTGCACCCAACTCTCACACTCCCAAGCAGTTGGTTACAGAGTAGCATTGGCAGAGGTGAGGGAGCAGCTCACCCGGTACCATGCAATACACACATCTGACCAACCCCATCACATCTTCAGTCCTCATCATGATTGTATAGTATTACATAAGGCATCCTAACTGCGAGAGACAGGCTGAACGGACCAGTGGGTCTTTTCCTATCCGTCAATTTCATATGTTCGGAGCAGTGTTATCATCTTTCTAATAGCTTTTCTGGAAATGTCAAAACTGCCAGAACCTTATCATGCACAAGGGCAACAACTCCTCCAGACTACATATAGCACTGACTAATAAGTAACAAAAGGTATGGTCCCAATACTTATCTCTTGTAACATTTTTATCTGTAACTGTTATTATCACTGCCCCTACTGGTGACACTTCACAGCAAGGAAAACGAAAGCAGTATCGTACAAGTGAAAATATCATTCACCGTCCCACTCATCTGCTGTGCTCTCTAGAGTCTGTGGTGTTTAACGCTACACAACTATCAACTATATACAAAAGCCTCCTTCTCTCGCTTGATCTTTTCTCGCTTGATCTTTTCAAACTATAAATAGTTTAATGTTTTGTTTGTTTTTGTATCGCAACAATAATGGGGGCTTAATAAATAGAATTTTCCGTCCAAAGTAGAAACACAACCGTATTTGGGTTAGTTTGCTTCTGGGATACCCACAACTATTATTTTACGTGAGAAAATGATTTTCCTTGCAAAAGTGATGTAATCACAAGCTATCTGCTGCAGCAGTACCAACAGCCCTGAAATAAAAATTGGAATTGATTGATGCTACGCTCGTTTTACAGGCATAACATGGGCACCAGTGTCCAATGTAGCGGATGGCGTGCGTGCGACATTCCACACCGGAAGTGCGCCGCACACCATTTTGGTAAAGGCAGAAAAAGAGGTGTCCAGGGCCCATGCCGGAAACAGGCATTAGGCCTTTGCATATGCAAATAGGGGGCCTGATGCCTGTTTGAGGCTCCCTTTGCAAAATTGTTCTGCCCTGAACGCAGCCAACACTGGGTATGCTGCATTCAGGAAATTGTGGTCTACACGTGGCCTAACCAGCGGTCCTTAAAGGGAACGCTGAAGGCCACCACCAAAAAAGAAAGAAAGTTGGTTAAAAAATACTTACTTACCTGAATGTGGAGCTGGGAGGAGTAGGCGTTCTCCTCCTGGCTCCACTGCAGTGCCGAAGACCGTTGCCGACTTCCGCTCGGACCCCTCGATCGCTGGTGACGCTGCGGCCCGAAATCCAATGCCGATTCGCCGGCGTGTTGCCTGGGGACGCTCAGCATGCATCTGCAGCTCGCCAGTCTCATTTAAATGAGGCCCGAAGCCCAGTGTGGCCCACCCATTCCGGCGCAGGGATCGTTCCCAGCAAGCTGGTGTGAACCAATTTCTAGGACGACTCTAAGGCTATACAGAGTAGCAGTTCAAAGGGGAACATTGCAAATAGTCAGTTTTGTGTAACACGTATCATTCTATAACAGATACAGCAATGACTGCTTAACATAGAAGTAACCCAGAATTATTGCTTTCCATTATTTGAAGCCAGCACATTCCCTTTGAGCATGTTTTTTTAATATTCCCAGTTTCTTCATTTATTTTTGCAGACAATTATTTACCATTATCAGAGTGTGCCAAACATTCTGAAGCATTCTTCATCTCCAGTAGAAGGACATGGCTTCAATTATTCCCTATTGTAGTAAAGTACACAGTGAAACCCCAATAGGCCATAGAAGCCTTCTCTCATTCACATCTCTACCATTTGCTGCTGACAAGACGAAAGGGGGAATCATCCATCATAGTCACATGTCCTGCTGTCTGCTGGCAAACCCCACGCTGGACATCAGGTCCTTGGTCAATAGCTCACCAGCAGTGCCTATGCTGAAAAGGGGAGCCCAGGTTACATTCTTTATTGCACAACAACAGCATGTGAAGGGAAAACACCAGCCCAGGCACAGCCGAACATCGCTGCTTTCAAGAAACAGATAGAACAAAGTTGGCAACAACAGTTGTGACAACAAAGGAAGAATGCTTTGATGTTATGAAAAGAAGAAAACTAGTTTTGTTGCTCATGTTAACCTTTTACTCAATATGGACATCACATAAATGATCTCTGGTCTATAGAGTATCACATTACATAGGTGTTATTTCTATTGGCCAGCCTGACATTTTATATTCCTGCTTGGTACAACTACAAACAGAAAATGGCTTCAGTTTAAATGTATTAAGAATGTTATTGTATTTAAGTTTCTCATGATTAACGAGTAATTCAAAAATATATCAGGTTGATCACTTTGGCATTACGTTTTACAACTTTTTTTAAACCAATCAAATTATTTTGAGCTGCACTGCTTTGCTTTTTGTATTTTTTTTATAATGAAAGCATCACAATCTCACCCTTCCAATTTAAGGTTAGTCTTTTGGAATCATATGAGATGCACTATCTTTAGTTCGCAAAATGAAGATGCTCAGGTTGGGAATTATTTAAGAAACATGATATGGTATTCATTTGTTTGCTAGTTTGTAAAGAAACTGTAAACTGGTGAATGAATCTCCACTTATAGTCGATGTATTCCGCTGCACACTAATCTGGTCATTTTAGCTTTTAGCTATGAAAGGCTTTCATCCTTCGAAAACACATCTTATGCCATGGATCTTTCTTTCAACGTTTTGTAGAATGTTTTTAATACAGTGTGGTTAGTGGCACAGTATGAAGAGATAGCTGCAGATTATGATATACTTTCAACAATGATTGTTGATTAAGCTTTTCCTATAATACTGAACAGAAACATTTGACTCATTTCCACTGGATCACATATTGATTTCTAGGTGCCCATGAAACTCAGGAGGAATAATAATATTTATTAGACTTGTACAATCTCCAAAGCAAGAGTGTTGCTATACTGGTGACATAGGGCAGACCATGACATGAGGGAATAATTGAAATTCCCATTTCACAACATTTTTACTTGTTAAGAAATTAATACAATTGTGCCTTAGCACTGCCCAGTACTTGAGTTGTCTATTCCTGCCAATTTTCTACAGGTACATATGTTCTAAAGATTTTCTCATTTTATCAGTGCATTGCTTGTCGGCTGTGGCTCAGTGGGTAACACCCTCGCCTCTGCGTCAGAAGATTGTGGGTTCAAGTCCCACTTCAGGACTTGAGTGCAAAAATCTAGGCTGACACTCCAGTGCAGTACTGAGGGAGTGCGGCACTGTCGGAGGTATGAGTTTTTAGGATGAGACATTAAACCGAGGCCCCGTCTGCTCTCAGGTGGACGTAAAAGATCCCACAGCACTATTTCAAAGAAGTACTTCATTGGCTGTAAAGCGCTTTGTGAAAGGTGCTATATAAATGCAAGTCTTTCTTCTCATAAGTAGCGAGTAACCCATTGCGACTGCTGTATATCAGCAGCACTAAATGCATAATGGAAAAGTGAGGAAGTAACATGATGCCCATTCGGGCCCATGGGCTGTGGTGTCACACCAGTAGCAATTGAGCATATGCCCATTCTAATCGTCACCATCGCACACATTACTTTTTATTGAAGTTTTAGTCCAAATCCTCACTTTCATCTATACAGTAATGATACAATCTGACCTGCATGGTCTCTATGGTGTATGGCTAAAAAATGTTGTAGGCCTATAAAATGTAGTATCCCACCAATCATATCCCACTGAACATGAGCATTGCTTTCACTGAATAAAACAAATCTGAATACACAAACTTCATCACAAGGTGAATAGTCCCAGACATTAACCCTTTCAACAGCAGGGAGGGTATTCGTGGAAGATGTATTAATTTAACACTGACTCCTTGATTTTTGAAATGGTTGTATGGTAGTCAGATGACACAGTGCTGTCAGTTACTAATCTACAAACACTAGATTGTGGAAAAATTCTTTTTATATTGTATCATAAACACTTAAAAACTTTCAGCTATGGAGTGATTGGAATGTTTAACCCTTTTACCTTTTACTTTGCAACACTAACCTATCTCCCTCCGAGGCCATTTCAGTGTTAACTATAATTATTTTCGCAGCGTTAATCCCCAGTTTTACCATCCTATTTCAGCTAGCTGTTACAGTAAAACGAAGCGGTAGCACAAAACCTCACATTCTTGGTCGTAAAGATTTTCCACCGCAAGTGCCAACAGTAGCAGGAAGTGCCTGCCCAAGCGTGGATGTGCACAAGCTAATGAGGTGCAAATCAGGTCCTGACATCAGGATCCTACTCTCCATATTCCTCACCTCAGCTAAGATTCTTCATTGCTAAGTGACAAAGGTAAAGGTGGAAGTGAAATTAAAGGCTGATGGAGATACTGGCAAAAATACTGTCGAACTTCAGTTGTGAGCTGCTTTTCGCGCTTTTTTTGTATGATTTGCTCCTGGTCACTGTTGTGGGCCAGACATTTTTACCCCTTCGTCCATTCAACACAGAGGACAATGGGACTTTCTTTGGAAATACCCCATTATCTGCATTATTGGAAAGGGATGAGGAGGGACGCAGGGAAGCCAGGCTGATCAGGCAGCAAAGAAGGCTTATGGCACCTACCCGCCAGTATCATCTTGTCCTGAAGTACAGACCTAAGCACTCTACCTCCACCTGCAACAACAAAGGATTCCACTCACAATTTCTGACTCATTGCTGACCAAAATTATATCATGCGCACTAATGCTCGCTTTCCTGGCAGCTGCCACTTTACTCTGCCACAATGTCTTTACTTTAAGGCAGTCCATCGTTCTACTTCTCCTCGCACCTGAAAGGCAATCGTCTGAGTCGATCCAAGGAGATCAAGGCTATCCTCTGCAGCCATGTTGATGACAGTAGTGCACTTTTTCAGGACTCCAGCTAAGCACCGTGATAACAAGGTCCATATTACTACCAGAATCATCACAGAGCATATTGTCATTCTAAAGGTCCACTTCAGGTGCCTGGATCAGTCTAGGGGTGTCCTGCAGTATAGTCGGACTTGGGTTTCAAGGCTTGTGCTGGTCTACCACATGCTGCACAACATGGTCTTGCCAGAACAGGCCCAAAGAGGTAAGTCTTTTTAACTTTTTTAAAATTTCCTTGCTCCTCTGGGCTCCCCACGGTAAGTTTAAGCCTTACCTTAGTGCCAGGAATCGTTACTTCAGATCCCGTCGGCAGCCTTCTGCTACCTGACATTGCACGTCCACCCATTGGCCAGCTGCTGATTTCCACTCGTTTCGGTCGGGCATGCAGGTGAAGCCCGAGAGTTAAAATCTCCCAGGCCTCAAGGTGCTGATGTCAGGACAATTTGCCGCTTGCCTTGGTCCCCACCTGCCCGATTCAGGGCAGGATTCAGATTCCTGTTAGAACTTTCAGAATTTTGACTGAAATCTGAATGAGACCAGTGTAGAATATTTTGCCTATTTGAATAAGAGATGCAAAAAATCCCGATACCTATGCTATTGTAATACAAGTCCAGACATTCAAGTGAGGAAATGGAAAAAAATTAGGCCAAGCAGCCTGAGTTATATTGATTTAGACATTCAATTTAAAAAGCCCAGTATCAGGGCAGAGATCTGAGATACATTAATTTAGACTTTCAACTGAATAGGGCCAAATCTAAGTTACCTCAACTTAAACAATTGCACCGGGACAAGTTACAGACTTTGTCACCAATCTAAATTACATCAATTTAGACATTCAATTAGACAGGGTTAAATCTATGCTAATCTGAATCAGATCTTCTGTTTAACAAAACTGGTTCTAAACTTGGTTGGTTTTGTTAAGTTTCAACTGACTGTAGATCTCTTTTATAATGCCAAAATTCCCATTTTTCCCAGAAGAGTGGAATTTCAATAAGTTTAAATTTGTGCTAATTTTTTAAATAAGGAAACAGTAATTTTGAGGACTTGGATCTGCGTTTGAAAAGCTTGAGTCAGTTCACATCGACATCACTCAGGTAGCCTGACCCAAGACTGGTTTGCTTGGCCATAACATTAATGACACAATGGGCTGGATTTTACTCGGAGGCTGGGAGGGAGCAGAGGGCTAGAAGAATGGGTTTCCCTAAGGCCCTGCTGGATTTAATGGCAGGACCTGATTAACATTTTTTGTCTCGGTTTCCCGGCCGCAGCCAGCCAGATTGCGAGGCTGGCTGGCTGTCGGGCAGGTAGGTCTTCGGCACCAGGCCACAGCCGGGGAGCAGAGAGAAGGGAGGGTGGGTGGGGGAAATCAGAGATCGGAGGGTCGGGTGGAGGGGAATGGGAGATCGGAGGCTGGAGAGATTGGAGGCCGAGGGGGGGGCGGATGGTGGGGGGTGGCTGGGAGTTGGGAGATTGGACCCAGAGAGATCGGAGGCCGGAGGGGAAGAGATCGGAGGCTGGAGCTGGGGGTGAGATCGGGGGCAGGTCAGAGATCTCGTGGGGGAGATCAGAGGCCTCGTGGGGGAGATCAACTAGAGATCAGAAGGGTCGGGTGGGAGGCGGGGGGATCCGATCGCGGGGAGTTGGTGAAGCGGGTAAGCAGGATCCACTAGGTTACTTCCTGGATCCACCAGTCCTCGCCTCCCTTTAGCCTCTGGGTAAAAATGGTGGATAAATATGAGGCACACCGCCTCATTATAATATTTAAATTGCCAACCTGGGAGTGGGTTGGATGCCCATCCTCCCCCCCCGTCCCGCCTCCGTTAAAACTGGAAGTGGACAGGTTGGAGGCGGGATTCAGATTTTTAACACTTTAACCTCCCACCCGACCCAAACCCGCTCGTTTTTGGGGGTTAAAATTCCCCCAAAGTTCCAACATTTAGCATTAACCCTCTGACTTCAAACACACCTATAATGCCACGGCTCTCTACCCCAGAGGGCTATGGATGCTCAGTCGATGAGTATATTCAAGATTATGATGGATAGTTTTTTGGGCACTAAGAGAATCAAGGGATATGGGGATAGTAGAGTTGATGTAGAAGTTCAGCCATGATCTCATTGAATGGTGGAGCAGGCTCGAGGGGCCGAATGGCCTACTCCTGCTCCTACTTCTTTTATGTTCTTAAGCGCAGATTCAGAGTTGACGGAGTAATAATATTTTTTGTCATATCTTCCTGCAATCTGAAATATTTCACAGCTGCAAATATCTGGACAGGTGCAACCCATTTTCTCAGATTAGCATTATGTCTTGAATTGTTTAGACTGACTGATGCATCGATATTATTAAGCGATGCCTAACCCTCCCTTCAAAATATTCATAAAATATGGTAAATGGTGGTGGTACTTCATGGGAAAATGCATGAGAAAACAAATTTAAATTTCTGAGCTCGTTGCGATTTTGTTTAGCTTAATATTGATGGTTTCTATAGAAGCGATCAAAGTGTACGACATAATGGTATTGTTTTCACCAGCTACTTCAATTTGATTTTAAACTTTTTAACACCTTTATGGTCATCTGTGCTCATTGACCTACATTGGCTCCCGGTTAAGCGACGCCTCGATTTCAAAATGGCCTTGCCCCTCCTTATCTCTATAATCTTCCCCCGCCCCCCCCCCCCCCGACCCAGATATCTGCGCTCCTCTAATTCTGCCCTCTTGAGCATCCCTGATTCTAATCACTCAACCTTTGGTGGCCATGCCTTCTGTTGCCTAGGCCCCAAGCTCTGAAATTCCCTTCCTAAACTTCTCCGCCTCTCTACCTTTCTTTAAGACGCTCCTTAAAACCTACCTCTTTGACCAAGCTTTTGGTCATCTGCCCTAATGGCTCACTGTCAAAAAAAAATTTTGTCTTATAATCCTCCTGTGAAGCGCCTTGGGAATTTTTACGACGTTAAAGGCGCTATATAAATACAAGTCGTTGTTGTTGTCATATACTGGCCGATTGAGTATGATGCAGTGCAGTGCAGGCTGATCTCAAGTGATTTAAGAGGCATGATAGAAAAAACACCAGCACTCTATTAACTGAAGCCTGCACAAAATTACAGTTAAAGTTCAAGTACAAAGTTTGGACTTTCCATTTCATTTCCTTGCTGTTTTTTTTGGAAAGCATATCAGTGAAAGCGCCAGAGGTTACCGCCTCAGCTGTCACTGCTGTGTAAGATGATCCATTATTAGCCTCTATTAGGCACACTCTAGAAGTACTACAATAATGGGTCCTTCAAAAACATCCAAGAAAGAATTCTGCCCCACAAGTGGTGCCACTTTTTTCTTCACAGCAGACGCTGCTGTAGCTCAGCCACTCAAAATAACATTTAAGGGGCCAGCGGAAATCAAAAGATAGAAAGTACTGCATTACTACAGACTGGGGTCGGTGCATTTTAAATGGCAGGTAAGGAATGCATTACAGAAAATAATTTCAAACTGAGAAAACTGTTCTGATTGCAGCAAAGGGCGAAAATGGCAGCCGCCTTTCACTACCCTTCGGCTCCAGGGCCTCTTAACTGACCTTGTTCTTTCAGTCTCCCTGGGGAGGAAATGTATTCCCTGTCCCTCCACCTGCCTGTGACTGTTCGCTTTTCAATCATTTAAACGTGCGTCCGACCTGAATCAAAAGAGTGATTTTCGCTATGTACTTTTAACACTGACACACCAGTGCAATCATTTCAAAACAATTAGTTCAAAACACTGGTCAGAGAATTGTGAATTGCCTCTCCTTAAAATGGTTGCTTGTGGTTAAGAGCCCATAAAGCTAATGGTGTGTCTACAGCTTTATCATGCAACACCTTCATGTATCTTCCAATAGCCTTGAGGATGGGCTATGGGAAGATGGGAAGAAATAATAGAATGAAAGGCAGGAGGAATGGGGTGGAGAATATTGAAATAATTTGGAATTAATACATGCTCATTATTGTCAGACAATGTAGAGGAAAATATTGGACCTTGTCAGATTTGTTATGGTCACATGGGAAATGACTTAACACTTGTGTGTGTATATAATCATTTATTTGATTCATTTTTTCCTATTGCTATGTGTATTTTTAAAGTTAATTAAACCAATGACTTTAACAAATTTTCTACCAATAAAAAGAACATTTGAAATATTGCATGAAATATTATCATTTGTCCACTCCTTTTGGCATGGTTTTCACCTCCTTCTCTACCAATAATACATAGAAACATAGAATATAGGAGCAGGAGTAGGCCATTCGGCCCCTCGAGCCTGCTCCGCCATTTAATGAGATCATGGCTGATCATCCAAATTCAGTACCCTGTCCCTGCTTTCTCCCCATATCCCTTGATCCCTTTAGCCTTAAGAAATATATCTAACTCGTTCTTGAATATATTTAATGAATTGGCCTCAACTGCCTTCTGTGGTAGAGAATTCCACAGGTTCACCACTCTCTGGGTGAAGAAATTCCTCCTCATCTCAGTCCTAAATGGCTTACCCCTTATCCTTAGACTGTGACCCCTGGTTTTGGACTCCCCGCCATCGGGAACACCCTGCATCTAGTCTGTCAAGTCCTGTTAGAATTTTATAGGTTTAAATGCGATCCCCTCTCATTCTTCTAAACTCCAGTGAATATAAGCCCAATTGACCCAATCTCTCCTCATACGTCATTCCTGCCATCTCAGGTATCAGTCTGGTGAATCTTCGCTGCACTCCCTCCATGGCAAGAACATCCTTCCTCAGATAAAGCGACCAAAGCTGCACACAATACTCAAGGTGTGGTCTCACCAAGGCCCTGTACAACCGCAGCAAGACATCCTTGCTCCTGTACTCGAATCCTCTCGCTATGAAGGCCAACATACCATTTGTCTTCTTAACCGCCTGCTGCACCTGCATGCTTACCTTCAGCGACTGGTGCACAAGGACACCCAGGTCTCGTTGCACTTCCCCTTCTCCCAATCTATTGCCATTCAGATAATAATCTGCCTTCCTGTTTTTGCCACCAAAGTGGATAACCTTGCATTTATCCACATTATACTGCATCTGCCGTGCATCTGCTGGTAGGTGGCGTTCTGTGAGTATAACACACATTAGTGTTTTAAAGGAATGGGCAGGCCAATGGAGTAAGTGCTTACATCAGCTTGGCTAAGTTAGAAGCATTGTGATTTGTGGGTCAGAAGATTGTGGATTTGAGCCTCATACCAGGCGCTTGAGCTCCTCATCTAAACTGACCTTCTACTGTAGTACTGAGGGAGAGCTACATTGTAGGAGGTGCTGTTCTTCAGATAAGGCCTTAAACTGAGGCCTATTATGATGGTTCAGGTGGACGTTAAAGACCTCATGGCACTATTTGAAAAAGAGTTCAGGCCGACATTCCTCCTTCAACCAATACTATCAAAATCAGATTAACCGGTCATTTATCTCACTGTTTATGAGGGATCTTGCAGTGAGCAAAATGGCTGCTATGCTGACCCACACACTTCAAAGTAATTCACTGTGTGTCAAGCGCTTGGTGATGTTTCTAAAAGATGTGATAAATTGCTATATTAAGATCTAAATTGCTATATATGCAAGTCTTTTTTTCTTAGCTCTCTCCCATTTTTTTAAACTATCGCCTTTTAAAAAATGTATTGCTAGGGTTCACGGAGTTCTCTAGTCCCTCCCGTTTTTGAGGGAGGTGTACTGGAGTGGAATAGTTCAATGAGATACTCTTGGAGTGTGCCCGATTGTTGACATCAGTTTCAGTGGGACCAATCAGTCAGACTGAGAGATGTTGTTCTCAGCCTCAATTAAACCACTCAGCAGGGACTGAGAGGAAAGACAGTGCATAGTTGATCTCCAAAGAGACTGCTGCCAAGGATAAGGAGTGATAAAGGAGCAAACACACTCAAAGGTGATATCCCCTCAGTTTACATCACCCATGCACATCCACTCAATTATTTGCTTAACAAAAGAAATGAGGCACGCAATTAAAGTATTTTGATAAAGCAACTGTTTTATAAAAAAAATGACAAGAGAGTGGTAAGTGGGGTAGGTACTTACCCTGTACAGTACTTGTATGATATGCTTGCTTCCTCTTTTAAACACTCTTAGCAGCTTGACCTAAATGTGTTCTACTTAACACTCCGAACATCTGTCCAAGTGTATTTACAATAAAGAACATTCATTTCATGATAGTACTAAGGAAATGGGACAAGGGTAAAATCTGTCAGGTTTCGATGGGTTTTTTGACAGGCTTTGAATGAATCTGAAGTGCCATTATGTGGATATTTAAACAAAATACTGTTGCCTTGTTAGTGTGCCAGGGCTTTGGACTAGGCAATGACCACAGTCATTATTTTATTGAGAATTCACTATGTTTTAATAAATTTATTTAAGCTATGATCACAGGTATTTTGGTCCATGCTGTTATAATGATAATACATCAAACACACATTTTGATGGACTTGTGCTTTTGAACTTGCTAAATCAGTTTTTAAAGAAATGCAACACTTACCCAGGCCTAAGCATAACCTCAAGTGAGTCGCGCTTGTAGCCCACAAAGCATATAATGAAGAGCAATGTTGTTGGTCCCAAGGTAACCATGAGGACTCAATTTGTGCGATTCTTGAGAATCAATAACACTCCTGTAGTTTTTGCCAAGTGCACTCAAGTGGGAACTTATGGCATTTGGGATCCCACGAATCTCAAACATGAATAATTGGAATTCTGTTAAAATGCTAAGTGTGACCTAGAATTACCTGCGCTATGTTATTGCAAAATTGAATTACATTTTTTCCCCCCGAAGGATCTAGAATTTTGTCAACAGATTAAAAAAAAAACTAATATGACCTGAAAAGTTGTTGGAAGCATTAAAATACAATCAGTTTTAAAGAGGAATTCCAAACCGGTGTGGGTGAAGCAGCATGTTTCGCTGCAAGTTTCTGCAGATTAATGTGTTAACATTCCCCTGTAAACAAGGAGAATTCTGCAAATCTGTTGAAACTGATAACACGTTTCTGAAATCAGTTCAAAAAACTTTACAAACTGCTGACCGGGGAGTTTTTCCCAACCCGTGCCCAACTAATTGTTACCTTGGCATGTGCTTCCTCTTTCTTCATATCCAGCATTGCACAGGCACTTCCCTATTGGCACCAGCCATTCTCCGTCAGTGCTGCAATACATCCTGGGTGGGTCCTCCTCCTTGGAATGATTGACACAGGAACCACGCACCTCCACAAGGGACAGAGAGTCCACTCCAGGCACTGTGTCCGGGAACATAGCCAAGTTCCTTGTGATGAAAGGACACTTCTTGAAGAAGACACGTACAGACACTAAAGCAACACAGGCACCAACATCCTGAAAGGCCAAATAAAATCCTTTCTTGTTGATTGGTCCAACCTCGCGGACCTCAGTGTTCAGCTTGAGGATTCGATCCCCCAGGTCCATCTGGGTGAAACTCTCGTCTGCAGCAATTGTGTCAATTTTCACAAACTGGCTTTCTCTAAACTTGACAATGTGATCTTCATCAGACTCCATATAATAGAGGTTGAATGTTTCTTTACAGGATCCCAGGACTAAAGGGATGCTGTTGCAGTCTCTCAGCGTGAACTTAAGTTCGACATAAACCTTCTGAGCAGAGTTCCGTGGAATCCAATTTGTCCGCAGCCAGTTGTTCTGGCTGGGTTCCATCACATTGCATACCTGGTAGGTGCGGATTGGTATGTAGTGCTCATCCACTCCACTGATTTCTTCCCACTGAAAGGAAAAAAAATTATAAATAGTAATTTTGAACTTAAATCGTATTCGTGTGGGGACGTGACCCCTTTCCACCTGATGGCTTTCCAATACAACTTTCCTGGAATGTTAGTCCTGGTCATATAGCCAGGTGTCCAACTGAACCCCATAGAAGGAATCAAAAGCTTCTAAACTGGACAGACTGCAAATAGATCCAAGAAAAATTGGTGCAATTTGATGTTCTGTCACTAGCCAATTTAGTAAATACTGTACCACACCATGTTTGAGGCGGAGAAACAGATTATTACTGCTCCAGGTTCCATCTCCCACACCCACACACACACAACCCCCACCCTTCCTCACCATGGTTCCTGGGGGGGGAGATGGGGATGATTTTCAACTGCCGGCCGCCCATTTTCTGCCTAAGAAATAGATGGCCACAGCTGAACGTCGGGGGAGGGGTGACCTCATCCGTCCCAATGATGCCGAAGACCCGCTTGATGCAAATTTCAGTGTGAAACAGGCAGAAGGTTGTCAAATTGGGGTACTACTCGCATGCGCCGCCCATTGTGTAGCAGGTGTTCAGTGGGCTAACCAGCGGCTCTTAAAGGGACTGCTAGACACTGCTGGAAGAAAAACGGCCGAGGAACTCAATTTTTTTGGGGGGTGGGCCCAGGAGGAGCAGCAGTGCTCCAAAAACAACAAGTAAACTCCAGCCCATGTGAGGCCTTCTCTGGACCACATCCCCCTCCTCCCCTCCAGGCCCAAGCAGCCGGTTGACTCAAGGTGGGAGCCGGCTCATTTCCTGCCCTCCCGCAACCGGCGGCAGTAGCAGGGGGGGGGCTCACTCTGCGTTCGCAGCTCCCCAGCAGCATTTAAAGGAGGCGCAAGCCAGAAATGGTTCAGGTCGCCTGACGCTGACATCAGGCGGGTAGCACTGCTGACTTCGTGCCCGTTATGGGGGGGGGGAGAAGTTGAAGATCCCCCGCCAATTAATTCAACTACTGAAAAACTGGACAGTGGAGTTGCAGGACCCTTGTTTTCAGAATCCTTCTGCTTTTTCTCCTGATTTAGAAACTGCTCAGGACTGTCACTGCCAACCTCAAATAAATAGAAATTTCCAAAACATTGAACAGCACGACGAGTTTTAGACCCTGAGGGGTTGTGTCATACAGCAAGAAAACCTCGCAATGTGTGCAATGATAACATTGTGTCAATGATTGTATGTTTTAGATTCATTGAAAGAAATCCCCTTTGTTTTGATAAAAAGCAACTGGTAAATAGACCTTGTTACAGCAGAAGCTCCTTCTGCTACAGTGTAAACTTTTAAAATCGTTTTTTCCCCCCCAGGAGACAATAAGCAAGCCTGATTTTAGAGTTAAATCTGATAATTACGCCCCCCCCGCTCCCGGAAAGATTAATTCCAAGGTGAGAGTTCAACTCGATAAAACCCGGAAATGCCAACATCAGAATGTTGCAGTTCTGGTGCGATGCTCACAGACACTTTTTCTGTTTGGCCCAGGGGGCATGTCATGTTCTCCCTATAGCGACGGGCAGCATTGATGTAGAGCACACCTTCACTTGCCTTGTGTCATCTCCAGCTGGCTGAACAAAGTTCCACGGGGGAGGAGGGACTGAGGATGCAGCTGAAGATGCACATTAACTCCTTTCAGCATTATACTTAATGAAGACAGTTGCAATTTACTTGTTCCTTCCAAGACGGATTAAACCCAAGGGGGGAGAAATTCGGTGGGGCCACAAACGGGGCGCCAAGCTCGCCTGGGCGCCGGAATTAGCGCAGCGATCGGAGCAGTTGCGACCACCGGAAATTCAGCTTGTACACCCCAAGAGGGACACGGGGCGAGGCTCGAGGCGCTCCGCGTCCCTCTTAGGGTGCTGAAACTGAATATTGCAGCGCAACGTGCCGCAACGCCACACGCTGCGGCACGGCGCCATGCGGTACTGCAGGCCTTCCTCCCATTCTTAAGGGGGAGGGGCCTGCACCAGCGTGATCGGAGATCGCGAGTGCCAGCAAAAGAGCCCGGCACCGAGGAGAAGTGCCGGGCTCTCAGAAAACAGCCAGCACTGCCACGGGGGGAGCTCAGGAGGCCGGGGACGGAGGTGCTGGCAGGCGGGCGCCGAAAAAAAACGGCTGCCCCGCACCTCCACCTTAATTTGCGCCACTGCCGCCACAGGAAGGCCCCGTGAACCGGGCACGATTTGCGAACGGCGCTACAGAGGTGAGCGCTACCGAATATCGAGATCGGGGCGGTAGCGGGGCGCTGCGCACACCGATGACGTCATCGGTGGCGGCGCAGCGCAACAGGCTAATGCCGCCATTAGCGCCCCAGCTAAATATCGCGGGAGGCGTGGCCAGTGGCGCTAAAGCCACTGAGTGCCCTCTTTAGGTGCTAACTGGTGGCGCAGCCCACCAAATTTCTAGGCCCTTAGGTTTTCTAATTACAACCAGTCTGATCTGCCCCCGCCATCCAAAAAAACATGTTTGCTCACAACTGATTTTACCCATTATTTTCACCTGCATGTAGGTTAAAAAAAAGAAACCCCCCAAATCAGAAAGCCTAATAATGTGAAGTGCTATTCCTGGCTGTTCTACAACTTGAGATTACTGTACCTTCAATAACAAAGCACCTTGAAAAATCAGATACAAATGTACTTATTACATAATTGATCACCCATTATTATTTTGGTCTAGAGGTCTGCCTGGATGAGGCCTATTCCAATGCTAACGATTCCATAATAGGTTATTCACAGCTGCCAATATATTTACATCAGGGAGTTGCCTGGTAGCTGCACCAGGGATACAATACAGGAAGCTAGTGCAAGTCAACCCCCCGGGATCTCTGCGCTCCTCTAATTCTGCCCTCTTGAGCATCCCTGATTATAATCGCTCAACCTTTGGTGGCCATGCCTTCTGTTGCCAAGACCCTAAGCTCTGGATTTCCCTGCCTAAACCTGTCCGCCTCGCTACCTCTCTTTCCTCCTTTAAGACGCTCCTTAAAACCTACCTCTTTGACCAAGCTTTTGGTCACCTGCCCTAATTTCTCCTTATGTGGCTCGGTGTCAATTATTTTTTGTCTTTTAATACTCTTGTGAAGCGCCTTGGGATGTTTTACTACGTTAAAGGCGCTATATAAATACAAGTTGTTGTTGTTGGTTGTTGTCAATATCTAGCATTTTATTTTGACAGTTACTGGTGTCAGAACACTCTGAAATTCAAACTTTGCCCTTTTGTTTCAATTAATGTAACACTTCATTGTGTCA
Source organism: Somniosus microcephalus (assembly GCF_052327205.1). Lineage (NCBI taxonomy): Eukaryota > Metazoa > Chordata > Chondrichthyes > Squaliformes > Somniosidae > Somniosus > Somniosus microcephalus. The sequence continues at coordinate 99,333,833 of NC_141000.1, read as the reverse complement.
ATGAGATATCACAGCTGTTATCAGTCTCCAATACTAGCACAGATGGACAAGGACGGTGCAAGTCCTTTCGGGCCCTGACTAAAGCTGTGCAACTGCTGGAAGCTGACAGCACATTAAGGTCACTTACTGTGCTATTACCAGGCTTTGTGTTGCTGTTGCCAGGAACTGCATCCAGAATTGCCTGCCTGTATTTAGAATTCCATCCATGTTAGCTTCTCCCATACACTGCACACAGTATTCCCAACATATCATCTTTATACAGTAGGTTCTATTCTTTATCATCCATTTTACTATTACATTTTTCCAAAATTCCCAATTTTTGCCAACACCCCTCGTCTATTTTATGCTCGCTAACATTACTCGTTCATCGTCAGTTCCTCACTGCTGCTCTTTTACACAATGCTCTTAAGCACACACTTCATTATTTTTATTGTTACATTGTTCAGATGCGAGTGCGGCTTACTCCTAATGGATAGTGTAATCAGAACTATTGCAAAGCAATCGCAGTCACTGAAAAGAAAAGAAACCGATATCACAGTCTGTTTCCTCCATCTGAACAGTTAGCTTGACGTCGATCATCTCTTTGTTACCCGGCACCCTGGAATAAGTGGTGTCATCAGGACTCCATTCCAGTTCTTGGAGAGTTATGAGTACTATTTGGACCAGGGAAGTTACTCCTCATGATTTGTATAACCACTTGTGGGAAAGGTGCTAACAATTCACTAGATTTAACAACGTATTTGTGGGCTCCACAACAGCTCAGTGGGTGAGAGCACACTGCCTCGCCTGGTAGGAGTGTTACAATTGCTCTCGTGTTCCCTTGGGGTAGGGAAAGAAAGAAAGACTTGCATTTATGTAGCGCCTTTCACGACCACCGGACGTCTCAAAGCGCTTTACAGCCAATGAAGTACTTTTTGAAGTGGAGTCACTGTTGTAGGGAGGGCAAACTATTAACCTGGGTTCCCGCCCAGATCGTGTAACCTGCTGGAATGTGCATACGGGCATCAGGGGAAGACGGAAGTGAACTTCGCTCAGTACCCTCACAGTCAAATAGCGGGGCAGTGCTCACTGGCGCAAATAGAATGGGCGCCCGAGCGAGGTGCTGGAGTGCTGCTACAGCCTGTGGAATCGGATCCCCGCCTTGAGTCAGCAATTCCCAGAAAAACAGGGAATAAAATGAAGAAAAAAAATTGTCCGGGTTCTTGCCACGTTCCAAACTATTACATATGGAATGGCCAGCAGTGGGATTCAGGAAAACAATTCACCAAGCAGTGTTGAGACGACATAATGAGGATTCATGGGTTTATATGATGCCTGTCATCAGACGGTGAATTGGTTTGTTGTCTGCTACAATTCTTAATTGGTACAGCAGGCCTTGCATCTACATTCCAATGACTCAGCTTACTGACCAACCACCCAAATTTTCACAGTTCTGGTGTATAAGCATAGTACTGAACCACAGCTGCCGACACCAGTCTCCTTCAATCTGACATAGATGAGCATGACAGCCCAAGAAAGATTCAATTGAATTTATGTTATTTGCATTGTATTTGTTTTCATCACGGTGCCTACTGCTGTCCCAGAGGTGTAAGACCACGGGACTGGATTTTAACCGCCAGCAGGTTTCTGCTGGGAAACCACGCTGGCGAGTTGGTTTCCCGCCCCTTCGTGGCAGAATGAGACTTGGCCGACTTTAACGGCCTGCCCTCATTTCCATCCCGCAGGCCGAGTCGGCAGAAAGCAGAGGAAAATTGCTTGGGCCGGAGACCGGAGTTAAGTAGTGAGATCGGCTGCTGGGCTGTCCCACATGGGGTACCCACGATCGGAGGCGCGGGGGGTGGGGGGCGGGGAGGCAGGGTGCAGGACGCAGCAGGGGAGGCCTAAGGAAGCCTGGCCTCAGGAAAAATTTAAAACTTACCTTTTTGGGCCTCTTCTGGCCGCAATGCAAGTCCTCTTTGGGTTGGCCTGGCTGGAAACTCATAACCACTTCCTGCTCAGGCCGCCTAGTAAAGATTCCAGGCAGGTCCCGATGATGTCATCGGCACCCAACATGCATATGCAAAAAAGGACCCCACCGGTTTTGGGCGGGTGTCCTTGCCGCCTGCTCAGTTGAGCAGGTTAAAATCGCTTTTGATTGGTTTCCGGTGGCTTCAGGGTGGCTTCAGGGCGGTTACTTGGCCAATTTTAACTGCCCACCCACCCAGTTTCTGCCAGGTAGGTAGGGTTAAAATTCCCACCCCCTCCTCCACCACAGACACACAATTTGAGGACCCTCAATTATGTACAGGAAACTTTGGTTTATCCGGAGGTTGTATGTCCGGAAACCTCGATCTAACGGCAGAAATCAGCAGCCGTTTTGGTTAGGTTTTTTTTCTTCTCCTCGCATTTTTTTTTAACAGTCAGGCTCTGGAAAGCATCTCTGTAGCTTAGCAACAGCTTCAGAGACGCTTCCAAGGTACGGGCCGAGTGTTTACAAGCTGTTGCTAAGCAACAGTGTTTGTTGTCAGATACGGAGATGAAAACCTCCGTATCCTTCAACATTAGCGCTGGTCTATCCGGAAGTTTTGATAGATCGGCAGCAGCTCGGTCCCGTCGGTGCCGGATATCGCGAAGTTTCCTGTACCAATTTCTATTATTCACCAAGTGGTCCCCTCCATTATGGCAGATGATGGGGGTTCCACGTAATTTTATTCATACTGTACAATATTAATGTACCACAATTTAATGGGGACATTGGTGACTTAAAGCATGGTGACTGTTTCTGGGTGGTGGTGTCAGGCAGGTTGATTATTTCCAGGTTATGAAGCAAATATCTAGGCTGGGAATTTTCTCGGAGCTGCTCCCGCTCCACGGCCATAACTTGGCGAGACGTGCAATGGAAACCCGTTTACATCCATAAAAGGGGTTTCTGCTGGGATGCCTGAGTAGGTCATGGTGGTGGAGCAGGAGCAGTGTGGAGGAGGGAATTCCTGGCTTTATCAATAAATCGGTGCTTCTCCGATCGCATGTCTGGCAAGTACTACTGTATATTATATTAATTTTATTATTTTTATTTCATTGCTCAAGATAAGCGGCCCTTTGGGTCATGCATGTCTTTAATAAGCTTGAGTTCCACCACTGTCTCCAGACTCTCAAATTACACAGACAAGCTTACTTCATGCATATTTCATAGTCTGTATTCCGCGAGACCAACATGAAAGGATTGTTTGATTGAAATAAAGTATTTGAAGCACAAATAATGAAACAATCTGTTTGCAGTAATATCACAGCTGTAATTACATTCTGTATAACCCTGAGTGCTGTCCTTTGAGCATATTCTTCAACTGTGGATCGCTTAGCAAACTTGACTTTCATCTTTTGTATAACAAAGCTTTAGCCGGCGTTGTATTTGAAAGCATTGCACAATAGAAGGTCTTCCAGGTGTCAGCAATTATATGCAGGGTTCACACAAGTGGATCTTATGATTTTTATGCTTCTTTTGAACATTTTCCAGAAGTGCCACCCTAAGCACAGATGTAGGATCTGCACAATGGTTCTTTTTAATGAGCTCTGCCACAACTTCTAACTCCTAACCCCCAACTCCCCACTGCTCCCTCTGTATATCATACCCTTGTGAGGTGTTGGGTTAATAGAAATAAAAAGGACATTCATAGACAATTGAAACAAAATCTTAAATTTTATTGTTGATTTAAACTAGGTTCTTCCATCCCAAGTGTAACAGATTCCGACATAATTAGCTTAACCACGAGAAACTCATTAAGCCATCAGTTTAACAACAAGCTGGCCTTAGACTACAAATTTCAACCCATAAACTTCTCAATTGCTGATATGATAACATAATCTGAAGCTTCATGGAATGGTGCCATTAATTGCTGTTAAAAATAGTACAGTAAGCAGAGCAGGGACAAACAATTCCTGCAGCGTTCAGCTGCCTAGATACAAAAATGTATCAGGTTTCTCATCAGTCTGAGATTTTTAAAAATTTGTTCCTGAGATGTGGGCATCGCTGGCAAGGCCAGCATTTATTGCCCATCCCTAATTGCCCTTGAGAAGGTGGTGGTGAGCCGCCTTCCTGAACTGTACATTCCCCGTGGTGAAGGTACTCTCACAGTGCTGTCAGGGAGGGAGTTCCAGGATTTTGACTCAGCAATGATGAAGGAACGGCCGATATATGTCCTAGTCAGGATGGTGTGTGACTTGGAGGGGAACTTGCAGGTGATGGTGTTCCCATGCGCCTGCTGCTCTTGTCTTTCTAGGTGGTAGAGGTCGCGGGTTTGGGAGGTGCTGTCGAAGAAGCCTTGGTGAGTTGCTGCAGGGCATCTTGTAGATGGTACACACTGCAGCCATGGTAGGCCGGTGGTGGAGGGAGGGAATGTTTAAGGTGCCGATCAAGCGGGCTGCTTTATCCTGGATGGTGTCGAGCTTCTTGAGTGTACAACATCCAATGTAACACAACACAAATATAATTGCTCTTTTTTATACAAATGAAAATACAGCCTACCAATATTTACAATATACACCTTACAGAATGAACTTGATTTGTAATGTAAATTTACGTGGTGGCAGCTAAGCATTCCCACTAACATGAGGATTCTCGTATTGACACAAGTTTGTTTCCCACGCTTGACTACAGGACAGGAAAACACCAAACCACACAGGATTCTTCAGACTTCGTTCCAGAAATCCCTGGGAGGTAATTTTACAGGGTCAGAAATAATAAAGCAGTCTCCAAAATTCCCCAACAATCTTTAAAAATAGCATCGAAGGGAAAGAGGCCTAGATATTTGTTAGCTCCCAAAAACGGGCGTGGGGATTATGATGCGTGGTCACCCCGCGCCCGTTCAAAGCGCTGACAGCAGCATGCAGACTTTCAGTATCCTGCACCGCAAGACCAGGAGGCCCTCCAGGAATCAGTCTAAAGTCCAATGGGAGCAGATAGTCGCTGTGGTGAATGCCAGCAGTTTAGCCCCGAGGACCTGAATGCTGCAGGAAGAAGTTGAATTACTTCACACAAGTGGTCAAGCTCAGTGAATTCATCTTTAAATGCCATATCCCACCATCTGCATCACCAGCCTCACACACTGTTCAATGCACCACACCCCCATCACTTACCTACCAACAATCTCTACCAAACACGACTCATACCTCACATTCATAGCTTCACCTCATCCTCACACACTTACCATTGCTGCAAGTCTCACACCCACGTCTCACAGCTTACACGCACTGTCAGCTATTCAACCATGACAGGCATATCACCCAAACACATTGGACCATGCTGTTCGCTTTCTCTTGCAGGACAAGGTGGCTCACAACCGGAGGCAGCAGGACCTAACTGGCGGGGTCAGGCGTGCCTGCATAACATGATCCCCATGAAGGAGACGGTGCTGGCCATTCTTGGGAGGGGCATCGCTGAGCCCATAGCCAGCGGCGGGGCTGAAAGAATACAAGATGCCGGTATCCTCGTACGTAATCCTCCTCCTCACATCCCACTTGCCCCCCATCCCAAAATCTCTTCTGATTTACAAACTGCGCATGGTGTAAGCATGCACCTCTTGCTTTCTCCGCCTCCCCTCATCACAACCCTACCCTTGTGCCTTTCTCATTTCAGAGACCCAAGAAATCCAACCTGCCCAGCCAGTGGTGCAAGAAGAAGAGGGAGAGGAGATTGATGATGAAGGAAAAACACCGTCACTTGATCTGACAGTCACAGCCACCAGCTCAGATACCGGCACTGCGCGGACCTTAGAGGGTAGCTTAGAGGCGGGATCTGCATGTGGTGAGTCACCGGGCACGAGTGGGCTGCAGCCAGGGCAGGGGGAAAGGGTAGCGCAGGTGCCAGCTCCCCCGAGAGCGAGGTCGCACACGAGTTCTGCTGCAGAGGACTCAGATGAGGAATTCAATAGGGTGGCCTACAGAAGAATGCTGATGGGTATGCACAACAAAATGCTTGGTGCATTGGCAGGCTTGCCAGGAGGCCTGGGTGCAATGTCAAGGAGAATGGAGGAGTCCGGCACCAACCTTGCACAGGGCTACACACAGAGCTTGGAGCCCATGAGTTCAAGCATGGACGTGATGGCCAACTCCATTAGTGCACTTGTGGATCCAACCATGATGCAGGGTCTGATGGCCGATGTCTCAGCTTCCATTGCAGCACAAGAAGAAGCCACCCAACATCTGAGCGCTGCAGTGGAGGCTCAGACTTCTGTCACGCAAGCTCGGACTGCTCTCATGCAGGCTCACCTTGCTGCCATGCAAGCTCAGACTGTTCTCATGCAAGCTCAGACTGCTGCCATTGTGGCTGCATTTATCAGTGTGGAAAGAGGCTTGCAGGGTGTCACAGCTGTCCAGCAATCAGATTACTAGGAATGCTGAGGCGCTGTCCCACAGGAATGGCAGTGGCTCCATGGAGCACGACCCTGTATCCTCTCTCAGGATGACAGCATTTGTCCTCCCACCACTGGAACTACACCAGTGCCCTTGCTGTTGCCTGTCAGCCAGACAGCCCAGACTGCTGCCGCCATGCCGAGGTGGTGCAGTCCGCAGCCGGGCCTTCTAGGTCCAGAGATGCTTGAGGTCGTCCTGCAAGGCCATCTGCAGCCTCCCACCAGCCATGCTGCAGCCACTGGGGTAGCACTTCATAGGAGCACTAGGACAGGCAAAGGCACGCTGAAGACAGGCACGAAGGGAATGCAAAAGGGTGATTAGTTGGCTTTGTTATGTAATTAGATGAATTGATGTATAAAGTTGGATTTTATGTTTCTTTTGTGGTGGTTTTTATTTCAGCATCGTGGCCAAGAGAAAGCTGTGATGGACAGTAACAGAGGGAAGGTAAGGTGTGGGGCTATTATTGAATGGGGAATTGGGGTTGTGTTCCCTGGTACCGCAGTCAGATGAATCAATCACAGACAGCCCGGGCAGAAAAGGGCTGTCTGGGTTGCCTCCTCCTCCTCCTCTTCCATTTCCTCCTCCTCCTCCTCCGCTGGTCAAAGTATGCCTGGTGGTAAGAGTTGAGGCATCATGATGGCAAGGTTGTGGAGCATGCAGCAGACCACGAGGAATCCTGAGACACGCTCTGGTGAATACTGCAGGGCTCCTCCCGAGCGGTCCAGGCAGCAAAAGCATTGTTTAAGGATGCCAATGGTCTGCTGTATCGGATCCTGTGTGGCAGCATGGCTCTTGTTGTACGTAGGCTGCCCACATGTGCTTGGGTTGCAGAGCGGAGTCATGAGCCAGGTGGTCAGCGGCTAGCCCTCGTCATCTAGTAGCCACCCTCTGGTTTGGTGTGATGGCTCATAGACTGAGGGAAACAGCGGACTGGCGCAGAATAAAAGCATCATGATTGCTGCTAGGATGCCGGGGGATTCATCATCATGATGTGCTGAGCGTGGTCGCACACCAACTGCACATTCAGAGAGTGGTAACCTTTGCCGTTGCGGTACATCTCAGCATTTAGATTTGGCGGCCGCAAAACCACGTGCGTGCAGTTGATGGCGCCCTGCACCATGGGGAAGCCCGCTATACTGGCAAAGCCACATGCACGCTCCACCTGCTTCTCTCTGGTCAGAGAACATAAGAACATAAAAGAAATAGGAGCAGGAGTAGGCCATATGGTCCCTCGAGCCTGCTCTGCCATTCAATAAGATCATGGCTGATCTTTGACCTCAATTCCACTTTCCCACCCGATCCCCATATCCATTGATTCCCCTAGAGTCCAAAACTCTATCTATCTCAGCCTTGAATATACTCAAAGACTCAGCATTCACAGCCCTCTGGGGCAGAGAATTCCAAAGATTCAAAACCCTCATCTCGGTCTTAAATGGCCTATGCCTTATCCTGAGACTATGCTCCCTAGTTCTAGACACTCCAGCCAGGGGAAACAACCTCTCAGCATCTACCCTGTCTACCTCCTCAGAATCTTATATGTTTCAATGATATCACCTCTCACTCTTCTAAACTCCAGAGGGAATAGGCCTAATCTACTCAATCTCTCCTCATAGGACAACCCTCTCATCCAGGAATCAATCTAGTGAACCTTCGTTGCACTGCCTCTAAGGCAAGTATATCCTTCTTCAGATAAGGAGACCAAAACTGTCCAGGTGTGGTCTCACCAAAGCAGTAGCAAAGCACAAGTGTAGTAAGACTTTTTACTCTTGTACTCCAATCCCCTTGCAATAAAAGCCAGCATGCCATTTGCCTTCCTAATTGCTTGCTGTACCTGCATGCTAACTCTGTGAGTTTCCTGTACGAGGACACCTTGAGAGAGGACAACGAAGTCCCCTCTCCTGGCATAAAGAGCATCTGTCACCTCTCTTGTGCAGCAGTGGACGGTGAACTGCGAGATGTTGCAGATGTTACCTGCTTTAGCCTGGAAGGATCCCAGTGTGAGGAAATTCAGGGCCACGGTCACCTTCACAGCCACTGGCAGTGCTGTCCTTGCCCTGGAGTGAGGCTGCAGGTCTGGTTGCAAGAGGTGGCAAAGTTTTGTGAGCACCTCCTTTGAAAGTGCAGATGCCTCACACACTGCTCCTGGCTCAGGCTGAGGTGAGAGAATTGCTCTCGGAAGACCCTAGGTGGGCAAGGCCTCCTGCCTAGAGCCCTTTTCCCCTTCCTCCTCCTCCCTCTGTGAGCAGCTTGTCCTCTTCTTCGCTGCCTCTGCACCATCTCCCTGTTATGCTGCTGGCCAAGGGGGATGACAACTGGAGCACCCAAGACTGGGAGCAAGTGGTCTGACCAGAACCCTTGATGCCAGAACCAAGGCCTTCTCCACTTGCAGCACCACTCCTTGTCACCTCACCAACTTTAACCAGCTCTAGAACACTTCCACAAACCTACACAGAACCAGTAGAAATGAATCAGCAACTAACCTTAGAATGGTTGCAGATCCCTTTAAATAGAGTTGGTGGGAGGTCCTTGCTGCTGCTGAACGCATGTTCAGCTATGCGAGGTTAAGACAGGTTATTAGCTCCAGCATTGAAGGCAAAAATGGCAGCGCTGACATCAAATTAGTGTTGCACGTCACGATCTGCCTACTTTACATACTTCAGGTGCACGCTCCTAATGCCCGCCTTACCGCCCTCACCAAGATGGCATCTGGCACGGCACACACCAGAAGTGTGCGTGCGTGGCGAAGACGCCATTTTTGACACAAACCGGCACCCGTAGCATCGAAAAATCGGGCGATGCGGAGCCAAATTTCTAGCCCAGAATCCTTAATGAGTGCCTGATGGTATTATATGGATGAGGATACCTCCCAGACTGTCAATTAAAAGCCAATAGATTGAGTCTCAATAGCTTTTGTTCCTCATGACATGATACTGGGGAAATTCTTTTTTATATTTCAATAAGTCAGTTAACTGTGTTTTTGTATTTTATTTGATTTCATAGTCACTCGATACCGTATTTATAGTGGCCAATGGGGGCTCACTAAACATTGTGGCCCCAATATTCTTCCTTCCCCTCCTTTGCCCAGGCACGATACAGGCACAGCAGACTTAAAGGGCAGGATTTTCATTGGGCCGTGGAGGCAGGATTGGAGGCATGTGGGGGGTTAAAATCCCGAAATCAGGGGTCCCGACCCCATCCTGCACCCAACCCGCCTCCATGCCAGTTTCAAAGGAGGCGGGTACCCGACCCGCACTGGGACCCGCCTCCCCGAGGCGGGAAGGGGATTAGTGCCAAGTAGGTAGTTAACAGGCAGCCTTTAGCCTAATCCCTATTTTTAATGTTGAAGTGTGGGATTCCCGACGGCTCCAAACCACGCCAAGTTAGAGGAGGCGGAGGAATCAAGATGTTCAGGTGTTCAGGTGAGTGATGGGTGCATGAGTGCAAAGGTAAGTGTGTTTGGTGTGTGTAAAGTGTTTAAAGAAGTTCTACTAACCTTTACTTACCTTTACAGTCTTCCTTCCTTCAGGTCTCGGGAGTCCCTCATCTCACCAGCACAGAAAGCAGAATGGCTGCGAGCTGTCAAAAATTGCAGCATTCTACTTTCTGTTCCGGGGAGATCTATAAATCATCCTGAGAGGAAGGAATTAACCTGGAGTACAGATTGTCAGTGTTTAACAGCTTCAAACAGCTGTGAAATGCTGATATTTCATCTGTCAAAAGGTCTTGACAGATGAAATATCAATCTGTGACGTCACCTGTTGCCGTGTGGCCCTTAATTAGCCTGCTGAGCCCACTGGGCGGGCTCAACAAGGTCAATCAAGTCTAAATTGCGTGGGTTGGCTCGAACTCGATGGAGGCGGGACTACAACCCCGAAAGTTGTAGTCCCGCCTCCTACCCGACTCCTCAATGAAAATCCCAGCCCAAAGAGCGTTGTATCTGCCTAGGCCTCAAAGCACCCGAATCTTGTGGACGGGGCGGAATTGTTTACATGATCCTGCTACACCCCCGCACAAGCACAGGCCAGCGCTCGGGGCGGGAACACAGGTGCAATACCCAGTACCTATTGCTGTGGAGCAGCAGCCAGACAGCTTCAAGGCCCAAAGATCTATGGGGAGGCTGCAAAACAAGGTAGGACTTAACTTCTCAAGATTGCCTTTCCTTGCTGCATGGCCCCCTCAGAATCCCTGACCTGAATGGATCCCAGGGCTCACATCAGCTTCTTCGAGCACACCACAAAGGGGACTACTGAAACACAGGAACAGCAGTAGGCCATTCAGCCCCTCGAGCCTATCCATTCAGCACCTCGAGCTGTTCTGCATTCAGTGAGATCAGGGCCGATCGGTATCTTAACCCCGTCCACCTGCCTTGGCTCCGTATCCTTTTATACCCTTGTCCAGCAAAAATCCATCGATCGCAGATTTAAAATTATTAATTGAGCGGGCAGCCACTGCTTTTTGTGGGAGAGAATTCCACACTTCTCGCACCCTTTACCTGAAGAAGTGTTTCCTAACATCTCTCCTGAATAACCTGGCTCTGTTTTAAGGTTATGTCCCCCTATCCTACACTGCCCCACCAGCAGAAAAAATGTCTCTCTTCTACCCTATCAATTCCTTTCAAATGCTAAAAACATCAATCAAATCACCCCTTAACCTTTTCCATTTTGGGGAATACAAGCCTAGTTTATGTAACCTCTCCTCACTATCTAACCCTTGTAGCCCTGGTAACACTCTGGGCCGTATGAGTTTAGAAGCATCAGGTTATGTCAAAATCCACCAGAACATCCAAAAACCCACCAGGATATCCAAGATCTCCGTCAGGAAAAGTGACACCACTCAGGAGAACTAAAACCTATCAGGATACTCACAATACGACAGGATAACATAAAATATAATGACAAGATAAACAAAATCCGATCAATTGATCAAAAGCTTCTCTTTAGTAGGTTTTCTTTTTGCTAGCTTTTCTAAGGCTGTACTTCCTTGAAGGGCCTGCTGCTATAAATACTGATAGGCACTACAAGCAAGCTTACAGCTGGAAATTAATAAAATCTGCCACCAGTTGATCTCCCTGTTCATCTTCTGCCCTCTCATTTCCTTTCTAACTGCTTTTCAAGTGGTTTTTCATGAGGCCTATGTACTTTGGACTTGGCTCTCTCTGCTGTGAATCTGAAAAATTAGCAAATAAATCAAGTGAAGGGGTTCCCTGTGCACACATGGTGTTGTCACATGCAATTTTTTCTTCATTTTTTACAAACTTCATTGCTTTGCAGACTTGTGTCAGCTGTGGTTCAGTTGGTAGCACTCCCACCTCTGAGTCAGAAGGCTGTGGGTTCATAGTCCCACTCCAGTGAGTTGAGCACATAATCTAGACTGGCACTGCAGTGCAGGACTGAAGGAGTGCTGCACTGTTGGAGGTGTCATCTTTCAGATGCGGCATTAAACCAAGGCCCCCCCTCAGGTGGATGTAAAAGATATCACTTCAACAGTACTTCATTGGTTGTAAAGTGGCTTTGTGACCTCCTGAGGTCATGAAAGGTGCTATATAAATGCAAGTTCTTTCTTTTTTTTGCATTTTAAGAAACTTTGAGTTGTTAGCACCCAGAGCATTCAACTTTACTGGGATTCAACAGAACATACACTTATATTGTTATATAAAAATCTCATCGTCATAAAGAAACTACTCGTGAAATAACACTGGATGGCCAGCTGGTGGCGCCGTCCAAGGAGTATAAATACTCGGGCGTGGGCCCAGCTTTCCCAGGACATTTTGTAAGACAGGAACTAGTGAAGTACAACTAGACCTCCATGTTCTGAAACAAGTTGATTAAAGCCTTGCTTTATGCTCAAACCAAGTGCGTAGTGAGTTTTATTATGTCACTTGTTTCTTCAGTCCTTAAAAGGAGCATTCCTGACCTACCAAGAAGAGTGAGGTGAGCAATTATGACACCTCATAACAGGCCCTGCTGCTATAAGTACTGACTTTACTATCCTACATGGTACTGAACTGTGAGTCTATAAAACACCTTTTAATAAGACAATTTCATTAGCACAAAACTAGGGTTATTGGCTTTAGTTATTTGAAACTGCTGCACAACAGATATTGTGCAGACAACAGAATTAGATCAGGAATTTCTGGCTTGCAAACCCTGATCACAGCACCTCTTTAATTTCCATAAGAATGACATCCAATACTATAATACTGTTGAGAATTGTAAATAGGGTAAGAACAAAGAGAGAAACATAGAAAAATAGGAGCAGGAGTAGGCCATTCGGCCCTTCGAGCCTGCTCCGCCATTCAATATGATCATGGCTGATCCTCTATCTCAATACCATATTCCCGCTCTCTCCCCATACCCCTTTATGCCTTTTGTGTCTAGAAGTGACTTGGCCTCCACAGCCACACAAGATTGTTTTTTTTAAATTCTTTTAAATGCTATTCCAGAAGACTTGGTGACACAGTGTGTAAGAAAACAGCCATCTCACCTCGGAGAACTAGATTGAAGTCTGGCCCAGACTGCCTCTCTCTGTTGGCTTGTAGGGTCCTAAGACAGCGCAAACCTGCTCAAACTCAACACTGTTTGGCACTGGATTGCTGTACTCACTCAGAATACTGAGGATATTGGTGTGAGAAATTGAATGACACATTGGATTCTTTTTGATTAACAACAACTTGCATTTATATAGCACTTTTAACGTAGTAAAACATTTCAAGGCGCCTCACGGGAGCATAATCAGACACCAAGCCAAAGAAGGAGTCATTAGGACAGGTGGCCAAATGCTTGGTCAAAGAGGTAGGTTTTAAGGAGCGCCTTAAAGGAGGAGCGAGCTATGGAGCGGCAAAGAGATTTGGGGGGGGAATCCCAGAGCTTAGTGCTTGGATGGCTGAAGGCACGGCCACCAATGATGGGGCGATTGAAGTGGGGCATATACTAGAGGGCAGAATTGAAGGAACGCAGAGTTCTTGGAGAGTTGTAGGGCTGGAGGAGGTTACACAGATACGGAGGGGCGAGGCCATGGATTTTAACGCAAGGATGAGAATTTTAAAATTGAGGTGTTGGTGGAGTGGGAGCCAATGTAGGTCAGTGAGCACAGGGTGATGGGTGAACGGGACTTGGTGTGAGTTAGGATACGTTAATACATTAATATATAAGTTGCTTGGGCAGAGTAGAAGGAACCTTGGAAGTGGTCAATTTTCTTTTAGCAAGAAACCTAGAAGAAGGGCTGGGGCCCATAGTGCAGGACATCACCAAGTTGGAAAAAAATAGGGGGAAAGAAGGAAGGGAGAAATTTAGAAGCAGTTGTTAGATAATTCCAAGCCTGGGTTCTACAGATTATACAATCAAGGGAAGAGTGAGGGAGGTAAGGACTTCTAGGGGGAAAAATTGTGCCCCGAAAAGTTTAGCGCCCCCGTGGCTGCAATTCATCGGTAGCGCCCCAAGAGGGAAGCAGGGCGCTACTAGAAGCGCCCCGCCTCCCTCTTGGGGCGCTGCGAGGGAATATCATGCCGCTACGTGCCACGATACTGCAGGCCTTCCTCCCCTTCTTAAAGAGGAGGGGCCTATCGCAGCATTACCTGGGGCCCAGCTGGGCCAGCAGGGATCAGAGTGTCGGCAAAAGAACCCGGCACTCAAGAGAAATGCCGGGCTCACAGAGTGCAGCCGGCACTCCACGGGGGGGTGGGGGAGGGCTGCAGAGGAGGCCGGGAGCGGCAATAGGGGCAGGTGCCGGCAGGCAGCCAGCAACAAAAATGGCCGCCCGGCATCTCGCCTTTAATTAGCGCCGCCCCAGCCGCAGGTAGTGTCCAGCGGTAAGTCAGGGGCGCTACCGAAGATCAGAGCCGGGGCGCTGCGCACAGCGATGACGTAATCGTCGGTGGCGCAGCACCGCGGGGTGCTAACGGTTACCGCCGCCTCTAACCTCCCACTGAATTTTGCGGGAGGCGTTGGTGGCACCTCGCCCGGGTGCTAGTTGCTTTGTGCCCCATTAGCGCCCTCTTAGGGCACTAACGGGAGGCGCAAAGCAACCAAATTTTACCCCCCTATAGTTTTGAGAATCTGGGAAAGAATGAATTGGAATAGGAGACATTGCAATCTCTTGATTTCAACACAATGAGGTTGCAGAGAGGAGTAGGTGTGTGTGGGTTGGCATATATGGATACCAAGCTTGTCACTGAGCAAGCACCGTGGGCAGAAAAGTGGAAACATGTCCCATTCACTATTCTATAAAAATATAGGAAAGAAAAACAGCATTCTTTGAATAATTTGCCTAGTTCTGGGCCCATTATTTTCCCAGCTGGCACAAAGATGATATTCCAACAATGGCAAAAGCTTTTTTTTTTTAAAAAGTACAGCATTGACTTGATTTTCGTGGGCCTGAAAAAGCAAATTTGATGTAGGTTACAGGAAAAGGAATCTTTTTGTAAATATCTAGTTGGATGCTTCACAGCAAACCTCCTGAAAGAGCAGATAGATAGATAAGATGAAACTATTTTCTCAAGTATAATTGATAGTGTAATTCAAGCGTATGGGTTCATCTGCACCTGAAGAAATGGTTATTGAATAAATGCCACTTAACAGTTGAAGAAAGGTTTCCAAATCTTAATGTGAAAATGGCAAGGTGTTTATTTTATTGGTCGCATTAGAATCTCATGATCAAAATCTCACAGAAATGATGGTGGAATTTATTCTCAGTGACAACACTACTTGATGCATAATTTTCCTGCACTTCCAACCTTTAAATGGGATTCATAATTGCTTTTTGGCTGCTTTGGGGGTACAGGGATAACATTTAGGACATCACCTATCCACTTTTGAACCAAACTGTTCATAAACTTCTAAAACATACACCAACAGCAACTTTTATTTATATAGCACCATTAACATAGCAAAACATCTCAAGGTGCTTCACAGATGTGTAATCAACCAATAATTGGCACTGAGCCAAAGAAGGGGGCATTAGAACAAGCTTGGTCAAAGAGGTAGGTTTTAAGGAGCGTCTTAAAGGAAGAGAGAGAAGTGGAGAGGTTTAGGGAGGGAATTCCAGAGCTTAGGGCCTAGACAGCTGAAGTCACGGCCCCCAGTGGTGGGGTGAAGAAGTGGAGGATGGGCATAGGCCAGAATTGGAGGAATGCAGAGCTCTTGGAAAGTTTTATGGCTGGAGATGGTTACAGAGATAGGGAGAGACAAGGGCATGGAGGGATTGGAACACGAGGATGAGAATTTTAATATCGGGGCATTGGTGGACTGAGAGCCAATGTAGGTCAGCGAGCACAGGGATGATGGTTACTCGTTACGAGTTAGGATACAGGCAGCCAAGTTTATGGAGGATAGGAGTTGAGAGGATGGCCAGGCAAGCATTGGTATAGTCGAGCCATTTGAACACTGGAATACACCAGACACCAAAAATTGAATTCTCAAAATATAAGTCTACTTTTCCCACTTCTATGTGGCAGCCTTATAGTTCAAAATTAACCATGTTCATTTCAGCATCGGCAAAGCAAACATCAGACCTCAAGCTTCCCACTGCCAATTATTGGACTTGGCAAAAAGGTGATGACACCACTAACTCTGTATATCAAAGATGTGTTATTGCCATATAAGGGAGGTTCAGAGCAGGCTCAATCCTCAGAACAATCAGGCTGGCCCCAACAATGCTGTTCAAACCTCACTACAGACTTCTGGGGTAAGTTATTACTGGATCTGTTGCTGGGAAAATTTTGGCAGTGTGCTTATTTTTGAATGGGTTTACTGTGAGCTTTTGATCTAAGTTTTAGAAGTTTGTAGTTCCAACTGTGTCTTGGCCAGTCCTTCATTTACAGACCTACTGGAGTGTCTTACCAGAATTTTACCGGATCCTTTCAACCCTTAAGAAACACTAGAAAAAAATCACTCTAATTTTAAAAGTGCACCCCCTCCCCACTGCTTGTTGTATAAGTTATGTAAATATGATCTTCTTTAACTAACACTGTAAGCCAGAACTACAAAAATAGCAACACCAAAAAACATTGCTTAAAGGCCCAGTGTGTACGTGTACGGGAAGACACAATCATATCATTTATTGCACATCTTTTCTGCTGCAACAATTATATTTTACTTAAAATTCAAGCACAAGAAAAGAATGAAAGCCATATTGAAAAGCTCACCTGGCAGCGGATATCGTGCTTTTTGCAGTGGGCACTAAGAGCAGTATCAAACAATGCACGCATTGCCATGGAATTTACAGGGACATTAATTCCCGACGAGTTCAGGACATAAGCCTCAACCTAAAAGTTTTTAAATTTAAATATTCTGGAGTTAAATTGAAAATTTGTGAACTGGCTCTGTTTTTACTTCTGTTACTAAAGTCCTTAAATAGTTCAGGAGATTTATAAGCAGTGTAAAACACTATTTTTGTGGAGGGAGGGGGGTTATTTTAATATTTTCTCTAATCTTTTGGTCTCTGTCTGCTACACACCTTCCCCATTAGAGAAACAGAACATTTTAGCATTTTGGAAATGGTTGCTATAGCAATGAAGTCTCCATAAAGGACCAGCAACGAACAGGACTGCAGAACTGAACCACCCGGTGAGCACCTTGTGCAGTTTGCACCAACCCTTCTGTCTGACTCGACAATTACTGGTAATCTTAATCAAACGTTTCTTTGGACAGGGTTAACCCCAGAGAAAAAGAGTTGTAATTATTATTGTGATAAAGGGGTTACTTTTTGTCCACTGAGATAATGAGCCTCGGCGCACACATGTGCCGCTTTTGTCAGGGGGCTTTGACTGAGTGGCACTGAGCAGCTGAGCGAGGTTAAACTGCGCGCACACTTCTCAAACCAGTTGGCCGCCACCTGCCCGCCTTTCCCGGCGTACCCTCCTGACCTGACCTGACAAGCTGTTACTAAACATCACGGTTTTTGAACATAACAACGTCGTATTATGTGGCGAGCTACTGGCATGTAAATGAGGGCAGTGACAAAAAAAAAAATCAGAAGCGGGAGCTTTCCATCATCTGTGTACACAAGTCAAGCTCCGAGCAGAATGCAGGAACAGCAGGGCCCTGGATCTGGGCAGAGTGAGCTTCATTTTGTGCTCACTGCTTGCTAAGCATTTTCTGCACACATGTCCCAAATTAAAGGGGGGGGGGCGGTCAGGGGAGTTTATGATCAGCAATTGCCATCCCATATAACATTTTTAACAAGAAAGTCCTGGGTTCAAGTCCCATGACGTTGTGACAAGTTTATCTATCTTTGTGAGGAGACCGTTAGATGCAGCATCTCACAGAGCAGAGGGTGCCAGCTTGGGGATGGGGTGACAAAGGTTGCAGTGTAAACCTGTTGTAATCAGGCCTCCTGTACAGGGACTGCAGAAAGGCATTGGCAGCCTGTGAACTGGAACAGCCCAACCTCCTGACTGACGCAGGCTGCGCATAAGCGTGGGAGTGCAATTAAAGTGACAGTGCTGTTTACAATTCAGAATTTTGTCGCCTTCTCCTCCCCCCAGTGTTCTCCCCCCCCTCGTTTTCCCAGTGGCACTACTGGTACAATTGGCTCTGCAATATAAAGAAGACAATAAAGTTAGGGACTTCACAGATCATTGCGACCTCTGAAAATCACCTCAAAATGACCAAAGTGACAGCTTCAAAGCTGTAAGTCCCTCAGTTTATTCACCATCACAACTTAGGTGTCTCTTCAACGAATCGTAAGAATTCCCATAATTTCAGCACACAATAAAATGATTGGGCCATTTACTCAGCGCATTATCCCTGCAAGACAGCAGCAAAACCTAATAAAGTCAATGCAACATTTGCTCGTCTGTCTCTATTGTTACGCTAATAGTTTAAAAGCATCCATAAAATTTCGCTGAGTTTTTGCTCGTGTGTCGCAGGGACATGGTTAGAGATGAATGTGTTCTGAGTGAGCTTTGAGTGTTCTCCTGCTACTTCAGTCACTTTAAGCTGCTTTTACATTAATGCTGTTTTAATTTAGATTCTGGGAGTCCAGAGCCTATAAGCCAGCTCCTCGCATTTACACTGCAAAATCTGGTTCCCTTAACCTGACAGCAGACCCCGGGACACAGTTTTAGCTGTAATTAGCAGCATAAATGCAGTGACCCAATTCATGGAAGTTGGTACCCTGAAATCCAATAAAAAAGCAGCATCAGCAGGGGTTAGGTGTCCTTGAGACGTTTCAAAGAACTGGCCTGTGTATTTAAAGCCACAGAATCCCAGAGTTTTTGCAAAATACTTTTTCTGAAGGGTGGATCAGTGTTGACATCATCGAGCCCCGACCGCTGGCTTAACTGTGAACTGAGCGGCTGTGAAGTCTGCAGCTTTCCCCCCCCCAGGTAAAATCAGGTTGGAAAAAGATCAGAAACAGAAGAGGCCATTCAAGGTCAGTTTCTTTGCATTCTTTGAGGGGCCCAGAGTGTGGTGTATGTAACCTGTTCCACCTTAAGAGAACTACTTTAAGAGATGTACTACTTTCTCTTGGCTGCTGTATACTGTAATACCGGTGGTGACCACACCGGTATATAAGTGTTGTGTAAGGATTTGCTGGGCAGTTCAGCCCTGACCTCCGAATAGTAAAGACCTGTTAAAAGTTATTCTTGTTGTCTGTGTCAGTGATTGATCCTAAACATAACTGGGACACACAGACTCAACAGTGGCGACGAGTCCGATCTTACCCTGCGGCAGTTTTACATCCAAGGCAGCTTCGTCCTCAGAACGGGCGTCGAGAAGAGGCATCCGCCCTCATCATCCTGCTGAGCACCATCACACGGGAGGCATCGAGAACCCGGGTTTAAAAAGAAAAAGAATTCTGACCACGAAGCCCTCCATCAGCGACAGGCAGTGAGAACCGCTGGGGAGGCGAGAACGGCAGCAGCAAGGCAATCGCCATTGCAGCCAGCGGGGGAAGAAGGCAAACGCGGGAATCCGCCATTGTAGTCGGCGGGGGAAGAAGACGAGCGCGGGAAAGACCGCCAAGCGCGGGAAGCCGCCATTTTAGTAGGCGGGGGAAGAAGACAAGCGCGGGAAGCCGCCATTTTGAGAAAAAGAAAAAAAAAAAATTTTTAAATTGCAAGGATGCCTAAACATGGGAGCATTAATACCTTTGATAGCGATATCGAAGATTGGACCACGTATGTAGAATGCATGGAAGTGTATTGTAAAGCAAATAAGGTACCAAATGATGAGAAAGCACTAACCTTATTAAGCTCAATGGGTGCGAAAACATGCGGGCTATTGAAGCACCTTCTATCACCAAATAAACCGGCGGATCAGACTTTCACGAATATTGTTACTGTCCTGAAAGATCATTTAAACCCCACACCGCTGATGATAGCGGAACGATTTAAATTTTACAGAAGAACGCAGCTGAAAGACAAAAGCAACGCTGAATTTTTAATTGAACTGCGTAAGCTAGCAAAGTACTGTCAGTTTGGAACAGGACTAGCAGATGCGCTGAGAGATAAATTTGTGTGTGGATTGTTAAAAGAAGGAACACAAAAGCGACTGCTTGAGGAGAATAAGCTTACGCTTGATAAAGCTGTCACTATTGCAGCATCGCACGAAGCCACAGCGAGAGGCACGGCGGAAATGCAGCTACGGTCACCGGAACTCAGCACCAATCAAATGGTCTTGAGTACAGTAAAATGTTATCGTTGTGGAAAGACAACGCACGATCAGAACCAGTGCTGGTTCAAAAATCAGGAATGCAGAAAATGTGGCAGGCTTGGTCACATAGCTAAAGTATGCCGGTCACGAAAGAAGACCAGCAACAAAATGTCACCGCAGGAAAAGTACAGAAAGGTACACAAGGTGACAGAGAACAGTTCGAACGAACAGAAGTCAGATTCAGACTCCAGCAGTAATGAACTGGGTAGTCTAAGAGTACACAATGTTGGTAAGGAAGCAGACCTCCAAACAATTTGGGTCACACTTCAGATAGCAGGAGTCCAAGTGAAGATGGAATTGGACACTGGATCGGCATTGATGGTCATGAATAAGAAAGAGTACAAAAGGTTATTCCCACATATTCCCCTACGGGATACGGAGATTGTATTGAAAACATACACGGGGCAAAGAGTATACCCCATCGGGAAGATAGAGGTAAAGGTGGTCCACAAGGGCAAAGAAAGCCGAGGAATGGACTTATATGTGCTACCTGAGGGAGGTCCACCACTACTGGGACGGGAGTGGATTAGGAAAATGAATATGGACTGGCATTCCTTAAAAGCACTAACGGTAGATTCCGGTACAAAAGATGTCAAACCTAAACGATTGTCCAGAATATTGGACGATGCTAAAGAGGTGTTCCAACAGGGACTGGGAACACTGAGAGGAATTACGGCAAACATCAAGGTTGAAGAACATGCAAACCCGAAATTTTTCAAAGCCAGACCGGTACCTTATGCAATACGACCTGCTGTGGAAGCTGAGCTGGAAGGGCTAGAACGTTCAGGAGTACTGTCTAAGGTAGACTGGAGTGAGTGGGCCACGCCCATTGTCCCCGTCATGAAGCGTTCATCGAGCAACAAGCCGGGGGAACCGGGGAAGGTTCGCATCTGTGGAGATTTCAAAATCACTGTTAATCCGGTGCTTCACACGGTGCAGTATCCGCTTCCGCGGATTGAGGATATCTTCGCTTCGTTGTCTGGCGGGAAACACTTCACCAAGATAGACCTGGCGCAGGCGTACTTACAGATGGAAGTTGAGGAAGAGTCACGCCAGTATCTCACGATCAACACGCATAGAGGCTTGTACCGGTATAGTAGACTGGTTTTTGGAGTGGCATCGGCTCCGGCAATTTGGCAGAGGGCCATGGAGCAGGTATTACAGGGAATTCCAGGTACACAATGTTACCTGGATGATATTCTGGTTACAGGAGATGATAGAAACATAGAAACATAGAGATAGGAACAGGAGTAGGCCATTCGGCCCTTCGAGCCTGCTCCGCCATTCAATGAGATCATGGCTGATCTTCGTCTGAGATCATAGCTGATCTTACCAGTTCAGTACCCCGTCCCCGCCTTTTCTCCGTAACCCTTAATCCCCTTAGCCTTCAGAAATATATCCAATTCTCTCTTGAAAATATTTATTGAATTAGCCTTCACAGCCCTCTGTGGCAGGGAATTCCACAGGCTCACCACTCTTTGAGTGAAGAAATTCTTCCTCATCTCTGTTTTAAATGATTTGCCCGCTATTTTTAGACTGTGGCCCCTGGTTCTGTGCTCCCCGGCCATTGGAAACATTCTCTCTGAATTCAGCCTGTCCAGGCCTGCCATAATTTTATATGTTTCGATGAGATCCCCTCTCAATCTTCTAAACTCCAGTGAGTACAAGCCCAAACTATTTAATCTCTCTTCGTAGGTCATTCCCGCCATTCCAGGTATCAGCCTGGTGAATCGCCGTTGCACTCTTTCCATGGCAAGAACATCCTTCCGCAGATGGGGCGACCAAAACTGTACACAATACTCCAGATGCGGTCTCACCAGCACCTTGTACAGCTGTAGTAAGGTATCCCTATTCCTATACTCGAACCCCCTTGATATGAAGGCCAACATACCATTTGCCTTCTTAATCGCCTGTTGCACCTGCATGCTCTCCTTCAGTGACTGGTGCACAAGAACACCCAGGTCCCTCTGCACTTCCCCATCTCCCAATCTATTGCCATTTAGATAATAATCTACCCTCCTGTTTTTACCCCCAAAGTGGATAACCTCGCATTTATCCACATTATAGTGCATCTGCCACGTATCCGCCCATTCCCCCAACCTGTCCAAATCGCACTGTAGCCTCCTGACATCCTCATCAGAGCCCACCCCTCCTCCTAGTTTAGTGTCGTCAGCGAATTTGGAAATATTGCATCCAATTCCCTGATCCAGATCATTTATATATATTGTGAACAGCTGGGGTCCCAGGACAGATCCTTGCGGCACCCCGCTGGTCACTGCCTGCCACTCCGAAAACGAGCCGTTTATTCCAACTCTCTGTTTTCTATCCGCCAGCCAGTTCTCTATCCACGTTAATACTTTGCCCCCAATCCCATGAGCCTTAATTTTGCATGATAATCTTTTGTGTGGAACCTTATCGAAGGCTTTCTGGAAGTCAAGGTACACCACATCCACTGGCTCTCCCCCATCTATTTTACCAGTTACTTCCTCAAAAAATTCCAGCAGATTAGTCAAACACGATTTACCCTTTGTAAATCCATGTTGACTCTGTCCGATCCTTTCCCCATTTGTCAAGTGCTCCGCTATTTTATCCTTAATAATGGACTCTAGCATTTTGCCCACAACCGATGTAAGGCTTACTGGTCTATAATTCCCTCACTCTCCATCTCGACTGAGAGCTCGATCATATTATGATCGCTCTGACCCAAGGGGCCTCGTACAAGAAGATTGCTGATAAGTCCCTTCTCATTGCACAATACCCAGTCTAAAATGGCCTGATCTCGAGTCGGCTCCTCGACATATTGGTCCAGATAACCGTCCCGAAATGTAGTAAACAGAGAGGAGAGTAGCAGACTTCAGGAGCACACAGACAGACTGTGGTGGCCGGGTATCGACCAACAGATAGAGGAGCTGACGAAAAGCTGCTCAGGGTGCCAAAAAGTGCAAAATGCACCTCCGATTGCACCGCTGCATCCATGGGAATGGCCTTCAACCCCATGGCAACGTGTACATATTGACTTTGCTGGTCCTTTCATGGACTCCATGTTTTTAATTGCGGTGGACGCACATTCTAAATGGCCAGAAGTGATTAAGATGACTACCACTACCTCAGAAAAGACGATCGCGTTGTTAAGAACGATATTTGCAAGAAATGGATTGCCAGAACAAATATATTCAGACAACGGACCGCAGTTCGTGTCAGAAGAATTCCAGAGATTCATGAAGAAGAATGGGGTGAAACATTATACCTCTGCCCCATATCATCCGGCTACAAACGGGTTGGCCGAGAGATTTGTACAAACATTCAAAAAAGCGATAAAGGCCATGAGCGAAGATCAGATTCCACTACAACACAAGGTGGACAAATTCCTACTGGCATATCAAAACGCCACCCATGCAGTGACAAACCAAAGTCCTGCCATGATGTTCTATAACAGGAAGTTGCGGTCCAGGTTGGACTTGTTAAAACCAAATGTGCAGAGGGAAGTTGAAAACAAACAGTTCCAGCATATAAATAACAAGACCACTCGGAGTTTCGAAATAGGACAACCAGTGTTAGCCCGGGATTATAAAAACGAGAAATGGCAATCTGGAACAATTCGGGCCAGACAAGGACCCCTGATGTACACGGTAGATGTTGGTGAAAATGTAATATGGCGTCATGCTGACCAACTGGTAGAATCGAGAACAAGGGTCGAACCCATGGTTACAGCAGAGACAACCGTGGAAGAAGTTAGTGAACCTGAAGCATCTACCTCAGAAGTGAATGTACCTGATGATGATGTCCAATCCATAAGAGACCAACTAGATGAGTCACCCCAACAATGAGAATCAGAGACCCCTGAAAGGTGTTATCCAACTCGAATCAGGAGGCCTCCTCAGAGACTGAATCTTTGAACTGTTTTGCATGAAGTTGTATATATGTTATTATGTTATGTTAAATGGGGATATAACTGTTAAGCTAAAAAGGGAGGATTGTGGTGTATGTAACCTGTTCCACCTTAAGAGAACTACTTTAAAAGATGTACTACTTTCTCTTGGCTGCTGTATACTGTAATACCGGTGGTGACCACACCAGTATATAAGTGTTGTGTAAGGATTTGCTGGGCAGTTCAGCCCTGACCTCCGAATAGTAAAGACCTGTTAAAAGTTATTCTTGTTGTCTGTGTCAGTGATTGATCCTAAACATAACTGGGACACACAGACTCAACACAGAGGATCAGGAGTGCTCGTCTGAGCCCCACAAGGAGAGTTGAGGCCTCCCAAACCTGAGGCCTTCGCTCCCCCTTCTGTACCACAGGGCCTGGATGACATGCTCAAGTCCTGCAGGTGAACTAGAGGCCACAATCTTTTGACTCATAGGCGATATTCCTGAATCAAACTGTCACTTTCCAGTGAATTCTCCCTCAGTTCTTATTCCATTTAGTTATACGGATCCTACTCATTCTTAGTTTGCTTTTGAGACACTGCAGCTTTTTTTTAAAAAAATAATGCGAAACAGCACTGCGTTGGAGAGATAAATGTCACGCTGAATAGTAATTCCACTAAAGGTAATGTGTGTCACCCAGTATTCCAGTTTGAGTTGAAAATGAGTGAGCTTTCCATTAGTCAGCAAAATGATTTGTTGAGGAAAATGGCCCATTTTCTTGAAGAGAACCGGCAATTATTCTGACTGACACAATTCCAGTACACTTGAAGGGGAGGTTTAATGAGTGCTTAGAGCTCGGAACTAAAACTTATCTGATCCAATGAGACAATGCTATGCGTATGCTCTATAACTGCAATGGACCCCATCACTATGGCTTGCTGAAATCACGCCTCAGTGTCTGATTTAGTTCTAATGTCCTTGCTTATAATAGATATGTCTCTTTAATTGGCAACTCTCTGGGTGCTGAAAGTCTCCTAAAGCTTTCACAGTGGAGTAAACGTCTGTTGTTGTGCTTTCCTTGTATTCAACTACTTCGATTAGGCAAGTGTGTAAAATGTATGGGGAATGAATCAGTGCCTAACTCAACAATTCCTTCTAATGAGCACGGGATATCAATAACCCAGTGTGCACTGGCAATATATAATTTGTGTGATAGGATTTGCTGTGTGTCTCTGACAGGGAGCACGAAGAGCTAGAATAAATGGAAACATCTTCTTGTCTCCTTTCTTTAGATTGCCCAGGCATTCTAAGTCTAAGCTGGCGGCTAGGTGACCTGTTCCCAAATCTCTGCCAATACTGCTCTATAATACTAGCCTCCAGGAGGAGTTCGTAAGCAGCCTGGGATGACTATCCCTCCTCATGTTTTATCTTCTGGTGAAGTACCTAGTGACATGAATCAGTCATTCATGAAAGAAAGACTTATGAAATAATACTGAGCGGCCTACGGGTGGCGCTGTCCAGGGAGAGTATAAATACTTGGGCATGGGCCCAGCTTGTGCAGGACATTCTTAACAGGAACTAGTGAAGGACACAACTAGACCTCCATGTTGTAAAACAGTTGATTAAAGCTTTGTTTAACGCTTAGACCAAGTGCCTAGTAGTTTTCTTACGTCACCTAGCATCTGCTCAGCATCTCTCCCTTGACCCTGACCAATATGAAGTGTTTGCTGTGCAGAGAATTGCAGGTCCCAATACTTAAGAATATAAGAACATAAGAAATAGGAGCAGGAGTAGGCCATTCGGCCCCTCGAGCTTGCTCTGCCATTCAATAGGATCATGGTTGATCTGATCTTGGCCTCAACTCCACTTTCCTGCCCGCTTCCCATAACCCTTGATTCCCCTGTTTTTCAAAAATCTGTCTGTCTCCACCTTGAATATATTCACTGACTCAGCCTCCACAGCTCTCTGGGTAGAGAATTCCAAAGATTCATGACCCTCTGAGAGAAGAAAGTCCTCCTCATCCCCGTTTTAAATGGGTGACCCCTTATTCTGAAACTATGCCCCCTAGTTCTAGATTCCCCCATGAGGGGAAACATCCTCTCTGCATCTACCCTGTCAAGCCCCCACAGAATCTTATGTTTCAATAAGATCACCTCTCATTCTTCTAAACTCCAATGAGTATAGGCCCAACCTGCTCAATCTTTCCTCATAAGACAACCCCTTCATCTCAGAAATCAACCTAGTGAACCTTCTCTGAACTGCCTCCAATGCAAATATATCCCTCCTTAAATAAGGTGACCAAAACTGTACGCAGTATTCCAGGTGTGGTGTCACCAACTCCCTGTACAGTTGTAGCAAGACTTCCCTACTTTTATACAGTTGTAGCAAGACTTCCCTACTTTTATACTCCATGCCCTTTGCAATAAAGGCCAATATTCCATTTGCCTTCCTAATTACTTGCTGTACCTGCATGCTAATTTTTTGTGTTTCATGTACGAGGACACCCAGATCCATCTGTGCCGCAGGATTCTGTAGTCTCTCTCCATTTAAATAATATTTTGCTTTTTTATTTTTCCTACCAAAGTGGATAACCTCACATTTTCTCACATTATACTCCATCTGACAAATTTTTGCCCACTCACTTAACCTATCTATATCCCTGCAGACTCCTTACTCCTCACAACTTGCTTTCCCACCTATCTTTGTATCATCAGCAAATTTGGCAACAGTACACTCGGTCCCTTCATCCAAGTCATGAATATAGATTGTAAATAGTTGAGGCCCTAGCACTGATCCCTGTGGCACCCTACTAGTTACAGTTTGCCAACCTGAAAATGACCCATTTATTCCGACTCTCTATTTTCTGTCAGTTAGCCAATCCTCTATCCAGTCTAATATATTACCCCCAACACCGTGAGCTCTGATCTTGTGCAGTAACCTTTGATGCGGCACCTTATCAAATGCCTTCTGGAAATCCAAATACACTACATCTACTGGTTCCCCTTTATCCACCCTGCTCGTTACATCCTCAAAGAACTGTAGTAAATTTGTCAAGCATGATTTCCCTTTCATAAAACCATGTTGACTCTGCTTGATTGTATTATGATTTTCTGAATGTCCTGCTGTTACTTCCTTAATAATGGATTCCAGCATTTTCCCAATGACAGATCTTAGGCTAACTGGCCTATAGTTTCCTGCTTCTGTCTTTTTAATTAATTTCAATTTGACATTGCTGAGAAGTAAACACTTTTCCTTGCTTAATCCACCGTCTCCATAAAGCATTCCCAAACAGGTATAGCATGAGGTTAATACAATTTGGAAATCCCCCTAGAGTGCTCTAACAGCATTCTTTAACTCTTAGCTCAGAAGAACACTCCCTATTACAACAGTGTAACAGTTCCAATCCCCAGAGCAGCAATCCTACTGTGCTTTTGAGTAAGATTGTCCAATTATTTCCAAATTATGGGCAGTTTTGTACTGTGAACTCATCCCCCCTGGGAACTGAATTGAGACTTTAATTTTGCCGAGGACATTTAGCCTTCGTTAGAGAAAAGAATTTCATCCTATCTATCTGATGGATTTGAACTCAGGTCTCAGAGGCGGAAGAAGGCAACTACTCTGACCACTATTATAGGAGATGCCCAAGTAGATTGACGAGGGTTCTAGTTTCAAGGCTATCAGGCGTAGATAGAACGGGTTTGGTCAGGAGCTGACAGGGTTGTGAAGCAAAGTACAGCAGGATTCTACAAAGAAGGAGAGAAAAGCTGATGTCATCCATCTTATTCCATCACCGGTACATCACCTGTCAGCTGGAGTTACCACCTTCTGCCATAGATAAAAACTGACCCTAAAGGCACTTTTTTCTTTCAGATGCAAGAACGATCGGCGGACTATTAACAATTATTTCTGACTGTCTGAGAGTTTGCAGCAATCGTCTTTCCCCACACCTCATTTTGACAGGACCACTCTGAATTCACCATTAGGTCTTCCCCACATATTATTATATTTCACTAAAAATGTTAGCAGAAAATGATTACATTGTAAGGACCCCTTTGTGGAGCCCTGTAAGTACTTACTCTAGGTTGGATTTTTTAGCACCCAGCTAGAACCCTTGTGACTAAGGCCTGCCCACTGCAAGTGTATCGAGAAATAAGCTACAGTATAAAATTTGGTCAGGCATGTTTATTATTATTTCCATTTACACTAGTGTGAAATATCACCTTAGTCCACAAGTATCGTATTAACTACCAGTCACTATTTCCCTACTCTAGGCTGACACTTCAGTGCAGTACTGTTGGAACGCTGCACAGTCAGAGGTGCCGTCTTTCGGATGAGACGTTAAACCAGGCAGACGTAAAAGATCCCATAGCATTATCCGAAAAAGTGCAGGGGAGTTCTGGCCAATATTTATCCCTCAACCAATATCACTAAAAACAGATCAGCTGGTCATTATCTTATTGCTGTTTATGGAACCTTGCTGTGCATAAATTGGCAGCTGTGTTTTCCACATTACAACAATGACTGCAAAGGTACTTCATTGGCTGTAAAACACTTTGGGGCATCCTGAGATTGTGAAAGACACTATATAAATGCAAGTATTTCTTTTTGTTGTTCTTTTTACTCTGCCAAACGATGTCCATCATTAAACTAATTCTGTAGTCTTAAATAAGACATAACATCATACTTCTTCTAGAGAATTGATTTTATATTTGTTATTACAGTAATTACCATCAGCAATTTAAAAACTCTAATATAGGAAGTGCCCGCTGGCATATCACTTACAATAATTTGGCCCGGCCATAACAATCTAGACCTACCGTCATAAAAGAATAGTCATATCAGCAGCTTATTTTAAATTGTTCTTCAAAGCACAAATCAGAAGCAAGCACTTGAAAGTGAAAACAATGGATTTACAAATAATTCTACCCTGCAGCCCGCGGCATTCTATCACTAGCATCTTGACTCTAGTGTAACTACACATCAGTTTGTGCTGACTAAGCTGTGAAGTAAAATGAGTTATAGAGGTATTGTTAACATTCGTCTGTTGCTTAAATGACTGCATTTTCAAGTACCACCAGAGGCTTCCTTTGGCACAAGAAAGATAGCCTTCAATCAGTTGCTAACGTCCAAAGCCGCATTTACTAAATGGAGGTATTTTTCACATTGGTAGAAAACTGTTCATCTTAAGGCTTGAAAGAACTCTGCTAAAATGAACCTGTCTGTCTATGCATTGTGTCGTAATTGAGACAGACAACTGACACAATTCCTTGATAAAACAAGGTAGTAACTTTCTCAAGTGACTGCTGCATGAAATAGAAGTGTATGATTGATTTGAAAGATAGTAGGATATTGGGAAGATATGTAAAATACTTTTGAAAAAAATCAGTGCCATTGGATGTCTTTTTGGCATTGTGAGTACGGCTGCAATTGTGTACGAGGAAGTCATGCTGGAGATGGAGAAAAGAGGGAGAAAAAGTGAAAGATAGGGAAGGGAGAGTAGTAACTGAGATTACAGCAGAGCTGTATTATATCTGAGAGTAGAAAGAGAGAGATAGACTGACTAAATAAGTGTCTAATCTTGACTGTTTGAATATCTGTTTCTTTTATTTAAGTGCTCATTGTTCTGCTCCAAAGTATAAAAGTTATGACACCATGGGGGAGAAATTGGGTGAGTAGCGCCACCTGTTAGCGCCTAAAGAGGCAGTCAGTGGCTGTAGCGCCACTGGCTGCGCCTCCCGCGATATTCAGCAGGGGCGCTAATGGTGGCGTTAGGCATTTGCGCTGCGCCGCCACTGATGACGGCATTGGTGTGCGCAGTGCCCCATTCGCGCCCCGTTCGCGATATTTGGTAGCGAACACCGCAGTTGCGCCGTTCGCTACCCGCGCCTGGTTCACGGGGCCTTACTGTGCCGGCAGCGGCGCGTTAAGGTGGAGGTGCAGGGTGGCCGCCTTTTTCGGTGGCCGCCTGCCAGCACCTCCATCCCCGGCCTCCTAACCCCACCAGCAGCCCCCCCCCCGCGGCATTGCCGGCTGTTTCCCGAGAGCCCGGCACTTCTCCTTGGTGCCGGGCTCATTTGCCGTAACTCGCGAGCGGGGATCGCGCTGTTGCAGGCACCTCCCCCTTAACAGTGGGAGGAAGGCCTGCAGTACTGCAGCGTGCCGTGCCGCAGCGTGTGGCGCTGCGGCACGTTGCGCTGCGATATTCAGTTTCAGCGCCCTAAGAGGGACGCGAAGCGCCTCGAGCCTCGCCCCGTGTCCCTCGAGGGGCAATGAAACTGAATATCTGATGATCGCTAAAGCCTCGAACACTGCGCTAAATCCTGCGCTCAGACGACTTTTGCGCCACTTTGGCACCCCAACCCAATTTCTAGGCCCTTTTGTTTTGTCCCTGGTTTTTTTTCCAACATTTCCATCTTCAAGTCACTTCAGTAAAGTTTCCACCCAGCTCTGAGACCATCCTGGTCAAAGTTACCAATGTCATCCTCTGTGACTGTGACCATGATGCATTATCCTTCTTTGTTCTCCTTGACATGATCAAATACTCCATCATCCTCCGCCACCACCTCGCCTCTGTGTTTCTCCATAATAGGACTACCCTGGCTTGGTTCCTCTTCTATCTGTCCCAAAGTCACCGCTCATCTCTAGCAAGGATTCTCTTCTTGCCTCAACAAGGTCACCTCCTGAGTACCCTAAGGTTCCACCCCCTTCTGTTTCTCATTTATGTGTTGTCCCTCTGCAACATAGTCTGCAGGCATGGATTGAGTTTCCACATGTCCGCTGTTGATACTCAGCTCTACCTCTCCATCACCATCTCAACTTCACAACCATCAGTCATATTGCTTGCCTGACAATTGAGCCAGAATTTCCTACAATTGAACATTAGAAAGGCGAAAACGTTCTTCATTGGCACCCAGCAAAAACTCTGTATCCTTGTTCCTGATCAAATCCCCTTCTCCAGCTGCTCGCACAAGCTGAACCAGATAATTCAAAACCTCAATGTAATATTTCACCCTGAGTTGGAGCTTTAAATCCCACATCCTATCCATCACCATAATCCTTTACTTCTGCCTCAGCAACATCCACATCTGCCCTTACCTCACTTTAACTTCCACTGAAACTCTTATCCATGCTTATTTTTTTTAACTCCAGATTTATTTCTCTGAGGCCCTCCTTGTTGACCTCTGAAGCATTAACCTTGTCCAGCACACCTGTCTTTGCCAACCTCTATTGTATCCAATCCCTCAATATATCAAATTCAAGACCTTTGTTCTCATTTATAAATCCCTCCATGGCCTTGCACCTCCTTACTGCTGCAACCTTATCCAGCCCTATGCCCCAGTCGTACATGCTTCTGATTTTGTCTTCTGCAGATCCCAATCTCGTCACTCCACCACCAGTGGTTCGATCCCGGGGGCGGGGGAGAGGGGTGGAGTGAAGAGAGCCTTTTATCACCTATGCTGCCCTCTTTCGAGCTCTTCCCTGAAGTCCTCCGCCTCTCTATCTCTCCCTCTGCTTTCCAAAACCTCCTTAAAATCTAACTTTTTAGCTAAGCTTTTGGTCACTTCCCCTAACTCTTCTGTTACTGCTTGACATCTGTTCTTTGCGGAACATCCTAATATAATAACCTACATCCCGTTCACCCCTACTGTACTAGAATTACTGAGTTAGACCAAGTTAGCGGATGAGATAAGGAAAGACAAATGGATGTTAAAGTAAATATGTTAAAGTAATGGTTATTGGATTAGGAAATACCAAATACCTCAAAGTGAAGAGATGTCCTTCAGTAAAGATAAAGAAAAAAGATTTGGGTATGATTATTGATCATTTACTGAAAGATTCCGGGCAGTGCTAAGCTGTAATCAATAAAGCTAATCAAATACTAGGATCCATCAAGGTTATTCTAACCTTGTATTGATCACTAGTGAGGATACATGTGGAATCGTGTTTGCAGTTTTCAACACTCTACCTTCAAAAGATCATTGATGCTTTGAGAAGGGTTTGGAGAAGAGGGACAGGAAGATTCTAAATCTTAAGGATCTAAAATAATAGGAGAGAGACTTTCAGATGTATTTTCATTGGAGCAAAGAAGATTAATGGGGGAGGTGATCCAGATCTCTAAATTACTAAGAGTCGTATATGCAGTTGTAAGTTGAATACTTGACTTGGGCTGTGTGTGCAGAACCAGACAACACAAGTTTAAAATTAACAAGTTTCAGGTAAAACAGAAGAATAGAAGAAACCTCTCCACCGCCCCCCCACCCCCCACTCAAAGAAATAGACTTTCATCAAAAGCAGTTGATACTGTGTCAATTAACTCTTTCTAACAGGATCTGGTAAAATCAGGTTGGGAACTGGATTGAAAATTATGAAGGTAGGCACAGACTGAGCTGAACGAATGCATTGTTGTCAGGAACACTTGGCCCCGACCTTGACAGGGGTGTGTTGCGTAGGTGAGGGGTGGAGTTTCAGACAGCTGGAAGTCCGGGTTACCTCACTTGCTGTGGAGTTATGACTCCACAGCCTGCGTAGTTTTCTTTGCCAGGATCCCCGCCAGATGTTAGCCTGATTGACAGGCTTGGCTTCCAGTCAGACACAGAGCAGGCCGCAGCCCCCAGGTAGGGAGCTTGCAGCTGCTACTGGGAGTATGGGGGGTGGGAGGGCGTCTGATCCCTGACCCCGGCAGTGGTTTGATCCCGGGGGCGGGGGAGAGGGGTGGACGGTGTGGGATTTGATCCCCGACCCCAGGAGTCTTTGTATGGGGGTGTTTGATTGCGGGGGGGGGGTTTCTGATCCAAGGCAAGAGATTAAGCTTGGGGGCCAGATGGAAGCACTCCTGCTCCTCCTGGTCCACAAGCAGTGCTGTAAAGGCGCTTACCTTCTCTCCGAAGCTGTCCTCGCCTCCCTTCAGCTGCCAGGTTTCCTGAGGCCTGGGCAACCCGGCCAGCCAGGGTTAAAACTGCAGAGCAGGTTAAATCTGAGGCTGCCAGCCTCATTATAATATTTAAATTGCCAGCCTGCTTCCTGGGAGCGGGTTGGCTGCCCGCCCCTTGTCCCGCCTCCATTAAACCTGGAAGTGGGCTGGTTGGAGTTGGGTTTGAGATTTTTTAAGTTTTAACATCTCACCCGACCCCAACACACCTATTTTTGGGGGTTAAAATTCACCCTAAACTATTTCCATTGACTTCAATGGAAATTAAAAAAAAGGAGAGATGTAAAATGGGCTCTTTGTGTGATTTGGTTTCCATCTTCAAACTTTTGTGATATTTTTAAACAAAATTTAGCAGCCACGACCATGTCAATATTTGCTCTAACTCAGTGAGATTAAATAAATCAGCAAGTGTGAGAAATGGTCAGTAATTACACAGTGGTTTCAAAAATGGTCAATACTGTGATTTATTGAACAGTTTACAATCCCATTATCTCTAACTTAAAATACACTGTGTGAGTGTTACATTTTGACTTACTGTGTTGAAACCCAAATTCATCAATGATGAAACAGAATGTGGTTGGACAATAGTCTGTCTGGGATCAGTTGCCTGTGTGTAATGTTTCTGGAAATGGTTGGGTTGCCTTTAACCTTTATTACATCTCTTAATGACCAAACTACTTTGATATTACAGCTACAAATCTTCATATTTATAACTGGCATTATGTTATTCGATGCAAATCATATTTCAGCGTACAAACTCTCCCTGGCGAGTCTGCCAAGGCCTGCAAAACAGGGAGATTAACAACAGGTTGTTACAGATGATGCCCATCGCATGCCAGTTATCTGTATGTGAAATACATGCATGTGGGAGACAAATGATACCACGTGAGCTAAACCAGGACTAAACTCAAGGAACAGATGGAGGACATATCCACACCCAGACAGCATAATCTCTAAATGACTGGGAGTATAAATAGGTTCATTTGAAGCACTTAGTAAAAGATTTAATCAGCTCCAGGCTGAGGCATGGCTGCTTTCTGCTCAGCTACAGTAGACTTTGCCCTTCTATCATCGCTGCATGTCTCTTTTGTGTTCATGGAGCATTCTCTTTAAGTTTCCTACAGCTAATGAGGTGAAGGCCAGGTTTGTTAAAAAAAAAATTTCCAGCAATGTTTCTGTTCTCCATTTCTGAAGGTGCTGACTCATTCTGAATGCAAAGCTATCTGACAGCAGCGTGTGGTCATTTTTTTTACATCCATTCACAGGACGTGGACATTGCTGGCAAGCCCAGCATTTATTGCCCATCCCTAATTGCCCTCGAGAAGGTGGTGGTGAGCCGCCTTCTTGAACACAACTGAGTGGCTTGCTAGGCCATTTCAGAGGGCAACTAAGAATCAATTCATACTGCTGTGGGCAATATTGCTGTGGGTGTGGATTCACATATAGGCCAGACCAGGTAAGGATGGCTTATTCCCTAAGGGACATTAGTGAACCAGATGGGTTTTTGCAACAATCCGGTAGTTTCACGGTCACTGATACTAGATTTATTTAATTGAATTTAAATTCCCCAGCTGCCATGGAAGAATTTGAACTCCTGTCTCCGGATCATTAGACCAGATCTACTGGATTACTAGTCCAGATCTACTGGATTACTGGTCCAGATCTACTGGATTACTAGTCCAGATCTACTGGATTACTAGTCCAGATCTACTGGATTACTAGTCCAGTGACATAACCACTCTGCTGCCGTACCCATTCTTCACACGTAACCATGAACTGTGCATCTGTGGGCTATTTGACCATGACAAGCATATAGCCAAGCCTGCTTCTGGCCTCACTCAATAACTACACAAGCAGACTTTCTAGCAGGGGTGATTGGGTAATGATCAGCAGCAGGATCCGCTGGTGATTTGTCCCTTCCCCTGCCAAATCCTGAGGCCCACTGTAGCACCCATTGCCATGACTGAGAGCAGCTAATTGAGTACAGACAGGATTGAACCCATGAGCTTCCTGGTCTGATGAGGCTCAGTGGTGATCCATACATTACAGAGGTAATTTCCTGACTTTGCACTGCCAGTGGTAAGCAGTGCACACCAGATTTACGATATGTGCTTCCAGCAGGCAGGACTCCCCCGCCACAGATGCAAATTGAGAAAATTGCCCCTTATACTTACTCACAGGCATTAGGGAAGCCCTGGGGAATGATTATAACCACGGGCAATGGGTAAAATGAACGATATCGGATTGGCTGCCCGTTATACACTCTGCCTGAATTTCCCTTCCATTGGCGTGGTGTAGAACGGGCGGCTAGTTCAATATGGCCTGTTTTACACCATTGTCCATGGTTAAAATGACTCCCCTGAACAGGTTTACTGTCTGGTGGGACTGTTTATTTGAGATCAAACAGCACATTTTCAGTTTGACTGAGGGTGATGACAACACTTATGGTTTTAATGGCTTACTTGTGATTTCAGTTTGGGATTGAACCAAATGAGTCATTGTAACATATATTTACCAAGAAAGAAAAAACGAATCAACTGAAGTTCGAGTGAGAGAGTAGATTTAGAAACAGGGCAGTAGCACCACGCTGCTGATATTTTGACCATAAAAGGCTTTAAAGGAGAAACATTCGGTATTATTAAACCTTGATTTAAGAAAATGATTCTAAACAGCACGATTATATACATTTTTTGTTGCCTTAACCCTGAGCCCATGAAGCCCAACCCGTACTTCAGTGACGTCAAGAACAAGGGTTGTTTGTATGGAATCTAAATCATCAGTTAGATTTAAGCATTTTGCAGGCTGCAGTTCTGCACTTACCCCATGTATCGGGTAGGATATCCAACCCAGCTCCCCTTGAACTGCTTTAGAATCCAGGAGGTTAACTATGGAAACAAATAACAGCCAATGAACAACAAGTCGCACATTTCTTCACCAGACACCTTCTTCAGAATGGTTGTCTCTCATGTGAGTTAGTCAGGACATTCAATTTCAAATAAATGCACATCACATCTGAGTACAGATTTCCCAATGTACCAACTCACTTCCAATTCTTTCCTATGCAGAAGCACTGATCCAATATTTAACTCAAGTCCAAAATGCAGTGCAAACTAATTCCAAAACACCCATTTTGTAACACTCTGTGTATTGAATACTGTCAAAGGACTCATAGACACTAGCGTGTGACTTTTGTATTAGATTTTACAGTACAGGCCAGAGAATTACAACATTCAAAATGAATAGGCAAGCACATGTTAATTGAGCACCATCAGCGGCCGTGCCTTCAGCTGCCGAGGCACGAAGGTCTGGAGTTTCCTCCCTAAGTCTCTCCGCCTCTTGACCTTGTACTCCTCCATTAAGACTCCTCCCTCTTTTCTGCCCTAATATCTCCTTATGTGGCTCGGTGTCAAATTTTGTTTGATAACGCTCCTGTGAAGCATCTTGCGACGTTTTACTACGTTAAAAGCACTCTATAAATGTTGTTGCTGTAACGTGCTCCAAGATTTTCCTTGGACCTCAACTGCGGAACTGCTTACCTGCCCCATCCTTAAGATTGGCTGTTGTACGTGATTGTCATATTTAAATTACTTTTATTGTCTGAAATTTTACTTTACAGTTGAATCCTGATAAATATACAATTAATTTGTTATGCAATGTGGTGCTTGGTTCAGAACGAGAGAAACATATTGTGACAATTAAGCAAAAATAGTCCTCCAGTCTGCCTGGAGCTAACAGTTTTAAATCATAAACATCCAACAATGGGAGACAACTAAAAGGCATTATTCTGTGTACAGGTATATCCCTTTATAACGTTTATGATTATGTAACAATTCAGTAGAATGCACTTCCATTGTCAATAGGGACGGTATTGTGAATCAGCCTGTGATTGTGCTAAGAAAGAATTTGTATTTATATAACAC
Source organism: Somniosus microcephalus (assembly GCF_052327205.1). Lineage (NCBI taxonomy): Eukaryota > Metazoa > Chordata > Chondrichthyes > Squaliformes > Somniosidae > Somniosus > Somniosus microcephalus. Next base: position 99,297,075 of record NC_141000.1, on the reverse strand, counting down.
TTTATCACATCCTCAAAGTCCCACAGCGCTTTACAATCAAGGGATTACTTTTGAAGTTCAGTCACTGTTGTTACGTAGTCAAAGACAGCAAGGTCCCCCAAACAACAAATGAATGAATGACCAGCTATTCTGTTTTCACCAATGTTGGATGTGGGCAAGACACCAAGAAAGCTCAGTCTTTGAATAGTGTCATGGAATCTTTTACAGCCACTTGAGTTGGCAGACAGGGCCTTGGTTTAACATCTTATCTGAAAGATCACCTCCAACAATGCAACACTTCCTCAGTACTGCACTGAAGAGCCAGTTAAAATTGCGTGCTCAAATCTGTACTGGGGCTTGAATCCATGGTGGTGGGGAGGAGGGGATTTGTCTTGGGCAGTAGTGCAAAATGGGTGATAGCGAATTCTTTGGAAATGAATATTGGATGGAATGTAAATCGGACTGCCGATTCGCTATCGCCCATTTGGCACGACCGCTCATGACGGATTTAACCCCCACCCGACCTTTCTGACGCAGAGGTGCGAGTGTTACAACAAACTGAGCAACTTAAAGGTTGTGGCTATGATCGGAGTAAGGATGTCGCTGGTGTGAATGTCGAAGTTAGTGACTGGGGTAAGTGCTGTGAATATCAAATACTCATCCCCAGTGATGTCCCATGGTATTTCCACCCCCTTAGAAACGCTTAAATTAAAACAACCACATTGAAGTCTCCTAAGTGTTACCCATTAATCTGCAATTTTCTCATTAAATTCTGACACCTTCTCCATCCCTTATTCAAACTGCACTTTTCACAGGTTTTACTGAATCAAACCAAGGCACAAGTGTTAATCATTACCTCCATCGCAGATTGGAACATCTGCTCAGAGGACTTTCCACATTTCTAATTATCAGACAGCGAGATGACACTGTCTGAAACTAGAGGACATTTATTTATTTGCATTGTTCTTTAACAGAACTAAAATATTCAGTGGCAGTTCTATATATGTATATAAAGTGTGTTGGTGTGTTGGTTTCCTGGCTGCAATTCAACTGAGATACAGATGGACAACATGAATTGCTGGAGTACAGGACTAACTGTTTCTGAATATCAGCAGAAGCTGAGAATGAATTACAGTCTTTAACTCCCTCTACAGCAGCTGTTATTTTATATAATAGTGCGTGCTAACTATGATGTTGAAGCGCAAATGAAATCAGTAACACATAACGTTACTATGCTGATGCGTAGGCAGAAGGGTGTGAGGAAACTGCAATGGCAGTTAACAGCAAAGCTGCAAAACTCACAAAAGCATTAAACTGTAGTTTGTGACATTCGTAAAACAGAAGTATGGCATTATTTGATTCATAGGAGATTACAACGGCCTCGTTTTTATGAGGAGTCGTAAGCATGATACACAACAGTGAGCAGTACTTTACGGGACAAGACTAAAGCCCCAATTTAAACTCAAGACAGGAGACTTGCGGGGGTGGGGGGGGTGGTGAATGGGGAGGCAGATGGAAAACCGTCCCAACCTCAGCAGCGTGAGGCCTGGGAGATTTTAACTCCCGATCCTCATCTGTCAGTCTCCCACCCAAAATCAGCAGGAAGCAGAATGTCGGAGGGCGAGAGGCCACCACCAGGGACCGAACGAACGGTCAACAGCACTCCAGTAAATAGTTGGGAGAGGGTTTGGGAGGGAAGCCCGTGGCAAGGGAGGCCTAAACTTTCCTTGTGGGGAAATCGGAGGAGGACTCCTGCTCCTTCTGGCCCCACAAGGAAAGTTTAAAAAAAAAGACAAACCACCTACCTCTTTTGGGCATCTCTGGCCCCGGCTCCTTTTCCCACTTGGTTGGCCTGGCGGTAAAGCCACAAAGGCTTCTGCATGCAGTCCTCTTATAATTGCCATCGGGTCGCGCTGGCATCATTGGAGCCCGATCTGCATATTTAATCAAGAACCTTGCTGGCTTCCGCTGAGTCTCCCTCTCTCCTACACAGAAGAGCAGGAACTCACGGGGAGACAGCGGGACCTCGGCGGTTAATCACAGCCGGCGCATCTGTCGAAGTTTCTAATACACACTGGCGGTATACCCTCCCTACTTGGGCAGACTCACAAAATTCAGGCCAAATTGTTTGCTTTGATAGGAAAATATTATAATACACCGTAGTCCTAAAAAGGTTAATGCAAAGTACAGCTTGCATCAGCTCACGGGCCTTAATGTTTTGAGGCAGAGGCCTGCACATAGAACAGAGCCTAATGTGCTATGAATGGAGGTGGATGATGGTGCAGCCATTCAATTTCACGTCTAATGTTTATACTGTTATCGACAGGCATTTGATCATTTAGTCCTGAGCATTATTTTCATAACATGACACCCCCTAGAACAGAGCAATCAATAAATGGCATATATCAAATTAATGCTGCAAATCATCCATGGCTATCCATCGCTATCCCGTGCAAAAATACCGCAATCATTCCCATTCATGTTCTGTATATATTGTATAATTCAGGTTGGTGTCATTTTAACTAATTGGTACTCCACGGGATGTGAGCTGTAGGATCACAGCATTATGATTGACAGGATATATATATATATATGTGCGTCAGTTGATTCCACACAATATTTCAGGCTCTTAAAGAAGCCTCTTTTCCAAGTGCAAAAATAAATAATTTAAAACCCTGTAATTTAAATTGGTCCAGACACGTGGTGTTACCTTATTGCCGTTTGGCAGCTTAGAATGATCTGGGGCAGACCTGCTACTTTTTTAATTTTCTGCATTGTCAAGACGTCACCAGTTGTCATGTCGTTATAATCCCAGTGATACATAAAGCATGAACATAAAACATAAAAACAACTTTTTTTGTGTTGAGTATAGATTTGGTTTATTTTGCAACCCAACAAAAGGGATAAGTATAGAATTTACAGATGGTGATATCAATGGACTGACATTTCATGAACTTGGGCAACATTCCTCTATTTATTTTAGTGGAGATGTTAATACATTTAAAATTAGCTGAGTAAAATAAATAAGTTTAAATTCAATATTGCAATAGTACAGGGAGAAATGTTATATGAACATGCTAATTAATTATCGGCCAATATCTCTGTTGGAGAGATTTTCCAGAACTGGGTGGCATAAAGCTCTATGATCTCTAGGACCTGGTTTTGAATCCGGTCCCGATTGATGGATTGAAAGTCTATCTGTTTTGGCTAGCTGTTGGGATTCTATGTGAAATCACTTTAGGCAATTTCAAGCTCACTAAGCGTGTGAACTCACAATATCGCCTAGAATTTGGCAGAGATTGGCACTAAATTGCCAATTCACTCAGAGAGACCACAAGCACACCAAACTGAAAATCTAGCAAAATCTAACCACCAGCATCCAAAAAGCTGACTGCTAAAAAATGGCCTTCAATATAGGTTCGATGACACATAGGTTCGATGACACAAAGAATTAGACAGAAATTGCTGCAGGACTTGCACCTGCCACAGCTCAAGCTATAAGAATAGCCAGCACTTAATCACTTTTATTGCTGGTGAAAAAGCGTAAAGTATGCAAAAGTACAGCTTGCAGCAGGAAAACTTAGGAATTATTGCAGTGGGGAGGGGGTGGGTCTGAGTGTTGAAGGTGTGAGATTCATTTTTAAAGCAGGCCTGGGGACATTGCTCCTGAAGGTTTTCATTATTAACACTTTATTTGCTGCACTTGATAGAATTGTGAAGCCTACTGCAATGTTGCCTTTCAATCCAACAATAATTTCTCATGGAAGTATTATAGGTATTCTAAATAGGAAAATAACATTAATTGCATGGATTCCTACATAACTTTACTTGATCCATAGCCTTAAATTGGGAATCTACTCGGGTGACTGTCTGTGTGGAGTTTGCACATTCTCCCCGTGTTTGCGTGGGTTTTCTCCGGGTGCTCCGGTTTCCTCCCACAGTCCAAAGATGTGCGGGTTAGGTTGATTGGCTATGATAAATTGACCCTTAGTGTTAGGGGGATTAAAATATGTGGGGTTACGGGGATAGGGTGGGATATGTGTTGGTGTAGGGGTTACGGGGATCGGGTGGGATATGTGTCGGTGCAGGCTCGATGGGCTGAAATGGCCTCTATCTGCACTGTGGGGTTTCTGTGTGATTTCTGTGTGTGAAGTATCACGTTTATTCATCGTGTCAACATGCAGTCACAATAATCCCAACCAGGAGTCCATTCTGCATTCACAATGCACAACTGACTCACGATTGCATCTGTCCCTTCCCGAGACCTGCATCAATTCAGAGGCAAGCTAGATTACACCAACAACATCAACTTGTATTTATATACTGCGTTTAACGTAGTAATAGGTCCCAAGGTGCCTCTCAAGAGCATTAGCAGACAAAATTTGAAACGGAGCCACAGAAGGAGAAATTAGGACAGGCTTGGCGAAAAAGGCAGGTTTAAGGAGCGTCTTAAAGGAGGAAAGAGAGGTACAGATGTAAAGAGGTTTAGGGAGGGAATTCCAGAGCTTAGGGCCTTGGCAGCTGAAGGAATGGCCACCAATGGTGGGGGTGAAAGAAATTTTGGATGCACAAGAGGTCAGGATTAGAGCAGATTTCTTGGAGGGTTGTAGAGCTGGAAGAGGTTCTAGAGCTAAGGAGGGGTGAGGCTTGGGAGGGATTTGAACACAAGGATGAGATTTTAAACTTGAGGCGTTGCTGGACCTGGATTGCGGGTATGCTGATTTAACTAATCATTTAAAAAAATTGAATTGAATTGAATTGAATTAGCTTCAGCACAGACAAGGGTGAGTTAATATCATTGAAACAACACTTTAGAACCATATTCTCATGAAAGGTCAAATGAAAGAATTAATCTTGACCTTTCTTGTTTGAGATACATTTCAAACATTTTCTGTTTTTAAAACCTTAAAATATGAGGCTAGAAATTACTGTTGGTAAAATGTTTAACACATTCTCCTCTCCACTACTTTAGTGGAGACATTGACCCGTTTACAACAAATGTGTTAACACCTGCTTTAAAGTAGCAAACATTGGAATATTATATCAATGTATCAGCATCCATCCACTATCATCACTAACAGCAACTTTTAGAATATATTTCCATTTTGACCTTGTCAAAAAGTGTTATTTTCTTGTACTAGCAGTAAAAATTATTACATGTCACAATCGTTAAAAAAACCGGAAGTGCATGGAAAATATGGTTTGCAGGAACAGACAATAGGAGCCGAATTTTCTGCTTTTAGGTGGGCCTAACTGATTGCCTACGGCCTAAGGTTTCCAATCTATTATACGCTTATTGTTTATTAATGTCACTCTTCTCATTTCCCGGAGGATGTTCACTGCTGTAATATGGATGTTGCGGGGTCTCTCAGTAAAATCAGATTTATGCAAATCTCTGGGCAGTGACTGGAATGCTGAAAGAAGGCCAATTAATGCATTCACACCAGGGAACATTCTCCTCATCTCCAAGAAGTACCTGCAACCAATCCTGAAGAAAATAAACCATCACTTAAGGCAGCAGCTAGGCAGGTCCCAGAAAAGTTGCTTTAGGGACAAACACTAAATAAACACACTTGTAACTGCAACTGTCAGAAACCATCAACTTATCTTAAAACGTTTGTGTCTCAAATTCATGCACAACCAAAAGTGAAGGAAAATAAAGTTGAATGACCTTTAATCCCACCCTCCAACTGATCAGATTGTTTGTGACAAGCCTCTAGCTCCACCTTCCCTGGCTGCTAGTGATTTTTAATCCAGTGATATGCTGATTGTTAATGCTGGCAAACTGACACATGGGTTGAAATGCTCACTATCATCTTAAAGAGCTAGTAGTTATCATATATCAGGATTAGAATGATTGGTGGTGTGAGAAATGGAAATGCCACACTGATGAAGTAGGGAGTGCACTTCTGAGTTTGGAATTGAGGTGTGTCATTTGGACAGGAAGCTTTATCTTGCAATCAGCTCATGCTGTAACTAAAAGCGAGTGCTGTTATGGGAGAATTGTTTCATTCCCAGCAGTGACATTCCTTAAAAAAATATATAACTTCACCCTTCCCAAAATATATAGTGACAATAGGTCCTACCTTGAGTTCAGGCAATAAATCTCAATGACCTGACAATTTCCTCACCATGTCAAATTGGTTCAGTTGTTAGCACTTTTGGATCCAAGTCAAAAGGTTCTGGGTTCAAGCCACTCCAGGACTTGAGCATGCAATCTAGGCTGACACTCCAGTGCAGTACTGAGGGTGTTCTGCATTGCCAGATGTGCCATCCTTTGCATAAGATGTTAAAACAAGACCCTGTCTGCCTGTTCCAGTGGTTCACGTGAACGTTAAAAGGCCCTGTCACACTGTTCAAAGACAAATAGGGTGTTTTGGATAATAGTTTTCTTTCAACCAACATCATTAAAAAAAAAATACAGATTAACTATCATTGATCTCATTGCCATTTGGTTTGTGGGATCTTGCTCTGTACAAAATGGCTGCAGCATTTCCCTACATAACAAGTCAATTCAAAGTAGGTCATTGTATATGAAGCAATTTTACTTGTTCCTGAGAAATGTGATAATGCAGATCAATGAAAGTCTTTTCCTTATTCACAAGTACATGAAATAAAGTCCTGGAAAAATCATCACAGAGTTCAGTACAGTTTTGTTGCAATCAGTTTTGAAATAACAATATGTGGCTATGTTATATTCGAGCAGCAAGTGACCTTCCTTCCTAGCAGCATGCAGAAAAACCAACTGGGTACTTGTATAATAATAGAGAAATAATTGAGGAGAGGAAGTGTTTATGTGTTGATGGATAGTCCTCTAACACAGAGGGATCTGTGTCTCTTATTATGTTTCCAACCTATGAGTTCTTGGATGGTTTAGCCTGCAGTGTAGCAAGTAAAATGTGGTCCAGTTCCAACTATGCAACAGAAACAACTTGCTTTTTATATAACACTCCTCACATAAAACAATATTTCACAGTGCATTCCTATGTAGAATCACAAAAAGATCAAGATATAAGAGGTGCCCTGAGGTTAAATTACTATAGAATTGACCAACTATTATGAGTGTATCATTACGGAAAGGGTAGACTAATAGATGCGGATATAAGGGGACCACCCTGGGGAGTTATAAAAGAAGCCCGATACCAAAGAGGCTACAAAAAGGTTCCAGGAAGCCATCATTTAAAAAATATTGTTGATGATTGCAAATTAACTCTGTCAGTCACCATTTATGAGATTTTTTTCCAACTCTCACCCTTCTTTCAGTAAATTAATAACATTTTAATTTGTGTTTTTATTTTTTTCAACTTAATTACTGAATATAAATAAAATGGCATCCCTGTACCTTATAAAAAATTAAACTATGACTGACAATGAGAATTATAGTCTAAGACGCAGGTATACAGTAACCAAATGGTTAAACCTCCCTATGTTGTCTATTACCCTAATTGTACCAATGCAAAGTTAACTGTAGTATATATAGGAACATAGAAACATAGAAGATAGGAGCAGGAGTAGGCCATTTGGCCCCTCGAGCCTGTTCCGCCATTTAATGAGATCATGGCTGATCATCCAAATTCAGTACCTGATCCCTGCTTTCTCCCCATATCCCTTGATTCCTTTAGCCTTAAGAAATATATCTAACTCCTTCTTGGATATATTTAATGAATTGGCCTCTACTGCCTTCTGTGGTAGAGAATTCCACAGGTTCACCACTCTCTGGGTGAAGAAATTCCTCCTCATCTCTGTCCTAAATGGCTTACCCCTTATCCTTAGACTGTGCCCCTGGTTCTGGACTCCCCCGCCATCGGGAACATCCTCCCTGCATCTAGTCTGTCTAGTCCTGTTAGATATAGTCTGCCATTACTAAGTGTTGACATTTCAGATTGGCAACTGAATGTGCACACTTTGTACTTGTGCTGCAAGTGGCATTTTTGGGCACTTTCACTTCTGACAAGCTATTAAGTTTCTTCAGTAATGTTCCAGCAACACTTAGCCACCTCAAACAGTTGGCAGGACAACATAGCGCCTTTAAAGTGTCCCGGCAGGAGCTGTATGCATCAAATATACATAGAAGAACTGTTGTTTCATTATAACATGCCATGAAATAAAATGTGATATTGTTGTAGCATGAATCGCATCACATGGCGCAGTTGCACTTAGATGTGAATCGCGTAGTACAACACCATTTCAGTTTCCAGCACTTGATTCAACCACGGGAGCCTGTTGTCCACATGAAGCAGAACAACTGTCGCAGTCAACAGATATATTGAGAAGGTCTCAAGTACGGTATGGATTATAGAAAATAACATCAGTCATTCCATGTTATAAAGTAGTAGAGTAACACATTTTATACTCCTTTTTATTACAGTACTGCCTCGAAAGGCAGAACTACAATATAAACAAGGATATAAACATATCACTGGAGGCACAGAATACCAAGGATGCTCTGAGACAAATCATTGGTGGTGGCAATCAGCAAAGGCCACCCCTGCCAGCACTGGCTGATGGGCTGTACTGATAGCATACAGATCAGCCATGATCTAATTGAATGGTGGAACAGGCTAGAGGGGTTGAATGGGCAACTGCTGTTCCTACGATAGCTCCACCACATCCCAGCCATTCCTATTTACAAGCCAGAAATGTGATTTTTTACATTACAGTTTTCACAATGCTGGCGTATATATAGCTTAGCCTGATGCTGAGGAAGTTGCATAGCCAGAAAGGCAAGGTCACTAGCCCTTTATCGTGCAATGTGCAGTTCAAGTTTGCTGTCAGCTCTTGGAATCTGTTGTACAAAAAGAGCATTTTAGCAACAAAGACTTCAGCACCACATCGCTCAATGGCTTCCACTGGAAACAAATTTGCAATATCAATGGGATATCAGTGTAACAGAGAAAAAAATGATCTAGTTTCACTCATATTTCTTCTGTGTGCTACTGCCTGTAACGCAATGTATGTGTACCACAGATTGAAATATGATGGCCTGGAGTTTCCTGGAAAGTTTTGGCGCAATTCGGCTTTAGAGCGGCGTTACGGCATTTTTCAAAGAAAATTTGCACGTAACTGATTTACACCAGTTTTACGTTGAAACATCGCTATGCGTGAATTTCCTGCAATTTTTCTAACTGAATGGCGGAATAGGCTCGAGGGGTTGAATGCCTATTCCTGTTCCTAATGTTCTCAGTCCTTAACTGCAGTCAACATGCGTGGAGTATCACACCTTGAAAATCGCTGGTCAGAATCTATGATCAGAGAATATAATACAGACGCCACAGAATTGGTACACAGATAATGTCAGAACACGTTGTGTACATGACAGACAGCAGAGCAGTTTGCAGTCAGTGAGTGCGAAGTGATAGGATTGAGCTGGCTCCACTTTAACAATGTGTTAATGCTGTGGTTACTACAGCCATCAATCATCCGGTCCACAGCTGGCATTACAAATCTCCAGCCCTATCAGCTCTTAATTATCTAGCTGGCACTCAGCTCCCCTCTTCTGACAATCTCTTCACTCATTTCAATCTGTGCATGAAATATAGGTTATCTCACCAGTGATAGTGTGTGTGTGTGTGTGTATGGAGCGAGGTTACAGTTTTTCACAAGTGTTTAAAAGACAGAACTCACTAGTGCTGCAGGCATGAGTGAATAATAAATGTGGTCTCCGTGAGTTAAAGAATAATGTGGCAACATATTTGGCTGCAATATTTCATTTATTCTACGGCCATTGTTTAGAATGGGTGTAGAGCCACGGAATGTGGTAGTAATTGTTAAGTGATTAGGAACATATGTTGATTGTTCCTTTCACTGCAGTTAATGAGCACTTTAGGTGCAAAAAATAGCCTAACAATTTAGAGGAGTGGAGAATGGCAGCATATTGTAAAATTTCAGAGCAGGCTTGAAAAACAGATAAATGACAAATGGAAGACATCAGTATCAATTATAACTTCTTCAATAGCCTAAAATTCAGGAAATGTCAGTGAACATAATCAGCAGAAATAGAACCGCAGTGTCCAATAAAAAAATAGTTTAGTTGGGTGACGGGACAAAAAAATATATAAAAATTAGGAAAAAATTGAATAAACATAGTTTTGAAATCTCAATGATAAAATAGAATGCATTTTATATTGTTAACCTGTTATTTTAAATGTGTGTTATCCCTTCTTTTGATATCTTATACAGCTTTCCAGGATTGAGATAATCACATATTTCCTTTAGAACAAATATATGGGAAGGACCAATTGACCTTTTCTCATTTCAAGTTTTCTTACATGATAACAAATAAAAGAAGTTAATGACCACAATTACTCCCAAATTAAAAATATAATATTCAGCATACACTATAAATTAACTACCAAAAAAACTGTACCTTAATTTTCATTAGCTACAAAGAAGATTAACATCTAATTGGTGTAAAACGAATTATTTCTCTTGATCATGCTGTTTTCTTATAATTTTTTGTTTGCCAATTTTCTCCCCTCATTTTCTGAAGGTGTTGACTTCCTTGCTGGGGTCTGGTTCCATGGGCATAGGTCACCCTCTTGTACCTTGCCCAAGTGGCCATTTTCCAGTGAGTGCCAGCAGACTATTGGACCATGAAAGCATCACAGCCACCTCTAATCCTGTCCTTATCCAATGTCCACACACATGCACTTGCAGTCACTGGATTGCAATCAAAAGTGGGAGCTTATTTCGTTCCGAACCCCAGGGTGCTCTGGTCTAATTGTACCTCCCCTACCAGCGGTCCAGATATCTGAGGTCTTCCTGTCTGTATTGCTCAGCCACCCACTTGATAAACTAACCAATCTATCAGGGAAAGCCTGATCACGTTCCTTCTAACAGATAGGTCACTCAGGTTAGGACCTTTCACAATCAGCCCATAGATATTTTAGCAGATATTATTTTAAAGGGAAAGTTTTGATTTTTTTTTCATGGAGAATTTTCCTGCCGCTTAATTCCTGGAACAGCCAAGTGGCTGTGAAATTTTCCTTCCAAGGTCACCCATGCTGGCCACTGGGAAAGTTCATGCTACTGAAAATGTAAAGCCTACTGCAATATAAAATACAGTAATACAGTTTTCATGGCTCTCTTCTAATGTTTAATAAAACATTTTAAAATGCCGTTGTGTGGCACAGACTGCTTGCTGGCTTGATGACCTCACTGAACGTGTCACTGCTCACTTGTAAAATGACATTCCAGTCAAATCAGCCCATCCCAGCAGTACCATTTCACCCAGTCAACACTGCCCACTAAAGCCCACAATATCTTATTTTGATGTGTTTTAAATTCACATTATTCGCAATATCCTAAACAAATACATTCAGTGATATTTTGAGAGGTGCTGTTTTCCCCTCTTGTATCTTGTCAACTTTGAAAACTAGACTTTGTAGTGACAGTGTCCACTTTAAAGAGGTATTAATGCAAAATGGGAATAATAAAGAACAAACTCTTGTAGAGAAATATTAATATTTCCACAACAAAGCTGAATCAAATTGTGACGCGTGGAGTTTACATTGTGAAGAGTGCTTGTGGAGAATTCTAGCAGCATTTAAACTTGAATTTGTGGCCATAATGTAGCACTGAGAAACAAGAGACAATTCCAATACTTCAGACAGACTAATTAATTGGTGTGTGAATTGAACCTTGGCTCTCAGCTTGCTGATTTCTCTCTCAAAGGAACACCCTTAAGACTACAATTGGCATTTGGCTAATTTTTGTGTCTTGATAGATAATATTCTAATTTTTCACAGGCATTACTCTTATCACTAATCATAGACTGTGTGCTCAGTATGTATACATTAGTTATTGTATGGAATAGCTATACAATGATTGGCAGATCATTTGTATTATTACTATAGGTGTGCTAACAAGCTTTATGAAGTTAGGTGTATAAAAAGGTTTCAAAGTCAAAACTTACTAGTAACTTTTTAGAATAAGGAACAAGAGCCGCTGAAATTCTGTACAGTCAGTTTCAATTTATAGCACAGTGTGTACTGATATTTGAATGCAGCACATAAAGGTATAATGCATCATTACTATTCCTTTGTAATTCTAATGACGTACTATAAATAAGCCCGATTTTTATATTTTTGTAGGCCCTATACTCCGGAATTCTCTCCCTAAACCTCTGCGCCTCTTTCCTCCTTTAAGACGCTCCTTAAAACCTACCTCATTACCCTAATTTCTCCCTGTGTGGCTCCAGTCAATTTTTTTTGTCTTATAACACTCCTGTGAAGCGCCTTGGGACGTTTTACTTCTTTAAAGGCGCTATATAAATACCAGTTGTTATTTTTCACTTGTGAATGGCATGAAATGGTTAATAGTTGTTGCCCCAGTGATCCCTACACAGGGAACCCCGCCGTTTTAATGCACGTTCCATTAACCTTTCGTAATCAGTTTGATTCTTCGTATCCTACTGAATAGATTCACACATCACTAAGCATAACACATTTCTATTTAAAACAAAATGACTATTATTTCTACCGGCACACTTACTAAGGCGAAGACAGCAGCGCACTTTCAATTTTTGTAAATTAAGTAGGCAATTTACTAAACCATTACCGACACACACACACACACACACAATATAAGAAAACCAATCACACACAAATAAACCGAGGAGATACTGGAAGCTTTTTGAATAAAATACGAATTATGAGTCACAGGAACAATTGGGATGGAAAGCCTCACTTCCTAACAGCACCTTAACTAAAGCTTTCTGACACCGCTGCCGAACATTGGCGACGCCGGCAACATTTGCCAGGTTGTGTGGGGTTAACATGCTCGTCACACGTCTGTCCGTTCATGTTGGAAGCCGGGTTAGCGAGACTCGGCTGCCATAAGCGGGTGGTCAGATGCTGGCCCGTGTCCCCAGGCAGACGGTGTTACCCTGCCTGCTCCCACCCGCTCCCTCGCATCCCTTTCCCCGAGGGCAGCCAGCCCAATAAATGGCAGACAGCACCAGAGCAACATACCAGGACAAAAGCTCACGTTCGCCGCTTATCGCTGTGTTCATTTAGCCTCAGAATAACCGTGTGTGTGTGTGTGTGTGTGTTTGGGCTGTTTAAGCAATACTTCGATCACGACTGTCACTGACTGGGTCTTCTAGCCCGAGCTTAATAGAAACGGATTTATCGCTTAAAACCACAGAACCCTGCAAAAGTCCGTGTGCTCTTTCTTTGCACTGCCTGGGAACCACACGTGTAAGCGGCTTCTACCGCCGGGACAAATATTGCTATCATTCCTTCCCAGAGCCAGCACCATTGGATCCGGGAATCACCATCAGTTGAGTTCAATCTAAACGTCTCTTTCAGACACACCGCTGTCATTGTTTAAAGCGAAGCTTCTCCCTGCCTCTCTGAGTTAGTGGCCCTCCTTCTGTCGGATGCGCTGTCTGGTCAGGGCTGAATAATGAGACACTGTGCCAGGAGCACGGCTCGGGAATTTGTGGGGAAAGTCGTGGATGTCGCTATTAAAATAATACAAGTGGTAGGAAGACAGGACCATATTATTAGAAATGTGATCGGAACGTGTCGCCTTTTAAAGTACCCGATCTCTATAGAGTCCGCCCCCAGCGCTGGTCCCTAACTTGGTCCCAAACTGTCAATTCCGCTCTTTTGTGCGGTAGAATTCTTCCTCAGCAGAACGAGCAGACACTCTGCCCCAGCATCTTCTGTTATTTACACCCACTAAGTTGGCCCAATAGAAAGTGACAGATGTTTTGCTCGAAACAACTCAATATTAAACGCCAAGCACGCCTCAAACTGGGTATCGCATTCAACACTTTCACTAACTCCATCTAATTGCAGCCGGCTGAGCGGATCTTGCCTACATTTCAACACGCGGTGGATTTTTGTTTTCCCGATCCCAACTTTAAAAATCAAACTATTTAATACATTTAATCGTATATTGGCGATACGAGTGTAAAAATAGAACTAATCACAACGTTAATGCATTCATTTTTATCATTCTTAAACGAACAGATATTTGTATAATGTTGTTGATTGTAAATTATGTGTAATATTTGAATAGACAGATGAAACGCACGGGAATCGTCTAGGCAGCCTTTTGTAGAGACAGTACATCTAACTGGACAGTTCCAAGTCATCTTGATCGATGGATATTTTATATATGTGTGTATATATTATATATATATATAAATGTGTATATGTGTATATATGTATGTACATATATGTATCTGTGTATATGTATATGTATATATAAATGTGTGTATATATATGTATGTGTATATATGTATATATAAATGTGTGTGAATGTATATGTGTATATATATATGTGTGTAGGTGTGTATATATATGTGAGTAATATAAATATATTTGTATATCTACACAAACAGCGCGACGCCTTCATTAGCGATGTGAAGTCGGAGAGTAGAATCGAGCAGAGATCCCTGTAGAGACAACAGGGGAGATCTTTTTTTGGTGGGGGAGGGGGCAAAGTTATAATCATTGCAGCAAAAGCTCCAGTCTTGTTATTTTAACGCATTATTTTTTTAGCGTTGGCTGAGAGAACTTCACGCTGAAGGGGGGGGGGGGAAAGCTTGTGATAGTTTGGGAGTTCCACAATTTCAGATTGTGTTTTGTAGAGAGTGTCGCTGATGAGATCACTGCTCAAGCGCTGGAAAACTGACACTGACAATTTTACAAAATCAAAATATTTCAATTGCTAATAAGTGAACGGCATGCTTGTAAAACTGACCGCAAGTTTTGCTGCTCTTTCCCTTCCACGCACAACTAAATGAACATTCACTTGAAAAAGATAATTTTATTCATAATTGTTTTCATTTTCAATTTAATGTTTGATTATTTCCACTCACCAATTTAAATGTAAAAATTAAAGGGAGGGAAAAATCTCTATTTGCACTATCAGTTCCGGCTGATCACCTTCATTGATGGAACAGTGCAGCGGCATAATACTGAGTGAGAGTTTGTTTACCTCAACATATACAATCCGGAATATGCTTTAAACAAAACATTTCAGTTAAATAGCCTCAAGTTATGTTTTGATTGATTGACACTTCAATTGCTCAAATTATCCAGTGGCCGGGAAATTTGTCTGAACGTTGCGCTGTGATCCCGCTCAATTCACCATCCCCCCCTCCTCGCCCACCACAGTGACCGACTGCCTTTAATTCGACTTTGACGTTAGATTTTGAGCCCAACCGATTCCCATCGCGCAGAAAAACGCAGTAACGTTTTATCTCGAAAGTGTCAAACTTGTTTTCCGATACCAGACCTCCCCCTCCCTTTCCTCAGGAAAGCTCTGCAGTGACCCACACTGGTCAGATTTCCAGATATTTCGACTAATTGAATAATTACTGCACGGTGTGTATAATCACAGCTTTTGCCTCCTAATGCTAAATGGAATAAAGCAGGCTCCTGTTTATATAATTCCACCCCACCCTCCCTGTATTGCAAAACGCAAAGCCTGAAAATGAATAAAATCGAATGTGAAATAAATGCACATTTCAAAAAATCTAGAATGCGCGCATGTATTGTTACAAATAAATCTTTGTACAGGGAACTAGAAACCAGACTGAAATCTTCCAAAAACTCTGCCGAACTCGCACGCGTAATTAACACGAAGCAGGAAGCAGATTGTGGATGGTCAGCAAGTTTCCGCAGACTGTCAGCTGAAATTGAATTCAGCACAGAATTTCCTCCCAAACTTTTGAGTTTACGCCGTAACGCTGATGCGTGGATAGAACGTTTACTGAACAAGAAGGAGCGGAAAAGTTTACTTATTCGCAATAACTAGGTGCCTACGAATGCACTATGTCGATCAACCAAACGGAAAATGCACTTAATCTAATCTTGGAGCAATTCGTTTAATTATTATTTCGAACGGTGCATTTTAATAGAAAAGACACGTTTAATGTTATCAGTGTATTTTAAGGGAGCCCGCACTGTTAGTTATATTCAATAATTTAACTCGTTACCAATACATAGTTACAATGTAAACCAAAACCCAAAGCCATGTTATAACTGTGTATCTTATACTTGTGTTAATCTAGTAACTTTGCATTCGAGATATGGGAATAAGTTTTTCAGTCAGATTCTTTCTCCCTCTCCCAACCACAATCAACAGATTTTTACCAACCCATCGAATTTTACAAAGTATATTTACGAAGGACTTGATTCTTTTTTCCTTATAATAATGATATATTTGTCACTCCCGAAAGGTGAAACTACGTCTGTGCCTGAGTTAGACATCATTGTTATTTGTGGGGAAGATCCTTTCCCCTATAAATGAGCTGTGGAGATACATTCGTCTGTACTCGTCCAACTGTCAACATGTCCATATGTGTAAATAGTTAAATAAAAGGTGAATTAAAACCGAGTTCTCCCCAACCCCAAATAGGCGAGTATGAAAAAGTTCCATTTTCTCCTGTCATTCTATTGACTTCAGCATTCCTGTATTTCTTCCTCGTTAGTTTGTCTTTTAGTTAATGAAGTCATTTCAAACTCAAAAAGTAGAAGAGGATTTTAATCGTGGGTTGTAATTTACAAAGAATACAGGGCAAAATGTCAATTATTTGCTGAGTATCTCAAGACCACATATTCATCTAACCGGCCAGCTGCCTTTATATGACAGTTAAAAACAATCAGCAATGTAAAACAAATAAAATCCAACAACACAATAGACAATCAGTTGTAAAAGTTTCTCCCCAAATTGATCTTTGTGTGGTTTGTAATTTGCTTCACGCAGCCCTCATTGAGATCAACTATGGGCTAGAATTTAAATAATGGCCAAACTTTCACAACTTGCCTTTAATAGAAATACTTGGAAAGGTGATGCCAGGAAGCATTCATGAATCATTCAATCTGTCGTTTGAGAAGACACTTCACAATATAAACAGAACCTCTCCCTGTCGCCACAGTCGCTACCCTATTTACTGATTCGCATCTTCGAAGTGTGGGTGAGATTTCTCCCCAGCCTACGCGTTCCTGCTGTATGTGACTGTCTTTATACCCCCTCTATGGATCGATCACCTTACGGTACCAATGCATCAATTCTCAAAATAACAGAGGGCAAAAACCTGGTTTAAAATCATTCCCTGCATTCCTGCCTTGTTAACCTTAGAATCCCATCTTAAATAAACTTTCTCTCCTCTCTTTAACCTCTGGCTCTCCAGTAGATTGATTTTATTTAGTGATTATTTCATTGCAATAATACTTATGATAGCGTTTAAATATTACAGTGATAACATTATACGACCGTGGCTGAAGTTGTTTGATGTGCTCGGCTTGATAAATTAATGTTGTTAAATTGCGCCCTTGACCACCTTAAAAGATGATGGCAGCGCAGCCTCTTGCTGTACAGTGCCACCCAGTCGGTGTGTACTGGACCGGCTCTAATACTTCAGCGAGGAAAACTGTTCAGATCTCGCTTTTTAATGCTTACCTTCATTTGCAGAATGCCCAATCGATTGTGCCGCGCAGATAACACAGCAGAGGATCAGAGGGAGAATGCAGATTTGGAAACCCAAGGCCATTTTGGAGCTGTGATCGGTTGTGAGTGGAGCATATCTCTGTGAAGCATGCCAGCAATGATCTGAGGGAGCTGTGATCGCCGTGGAAGTTACCATGCACAGCTTTCAGGGTGATGTCAAGTTTGACACTACAGATAAGGAGGAGTCAGCACTGCCTTTCTACTGCCAGCAGAGGGCCGCGACTGGGTCCTAAAGCCCACCAATCCAATATTAGAAAGCCATCTGGTTAGGGTATTTAAAAGTTCAATGTCAATAGATCTTTTTTTTTGTTTTCAGTGGTCCAAAGCTAATCATTTCTAAACCTCTCCCCTTGCACTCTCTTTGTTAATGTTTAATATGATTACAATTAAGGTACTTTATACTGAAAATAATGTGTGTGTGTGTGGTGTGTGTGTGTGTGTGTGTGGGGTGTGTGTGGGGTGTGTGTGGGGTGTGTGTGTGGGGTGTGTGTGTGTGGGGGGTGTGTGTGCGGGGTGTGTGTGTGGGGTGTGTGTGTGGTGTGTGTGTGTGGGGTGTGTGTGGGGTGTGTGTGTGGGGTGTGTGTGTGGGGTGTGTGTGGTGTGTGTGTGTGTGGGGTGTGTGTGTGGGGTGTGTGTGTGGGGTGTGTGTGGGGTGTGTGTGGGGTGTGTGTGTGGGGTGTGTGTGTGGGGTGTGTGTGGTGTGTGTGTGTGTGGGGTGTGTGTGTGGGGTGTGTGTGTGTGGGGTGTGTGTGTGGGGGGTGTGTGTGTGGGGTGTGTGTGTGGGGTGTGTGTGTGTGGGGTGTGTGTGGTGTGTGTGTGTGGGGTGTGTGTGGGGTGTGTGTGTGTGTGGGGTGTGTGTGTGGGGTGTGTGTGGGGTGTGTGTGGGGTGTGTGTGGGGTGTGTGTGTGTGTGTGGGGTGTGTGTGTGTGGTGTGTGTGGGGTGTGTGGGGTGTGTGTGTGTGTGGGGTGTGTGTGGGGTGTGTGTGTGTGTGTGGGGTGTGTGTGTGTGTGTGGGGTGTGTGTGGGGTGTGTGTGTGGTGTGTGTGGGGTGTGTGGGGGGTGTGTGTGTGTGTGTGTGGGGTGTGTGTGGGGTGTGTGTGTGTGTGTGGGGGGTGTGTGTGTGTGTGTGTGGGGTGTGTGTTGGGTGTGTGTGTGGGGTGTGTGGGGTGTGTGTCTGGGGTGTGTGTGTGGGGTGTGTGTGTGGGGTGTGTGTGTGGGGTGTGTGTGTGGGGTGTGTGTGTGGGGTGTGTGTGTGTGGGGTGTGTGTTGGGTGTGTGTGTGTGTGGGGTGTGTGTTGGGTGTGTGTGTGTGTGGGGTGTGTGTTGGGTGTGTGTGGGGTGTGTGTGTGTGTGTGTGGGGTGTGTGTTGGGTGTGTGGGGTGTGTGTGGGGTGTGTGTGTTGGGTGTGTGTGTGTGTGGGGTGTGTGTTGGGTGTGTGTGTGTGTGGGGTGTGTGTGGGGTGTGTGTGTGGGGTGTGTGTGTGTGGGGTGTGTGTGTGGGGTGTGTGTGGGGTGTGTGTGTGGGGTGTGTGTGGGGTGTGTGTGGGGTGTGTGTGTGGGGTGTGTGTGTGGGGTGTGTGTGTGGGGTGTGTGTGTGGGGTGTGTGTGTGGGGTGTGTGGGGTGTGTGTGTGGGGTGTGTGTGTGGGGTGTGTGTGGGATGTGTGTGTGGGGTGTGTGTGTGTGGGGTGTGTGTGTGGGGTGTGTGTGGGGTGTGTGTGGGGTGTGTGTGTGGGGTGTGTGTGTGGGGTGTGTGTGGGATGTGTGTGTGGGGTGTGTGTGTGTGGGGTGTGTGTGGGGTGTGTGTGTGGGGTGTGTGTGTGTGGGGTGTGTGTGTGTGGGGTGTGTGTGGGGTGTGTGTGTGGGGTGTGTGTGTGGGGTGTGTGTGTGGGATGTGTGTGTGTGGGGTGTGTGTGTGTGGGGTGTGTGTGGGGTGTGTGTGTGGGGTGTGTGTGGGGTGTGTGTGTGGGGTGTGTGTGTGGGGTGTGTGTGGGGTGTGTGTGTGGGGTGTGTGTGGGGTGTGTGTGTGGGGTGTGTGTGTGGGGTGTGTGTGGGGTGTGTGTGTGGGGTGTGTGTGTGTGGGATGTGTGTGTGGGGTGTGTGTGTCTGGGGGGTGTGTGTGGGGTGTGTGTGGGGTGTGTGTGGGGTGTGTGTGTGGTGGGTGGGTTGGGTGTGGGGTGTGTGTGTTGGGTGTGTGTGTGGGGTGTGTGTGTGGGGTGTGTGTGTGGGGTGTGTGTGTGGGGTGTGTGTGTGGGGTGTGTGTGTGGGGTGTGTGTGTCTGGGGTGTGTGTGTGGGGTGTGTGTGGGGTGTGTGTGTGGGGTGTGTGTGTGGGGTGTGTGTGTGGAGTGTGTGTGTGGGGTGTGTGTGTGGGGTGTGTGTGTGGGTTGTGTGTGTGGGGTGTGTGTGTGGGGTGTGTTTGTGGGGTGTGTGTGGGGTGTGTGTGTGGGGTGTGTGTGTGGGGTGTGTGTGTGGGGTGTGTGTGTGGGGTGTGTGTGTGGGTTGTGTGTGTGGGGTGTGTGTGTGGGGTGTGTTTGTGGGGTGTGTGTGTGGGGTGTGTGTGTGGGGTGTGTGTGTGGGGTGTGTGTGTGGGGTGTGTGTGTGGGGTGTGTGTGGGGTGTGTGTGGGGTGTGTGTGTGTGGGGTGTGTGTGTGTGGGGTGTGTGTGTGGGGTGTGTGTGTTGGGTGTGTGTGTGGGGTGTGTGTGGGGTGTGTGTGGGGTGTGTGTGGGGTGTGTGTGTGGGGTGTGTGGGGTGTGTGTGTGTGTGGGGTGTGTGGGGTGTGTGTGGGGTGTGTGTGTGTGGGATGTGTGTGTGGGGTGTGTGTGTGGGGTGTGTGTGGGGTGTGTGTGGGGTGTGTGTGTGGGGTGTGTGTGTGGGGTGTGTGTGTGGGGTGTGTGTGTGGGGTGTGTGTGGGGTGTGTGTGTGGGGTGTGTGTGTGTGTGGGGTGTGTGTGTGGGGTGTGTGTGTGGGGTGTGTGTGTGTGTGGGGTGTGTGTGTGGGGTGTGTGTGTGGGGTGTGTGTGTGGGGTGTGTGTGTGGGGTGTGTGTGTGGGGTGTGTGTGTGGGGTGTTTGTGTGGGGGGTGTGTGTGTGGGGTGTGTGTGTGGGGTGTGTGTGGGGTGTGTGTGTGGGGTGTGTGTGTGGGTTGTGTGTGTGGGTTGTGTGTGTGGGGTGTGTGTGTGGGGTGTGTGTGTGGGGTGTGTGTGGGGTGTGTGTGTGGGGTGTGTGTGTCTGGGGTGTGTGTGTGGGGTGTGTGTGGGGTGTGTGTGTGGGGTGTGTGTGGGGTGTGTGTGGGGTGTGTGTGTGGGGTGTGTGTGTGGTGTGTGTGTGGGGTGTGTGTGTGGGGTATGTGTGTCTGGGGTGTGTGTGTGGGGTGTGTGTGGGGTGTGTGTGGGTTGTGTGTGGGGTGTGTGTGTGGGGTGTGTGTGTGGGGTGTGTGTGTGGGTTGTGTGTGGGGTGTGTGTGTGGGGTGTGTGTGTGGGGTGTGTGTGTGGGGTGTGTGTGTGGGTTGTGTGTGGGGTGTGTGTGTGGGGTGTGTGTGTGGGGTGTGTGTGGGGTGTGTGGTGTGTGTGTGTGGGGGGTGTGTGTGTGGGGTGTGTGTGTGGGGTGTGTGTGTGGGGTGTGTGTGTGTGGGGTGTGTGTGTGTGGGGTGTGTGTGTGGGGTGTGTGTGTGGGGTGTGTGTGTGGGGTGTGTGTGTGGGGTGTGTGTGTGGGGTGTGTGTGTGGGGTGTGTGTGGGGTGTGCGTGTGGGGTGTGTGTGTGTGGGGTGTGTGTGTGGGTTGTGTGTGTGTGGGGTGGGTGTGTGTGTGGGGTGTGTGTGTGGGGTGTGTGTGTGTGTGGGGTGTGTGTGTGTGGGGTGTGTGTGGGGTGTGTGTGTGGGGTGTGTGTGTGGGGTGTGTGTGTGGGGTGTGTGTGTGGGGTGTGTGTGGGGTGTGTGTGTGGGGTGTGTGTGTGGGGTGTGTGTGGGGTGTGTGTGTGGGGTGTGTGTGTGTGTGGGGTGTGTGTGTGGGGTGTGTGTGTGGGATGTGTGGGGTGTGTGTGGTGTGTGTGTGTGGGGTGTGTGTGTGGGGTGTGTGGGGTGTGTGTGGTGTGTGTGTGTGGGGTGTGTGTGTGTGGTGTGTGTGTGGGGTGTGTGTGGGGTGTGTGTGGGGTGTGTGTGTGGGGTGTGTGTGTGGGGTGTGTGGGGTGTGTGTGGTGTGTGTGTGTGGGGTGTGTGTGTGTGGTGTGTGTGTGGGGTGTGTGTGGGGTGTGTGTGGGGTGTGTGTGTGGGGTGTGTGTGTGGGGTGTGTGGGGTGTGTGTGGGGTGTGTGTGGGGTGTGTGTGTGGGGTGTGTGTGTGGGGTGTGTGGGGTGTGTGTGGTGTGTGTGTGGGGTGTGTGTGTGTGGTGTGTGTGTGGGGTGTGTGTGGGGTGTGTGTGGGGTGTGTGTGGTGTGTGTGTGGGGTGTGTGTGGTGTGTGTGTGGGGTGTGTGTGGGGTGTGTGTGTGGGGTGTGTGGGGTGTGTGGGGTGTGTGTGTGGGGTGTGTGTGTGGGGTGTGTGTGTGGGGTGTGTGTGTGTGGGGTGTGTGTGGGGTGTGTGTGGGGTGTGTGTGTGGGGTGTGTGTGTGGGGTGTGTGTGGGGTGTGTGTGTGGGGTGTGTGTGTGGGGTGTGTGTGTGGGGTGTGTGTGTGGGGTGTGTGTGTGGGGTGTGTGTGTGGGGTGTGTGTGTGGGGTGTGTGTGTGGGGTGTGTGTGGGGTGTGTGTGTGGGGTGTGTGTGTGGGGTGTGTGTGGGGTGTGTGTGGGGTGTGTGTGTGGGGTGTGTGTGTGGGGTGTGTGTGTGGGGTGTGTGTGTGGGGTGTGTGTGTGTGGGGTGTGTGTGGGGTGTGTGTGTGGGGTGTGTGTGTGGGGTGTGTGTGTGGGCTGTGTGTGTGGGGTGTGTGTGTGGGGTGTGTGTGTGGGGTGTGTGTGTGTGTGGGGTGTGTGTGTGTGGGGTGTGTGTGGGGTGTGTGTGTGGGGTGTGTGTGTGGGCTGTGTGTGTGGGGTGTGTGTGTGGGGTGTGTGTGTGTGTGGGGTGTGTGTGTGGGGTGTGTGTGTGGGGTGTGTGTGTGGGGTGTGTGTGTGGGGTGTGTGTGGGGTGTGTGTGTGGGGTGTGTGTGTGGGGTGTGTGGTGTGTGTGTGGGGTGTGTGTGGGGTGTGTGTGGGGTGTGTGTGGGGTGTGTGTATGGGGTGTGTGTGTGGGGTGTGTGTGTGGGGTGTGTGTGTGGGGTGTGTGTGTGGGGTGTGTGTGTGTGGGGTGTGTGTGTGTGGGGTGTGTGTGTGGGGTGTGTGTGTGGGGTGTGTGTGTGTGTGGGGTGTGTGTGTGTGGGGTGTGTGTGGTGTGTGTGTGGGGTGTGTGTGTGTGGGGTGTGTGTGTGGGGTGTGTGTGTGGGGTGTGTGTGTGGGGTGTGTGTGTGTGTGTGCCCAGATACTATGTGGGCTGCAATGGATGGGAACGTCATCCTTCTCCATCACATTCGGAGGGCATAGAGACGCAGAAGGCCAGACGGAGGAGGGCCAACAGGCCTCGGTACAGGAGACCTTACCCTCCCAGGATTTTTTGCCAACAGTTCTCCTATATTAATATGTCTGAGGAGCACTGTTTGCGAAGGCTGCAATTCAGCAAGGAGGTGGTCCCTGAGCTCTGCCACCTGCTTCAGCCAGATCTGCAGCCTCAACTGAGGAGCAGGACGTCTCTGTCAGTGGCAGTGAAGATAACAGTGGCTCTCAACTTTTATGCCACTGGCTCATTTCAATCAGCTACTGGGGACATCTCCCAGTTCGCGGTGCATTGCTGCATCCGTCAGGTCACAAATTCCCTCTTTCCCCATGACAACGGACAAGCAGCAAGAACACGCAATGGGCTTTGCGATGATAGCAGGCTTCCCCATGGTGCAGGGCGCCATTGACTGCACGCGTGTGGCTTTGCGGGCGCCGCAAGAGAATGCTGAGGATTTCCATAACCGAAAGGGCTTCCAAATGTCCAGTTGGTCTGTGACCACAGACAGCTGATACTCGCTGTCAATGCCCACTTTCCAGGCAGCAGCCACGATGCCTTCATCCTGTGCCAGACTTCTGTGGCAGACCTTTTCCAGGCACCGCATCACCCAGGAGGTTGGCTTCTTGGGGACAAGGGATATCCTGTGTGCACCTGGCTGATGACCCCGCTCCGTTCGCCCAGCACCCCTGCTGAGCTACGATACAACAAGAGCCATCAAGCTACCAGGAACATCGTTGCGCACACAATCGGCATGCTCAAGCAATGGTTCCACTGTCTGGACCATTCTGGAGGAGCCCTGCAGTACTCGCCTGAGCGAGTCTCCCACTTCATGCATGCTGCATGCTGCATAACCTTGCAATCCTCAGGACCCAGTCAATGCCGCCAGGCATTGGAGCACCAGCAGAGGAGGAGGAGGAGGAAGATGAGGAGGATGATCATCAGCAGCACCAAGGCGGGAGGGAGGCACAAAGTGGAAGGGCCGTCCGTCAAAGACTCATAGCAAGTCGCTTCTAGGCCCCCTCTGAGGGAATGGCTTCTGCCATTCAAACAACCTGAATGAAACCATCCCGCAACCCCTAAGCCAATCAAGGCAACAATGAGTGCAAAGACCAAACATGTACATTTTGAATACAGACATTTCTTTATTTCACAAACTCTGTGTGTCTCATTTCCGCATGACAAAGTAATAGAAAGAAACACAAAAAAAGCAGTCATTCATATAACTGGCTCTCTCAACCTGGAGACAATGTCCAAAACAGCAACAAAAATGTGACCATGACCCTCGGCCTTCAATAAAACAATGAAAAACATTTTGCCACACCTCCTACTTTTTGCCCTTCGAGGGTGATCTGCTTCCCTTGCAAAATTGCCCCCTTCCCACCCTGCAGCTCCTCTGTAATGGGACCTCAATGGCTAGAGCAAGGCTGGAAGAAGGCTGCTGAATGTCAGAAACTGAGACTGCAGATGCCCTTGAGGGACGGCCTGGACCAGCTCTGGGCCTGGAGGGCCCGGCTGCTGACTGCACCAACTCTGCATGGGTGGCAGCAATCTGTCCTACAGGTGGTGGCAACTGCAGTGGAGAAGTGCCAGTGGTGGCAGCAGGAATGCTGTCATCTTGAGAGATGACAGCAATTCCCTGCTCGACCGACACACTGGCACTCCCATGGGGCAGCACTTCAGCATCCGGAGCAATCTGATGGAGCACAGATTGCTGGCCTGTTGCGGCGCGGTGAGAGCCCCAGGGAAATGTGCCCAATCCAGCGAGGGTGGCAGCAGTCAGTGCTCGCGTGGCCTCAATCTGCGTCTGCATGAGACCAGCCACTGACTGCATTGCAGCACTTAGCATTTGCATGGCAGCCGCCTGTGCTACAGCGAAGTGCTCCACACTCCTTGCCAGTGATTCAATGGATTTGGGCATCCTTGCCACTGCAGCCATGAGCTCAGTGTGCCTGTGCTCCACCTGGGCGCTCATTTCAGCGAGGACCCGCTCCTCCTCTGCGTCCAGTGCAGCAGGACTCGAAGCCATACTCTCCCTCCGGGGAGAAGGCCCCCGAGCTTCCCTACCCCCATTGTGTTGCTGCAGCCCGCTGGGTCCTGGAGCTTCACTCTCATCAGACCATTCCCCCCTGCTCCCCTCCAGGGAAGGCGTGTCCCCAGTGTGGGTATGGACTGCCTCGGTAGAGGGTGGCGCTGATGGTCCGGCTTCCTCTTCCTCCTCGCCTTCAGCTTCACTCTCACTGGCAGCTTGAGGGCCCGTCTCCTCACCTAGTGAATCACCATCTGAAAGCAGGGAGGTACAAGAGTGGTTTTAGTGTGAGGACAGGGTGGCAGCAAGGGAGGCATGAGTGCAGCGATTTAGTGATTCGGATTGAAAGTGTCAAAGGCTGCTATTGTGAGGAACAAGTGGAAGGAGAGAGGACAAAATGGTGATGACCTTACCATTGCTGTCCAGAACAGGGTCAGCATCTCCAGTGGCGACGGGACCAATCACCCGGCTTGCCACAATCCTGTGGACGTGCTCCTCAAGATCGCTGAGGGGTTGCAGCTGAGGCCGCCCTCCACCGGTCCGTTGCTGCTGTCTCCTATTATGAAACAGCTTGGCCTGCAAGAAAAAGGACGGCGTCTGAGTAAATATACAGCCATGGTCTTGCCTGAAATGCCTCCCATGGTTGAATAGCCCTTACTGTACGCAGCCATGATCTTGCCTGAAATGCCTCCCATGGTTGAATAGCCCTTACTATATGCAGCCATGATCTTGCCTGAAATGCTTCCCATGGTTGAATAGCCCTTACCGTATGCAAAGTGTGGAATGTGCGCGTGTGTTTGATGAAAGGGCCATAGGTGTTGGATGAGTGTTGGGCATTGGGGCTTTTAAGACCCTCTGGCCATAAAGTGAGGTTGAGATGGAGGGATGAAGATGTTTTGAAAAAAAGGCACTCACCCTGATGATCCGAGTGAGATCGTTGAACTTTTTCCTACATTGCAGATGGGTCCTAGGTGTTGTGTCGGTACCTTTCTACCTAGACACAATTTAGGACTCAGAACTCAGAGATTCAAACATGAAGTGCTTTATTGGAAGGAAAGGAAGTTCTGGCAAGTTCCGAACAAAGAGAGCTAAAACTTAACAGAGAACACCCAACCATTTATCTCCTGTGACAGCGCCACCACAGGTGGGAGGAGAACACACAATACATAACATTTCCTCCCCTCTTAAATGGAAGGTCCACATTATTCCTCAACAGGTAAGTTACTTTCAATGCACTCAACGAACCTAGGGTAGAGGTAGACTGCCTCAAACCCTGACTTTACCCTGGGGTTTATTCTGCCCCAGTCTTGTGGGTAAGTCACTAAGCCTACAGATCCAAGCGTCTTGGAGGCCGCCGCTCTCTGACAGGATACCGGCGGTCATCGCTGGCTTCCACAGCAGTAGGCATTGACACAGGCCTGGATGGAGAAGGTGCCTGTGTCAGTTGAAAGTCAGGAGTTTGCACAGGTGGAACAGTCTCTTTGACTTCCTGTGTTGGAGAAGAGCACTGTGGCAAAGGATGCTGGTTTGCCGTATCATCCGGAAACAGTTCAGGCCAACCAGCCGTTGGAGCCTCTGTGGCTGTCTCTGCTCCTAGCAACAGTTGATCTGTGTGTCTTCTCCAGACGACGTCCTCAGCAGTCTCAACCGTGTAAGACACAGGGCCCGTCTGCGCGATCACCGTAGCAGGAACCCATTTCGGTCCAGTGTTGTAGTTTCGAGCTAGGACGTGCTCTCCCGGATGAAACCGTCTCTCCTTGGCTCTTTTCTCTCTCTTTTCAACTTGAGCTTGTTGTTGACAATGGACAACCTGTTCTGCCCTTGGAGGTTTGAGTAAGTCAAAACTTGTCCGCAACTGCCTCTTCATCATGAGCGAAGCAGGGGAAGTTTTGGTTGTGGCATGCGGCTCGTTCCTGTAGGACAACAGGAAGCTGTTCAGACGTTGGTGGATTGAGCCCTGACCTTGCGATGCCTTCAAGGCATGCTTCAAAGTTTGCACAAACCTTTCTGCCTGGCCGTTAGTAGAGGGATGATAGGGCGCAGACCTGATGTGTTGGACACCATTCACATGCAGGAAGGTTGCAAACTCCTGTGATACAAATTGTGGACCGTTGTCACTTACGAGTTGTTCTGGTGAGCCATAACGGCTGAACATCTCACCAAGTTTCTCAATTGTTTTCTCTGCCGTGGTAGACCTCATCACAGCGACCTCCGGCCACTTGCTACGAGCGTCCACAACCACCATAAACATCTTCACTTCGAAAGGACCGGCGAAGTCCATATGTACTCGCTGCCACACTTCTGCAGGCCAATCCCAGGGGTGTAGGGTTGCCAGCTGTGGAACATTCCGGACCCTTTGACATGGGGAACATGTTTTGGCTTTCTCCTCAATATTCCCATCGAGACCTGGCCACCAGAAGTAGCTTCTTGCCATTTCCTTCATCCGAACCATCCCACTGTGGCCTGTATGAAGTTGTTGCAGTATAGGTTCCCTCAGAGGTGGCGGAATGATGACACGGCATCCCCAAAGAAGACAACCTGCCTGGATGGAGAGCTCATTTCTTTTTGAAACGTAAGGTTTCAAACTAGGAGAATCTCCTATCGCTCTCCCTCGAATGACATCGTCCATTACCTCAGACAGGACTGGATCGTTGCGGGTGTACCTTCGCACCTGAACTGCAGTGACAGGTGCTCCCTCCACTTGTCTAAAGTAGAAGATGTCTATCTGATGAGGCTCTGGGGGAGTAACAGGCAAGGGTAGCCTCGAGAGACCGTCTGCGTTGCCGTGCAAGTCTGATTTGCGATATTTGATGTCGTATGTGTGTCCTGACAACAGTAAAGCCCACCTTTGCATCCTGCTTGCAGCGAGAGACGGAATTCTGGTGTGGGGCCTGAAGATTGAAGTCAATGGACGGTGGTCCGTCAGGAGTGTGAACCTTCTCCCAAACAGGTACTGATGAAATTTTCGAATTCCACAAACGATTCCCAAAGCCTCGCGCTCGATCTGCGCATAGTTACTCTCGGCCTTGTTCAAGGTGTGTGATGCGAAGGCGATAGGTTTCTCTTCACCCGAAGGCATGATGTGGGATATGACTGCTCCCACACCATATGGTGATGCATCACATGCTAGCTGCACGGGTAGCTTTGGGTCGAAGTGTGTCAGGACCTCCGATTTCAGCAATGCTTTCTTTGCTTGGGCGAAAGCTTCGTTGCACAGTTCAGTCCATTTCCATGTTTTGCCTTGACATAGCAACTGATGTAACGGCTTCAGCAATGTTGCTAAGTCTGGAATAAACTTCCCATAGTAGTTAAGTAGCCCCAGAAATGAACGTAACTGGCTCACATTCTGGGGTGCTGGGGCCTCCACGATCGCCTTGACGTTTGGCGGCGCCTTATGCAGGCCAGTAGCGTCAATCACATGCCCCAGGTACTCAACTGAAGACCGAAAGAATTCACATTTGTCTTTACGAACTCTGAGTCCGTACTCTTTCAGTTGTTGTAGTGTCGCATCCAAGTTCAGAAGATGATCCTCCTCATTTGTCCCAGTGACAAGGATGTCGTCCAGGTAGCACTGGACTCCTGGCAGTCCACTCAAAATCTGATCCATTGCCTTTTGGAATAGAGCAGGGGCCGACGTAATTCCAAACGGAAGGCGGCAGTACCTGTATAGCCCCTTGTGTGTCACAATTGTCAGCAGCTCCTTTGATTTGTCATCGACATGCATTTGTAGATAAGCCTGGCATAAGTCTATTTTGCTGAACTTTTGCCCTCCGGCCAGGCCCGTAAAACGATCATCAATGAGGGGAAGAGGGTACTGTTCCACAGACAGCACCGGGTTAATAGTCACTTTAAAATCCCCGCAGATTCGAACAGATCCATCCTTTTTCAGGACAGGAACAATGGGTGTGGCCCATTTGCTCACGCTCACAGGCTCCAGGACTCCATTCTCGACTAAGGCCTCCAAGTTAGCCTCAACTTTTGGCCTAATTGCATAGGGTACAGGTCGGGTTTTGTGAAACTTCGGCTTGCTGTCAGGTTTAATGTCCAGTCTCACGCTGATCTTTTTCATGCTCCCAAGTTCCCCATTGAAGAGTTCTGCATGTTTGTTTAACACTGCAGTCAGACCTGACTCCCCTTTTGACATCATGCGGACTGCAGGCCAGTCCAGCGTGATTTTCTCTAGCCACGCACGTCCCAGTAGCGATGGGTAATTTCCCTTTACCACATATAGTGGCAGTTTTGCAGTCTGTCCGTTCAATTTAACTGTCACCTCAATGACGTCTCTCATGGCCACAGGTTCGCCGGTATACGTCTTTAGCACAATGTTTGTTGGCTGAAGGGTAAGATGCTTTAGCATTTTGTTGTAGACAGTGTCTGAAACAAGGGACACAGCCGCGCCTGTGTCCACCTCCATCCGCACTGATTGTCCCTCCACCAGTGGTGACACCCAGTAGCCATTTGAACCACCTGCAACCGTCAGTATGTGCACCTCTTCCTCCTCAGAGGTGTCG
The DNA here is from genome assembly GCF_052327205.1 of Somniosus microcephalus. Taxonomy (NCBI): domain Eukaryota; kingdom Metazoa; phylum Chordata; class Chondrichthyes; order Squaliformes; family Somniosidae; genus Somniosus; species Somniosus microcephalus. The sequence continues at coordinate 99,267,583 of NC_141000.1, read as the reverse complement.
CTCCCCTCTGTTTTGCTTGTTCCATCATACTGCACTGAATGAACACTCTTTTTCCTCTCTTGTCCAAATACAGACATTTTGCTTCCATGCTTCCCAGCTCTGTCTGTTCTTTTTTTACCTCTACAGGCGCGTTCAATGTGACCCTTTTTGCCACAATTTCGGCATTCCAGCTCCGTACACCAGCAGTCATTAGCGTGATGGCCCGTTTTCCCACAACGGTAACATGAGCCGTTCCACGCACCTTTAGGCTCAGACGACACCTTGTGAACTCTCCCTGTTGAACTCAACTGGTGAGCCTCCTTTTCCGCCATCTCCATGGAGACACTAACTTCAATGGCCTTTTCAAGAGTAAGGTTGTCCTCAGTAAGAAGGCGCTTCTGTGTGGCTGCATTTTGCAGACCACACACAAGTCTGTCTCTAATGGTGTCATTCAGCACCTCCTTGAACTGGCAGTGTTCCGACAACCTTTTTAAAGCAGCAATAAACATCGTCACTGATTCCTACTCCTCTTGATTCCGTTTGTGAAATCTAAATCTCTCAGCAATAACCAGAGGTTTTGATGAAAAATGTGCTCCAAGAATTTCCACTAGTTGCTTATATGTTTTAGTTCCTGGCTTATCTGGCTGCACGAGGCTGCGAAGTAAATTGAAAGTCTTTGGCCCGATTACACTCAAAAAGGTAGGCACGACCTTTTCATTTGCCACCGCATTTGCCAATACAAAATAGTCAAAACGTTCTGTATAAGCGCTCCATTGCTCCACATTTTCATCAAAATCACCGATGTTTCCTAATATAGTAGCCATCTCACGTTTCAAATTAAATTTTCTGTTTACTCACTGCACCCGTAACGTACGCAGATTCATCCGCTCCTCGTTGCCACTTGTTGTGTCGCTACCTTTCTACCTAGACACAATTTAGGACTCAGAACTCAGAGATTCAAACATGAAGTGCTTTATTGGAAGGAAAGGAAGTTCTGGCAAGTTCCGAACAAAGAGAGCTAAAACTTAACAGAGAACACCCAACCATTTATCTCCTGTGACAGCGCCACCACAGGTGGGAGGAGAACACACAATACATAACATTTGGCACCATGCTGCTTGAGGACACTCTCTGAGCCAACTCCCTCCACACTCTTCTGTACTCTTGTGGCAAAGGCCTCCTGCCTCTCTCTGGGTACAGAATGGATCTTCTGCGCTCCACCCCGCGAACCAGAGCCTCCAAAGCCTGCTCACAGAAGCGCTGTTCTCGCTCCCTGGCCCTTTCCATAGTGTCTGGCTGCTAGATTTAGCCACAGGTCTGCCCAGGCCGAGATTCAAGGCTCCACTGAGCAGGGTGTGGCTGCAGAGCAAGATCGACCCTCCCCTTTAAGAACTGACCGGTGCCAGTGTGTCTGTGTTCAATCGCTAACTGACAGCACCTGCGCTGCGCCCGCCCTCTGAGGTAGCGCCTCGCTCCTCGGCCTTAGCACCTTAAGAGAGATGTGTAGCACCTGATTTAGCGCTCCAATCACCTCCAGGGGCGATAAAAGCCAAGTTTGCTGTCGGAGGCGATAATTAGCGCCAGGCGCTAAACTTTGCGCACCGCCAGTAATGGCGCCCCATATGGGGCGATACCGAATTTCTCCCCCTTACTCTCTCCGATTGTAGTCTTTTCCCTTGCAATGGCCCCCATCTTCGCTCCCTGAAGTCCAAAGGGCACAGACTTGAACACACAACTGAGTTAACCGTCCATCATCAGATCTGGCTGGACCACATCAAGCACTATTGGGCCTCACTCTCCTCAGTCAAAACTACCCACTACTCCAGGGTCACTCTGGTGAGCAAAGATAACCCACCGGCTTCTTTTCGCCACCCTCCCAATGGTTTCTTTAAACCCATCTACCCTGTCCTTCCACCCTCAACTCTAACAACAAAAGTGAGGTACTTGTGTACTTCTATGTTACTAGGGTTGCGACCATCCATTCTGCTGTCTCTATTGCTTCCCTCCCTTTCCCATGCCCACAAAGTCAAACCTCCCCCTAAGCTCCCCCTGCCATAGACCGGAACCCATGTCTTTCTCTAGTTTATCTCCTATCTCTCCTCATGCCCTCTCTGAACTCATCTTATCCATGTGACGTACCTCCTGCTCCCTTGATCTCATTCCCACTAAACTGCTGGCCACCCAACTTCCCTTCCTGGCCCTCATGCTAACAGACATTGTGAATGGTTTCTTCTCTGCTATTACTATCCCCCTCTCTTTCAAATCCACTGTCATCACACCCCTCCTCAAAACCTATCCTCAACCCCTAAGTCCTTGCAAACTACTACACGATCTCCAACCTCCCTTTCTTTGGCTTGATGCCCACCTTTGACTGGCTAATCCTCTGTTAAGCGACTTGGGATGTTTTTCTACATTAAGGCTCTATATAAATGCAAGTTGTTGTTAATGCTTCCAAAACAATCTTGCTTTTTACTTACTATCCTTTTAGAATATAAGTTATTAGTGTGTATCCGTGCCCATTCTTTTACTCTTCAATAGTGAGTTGCTTAGTCGAATGACTGTACCTGCCATTAGTAGATAAGTCATTGCAATCAAGTAATTCTATTGTCTAATGTGGTGGAGATGAAAGCACGCATCCTTAGGAATTTAGGAGATGGTACTATAGCAGGTCTTAAATTTACACTATTGTCTCCCTTCTCCCTTTCCCCCTATCCATCGACTCAAAGTAATAATTAATGTTTAAGCTTGTCATACTGGAATTGGAATCTGGAGCTGATTAAAGCACTGTGCTGCACTTTGTGCTTTAATCAGCTCACTATCCTGTATTTCAGCATTAAATGCACCAGAACATTCATTAGAATCATGCTAATGCATAGTTAAGCTACTGGCTAGCAATAATTATTACTCAGTGAAGACATTGGGATTGAAGGACAAATCTTAAGTTCTTAAGCAACAAGATAAAAAAAGACGGAATAAAAAAGTGACATTCTGTGGATGAATCCCATTTCAAATTCTTAACTGTTAACAGGAAACCAAAAGATGCAGCAGTCTAAAATACCTTTTGAAATTCAAAAACATGACAAAAATAATTATTTAAAGTTAAAGGTCAAATTGGGAACATTTCCTGTATGACTGTAGTGAATGATCCACTCTGGTATTGAGAATTTATACTCATTTAATTGATACTTGATGCATCTCTGTTTTCCAACCCAGCATAATACCAGCTAGAGTAAATTGACTACAGCCTTAGTTACTGAGATCTGAAATATTGGCACTGTACATGTATTGTAACATAACTGGTTAAAATACTTCAAAATGATTTAAATACATTGCTTTTAGAAAGATTGCAATCTGAAATGCATAAGGACAGGCATTTTATAACATTCGCTTGATAATTGAAATCAATCAATCTGGAAGGAAGTAGATTTAACTGGTAATATATTGGAAAAGAGTACAAGCACAAGATAAATGGACCTTTAAATGGACCAATTTAATAGATGTCAGTAACATAAACTTTTGGAACCACGCAGGCTCTTATTTTTGAAAGAGTGCCCTGTGTGACGCATGAAGCTTCTGCTACTTCCACTGAATCTGTTGTACTTTAGTTTGATCTATAAGAGTGCGTCAGCATCCTTACTACAAATCGGAAGAATGCAGTAGCTGCTGTTTGAAAAACTCTCTAAATTTGCAAATACAATATCATTTCTGTAAAGTGTGGTGCAGAAGGTTGGAATGCCATATTTATCCCTTCAAATGGTAACATTTTATTGATGCATAATTGCAAAATACAAACAGTTTAAGCGTAAAATTTAAATGAAAAAAAATCTAGACGTTGTAATGTTGAATATTTGTATTAAATCAAAGAGTAAATGGCATTAGAAAAGCAAAAATTTGTCTCAGTTTCCCATTTTCTTTTGACTTTATGTAAAACATATACCACTAATATATTGTGAAATTATTGACTGAAGATCATGAAATGAAGGCTGGAATTTTATGAGAGATTCAAAACATACCATGAACTAGTGGCATATGCTCATCTTTCAAATAATAAAATTCATTTACTCATTATCCACCTTTTGTGTTTTTATATATTTATTACAGTAGTAATAAAATAATAACAGTACAATTATGCTGATTGAAACCTGTGGGAGAGTATTATGGTCTAATCACTATAGAATAATGTTATCATGAGATTCACAATAGGACATAATAAGGAAATGTTTGTGTAATTGAGAAGTGAAATTACAGAGCTTTTGAGACTGTACGTACTTTTACATTTGATTTGAGGTCATGGAGAGCAATGCTCAAATGGAATTGCTTTACTTCACTTTGCCTCCTTCTCCTATTTACCTTAGTTAGTCACAGCTCCAAAACATGGCATGTTTGAAGGCTAATTTTCGAACATGAACCTGCATCTTTTGCGTGTCTGTTCCTTTGTATCTCTTCGTGTTGTTATATTCCAGGTTTTATATCTGGCAAACTTCGTTTTTTTTGCATCTCTGGTGTTCTCTCTTTCATTTAATATATAAAATAATTTAATTTTAGATCAGCCTCCTTCAGCTGGAGGATGAGCAGCCTAGATCACAGACATCATCATGTAAATATTAGGGCTCACATACAAATCGATGCCGAGCTCATTATGTGCATCTGCATACTTGCATCCTGATGTGAAACAGCATGGTGATACAAGCATGCGGGCACTTGAAACCTGCTACATGGGTTTAACGGGTCAGTATAGCAGGTACCTAATCTGACAGAAGTGCCAAGACCCAGGAAAATCTGGTCCTGCAATTTCTTCGGGTCTCCAGAGATGAGGTCCTTTATATTTTGAGCAGCATCAATGGGAAGGGAATGGGGAATTGTGCATCTACCATTGATACTCAAGACAAGAATGCCAGAACTTATAACGCAATAAACTATTATCAGAAAGCAACCTTTCAGCAGAGCCACATTACGCCTGCTGGTTTAATCTTTTGAAGCTTGCATAACTGAACATTGGAATGCATTTCCTAATATACCATTCTCCAGTGCACAGCTCAGAAACAGTGCCACAATAACTCATTTCAGTCAAGAAACTCAGGGGGAAAAATTCAGTTGGTAGCGCCACCCGTTAGCGCCTTAAGAGGGCGCTAAGTGGGGCGCAAACCAACTAGCGCCCAGGCGCGGCGATATCTGCGCCTCTCGCGAAATTGACCAGACATTTTGCGGCGTCGCTAAACACTACCGTCACGATCTCCTGCGCCGGCAGATCATGACGTCAGTCGAGTGCACAACGCCTCGGTAGCACCCCGGACTGGAAATTGAGTGGCGCCCCCTGCCTTAACGCCTGCCACTAGCAACGACAGGTTGAGGGGAGCGCTTTGCAGTTGGGAAGGGACTGGGGGAGCGCTATTTAAAGGCGACCGCTTCCTGTCTTTTTTTGTTGGTGACATTTTTGCACCACACATTCTGAGAGAGAGAGAGACTTCTGGAGAGATTCTACACTGTGTGAAGGAGTTTTGGGTACTGAGCAGCACTTTGCAGGTTCATTTTGATTTGCCCTTCCTTGTATCTATTTAGAAGAGACTGTGGGGCTGCACTCTGAGCTCTTTCCCTGGGTCTCTCCATTGTTCTTTCCAGCAGATTTGATGTACAGGTCTCTCCAGGCCGAGACTCAAGGCTGCAATGAACAGGATGTGGATGGAGACCAAGATAAACTCTCCCCTTTAAGATAAAAACAGAAAATGCTGGAGAAACTCAGCAGGTCAAGCAGCATCTGTGAAGAGAGAAACAGAGTTAACGTTTCAGGTCGATGACCATTCATCAGAAATCCCCTTTAAGAATTGGCCGGCGCCAGTGTGTCTGTGTTCCATTGCTGAATGACATCACATGAGCATCGCCAGCGCTGTGAGGTAGCGCCTCGCTCCTTGGCCTTTGCGCCTTAAGACAGATGTGAAGCGCCTGATTTAGCGCTCCAATCACCTCCAGGGGCGATAAAAGCCAAGTTTGCAGCCGGAGGCGATAATTAGCGCCAGGCGCTAATCTTTGCGCCCGGCCGATAATGGCGCCCCAAACGGGGCGATACCGAATTTCTCCCTCTCAATGTATTTTAAAACAAACCTTTAACAGTATATTTTCAAAAAGTGGGCTTCAAGGCTCTCACTCTCTCCAAGGTATTTATTATTCTTTTTGTAAACTGCTTGAGCTGTCTTTCTTTACTCTCACCTTCTCCACAGATGAAGCCCACTTGGGAAAAGCAAGGGACATTTTCAGTTTTCTCTGATACTGGTTGGTGCTTCATTATAAGTGTGCACTGTTTAAAACATTTCTTTTTAAATAATAGCTTTCTGTTCCTCGCCACAATTGTCTGTCAGAAATATAAATTAGGTTACATAACATGTTTTGGATTCTTAAAACACTTTTTTTTTGTAATTAAAGCATTAATTAAATCAAATCATCTCAACAAGTGAAGATTTTCTTTCTGACTCCATTTTTGTACATTGCATTGCATCTATAATTCATCAAAACTTTATCTTACAGCTTTTATTTCTTTTCATTTTAAGGTTTCCACACGGGGTTGCACAAAAGTTTTTGAAACAAAGAATAATCTGTACAATAATGTCAAGAGTATTGAGAGCTTGGCTCCCAGCTTCTGGTTGATTTTTAGTCAAAATGTTGCTTTATTGTTCTAAATATGTTTGACACTAAAATGATGTTGTGGGGTACTTGTATATAAACATTTAGCACATTCATAGAATCATAGAAATTTACAGCACAGAAGGAGGCCATTCGGCCCATCTTTTTCCTAAACCTGTTATGTGATTCATACCTAATTTATATTTCTGACATAATAATTCATATGAAATGTGTCCTTTCACTATTTTAAGAGAGGCATTGACCCATTGATTTTTAAATGGGTTACTCTCTCTGGTAAACAGTGGAGGAGAGCAATATTTAAGTTGAATAATTTCATCACAAAATCATTATTAAATTAATATGGGAATTTTTTACTGTGACTTGCCTACCTTGTAAGTTGTAAACTCGCAAAGACCAAAGGTCTTATCAGGGGTTTATCTTATCTAACTATGAACTCCTCTATTAACTGTGCAGTAAAGGTTGTTCTTCTGAGATTGGGGTGAAAACACACTACTGTACTTGTTGGACTTTTACCTTGTATCTAATCTGGGCTATATCTGACCTGGGAGTTATCAATTCTGACACTGGGTGAAAAATGCTGAAAATATGCCATATACCGGCACTCACATCTTGATGAACATAATTCTTACTAAAAAAAAAGCAAATAATTTGTTATATACCTATGTCCTTGTTGCTTAAAGCTTCAACCCTTCACAGTACTGCTTTATTGGACTGTTGAATCGCTGGTATGTTTTGTAACTCAGGATGGGAGGCTAGTTTGTTTTATTCAGAAATCATCTAGTCAGTTTCAGATTATTTACATATATTCAAAAGAATTCATTAATACATCTTTGTTTAATCAAAAAGTTTCAGAGACTTGGCTATCCCTTGACAAATAAAGTAGATCTACTCGTTGTAAATTAACATTTGAAAGTTGTTCAAATCTACTAATTTAAATGAGAGATTGTCAGCCACATTTTATTTTTTATTGGACTTTGTATTTTATGCAAGGCATCATCATAGTTTGAAATATACATATATTTTCTTCAAGAAGTTGACAAGCTCTCAGGGCTCCAGAGGTGATAGTGTGGCAGTGAGAAGAGAAGCCATTGCAGGACAACTGGACAGGTAAGGGTGGAAGCAGGTGAGGACAATCCCATTCAGCTGGTCAACAGAAAAGAGGTTTTGGAGAAGGATGGTGTGGTCAACAGTGTCAAAGGCTACAGAGTGGTGAAGAAGGACAAGGAAGGATAGTGCACCATGGGCACAGTCACAAAGGATATCATTCATGGTTTTGATTAGCGCCCTTTCAGTACTACGGCAGGGGCAGAAAACTGATCGGAGAGATTAAAAAATGGAATTGCGGGAAAGAACGATTCCGGGGCCGGCTTTCAAGGTGAAATTTTGCGCATGCGCGAAACTTTGAATGGGCCGCCCAGCCCATTAAAGGGACTGCGCACCCAAATTTAAAATTGGGGGAACATTGGCAGGAAAGATGGGCAATGATTTGGGAGCTGACAACACGTTCAAGGGCTTTGAAGAGGAAAGAGAAATTGGAGATGGGGGTGATACTGTAGTTTGGAAGGACAGAGTGGTCAGGGGTGGTTTTTTGAGAAGGGGGTTATAATGGCAGATTTGAAAGGGAGGGAAACAGTACCTGAGGAGAGGGATCCTTTTAACATATTACAGCTAGCATGGGCGGCAGTAAGGAAGTCAGGTGGTCAGCAGTTTAGTTTAGTTGTGATTGGGTGGAGAGAGCAGAGGGCTACCTTGGCATTCCAGGATGGCCCAGGAGTAGTGAGCAGTTTTTGCAGTGGGGAGCAGGGACCGATAGTGCTTGATGTGGTCCAGCCAGATCTGGCGATGATTGGTTATATCAGTTGTGTGCCATAAACTTTCAAATTTGTGTCCTTTGGATTTAAGGTAGTGAAGATATGGGCCCTGCCAAGAGAATGACCAGAGTGGGAGAGAGTAAGGGTTTTACTGGGGACAAAGGTGTCAAAGATGGAGGGTTAGGGTCAATGTTCCCTGTCATTTTTTGGGGGCCACTCCTTTAACGAGCTGCGTGGCCCACTCAAAAGTCCGCGCATGCACGTTTTTTACAATTTAAAAGCCGGCTCACCGGCTGCGCGGCCACCCTTAAAGGGAACATTGTGCAGAGCGTATCGTAGTGAATGGAGGGCCAAAGGTTAAACAGCTGGGAATTTGAAAGTGCCATTGTACGTGACTTGGTGAAGAGGCTGTCCAGGGACAGACACAGAAGAAAGTGGGGTTTAAAGGGGGAAGGGGGGTGTGAGTGGTGAGGGATACAAGGGAGTGATCAGAGATGACCTTGTCTGTGATTGAGACATTGTGAAGAGAGAGGCCGAGGAGGTGGCCATGAATTTGGCTAGGAGTTTATATGGAGAGAGATGTTAAGAGAGGACAGGGGGGCAGTGAACTCAAAGGGTTGGATTTTGTCAGCCCCGAGGAGGCGGGTATGGAGGCGGGACAGCCAGTAAAGTTGCAGAAAGTGGGGGCGGATGGCAAATCCACCCCCATCCCGCCTCCGTGCCCTTTTGCCAGGAGGCGGGAAGATGTCCTCCTTTGGGTCCTCGAGGCGGGAAAGAGATTAAATCCTTTTAACTGGTAGTTAACAGGCAGAAAAAAGGAATAGTGCCATTTTACCTTTTCAGGTGAAGGCTTCCCAGCCTCGGAGAACCCCATCGGGTTGGAGGAGTCGAGTAGGAGATCTGCGGGGGTCGGAGGGGCCTGAAAGTGAGATGTAAAGTGATGGGTGCAAGTGTGGAGTAGTAAGTATGTGAGGTGAGTGTTAAGTGTTATAAAATCTTCACTTACCTTTGTTTCTGCCTACAGCCTTCAGCCACGGTGGTTCCGGAGTCCTGACATCTATATTGTAGATTTCATAGACTGGCTGTTGGATCCTCCGAACCAACAGTCATCTGCTTTCTACAAAGTTGAAAGGCTTGATGAGTCCTGAACACTAGGACTCATGAAACTACACAGAATGTCAGTGTTTGACAGCTTCACCGAGCTGTCAAACGCTGACATTTCTTCTTTCAAGAAGTCTTGACAGATGGCACGTCAGACATTGACGTGCTCTGTCAGTGACTTCCCCCTAATTGGCCTGCTGAACCCGGGGAAAATCCCTTTGGTTGGCCAGAACATGATGGGGGCGGGACATCGACCCGACAAGCAGCAGTCCCGCCTCCAGCACGTCTCCATTCACAAAATCCAGCCGAATGGATAGAGGGAAAGGTGAGTTCAGATGGAGGTTGAAATCACCGAGGATGAGAAGATACCCAATGCAGGGGGTGGAAAGCAATGAGAATAATTCAGTGAAATACTTGCCGTTATTATTTCCTTATTTTCAAGCTGAATCATGAGAAATTGTATACATACACTATTAAAATACAACAAAAGATATGTTGTCAGTCTGTTGCTACACCATAAAATTCTTTGTTTAAAAATATCCTTTCAAATGATAGAAAAATCCTAGGTTTGGTTCTGTTTGCCATTTGACTAAAGTAGAGAAAAAAAACTAAATTAGGTCAAAGGAAAAGCCCTGCAATGTGGTGGTATTGGGAGGGCCAAACTGTACAGCTCGGATCTTTGGCTAAAGCAGTCTGCCCAGCCATTAGAGCCAGTTTACATCGAAAGGTGAAAAAACAGCGCATTCTTGCAACCTATCAAATGGAGCTCCTTAGTTTGTGACAAGATTCACGATGTCAAGAATTGATTGTAATAAGATGCTTGTTTAAAGGTTTTTCCCAATAGGCCATCAGAAGTCTGTACCTATCATAGTCCTGTCATTGCACAATGTTAATTGGGAGTTCATGCTATCTTTCAATTGCAGAGATTAACTTGTCAAGGGGGTCACTGTGGAGATTCGCTATATTCCGAGCAATTCTGATTTCGGTTTTAAAACTGAGAGATTGGAAGATGTAATATAAGTAAATGTTATTTTTTTAAAGTACAAACATTAGAAAAACTGCATTAGAGTTTCTAACTATATCAGTTCAAGTTTAGAGTGCCATGTTGATTTATTAAAACATTTATCCCCATGTGACTCAATTTCCTCAACTTCTAATATTGTCTCTAATAAAAATATTTTTTTACCAAACTTATAAATAGGTATTTAACTTCCAGGTTAGTTCATACAAACACTTCTTTTCCCACCAATCACAACAGGAAGTAGAGCAGAGTAACCTAAGCATTGGGCCAATCAGCAATCAAGGGCATCAACACCCTTTTAAAAATTCATTTATGAGATATGGGCGTTGCTGGCAAGGCCAGCATTTATTGCCCATCCCTAATTGCCCTTGAGAAGGTGGTGGTGAGCCTCCTTCTTGAACTGCTGCAGTCCATCTGGTGAAGGTACTCCCACAGTGCTGTTAGGTAGGGAGTTCCAGGATTTTGACCCAGCGATGATGAAGGAACGGCGATATACTTCTAAGTCAGGATGGTGTGTGACTTGGAGGGGAACTTGGAGGTGGTGGTGTTCCCATGCGCCTGCTGCCCTTGTCCTTCTAGGTGGAAGAGGTTGCGGGTTGGGAGGTGCTGCCGAAGAAGCCTTGGCGAGTTGCTGCAGTGCATCACAGATGCTGTGACAATAGATTTCTTCATTCCTCTCAACCTTTGATGAAAGAGCTGGCTAGTATTACATTTCACAATAAATCAATTTAAATGTCTGTTTTAAAAGAAAAGGAGTGAGATTCCCCTGATGGCTCAACTTTCACGTTTGTCCCTGCTGAACTCCATTAGCTTCCAGTCCCCAGAGCATTGACTTCAAAATCCTTATCTTCAAGTCTGTCCATGGCCTTGCTCCACTATATCTTATAACCCTTTCCAGCCCAGCACACACCCTCCACTCTCCTGACTCTGGCTTACGGCATGGATCCCCTCACTCTATCGTTGGCACGGCCTGCTGCGGCTATGCCGCTGCCCTCTGGAATTGTCTTCCTAGTCCTCTTTCTCTTGTCGACCCTCTCTCCAACTTCAAAAAACCCCTTAGAACTTGGCATTTTGTACTTTGCCAGCAGATGTCGTGAAAAGCAGAAAAAGACAGAAAATTAGCAAAAGAAAACAAAAAGTGGGGTATATTAATTGCATTAAAGCAAATAGTTAACAGATTACAGCTAGTGAATTGGAAATACCTCCATGTACACCACTTTCACAGAGCTGTCCATATGGGCCTGTCTATGGCTGTGCCAGTAGCATCATTTTCAGTTAGGTTTATGAAGCGTTCAAGGTCACAGCTCCTCACATTCTTCCCCTCCCTAACAGCACTGTGGGAGTACCTTCACCACAAGGACTGCAGCGGTTCAAGAAGGAGGCTCACCACCCCTTCTCAAGGGCAACTAGGGATGGGCAATAAATGCTGGCCTTGCCAGCGATGCCCACATCCCATGAACAAATACATTTTGAACATCACATAGGGTTTATCCCTTCCTCTCTGGCTATTTCTCTTCTGCTTTTGTAGGTCAGTTAGCCATACTGAAGAATTTATGATTATAATAAAGCTCACAGGTGACTGAATTGTTCTTTACCATAAAATGCAATTCATGACTTTCTGTTGACATCTGAGTGCTGACTTAATAACATTTGCAGACATAAATTGAACCTTTTCATACTGGTAGCAATCATACACATATCTCTGTATGTATGAAAGTGTGCACAAGGGCCTTAGCATTGAATAAGAATATTGCATGGGTTTAAAGAGCATAAGAACATAAGAAGTAAGAGCAGGAGTAGGCCATACGGCCCCTCAAGCCTGCTCCGCCATTCAATATCATGGCTGATCATCGACCTCAACTCCACTTTCCCGCCCAATCTCCACACCCCTTGATTCCCCTAGAGTCCAAAAATCAATCTATCTCAGCCTTGAATATACTCAAAGACTCAGCATTCACAGCCCTCTGGGGAAGAGAATTCCAAAGATTCACAACCCTCTGAGTGAAGAGATTCCTCCTCATCTCAGTCTTAAATGGCCTTCCCCTTATCCTGAGACTATGCCCCCTAGTTCAAGACACTCCAACCAGGGGAAACAACCTCTCAGCATTTACCCTGTCAATCCTCTTCAGAATCCTGTATGTTTCAATGAGATCACCTCTCATTCTTCTAAACTCCAGAGAGTATAGGCCCATTCTACACAATCTCTCATCATAGGACAGCCCTCTCATCCCAGGAATCAATCTAGTGAACCTTTGTTGCACCGCCTCTAAGGCAAATTACTTAGATAAGACCAAAACTGTGCACAGTACTCCAGGTGTGGTCTCACCAAGGCCCTGTACAATTGTAGCAAGACTTCCTTACTCCTATACTCAAACCCCCTTGCAATAAAGGCCAACATGCCATTTGCCTTCCTTATTGCTTGCTGTACCTGCATGCTAGCTTTCTGTGTTTCTTGCACAAGGACACCCAAATCTCTCTGAACACTAACATTTGAAAGTTTTTCACCATTTAAAAAAGATTCTGTTTTTCTATTCTTCCTACCAGTGAATAACCTCACATTTCCCTACATGATACTTCATCTGCAATCTTACTGCCCACTCACTTAGTCTATCTATATCTCTTTGCAGATTTTTTGTGTTCTCCTCACAGCTTACTGTCCCACCTAGCTTTGTATCATCAGCAAACTTGGATATATTACACTCGGAGGGTTTAAACTAAAATGGCAGGGGGTTAGGAACCTGTGCAGGGAGACAGAGGAAAGGGAAGCAAGGATAGAAGCAAAAGACAGGAAGGCGAAAAGCAAAAGTGGAATCCAGAGAAATCAAGTGTGTAAATTAAACAGGGCCACAGTAAATAATAATTCTAAAAGGACTAAGAGTGTTAAAAAAAACAAGCCTGAAGGCTTTGGGGGTGAAATTGGGTATAGCCCCGCTTGGGGCACTAGAATTGGCGGTGCGCAAAATCTATCGCCAGGCGCAACTCATCGCCACCTCGAGCGATATTGGGTTGCATCGCCCCTAAAGGTGATTGTGGCGTAAAATCAGGCACTGCACGGGACTCCTAAGACGCTAACCTGGCGGCGCTACTCAATATCTGGGCGGCCGGGCGCAGCGCAGGTGCTGTCAATAATCGATGGCCACGAGACATGCTGGCGCCGGCCAGCTCTTAAAGGGGTGGGTCATTTAGGATCAGCAGCCACACTCATCACCCTGTAGGCCTCAAAATCGGCGTTGTTCATCCTGTGGCATTACAAACTTTGTCCAGATGGAGAGGGTGAGGCAGAGAGCGGAGTGCTTTACCAATGGGGCATTGGATGCTTTGGTTGGCGCAGTGGAGCGCCGGCAAGCAGTGCTGTACCCTAACAATGGCAGGAGGCCTCATCAGAACGAGTACCGCAGAGCTTGGAGGGAAGTTTCGCAAATAGTCAAATCCAGCAGTGTGGTGGCTAGGACTCCTGTGCAATGCAGGAATAAGTTCAATGATCTCACTCGGGTCGTTAGGGTGAGTGGCTTTTTGGCAATCTTCTTCATCCCTCCATCTGCACCTGACTTTATGGCCAGAGGGTGCGCGATGCTCCAATGGCCATCTGTCAGCCAGCACCCATGTCCCTTTCTGGGAACACACACACACATTCCACTCAGGGCATACTGTAAGGGCTGTTCCACCATGGGGGGCATGAGATGACCACTCAGGGCATACTGTAAGGGCTGTTCCACCATGGGGGGCACGAGATGACCACTCAGGGCATACTGTAAGGGCTGTTCCACCATGGGGGGCATGAGATGACAACTCAGGGCAGCATGTTTCATCACTTCCCGTCCTTTCTCCTGCAGGCCAAGCTGGCCAGGAACCGGAGGGAACAGATTCGTACCGGAGGAGGCCCTCCTCAGCTGCAGACACTGACGGACCTGGAGGAAAGAGTCCACCAGATTGTTGGAGGCCGGATGAGTGGTCCTGTCACCACTGGAGCTGCCGACCCCATTGTGCACAGCGATGGTAAGGTCATCACCTTTTTGAACTGCCTCCTTCCACTTGTTCCCCCCACCAGCATGCTTTTTCACTCTGGACCCATGTCAGAGCATTGCAGCACTCTTGCATCCCTTGCTGCCACCCTGTCCTTTTGCTAAAGCCACTCTTCAACCTCCCTGCTTTCAGATGCTGCATCACCAGCTTGGGAGCCGGGCCATCAAGCTGCCAGGGACACTGACTCCGGAGGCGACGAGCAGGAGGAAGCCGGACCATCCGTACCACCCTCAGGCGAGCCAGCCCATCTGCAGAGTGGGGATAGTGCTTCCCTGGAGGGGAGCGGGGGGGATGGCTCTGAGGAGGAACCAGTTGCAGGAACCAGCGGGCTCCAGCAATGCAAGGGGGGTAGGGAAGCTCAGGAGCCGTCTCCCCGGAGGGCGCATCAGGCCACGATGACTGCTGCACAGAGCGCAGAAGAGGTGCGTTCCCTCACAGAAATGAGCGCCCAGGCTCGGCTCAGGCACACTGAGCTGATGGCTGCAGTGGCAAGGATGCCTGAATCCATCGAGACACTGGCAAGGAGTGTGCAAGACTTCGGGGCAGCTCAGGAGAGGAGTGTACAAGACTTCGGGGCAGCACAGGAAAGGATTGCCCAGGGCTTCGGTACATCACTGGAAAGGACTGTCCAGGGCTTCGGTGCATCACTGGAAAGGACTGTCCAGGGCTTGACCGAAGCACTGGAAAGGACTGTCCAGGGCTTGACTGAAGCACTGGAAAGGACTGTCCAGGGCTTCACCGAAGCACTGGCGCCTGCCACGCAGTCACTCGCTGGCCTCATGCAGAGGCAGATTGAGGCCACGCAAGCACTGACTGCTGCCACCCTCGATGGATCAGGCAGGATTACCCGGGGCCCTTGCAGCACCACAGCAGGCCAGCAATCTGTGGACCAGCCGATTGGTTTGCATGCTGCGGTGCTGCCCCGTCAGAGTGTCAGTGTGTCGTCCGACCACGGAGCAGGTGTCCGCTCTCAGGATGTCAGCATTCCTGATGCCACCACTGGCACGTCTCCACTGCAGCTGCCATCACCTGCAGGACAGACTACTTCCACCCATGCCCAGTTGGAGCAGTCAGCATCCGGGCCCTCCAAGCCCAGAGTCCGTCCAGGCCATCCCTCAGGGGCATCTGCGCTTTTGAACAGTCAGCAGGCATCCCCCAGCCTTCATGCAGCCACTGGGGTCCCATTACGGAGGAGCTGCAGGGAAGGAAGGGGCCGTTCTCGCAAGAGAAGTAGATCACCATCAAAGGGGAAAGAGTAGAAGGTGCTGCTGAGACGTCTAGAAATCAAGGCCGTGGATGCTGGTCTGAATGTTAGTAATGTTTTGGATAGCCTCCCGGGTGTGCGAGTCACTTGGTCTGAATGTTAGTAATGTTTTGGATAGTCTCCCGGGCATGCGAGCCACTTGGTCTGAATGTTAGTAATGTTTTGGATAGTCTCCCGGGTGTGCGAGTCACTTGGTCTGAATGTTAGTAATGTTTTGGATAGTCTCCCGGGTGTGCGAGTCACTTGGTCTGAATGTTAGTAATGTTTTGGATAGTCTCCCGGGTGTGCGAGCCACTTGGTCTGAATGTTAGTAATGTTTTGGATAGTCTCCCGGGTGTGCGAGTCCCTTATGTGTTAGTTTGCTAGTTAAGCTTTCTGGTGCCATTGCTTTGTCATGTTGGAAGGAAGCACATTTTTCAAAATAAACAAATTACTTTATTGACATTGGCCATGTCTGCTCTTTACATTCATACTGGCCTTCATAGGCTTTGGGTTATCCGAATGGTTCCATTCCTGGTCTTCGATTGGCACCAAGCATTCCGTCAGAGGGGCCTAGCACCGACTCCTTATCAGCCTCTGACAAACGGCCCTTCCAGTTTCTCGGACACTCCCGTCTTGGTCTTCCTCCTCCTCCTCCTCCTCCTCCTCCTCCTCCTGCTCCTCCTCCTGCTCCTCCTCCTGCTCCTCCTCCTCCTCCTCCTCTGCTGGTCCTTCAATGTCTGCTGGCATTGGCTGGGTGCGCAGGGTGGCGAGGTTATGGAGCATGCAGCAGATAACGACGAAGTGGGAGACTCGCTCTGGTGAGTACTGCAAGGTGCCTCCCGAATGGTCCAAACAGCGGAACCGCTGCTTCAGCACGCCGATTGTGTGCTCCACAATGTTCCTCGTCACCTGACGGCTGACGTTGTAGTGCTCTTCTGCAGCGGTGCTGGGCGAACGGAGCGGGGTCATCAGCCATGGGCACAGAGGATAGCCCTTGTCACCGAGAAGCCAGCCTTCTGGGTGAGCCGGGGCCTCAAAAAGGTCTGCTACTGAAGTCTGGTGCAGGATGAATGCGTCGTGGCTGCTGCCTGGGAACTGAGCATTGACCACGAGGATCAGCTGCCGGTGGTCACAGACCAGCTGCACATTCAAGGAGTGGAGCCCCTTGCGGTTGCGGAAGTCCTCAGGATTCAAAACAGGCGCCCGCAAAGCCACGTGCGTGCAGTCAATAGCGCCCTGCACCATGGGGATGTCCGCTATTGCCGCGAAGCCCTCTGCGCGCTCCCGCTGCCTCTCCGGTGTCACAGTGAAGGAAATGTACTGCCGCCGCCTTTTAAACAGGGCATCTGTTACTTGCTGGATGCAGCTATGCACCGCAAACTGGGAGATGTTGGCAATGTCCCCAGTTGCTGCCTGGAAGGAGCCGGTCGCATAGAAATTCAGTGCTACTGTAATCTTGACAGCCACCGACAGAGAGGTCCTGCACCTTATCTGCGGCTGAAGATCTGCCTGAAGCAGGTGGCACAGTTCAGTCACCATCTCCTTTCTGAATCGCAGCCTCCTAAGACACTGCTCCTCCGATATGTTGAGGTAAGAGAACTGCTGCCTGAATACCCTGGCAGCGTAAGGTCTGGTGTGGCGACGTCTGTTGGCCCTCCTCCGTCTGGCCATTCCTGGCCCTCTCTCCCTCCGTCTCTGTGCCCTTTCCAGATGGTCGAGCAGCAGGACGTTCCCCCCCAAAGCAGCCCCCATAATAATAGGTAACAAGAAATTATACAGGGTGTAAAGGCTCACCAGCAGCAGGGTGATGGTCTGAAGGCTGAAGGTCCTCTGGCAGCACTGGGTCACTAGTGATATGGCTCTCAGAGTGCAACTCTGCAACTCTGTGAAAATCCCAAAGAAGTTGTGTTCCCAAAATGGCTGCCGCTTTTATACCAGTGCAGTCCCCTTTAAAGAGCGCCCCCCTAAGCCCAAAAGCGACTGGGGAACGTTTCAGTAAGCTGTCCTTATTAGCACCAGGCGGATCGAAGGGGCGCACCGCTGAATTTCTGGTCCGGGGCGCCAAAAAGGCGTTGCACACTGAAATGATGTCATGATCTGCCTGCGCCCGCGAGCGGCCGCTAAGATTTAGCGCCAACGCTAAAAGCCACTCAATATGGCAAGAGGCGCTGGGTTCACTGCACCCGGCCGAAAATTGGCTAACGCCCCACTTCTCGGCCTCTTTAGGCGCTAATCGCTGGCGCTACCAACCGAATTTCTCCCCCTTTGTGTCTTAACGCGAGGAGCATTCGTAATAAGGTAGATGAATTAGCTGCCCAAATAGATGTAAATGGATATGATATAATTGGGATTACAGAGACATGGCTCCAGGGTGACCAAGGCTGGGAATTCAACATCCAGGGGTATTCAATATTCAGGAAGGACAGGCAGAAAGGAAAAGGAGTTGGGGTAGCATTGCTGGTTAAAGAGGAGATTAACACAATAGCAAGGAAGGATATCAGCTCTGATGATGTGGAATCTGTATGGGTAGAGCTGAGAAATAACAAGGGGCAGAAAACATTAGTGGGAGTTGTATACAGACCGCCAAACAGTAATGCTGAGGTTGGGGATGGCATTAAACAGGAAATTAGAGATGTGTGCAATAAGGGCACAGCAGTTATCATGGGTGACTTTAATCTACATACAGATTGGGCAAACCAAATTAGTAACAATACTGTGGAGGAGGAATTCCTAGAGTGTATATGGGATGGTTTCCTGGGCCAATATGTCAAGGAACCAACTAGAGATCAGGCCATCTTAGACTGGGTATTATGTAATGAGAAAGGACTGATTAGCAATCTTGTTGTGCGAGGCCCCTTGGGGAGGAGTGATCATAATATGATAGAATTCTTCATTAAGATGGAGAGTGAAGTAGTTGACTCAGAGACTAAGGTCCTGAATTTAAATAAAGGAAACTACGATGGTATGAGGCGTGAGTTGGCTAGGATGGATTGGGGAACATTACTTAAAGGTTTGATGGTGGATAGGCAATGGCAAACATTTAAAGATCGCATGGATGAACTACAGAATTTGTTCATCCCTATCTGGCATAAAAATAAAACAAAAAGGGTGGTGCAACCGTGGCTAACAAGGGAAATTAGGGATAGCATAAGATCCAAGGAGAGGACATATAAATTGGCCAGAAAAAGCAACAAACCTGACGATTGGGAGCAGTTTAGGATTCAGCAAAGGAGGACAAAAGGATTAATTAAGAAGGGGAAAATAGAGTATGAAAGTAAGCTTGTAGGAAACATAAAAACTGACTGTAATAGCTTCTATAGATATGTGAAGAGAAAAAGATTGGTGAAGTCAAGCGTAGGTCCCTTGCAGTCAGAATCAGGGGAATTTATAATGGGGAACAAAGAAATGGCTGACCAATTAAATCCATACTTTGGTTCTGTCTTCACAAAGGAGGACACAAATAACCTTCCAGAGATGTCGGGGAACATAGGGTCTAATGAGAGGGAGGAACTGAATGAAATCAGTATTTGTAGGGAAATGGTGTTAGAGAAATTGATGGGATTGAAGGCCGATAAATCCCCAGGGCCTGATAATCTACATCCTAGGGTACTTAAGGAAGTGGCCCTAGAAATAGTAGATGCATTGCTGGTCATCTTCCAAAATTCTATAGACTCTGGAACTGTACCCATGGATTGGAGGGTAGCTAATGTAACCCCACTATTTAAAAAAGGTGGTAGAGAGAAAATGGGGAATTATAGACCGGTAAGCCTGACATCAGTAGTGGGGAAAATGCTAGAGTCCATTATAAAAGATGTAATAGCAGAGCACTTGGAAAACAGTGACAGGATCGGACAAAGTCAACATGGATTTACAAAAGGTAAATCGTGCTTGACTAATCTGGAATTTTTTTGAGGATGTAACTGGTAGAATAGATAAGGGAGAACCAGTGGATGTGGTGTATTTGGACTTTCAGAAGGCTTTCGATAAGGTTCCGCATAAGAGATTAGCGTGTAAAGTTAAAGCACATGGGATTGGGGGTAAGGTACTGGCTTGGATACAGAACTGGTTGGCAGACAGGCAGCAAAGAGTTGGAATAAATGGGCCTTTTTCCGAGTGGCAGGCAGTGACTAGTGAGGTACCGCAGGGATCGGTGCTAGGACCCCATCTATTCACAATATATATAAATGATCTAGACAAGGGAACTAGATGTAATATCTCCAGGTTTGCACATGACACAAAGCTGGGGGGATGGCATGTGTGCTGTGAGGAGGATGCAGAGAAACCCCAGTATGACTTGGACAGGCTGTGTGATTGGGCAGATGCATGGCAGATGCAGTATAATGTGGATAAATGTGAGGTTATCCACTTTGGTGGCAAAAACAGGAAGGCAGATTATTATCTGAACGGCAATAGATTGGGAGGATGGGAAGTGCAACGAGACCGGGGTTAAGAAGGCAAATGGTATGTTGGCCTTCATAGCGAGAGGATTCGAGTACAGGAGCAAGGATGTCTTGCTGCAGTTGTACAGGGCCTTGGTGAGACCACACCTTGAGTATTGTGTGCAGTTTTGTTCGCCTTATCTGAGGAAGGATGTTCTTGCCATGGAGAGAGAGCAGCGAAGATTCACCAGACTGATACCTGGGATGGCAGGAATGACGTATGAGGAGAGATTGGGTCGATTGGGCTTATATTCGCTGGAGTTTAGAAGAATGAGAGGGGATCTCATTGAAACTTATAAAATTCTAACAGGATTAGATGGACTAGATGCAGGAAAGATGTTCCCAATGGTGGGGGAGTCCAGAACCAGGGGTCACAGTCTAAAGATAAGGGGTAAGCCATTTAGGACTGAGATGAGTCGGAATTTCTTCACCCAGAGAGTGGTGAACCTGTGGAATTCTCTACCACAAAAGGCAGTTGAGGCCAATTCATTAAATATATTCAAGAAGGAGTTAGATATATTTCTTAAGGCTAAAGGGATCAAGGGATATGGGGAGAAAGCAGGGACAGGGTACTGAATTTGGATGATCAGCCATGATCTCATTAAATGGCTGAGCAGGCACGAGGGGCCGAATGGCCTACTCCTGCTCCTATCATCTATGTTTCTATGTCCCTTCATCTAGGTCATTAATATAAATTGTAAATAGCTGAGGCCTCAACACTGATCCTTGCGGCACCCCACTAGTTACAGCCTGCCAACCTGAAAAAGATCCATTTAGCCCTACTCTCTGTTTTCTGTCCGTTAACCAATCCTCTATCCATGCAACTATATTACTCCCAATCCCATGAGCCCTAATCTTATGTAATTATCGTTTATGTGGCTCCTTATCGAATGCCTTTTGGAAATCGAAATATACTGCATCCTCTGGTTCACCTTTATCTACCCTGCTAGTTACATCCTCAAAGAACTCTAATAAATTTGTCAAACACGATTTCCCTTTCATAAAACCATGCTGACTCTGCCTAATCATGTAAAGACAGCCTCCGTCTGAGGCATCATTACTCAGCTACATTTAGCCTCTGTCTTTGTGCCAATGAATGAATCACCTATCAGGATAAAGATGGTGAGCAAACTGACTTTTGTTGTAAAGGTCAATATGTCATTATTAGTCTTAGAGAAGGGATATTATCACTTCATGAAATAAAATTATGAAAATTATTACAGCCTTCCTGTTGTATTTCACTAAGTTAGCCATGCGCTATTCTGTCCTGTTAAAATGGTACTGCTCTTTTACTACATAACAAACATTATTGAATACTATTTGATATGCATCCACAATTCTGTGCATTTAAAATACTTAATGTTAAACCTTTAACTGAAAGTCCTATATATTCAGTATTCCTAATCATCTACAAGTACTTTTTGCTGTGAAGTTGTAGACTACTTTGTGGAAGTCCATGTTGTAACAGCCAACGACCATAATGAAGCATTGGACACTAGGACCCAGGGGAAGTATATTTGTCCTCTGCAGCTCGACTGTCAGTAGCACTTCTTAGACAGAGGGTACGCAGTGGTGTCTGGAGGGCTGTATAAACCACACATCATAATCAAATAAATCTGCTGCTTTCAAAGCTTCAGCAGAGCTGCAAATTGGAGAAGCCACCCCTCCTTGTTTCGACAATACCACAGCTACCAAATGTGTGATTGGGCTCATCTGAGTCCCTCTGTATACAATCAATAACGGACAAAACAGGCTGAAAATTAACGTGTGTGTGATTGTTCGCCTGTTAGGCACAGATCATTAGAGACTCCTTTCAACAAACAGAGTCTGACAGTAATTCAGGGAAGAATGTTAGTTCTATTTGACCTACATTTTTTTTATCCTCTGTTCATATTAAATATTCTACAGTCATGCTGGTAAATATATTTCGTTTTTTTAAATAATTGAAATAAATAGTACTATACTGACATCCTGCTGGGATAAGCAAGGTTGCTGGTCACTGTTCTATTTCCCACTTCCAAGAGGCTACTACTGACGTTTAAACAGCACATGAATATTTAAAACACCATTTAAATAAACACCTGCTTAAAACAGAGTGAAGTTCTGAAAAATCTCTCATCAAAAATGACTGTTAAAACATTTAATTGCGGCAATTATTTTTTTCTAAAGGCTTTTTAATCTGCCCAATTATGTTTTTTTTTTATACTGCACTTGGTAAAGGTATTTTTCACAGTCTCATTGTTATTCTTCAAACTACTTGACTGTTAGTGGAAAATAACTGTATCACAAACTAAAAGTTAAAGGGCACTTTTCAGAATAAGGCTGCAACGAAACCGATGATTGTTAACTCAAATGAATCATTCTGGTGTGGGGAGGGAAACGGCAGATGTGTTTTAGATTTATGCCTCCACAGTGCTTTTCGAACAGGATTGTCACTTAGTTGGTGTAAAGTATTTGGGTGTATGGTGAAAATGCACTCCAACAGTGAACACTTTCACACAATAATGAGAACAGGAAGTACTGGAAATACACAACAGATTTATCAGCATTGGTAAAGAGCATAGGTCTTCAGTTATATTTTTCATTTTCGCACAATATTCTAGTTGCAAGCACAGCAGGTTGCAGAGAAGGGATTTGTACACGACAAGCTCTTAGAATCTCCGTCAAATTGAACGCGTGCTAACAAGAGCAATTTGGCCTGTCCCAGCGAGTTTGTGCCAGTGAGGTTTGTCTGTATTCAAAAGTAGGAAATCGGTGCAATAAAGCTATTAAGTAAAAAAAAATGAAGCAAGGAGGTTCAGACAAATATAAGGATTCTGTGAAGTGCAACATAATGATTAATTATCGTCTATCACAGAATCACAGAAACCCCACAGTGCAGATAGAGGCCATTTCGGCCCATCGAGCCTGCACCGACACATATCCCACCCTATCCCCGTAACCCCACGTATTTAATCCCCCTAACACTAAGGGTCAATTTATCATAGCCAATCAACCTAACCCGCACATCTTTGGACTAGAGGGATAGAATTGAACAGTAGGGAAGTTATGCTAAACCTGTCTCGAACCCTGGTTAGACCACACTTGGAGCACTGCGTACAGTTCTGGTTGCCATATTATAAAAAGGATATAGAGGCACTGACTGGAGTGGGTGCAGAGAAGATTTACAAGGATGATACCAGAAATGCTAGGGTATACATATCAGGAAAGGATGAACAGGCTGGGTCGCTTTTCGCTTGAAAAAAAAAGGCTGAGGGGTGACCTAATAGAGGTCTTTAAAATTATGAAATGTTTTGATAGAGTGGATAGAGAGAGAATGTTTCCACTTGTGGGGAAGAGCATAACTAGAGGCCATCAATATAAAATAGTCACCAAGAAATCCAATAGGGAATTCAGAAGAAACTTCTTTACCCAGAGAGTGATGAGAATGTGGAACTCGCTACCACAGGGAGTGGTTGAAGTGAATAGTGTAGATGCATTTAAGGGGAGGCTGGACGAGTTGAGGGAGAAGGGAATAGAGGTTTATGCTGATAGATTTAGATGAGGAAAGACGGGAGGAGGCTCATGTGGAGCATAAACGCCAGCATGGACGGGTTGGGCCGAATGGCCTGTTTTTGTGCCATATATCCTCTGTAATCCTATGTACTTACCAACATCAAAAGATGCATTTAATAAAAGACAATACTGAGAATTACAATATTAAAAAAGGATAAAATTAGAATTATTATAAGCAAGGCTTACCAGCTTCCCTGCTATATTTTTCAATGCCATTAATTCAAACTACAGGTAGACTATCCTTTATCAGAAAACCTCGGGACCAGCCGTGCTTCGGTTTTAGGAAAATTTCGGTTTTCGGAAGGTGCGCGAAAACACTTCGGTTTTCAGAGGTAATTCGGTTTTCGGGAGTGCGGATAAAGGATACACTATCCCTTATCCGAAAATAACGACTATAAATACTGTAGTTACAGGGATAAATACTGTAGTACAGTTTATTTGTAAGGAAAACATTCAGTAAAACTTCAAACATGTACAGGTACAAACTAAGCTAAATACCTGTACATAAACATGCAATAAAGGTACATTACATCTTGCTTGAGGATCTTGGAGAAGATGGTACATCAGTGTTGTCATCATTGTCATCAGGTTGGAGTTGGACATCTGAAGATGGGCCAGGAACAGGATTCTCAAGTGATGAAGCAGCATTACATCTGGCTTGAGGATCTTGGAGAAGAGGATACATCAGTGTTGGCATCATTGTCATCAGGTTGGAGTTGGACATCTGAAGATGGGCCAGGAACAGGATTCGCAAGTGATGAAGCATGACTACGACAGACGGCCTTTTTAAAGACTTCTTCCAGTGTCATCTGTCTCATTAACATTGGTTTCTGTCTAAGCAGTCCCTCTTTAATTGAGTAAACTTGCATAATCTCTTGCTCACTGATAAATGCATGTTTTTCAAGGCCAGCAATTAACTGATCACACATTGTCACCATATCATCTATGGGGATTTTTTCACCTGTGTTCACAATGTCATCATCATCATCACTACTGTCCTCATGCTTGTCTTTATTTAACACCATTTCAGCAATTTCCCCATCACTCAACGAATTCACAACAGGTGCATCATTGTCAATGTTCAGCACTTCTTCGATGTCAGCTTCCTCTAACGTATTTACACTTTCGGATGATAAACCTTTGGCATAAGTGAGGAGGTTTGATATCATCATCTTCTCCTGACTGACAGGAAATCCTTCAAACTCGTCATCTGCAGGTCCATCTTCATGAAACATCGTTGAAGGCCAAAGTCTGTGCCAAGCATTTTTTAATGTTGGTTTGTCAACATCGTTCCAAGCATTAGCAACTGCATAAATGGCATCCTTAACATTGAATTCTTTCAGGAAGCTTTGGATTCCTTCGCCTCTGTTGATTGCATCAAGCATAGAGTTCAAAAAAACGTCTTTATACTTGCTCTTCATGGAGCGTAAAATTCCTTGGTCACAAGGCTGTATTAAAGATATCACATTAGGGGGAAAGTTAATGCCGAAAACATAACTTTTCACAAGAAGTTCAGGAGGGGGATGTGCGGAGCAGTTGTCCAGAAACAATAACATTTTGCAGTTTTCTTCCAGTCCAACTTGCCTGCAATGAGCTCGTGTCACTGGTACGAAGTGGTTATTGAACCAGTGAGAAAATGTTCCTCTGGTTACCCATGCTTTCCTGCTCGCATAATAATGCACAGGTAAATTGCATACACCTTTCAAACATCTCGGATGTTGGCTTTTTCCAATCACTACCAACTTTAACTTGTGTGTGCCTGCAGCATTGGCACACCCAAGAACAGTCAACCTGTCCTTAGCATCCTTAAAACCTGCTGGTGCACTCTCATCAGCCGTTGCTAATGTTTTTCTAGGAACGTAGCGCCAGAACAGAGCTGTTTCATCAGCATTGTAAATTTGTTCAGGACCGAGGTTTTCATCCGATATTATTTTTGCAAACTCATCTATGTAATTTTCAGCTGCTTCGTGATCAGCAGAAGCTTTTTCACCACAGATTTTCAGATATCTTATACCATGATGCTTCTTAAATTTATGCAGCCAACCTTCTGAATATTCACACTCAACTTCAATGTTCAGTTCTTCATGGTATATTCTAGCTTGCTTCATGACCATCAAACCAGTCAGTGGCACACGTTCACCTCTGCGTTGTCGAATCCACTCAATCAGCACACGGTCAAGATCTTCATTTTTTGCCCTATGCAATGTTTTCCTAATTTTCATTAGTTTATGGTCATCACTGTCAGTGTAAAATTTCAACAACTTGTCTTTCTGTTTCTTTAAGTCATATACGGTGGTACTTCCCACACCATATTCTTCAGTAAGATGTCGCACAGACACACCATGATCAAGCTTCTGCAATAACTCCACTTTCTGCGATATCGATAATGAGCGATGCTTCCTTCTCTGCTTCTCACTGTTACCCATTGGGGTATCTGCAGCTCTTTTTAGCATTTTCACAAATTGTTAAAAGCCAGCAAATATCTAAGAGAGCAGCAAATATCTAAGAGAGCTGCAAATATCTAAGAGAGCTGCAAATATCTAAGAGAGCAGCAAATATCTAAGAGAACAGCAAATATCACACAGAGCAGCATAACACCTGCGTGGGTCAAGCATCGGCAGCGTCGGGTCATGCTTTGCGCCACTTTCGGCTTTCAGAGGTTTTCTGGTTTCGGATGTGCGGATAAAGGATGGTACACTATCTCTTATCCGAAATTGGGTGGGGTTCGGCGGGGGTGGGGTACGGCGGGGGGGTCGGGGGTCGGTGGGGGTCGGGGGTCGGTGGGGGTCGGGTTCGGCCGGGGGGTCGGGGGTGGGGGTCGGCGGGGGTCGTGGTCGTGCGCATTTTGGTTTTCAGAAGTCATGCTTTGCTCCACTTTCGGCTTTCAGAGGTTTTCTGGTTTCGGATGTGTGGATAAAGATTTCGGTTTTCAGAAGTCATGCTTTGCTCCACTTTCGGCTTTCAGAGGTTTTCTGGTTTCGGATGTGCGGATAAAGATTTCGGTTTTCAGAAGTGCGGAAAAATGCTACACTATCCCTTATCCGGCTAGGCCTGTAAGTCGTGCGCCACTCTGGTCATGTCGTGCGCACGACTTATGCTGACCGAAAAAACCTTCGGTTTTTAGAGGGTTTCGGTTTTCAGAAGTCCGGATAAAGGGTAGTCTACCTGTATTATACAGTGAAATTAGCTGTGACAGAAGTTGCGTACGTTCAGAGACAAAATTGGTTTGGCATCCTTTGTTTTGTCAACTCATTCTTTGTTTCCTTTCCTGCATCTCTCTAGGTTTCCCTTTGTTTGCAAGACCTAGAAGCCCCCTTAGCTTTATTATGCTTTATTTTCACTGAAAAACTTTTCTTCTCAAGTTTCAGTTCTTCATCTTTTCTTCCACTGTCCCTTCATTGTGTCTTAAAGGAACTGCCCTGTCGATGTGACAGAATCACCATGACAGAAATCTAACAATATAGAGTCATAGGGCTGGATTTTGTCATTGGGGCGGGCTGGGGTCATGTCATCTGCTTTTCGTGTTATCCACCCGATTCCAAATCGATGTGGGAGATTGATGCGATTTTCACATAATTGGGCAATTGAGTTCCAGCATGTGGGAACCCATAGCCCAATTAGTTTTTTCAGTCTGAAACTCGCCTCCGATGACGTCATCATTGCTGCTGGATTTAAATTCTGCAAGAAGCCTTGCTTCTTCTGCAGACTGCCAACCTTTTGGCCTTTGCAGTGAGAGGGACCTGGAGGCAGAATGAGCAGCGGGAGACCTAAGTCTGCTCCAAGATTTGATGACGTCGCCCTGCAAGCTTTGGTGGAGGGAGAAAGAGCTAGTAAGGAGGTGCTCTTCCCTTCTTCAGGGAGGAGGAAGCCTCCCCAGCAGACGAAGGCTGTGTGGATCCAGGTGGCCCAGGAGGTTATCTGCAGAATCTGCAGGTTATCACTTAGCTGCAGAATCTGGCTTCAGTGCAGGAAGAGGTTTCATGACCTTCTGCGCACTGGAAAGGTGAGTATGACTTTGCCATCATCCTCAATCTGATCCCCATTACCTCTCCTCAGCAGCACTCAGCTTTAGCAACCTCTTCCTCCACATCTCACTTGACATGGACATCCCTGCACCCTTACCCATTCCCTCTCTCTCTATGTTCACATTCACCTAACTATTCGACTATGCAGCCCTCACACTCCCTATCACTGTGATGCTATGAAAACAACGTACAAAACACAGGGAGGGCCCTTGGTCTTGCCAACTCACTCCACCTTTGTCTCCTTCTCAGCATCTATGCTATGGATTCTCTACACTCACTCCTTCATTCTCACTCAAACTCCACTTGTCTCCCTCATTGCAGGAAAAGAGAGCTCACAATAAGAGGGAAAGAGCGAGGACAGGAGGAGGGCCACCCTCAGTAGCCCACCTCACCCCTTGGGAGGAGGCGGTCCTGGAGATAGTGGGACTCGAGGACGATGCGCAAGTGGGGGACGGACAGATGGGTGCATCAGAGAAAGCTGGTGACAGAATAGTTTTTCATCTCTCTCATTGACATTGCATGAGTCACTGATAATGATTCTGAAGCTCTAACAGATGGACTTATGATCATTTGCAATATGCAATGTGCATGTAACCTTGGCCTCACATCTCTGACTCTTTCCTTTACTCCCCCACAGGACCATCGCAAGCACCCGTCCCCACTATCCAGAAGGAACAGCCTGAGCCTCCAGACTCCTCAGAGGAAGCTGCAACCTCTGAGGGTGCAGCGTCAGCAGAATTCAGCCAACCCAGCACCAGCGCAGACACTCACACCTCGGTGGGACCATCACGAGATAGAGTACTGTTGTCACCTGTGTATCACAGCTCACAAGTGAGCATCAGCAGATTGTGGAGACAGGGACAGCAGTGGAGAGTCCTAGTCGGAGAGCGCAGGACTCTCCCAGCTCGGCTCAGCTGCATGTCGACCCTCTGCCTCTGGGTCCATCCAGAAGAACAGCGGTGCTGGAACTCCAGGAACAGGTGCGCGAGTCTCTGGCAGGTTTTGTCTCCAGGGTCGCTGCGAGTGTGGAGTGAATGGAGGAGTCCATCGCGAACATGAGCAGAGCCTTTGTGGAGTCATTGGCGCATGAACGCAGCACCACAGAAAGGATGGCAACCTCTGTGGAAAGGATGGCTACAGTAGACGAGGGGATGGCTATGGCCATGGAGGAACTAAGTCGCCAGAGTGTAGAAAACATGGTGAGTGTTCAGAATAGACTGACATCTCTGGAGGAGCAATGGTCAGCTATTGAACAGAAACCAGACCTTCATGGAAGTCCTTCTGAGTAGGACTGCCAGTGCAGATACGGGTCCCCATGGCCCCCGATGTGCAGCAAGGTACTCTCATGGCCTCTTGCAAGTGCTGAGATGGACCTGACCCATGAGAGAGATGTTGGTGGCAGAGAACAAGGAAGTGGGGGCTCCTCTCCAAGCACTCACACTTCTATGCCACTGCCAAGTCCTCGGTCAGAGCCCCACCAGAGTCTCCACCCAACTGAGATCGGTGTCTCAACCCCTGCACAGCCGCAAGAGCAGCAGACTGTTGCAGAGCCCTCACAGGTTCGCAACCCCAGAGGACGCCCGCCAAAGGGGTCGAAACACGAGCAGCAAGAAAGTGAGCAAGGGGCCTCCACATCTGCTGAAGCCACAGGGGAAGCACCACATAAAAGCACGTGTAAGAGAAAGATACTGCAAAAATAGTCACAAGGGTAGTCACTTGGGTGAAATGTTGTGTTTAGTTTTAAAATGCCATCAGTTGGTTATTGTAAGTAAAAGTTCTGATGGCAACTGTTGCAGTTGTGGCGTGTGTCATTTCGCAAATGGGACTTCCACATTGAGGGCTTAGGATTACTTGCAATTGTCAGTATGGTGGTCAGAGTGTTAGGAATCCGCTGGTTCTTGGCCATTGTCGATGCTCTGGTAAGAAGCTGCAAGGCAAAAGTGCTTGATTGCCT
This sequence comes from Somniosus microcephalus, assembly GCF_052327205.1. Lineage (NCBI taxonomy): Eukaryota > Metazoa > Chordata > Chondrichthyes > Squaliformes > Somniosidae > Somniosus > Somniosus microcephalus. The sequence continues at coordinate 99,237,793 of NC_141000.1, read as the reverse complement.
AGGCTAAGCAAATCTGGCCAAGATGAGTGCGTTCCTTGCATCCTGGGCAGCAATGTTCTCACGTACTGCTGCTGCTGGATGATGGGCCTCTGCAAGATGTTCATTTTCGCTCTCCTCCTCCTCCTCCTCCTCCTCATCTGAGGAGGATATGTGAGGAGCCACTTGGTCCTCAGAAATCTGCAAGCCACGATGCTGTGATGTGTTTTGAAGTGCACAGCCAACCATGACAATTCTGGAGACCCTGGCTGCTGAGTACTGCAGGGCTCCACCTGATCTATCAAGGCATCTGAAGTGCATCTTCAGCATGCCGATGGTTTGCTTGATTATGCATCTGGTGGAAATGTGGCTGTAGTTGTAGCTCTCCTCAGCTTCGTTGGGTGGGCTCCTCAACGGCATCATTAGCCACGTCTTCAGGGGATAGCCCTTGTCTCCAAGTAGCCATCAGTTAAGTTGGTCTGGCGGACTGAAGAGCGGAGGCACACTAGACTGCAACAGGATGAAGGAGTCATGGCATCTGCCAGGGTACTTGGCACAAACATGCAAATTTTCTTTTTTGTGGTCACACACCAGCTGCATGTTGAGGGAGTGGAAGCCCTTGCGGTTGACAAAAATACCTGGATTATGATGGGGTGCCTTAAGGGCCACATGTGTGCAATCAACAATGCCCTGCACCCTTGGAAAGCCTGCCAGATGAGCTAATCCAACTGCACGCGCCGTGACACTTGCTTGATCCTTGGAGAAATGGATGTGATTGTGCGCGATGGCAAAGAGGGCATCAGTTACCTGCATGATGCAAGTGTGTGCAGCCGCCTGTGAGATGCCGCTGATGTCTGCTGCTGATCCCTGGAATGAGCCTGAAACAAAAAAGTTGAGTGCCACTGGTAAGGGGTGTCATTCTGCTCCTCTGGGCTCCAGGTCTTGCTGCACCATTGTGCAGGTGTCACCCACTACCTCTCGCGAAAGTCGGAGCCGCCTTTGGCACTGCTGCTCACTCATGTTGAGGTAGCTGATCCTCTGTCTGTAGACCCTGTTTGGGGGGTAGCTCCTATGCTGACGGGCTTCCATGGGCTGGCGCCTTCTGACCTGTGCAGCTTCAGGTGGGTGAGCAGCAGCTTGGCGCTCTTGTTGGTGCTGCTGCTGTTGGTGTGGCTGTTGTTCATGGTTCTGCTGCTGCCGCGGCTGGTCTTCATCCGAATCTGATGTCCAGAGGGGAAGGAAATAAATGGCTCCCCTGCTTCTGGTATATGCCTCAGTTGAGGAAGCGCTCAGTCAAGGTGGGGCGAGGGGTTTCCCAGGAGGTCACACTGGAGATGGGTGTCAGGCTCCAAACTTCCACAGCTATGGTTATGCCTGCTAAAAGTTCCCCCAGACCTGAGACAACAAAGTCCTTCCACCTGCAAATGATGACTGATCAAATCTCCAATTTAATGGTTGGAACTGCAGCTGATAGTCAGTAATCCAATTGTGCTCCTGCTAGGTTTCACCGTTGTGTTTCAGAGGAGACGTGAATCACGTGGGAAACGTGTTAAAATCGGAAAGGCCTCTCAAAATGGGATTATAGAGGCAATTTAGTGGTTGTTAAGGGCCTTAAGGGCCTATCCCGCCTCTTGGAGGCGGGACGGAGACGGGATCAGAAACCACGCATTTGGGAAAATTGCTTGGAGGCGGGGTCGGGCCCGTCCACCACTTTTTGCAATTTTAACACCCCACACGCCTCCATTCCCGCCTCCTCAGGCCTGGCAAAATCTGGGCTGGGTTTTGTCATTGGGGGCGGGATGGGGACGTGTCAGGTGGTCGGCGTGTCAGGACCCCGCCTCCGATGTGAGGCGGGACAAAAGTGCGATTTTGCCCTAATTGGGTACTTGATTTGCAGCGTGTGGGAACCCCTGGCCCAATGAGTCTTTTGATACTGAAGCTCACCTCCGATGACGTCATCTATGCAGCTGCATTTAAGGCCTGCAAGTAGTCTTGGTTCATTTTCAGCCTTTCAACTTTAGCATCATACTTCTGAGGAATTCCTACTGCAACTATGTCCAGCACCAGACCAAAGTGTGCACCCCACTTTGATGAGGATTCCCTCCAAGCTCTGGTGGAGGGAGCAAGAGCAAATAAGGAAGTGCTCTTTCCTTCTTCAGGGAGGAAAAAGCCTCCACAACAGACCAAAGCTGTGTGGCTGCAAGTGGCACAGGAGGTGAATGCGATTTCAATGTGCAGCAGAACCTGGCTGCAATGCCGAAAGAGGTTTCATGACCTTCTCTGCACAGGAAAAGTGAGTATTCCATCCCCATGATGCTCAATCTGATCCCCATCGCCTCTCATCCCCAGCACTCTGCTTTGTCAACCTCCTCCTCCACATCCCACCTCACCCTTACATCCCTGCACCCTTACCCATTCCCTCTCTCTGTACGTTCACATTCACTTAACTGTTCGACTATGCAGCCCTCACACTCCCTATCACTGTGATGCTATGACCACAACTTAAAACACACAGGGAGGGCCCTTGGTCTTGGCACCTCACTCCATCTTTGTGTCCTTCTAAGCATCTATGCTATGGATTCTCTACACTCACTCCTTCATTCTCACTCAAACTCCACTTGTGTCCCTCATTGCAGGAAAAGAGAGCCCACAATGAGAGGGAGAGGGTGAGGACAGGAGGAGGGCCACCCTCAATAGCCCAGCTCACCTCTGCAGAGGAGGTGGCCCTGGAGATCGTGGGAGTGGAGGAGGATGTGCAAGTGGGGGACAGACAGACAGGTGCATCACAGCAAGCTGGTGACAGAATAGTTTTGCATCTCTCTCATTGACATTACATGAGTGACTGATATGGATTATGATGCTTCAATGTGCATGCAACGTTTATCTCACATGTCTAACTCTTTCCTTTACCGACCCACAGGACCATCGACAGCCCCCCTCCCCACTGTCCAGGAGGAACAGCCTGAGCCGGAAGACTCCTCAGAGGAAGCTGCAACCTCTGAGGGCGCAGCGTCAGCAGAATTTAGCGCACCCAGCTCCAGCACAGAAACTCACACCTCGGTGGGACCTTCGCGAGATAGAGTAGTGTTGTCACCTGGTGTATCACAGCTCACAAGTGAGCATCAGCAGATTGTGGAGACAGGGACAGCAGGAGAGAGTCCTTGTCGGAGGCCGCAGGACTCTCCCAGCTCGGCTCAGCTGCATGTCGGCCCTGTGCCTCCGGGTCCATCCAGAAGGAGAGCGGTGCTTGAACTCCAGGAACAGGTGCAGGAGTCTCTGGCAGGTTTTGTCTCCAGGGTCGCTGCGAGTGTGGAGCGAATGGAGGAGTCCATTGCTTACATGAGCAGAGCCTTTGTGGAGGCATTGGCGCATAAACGCATCACCACGGAAAGGATGGCAACCTCCGTGGAAAAGATGGTTATCTCTGTGATAAGGCTGGCTACCGTAGAGGAGAGGATGGCTATGGTAGAGGAGAGGATGGCTACGGCCATGGAGGAGCTTAGTCGCCAGGGTCTTGAAAACATAGTAATTGTTCAGAATAGACTGACATCTCTTGAGGAGCGATGGTCAGCTAATGAGCAGAGAAACCAGGCCTTCATCGAAGTCCTCTGCAGTAGGACTTCCAATGTATAAACAGGTCCTCATGGGCCCCGAGAAGTGCAGAAAGGTGCTGTCAAGCCACTTGCTGGCTCTGAAGTGGGGCTGACCCATGAGAGGGATGTTGGTGGCAGACAACAAGGAAGTGGGGGCTCCTCTCCAAGCGCTCACACTCCCATGTTGCTGCAGAGCCCTCGGTCAGAGCCCCACCAGAGTCCCCACCCAACTGAGATCGGCGTCTCAACCCCTGCGCAGCCGCAGGAGCAGCAGATTGTTGCCGAGCCCTCACAGGCTCGCAACCCCAGAGGACACCCGCCAAAGGTGTCAAGGCAGGAACAGCAAGCAAGTGAGCAAGGGGCCTCCACATCTGCTGAAGCCACAGGGGAAGCACTATGTAGGAGCACGTGTAAGAGGAAGATAAAGCACAAGTAGTCACAAGTGTAGTCACTTGGGTGTTCTGTTGTGTTTATTTTTGAAAAGCCATCCGTGAATTGTGATGATAAAAAAATTTGATGACAAACTGTTGAAATTGTGGCCTGTGTCATTTAGCAAATGGGACTTCCATGTTGAGGGCTTAGGGTGACTTGCAATTGTTAGTATGGTGGTCAGAGTGATAGGAATCTGTAGGTTCTTGTCCATTGTCGATGCTCTGGTAAGAAGGTGCGAGGCAAAAGTGTTTGATTGGGCAGGCTAAGCAAGTCTGGCCAAGATGAGTGCGCCACTTGCATCCCGGGCAGCAATGTGCTCGCGTGCTGCTGCTGCTGGTTGATGCGCCTCCGCAAGCTGTTCGTTGTCGCTCTCCTCCTTCTCCTCCTCCTCCTCCTCTTCATCTGAGGAGGCTATGCGATCAGCCACTTATACCTCAGCCAGCTGCAAGCCACAATGCTGTGCCATGTTGTGAAGTGCACAGCAGACCATGACGATTCTGGAGACCCTGGCTGCTGAGTACTGCAGGACTCCACTTGATCTATCAAGGCATCTGAATCACATCTTCAGCAAGCCGATGGTTTGCTCAATTGTGGCTCTGGCGGACACGTGGCTGGAGTTGTAGAACTCCTCAGCTTCGTTGGATGGCATCCTCAATGGCGTCATTAGCCACATCTTCAGGGGATAGCCCTTGTCTCCAAGTAGCCATCCGAAAAGTTGGTCTGGCGGACTGAAGAGCGGAGGCACACTAGACTGCCACAGGATGAAGGAGTCATGGCAACTGCCAGGGTACTTGGCGCAAACATGCAAATTTTCCTTCTTGTGGTCACACACCAGCTGTACGTTGAGGGAGTGGAATCCCTTGTGGTTGACAAAAATACCTGGATTGTGATGGGGTACCTTAAGGGCCACATGTGTGCAGTCAATGATGCCCTGTACCCTTGGAAAGCCTGCCAGATTCGCAAACCCAACCGCACGCGCGGTTACACTTGCTTGATCCTTGGAGAAGTTGATGTAATTGTGCGCGATGGCAAAGAGGGCATCGGTTACCTGCGTGATGCAAGTGTGTGTGGCCGCCTGGGAGATGCCGCTGATGTCTGCTGTTGATCCCTGGAATGAGCCTGAAGCAAAAAGGTTGAGTGCGGTGGTGATTTTGACGGCCACAGGTAAGGGGTGTCCACCCGCTCCTCTGGGCTCCAGGTCTTGCTGCAGCATTGCGCAGATGTCACCCGCTACCTCTCGCGAAAGTCAGAGCCTCCTTTGGCACTGCTGCTCAATCATGTTGAGGTAGCTGATCCTCTGTCTGTAAACCCTGTTTTGGGGATATCTCCTGCGACGATGTGCTTCCATGCGCTGGCGCCTTCTGGCCTGTGCAGCTTCAGGTGGGTGAGCAGCAGCTTGGTGCTCCTGTTGTTGCTCCTGCTGTTGGTGCTGCTGTTGTTCAGGGTTCTGCTGCTGCCACGGCTGGTCTTTGTCCGAATCTGATGTCCAGGAGGAAAGGAAATAAATGGTCCCCATTCTTCTGGTATATACTTCAGTTGAGGAAGCGCTCAGTCAAAGTGGCGAGAGGGGTTTCCCAGGAGGTCACACTGGAGATGGGTCTCAGGCTTCATGCTTCCACAACAATGAGTAGGCCTGCTAAAAGTTCCCCCAGGCCTGAGACAACAATGTTCTGCCACTTGCAAATGATGATTGCTGAAAACTCCTTTTTAATGGTGGAGCTGCAGCTGTTAGTAAGCAATCCACTTGTGAGGCCACCAGGATTAACTGACGTGTTCCAGAGGAGACGTGCAGGATGGGGGAAATGTGTTAAATTCAGAAAGGCCTCTGAAAATGGGATTATAGAGGCACTTAACTGGTTGTTAAGGGCCTTAATGGCCTAACCCGCCTCTTGGAGGTGGGATGGAAATGGGGTCTGAAACCACGATTGTGGGAAAATTGATCAGAGGCGGGCTGGAGGCGGAATCGGAACCGCCTGCCATTTTTTGGGATTTTAACACCTCACACGCCTCCAAACCCGCCTCCTCGGGCCTGGCAAAATTGAGCCCATAGAGTCATAATGGCACAGAAGGAGGCCATTCGGCCCATTGAGCCCGTGCCGTCTCTCTGTAGAGCAATCCAGTCAGTCCCATTCCTCGCTCTATCCCTGTAGCCCTGCTGGTTTATTTCCCTCAAGTGCCTATCCAGTCTCCCCTTGAAAACATTGAGTGTCTCCACTTCCATCACTTCCGTCGGCAGCGAGTTCCAGGTCCTCACCACTCGCTGCATAAAAAAGTTTTTCCTCCCATCCCCCCATATCTCTTGCCCACAACCTTAAATCTGTGTCCCCTAGCCCTTGTACCATCAACTAGTGGGAACAGCCTTTCTCCGTCTAGCCTATCCAAACCCGTCATAATCTTGTACACCTCTATCAAATCGCCCCTCAACCTTGCTCTAATGAAAACAAATCCAACCTCTCCAACCTGTCCTTGTGCCTAAGATCCCCCATCCCCGAAACCATTCTGGCAAATCACCTCTGCACCCTCTCAAGGGCCTTCACATCCTTCCGAAAGTGTGGTGACCAGAACTGGATGCAATAACAACAACAACAACTTATATTCATATAGCGCCTTTAACGTAGTAAAATGTCCCAAGGCGCTGCACAGGAGTATTTTAAGACAAAAAATTTGACACCGATCCACATAAGGAGAAATTAGGGCAGGTGACCAAAAGCTTGGTCAAAGAGGTAGGTTTTAAGGAGCATCTTAAAGGAGGAAAGAGAGGTAGCGAGGCGGAGATGTTTAGCCAGGGAATTCCAGAGCTTAGGGCCCAGGCAACAGAAGGCACGGCCACCAAAGGTTGAGCAGTTATAATCAAGGATGCTCAAGAGGTCAGAATTAGAGGAGCGCAGATACCTCGGGGTGTTGTGGGGCTGAAGGAGATTAGAGATAAGGAGGGGGCGAACGTGACTTGCTGCGAGTTAGGACATGGGCAGCCGAGCCGAATACTCCAGTTGTGGCCTAACCAGCACTTTATAAAGGTTCAGCATAACTTCTCTACTTTTGTATTCAATACCTCTATTTATGAAGCCCAAGGTCCCATATGCGTTGTTAACCAGCCACCTTCAGGGACCTATGCACATTAACTCCCATATGTAGGCAGAAGTGATATTAAATATGAAATGCATCCGGTTAAACTATTTACCAAGTGCTGTTTGTCCCAACACTGTACTGTCTGTGTATGTAATACACATGTGTCTTTCATAGAAACATATTAATAAAGAAACTAAAGACGCTGCAAGTTGTGAAGGTTGGATCTTTTACTCCATGCCTTTTGCACTCTCCCATTTTGTATTTTAGCCAAGTATGTAGATTACCTATGTAACACCTACAGAGGATGTAATGATCTCAGAACATTCTTAAAGAAGCATTACCAATGATGAGTTTGGTAAGGCGAAGATAAGGATTCAAATACAAAAAACACAGTTTAAATGCTTATGCCCAAGTACTACAAAGACTCATACTGCATTATTAATGAGCACACCATTGGCATTTTGAAGCAGTGCTTCTGAAACATGAGGAGATCAGGGGATGCCTTACAGTACAGGCCCCACCTCCCAGGTTCTGCAAGATGACTGTTGTCTACTGCATTTTCCAAAACTTCGCTATACAAAAAGGCCTAACCATGGATGAAGTTGAGGCCAACCTGGAATAAAGCCCAGAGCAGGTTGTAGACACTTGCCAAGAGTATGTAGCTTCACAAACACTAATACAGCCAGGTAGACTAGTGCACTAAGTGTTCATCCAAGATACTGAACTGCCCCTTTAAAGAACCTTCCTGTCCATATTGAACCAAGAAAGTGGCTCAATGTGTTTTCTGCAATATTGTCCTCTGCATTTCCTCAATTACCCTCAAAGCCCATCATTTTCTGTATTATCTTATTCTACACCACCCCTTCTTGCTCTTTGACCAACCGATTCGCTGAAGCCAGACAAGATAGGCTCTTGTGTATTGAAGTCCAAGTCGTGTTGCAGTCTGAACATTCATGAACATACATCGACTGGGCTTAGGATCTGTGCCACTGAAGGATTGCTGCAGGTGCCACTACAATGCATATACCTATTCATCCATGAGTTCACAGATGTTAGTGAACTAGGTGTCTAGTAGACTTCTCCACACAACTAGCAAAACTTTGAAGAGTATTTTTGGATGGACTCAAATGACATCTGTAGATGACCTTGCTCAGACACTAACTTTTGATAAGCAGGGCCATTGAGGTCAGGATCCATTGACCTGGCACCTCAAGAAGCAATCATCCTAATCTTCTGGGCAGGAGGTGCATGTTCCTTTTCTGCCACCACCATTTGTTATTCCTCACCTGTACATTGTGGCTCATTCTGTGTTAATCCATGGAAGCACCTCAACTATATCCTCCATGGTATGTACTGGTGCTTAATAAAGTTAGGGGAGTGAATCTGGGTGCTGTGAGGTGTTGGCTTGATTGAAGACTCCAGCCATGCTGGCTCTTCTTGGCTTACAAATATTGAAGAGGAAGATGTTGCAATGCTGGCTCCAAGAAGCACCTCCAAACCGTGCTTGCACTGCAATATACTGTACATAATGGGCCTGAATTTGCGGTTGGAGGCTTCCTGCGGGCAGATGCCTCCGAACCGCAATAAAACTACGAACCGAACTACGAAATAAAAAAAAAATCATTACATGTTTAAACTTAAACATTTAAAACAAAAATTAAATTTTTTGAAAAACCTATTTAAATGTTTTAAAGGGGCTAAAAATAACCTATATCGAATTTCAAAGTTATTTTATGTTTAAATAATTTTAAAAAATTATTTTAATATTTATTTAAACTCTTACGCCTGGTAAAAGATGGCCCTACACCTACTTTTACCAGGCATAAGAGTTTCATGGACATTCGCTGGGCAGTAGGAGGGCAAATAGCCCAACTCTCCGCCAGCGAATATCCATTTCCCGGGGATGCGGAGGATCTGTCAAGAAGATTGACAGATCGCAAGTTCCAGATTTTCACGCACACGCATCGCGTGCGGGAACCCGATACTTGCGGGGCACTTGCGAGTGCATATGGGGTCATAGGCCCCGGAAAATTCGGGCCAATGTTTTTGTGGTTGACGAGGGGGAGAGCCTTGTACTGTTTGAGATATCCTCCAGTTCCAATCTCTCCCCTTCCAAGTATCTGCCATTTTTCCCACTCACAATCCTTGAGATGTAGAAAGCATAACCTGTGTCATATAATGCTTATCTTGTCTGACAAAAGTTTCACTTCTAAGTTCCTGCTTGTATTCGTGTCGAACTGCAGTATGGTGAACATTCAGTGTTCTATGACAATAACTGTTAAATGCCCAGATATGTGTTTCCTAAACATCAGTAAAAGGCTCCATTGAAAAAAACAAATTGAACATGTAAGTTGAAATAATTCTCATCCTTTAAAAACATTGGGCTAAAAATTCAGTTTGGGGCGCCAAGCTCGCCTGGGCGCCGGAATTACCGCTGCGCGCGGAGCCACTTGCGCCATCGGGATATTCAGTTTCTGCGCCCCAAATGGAAGCCGGCCGCTAAACGAGGCTTCCCACACCCCGCTTGGGGCGCTGAAACTGAATATCGGCGCGCAAAGTGCCGCAGCGCCACCCGCTGCGGCACGGCATGCTGCGGTACTGCAGGCCTTCCTCCCACTGTTAAGGGGGAGGTGGCTGCAACAGCGCGATCCCCGCTCGCGAGTGCCGGCAAATGAGCCCGGCACCAAGGATAAGTGCCGGGCTCTCGGGAAACAGCCGGCAATGCCGCGGGGGGGGGGGGGGAGTAGGAGGCCGGGGATGGAGGTGCGGGCAGGCGGCCGCCGAAAAAGCGGCCGGCCGCACCTCCACCTTAACTCGCGCCACTACCGCCACAGGTTGGCCCCTGTGTACCGGTCGCTATTTGCGGCCGGCGCGGAAGAGGCGGGCGTGACCTAATATGGCGTTCGGGGCGGTAGTGGGGCGCTGCGCACACCGATGACGTCATCGGTGGCGGCGCAGCGCTACAGGCTAACGCCGCCATTAGCACCCCGCTAAATATCGCGGTGGTTGTGGCCAGTGGCGCTAAAGCCTCTGAGTGGCCTCTTTGGGCGCAAACTGGTGGCGCAAGCAACTGAATTTCTAGGCCATTGCCTTTCGTTTCTGAATTTTTGACACAAATTCGGCCTCCGAAGAACAGGCACCTATTATTGTTAATGACTGCTGAAATGCTTAGTTAAGTTTTAACTCTATTGGATCTCAGTATGGTGAAGAGTTATCTCTTGGCAAGACTGCATATGATAAGCTAGTATGAATACTTAGGATGGGGGAGCAGTAAATGAGTTACAGGTTAGTGTAGCAGTGGAAATCTAAGCAACCTGAAACTCTGGGCTCGAATTGCCAAGCCCCGTGAAGGCGGGTTTGGAGGCGGGAGTGGGGGGAAAATTGCAGAATCGGGGGGCAAGAACCCTTCCCGCCCCCAACCCACCTCCATGCCCGTTTCCCAGGAGGCGGGTACCCGACCTGTGCTGGGAGCCGCCTCCCCGAGGCGGGAAGGGGATTAGTGCCAATTAACTGCCTGTTAACAGGTAGTTAACAGGCAGTTTTTGGCCTAATCCCTATTTTTAGCCCTGAAGTGTGGGCTGCCCGACGGCTCCAAACCACGCCAAGTTAGTGAGGCGGACCGTCGGGCTGAAGGGCTTGGAGGGTTCGAGATGTCCAGTGTTCAGGTGAGTGATGGGTGCATGAGTGCAGAGGTAAGTGTGTTTGGTGTGTGTAAAGTGTTTAATAAGTTTTACTTACCTTTACTTACTAATGCAGGCTTCCTTCCTTCAGGTCTCGTGAGTCCCTCATCTCACCGGCACAGAAAGCAGAATGGCCGCGAGCTGTCAAAAGTTGCAGCATTCTGCTTTCTGTTCTGGAGAGATTTCTAATTGAGTCTGTGGAGAAGGACTCAAGTTAGAAGTCAGATTGTCAGTGTTTGACAGCTTCACAGAGCTGTCAAATGCTGATATTTCATCTGTCAAAAGCTCTTGACAGATGAAATGTCAATCCCTGACGTCACCTGTAACCGGGTGTCCCTTAATTGGCCTGCTGAGCCCGCTGGGCGGGCTCAACAAGGTCAATCAAGGGAAAATCGTGTGGGTTGGCCACAAATCAATGGAGGCGGGACTACAACCCAAAAAGTGGGAGTCCCGCCTCCATCACGTCCCCATTGACAAAATCCAGCCCATTAACCCTGTTTCTCTCTCCACAGATGCCGCCTGACCTGCTGAGTGTTTCCAGCATTTTCTGGTTGTATTACAGGTTAGGAGGGTTCACTTTGTAGCATGTATACTTGGGCCAGGTATTTGTCAAAGAAAGTTATTCTGTAGACTTATCTTAACAGCCTTTTTCAAATCAGTCATCTTTCTGGGTTGTATCCAGGGGTGGACTAGCCATATGAGAAATTGGGAGGTTTCCCAAGAATCACCGTGAATGATTCCACAGTCAGTCCGCCCCTCTCTGTATCCCAAACCTTTGGGTCAGTCAGACAGCCTTAGCTCTCTGTAATCCTCTGCCAGGTTTGCTATGCCGGCCACTTTTAAGGAAGGTGCCATTCTATCACACATGGCACTGCCCTATCAGTGTGACCTGTGCTGCATCACTGAAGCACACGCTCAACAGGCTCCAATTTCTTCAGGATTTTATAGCACAAACCCCTGCCCTACGCTTCCATGCACAAGCGCAGCAGTGTAAATGGCTACTCAAGACAAGCTGCTCAGCTGCTTAATAGGTGTGAACACTTCAATGCCCAGCCTTCTATGTGGGCATGAGCTTGCAAAATTTGCACAGGATGAGAAAACAAATAGTAATACTGGGAGCTAATGGGCAGGCAAGTCTTCTCCAGAAAACTATTAGAAGCACAGCTAGCTCCTGATTAGCACAGCTACAGTCATTTCCAGGCTGTAGTTTTTTTTGTTATTAATTGTATAAGAAGGAACCTCGCCCACTCCCCTTCCCTCAATCCCCTCCAATAAAGTCCTGCATTCACTCGTTTCAGAAGAGTGGACAAGCTGGGGCGGCACAGGACAAGGGAATTCCTTTGCAATGTGTCCACTTGGTATCATCGAAGGCGATAGTATATACGTGCCCGTGGTTTGTTTATAGCACTACTGTGGATTGCTTTAATCCCCATCCTTAAAGAACAGTCGCTCAAATACAGCAGCAAAGACTGAGAAAAAGCTAGCCGAGGTTAGTCTATAAACAAGGAGTTCTTATCACCTACGATTATCGGAAAAGCAGTTAAAAAGAAAGTAATTGCTTAGATTTACATGAGGGTGAGTACACACCATGCCGAGTGCTCACTGCTACACTAAATGTTCCCTTTATTTTAAATGTAATTAGCTTGAGAAAAAGCATTGAGATAATGTTTGAAATAGCAGAGATAAAACAAGTCAATTTTTTCTCAATTTCTACCAGTTACTCACTATTTCTGTTTTATATATAAATGTTGCTCTGGTGTTAAATCATCCTTTTTACAGTGTCACCTTTGTTTATCTACTTTTTTTTTGCATGTAATGTAGCTCATGCTGCATGCTATTCACCAACATGTAGCAGGACAAATGGTTTCTTTCTATTTGTTTATCTATCACTATATTCCTATGCCTACTGATCAGCTCTGAACACAACGGATACATCGTTTTATAAATACAAAATACAGCAGCATTGTATCGCGAAGCAATGATGCTTCAGTGAAAGCAGAATTAAAAATGGTGGCCGGAGCAACACAATGTGGCTTTATTTCAGTGGAGGGAGAGGGGATTATCTGGTCTTTATCACATTGCTGCTTGTGGCACCTTGCTGTGTGCAAATTGGCTGTCGCGTTTCTTACGTTCTGACAGTGACTACACTTCAAAAGTACTTAATTGGCTGTAAAGCGCTTTGGGATGTCCTGAGGTTGTGAAAGGCACGATACAAATGCAAGTTCTTTCTTTCTGTTGAATTCAAGACTTCTACTCCAACTCATTCTTTCCCAGGACCTTAAGGCTGTGGAACTTTTTATCTTCATTAGTCTTTCCTTCCTCCGACAGTTTACATGGTTTAAAATCCAATGTTGGTGTCCCCTAATCACGACTTCCTAATTAATCTATTTTTCTCTATTCAACTTGCTGGTGCCCTGTATTTGAGACATGGGCCTAAAAATTTGGTTGCTTTGCGCCTCCTGTTAGCGCCCTAAGAGGCACAAAGCAACTCGCTCCTGGGTGCGGCGCCGCCAACGCCTCCCGCGAAATTCAGCGGGATGTTAGCGGCGACGGTAACCGTTAGCGCCCCGCAGCGCTGCACCACCAGCGATTATGTCATCGCCGTGCGTAGCGCCCCGCTCGCACCCCGGCCACGATCTTTGGTAGTGCCTCCGACTTACCGCCGGATGCTATATCCGACGGGGTCAGGGGGGCTTACCTGCAGCCGGGGCGGCGCAAATTAAAGGGGAGGTGCCAGGCAGCCATTTTTGTTGCTGGCCGCCTGCCAGCACCTGCCCCCTCTGCCACGCCCGGCCTGTTCAACAACCTCCCCCCGCCCCTGCGGAGTGCCAGCCGCGTTCCGTGAGCCCGGCACTTCTCTTGAGTGCTAGGCTCTTTGCCGGCAATCCGATCCCTGGTGGCCCAGCTGGGCCCCGGGTCACACTGCGCTGGGCCCCTCCCCTTTAATAAGGGGAGGAAGGCCTGCAGTACCGCGGCACGTAGCGCTGTGGTATTCACTCGCAGCACCCCAAGAGGGAGGCGGGGTGCTTCCAGTAGCGGCCCGCCTCCCTCTTGGGGCGCTACCGGTGAATTTCGGCCGCGGGAATGCTAATTTTTTTGGGGCACTAAACGTAGCGCCCTGGCGAAGTTAGCGCCCCAAAGGGGGGGCGACTCAATTTTTCCCCCATGGTCTTTCATCTAGGTTTCTTAATGAAAAAGATATATGCTGGGAATTTCCTCAGAGGTTGTCCATATCAGCCGGCGCAACTTCAGCGTAAATCCCAGATAAGCCATGTAATTGGGATTTCCAGCGATCTTCTGCCAAAGGCCAATCGTGAGAACCCTAAGGAAATTCCTGCCGATGACCTACGATTTTGTGATACAACTTTTTATGCAATTTCACTCCTCAAATGACACAAAACATCATTAAAGTAAAATGACTGGACAAAATATCTAAATTGTTAGCAGGTATTGAATCTGTACAAGTCAAAAGCTAAAGGGCCAATTTTAACCCTACTGACCCCACAGCAAACCAGACCAGCAGGCAGTTAAACTTGGCCAGGTGATTTACCTGCTGACGTCTCACATGGATTCTTCAATTTTAACTTGCTCTTCTGAGTAAGGGGAAAGGACTCACCTGGGCCTGAAGCCAATGGGGTCTTTCTTTAAATATGTAGATTGGGGCCACATGACATCATCGGGCCCAACTGCAATTTTATCTGTGGCCTGAGCAGAAAGCTGTTGTAGTTTTTCAGCCAAGTGAAGACAGCAGGAAGGGGTTCTGGAACAGGAAGAGGCCCAAACAGGTAGTTTTTTTAACTTTCCTGTGGGGCCAGGAGGAGCAGGAGTTTAGGCCTCACTACCCTGTTTCCTCCCACAAGACTCTCCCGAAATCCCATCCCTGCGACTTACCTGAGCACTTGCGAATGCTGGAGACACTCAGCAGGTTAGGCAGCATCCGTGGAGATGTAGCAGATTTTGACCAGGTGCAGAGGCAGGGGTAAGGGGTAGGGGGTAGGGGGTAGTGGGGAGGGGGAGGGGAGGAAAGAGCAAAAGGGACGGTCTGTGATAGGGTGGAAGGCAGGAGTGGTTAAATGTTGCAAATGAGGATGGCAGAATCATCAACAGCCGCCGTCTGAAAAAATAGGGGCAGAGGTTATGGTCTGAAATTGTTGAACTTGATGTTGAGTCCAGAAGGCTGTAAAGTGCCTAATCGAAAGATGAGGTGCTATTCCTCGAGCTTACGTTGAGCTTCGTTGGAACACCGTAAGAGGTCGAGAACAGAGAGGTCAGAGTGGGAGTGGAACTGAGAATTAAAGCGACAGGCGACCGGAAGCTTGGGGTCACTCTTTTGGACTGAATGGAGGTGATCCGCAAAACGATCACCCAATCTGCGTTTGGTCTCCCCAATGTGGAGGAGACCGCATCGTGAGCAGTGAATACAGTATACTAAATTGCAAGAAGTACAAGTTGTTGTGTATGTACCTTTAAGAGAATAACTGGTCTCAGACTGCAGTACCGGCAGTGACCACCCCTGTATAAAAGGCGCTAGAGAGCCTCGGTTGTTTAGTTTCGTTATGGACTTCCACCAGTAAACATTTGTTTGTTTTCACTCCTGCTAGTCCGTGTCTAAATCATTCACGGACTTAACACTGGCGACGAGGAAGAAACGTACTTACCTGAAACTCGGCAGCAGCTCCGACGACGTTGTTGAAGGTCGGAGCCAGAAGAAAGAAAAAAAAAAAAAATAGAGTCCATTGGAATTCGAGAAACGGGCGTCGGCCGTCAATCATCGGGTTCAAGGCTTTGCAGGAGCGACTTTCCAGAGCCAGGCTGGGTTCCTCGGTCCGTGGTTTCCCAGCTAATCAGGCTGGTGGCAGGTAGTGCTCTGATCCTTCCTGGGCTGCGGCGGGCTGAAGCTCGATCGGGTGGCCTTTCAACGGGGCCGGGCAGCGAGTCGGGAAGCAGAGAGAGAGAGAGAGGGTGGAGCACACAAGGCGCGGCCAGTGTTTCGAAGCTGGGCAGCGTTCGGACCTCAGAAGAGGGAGGGAAGTGTCCCAGAGGGTCTGCTCCACGACGGGAAAATAATAAAAGAAAAAGAATACGCGCAAGAAACCGTGGAAAGCAGCGCTAACAACAGCGGGGAAGAAGGCAAAGCGCGGGAGGCGCCATTTTGTTAAATCGGAGAAGAAGGCAAAGCGCGAGAGGCGCCATTTTAGATTTGCAAGATGCCGAAGTCTGGCTTTATCACTGCTTTTGATAATACATTAGAGGACTGGACCACGTATGTGGAAAGAGTCGAGGTATATTTCGAGGCAAATGAAATAGCGGAGGGGAAAAAGGCATCAATATTGCTAAACGTAATGGGCGCTAGAACGTACGGCCTATTGCGGGATCTGATTACTCCAGCCAAACCGAAGGCGAAGAGTTTTAACGAAATTGTTGCTGTTCTACAGGAGCACTTAAACCCTGCACCGCTGTTGATAGCAGAAAGATTTAAATTCCACAGGAGAACTCAGCACAAAGATGAGAGCAATGCTGAGTATCTTACGGAACTACGCAAGCTATCAAAGCACTGCCAGTTCGGAGCAGGACTGGCAGATACCCTACGGGACAAATTTGTCTGTGGACTCCTGAGTGAAGGAACACAGAAGAAGTTACTCGCAGAAAAAGAGCTGACGCTAGATAAGGCTTTCAGCGTGGCAGTATCGTATGAAGCAGCAGCCAGGGGAGCTGCAGAAATTCAACAAAAAGCACAGGAATACGGCACCCACGAAATGACACGGGGATTTGCAAAATGTTATCGCTGCGGCAGAACTAACCATGACCAGAAGGACTGCTGGTCCAAAGACAAAATATGCAGACAATGCGGGAAGATTGGACACATTGCACGAGTTTGTAGGTCTGGGAAGAAGACCAGCGACAACAAAAAGGCTACTAAGGAACCGTACAGGAAAGTACAAAAGATGACGGACAGTAGTTCCAAAGACCAGATGAGCGATAGTGAATCCGGAAACAGGAGACTAAGCTGTCTCAAACTTCACAATGTAATCGCAAAAGAGGATCACCGAACCATTTGGGTCACTCTCACGATAGCAGGGTCCCAAGTTAAAATGGAATTGGATACAGGATCAGCGCTAACCGTCATGAATTGACGAGACTACGAGCGGCTATTTTCACACATACCCTTGAGAGAGACATCCATCGTCTTGACGATGTATACGGGGCAAAAAGTATACCCCAGAGGAAAAATAAGGGTGCCTGTCGAATACAATGGCAAGAAAATACAGAAATTGTATCTCTACATACTGCCAAATGGTGGACCACCGTTATTGGGACGGGAATGGATCAGGAAGATAAATTTAGATTGGCATTCCATTCATGCAATGACGGTGGATGGTAAAAAGGATGAAGACGTCACTCCTGGACGATTGTCAACAATCTTAGCTAACGCCAAAGAGGTATTTCAACAAGAACTGGGCACCCTTAAAGGCGTAACCGCCTTGTTAAAAATAGAAGAGAATGCAGTTCCCAAGTTTTTCAAAGCGAGACCGGTACCATATGCAATTCGCCCAGCCGTCGAGGCAGAGCTGGAGAATCTGGAGAAGGCGGGCGTGTTGTCTAAGGTCGACTGGAGCGAGTGGGCGACACCCATCGTTCCTGTCATGAAGAAAACGTTAAGCAATAAGTCCGGAGAGCCAAGGAAGATTCGCATCTGTGGGGATTTCAAGGTGACGGTGAACCCTGTCCTTCACACAGTACAATATCCTCTTCCAAGGATAGAAGACATCTTCGCCTCACTGTCTGGAGGGAAGCGTTTTACAAAAATTGACCTAACACAAGCATATTTGCAGATGGAGGTTGAAGAGTCCTCTAGGAAGTATCTCACGATAAACACTCACAAAGGTCTTTACCAGTATCATCGATTGGTATTCGGAGTAGCATCGGCTCCGGCGATATGGCAAAGAGCGATGGAACAAGTCCTGCAAGGGATTCCGGAGACCCAGTGTTACTTGGACGACATCCTTGTAACAGGTGAAGATGACAGTGAACACCTTAACAACCTAGAACAGGTGCTCACTAGACTACGGGAACATGGGCTGCGAGCCAACCGCCCCAAGTGCGAATTTTTTAAGAAACAGATATCGTATTGTGGCCACGTGATTGATGAAGAGGGGTTACATAAGTCCCCTGACAAAATTGAAGCGGTTGTTAAGGCCCCAGCGCCTGAAAATGTGTCGCAACTGAGGTCATTCCTCGGGTTGGTGAATTACTATCATAAGTTTTTGCCGAATTTGTCGACAATTCTGCACGCACTGAACGCCCTGCTACGAACGGGGGTAGTATGGAAATGGAGCGATGATTGTAAGCGTGCTTTTCAGAAGAGTAAGGACTTAATCACTTCGAAGGAAGTATTGGCTCACTACAACCCAGCACTGCCAATCAGGCTGGCGTGTGATGCGTCTCCCTACGGCATTGGGGCGGTACTGTCACATAAATTCCTTGATGGTTTGGAGAGGCCGATAGCTTTTGTGTCACGCTCGTTAACTTCTGCCGAGCGTAACTACGCCCAGATTGACAGAGAGGCCCTCAGCCTAGTGTGGGGGGTGAAGAAGTTCAATCACTATCTGCACGGTCAAAAATGTACTCTACTAACCGATCATCAACCTCTTGTCTCCATTTTCAACCCTCAGAAGGGCGTACCGATAATGACAGCACAACGGCTGCAGAGATGGTCCCTTTTCCTCGGGGCACACCAATATGACATCGAGTACAAAGGAACTAAACAGCATGGAAATGCTGATGGATTGTCACGTCTACCGTTGCCGACGGTGGAAGAAGAAGACCTTGCAGTGGATCCAATGGAGTTATTCCACTCGACCATAGTCGAATGTCTCCCTGTGACGAATGCAAACATAGAAAGGGAAACACGGAATGACCCGACACTATCACGGGTCTATGATTTAACCATGAAGGAATGGCCAGCACATGGCGAACCACTGCTGCCAGCATTCTCGCCGAGAAGAGAACAGCTGTCAGTGTGCAGAGGAACCTTGATGTGTGGATCCAGAGTAGTAATTCCACCTAAGTTGACAGATAGAGTGCTCAATGAGCTTCATGAGGGTCATCTGGGTGGGGTAAAAATGAAGAGCTTAGCCAGAGCGTTTGTGTGGCGGCCGGGAATCGATAGAGAAATCGAAGAGATGACCAAGAGCTGTGCAGGATGCCAGAAGGTCCAAAACGCCCCACCACAAGCTCCTCTGCATCCATGGGAGTGGCCCTCATCTCCATGGCAAAGGGTGCACATTGATTTTGCTGGTCCCTTCATGGACTCGATGTTTTTAATTGCGGTGGATGCACATTCAAAGTGGCCAGAGGTAATAAAAATGTCCTCAACCACCACGGAAAAAACTATCACAGTTTTACGAACCATATTCGCCAGGAATGGGCTGCCTGAACAGATTTGCTCTGACAATGGACCACAGTTTGTGTCTGAAGAGTTCCGGAGGTTCTTAAAGAACAATGGTGTTAAGCATTACACATCTGCTCCATATCATCCAGCCACTAATGGATTGGCCGAGAGGTTTGTCCAAACATTCAAGAAGGCTATCAAGGCAATGTGTAATGAAGATATACCCCTACAACACAAGGTGGACAACTTCTTGTTTGCCTACCGGAATGCGACACATGCAGTTACCAACCAAACTTCAGCCATGATGTTCTTCAATCGAAGACTACGATGCCACTTGGATTTGGTTAAGCCAAACGTCCGAAGAGTTGTGGAGAACAGGCAGTTTCAGAATATGAATGAAAGGCCGACCAGGAGTTTTAAGATAGGTCAACCAGTTTTGGCCCGGGACTACCGCACTGAGAAATGGCAGCCAGGAACGATTTGTACACGACAAGGACCTCTCATGTATACCGTGGACGTTGGGGAGAGCATTGTAAGACGCCATGCTGACCAGATTCTAGAGTCACTGGAAAACGTCAACTCCACACCACGATCTGATACACCTGGTAATGAAATCGACGTTCCAATTGCAGCTACCGCAGAACCGGTAATATTGGAAGCAGATGAACCAAACAACGACATTGATTCCGACTCAACATTGCCAGAAGAACCTGTTACCCCAAAGTGGCGTTATCCAGACAGAATCAGGAAGCCTCCTCAAAGACTGAACTTATAATTGCTTAAACTTAACCACTGTATCTAGCAACAGTAATTGTGATTGTAATTAGTTATCATTTAGTTGTTAAATGAATGTTATGTACTGTTTATCTAAAAGGGGAGGAATTGTTGTGTATGTACCTTTAAGAGAATAACTGGTCTCAGACTGCAGTACCGGCAGTGACCACCCCTGTATAAAAGGCGCTAGAGAGCCTCAGTTGTTTAGTTTCGTTATGGACTTCCACCAGTAAACATTTGTTTGTTTTCACTCCTGCTAGTCCGTGTCTAAATCATTCATGGACTTAACACAAGTAAATCGCTGTTTCACCTGGATGGAGTGTTTGGGGCCCTGGACAGTGGGAAGGGAGGTGGTTCTAGCCAGTGGCCTGCTGCTACCCGTAATTCTGCTCCCGCACACCGGCCAGCTGCCTCTTCCCACCCGTTGCAGGCAGGCAGCTGACTGGAGTCATGCAATCAGACTCGAATGTTAAAAGCCTGGGCCTCATGCTACTGAGGCCGACAGGGGAGGGTGCGGGGGCGGGGCCTGGGGCGGACGGGGGGCTTCTCCCCCACCTATTCCATTTTCACTCCAGGTTAAAATCGGCACTTACCTTTCAGTTTGGAGAATCTAACCATTCTATGCAACTTTTATCTTCTCCTCTCTCATTCTGGGTCACTTGAACAGCTCTCAGATTTCCTTTTATCTAATAGGCTGACTTATATCAAAGATCTTCCCCACATACTTAAATGCCAATAAAAAAATGTCCCACAGGAGGATACTGGTAAAGCAAGATTCTCTTCAGTCATCTTGTAAGAGTATTTGACAATAAAGTGCTTTGGTCAACATCCCTCACCTGTATTCTTTTTGCTGTTGTAAAAACCAAGGAAGAAAACAGGAAGCAGTCTATTGGAAAAAAGGCAAGCCAGTCAGAATGACCCATCAAATTACCCAATGGGAGGAACTGAGGAGAATATAAATAGGAGAGGCAGCATTTAGAAAGCCCCAAAGACCAAGTGTAGCTACATTAAAGAGTGAGTTTCACAAAGGGTATCCTATTTAAAAATCAATGGTTATAATTATGACTAACTTTTGATATCCTTTATTAAATCTGCAACTTGCACGAGTTAAAGCAACCTGAAAGCATTGGTAATGAGCTGTTTCATTTATGGCCAATCTTCTGCAGGCCACATAATCTGCTTCTGGAACAACACACATGATTGCCAAAATTAGACCATGTGGTATGTGAATGATTTGAGAATCAAGGTGGTCCTTTAGTCCAACTGTTTGTTTCTGTTGGGTGAGTTCCATCATTTTGGCCAGATTACTGAATCAAATGAGCCCTCCAAGCAAAATGACAGATACAAACCAGCTTGTCGAATGCTGGGGATACACAGTCACTTCTGAGCAATGAATCACACAGTGGCACTGTACACCCCAAACTGTCTTATCATCCGTTTCTTTTTTTGACAATAAAGGCACTCAGAAGGCACTTTAACAAGGAGGTGCTGTCCACATTGCTGATGGAAAACTGGATCACTGCACAGCACACCAGCAGATAGGTTACAGAACTTAAGAAAAACTGTGCATTCCATCTGATCAGTGTCACCATCTGTTTCCACAAGTACTTGATGCTGCCACTCAGCACAAACTGCCAAATCTCCTGCATTAGTGCCCTTCCTTGTGATGAGCAAATAGACTGCAGCTACAAATTTTTTTTTAAAGAAAATCTATGTAAGTCTGTTAAGTCCTAGAATAATTGGCACAGCCTCTGGTGCAATTAGCTGTGAGGGAGCTAACATCTGTATTTGTTTTCTGTCGCACCATTAATATAACTTACCCATTGTATAACCACGTTAGTCTTTCATGTTTCATTTAGAAAGCAGCAGTGGTTTTTCTTATTTATCTGCTGCACTAAAACAATCAGGGGTTCTGCTGGAATACAGTTTGATTAATCTGCCTAGACAGCAATTAACCATGGCTTTAATTTCTTGGGCAATCTAACACTAATGCTGACATCTTCATCTCTTTCTTTCTGGGCTAATTGGGTTAGGTTTGGCGTACACAGCAAGAATGTTAACAAAGCTGAAGCAAAGCATTTTGGCTGTTCAGCTGAAGGAAACTCAAACCGTTCATTGACATTCGGTACAGGGGGAGGGAAAAGCCTTGGACTGGGTGGTGACTTGGTTTGTGTCCTAAGATGCCTCAGCACTACTCGCTCCTGTAACCTCAAAGCCTGGTTCAGTTTCAACTCTAATTTTGACATTGAGAGTAAAAACTATAGGAATTTGAGCTGAGATTTGATTGTTTAGACTTAAAGTTGAATTCTCTGGGTATCCCCAAAACAGAGTTTGAATGTAACATTTCACAGGCCAACATTAATCTAAATATCAGTTTGAACTACTAAGTGCTTATGAAAGAATGATAACGGCATTTCACATCGTCAGTGTGATATGACACAAGTTTCTATTTTCCCCTTTCCTCAGTGATTCATAACACAATGAGTTTACAATCTGAGCCAGACCACCAAGGTGAGACACTTTCCCCAGGGAAGGGAACAGAAATTTGAAGACATCCATCCCCATCATTTTTGTGCATTTCCTGGAGGTTGGTTCAAGAAGACCAATGACAGATCCCTGGGAATTGTTCACTTGAACCTCCCTCTCGGTCAGAAACCTAAGGAGTGGAAGAAAATCATTCGTAAAGTGGGAATAGGAGAAAGTAAACGGAATGAAATTTTACACTGCAGAGGCAGAGAAATAGGAAATGTCTCATCATGCCTGCAGGATGCTATGATAAATATCTCTACTTAAGAGGCTGTCAATAATCTACCTGTCTTTGTCACTGATGATTTATCCAGTCTTCTTTACTTAAAAAGGTTTTCCATATCACACGACTAGCAATGACGTACCCTATATATCTTTCTATTCACCTGGCTTTGTAAATTTAAAAGCACATATTTGGTGAATGCAATTACACGTCTGCAGTTAGTACACCCCTCACGATGGAGAACTGGGACATTAGCCTTTTGTAGCATGATTTTTCAAATTTGTATGTTGTCATTTTTTTTATATAAGCAGTGTTATTTTTGCAGCAGGAATAAGTACTAATAAAGTTAGCATTGTTTACAGAGATTTGTATTTATTCTAGAATGAAAGCAAATCAAACATATATATATAATTTTTAATGCTCCTATTCCCTGGAGCTGCATAACATGGAGGTAAAAAAAAATAACACTTCTTTGAAATCAAAATACCCAACCAGAGAACTTCTGTTTTATTCCATTCGAGTATGTAATGCTAATCTAGATCATTTCAATTGGATGACCAGAATTAGCTATCCTAATACAAAACCAAACTATTAAAAGATAGAGGGGTTGATTAGGCAATTTGGTGTGGTGGTAACACTGGCACAGATAGAGCGAATGGGGGTGTATTCTCAATTGATCAGGTCTTAGGTCTCATCCAAAGTGCACAGGATGCCATTCTGCACTTAGGCCTCAATTTAAGAACAGCGAATGTCTGCACTTTTTATGCAATCCTACCGTGACAAAACAAAGGATTTTTGTCAAGCATTTCTGTTTATAATGTACAGGAAACTTTCTGGTATCTGGCACGGATGGGACCAAGCTGGAGCCGGTCTATCAACAATGCCGGAGAATCGAGCGCTATAGTTAAAAGATACGGAGATCAGCGCTCTGTCTAAAGCAACAAACCCTGTTGCTTAACAGCTTCAAAACAATCAGCACAGCTTGCAAGCATCTCTGTAGCTTACAAACAGCTTCAGTTAGACGCTTGCACAGCCAGAAATGAGTAAAAAAAAGTAACTAAAAGTAAAAAAAGTTATCTGAACCGACTCCTGAATTTTGCCGGTTAACCGACATTTCCGGTTATTTAGTGGCCGGTTAATCGAAAGTTTCCTGTATTCAGGTATTGGCTTTTTTCTTTCTGCCATAATATATATAGGATTAAAAATTGCAGAAAATGGCCCAGCTTGTGTTGTTACAGTAGCTCCAAAATACAGACATTTGTGCCATAATTCCAGGAGTCCCGCTCTGCCCAGTGGATGTGCAGTCGAGTGGAACTCCCATCTTTCCATGGAACTTGCTATAGACCCCATTAACATAGTCAAGGCAAGGGACCTGTAAGGGTTCGTCAGAGGCACCCGCCATCTCCCTCTGATGCAAGTCGGAGTTGCACACAGCCATTCTGTTTTTTTTAATTCATTCACGGGATGTGGGTGTCGCTGACAAGGCCAGCATTTATTGCCCATCCCTAATTGCCCTTGGTGGTAGTGAAGCTCCTTCCTGAACCGCTCCAGTCCATGTGGTGAAGGCGCTCTCACAGTGCAGTTAGGTTGGGAAACCCTGTGGCCCAAGAAGGGCCAAAGATAAATTAAACTCATTTTCTTTTCAGCTCCTGAGAACGCTCGGGGCAATGATTTATAAGGTAATTAATCTTATTTGAAGGAGTGTACATTTCCTCCAAGATCAATTAGCTTACTCTTGCTACCTTTTGAGGACCTCTCCTGAGGCCTCAACAGAACTCACACTAGCTTTGAGCTAATGAGTGTACCATTGAGCCTTTTAAGGGCTTATCATAGAATCGAATCTTACAGCAGAGAAAGAGGTCATTTGGCCCAATGTGCCTGTGCCAGCTCTTTGATAGAGCTATCCAATTAGCTATCCAGAGGAAATCTGGGCTGGTTGCTTTACAGGAGCACACTTTGACACGTTTGATTTTCCAATGTTTGCTATGCCCAGGTGACACAACGGGTTGGATTTTGATACTGGAGGCGTGTAGGAGGCAGGACTACAATTTTTGGGGTTGTAGTCCCGCCTCCATTGAGTTGTGGCCAACCCACTCAATTTTCACTTGATTGACCTTGTTGAGCCCACCCAGCGGGCTCAGCAGGCCAATTAAGGGCCACCCGACAACAGGTGACGTCACAGATTGACATTTCATCTGTCAAGAGCTTTTGACAGATGAAATATCAGCGTTTGACAGCTCTTTGAAGCTGTCAAATACTGACAATCTGTACACTAAGTTAATTCCTTCCTCTCAGGCTGATTTAGCGATCTCTCCAGACCAGAAAGCTGAATGCTGCAACTTTTGACAGCTCGCGGCCATTCTGCTTTCTGTGCCGGTGAGATGAGGGACTCCTGAGACCTGAAGGAAGGAAGGCTGTAAAGGTAAGTAAAGGTAAGTAAAACTTCTTTAAACACTTTACACACACCAAACACACTTACCTCTGCACTCATGCACCCATCACTCACCTGAACACCGGACATCTCGAACCCTCCAAGCCCTTCAGCCCGACGGTCCGCCTCGCTAACTTAGCGTGGTTTGGAGCCGTCGGGAAGCCCACACTTCAGGAATAAAAATAGGGATTATGCCAAAAACTGCCTGTTAACTACCTGTTAACAGGCAGTTAATTGGCACTAATCCCCTTCCCGCCTTGGGGAGGCTGCTCCCAGCACAGGTCGGGTATCCGCCTCCTTTGAAACTGGCATGGAGGCGGGTTGGGGGTGGGATGGGTTCGTGCCCCCCGATTTTGAGATTTTAACCCCCCACACGCCTCCAATCCCGCCTCCACGGCCCAATGAAAATCCTGCCCAACGTATCTGAGAATGGGCCCAGGATAATCTGCCCTGTAGAGTCCAATCCCAAATGTTAGCACCATTTAGTATGTTAAGTTAAAAATGCATTATTTTAATATTCACATGCAATAAGGTTTATTTTATTTACTTAGTCATCTTCAGTCTGCCCGCCAACACAGTACAGAAAAAAATATCAAGCCAGCTGCTTGGATTGCCTCACTGTTAGCTATATTCCTGGGGCGGTGTCAGCCTTGGCTCAGTGGTAGCACTGTTGCCTCTGAGTCGAGAAGTTTGTGGATTCAAGTCCCACTCAAGGACCTGCGCACGCAATCTAAGCTGACACTCCTGTGCAGCACTGATGGAGTCTTTTGGATGAGGCGTTAAACCAGGGGGAATGTAAAAATCCCATGGCACCATTGGAACAAGAGCAGCAGCATTCTCCCTGGTGCCCTAGTCAATATTGACCCCTCAACCAACATCACTAAAAAACACAGATTACCTGATTATCATCAATATTATCACATTGCTGTTTGTGGGACCTTGCTGTGCTTACATTTGCTGTTGCATTTTCCTACAAACAGTGACAACATTTTAAAAGTACTGTGAAAATGATGCTTCACACCCATTCCTTATTCATCATCTATCAGGCATCGCACTTATCATCATGTTTTAGTGTCACACATTCTTAAATGCAAATTTCTTGCAGCTCATTTCAAATTCAGAAAACAGAGCTAAATCAGAATTTTGGAGAGAGAAGAGAAGAGAGAAAAAGAGAAAGGATGGCTAGAGCACCCATGCCTTATTGCGTTTATAAAGAATATTTAGTGACTATTTACATAAAGATTTTTTTTATCAATGGCTATCTGAAGCGCGTCACTCCTCAGGCTGTAATAATATTATCAAGTGATTATTTTTTACATCAGAGAGGCTGGCATAGATGATTGGTCAGATTGACAGACAGGGTTAGCTGATTACAGTATGTGTACTTTTTATGTTTATAATGTGACTTCATAAACTTCAATTGTTTATCTGAAGATTTATTTTATGCAGTAGCCTTGGGTAAAGAAAACATTATTTATTTTCCAGGAGCCAATCAAAAAATGTTTGCTTCACTGTCTCTGGGTGGAAGGGTTAAAGATGCTGTTCATGTAGACCACGGAATTAATATGATGTGCCCTCATACTCACATGAGTGCCATCTACAATACCTTACACTTCAAGGAACCTTCCCTATCCAGTTGAAACCCCCCCCCCACCCTGCCGCCACCCGCCCCTCCCCCACCCCCACCATCCACAGGGAGTGATGAAAGTGTAGTCCCTTACAAATGGAGCACTTGTCAACTTCTTTACAAAATATTGCCTTGCAGACTGCCTGGTGTAGCAGATGTCCTCTGGGACGACTTGAAGGATCCAGTGGCATGAAATATTAATGATATAGTAACCTTGGCTTCTCTGGAACAGGGTCATCTCTGTTCCAGATGTTGCCTGAAGGACATCCTGCAGCAGATGGTAGAACTCTGTGACTGCCAGGCTTGTGAAGCAGAGATGGCAAAGAAAGGTCTCCTCTGACATGTGCAGGTATGTGTGAAGATGTCTATAAATGTGGATTCTAAGGTGGTATCCAAAACGGCTTGAGTGTCATTGCACCAGTACTCATTGGTCCCTTAGGAACACCTCTTCCTTATCTAAAACATACAACATATTTGGAGCCCCCAAAGGGATACCTAATCTCACCACTTTGCTGCAATTTAAATGAAGGAAATTATTGGCCAAAATAAACCCCCAAAATGTAAAAATGGTAGACTGCGCAGGAAAACCATGGAGCGTGGAGCAAAGTGCCTCAAAATATAATCTAAAACACACAAAAAAAAACCAATTTTACCAGCAACTAAAACTGTCGTCTACTTTTAAGAAGCCTACATGAACAGGCCAAGTTCCAGCTCTCCTCATGTGCCATATTATATCAGCAAGCTGTGGAGCCTAACCTGAAGATGTGAGATTCGATGTAGGACAGGTTTTAAATGATTCTATTTAAATCAGATCTGCACATGCCTACAGTATGGGCTCGCTTTCATTACCCCCGCCCCCCCCCCGCCTCCCACCCCGCCACACCACCCCCTCAAATCAGCCACTGCAAAGTGCTCCGACCACCAACAAGGCCCTGCTCTATAGTAGAGATCCACTCCTGTGTCATAATTTTAACCTCCCAATTTGGAATATTTGCCTGGAATTCGAATTAGTGATTGGGCCCCCGCACCATCCCCGCCCCGACCTCGGGACCACCTCTGCCTCTCCCTCCTCATCTGCCAGATGCAAGTGGTGGTGGAGGGCACAGGTCTCAGCAAACTTTCCTTCTCTCTGCCCATTTTACCACTGCTTCCTTGGGGCATCATAGGGAACATAGGAACAGGGGTAGAATATTCAGCATCTCGAGCCTGTTCCGCCATTCAATGAGATCATGTCGGATCTGCGATCTAACTCCATATACCCGCCTTTGGCCCGTATCCCTTAATACCTTTGGTTAACAAAAAGCTATTAATCTCAGATTTAAAATTAACAATTAATCTAGCATCAATTGCCGTTTGCGGAAGAGAGTTCCAAACTTCTACCAGCCTTTGTGTGTAGAAGTGTTTCCTAATTTCACTCCTGAAAGGTCTGGCTCTAATTTTTAGACTCTGCCCCCTAGTCCTAGAATCCCCAACCAGCAGAAATAGTTTCTCTCTATCTACCCTATCTGATCCCCTTAATATCCTGAAAACTTTGATCAGATCACCCTTAACCTTCTAAATTCTAGGGAATACAACTCAAATTTGTGTACTCTCTCCTCGTAACTTAACCCTTGAAGTCCGGGTAGCATTCTGGTAAACCTACACTGCACTCCCTCCAAGGCCAATATATCCTTCCTAAGGTGTGGTGCCCAGAACTGCTCACAGTACTCCAGGTGTGGTCTGACCAGGGTTTTGTACAGCTGCAGCATAACTTCTACCCCCTTGTACTCTAGTCCTCTAGATATAAAGGCCAGCATTCCATTAGCCTTTTTGATTATTTTCTGTACCTGTTCAAGACATTTTAATGTTTTATGTACCTGGACCCCACAAGTCTCTTTGAACCTCCACTGTTTTTAGCTTTTCACCATTTAGAAAGTACCCTGTTCTATCCTTTTTAGATCCGAAGTGGATGACCTCACATTTGCTTACATTGAAATCCATTTGCCACAGTTTTGCCCATTCACTTAATCTATCAATATCCCTTTGTAATTTTATGCTTTCATCTACACTGCCTACAATGCCGCCTATCTTTGTGTCATCGGCAAATTTGGATATATGACTTTCTATGCCATCATCTAAGTCATTAATAAATACTGTGAATAGTTGAGGCCCCAACTCAGATCCCTGTGGGACACCACTAGTCACATCCTGCCAATTTGAGTACCTATCCATTATCCCTACTCTCTGTCTCCTGCCGCTCAGCCAATTTCCTAACCAGGTCAATAATTTGCCTTCAATTCCATGGGCTTCTACCTTAGTTAACAGCCTCTTATGTGGGACTTTGTCAAATGTCTTCTGGAAGTCCATATAAATAACATCCATAGACATTCCCCCGTCCACTACTTTAGTCACCGCTTCAAAAAATTCAATCAGGTTTGTCAGGCATGACCTACCTTTCACAAATCCATGCTGGCTCTCTCTGATCAACTGAAAATTTCCGAGGTGTTCAGTCACCCTATCCTTAATTATAGACTCTAGCAATTTCTCGACAACAGATGTTAGGCTAACTGGTCTATAATTCCCTGGTTTTCCTCTCTCGCCATTCTTAAAAAGCAGAGTGACGTCCACAATTTTCAAATTAAAGGGACAGTTCCTGAATCAAGAGAACTTTGGAAGATTATAGTTAGGGCATCTGCAATGTGCTCACCTATTTCCTTTAAAGGTGAAAGGTGGCGGTGGGCAGTGGGCTCCAGGATGTGGTTGTAACTGCCCTGCGTGTCCGCATGGAGGAGAGAGCTTCGTAGCGGCCTCCATTCTGACCCGATGACTTACCTGTTGAAAGCCCCCATCATCACAGAAGTCTTCAGTGAGTCTTAGCAACTGATCTTTAGGGTGCTTCTGTCACTTTAAGGTCCCTCACTCAAACTTTTGGTGCTGCAACAGCACTCCTGCTGTAGAACCAGCAGAGTTTTATCCTATGCACTGGCAGCGACAGACAGAGTGGGAAGAGGTGCGGACTAGGGTGAACAGGGACTAGAGGGCAGGGGATTGGGACTTGGGGATATCCAGAAACAGCTAAGCACACTGGATTACTTAGGATTACATAGGATATACGGCACAGAAACAGGCCATTCGGCCCAACCAGTCCCTGCCGGCGTTTATGCTCCACACGAAACTCCTCCCGTCTTTCCTCATCTAAATCTATCAGCATAACCCTCTATTCCCTTTTCACTCATATGCTTGTGTAGCCTCTCCTTAAATGCATTTATACTATTCGCTTCAACCACTCCCTGTGGTAGCGAGTTCCACATTCTCACCACTCTCTGGGTAAAGAAGTTTCTTCTGAATTCCCTATTGGATTTCTTGGTGACTATCTTATATTGATGGCCTCTAGTTATGCTCTTCCCCACAAGTGGAAACATTCTCTCTGTATCCACCCTATCAACATTTTTCATAACTTTAAAGACTTCGTCACCCCTCAGCTTTCTTTTTTCAAGAGAAAAGAAACCCAGCCTGTTCATCCTTTCCTGATACGTATACCCTCGCGTTTCTCGGATACAGCAAAGGCTATGGGCCCCGACAACATCCTGGCTGTAGTGCTGAACACTTGTGTTCCAGAACTAGCTTCACCTCTAGCCAAGCTGCAGTACAGCTGCAACACTGGCATCTACCCAACAAAGCGGAAAATTGCCCAGGTACGTCCGGTCCACAAAAAGCAGGACAAATTCAATCCACCCAATTACTGTACCATCAGCCTATACTCAATTATCAGCAAATGATAAGTGTCATCGACAGTGTTATCAAGCAGTACTTACTCTAACCACCTCCGTTTGACATTCAAATGGCATTATCATTGTCAAATCCCCCACCATCAACATCCTGGGGAGACACCATTGACCAGAAACTTAACAGGACTAACCACATAAATACTGTGGCTACAAGTGCAGGTCAGAGGCTGGGTATTCTGTAGTGAGTTATTCACCTCCTGACTTCCCAAAGCCTTCCCACCACCTACAAGGCACAAGTAAGGAGTGTGAGGGAATGCTCTCCACTTGCCTGGATGAGTGCAGCTCCAACAACACTCAAGAAGTTCAACGTCACCCAGGACAAAGCAGTCCGCTTGATCGGCATCCCATCCACCACCTTAAACATTCCCTCTCTCCACCACTGGTGCCCCATGGCTGCAGTGTGTACCATCTACAAGATGCACAGCACCAACTCGCCAAGGCTTCTTCAACAGCACCTCCCAAACCCGTGACCTCTACCACCTAGAAGGACAAGGGCAGCAGATGCATGGGAACACCACCACCTCCAAGTTCCCCTCCAAGTCACACACCATCCTGATTTGGACATATATCGCTGCTCCTTCATCATCGCTGGGTCAAAGTAAATGCCCCAAACACCGAGACCACTGACCTTTGTGCAATCTCTCCGTTTAGTTCAGGTCGGTCTGTGCCAGCTGGTTTTGACATGTGAAATCCAAGTACAGATTGGCTCTGATTTAAGCTCCAACTTCAGAGTTGTCAACTTCACACGGAACCCAAGTTCAAACCAGAGTCCACGGAGATAGGGAGAGAGAGATGGGTCGAAGGGATAATTACAGTCCTAACCCTTTTGGGCTATCCCAGATCAGACGTATTCCCCAGACGTTCACCCTCAACTTAAGTTAGAGATAGCTGAATTCCATAAGATGCTTAAATGGGTCTAAAGCTCAGGCTATCTCTCCCTAAAGGAAAGGAATGACTGAAGATGTTACCGTCCTCCAGATAGTACTTTTAATAAGTTGAACTAGACTGTAACCTTCTGGATATTATGAGGGTCCGGAATACCCCTCAGAATTCTGCAACTCCATACAAAAGAGTGTACAGAATTTGGGTTCGTGAGTTTATACAGAATTACTCTTTGAGATAATTCTAGAAATGTATTGTTTTATTTAAGAGCCGACATTCAGTTAACAGCTGTTGAATTAGTCGCAACATTAACAATTCAAAATACAATTAGCTTACATTTCGTATTTCTCAGAGATCCTTATTCTCAAATCTTTACTTCATTACATTTCTTATTTCTCAGAGATCCTTATTCTCAAATCTTTACTTTGTTACATTTCTTATTTCTTACTTATTTCTAAATCCAGAATATCCACCAAAATCAATTACTTTAACTTCCCGAGACTCATAGTTAAAGACTTACAGAGATGCCTCTGAAGAGTTGAGAAATGCTTTGCCCATTCAGCGAGTTCTGCCTTTCTGTTGAAAAGGTCTATGTTTTATACTCTTTTTGCATTGGTTTCTTCTTTGAAGTTCTCTGCTGATGTCAGCTAATTGTCTTTATTGATTCTCTCTTTCGAATGCTTTCTATTCTTCCTGTCAATTCAACTATTGCATGCATAATTATGTCTCTACCTTTAGGTGTTCCAAAAACCATCATAAAAACAATGACAGTAGACTTTATTTGATGTCATTCTTTCAAAATGCTTTCATTCAATTCTTAATATCAGCTTTACTGGTTTTTAGCAGACATTGTGGGCTGGATTTTCATTGAGGAGGTGGGTAGGAGGCGGGACTACAACTTTTGGGGTTGTAGTCCCTCCTCCATCGAGATCTAGCAAACCCACGTGATTTTGACATGATTGACCTTGTTGAGCCCGCCCAGCAGACTCATCAGGCCAATTAAGGGCCACGCAGCAACAGATTGAAATTTCATCTGTCAAGACCTTTTGACAGATGAAATATCAGTGTTTGACAGCTGCTTGAAGCTGTCAAACACTGACGATCTGTACTCCAGGTCAATTCCTTCCTCTCAGGATGATTTAGAGATCTCCCTGGAACAGAAAGCAGAGGCTGCAGATTTTGACAGCTGGCGGCCATTCTGCTTTCTGTGCCGGTGAGATGAGGGACTCCCGAGACCTGAAGGAAGGAAGGCTGTAAAGGTAAGTAAAGGTTAGTAGAACTTCTTTAAACACTTTACACAGACCAAACACACTTACCTCTGCACTCATGTACCCATCACTCACCTGAACACCAGACATCTTGACCCCTCCAAGCCCTTCATCCCGACGGCCCGCCTCGCTAACTTGGTGTGGTTTGGAGCCGTCGGAAATCCCACATTTCAACAATGAAAATAGGGATTAGGCTAAAAACTGCCTGTTAACTACCTGTTAACAGGCAGTTAATTGGCACTAATCCCCTTCCTGCCTCAGGGAGGCGGGTCCCAGTGTGGGGCGGGTACCCGCCTCCTTTGAAACTGGCATGGAGGCGGGTTGGGGGCAGGATGGGGTCGGGACCCCCGATTTCAGGATTTTAAACCCCCACACACCTCCAATCCCGACTCCATGGCCCAATGAAAATCCAGCCCTGTGACTCTCCTTACTGCTCCAAGTTCAATACAAACACAATGTAATTGCTTGGTGTATCTATTGAAGTCATATCTTCAAAGTCTTCTTGTTGGTATGGTTTTTACTATGTCTATATTAAAGACACTTTGACCAGAGTGGTTCATGCATTTCTAGCTATCTCAATTGGTTGCATATTTAATCGTGTTTCCTGTCTTCCAAGTTTAACATAAAAACTATTTGACCAGCAGGTGTTTCTTTTACTTGATGTCATCGTTTCAAAGGCACATGGTTCTTTTAATGTTTGTGTTTCTGTTTTACATGTTAGCTCTTAACACTTTGGGGGGAAAATTCAGTTGGTAACGCCACCCGTTAGTGCCTTAAGAGGGTGCTAAGTGGGGCGCATACCAACTAGCGCCTGGGCGCGGCGATATCTGCGCCTCTCGCGAAATTGACCGGACATTTTGCAGCAGCGCTAAACACTACTGCCACGATCTCCTGCGCTGGCAGATCGTGACGTCAGTCAAGTGCGCAACGCCCTGGTAGCGCCCCGGACTGGAAATTGAGTGGCGCCCCCTGCCTTAACGCCTGCCGCTAGCAACGACAGGTTGAGGGGAGTGTTTTGCAGTCAGGAAGGGACTGGGGGAGTGCTATTTAATGGCGACCGCTTCCTGCCTTTTTTTGTTGGTGTCATTTTTGCACCATGCATTCTGAGAGAGAGAGAGAGAGAGACTTCTGGAGAGATTCTACACTGTGTGAAGGAGTTTTGGATACTGAGCAGCACTTTGCAGGTTCATTTTGATTTGCCCTTCCTTGTATCTATTTAGAAGAGACTGTGGGGGCTGCACTCTGAGCTCTTTCCCTGGGTCTCTCCATTGTTCTTTCCAGCAGATTTGATGTACAGGTCTCTCCAGGCCGAGACTCAAGGCTGCAATGAACAGGATGTAAATGAAGACCAAGATAAACTCTCCCCTTTAAGATAAAAACAGAAAATGCTGGAGAAACTCAGCAGGTCAAGCAGCATCTGTGAAGAGAGAAACAGAGTTAACATTTCAGGTCGATAACCATTCATCAGAACTCCCTTTAAAGAATTGGCCGGTGCCAGTGTGTCTGTGTTCCATTGCTGACTGACATCACATGAGCTTCGCCAGCGCTGTGAGTTAGCGCCTCGCTCCTCGGCCTTTGCGCCTTAAGACAGATGTCAAGCGCCTGATTTAGCGCTCCAATCACCTCCAGGGGCGATAAAAGCCAAGTTTGCAGTCGGAGGCGATAATTAGCACCAGGCGCTAATCTTTGCGCCCGGCCGATAATTGCGCCCCAAATGGGGCGATACCGAATTTCTCCCCCTTTAAACTGGGTCTTCTCATTGTGTTGGTTGCAAACCTTTCGGAAGCACCAATGGTTTGCTTCAATCTTTCACTGTTTTAGTATTTTTAACTAATTCCCATTTAGTGGCCTAGAAATTCGGTTGGTTGCGCCAGCGATTAGCGCCTAAAGAGCCCGAGAATTGGGGCATTACCCAATGTTCGGGCGGGCGCAATGAAGATAGCGCCACCTCCCATATTGAGTATCCTTTTAGCGCCTGCGCTAACTCTTTGCGTGCGCCCGCGTGCGCAGGCAGATCATGACGTCATTTCAGTGTGCAACACCTTTTTGGCCCCCCTGACCAGATATTCGGTGGTGCCCGCAACCTTTCCACCTGGCCCTTCTCGGAGTCGGGGGGGCGCTATTTAAAGGGGACAGCTCTAGTATAAAAGCTGCAGCCTGTTCATTCTGATCGTTGCTGGAGAGAGTTGCTGACCTTCTGTTGCACAGTAATTTTCTGATTTAGTCTTCGGAGACTTGGGACCTGCAGCCCTGTCCGGAGCAGTTGGAGCGCTAGACATTACTGCGTCTTGCCCGTCTGGCATAGCAATGGGAGCTGCTTTGGAGGGGAATGTCCTCATGGCCGGACATTTGGAAGGGGCACAGAGACGGCGGGAGAGAGGGCCGGGATTGGCCAGATGGAGGAGGGGCAATGGAGGTCGCCCAATCCGACGATATGCTGCGAGGGTTTTCAGGCAGCAGGTGTCATACCTTACCATGTCGGAGGAGCAGTGTCTGCGAAGGCTCAGATTCGGTAAGGAGGTTGTGACTGAGCTGTGCCAACTGCTTGCTGAAGATCTGCAGCCGCGTCTACGGTGCAGGACCTCTCTGTCGGTGGCTGTCAAAGTGACTATTGCCCTCAACATTTACGCCAGCGGATCCTTTCAGTCAGCCACTGGGGACATCGCGAATATATCACAATTTGCAGTGCATTGTTGCATCCAGCAAGTGACAGCTGCCCTCTATAGAAGGAGGCGTGAATTAATCACCTTCCCTGTGACCCTGGAGAAGCAGGGGGAGCGCGCGCAGGGCTTCGCTGCTATTGCGGACTTCCCCATGGTGCAGGGTGCCATTGATTGCACACACATGGCTTTGCGGGTGCCATTGCAGAATCCTGAGGAGTTCCACAACCGCAAGGGGTTCCACTCCCTCAATGTCCAGCTGGTCTGTGACCACCGGCAGATGATCATGGCAGTCAACGCACAATTCCCTGGGAGCAGCCACGATGCATTCATCCTGCGGCTGACCTCAGTTTCTGACCTTTTTGAGGGCCTGGCTCACCCACGAGCTGGCTTCTTGGCGACAAGGGCTATCCTCTCTGCCCATGGCTCATGACCCCACTCCGTTTGCCTGCCACCCCGGCAGAAGAGCTTTACAACAGCAGCCATCAGGCGACCAGGAACATTGTGGAGCACACTATTGGTGTGCTCAAACAGCATTTCCGCTGTCTAGACCATTTGGGGGGAGCCCTGCAGTACTCGCCGGAGCAAGTGGGTCGCATCGTCGTCGTCTGCTGCATGCTCCACAACTTGGCCATTCGATGAACCCAGCCAATGCCAGCCGACCCTCAAGGTCCAGCAGAGCAGGCGGACGAGGAGGAGGAGGAGGAGGAGGAAGAGCAGGCGGACGAGGAGGAGGAGGAGGAGCATGCGGACGAGGAGGAGGAGGAGGAGGAGGAGGAAGATGGGAGGGCTCCTGAAACTGGAAGGGCCATCCGTCAGAGGCTCATAAGGACTCGGTTCTAGGCCCCTCTGACGAAATGATGGGTGTCATTCGTACCGCGCACTTCGGCTCGTACAAAGCCTATGAAGGCCACCATGATTGTAAATAGTTATGAGTACCATTGTAAATAAAAAAAAATCTTTATTGTCAAAAAAGTGCTTCCTTCCAGCATAACAACGTCATGTCAACAGAAACCATAACTAACAAAATAACAGATAACTCTCTGGCAAAGCCGCAAAACTAAACAAACCATCACAAATAATCACAACAGGTGAGGGTGTCCTTGAATTTGGAGAAAGATACGTCTCAGCACCTCCCTCTACTGCTGGCCCCTTGATGGAGACCGACTTCTCTTTCGCGGTCAGCCCCTTCCCCCACTGCAGCTCCTACGTAATTGAACCCCAGTGGCGGCGTCAAGGCTGGGGGACGCC
The DNA here is from genome assembly GCF_052327205.1 of Somniosus microcephalus. Taxonomy (NCBI): domain Eukaryota; kingdom Metazoa; phylum Chordata; class Chondrichthyes; order Squaliformes; family Somniosidae; genus Somniosus; species Somniosus microcephalus. The sequence goes on along the minus strand of NC_141000.1, from coordinate 99,201,242 downwards.
TGCTGACTGGAAGCGCAGAAGCCCCTGAGGGATGGCCTGGACGACCTCTGGGCTTGGAGGGCGCGGAAGCTGGCTGCTTGAACTGGGCATGGCTGGAAGCAGTGTGCACTGCAGGTGGTGGCAGCTGCACTGCAGACGTTCCAGCGGTGGCATGAGCAATGCTCACCTGCCGAGAGAGGACACCTGCACCATGGTCGGACGACACACTGGCTCTCTGAGGTGACCGGTTCGGATCATCCACCACAATCGACTGCTCCACTGATTCATGGCCTCCTGTGGTACTGGAAGGGCCCGGGGTGATCCTGGCTGATGCAGATAGGGTGGCAGCAGTGAGAGTTCGCGTTGCCTCAATCTGGGTGTGGACGAGGCCAGCAAGTGACTGCGTGGCAGCAGTGAGGACCTGTGTGGCAGGTGCCGGTGCTTCGGAGCAGCCCTGGACAGTTCTTTCCATTGCTCCGGACAAGGCTGGAGCAGTCCGTTCCACTGCCTCGGACAAGCCCTGGACAGCCCTTTCCAGGGATTGTCCGAAGCTCTGAACAGTCCTTTCCATAGCGGCCTCGAAGCCCTGGACAGTCCTCTCCATTGCTGCCCCAAAGTCCAGCACACTCTTTGCCAGTGTGTCGATCGACTGAGGCATCCTCCCCACTGCAGCCATAAGCTCAGTGTGCCTGAGCCGGGCCTGGTTGCTCATTTCAGCAAGGCTACGCACCTCCTCTGCACTCTGTGCAGCATTCATCATGCCCTGCCTTGCCCTCCGGGGAGTCGGTCCCCGAACTTGCCTACCCCCCTTGCGTTGCTGCAGGCCGCTTGTTCCGGCAACTGGCTCCTCATCAGAGCACCCCCCTCCCCTCCAGGGAACTACTATCCCCAGTCTGCAGATGTGTAGGCTCCCCTGAGGCTGGAACGGATGGTCCGGCTTCCTCCTGATCCTTGGCTCCGGAGGCACTGGCACTGGCAGCTTCAGGGCCCGGATCCTGAGCTGGTGATGCAGCATCTGAAAGCAGGGAGGTGGAAGAGTGGCTTTAGCAAAAGGACAGCTTGGCAGCAAGGGATGCCAGATTGCGGCAAGGCTATGACATGGCTCCACAGTGAGAAAGCATGCTGGCGGGGGGGCCAAGTGGAAGGAGACAGTTGTAAAAGGTGAGAAACTTACCATCGCTGTCGACAATGGGGTCGGCAGCTGCGGTGGTAACAGGACCACTCAGACGTCCTCCAAGAATCTGGTGCACTCTCTCCTCGAGATCCGTGAGAGTGACCACTTGTGGAGGTCCTCCACCGGTTCGAAGCTGGTCTTTGCGAATCTTCGCCAGCTTGGACTGCAGGGGAATGGAGGGGAAGTTATGTTACATGATGCCCTGAGTGATCACCTCATGCCCCCCATGCCCTGAGTCAAATGTGGATGTGTGTGCCCAGAAAGGGCCATCGGTGCTTGCTGGTAGATGGCCTATGGGGCACAGGCCACCCTGTAGCCATAAAGACAGGTGCAAATGAAGGGATGCAGAAGTATGCAGAAACAACACTCATCCTGACGACCCGAGTGAGGTCGTTGAATTTCTTTCTGCATTGGACAGGGCTCCTGGTCACCATGTTGCTGGAGTTGACCCTCTGGCATACATCCCTCCAAGCTCGTCGGTAGTCCTTATGATTCGGCCTCCTGCCATTGTCTGGGTACAGAACATCTCTACGGCGTTCCACTGCGGCCACCAATTGCTCCAGAGCCTCATTGCTGAAGCGCTCTGCTCTCTGCCTCACCTTCTCCATCTGGTCCAAGTTTTTAGCGCCAGAGAAGGGCCTGCGCCAATTCTGAGGCCTACAAGGCACAGAGTGTGGAAGCTGAGGCTGACTGACCCACCCCTTTAAGAGCCGGCCGGCGCCTGGAAGTCTCGTGGTTATCGGTAATTGAGAGCACCTGCGCTGCGCCCGTCCGCGCTGATATTGGGTTGCGCCGGAAGTTTAGCACCTTCGGAGCCCCGTGCAATGCCTGAATTCGCACCTCAATCACCTTTGGGGGCGATGCAACCCAATATCGCGCCAGGCGGCGATAAGTTGCGTCTGGCTATAAACTTTGCATCTGGCTATAAACTTTGCGCAGCGCCAATTCTAACGCCTCAAGCGGGGCTATACCCAATTTCTAGGCCAGTATATTGGGCCAGTAATTCCGGTCCCAACGCATGAGTACGGACGGTGTACTCACGCGTGGGCCCGTTGGAAGTGCCGGATTTCAGCATGCACAGCGCATGCGCAGGAATCCGGCATTTCCTCCAAGGGGTTCAGAGGTCCAACGCGTGCGCGCAGGACTCTGCGCACACGCGTTGAACTTCCTTCTTTTTGACAGGTTTGCCTGTGTGCAAGGGCCTGAATTTTTTAGACATATAAAAAGGAGGCGTAAAGACTTGATTCTTGAAGGTAAGTGGTCTATTATTTAAAATTATAACATTTTTTGCACCACTTTATTGTTTTTAAGGACTTTACAGTAAGGTAAGTTTATTTTTAGACACGATTTCTTAAAAAAATATTTTTTTCAAAAATTTGATTAATTGTTTAAAATAGTTTTTTAAAGTTATTTATAGTTTATTTAATTATTGGGATGTTTTTAAAATTTTTATTTAAAGTTAAACTAGTCTTTTGGGCGCCCGTACTTTTCATGAGTTTGACAGTTCTTACTATCAAACTCATGAATGAAGTTTCTCCTCCCCTGATTGGCTGCACAGTGCTCACCTGATCCCAGCCGGCACATCGCACTAACTACGCCGCTGGATCAGGCAAGCACATCGCGCTGACCTCTGAACCGGGCCAGTGACAGGAATTCCAAGCAGGCCCCAGCTTCAGATGTTGGCGCGCCGGGTGAGTGCACATTGGGGACTTGCACGCGCGGCAAGCCCCCGATCCTAATTTCTGGCCCATTATGTATTAATAATATCAGTATTCTGTTCATAGTATGGTGTATCTTTCTGAAATATGGCGTATTTCCTCACAGGATCTTGTTCAAAGTGGCATTGACTGGGGAGCCTGACCTTGAGCAGGATTCTGGCTGTAGTTACGGGGTGAATATCAGCAGGTTATAGGATTACTACTAGTTACAGGTAGGATATTTGGGTGTTAGTCTATATGTAACTGGTAGCAATAAAAGTATCAGTGGGTTATTGTATTACTGTGTGGCGGAGACCACATAGGGACAATAACACAATGTATAGCCAATGTTGTTATATGTACCTAAACACAATTCACTATGTATAGCCAATGTTGTTATATGTACGTACTTGGTTGGGTTATCGGGGCAGGGTCCCTTTAAGAGCATCGGTAGCGTGATGACGTCATGCGTCGGTAGCGTGATGACGTCATAGCCCTGCAACGAGGCTGAGCCCCTCAGTCCTCATCGAGAGTGAATAAAGTAACACGCGTTTTCCCTTTGCTGCAACAGAAGTCTCAGAGCCTGTTGATTTCTAGCGACTCCAACATTGGTGACCCCGCTGCTCTTTTGGACGATTCCAAAGACCTCATCCGAAATGGCGATGAACGCCGTTTCTATCAAATTACCTGAGTTTTGGGAACGACAGGCTGCCGCTTGGTTCGCCCAGGCCAAGGCTCAATTTGCACTCCGGGACATCACTGCGGACGACACGAGGTACTACTACGTCGTCTCTGCTCTCGGCAGCTCCACCGCGGCCAGAGTCGTGAGCCTGCTCGAGAACCCCCGGAGCTCAACAAATTCGAAACGCTGAAAACGCACCTCTTAGAAACTTTTGGACTCACCGAAGCCAAGCGCGCACGCCGGCTTCTCTCTCTACCGGGCTTGGCGACTCCAAGCCCTCGGAGCTGATGGACCACATGCTGGCCCTCCTGGGCACACACAGGCCGTGCTTCCTCTTCAAGGAACTGTTCCTTCAACAGCTGCCAGGTCAGGTACGGTCGGCTTTAGCCAACTCTTCCAGTACCGATTTCCGCGACCTGGCCAAGGAGGCCGACAAATTTTTTTCCGCCGGGCAACAGTACTGCGCGGCCACGTGGAGCCCTGCCCCCACCGATACGGCCCAACGGCGGCAGCCCCCAAGCCTCTGCTTCTACCACGCGCAGTTCGGCCCCAAGGCCAGGAAGTGCCGGCCCCCGTGCAGTTTTCCCGCGTCGAAACAAACGAAAGACCACTCGTTGGCTGCTATGGCTGTCGGCCATTCAGGCAGTTTGTTATTTATTATGGACACCGACTCTGGACGGCGTTTTCTTTGCGACACGGGTGCCCAGGTGAGCGTCCTGCCCGCGGCCATAGACATGCAAGGGGGGAACCACGGCCCCGTCCTCGAAGCCGCCAACGGCAGTTCCATCCGCACCTTCGGGAAACAGAGCGTGGCGCTTTGTTTTGGTGGGCAGCGGTTCACCTGGGACTTTGTCACGGCAAAAGTGTCTACCCCCCTTCTCGGCACTGGCTTCCTCTGCGCCAATGGCCTTTTGGTGGACGTCAAGAACCGACGTCTCATCAATGCCGAGACTTTTAGCTCGCTCCCGTGCTCCCTCAGCGGGTCCAGCACGACGAAGTTGTCAAGCGCACTCTCAGCCTCCGACGAGTTTTCCTGCCTCCTCGCCGAGTTCCCGGACCTCACGAAGCCCACGTTCTCGTCCGCCGCCACCAAACACGGGGTAGAACACCACATCTCGACCACCGATCCGCCCGTCTATGCCCGCGCTCGGCGCCTCGACCCGGGGAAACTCGCCATCGCTAAAGCCGAGTTCGACACCATGGAGCGCCTCGGCATCATCCGCCGGTCGAACATTCCGTGGGCCTCGCCCCTCCACATTGCTCCGAAACCAGGCAGCGGGTGGCGCCCGTGCAGCGATTACCGGCGCCTCACCGACGCTACGACCCCCGACCGCTACCCGATTCCACACATCCAGGACTTTTCCGCCCGCCTGGCCGGGAAAGTGGTATTCTTGAAAGTGGACCTCGTCCGGGGTTACCACCAGGTCCCTGTCCGGCTGCAGGACGTCCCAAAAACCGCGGTGATCACCCCGTTCGGGCTGTTCGAATTCCTCCGCATGCCATTCGGCCTCAAAAACACCACACAGGCTTTTCAACGCCTAATGGACACTGTGTTACGGGACCTGACATTCCTGTTCGTATACCTGGACGACATCCTCATCGCCAGCGCCTCCAGGACGGAGCATGTGTCGCACCTTCGGACTCCCTTCCAACGCCTCAGCCAGCACGGCCTAATCGTCAACCCGGCCAAGTGCCAGTTCGGGCTGTACTCGATCGACTTTCTCGGGCACCGCATCACGAAGGACGGGGCGGTGCCACTGCCATCGAAAGTGGAAGCCGTGATGGACTTCCCGCGACCCCTCACCGTGAAGGCCCTGCAGGAGTTTTTGGGCATGGTGAACTTTTACCATCGCTTCGTCCCCCGAGCAGCCCAGCTTATGCGGCCCCTTTACGAGGCCCTCGAAGGCAAGCCCGAGAAGCTCGCCGTCGACTGGTCCGAGGAGATGGCCAATTCTTTCACGGACACGAAAAGGGCCCTGGCTGACGCGACCATGCTGGCGCATCCGTTACCTGATGCGCCGATCGCTCTCACCACCGACGCCTCGGACTATGCGGTCGGCGCTGTCCAGGAACAGTGGGCTAACGGCACCTGGCAGCCGTTCGCCTTCTTCAGCCGGCAGCTCCGCCCCAACGAGCGGAAGTACAGCACCTTCGATCGCGAGCTTCTCGGCCTCTACCTCGCCGTCTGACACTTCCGTTTCCTACTGGAGGCTCGCCCGTTCACAGCGTTCGTGGACCACAAACCGTTGACCTTCACCATGGCCAAAGCTTCCGAGCTGTGGTCGGCCCGTCAGCAACGCCAGCTGGCCTTCATCTCAGAGTTCACAACGGACATCCAGCATGTGGCTGGGAAAGACAACCCCGTCGCCAACTGTCTCTCCCGAGCCGTCGCCAGCGCCGTACACCTCGGCATCGACTACACCCGCATGGCGGCCGACCAGGCCTCCAACCCGGCCGTCCAGGCCTACAGGACGGCAGTCACGGGCCTTCAACTAGCAGACGTCGCGTTCAACGATGCCGGCACCACACTCCTGTGCGACGTTTCCGTTGGGCAGCCACGTCCCGTCGTGCCTGACGGGTGGAGACGGCAAGTTTTCGACGCCGTCCATAATCTTTCCCACCCGGGCAGGAAGCCATCACAGAAGCTGGTGGCGGCTAAGTTCGTCTGGCACGGGCTCAGGAAAGACGTTCGCGACTGGGCCAGCACCTGCGTGGTATGCCAACGCTCGAAAGTGCATCGCCATACTAAGGCCCCGTTGGCGCCTTTCGCGGTGCCCGAGAGGCGGTTTGACCATGTTAACGTGGACCTGGTGGGGCCCCTACCGCCCTCCCGCGGGTTCACCCACCTCCTCACAATGGTTGACAGAACCACCCAATGGCCGGAAGCCGTCCCGCTGTCTTCAACGACGTCAGCCGATGTGACTCGGGCGTTCATCGGCACTTGGGTCGCCCGGTTCAGCGCCCCATCTGACATTTCCTCCGACCGGGGGCCCCAGTTCACGTCGGAGCTCTGGAACGCAGTCGTCCGAGGCCTCGGGTTGAGACTCCACCGCACCACAGCATAACACCCTCAGGCTAACGGACTGTGCGAATGGTTTCATCGCTCCATGAAGGCCGCGCTCCGGGCCAGCCTTCGGGACGACGGTTGGGTCGACAGACTCCCATGGGTCATGCTGGGACTCAGGACCGCCCCCAAGGAGGACCTCCAGTCCTCGTCCGCCGAGCTCGTCTATGGACAGCCACTGCGGGTTCCCGGGGATTTCGTCCCCAACGCAATGGAACCTTGGTCCGCAGCTCGTCAGCGGTCCGACCTTCTGGACAATGCCAAGGTTTTCGCACCGGTGCCCACGTCACAGCACGGCCTCCCGCAGTCCCACGTTCCGCTCGACCTTCGTGCGGCGGAGTACATTTTCGTCCGCCACGACGCCCACCGGGGACCTCTTCAGCCACCCTACGATGGACCATTCCGCGTCCTGAAAACCGGGGACAAGACCTTCATAGTGGATGTCGGCGGTAAGCCAGACTGCATTTCCGTGGACCGTCTTAAGCCGGCCCACCTGGATCTGGACCGACCCATTGAGTTGGCACAGCCCCCGAGGTGGGGCCGACCTCCGGTTTCTGCGCCCTCAGTCCACCACCGAGCGCCCGAGGTCCCTCCGATGAACCCCCCGGTCCCTGCCCCGGAATTGAGGTGCCGTTCTGACCGTGTGATCCGGCCCCCCCAACGACTGACATTGCCAGTGCTAGTGAATTCTGGGGGGACGTATGTGGCGGAGACCACATAGGGACAATAACGCAATGTATAGCCAATGTTGTTATATGTACCTAAACACAATTCACTATGTATAGCCAATGTTGTTATATGTACGTACTTGGTTGGGTTATCGGGGCAGGGTCCCTTTAAGAGCGTCGGTAGCGTGATGACATCATGCATCGGTAGCATGATGATGTCATAGCCCTGCAACGAGGCTGAGCCCCTCAGTCCTCATCGAGAGTGAATAAAGTAACACGCGTTTTGCCTTTGCTGCAACAAAAATCTCAGAGCCTGTTGATTTCTAGCGACTCCAACAACTGTTGTTTATGAGGGGATTCTGAGTGTTCCCAGTTTTACTATTAGTTATCAGTAGATTTCAGTGAGGTTGTATGGGGTGGCGGGTGGCGCGTGCGCCCAGTCAGTTATGCCCCTGACTGCCTGTGAGCGGTTCGAATCGTTCCCACACCCCTGGGTTCTAGACACCAGACTTAGGTACAGGCAGCGATACAGAAAATCGAGTAGACAAGTGGTTTGGTGTAAGAAAACCAAGATTTTATTAAAACAGAAATAAAACACAGTCTTATGAGAAGCTCACTGGTATAAAATACAGGCATAAACAAAGATTATACTTATACAGGGAATGGGGAACACACGGCACATCGAGGGAAAAACAACTACATTAACAATCCCCTTATCCTTATCCCACCCCCCTATACCTAACTAGATTAAGCTATGAGGGGCCAGGAATTCATGCTCACCAATCCAAAGCTTGTTGTTTTAACAGTTGCGAGTTTTGAGGTTTGGTCTTCTGTCCTTTGGGGTATTCTGTCACCATGTGGTCTCAGGGCGCGGTGCTGGAGCTGTTGCTGCGACACACCTTCCCTCTCCTCAGCTACTGTCATCGTCCCGTCGCGATGGGTTCTCTTCTTCTTCCCCCTCGGGCGGTCGTCGGCGGTAACGTTGCAGTTATGGGGCGGTTGGCGGTCTTACTGCTGGTTTGATTTTACTACCCAAGCGTCAAATGCCAGCATATTCATTGTGGCGTGGACACCCGCGTCTAATGCCAGCTTATTCGCAGTGTTCAAACGCCAAATTATTCTCACTGCCAATACATACGTACACTGTTAAATTCTTCCCCAAATGCCAGCTTATAACTAGGCGTTTGGTTTTTTACCAATGCGTCTTTCACTGCCCTTCTCTGCTCTTGTCGGGTTTTACCTTCTTCGTCTCGCCTTGTCTCATCTCGTTTCATCTGCCCCTTTTTCGTGGCCCGTGTGTCCCATATGACTTTGGATTCGGGTCTCGTTCTCCCACCCGCGATTGGTATGGATGTCCTTGGCTGTTATAATAATAGTGCGGGGAGCGAGAAGAGAACCTGCCACGAGGCCAGGGCACGAGTACGAGCGGCAGCAGCCCAAGACCAAACAAGAGGTCAGGGTCAAGGGAAGAGAGCGATTGCTACTGAGGGCCTACAATTATACCCGTTCCTTCAACTCCTATCTGCGCACCAAATCAGGTCAGTCCATTGTTTAACTTTTGGCGGGCTGTTTTAAATGATTACACCAATCTAAGTTAACTGGCTTTAGATGGCCATTTATTGCACCTAATGTCCCTGATGTCCGGGTTGTATTGTCATTAATGCATTTTAATCGGCCTGTCCAGCCTTGGTGGCTCCCTTGAGCTGTTTCCGATTATTTATGCGGACAAACTAATGGCCTTATGCTTAGGCCTAACTGGGCTTGATCTGTTACGATCTGACGCAATGCATATTCAGTGTTTGCCTAGCTGTCTGGCTTTCTCAAACACAAAGTCCTTTTCACAGAAATGCATTTTAAGTTTCGATTTCCCAAAGCGGCCTGTTTGTGCTACAGAGTCCATGCTTTTAAAAATCTTACAGGCTTTTGGTCACGAGGTGCGGACGCCATCTTTTGGGTACCCTTTTTAAATTGTCCATACAGGGTCCCTTTTATTAATAACCTTGGAGGAATGTGGGAATTTTGAGAACCTTACAGGTACTATTCGTTACTGTTGGAATCAAAGTTCCTGCCACCTCTGGTTTCTCCCCTACGAATCCCTCCCCCACCTTCACTTTCCGCTCTACCCCACCCTCGGCTTCTCTTCTTTGCCTGCTCACAGGTAACCTCCTGGTTCTCGGAACATCTCGTACAACACCTGCTGGTGCGAAACTACCCAACTAAAAGCGACCCAACCTTTATAAGGTACAGGCAGTAACAATTGCAGGTGTCACGGGATCAGATGTCTCATGGTCAGCCGTCACATGGTCAGACGTCCCTTGATCAAACCTCCAAGAACACCTCCAGCCCGAGTTGACAATCCTAGTTAATTCTGGCTGAGAACAGCTTAACTCAGCACAGACCATGGATCGAACTTGGGACCTTCTTGATCTACATGGTTTAGCTACTCGGGTCAGTCTGTTCACTTCAATTCTATTTTTTTTATAAGGGAAAAAAATTGTGTTGGGCATTCACACATAGGCAGATATATGCAATGCAAATTAACTATTGAGTCCCTCTGTTGTCTTGCTGACAACGTCTGATAAACTGGGCAACTCAATGTACCTATGCAGACTAATACTAAGCCTGGAATAGGGGACTGAAATACCTCCTATTTTGATCTGAAATAAATATTGTCAATACTTGTTTGCCTTTCTTTCTTGCTGTGTGAGTAAGAACTTGATGCTTTCTGGTCAAGTTAAGAATGCAGAAGTCATTTTAAAATGCTCTGCTTTCCATTGGGTTGTGCTGATATATCATACATGGGCTTCTTAATCCTTTGGAGTTCAACTGAGGGACAACTGTAATTCAGTAACTGCAGCAATAACCTGGTGTTTGACTTGGCAATCAGACTCAATACTAGACTCCAGTGCGTAAGGAATATAGAACTACACTGGCTGCCAATATACAGTACCTTGGGGAAAACAGCACAGAAGCAGCTAGCTGGGGGCAAAGGAGGAAATAAAGTGATCCAACCAGGATGTGTTGACTGATAACCAGTCTTCATGAAGCTGAAGATAAGATCGCATTGGGAGATTGCTGTAATGTGGCCTTATAGACTCTGCAATTTCAGGTTCTAATCTCTCCTCCATTTTGGGAACCAATTGGAGGTAGTAAAGGATTAAAGGGATTAAGCCTCACATCAGTATGTCTGTCAGTCCCATTGGTTTCCAGGCTAATACTGGCATCTGGAACATTTTCCTTAAATTTCGATCTGATAGTGTTGCTTTGCTCCTGTTGCAGTGGAACATTTTAGTTAAAAAAAAAACATGTTGGATTTCACGTCATTCATTTCTTTCTTCATACAATGCAACGTAAAGAAATAGTTAACAGAAATGTTGTGCAGTAAAGGTAAGAATGCAGAAGCCGCTTTAAAACATCACACTGCCCACTGACTTACAGCATGGATTTACAAAAAAAGCTATGTGTAGCTTATTCTTCATTATAAAGAAAGTGTCAAAAGTGTGTGGTGCACTGTTTAATTCAGTTTAAATTACCAGTTTTACAGGCCAAAATTTGCACCTTTAGCAGCAATGATATGGATTTTAATAAAATGTATTAATAAATAGTTGGGCAAAAAAGTGCGTGGGGTTCCACGGGACTCCCAACGGGAGAGTAACACAGCCTATCGGAAAATGTTGGTGTAGTGTATGTACCTTTAAGGGGAGAACTACTTTTTACAGCTCCTGTATACTGTAGTACCGGCAGTGACCACACCTGTATATAAACCCTGAGCAGGGATCTGTACGTTTAGTTTTAGAGTAACCCTCATCCAGTAAACACCTGTTGATTGTTCCCTGCAGTCTCGTGTCTAGTTATTGAAGGACACACAACATCAAGATACACGGATCTAACAGTTGGAATCTGGTTGCGCTGTGTCTCTGGTATTTTCCAGGATTTCTGGCCTTCCTTGTAAGGCACACAACCTCCGCCCTCCCCTGACACGGTAAATATCATTGAAGGGCAGGTACCAGTTGTTGGGGACTCTGTACACCAGGAATTCCCACTTCTCCAGCTGATTCAGGACACGGTGCAGTACCGGAGGCCGGTATGCTCAGTGAGATGAGGGGTACCAGCCTACAGGTGGGCCCACTGCGAGGATCCAGGCTTGGCTGAAGGTGGACATAGCCTGGGTCTGCAGGGAGGGTCTGGGCAAGCCCTCTCAAATGGTGGGTAGGTGCCAGATTTTTCAGCTGCAGTGGAGCTTTGCCAGTAGTGGGGCTTCAGCCTGCCTGCAACATGCAAATTAAGTGCCCTCACAATGACCCCCCCACAAATTCCAGTGAGGTCAGCACTGGAGGGAACCAGTGGGTGTGAACGCAGCTCACAAATTTTCAGGGTCAAAGTCAGTAAGAAAACAATATGGATGTAATATACACAAGAGCGCAATGGACAAATAAATAATGCAGAAACCTGATAAGCAAGCACAGTAATAGTAGGACCTCTTTCGAATGGCCTACTCCTGTACCAATATTGCTAATAGAATTGGTGCTTTGAAGTTATATTTAGATTATGCATGAAGATACTTGATAGGAATGGGATGGATATAATGTTAATTACATAAGTGAGACTGGCCCTAATGACTTATATTCACTAAATCCAGTGAATCAGTGGGTAGCATCCTCGCGTCTGTGTCAGATATTTTTTTTAATTCATTTATGAGATGTGGGCATCGCTGGCATGGCCAGCATTTATTGCCCACCCCTAATTGCCCTTGAGAAGGTGGTGGTGAGCCGCCTTCTTGAACCGCTGCAGTCCGTGTGGTGAAGGTACTCCCACAGTGCTGTTAGGGAGGGAGTTCCATTTTTGACCCAGCGACATATTTCTAAGTCAGGGCGGTGTGTGACTTGGAGGGGAACTTGGAGATGGTGTGTTCCCATGCGTCTGCTGCCCTTGTCCTTCCAGGTGGAAGAGGTGGAGGGCTTGGGAGGTACTGCCAAAGAAGCCTTGGCAAGTTGCTGCAGTGCATCTTGTAGATGGTACACACAGCAGCCACGGTACGCCGGTGGTGAAGGCAGTGAATGTTTAAGGTGGTGGATGGGGTGCCAATCAAGCAGGCTGCTTTGTCCTGGATGGTGTCGCGCTTCATGAGTGTTGTCGGAGCTGCACTCATCCAGGCAAGTGGAGAGTATTCCATCGCACTCCTTACTTGTGCCTTGTATATGGTGGAAAGGCTTTGGGGAGTCAGGAGTTGAGACACTCGCCGCAGAATATCCAGCCTCTGACCTGCTCTTGTTGCCACATTATTTATGTGGCTGGTCCAGTTAAGTTTCTGGTCAATGGTGACCCCCAGGATGTTGATGGTGGGGGATTCGGCGATGGTAATGCCGTTGAATGTCAAGGGGCGGTGGTTAGACTCTCGCTTGTTGGAGATAGTCATTGCCTGGCACTTCTGTGGCACTATTGTTACCTGCCACTTATCAGCCCAAGCCTGAATGTTGTCCAGGTCTTGTTGCGTGCGGGTATGGATTGCTTCATTATCTGAGGAGTTGTGAATGGCACTGAACACTGTGCAGTCATCAGCGAATATCCCTATTTCTGACCTTATGTTGGAGGGAAGGTCATTGATGAAGCAACTGAAGATGGTTGGGCCTAGGACACTGCCCTGAGAAACTCGGGCAGCGATGTCCTGGGGCTGTGATGATTGACCTTCAACCACCACAACCATCTTCCTTTGTGCTAGGTATGACTCCAGCCAGTGGAGAGTTTTCCCTCCCGATTCCCATTAACTTCAGTTTTACTAGGGCTCTTTGATGCCACACTCAGTCAAATGCACCTCACCTCTGGAATTCAGATCCTTTGTCTAAATTTGGACCAAGGCTGTAATGAGGTCGGGAGCTGAGTGGTCTTTGCGGGACCCAAACTGGGCATCAGTGAGCAGGTTATTGGTGAGTAAGTGCCCCTTGATAGCACTGTTGATGACCCCTTCCATCACTTTGATGATGATTGAGAGTAGACTAATGGGGTGGTAATTGGCCTGATTGGATTTGTCCTGCTTTTTGTGGACAGGACATACCTGGGCAGTTTTCCACATTGTTGGAAAAATGCCAGTGTTGTAGCTGTACTCTAACAGCTTTGCTAGTTCTGGAGCACAAGTCTTCAGCACGATAGCCGGGATGTTGTCGGGGCCCATAGCTTTTGCTGTATCCAGTGCACTCAGTCGTTTCTTGATATCATGTGGAGTGAATCAAATTGGCTGAAGACTGGCCTCTGTGATGGTGGGGACCTCAGGAGTAGGCCAATATGGATCTTCCACTCGGCACTTCTGGCTGAAGATGGTTGCAACTGCTTCAGCCTTGTCTTTTGCACTCACGTGCTAGGCTCCACCATCATTGAGGATGGGGATATTCATGGAGCCCCTTCCTCCCGTTAGTTGTTTAATGGTCCGCCACCATTCATGACTGGATGTGGCAGGACTGCAGAGCTTTGATCTGATCCATTGATTGTGGGATCGCTTAGCCCTGCCTATGGCATGATGCTTCTGCTTTTTAGCATGCATGTAGTCCTGTGTTGCAGCTTCCTCAGGTTGACACCTCATTTTTAGGTACGCCTGGTGTTGCTCCTGGCATGCTTGTCTACACTCCTTATTAAACTGGGGTTGGTCCCCTGGCTTGATGGTAATGGTAGAGTGAGGGATATGCTGGGCCATGAGGTTACAGATTGTGGTGGAATACAATTCTGCTGCTGCTGATGGCCCACAGCGCCTCATGGATGCCCAGTTTTGAGCTGCTAGATCTATTCTGAATCTATCCCATTTAGCACGGTGGTAGTGCCACACAACACGATGGAGGGTGTCCTCAGTGTGAAGACGGGTCTTCGTCTCCACAATGAATGTGCGGTGGTCACTGCTACCAATACTGTCATAGACAGATGCATCTGCGACAGGTAGATTGGTGAGGATGAGGTCAAGTAGGTTTTCCCCTTGTGTTGGTTCTCTCACCACCTGTCGCAGGCCCAGACTGGCAGTTATGTCCTTCAGGACATGGCCAGCTCTGTCAGTAGTGGTGCTACTGAGCCACTCTTGGTGATGGACATTGAAGTCCCCCACCCAGAGTACATTCTGTGCCCTTGCTACTCTCAGTGCTTCTTCCAAGTGGTGTTCAACATGGAGGATTCATCAGCTGAGGGAGGGTGGTAGGTGGTAATCAGCAGGAGGTTTCCTTGCCCGTGCTTGACCTGAAGCCATGAGACTTCATGGGTTCCGGAGTCAATGCTGAGGACTCCCAGGGCCACTCCTTCGTGGCTGTATACCACTGTGCCGCCACCCCTGGTGGGTCTGTCCTGCCGATGGTGTTGTGTATGTACCTTTAAGAGAATAACTGGTCTCAGACTGCAGTACCGGCAGTGACCACCCCTGTATAAAAGGCGCTAGTGAGCCTCTGTGTTTTTAGTTTCACTATGGACTTCCACCAGTAAAGACTTATTTTGTTCACTCCTGCTGCCCGTGTCTCAATTATTCACGGACGTAACACTGGCGACGAGTAAGAAACGAACTTACCTGCAACTCGGCAGCACCTCAGACGACGTTATTGAAGGTCGAAGCCAGAAGAAAGAAAAATATAAATAAATAATAAATAAAATCGAAAGAAACTCGAGAAACGGGCGTCGACTGTGGGCAACTGCCCTCCAAATCGTCGGATTGAAAACTTGCAGGAGAGACTGTCCAGAGCCAGGCTTGGTTCCTCGGTCTGTGGTTTCCCAGCTAATCGGGCTGGTGGCAGGTAGTGCACTGATCCTTCCTGGGCTGCGGCGGGCTAGAGCTCGATCGGGTGGCTTTTCAACGGGGCTGGGCAGCGAGTCGGGAAGCAAAGAGAGAGAGAGAGGGTGGAGCACACAGGGCGCGGCCGGTGCTTCGAAGCCGGGCAGCGTTCGGACCTAAGAAGAGGGAGGGAAGTGTCCCAGAGGGTCCGCTCCACGACGGGAAAATAATAAAAGAAAAAAAATCAATATTAAATGCGCAAGAAACCGTGGAAAGCAGAGCTAACAACAGCGGGGAAGAAGGCAAAGCGCGGGAGGCACCATTTTGTTAAATCGGGGAAGAAGGCAAAGCGCAGGAGGCACCATTTTAGATTTGCAAGATGCCGAAGACTGGCTGTATCACTGCTTTTGATAATACAATAGAAGACTGGACCACGTATGTGGAAAGAGTCGAGGTATATTTCGAGGCAAACGAAATAGCGGAGGGGAAAAAGGCATCGATATTGCTAAACTTAATGGGCGCTAGAACGTACGGCCTATTGCGGGACCTGATTACTCCAGCCAAACCGAAGGCGAAGAGTTTTAACGAAATTGTTGCTGTCCTACAGGAACACTTAAACCCTGCACCGCTGTTGATAGCAGAAAGATTTAAATTCCACAGGAGAACTCAGCACAAAGATGAGAGCAATGCTGAGTATCTTACAGAACTACGCAAGCTATCAAAGCACTGCCAGTTCGGAGTAGGACTGGCAGATACCCTACGGGACAAATTTGTCTGTGGACTCCTGAGTGAAGGAACACAGAAGAAGTTACTCTCAGAGAAAGAGCTGACGCTAGATAAGGCTGTGATGAAATATTCCATTCATCACTGCCTGTGACTGTGGTTGGTTTCAGGTTTCAGTTCCCTTACCTCAGTTCCGTCTCCTCACCATTGTATTGTATATTGTAATGTATTGTGTGTAGGGCTCCGCCCATACCTGGCCCCTATGTAAGCAAGCTCAGTCTGGCCTCATATCCAGTACTGCAGACCTCCAGATGGAAGATACCTCTCTCCACTGCGTGTTACCTTCTAAGTTAATAAAAGCCTTGTTTTGTTTCGCTAACATCGAGTCTCGGAATTATTGAGGCACATCAATTTTATTAACTTATTTTTCAACACAATGGATCAACTCCTAAAACCCGAACGTTTGGATTTGGACCAGCATGCTTCGGACGCATCGGCACGCTTCGGACACTGGTTTATGTGTATGGACTTCTTCCTGGACAATTCCGCAGCCGTCAAAGACGCTACGGACGCTGCGAGTATGAAACTCGGAATTCTGCGGAATTGGGTAAGCCACCGGGTTTACCCCCTCATCCAAGACGCCGACACGTACCTGGCCGCCTGCGACATCTTAAAGGCGCATTACCAGCAGCCTACGAATGAGGTGTATGCTAGGCATCTGCTCGCTACTCGCGCACAGCGACCTGGGGAATCGGTGGAGGAGTTCCTAGGCACCCTGAAAATGCTTGGCAAAGACTGCAAGTGCCAAGATGTAAAAGCCGCAGTGTACACTGACGAGCTTGTTCGCGATGCCTTTATCACAGGCCTCAGCTCCACTTACATCCGGCAGAGACTGCTGGAAAAAACGGGATTGGACCTGAAACAGGCTGCGGACACCGCGCAATCCCTGGATGTGGCCCAGAGAAACTCGGACGCCTACTCTTCAGCCTGCGCCGTCCACGCCGCCACGTGTGCACCAAGGGCGCCGCCATCTTGGAAGGCATCTTCCCCACCCGGCAGCCCGACACCGTCGGGGCCCCGCTCTCCCCCCAGAAGCCCTACGACAGCCGCGACGCGTCGGGGACCCAACTGCTACTTCTGCGGGCAGCCAAAGCACACCAGAAACCTGTGCCCGGCGAAAGGCACCACCTGCTTTAAGTGCGGTAAGAAGGGGCACTTCGGGAAGGTGTGCAGAGGGAACCCCGCCGGAAAACCCGCCACCGCCGCGTGTGCGCCGTGGGAGCGGCCATCTTGGACGCCATCTTGCCCGACCTCGTGGGGTCCGCCATCTCATGAGCAGACAGCGTGGACGCCATCTTGTCTCGATCAGGGCCCTACAGTGGCATCGGTCACAGTGGACCAGACCAGGCCGCACCCGCTATCCAAATCAATGGTGGACATCGAGGTAAACGGGTGCCGGGTTAAATGTTTAATTGACAGTGGAAGCACGGAGAGTTTTATCCACCCTGAACTGGCACAACAACTCTCCCTAAAGGTGGTCCCTACTCAGGGTACCATCTCTATGGCTGATAAAACCCAGACATCGACCATTCTGGGTTACTGCACGGTACAATTGTCCGTTAACGGAACTGTATACGATAATTTTAAAGTATTAATCATGAAGAATTTATGTGTGAGTGTGATCTTGGGCCTGGATTTCCAGTGCAACCACCAAAGCATCACGCTCAAGTACGGTGGGTCCCAGCCGCCCCTCACAGTGTGCGGTCTGGCTACCCTGAAGGTAAAGCCGCCTTCGCTATTTGCGAACCTTACCCCTAACTGCCGGCCAATAGCGACCAAAAGCAGGAGGTACAGCTGGGAGGACAGGCGGTTTATCGCGACCGAGGTAGACAGGCTCCTAAAAGAGCGCATTATTGAACGCAACAACAGCCCGTGGCGCGCCCAAGTGGTAGTGGTAAGGGGTAGCGAGAAGAAACGGATGGTGATCGACTATAGCCAAACGATCAACAGGTACACCCTACTAGACGCCTACCCGCTACCCCGCATATCAGAAATGGTGAACCAAATCGCCCAATACCGGGTGTTCTCCACCATCGACCTCAAGTCAGCATACCACCAGCTCCCTATCAGACCAGAGGACCGCCCGTACACCGCCTTCGAGGCGAACGGACACCTCTACCAATTCCTCAGAGTCCCCTTTGGGGTGACGAATGGGGTCTCGGTCTTCCAGAGGGAGATGGACCGCATGGTCGATGACCACCACTTGCAGGCAACCTTCCCCTACCTCGACAACGTCACCATCTGCGGTCACAACCAGCAGGATCACGACTCGAACCTCGAGAGGTTCCTGAAAACCGCACAAAAACTCAACCTCACCTATAACGAGGACAAGTGCGTTTTCAACACCACGCGCCTCTGCATACTAGGCAGCGTGGTGGAGAATGGGGAAATCGGACCAGACCCCGACCGATTGCGCCCCCTAAGGGAGCTGCCCCTGCCCAACACTCCCAAAGCCCTGAAAAGGTGCCTGGGGTTATTTTCTTATTATTCCCAATGGGTCCCCAACTACTCCGGCAAAGCCCGCCCCCTCTTGAAAGCATCCTCTTTTCCGCTCTCTGCTGAGGCCCACGCCGCCTTCAAAAGCATTAAGCAGGATATTGAGCGGGCCACGCTACAGGCAGTGGACGAGAACACTCCATTCCAAGTGGAAAGTGATGCGTCTGACTTTGCCTTGGCGGCCACCCTCAACCAGGCGGGGCGGCCCGTAGCTTTCTTCTCGAGGACCCTCCAAGGGCCCGAGATCAGACACTCCTCCGTGGAAAAGGAGGCCCAAGCCATCGTGGAGGCAGTGCGCCACTGGCGCCACTACCTAGCCGGCAAACGCTTCACCCTACTTACCGACCAGCGGTCGGTAGCGTTTATGTTCAATAATAAACAGAGGGGGAAGATCAAAAATGATAAGATTCTTAGGTGGCGGATCGAGCTCTCCACCTTCGAGTATGACATCATTTACCGGCCAGGGGCCCTTAACGAATCCCCTGACCCCCTCTCACGAGGGATGTGTGCCAGCGCCACCGGGGATCGGCTACAGACCCTCCACAACGACCTCTGCCACCCAGGGGTCACGCGGCTGTTCCACTTCATAAAGTCCCGCAACTTACCCTACTCGATTGAGGAAGTTCGGTCTCTGACCAGGAACTGCCGCACTTGCGCTGAGTGCAAGCCTCGGTTCTACCGCCCAGATAGAGCCCACTTAATCAAAGCTACACGGCCCTTTGAGCGGCTCAGCTTAGATTTCAAGGGCCCCCTCCCGTCAGTCGACCGCAATGTTTACTTCCTGAACATTGTGGACGAATACTCCCGTTTCCCATTCGCCTTCCCCTGCCCAGACATGACCAGCGCCACGGTCATTAAATGCCTCAACAGCCTGTTCTGCCTGTTCGGTATGCCGAGCTACATCCATACGGATAGGGGGGCGTCCTTCATGAGTGAAGAGCTACGCCAGTACATGCTGTCCAGGGGGATCGCCACGAGCCGTACCACCAGCTACAACCCCCGGGGTAACGGTCAAGTGGAGCGAGAGAACGGGACAGTATGGAAAGCAGTCACTCTAGCTCTAAGGACCAAGGGCCTCCCTATCTCCCGCTGGCAGGAAGTCCTCTCAGATGTGCTCCATTCGATACGGTCGCTATTGTGTACTGCCACTAATGCCACGCCTCATGAACGAATGTTTGTCTTTCCCCGGAAATCCACCTCAGGCGTATCCATGCCGTCATGGCTCTCCACCCCAGGTCCGGTATTCGTGCGAAGGCATGTGAGGGGCCACAAGACGGACCCTCTCGTGGAGACAGTGCACCTACTCCACGCCAACCCCCAATACGCGTATGTCCGGCACGCCGACGGAAGGGAGGACACCGTGTCCATAAAAGACGTCGCCCCAGCCGGTAACGACAACAACCACAGCAATAGCAACAACAACGATCACAGCAACTCTTACCCACCCACTACTCTTTCATCACCCCCGGAAGAACATCGACCAACGGCACCCCCACCAACTACCCCTTCAACAACCCTGGCGGCACCCCCGGCAGAGACCCAGGAGGCCACCGGGGACACCCAGCCGACACCCGCGATACCACAACAGCCACGTCGGTCGCAGAGGACTATCAAACCCCCGAGCAGACTAAATCTATAGAAGGGGTGAATGTGATGAAATATTCCATTCATCACTGCCTGTGACTGTGGTTGGTTTCAGGTTTCAGTTCCCTTACCTCAGTTCCGTCTCCTCACCATTGTATTGTATATTGTAATGTATTGTGTGTAGGGCTCCGCCCATACCTGGCCCCTATGTAAGCAAGCTCAGTCTGGCCTCATATCCAGTACTGCAGACCTCCAGATGGAAGATACCTCTCTCCACTGCGTGTTACCTTCTAAGTTAATAAAAGCCTTGTTTTGTTTCGCTAACATCGAGTCTCGGAATTATTGAGGCACATCAAAGGCTTTCAGCGTGGCAGTATCGTATGAAGCAGCAGCCAGGGGAGCTGCAGAAATTCAACAAAAACCACAGGAATACAGCACCCACGAAATGACATGGGGATTTGCAAAATGTTATCGCTGCGGCAGAACTAACCATGACCAGAAGGACTGCTGGTCCAAAGACAAAATATGCAGGCAATGCGGGAAGATGGGACACATTGCACGAGTTTGCAGGTCTGGGAAGAAGACCAGCGACAACAAAAAGGCTACTAAGGAACCGTACAAGAAAGTACAAAAGATGACGGACAGTAGTTCCGAAGACCAGATGAGCGATAGTGAATCCGGGAACAGGAGACTAAGCTGTCTCAAACTTCACAATGTAATCGCAAAAGAGGATCACCGAACCATTTGGGTCACCCTCACGATAGCAGGGTCCCAAGTTAAAATGGAATTGGATACAGGATCAGCGCTAACCGTCATGAATCGACGAGACTACGAGCGGCTATTTTCACACGTACCCTTGAGAGAGACATCCATCGTCTTGACGACGTATACGGGGCAAAAAGTATACCCCAGAGGAAAAATAAGGGTGCCTGTCAAATACAATGGCAAGAAAATACGGAAATTGTATCTCTACATACTGCCAAATGGTGGACCACCGTTATTGGGACGGGAATGGATCAGGAAGATAAACTTAGATTGGCATTCCATTCATGCAATGATGGTGGACGGTAAAAAAGATGAAGACGTGACTCCTGGACGATTGTCAACAATCTTAGCTAACGCCAAAGAGGTATTTCAACAAGAACTGGGCACTCTTAAAGGCGTAACCACCTCGATAAAAATAGAAGAGAATGCAGTTCCCAAGTTTTTCAAAGCAAGACCGGCACCATATGCAATTCGCCCAGCCGTCGAGGCAGAGCTGGAGAATCTGGAGAAGGTGGGCGTGTTGTCTAAGGTCGACTGGAGTGAGTGGGCGACACCCATCGTTCCTGTCATGAAGAAAACGTTAAGCAATAAGTCCGGGGAGCCAAGGAAGATTCGCATCTGTGGGGATTTCAAGGTGATGGTGAACCCAGTCCTTCACACAGTACAATATCCTCTTCCAAGGATAGAAGACATCTTCGCCTCACTGTCTGGAGGGAAGCGTTTTACAAAAATTGACCTAGCACAAGCATATTTGCAGATGGAGGTTGAAGAGTCCTCTAGGAAGTATCTCACGATAAACACTCACAAAGGTCTTTACCAGTATCATCGATTGGTATTCGGAGTAGCATCGGCTCCGGCGATATGGCAAAGAGCGATGGAACAAGTCATGCAAGGGATTCCGGGGACTCAGTGTTACTTGGACGACATCCTTGTAACAGGTGAAGATGACAGTGAACACCTTAACAACCTAGAACAGGTGCTCACTAGACTACGGGAACATGGGCTGCGAGCCAACCGCCCCAAGTGCGAATTTTTTAAGAAACGGATATCGTATTGTGGCCACGTGATTGATGAAGAGGGGTTACATAAGTCCCCTGACAAAATTGAAGCGGTTGTTAAGGCCCCAGCGCCTGAAAATGTGTCACAACTGAGGTCATTCCTCGGATTGGTGAATTACTATCATAAGTTTTTGCCGAATTTGTCGACAATTCTGCACCCACTGAACGCCCTGCTACGAATGGGGGTAGCATGGAAATGGAGCGATGATTGTAAGCGGCTTTTCAGAAGAGTAAGGACTTAATCACTTCAAGGGAAGTATTGGCTCACTACAACCCAGCACTGCCAATCAGACTGGCGTGTGATGCGTCTCCCTATGGCATTGGGGCGGTACTGTCACATAAATTCCTTGATGGTTTAGAGAGGCCGATAGCTTTTGCGTCACGCTCGTTAACTTCTGCCGAGCGTAACTACGCCCAGATTGACAGAGAGGCCCTCAGCCTAGTGTTGGGGGTGAAGAAGTTCAATCACTACCTGCACGGTCAAAAATTACGAACCATATTCGCTAGGAATGGGCTGCCTGAACAGATTTGCTCTGACAATGGACCACAGTTTGTGTCTGAAGAATTCCGGAGGTTCTTAAAGAACAATGGTGTTAAGCACTACACATCTGCCCCATATCATCCAGCCACTAATGGATTGGCCGAGAGGTTTGTTCAAACATTCAAGAAGGCTATCAAGGCAATGTGTAATGAAGATATACCCCTACAACACAAGGCGGACAACTTCTTGCACATGCGGTTACCAACCAAACCCCAGCCATGATGTTCTTCAATCGAAGACTACGATGCCGCTTGGATTTGGTTCAGCCAAATGTCCAAAGAGATGTGGAGAACAGGCAGTTTCAGAATATGAATGAAAGGCCGACCAGGAGTTTTAAAATAGGTCAACCAGTTTTGGCCCGGGACTACCGCACTGAGAAATGGCAGCTAGGAACGATTTGTACACGGCAAGGACCTCTCATGTATACCGTGGATGTTGGAGAGAGCATTGTAAGACGCCATGCTGACCAGATTCTAGAGTCACTGGAAAACGTCAACTCCACACCACGATCTGATACACCTGGCAATGAAATCGACGTACCAATTGCAGCTACCGCAGAACCGGTGATATTGGAAGCAGATGAACCAAACAACGACATTGATCTCGACTCAACATTGCCAGAAGAACCTGATACCCCAAAGAGGTGTTATCCAGACAGAATCAGGAAGCCTCCTCAAAGACTGAACTTATAATTGCTTAAACTTAACCAATGTATCAGCAACAGTAATTGTGATTGTAATTAGTTATCATTTAGTTGTTAAATGAATGTTATGTACTGTTTATCTAAAAGGGGAGGAATTGTTGTGTATGTACCTTTAAGAGAATAACTGGTCTCAGGCTGCAGTACCGGCAGTGACCACCCCTGTATAAAAGGCGCTAGTGAGCCTCTCTGTTTTTAGTTTCACTATGGACTTCCACCAGTAAAGACTTATTTTGTTCACTCCTGCTGTCCGTGTCTCAATTATTCACGGACGTAACAGGTGGGACAGGACATACCCAGGGATGGTGATGGAGGAGTTTGGGATATTGGCTGAAAGGTATGATTCTGTGAGTATGACTATATCAGGTTGTTGCTTGACTAGTCTGTGGGACAGCTCTCCCAATTTTGGCACAAGTCCCCAGATGTTGGTGAGGAGGACTTTGCAGGGTCGACTGAGCTGGGTGTGCCATTGCTGTGTCCGTAGCTGGTGCCGAGGTCGATGCCGAGTGGTCCGTCCGGTTTTATTCTTATTATTGTGTTTTGTAGTGGTTTTGTAGTGGTTTGTTACAACTGAGTGGCTTGCTAAGCCATTTCAGAGTGCAGTTAAGAGTTAACCACATTGCTGTGGGTCTGGAGTCACATATAGGCCAGACCAGGTTCGGATGGCAGATTTCCTTCCCTAAAGGACATTAGTGAACTGGATGGGTTTTTATGACAATCCGATATTTTCATGGTCTCATTACTGATACTAGCTTTTTATTCCAGATTTATTTAATTAACTGAATTTAAATTCCCCAGCTGCTGTGGTGGATTTGAACTCATGTCTCTGGATAATTAATCCAGGCCTCTGGATTGCTAACCCAGTGGGTTCAAGTCCCATTCCAGATACTTGAGCCCAAAAATCTAGGCTGACACTCCAGTGCTGTACTGAGGGAGTGCTGCACTGTTGGAGGTGCCACCTTTTGGATGAGACGTTAAACTGAGGCCCCCATCTACTCTCTCAGGTGGATGTAAAAGATTCCATGGCACGATTTCCAACTAAAACAGACATTAAGCCCCTTGAATATACTAATAATGGGCCTAAAGCCTGTTTTAGGACCCAAACCAGACATTGGTTTACCCTGAACGTAGAAGGTGTTGCGCCTGCTGCCTGTGTTCAGGATTATCAAGTCTACATGCTGATTAACCAGTGATCCTTAACACCCCTCCAGACTCTGAGGCCCCTCGAGCTGCCTCTGGCGCTGTGACCCACACCCGCAGCTGGTCAATACTATCTGAATGGGGCCAGCCAACCAATTTGCTGTGTTTCTGCCCCCGGTCTTATTATACACATGCAGTGTGTCCCCAATTCCGGGAATGATCTAATTTCCAGGCCTCTGTTTTCATAGTGGGTTCGGCTCAAGGCTAAGGTGCGAAGCTGGGGAGAGCATTCACGTGTGCTTCTGACAGGTGGCTTGAGTTTCAGTGGGGTCGGTTTCTTTCTGGGCCCATACTGGGCACTGTGCAGGCAGCACACGTCCCAACCAGGAAGCCCGAGGCCAGCCGAAATTTTTGCCTGTCATGCCACCATAAGCAGCTCGTGCATTTGAAGATGACGAATATCGGCCACTTGCCTCGCCAGCTGTGGCCCAAAGTTAAGTCGTGGGAGGGGATTTGGAGCGGGCATCGGGGCGATCGGGACAACTGTGGAGTCGGGGGAGCACTCCTGCTCCTCCTGGCTCCACAGAAAGGTGCCTCACTCTTTGCTGTCCAATCTCTGTGAGGACTCTTCAAACAGGTATTAGGCCCTTCATTTACATACGTAAGAGACCAAACGCCTATTTTAGGCAGCCTAAATTTGCCCAACCCAATTTCGGATTGCACTTTTTCAAGCCTCCTTGGGATGCAAGAACTTGGTCCCTAAAATTGGGCTTTGCTGCAGCTGTTTAATGCCTAAAACGGTTGCAACAAGGTCCAATTTCAATCCCAATAGCTTAGGACTTTTGACCGGGTATATGCTTGACTGGAAGTCAGGTGGCAAGGGAGCAGCATCTGCCTCACTTTATCTGTACTTTATCTGTACTTCCAGAGTCGACCCTATAACATAGTGTGAGCTCACAGGGTTGAAAATGATTGGAAACTTGACCAGTCGTGGGTGGGAAATCTAGTGCTGCTGCAGGATTTAAAGGCCCACTGCAGCTTAAAGGGGAAAACATGGTGATTTGCAGTTTTGGAAGGCAAGAAGCATTTTTTGTAATAACAGTGGAGTAGAATGTCCACCCATTTCTTTAGTCATTTGAAATTATGTGCAATCTTCTTAATATTTACATTGTACAAAAATCTGTGAAAATATATATAAATAGATGTTAAAAGCACAGTGTATCAATTTTGATGCAATGGTCATAAAGCAGGCAGTTTTCCAAGTTCTACTAGGATGTTTGAAAGTAAAGTTGTAAATAGTTATTTTTTTTAAATGCTAATAACCAAGTGCCAGTCTTCTGATTTAACAATGATAACATTTCCAAAGGACATTCTACTGATTCTGCTTTTTTCTCAAATGATTTTATTATCTTGAGAATGCCAATGAACAAATGTTAGTATCATGGGTGAAGGACTATCACCTGCGTTGATTTGATATTATAAGAGAATGATGTTACACATAACATGAAAAACCATTCCCAGACCATTCCGTAATCCATCCCTCTTACGTTAAGGGGAAACAAATCCGTGTGTGTCTGGCATCTCCCATGTGTTCCCTGTTAACTGTTTTCCAGTTGCCTCAGCAGGCTTCGACTTCACTTGTCATATATGATTCTGGTCAGTCCATACTGTTAGATGGTGTGATCCCAGCTGTAGGCAGAGATGTTCAAGCTGTCCCTCTGAATGAATGAGTAATCGTGAGTAGCAAATCTTTGGGCAGGCAAGAAGCACTGTGGGTGTTTTTCAGCCATTAATTACCAACTTCACCTGACAGTATGAGAGAAGAGCCACCATCATTCCCACGCTAACAGTCCTCCCCTCACCGACTTTATTTATTCCTAAACTCACGGAATTCCATTTATGACAGTTTCTGGAGTGTCCATCAATTTGTTGTACAGTCAGATAATCAATCTTTATATGGGAAAGGGTTAGTGAACCGCTATTGCCGTTTTGTAGTTAGGAATTTGAGCTTCATTTTTCAACATGAATTGATCTGTCAGTCGGCGAGTTTTCTGCTTTGTTGCAATAGGCCTTCATATTAGAAGTTCTCAATGAAGCCAGCTACGGGACGTCATAGAAACATAGAAACATAGAAGATAGGAGCAGGAGTAGGCCATTCGGCCCTTCGAGCCCGCTTCGCCATTTAATGAGATCATGGCTGATCATCCAAATTCAGTACCCTGTCCCTGCTTTCTCCCCATATCCCTTGATCCCTTTAGCCTCAAGAAATATATCCAACTCCTTCTTGAATATATTTAATGAATTGGCCTCAACTGCCCTGTGTGGCAGAGAATTCCACAGGTTCACCACTCTCTGGGTGAAGAAATTCCTCCTCATCTGAGTTCTAAATGGCTTACCCCTTATCCTTTAGACTGTGACCCCTGGTTCTGGACTCCTCCGCCATCAGGAACATCCTTCCTGCATCTAGTCTGTCTAGTCCTGTTAGAATTTTATAAGTTTCAATGAGATCCCCTTTCATTCTTCTAAACTCTAGCGAATATAAGCCTAATCGACCCAATCT
The DNA here is from genome assembly GCF_052327205.1 of Somniosus microcephalus. Taxonomy (NCBI): domain Eukaryota; kingdom Metazoa; phylum Chordata; class Chondrichthyes; order Squaliformes; family Somniosidae; genus Somniosus; species Somniosus microcephalus. The sequence goes on along the minus strand of NC_141000.1, from coordinate 99,174,616 downwards.
CTCCTCATATGTCATCTCTGCCATCCCAGGTATCAGCCTGGTGAATCTTCGCTGCACTCCCTCCATGGCAAGAACATCCTTCCTCAGATAAGGCGACCAAAACTAGGTAGGACGGACATTTAAGTCCATGCCATATCAGTACCCATCTACTCAGTCAGTAAGGTAAGACAATGAAGTCTGAGGGCGGTTCTGTCATGTACCCATGTATTCACACAATTAGTGTGTAGCTCACTATCTAGAGTGATCTCATCTCTAATTAGCTGGCATTAGTAACATTAACCTGAGGCAAGGAACTCCCTCTTTGCATTCTTTTGGACTAAATTCTCTATTTCTTGCACATAGTTCTCCAGTAAAGCCACGGTGATGTGCTTGCAGTCAGTCTGATTCTAAAGGATTATGTGACAAGCCTACGATGTGATCCCCTTTTCAGAATGGAGATAAATTGGTGATGTGTTAATGCGAAGCTGTGCACATGACAAAAGAGATATTCAGATCATGGCCCGTGCGTAATGCAGCAGACCTGTAATTATGCTGCAAATGATTTCATTCAGTGTATTGTGACAGGTTTGTTCCCGATCCCTGCCTCATTACTCCAGCAGATTTAAGATCTCAAACACTGTCAGCGGCATGATCTCTCCATTTTCCTGGTTCAGTAGCTATTAAAGGCTCCTTCAGTGCCGTACCCCAAATGCTCTCACTCCCTGCAGTGCTTGGCGAGTTCTCACCCCAGTTTCCAGGTCCTTGCATTGAATCACCCATTGCCATGAAATTCTCCAGCATACAGGCATTGACACAGAAGACACAGGGTCACGTATGTACAGACAATGTGTTGCAATTAGTAAATAGCACTAAGAAAATGGCAAATAATGGCTTTCTTAAGATGCAGTGTATATACTACGGTAAGGACTGACTATGCTCTATGTACGTCCAATACGTTCTTTTATATTTTAAGCAATTACTTAATTTGATTGAAAAACCTAGAAGATTAAAGCTAGGGTACAGTGAATAGCACAGACAGACAGTCCCTTGGGAATCTGCTGTTAGCTGGGGCGCATTTTGTGACATGGTTTCCACAGTTCTTTTAAAAGAATAAAGTATATGTGAATTAAAGGTCTGACAGTACAAACAACTTGGGTTTTTTGTTCTATCAATTTCTCTGCCTGCACAAAACTAAAAGGGACGCTCAGAGCTTTTGCTTGAGTTCCCATATTGTTTCAAATGGTTATTCAAAATAAAATGAGGATTGAATACCTTGAAGAAGCTATTTAAAAAGATTAATGTGCATACCAGAAAATGTGCAAGACCTGAATGTCAACTAGATAATATTACAATGATTGCAGCTACCTTAAGACTCAGCTTGGGTAAGTCCAGAATATCTTCAATACACTTTATCTTGGTAATCTATTTTATTCTTTTCACATACATTTTCTAAATTTATGTAATTTTTAAAAAACTTGTTGAGTTTTCTTGAAACACCCGGAAGATGTAATACAGCAATAGTGTGAGAAATGGCCTTGTTGCTGGAAATTAATTTTTTTTTGTTCAGCTGGGATGTCGTGGTAGGTTGTTTTCGTTTCTATTTAAATCGTAAGGCAATTTTATATTGGTGTTATTCTCAAGTGCAGACGTATGACCCTGAAGTGCTGCTCTCCTCCATTTCCATTTAGTAGTGTGCTACCAGTCCCTGCTGGACCTCTTAGAAGGCCAATAGGAAGCACCTCTGTATTTTTCATGTTTCCAAAGGCCGGGCAACTGGGTCCCAGATGCTGTTGGAGGCATGGAGTTCACCTCTTGTTATTTAATGTGCTGGCAGCAGCAGAGCAGGTGTCAATGGCATGATATTAAAGTGATGTTAAACAGCCAGGTCTGTCTATCTGAGTACATAGACAATCGAGAAATCCACAGCTTTAAAAGATTCTTTCAGCCTTTCAGCCTTGTTCAGAATATTTTGTTTTTCTTCCCCCAAATTCCTCATCGTTCCTCCTGAACACATTGGCTTCGCACGCCTACATGGCTCAGTATCACAATGGCCAGCGCATTTACAACAACAACTTGCATTTATATAGGGGCTTTAAGCGCAAAATGTCCAAAGGTGCTTTACTAAGGTATAATCAAAAAAATGGCGCCGAGCCAAATGCGGAGAAAGTAGGAGAGGGTGACCAAAAACTTGTTCAAAGAGGTGGGTTTTATGGAGGGTTTTAAAGGAGGAAGGAGGTAGAGAGGCAGAGAGGTATAGAGAGGGAATTCCAGAGTGTGGGACCTCCCACCAATGGTGGGGAGAAAGGGGGGGGGGGCGTGACTAGAGGCTAAAGTCAGAGGAATGGAGAGTTTGTAGGGGTTGTTGGGCTAGTGGAGGTTACAGAGCTAGGGAGGGGTGAGGCCATGAAGGTATTTAAACATGAGAACGGACATTTTCAATTTGAGGTGTTTTGTGAGACCGAGAGCCCATGCAGATCAGTGAGGATAAAGGCGATGGATGAGCGGGACTTGTTGCGGAATAGTCAATGAGCAGCAGAGTTTTAGAAGATCTTAAGTTTATGGAGGGTGAAGGATTGGAAGCCATCCAGGAGAACATTGGAATAATTGAGCTTGGAGGTGACAAAGGCACAGATGAAGGTTTCGGTAGCAGATGGACTGAGCTACGAGCTGAGGTGGGTGATGTTAAGATGTGCAAGTAGGTCCTCTTGTGATGGAGAGGATATTGGGTAGGAAGCTTATGGTCAAATGGGATGCTGAGGTTGCACATAGTTTGGTTTCAGGTTGAGGCAGTGGCCAGGGAGGGGGATTGAATCAGTGGCAAGGTGGCCAAGATGATGGCTTTGGTCTTCCCAATATTTAACTGGAGAAAATTGTAGCTCATTCAGGACCGGATAAACAGTCTGACAACACAGAAGCAGTGGATGGGTCAATAAAGATGGTGGGGAGGCAGAGTTGGATGCCATCAATGTACATTTGGAACCTGATTCCATGTTTTGGGATGATGGCACCAAGGGGCAGCATGCAGCTGAGGATGAGTAGGGGGAACCAGGGATAGATCTTTGGGGGATTCCAGAGGTAACAGTGTAGGGGCAGGAAGAGAAGCCATTGCTGGAGATGCTCTGGCTATGATTGGATAGGTAAGAGTTAAACCAAGTGAGCACAATCCTACTGAAATGGACAAAGGCGGAGAGGGTTTGAAGGAGAAGGGTGTGGTCGACCAACTCAAAGGCTACTGCACAGTAAATCATTGGGGAAGCTTTGGAATATTTAAGTTTCTTCTTCTTCTTAGGCAGTCCCTTGTAACCGAGGATGACTTGCTTCTACACTAAAAATGAGTTCTCAGGTGACTGATGAGTCCAATGCGGGTCCTACAGTCTTTGTCACAGGTGGGGCAGACGGTGGTTGAAGGGGCTGGTGGGGTGCTTGGGTTTGACATGCACTTCTTCCGCTGTTTGCGCTTGGCTTCCGCTTGCTCTCGGCGAAGAGACTCGAGGTGTTCGGCGCCTTCCCGAATGCTTCTCCTCCACTTTGTGCGGTCTTGGGCCAGGGATTCCCAGGTGTTGGTGGGGATGTTGCGCTTTTTCAAGGAGGCTTTGAGGGTGTCCTTGAAGCGTTTCCTCTGCCCACCTGTGGCTCTCTTGCTGTGTCGGAGCTCCGAGTAGAAATATTTAAGTTTAGCACAGCACTAATGTGCAACACTGAATGCATTCATATAAAATTCCATTGTCTGCTATTTTAATGTAAATGTAAATGGGTTAATGTCTCCATTAAATTTGCACACAAAGGAATTGTATTTAAATGCTTGTATGCATAATATCACACAGTGCAATTTTGCCCTTCCAGCCTTTATTGAGACTGTTCAGTCTATGTTTTAGGCCTGTGCTGTTTCTCGCCCTAACGTTCTCTTATTTTTTTAAGTTTTGATAGCTTTGCACAATCTTTTACAATCATTTTGTACCTTTAAATAACCAAAGTTAACATGAAAATTTCACTAGGTTAACTATCTCCTAATGGAAACCAGAAACAGACACAAGTCCTGATTCTAGCTGGTCCCTCAGATTTACAATTACAAGTTGAAGTTAGTTGTATCCCTCTTTACTTATCACACCCCTGTTAGGATTCAAGTACCAAGTAGGTGACAAATTCACAGCAGGTTGCTTGTAGACTCATATCAAGCACGCGTTGATGGGCAGCTAAGAACTATTTTGTCATGCCAGCCACCGTCTATAAAACTTCACGTTGTAAGATTTTTTTTCTCAATCCCCCATTTTATTAATGAATGAAGCTCACAGAAAATGATAGAATGCAAATCCCGGTTTACTTGGGCTCAGGGGCACACTTTAACCCGCACCCCTCCAACAGATTGACTTCAACAGAGAAAGTTTTCAATGTGGGTCACCCAAGACTGATGTCACAATAGGCTTCGAATTTAATGAGAGTGAGACCGACCGGGGTTTGAATGTTAAACTGGGCAGGAGGGTCCCTCGCCCTTGAATCCTACTGCAGTTGGCAACTCTGCCCCTCTGTTTTTGCTCTGCGTGTTTGACTCCTTGCCGATATTCTTTCCTTTCCTCTTACAAGTGAAAGAAGCTATTTGTTGTCCTTCCTGACAACAAGCAGTCCAATAGTTGCAAACTGCAAGCGGCAACCCAGATCCTCGGGGTGCAATCCCAATCAGAGTTAGAGCGAAGCAAAAATTGAACCCACCTGACTTCAACCATTGCTGACCCCACTGCTATTTCTCGGGTCAGATTCATTTGAATGTTTTGGGCAAACTCCAAGCATCAAAAATGCCTCTGATTGGGGGTAGGAGTTTGAAATAGCATTTCTGCTGTAGAATTTAATGGCCTTCAGCACCTCAAAAAGGAACGCACAATCAGATTCACTCTTGGGGCACAACAGAAACTTGATTTTCAAGTAACGTCTGGCAAATTGGCAAAAAAAAAGAGTCCCCAGGTTCTCGATGCAGCTGTGGAAATGTTGCCGGAAGAAGTCGGGCAGAGGAGGTTTGCTCAGCAGAGCTGCCCAGGGCCAATGAAAGGAGGTAGCCATAACAATGAGTGCAAACTCAATAACTCCACGCACAGCCACTCGGTGCAGGAAAAACTTTAATGGCCTTACCAGGTCAGTCAAGGAAATAGGAGCCAGATACACCTTTCAAGACTATACTAAGCATGCCAGCCATTTAGAATGACCTCCCTCTTATACTCTGTTAAACTAATTGAATTGCTAACTGTGGTGTATGTAACCTGTTCCACCTTAAGAGAACTTAAGCCTGTTCCACCTTAAGACATGTACTACTTTCTCTGGCTGCTGTATACATAGTACCGGTGGTGACCACCGGTATATAAGCACTGTGTAGTAAGATTGTATTTCATATAGTCCTGACCTCCAACCAGTAAAGACCTGTTGAACTTTAATCTTGTAGCCTGTGTGTTATTAATTACAACTAGAACACACAGACTTTACAGTGGCGGCGAGGATGGGATTCTTACCCTGCGGCAGTTATATCCACGGCGGCTTCATCCACAGAACGGACGTCGAAGAGAGGTTTCCACCCTCATCACCCTGCTGGAAGACACGTCGCGCGGCAGACATCGAGAAACCAGAGTGCAGAAGACATCCTGAACTCGAAGCCTCCATCAGCGGCTGTCAGCTATCTTCTTTCTACCTCGGTAGTGGGTAAGCCGGGCAGCGACGCGACCAGAAAATCGGCCGCGTTGGCTGTACAGACGGGGAGGGAAGACGGAGGAATAAGGGCGGTGAGATCGATCGCGACCGGAGATAAGGGCCGGGCCGCATTCGGGCCGAAAGGTGCAGCGCGGGGACATCGATCGCGGCTGGTGATAAGGGCCGGGCCGCATTCGGGCTAAAAAGGCGCAGCGTCTGGGGGCAACTGAAGGCGCGAGAGCCGCGGTGAAGCGGAGACAGCGTCGGGGGAAGGGTGAAGACCGCCAAGCGCGGGAAAACCGCCATTTTGTAGGCGGAGGACGAAGACAAGAGCGCGGAAGCCGCCATCTTGGATAAAAATAAAAAGAAATTAAATTGCAACGATGCCTAAACATGGGAACATTAATACCTTTGATAGCGACATCGAAGATTGGGCTATGTATGTAGAACGCATACAAAATTATTATGACTATTAAGCTAAAAAGGGAGGATTGTGGTGTATGTAACCTGTTCCACCTTAAGAGAACTTAAGCCTGTTCCACCTTAAGAGATGTACTACTTTCTCTGGCTGCTGTATACATAGTACCGGTGGTGACCACCGCTATATAAGCACTGTGTAGTAAGATTGTATTTCATATAGTCCTGACCTCCAACCAGTAAAGACCTGTTAAACTTTAATCTTGTAGTCTGTGTGTTATTAATTACAACTAGAACACACAGACTTTACACTAACCATTTATGCCAGTGAAGTAGTATGGTGCTTTGTACAATGCAGCCTTTGCCTTCATCAGCTGGAAATACACGCATGCTTCCTGCCTGCCATATTTGTTGGTGTAGTAGGCTGGTTAGCACCTGAAAAATGGGCGCTACCTGGCCAACTTTATAGGCTACAATTTTTCCAGTCTTTCTTCATATTTGCATTTTCGCATACCAGGCAACATTCTACTGTATCTGTGTTATACTCTCTCCAAAGCAACCTTCCTATATTGTGGACTCCAATACTTATACTCTAAGGTTTTATTTAGATTCATCATTACTGACCTCTTGGCTCTTATATTCTATACCTCCAGGTGATAAAACCTGGAATTCCATTAGCCACATTTAAGGCCTTATCAACCTGAGAAACTGCCTTTAATTGTCTGTGAACCCAAATCCCACTGCTCTTCCTCACTATCTAAACCAGGCTGTTTCAGTGGAGTAAAAACAGAAAACGCTGGAGACACTCAGCAGGTCAGGCAGCATCTGTGAAGAGAGAAACAGAGTTAACATTTCCGGTCGATGACCTTTTGTCAGAACTGGAAGATCATCCAGAATTAGTATGGCTACAGTGGACATATGTTTATTTTATCAGTTCTTAGAAATCTTTCTTCATTAGAAACTGGAAGGTACATGTCCTTTCTGTGCATGGTTTTGTACATAATTATTTGTTTTGGTCCTATTCGATTTGCATTACCTATACCGCAACAAAAATATGTGAAGATGTGGATTTAACTGTGCAGTCATGCATTATACCAGTTTGACTTGGATAAGTTCAGATAAAGACAAATTGTGGGAGGGGGAGAGTAAAAGTGTGAGAGAAAAACGGAATAAAAATCAAACCCGTCAGAGTTACCCATATACATTTCCTTATAGTAGTCTTAGCTGCATTGGTTAAAAGTTGAGCAGTTACTCACATCTAGCACTGTAAAGCTCACATACAATGCCTGCAGGTGTTGGCAGTAATCTGGGGAAGCTGTGCGCCCAACATTGCAAGGGAGCCGGTAATTAAGAGCATGGTGTGTTATGCTGGTGAAGAAGGAATTGATAATCTGGGACCTAGGATAGGTACAGTATGAATGGCATAACCTTTCCATATAAATGCTGTGGTATTTGTTTTGCTTTTTGTAAATTTTGTGCTCATAAAGTTGAGAAACATTAGTGCTGCTCATTTTGAGCAGCCAGAGTCACCCTCAAGCACTCCCAGGTCAGCCTTGGCATATATATATGCAGAGTAAAGGTTCCTCGTTGCCTCAATGATGTGCCTTAGAACCAACCTCAAAATAACTGTCCACACTGTACTACTGTGGCATGTTTCCTTTTCTTGCACCAGACATGTTGCGGCCTCAGGTTGTGAATTTAATGTCAATTAGAGCCTAATTAGGGCAGTTTTGTACTGGGCCTGTTCCCACTAGGAACTGAATTGAGACGACCTAAGCAAGTGTTTGGTTTTGCATGTGGACACACGTGTGTTTACTGTATCTCTGTGCCATGTTTATCTGCAGTAAAAGCTTTATTTCCGCTGGGGTTTTGTTTGACGGTAGCAGCAGTTCTGATCTGTTATATTTATTCGTCTTGACTTGATCAGGATATTAATAAGTTGGATGACCTGATGACAGACAGGCCGTATTTATTCAGCAGCTCTACATCACAATAATTCCTTTGCTCCTCATTAGACTCGCAGGATATTAACACTCAGAATCGGCTCACAGACCGAACAGATTGGGGAACAGATTGCTTGGACGAATTATTTGTGCTTTTGTTTAGGATTGTAAGAAGTAATGAGTGAACATAAATTTGTACCTTCCTTTGGTTTCTCTTTTATGTTAACCCATTCCCTTCTAGATGCTTCATTTAACAATGATAGAGAGGCACAAGTGCAGCATATAACGGTTACAAGCTGTCAATCCACTTACATCTGGTCATGCATTCTTGGAGCCAACTGATCTCTCCTCTGTTGATGGACACAATAGAGTGGGTAGATTGTACATGCACCAGAGCACATGCACTGATATATGAGAGCAGGAGCACAAATGAGCTGGTGGTTATTTGTTTACTGTACCCTGAATGGTTACAGCAACATCTATGATGTGTGCATGATACAATTTCGCATCATATATACTAAAGCATCCCACTGGCTAATGCTGTTAAGTGCATGATAACGGAAAGGTAATGATTGATTCCCATGGTCATCCATCACTCAAAGTCATTTGCACTGATTGGGTGATAATTGTACAGACCAATAAGAATAAAGGAGATAGCAAGGGATTCAACCAACGCTGGCTTTATTGTGCCAAAAAGTGTAAAATGCATCATATTTCTGGTCAGCTAATGTCTGACACACAAGAAAATCCATCACCATGTTTAATGTTCTTTACCTCAGGCAAACACATTCTACCTGTGTGGAGAAATGCGCAGAGGTGAGTTTCTGCTTGCTTGATATGAAGTCCACACTCTCTCCCCAGTTAATTAAATCCAGAAAACCTAAGTACAGGTTGGTAAAGCCAAGATTTTGGGACACCCAAGTATTCACAGGAGTAGTGCTGTCATTTAGCTAGTAAAAACATTCAGTGTACCAGCATGGACCATTGACACACTTCCTGCTGCTTGTCCATCTAAGATCACCCTACCAGTTTGGATATTTGTTTGAAGATTCATTCTCTACCGCCCAACCAAGTACCATAAAAATTGTATTACTGAGATATCTCCACTGCTTTCCTCCCTCAGCCTCTGCAACAAACGACTTCTCATCCTCGGTGATTTCAACCTCCTTCTCAATTCATCATGCTCTCGCTCCTCTGAGTTCACTAGCCTCCTATCCTCCCTTAATCTCTCCCTCCATGTAAACACCCCAACCCATATTCACGGCCACCCCCCCAACCTTGTCATCTCTCGTGGCCTCACTACTCCCATCGTGTCAAACACAGATAAGACCATCTCTGACCACTTCCTCGTATCGCTCTCCACCCACATCCCCCTTCCACCCCCCCAACCCTACTTCCTTCTGTGTCTGCCCCTGGAAAAACTCTCTCCCAACTCTCTTACAGCTGCACTTATGAAATCCCAATTGTCCAGCCTTTGGCCCTCCATTCACCATGACATTTCTGCAGCTACCGATCTGCTCAACCACACCCTCACCACCACCTTTCATGCCCTAGTCCATATTAAAACAATTACTCTCTCTCACCCTGGCTGTTCCCCCTGTTATGGCCCTCATCTTTGCTCCCTTAAGTCCAAGGGACGCAGACTTGAATGGATATGGCGGACAACTGGTTTATCCATTCGCCGCCAGATCTGGCTGGACCACATAAAGCATTATCGGGTCCTGCTCTCATCTGTCAAAATTGCTCACTATTCCAGAATCATTCTGGAATGCAAAGATAAACCCCAGCTTCTATTCTCCACTGCTAACGATCTTTTTAACCCCTCCCCCCCACCCTCATCTCCGACAACAAGTGTGAGGAGCTCATGGACTTCTTTGTCTCTAAGATTGACACCATCCGTTCAGCTGCCTCTGCCACTTCCCTTCCTTCCCCTAACCCCGGTTAAGCAACGCCTCGATTTCAAAATTCTCATCCTTGTTTTCAAATCCCTCCATGGCCTCGCTCCTCCTTATCTCTGTAATCTCCTCCAGCCCCACAACCTCCTGAGATATCTGCGCTCCTCTAATTCTGCCCTCTTGAGCATCCCTGATTATAATCACTCAACCATTGGTGGCCGTGCCTTCTGTTGCCTAGGCCCTAAGCTCTGGAAATCTCTCCCTAAACCTCTCTGCCTCTCTACCACATGTTTCCTCCTTTAAGACACTCCTTAAAACCTACCTCTTTGACCAAGCTTTTGGTCACCTGCCCTAATTTATCCAAATGTGGCTCAGTGTCAAATGTTTTGTCTTATAATACTCCTGTGAAGCACCTTGGGATGTTTTACTACATTAAAGGTGCTATATAAATACAAGTAGTTGTTGTTGTTGTTGTTGAAGGGTTATTTGGCGATATGTGGAAATAATCATAAACCCCAATGATAAGAAACATAATTAAAGCTGCATGGCTCCAAAAAATCAGAATGGTTTTCTCCTCCATCCTATAATGATTCAGCAGCATTCCAGTCATTCCTCTCAAGTGATCCTGATTTTGTTCCAAAGCAAAGAAAGGCTGAGTGACTCAAATTCAGAACAAAGTCAAAATAAAGCTGTCTGGAACGTCGGCAGCAATGTGTGTTAAAAGAGCTGTCCTTTCACCTCTGGGATCTGGGCTTAGATCCAGTGCAGACGAAAGGACGAAGGTCCTCACTCTCAAAAAGCTGCCGTGCATTTGAGCAGTTTCAATTCATTTTCTAGTCACTGCACAGCACAAAATTAGCCTCAGACTTGGCACTAAATTGGCAGTGTCTCACTATTACGAGTTGGAATACAAGAGTGAGGAAGTGATGCTTCAGTTGTTTAGAGCCTTGGTCAGACCCCAGCTGGAGTATTGCGTTCAGTTTTGGCCACCGCACCACAGGAAAGATATTTTGGGGGAAAAATTCAGTTGGTTAGCGCCTCCAGTTAGCGCCTAGCGTGCATTGCTCACTGGGCGCCTGATCTGCAAAATTCATTGTCGCCCCCCTGCCTTAACGCCTCACCCCGCCAGCGACAGGGAAAGGCGGCCCTCGTCAAGCAGGCGGATGGCGGCTCCAGGGGCGCTACTTAAAGGGATCATGAGTAATGAGTCGCAGCTGTCATGTTAGTGCTGTTTCACTGCTTCCTTCTCAGTTTGATGTTGTGCAACAGTTTAATTCAGTCATTTAAAGGTTGTTTAGTCTCCGGAGTGTTGTGGCTACTAATAATTAGTTACATTTATTCTCACAACATATCAAAGTGCTACACTTGCTGTACTGGCAGTTGACCTCGCCCTTCAGGATCTATGACGAGGGAGCGCAGGCAGCGAGAAAGATTGGAACATGGGATCAGAGGGAGCAGGAGGGCCATGAGGGCTCTCAACAGGAGGCCTTACCCTCCGAGGGTATTCCGAGATTACTTCTCCTACCTCCAATTAAGCGAGGAGCAGTGCATTAGAAGGCTCCGCTTCAGCAAGGATGTGGTCACCGAACTCTGCCACCTCCTGCAACCAGACCTCGAACCTCAGATCAGGTCGACCACAGCTCTCTCAGTGGCAGTCAAGGTCACCGTCGCCCTCAATTTCTTCGCCAGCGGATCCTTCCAGTCTGCCACAGGAGATATAGTGAACATCTCACAGTTTGCCGTTCATCACTGCATCCGGAAGGTCACAGAGGCTCTCTACAGTAGGAGAAGGGACTACATTTCCTTCCCCATCACTAGAGAGAAGCAGGATGAACGTGCATGTGGCTTTGCCAGCATAGTGGGCTTCCTCATGGTGCAGGGCGCCATTGACTGCACCCATGTGGCTTTGCGGGCTATCCGCTCTCCACCTGGCTCATGACTCCCCTCTGCAACCACAACACTTCTGCCCAGCACTCATATAATGAGAGCCATGCTGCCACCAGGAACATCATCGAGCAGATCATTGAAGTGCTCAAGCAACGGTCCCACTGCCTTGACTGCTCGGGAGGAGCCATCCAGTACTTGGCTGAGCGGGTGTCCCATTTTGTGGTGGTCTGCTGCATGCTCTACAAGTTGGCCACCATGAGTGCCCAGCCCTTGCCACCAGGGATTGGGGCACCACCAAAGGAGGAGGAAGAGGGAGAGGAGGAGGAGAAGGAGGAAGAGGAGGACGAGGAGGAGGAGGAGCGAGGGAGGAGGCAGCCACTCAATCAGCCTTCTGGAAGGGCAGTCCGTGACCGCCTCATCAGACTGCGGTTCCAATAAATTAAACCCCAGACCCCTGTTGCTCACCACATTCCCATCATTCCATCCCTGTCACAGGCCATATCACAGAGCAAAGCTGAAATGAGAGACACCACAAAATCATCCAAACCGAATGAATAAATTTATCAATAATCTGCGAACACATATTAGCAACAACAATATTACCTATTCACCCTTGTGCAATGCCTTAGTGCCTCGTTACTGTGCCTTTGCCTACTCTAGTGCTCCTACGAAGTGTTGGCCCAGTGGCTGCAGCAGGGCTGGTGGAAGGCTGCTGAGTGTCCGTGTGGGAGACTTCAGATGGCCTTGCAGGATGCCCTCGACCAGTTCTGGGCCTGGAAGGCCTGGCTGTAGACTGCACCACCTCAGCATTGGCGGCAGTAGTCTGGGCTGGCTGGATGACACGCCACGACAAGGACAATGGTAGAGTGGCAGTGGTGAGAGCAGGAATGCTGTCATCATGAGAGAGGACAGCAGCTTCCTGCTCCACTGACCCACTGCCACTCCCCCGGGGCAGCACCTCAGCATCCCTTGCAATCTGTTGGAGCACAGGTTGCTGGCCTGCTGCGATACTGTGAAAGCCCCGGTGGACGGTGGTCGACCCAGCCATGATGGCAGCAATCAGAATTTGTGTGGCATCAAGCTGAGACTGCATGAGAGCAGTCTGAGATTGGATGCCACCAACCATAGGCTGCATTACAGCACTAAGACATTTCGTCACTTCTGCCTGTGCTGCAATGGAAGCTGCTGGATCGCCCATCACACGCGGCATCAGGTTTGGGTCGCCACGGTCTCTCTGGGAATCTACCATCCTTTGCAGACTGGAAATGATGGGCCCCATGGTGTGTGCAGAGCTCTGTGCAATGTTAGAGGCAGACTCCTCCACGCTCATTATCATTGCCAAGAGGCTCTCAGGCACCCTTGCCATTGCACCCATCACCCTTCTTCTAAAGGCCTCCCCATCGAGGTCCTCATCTGAGTCCTGTGCAGCAGAACTTGCATGTGTAATGATATCAGCAAATAGTGATGGTAGTTGCCTGTTTGATTATGATGCCTTACCAGCATGTTTGCCTGATTGATTATTTATGCCTGACCAGCAGAGGGCATGTGAGAGACAAGCAGTTTAGTTTTGGTTTCGTTTTAGATGAATCACTAAGATGGTGTCTCCTGTAATGCTGTTGAACAAGCTTTAGATTGAAAGACATTCTCTTTCATGATTGTGTCGTCATTGAACCCACATACAAATCAATACATGGTGTCAGAAGTGATTGAAAGAGATGAAGAGGAAAAATCTGAAGTTAAATCAGCTCTCCACATATTAGCAAGCCAAAAGAGAACATCGTTACTTACCTTTGGAGAATAGCTAACGAAGTGAAAAAATGGAAGGTTTACTCCCACCGGCGAAGCTTCAGTTGACAGGTAATGTGGCTGAAAATTGGAGGAGGTTCAAACAACATGTGGGGTTGTATTTAGCGGCAATCGGAGCTGACGAGAAAAGTGATAAAAAGAAATCATCAGTGTTCTTACATGTCGTGGGTGGCGAAGCGCTGGAGGTGTATAATAACTTCACATTCACTGCTGATGGAGACAAAATGAAGCTAGATAAAATAATGGAACAGTTTGAGGCCTACTGCATACCTAAACGTAACGTGACTTTTGAGAGGCACAGATTTTTCACATGTGTACAGAAAACGGGAGAGACTATTGATCAGTATGTGACTGAACTGAGAAACTGAAGCAAAACATGTGAATTTGGGGGACTGACAGACTCGCTGATAAAAGACAGACTGGTGTGTGGTATTCCAGATAATGGTCTAAGGGAAAGACTGCTAAGAGAGCAAGATCTAGACCTGGGAAAAGCCATAGCACTGTGTAGGGCTACAGAGACTGTGAAGTTGCAGGCAAAGGAGCTGTTCAGTGACAGTAGCTGCAACGTGGATGCAGTGAGAATGAACGGATATAAACCGTTTAACAAAAAGAGCGCCAATGTGAAAAAAGAGGCGTGGCCAGCGAACGAAAATGAAAGGGGCAATCGAAAGTCATGTAGTCGATGCGGTACACAGCATCCACCAAAAAAGTGTCCAGCATATGGTAAGAAATGCAATAGTTGCAACAAAAGCAACCATTATGCCCGTTGCTGCAAGAACCAAGCGCAACAAAGCAAGGTCCATGCAGTAGATGAAAGCGAGATAGAGGAGTTCTATGTGGATGTTGTGTCTGAAAACAAAAAAGAAAAAAAAGACTGATACTGTTGAACAACCTGATCACACAGCAGGTCAAAAGACTGATACTGTTGAACAACCTGATCACACAGCTGAGAAACCATCATCGGAGGCAACAACTCAGATTCAAGGACAATCAATCAGAAAATCCTCAAGACGCGTGAAGCCTCCTGGGAGACTCATTGAGCAAATTTAAGGACTATTGTTATAGAAGGAAGTAATGTTACCTTATTCTTTCTTCAAGTTCTAGTGTATTTACATATTTCATGTGAACACACAAAGCAAGGTTAAAAAACCTTGATCATGATAATGATAATGTAAGTTCATTAAGTGTTACAGTTAAAATGCAGAGTAATACAAAGAAAACATGTTGTTAGATAAAAGTAAAATACTTTTGTTTTAAGAAAGGGAGATGTAATGATATCAGCAAATAGTGATGGTAGTTGCCTGTTTGATTATGATGCCTTACCAGCATGTTTGCCTGATTGATTACTTATGCCTGACCAGCAGAGGGCATGTGAGAGACAAGCAGTTTAGTTTTGGTTTCGTTTTAGATGAATCACTAAGATGGTGTCTCCTGTAATGCTGTTGAACAAGCTTTAGATTGAAAGACATTCTCTTTCATGATTGTGTCATCATTGAACCCACATACAAATCAATACAGCGTGCGAACTCGCCCTCCAGAGAGCTGGCCCTCAAGCTACCCTTTCCCTGACCTTGCTGCAGCCCTGTGCAGATCCCACCAATATACTAGCCTCTAAAGAGCGTGTAGTGCCAGTATCTGAGCTGGTGTGTGCAAGTG
Organism: Somniosus microcephalus; assembly: GCF_052327205.1. Taxonomy (NCBI): domain Eukaryota; kingdom Metazoa; phylum Chordata; class Chondrichthyes; order Squaliformes; family Somniosidae; genus Somniosus; species Somniosus microcephalus. The sequence continues at coordinate 99,159,363 of NC_141000.1, read as the reverse complement.
AGACATGCAGTGATGCGGTGTGTTCTTCATCCTCCTCTTCTCCTGCCTCGCTCTCAACGGTACCCTCGGGGACAGGCTGTTCAGGTGCTTGCTCATTATCTGAAAGCATAAAGGCACAAGATTCGGGTAAAGGGAGTGGGCAGGAAGGGAGAAATGCATGCATACAGCATGATTAGCTGGAAAGGTTTGTGAGGTGAGGGGGAAGTGGGATGTTAGAAGAAGGAGTAGGGATGAACATACCGTTGTTGTCCCCAAGAGGGTCAACGTGGCTGCTGGCCATGGCGCCCACCACCTGGCATACAATAATCTGCAGCACTTGAGTCTGTAGCTCAGGCAATGGTTGGGTATTGGCTTGCCCCCGCTCCTGCTCCCTCCTGTTGTGAGCCAACTTGGCCTGCAAGGGAAACAAAAGTGTGTGACTGAGTGTGGAGCAATGTGTTTGGGTGATGTGCCTGGCTTAGTTGAATAGGTTTCATTATGTGCAAGGTGTGAGATGTGGGTGTGAGTGTTGGTAGGTGGAGATTGTTGGTGGGTGTTTTGGACAGCGTGTGCAGACTGTGGTTCAGATGGTGGTATGTAGCATTTGTTGAAGCATTAACTCACCCTGACCTCCCGAGTGAGGTCATTAAATTTCTTCCTGGGGACCACAGTGCTGCCCGAGATATGCTGGGCTATCTCCCTCCACATGGTGCGGAAGAGGGCTTCCTGCCACTTGCCGGGTAGAGCACCGCCCTCCGTCTTTCCACTGCGAACACCAATGCCTCAAATGCATGGTCGCAGAATCTATGGGCTCTCTCCCTGGGACATGGATCTGCCATCATTAAGGCTCCTTCTCCTTGACCTGCTGCTGCTGGCTGAGACATCTGCAGAACCAGCAATGATGAGAATGAGGTTCTGCAGCATCAATGAACCTCCCCTTTAACAACTGGAAAGAGCCTGTGGCAATGATAACTTGTGATTAGACTGCACTTATTTTGGTCAGTGCTTCACATTTAATGTAACTGAGCTAGGTCATTAGCACTTGATTTAGTGCTCCAATCCTTTCTTTGTGCACTGAGATTGAATTTTGCGTGCAATCTGAAACATTAGCACCTGGCCCTAATTCTCAAACTTTTCAAAAGTTACCGCCCATTCTTGGGCTATAATGAATTTCTCCCCTTTTGACTTTGATGGGGGTATAGCGGAGATTCACCAAAATGATACCGGGCTTAAAGGGTTCAATTACTCTTGTACTCTATGCCCCTATTTATAAAACCACAAATTCTATGTTTTTTTATGGTTTACTCTACCTGCACTCACATCTCAGGAAATTAGGATTTGAACCATTAGGTCTCTCTGATCAGTGTCGTATCATTAACTGTATACTCCCATTCCTTGTTTTTTCTTCCAAAACGTGCTTCCTAAGAATTATCCACATTAAATTGTATCTGCGACGCCTTCCCATTTGGCTACTCTCTATATATCTTCCTGACATCTTTCACAATCCTCCTCACTGTTTGCCCAGACCCAACACTGACCCCTGAGTTACACCACTTCTGACCCTTCTTCAGTCTGAGAAACACCCATTTACTGTAACTTTTCATTTCCTCTCCATCAATTAACTTTATATCCATGCTGCTACGTTTTGTTTTACACCATGTGCCTTAGTATTTTTAACAAGCCTTATCAAATGCCTTCTGAAAATCCATATACACTACATCTACATCTACTAATGTATACATGCTGATTACAAAGCCTCTAAGGGACAGCAAGTGTGGTAACAGAGACCCTGAGAGGCAGTACGTAGTGGTAACGGAGACCCTGAAGGGCAATATATGCTGCTGTTGGATACAGAGACCATGATGGAAGGATATAATAATTAGCAGATGAGCATTGCGTAGTGGTCACAGAGGCTTGAAGTGCTACCAATTCTCCCACAATGATTTATCTATGGGATAAATGTAACCCATGGGGAAATTCTAGGGCTACCTGTTCATTACATAGAATCAGTTTGGTACTATTTATTGGTTACAGAGACCTGGAGGTTTTACACATTTGATACCTCTTTGGAGAGGTACAATATGCTGATTGGACAGTCTTGCAGGGTCAGATACCAAGACCTGAGGAACGCTTCATGTTGGATATTGAAACCCATTAAGGCATGGGACATTGATTGTAGATTCCTGGAGGGACATTGCATACTTGATATTGTCACCCAGAAGGATGCTACCTGCTGGTTACAGAGACCTGGAAGGACAGTGTGGGGCAAACAGACCTGGGCTTTGTCAGTCAAGCTTTAAGTACAGTGCAGTAATACAATAGGTTTTCAGGGAAATGCTGAGTTTAGCCACAATACAAATGAGATCATAATGAAAAGGTTCAACACAGTAATTATTTTCTGGGCTTCATTTTCTAATGCCTCATCTTTTTAGCAAATGTTAAAAAGAAAGTCTTAAGTTTCTAGATAAGGTAAAAACTATTTCATAAACGTCCAAAAAAAGAAGCCAATGACGAAGCCAAATGATTTGTACTATCAGATCAACGGAAGAGTCATAACTAAATAAAATTATGCCAGCCCTTTTTATCAGATGTACCGCTTTCATAAACCGATGTTTGGCCTAATATCCTTAATATACTATCTAAACTGCATTTTCAGAATCATCCTTTTAGTTTTGGTCATTCTAGTAGCAATGCATAAGTCTTCATTACTCTGTCAGTGCTCATTCTGTTTGCATGTCTGAACTATCTTTAAGTGGTTCAGTCCACTACAGTTTTGCTCACTTTAGCTCCCTTTCATATTCTGTTACTTCTAAGCCTTTGAAACCATGAAACACACACTTTAACTCGGGTAAGCCGTTTCTGCCACTAACAATGTTTCTTCGTCTTTTGCCTTAAGACACGCTATTTTACAGTTGTCCAATAAAACAGGTAGTGTCAAAGTTTCATACAAACGGAGTTTGGTTTGCACAGAGGTGCACTCCTTTCCATCTCTTCATCAACTTGAAGCGATTAGCAGATGCCGGGTGGGTTCTTCTTTTGAATTCACCACTGGGACTTCATTTTCAGAAATCAGATCTCTTCGATATATAGATTTATCCAGCTGCTCTATTTTTATGGTAATCTTAGTGTTTTCCAGTCTACTGGACACATCTAAGACTTTTGTCTAATTGTATTGATATTTAAGCCAAGCTTGCTTTGTAGATTGTGTTAGCACCTGCAGGTGATCTGTACTTTCAGCACTAACATTAACATTAAAATCTTGGGTTGTTTACAGAATGGCTTTTTAAATTTTCCGCTTACGCTTGTGTCATCTAACAAGATCTTGATAATTGCCTACAATATTACATTGAAGAGCTTTGTCTAATTTTTTGTCTATTTTAAACCCACCAGATAGCCCACCATTTATTCTGGCTCTACTGTCAGAGAGATTCTATTGCATAAACTCTCCAGGACTTTTGCACATTTTCTCAAACCGTCTGTAGCCTTATAGTACTGTTCACAATCTGTTTTTCTGAGTGCTGTTGAAAGTTTGTCTAAAGTCAGCAAAACTGTGATAGAGGGGTCTGTCCCCTTCATAATATTTTTAGATCATTGCCTGAGGGTGAACAAATCGTTTACTGTGCTCCCCATTTTTTCTGAACCCATTCTGTTCTTCATCTAAAAATCAATCAACTTTTTTTGTAATTCATTTGGCCAAGAGAGTCATAAGGGCTTTACTAGGGATAGACAGAAAGTGAATTCTACGTTAGTTCTTGAACTCGTTTATATGCCCCTCTTTGCATCCCAGTTTTATAGCCTTTCCACAGTCAGTGTTGCATATTTTGTTGCACAGGCGGTAGATAAATTGAAGCATGATTTCCTAAGATTCCTTAATCATTTCTGCCTGTTACCCGTATACAACAATAACTGCAACAAATTGTATTTATATAGCACCTCTCCTATAAAAGAATATCTCAGAGCACTTTGCAAATAGAGAGAGGAAGATATTGAGCAGGAAATGGGAAAGGTTAAGCCAGGAAAAGAATGAACAGTCAAAGATGTAGGTTTTTAAGAGGCTTTTGAAGGAATTGTAAAATTTAAGCTATCTGGAAGTAAATCTTAGGAACTAAAATTGTCCCTTTGTAGTACACTGACTGTGAACCTTTTGGAAGTATTCATTAATGAAATTTCACAAAATTCTGGTTCATACCACTTGGGACACAGGAGGAATTCACCAGTCTCTCCCTTAACGCAAGTCTAAATTACTGCCTGTAAATGAACGTAGGCATTTCTCAGTAGTATTCAGTTTTGATACCATTCTTTCTCCTCCCCTTGCTCGTCTGACACTGGGTTACAGAAGAGACCCACAGCAGATGTACCAATTAATGAGTTTCGTCAGTGTTTTGATAATAGGATATGAAGCTCTGTGATGCAAAATACTTTGATGTTGTTGAAGAAAAGAAGCTTTTTGGCCACAATCCAACTTGAAGAAACCTTCAGAGTATTGAAAAAATGAAAATTAGTTCTAATATCAGAATGAAAGAAAAGGATGTCCCAAAGCGCTTTACAGCCACAGCCACCCCGTCAACCTTGCCATCTCGCATGGCCTCTCATCCTTTGAGGTCCTGATCACCAATAAATGCCTATTTCTTACCATGTCCTGGTCTCCTTTATTACCCACAACCCATTCCCTTTCACCAACTCCACTACCCTCCCTCGCCATCCTTAGAAAAAACTCTGCTCCGTTCCCTCACAAACTCGCTAACCTAATTTCCCAACTCCCTCTTCTCCGGCCTCCGACAACATTTGTTGCCACTGTTGACCTGGCATTTTGTTCATAGTAAGATCCCATATTTATTTTTATTCATTCATTGGATGTGGGCATCGCTAGCAAGGCCAGCATTTGTTGCCCATCCCTAATTGCCCTTGGAGGTGGTGAGGCTCCTACTTAAATTGCTGCAGTCCGGGAGCTGAAGTTACTCCCACAGTGCTGTTAGGGAGGGAGTTCCAGGATTTTGACCCAGTGGCGATGAAGGATCGGTGATATATTTCCAAGTCAGGGTGGTGTGTAACTTAGAGGGGATCTTTCAGGTGGTGGCAGTGTTCCCATGCGCCTGCTGCCCTTGTCCTTCTAGGTGGTAGAGGTCGCGGGTTTGGGAGGTGCTGTCGAAGAAACCTTGGCGAGTTGCTGCAGTGCATCTTGTAGATGGTACACACTGCAGTCATGGTGTGCCGGTGGTGGAGGGAGTGAATGTTTAAGGTGGTGGATGGGGTGCCAATCAAGCGGACTGCTTTGTCCTGGATGGTGTTGAGCTTCTTGAGTGTTGTTGGAGCTGCACTCATCCAGGCAAGTGGGGAATATTCCATCACATTCCTGATTTGTGCCTTGTAGATGGTGGAAAGGCTTTGGGGAGTCAGGAGGTGAGACGCTCGCTGCAGAATACCCAGCCTCTGACTTGCTCTTGTAGCCACAGTATTTCTGTGGCTGGTCCAGTTAAGTTTCTGGTCAATGGTGACCCCCAGGATGTTGATGGTGGGGGATTCGGCGATGGTATTCCTGGTGAATTTCAAGGGAAAGTGTCTAGAATCTCTCTTGTTGGAGATGGTCATTGCATGACACTTATGTGGCACGAATGATACTTGTCACTTATCAGCCCAAGCCTGAATGTTGTCTAGGTATTGCTGCATGCGGACACGGACCACTTCATTATCTGAGGTGTTGCAAATGGAACTGAACACTGTGCAATCATCAGCGAACATCTCCACTTCTGACCATATGATGGAGGGAAGGTCATTGATGAAGCAGCTGAAGATGGTTGGGCCTAGGACACTGCCCTGAGGAACTCCTGCAGCGATGTCCTGGGGCTGAGATGATTGGCCTCCAACAACCACAACCATCTTCCTTTGTGCTAGGTATGACTCCAACCAGTTGAGAATTTTCCCCCTGATTCCCATTGACCTCAAATTTACTAGGGCTCCTTGATGCCACACTCAGTCAAATGTTGCCTTGATGACAACAGCAGTCACTCTCACTTCATCTCAAGAATTCAACTCTTTTGTCAATGTTTGGACCTAGGCTGTAATGATGTCTGGATCCAAATGGACTTGGCGGAACTCAAACTGAGCATCGGTGAGCAGGTTATTGGTAAGTAAATGCCACTTAATAGCACTGTCGACGCTTCCATCGCTTTGCTGATGATTGAGAGTAGGCTGATGAGGTTGATGGGATTGGCTTTGTCCTGCTTTTTGTGGACAAGACATACCTGGACAATTTTCCACTTTGTCAGGTAGATGCCAGTGTTGCAGCTGTACTGGAACAGCTTGGCTAGAGGCACGGCTAGTTCTGGAGCATGAGTTTTCAGCACTATAGCCAGGATGTTGTCGGAGCCAATAGCCTTTGCTGTATCCAGTGCGCTCAGCCATTTCTTGATATCACGTGGCATAAATCGAATTGGTTGAAGACTGGCTTCTGTGATGGTGGGGACCTCAGGTGGGGACCTCAGTTACCAATGATTTTTTTTTTGCTGGCATTTGTTAAGTGAGAAATGTTAGCTCGTACACTTGGGGAACACCCTTTTCTTCTTCCTGTATTGCCACAGCATCGCTAACATCCACTTGAGCTACCAGAACAAGCAGACAGAACATTTGTTTAAAAGGATAGAAGCTATATGGAGGAAAGCACTTGAAATCTTTTCAGTGCACCCTGAGCTGGATGAGTAATGCAAATAAGACTAGAATAAATGCAGGGCAACGGGATTTATTTAGAAGTTTCAAAGTATAACTAAGGGCGAGGATATCCAGCATGAAGGCAATCAGTAGACAACCTTATTCCATGTTAGATCCTTAACTGTCTGCATCTTTTGTGAATGGTTTTGGTTTCAGATTTGCATTCGAGTTCTCTTTCATTGGTAATGACAGAAACTTCATTAACTTGATACCCAAGCAGGTGACATTTTAATATCTAGCTACACACTGCAATCTCATTTTTTAATGATGCTGAGTGAGTTACAATCACTCTTCAGTCCACAGACTGATTAAACATAGTTGCTGTTCAAAATTGTCTCAACATGTTGCTTGTGCTTGTGGACAGTGTTATTATATATTTTTTCTATATTAAGCATCTGTTGCATAAATGAAGGAATAAAATTGTTAAAATCACAATAGAAGACATTGCACTAACAGCATTTGACAAAATGGTTCAACCTGTTGTTACCATAGGCTGTTTCAATGGCCAAAAATGCAGTTGTCTCTATTTTCTCATCCTTTGTTTGTAAGTCTTCAATTCAGAGTGGTCTGCTTCAACCAAGTCTCGCAAGTGCCTAGCACCATATGCAGTTTAATTTTTCCTTTCCTACATAACAGTGACTACACTTCAAAGTAATCCATTGGCTGTAGCATGCTTTGCAACATTCCAACTGCGGCATTACTGAGGGTTTCAGCAACAGATGAGTTGAGGCAAAGGCGAAGATGGGCAATGTTATGGCGGTGGAAGTAGATGGTCTTGTTGATGGAGGGGTTGGAAGCTCAGCTCGGAGTCAAGTAAGACACCAAGGTTGTGAGCAGTCTTGTTCAAGCAGAGACAGTGGCTGGGGAGAGGACTAAAATTAGTGGCAAGGGTATGGAGTTTGAGGTGGTGACTGAAAATGATGGCTTTGCTCTTCCCAATGTTTAACTGAAGGAAATTGTGGCTCATCCAAGACTGGAGGTCGGACAAGCAGTCTGACAACACAGAGGTAGTGGAGGGTCAAGAGAGGTAATATAGTGCAACGTTGGAATTCAATTTTGAAAAATGCAATTCACACTTGACAAAGTTTTTCAGCTTATATAGTAAGGTAACAGGCAGAAATCATACTCATGGTTTATAATTGCATGAAATTAGTACAAAATGATACAGGGGATTATTTTGGTAAAAGGGCGAGACCAGGCGTTAAGTGGATGCTGTGCTAATAAGACAGGCCTGTTTGAAAGTCTGGTTTTAGCACACAATTTTGGGCCTAATTGCTAATTACCATCATTTGAGCTTGCCTGGAGGCGCCAAAACAAGCACCTGCAGGTTTACCACTCAAGCGCTGATTAGAATAACATTTTGTGGAGCAGTATATGTGGGCTCCGCACACCCTCTTCCACTGAAGGTGTGGAGTGCGCTAGCTGACACACAACGGCAGGTTTCAGGATGGCTCAGAGACGGAGGGAGAGGGCACACAGGTTCTTGGACCTGGCACTGGAGGTCCTGGTGGAGGAGGTCCAGAGGAGGAGGGTGTCCTGTACCCACAGGGGGAAAGAACCCAACTCACCCTCATGTCCCTTCCTCCTGCAGCAGCTGGTGCTGCTCTGACTGGCCTCATGTCCTCCTCCCATTCCTACTCCAGACCAAGGGAGACCCCATGCAAGATGGTGATGACCAAGCAGTCCCTTCCACCTGGTGACTCCTAGGAGGTGTCCAGTAAGGTGGAGTAGCACAGCACTCACCCTTTTTAGGTGAAGTCCTCAGGGAACTTCCAGAATAAATGTTGATAGAGTGTTGGTGAAGTCTTGACAAACTGTCCTGGAAAGTTCTCCCGATGTGTCTCAAAAATCCTCTTCAAACCTCCAACAGTGAAAGCTGAGCTTGGCTTTAAGTAGCGCTCGAAATCCTCAGCAACAACTTGTTTACTCCTGTTCAGCTGGTCGCGGTTAGGAGGGGGCGTTAGTTGAAGCACTAGCCACCAAAATGCCCTACAACCTTGTTCATGACTAGCAGGCAATTAAATTGGCAACCTGCCCCTTAACGATCCTCCTGGCGGCCGGTCCTAGTGTGTGCAGGCTAAACCAGTGTTTCAGCTCAAGACCCCATCTGGGCCACCTCAAAAATCGCCCCCATACAGCCTCTTTGATTTGGGTAGTGGTTTCACTACAGGATACGCTTCAGTTAGTTGTCAGCAATCTTTTAGCTTTTTGTTTCATCACCTTTTTCTTGCACCTTGCATGTGTTTACATAGGTACATGATATGTCTCACGCTTCTACCAACTTATACAATCAAATTTACTCTTTGATAACAGTATGTACTTCTACATCTATCTTAACATTCTAAAACAGATGCTATCCCTGCGCCGCCCTTGAAGCAGTGGGCTGAGGCTTTCAATAGTGGCTGGGTAATTGTGGCATGCGGTTGGGCGGCACACCTGCAGACGTGTGAATTGGCCGAGAAACCTGGAAGCATTCATTAAATGAGGCCTGGCCATTAAAATCGGACAGGCCTTCACTTCACACGACGTTGGGGGCTTGTCGCCCGCTGCCCCCCTCGCACACTCCATCCCCGTCTCCAAATTAAAGTTGGAGCCATACTTTCTATATTGTAAAATCCTGCTCCTCATGATTTTTTTCTTCTGATCTCTTTTCCTGTTCTAATAACCTTCTAACTACGAAGACAAAAACCTTTTCTTTAAGTACCTTCAATTATCAAAATTAAACCATTACTTCAAGCAATCGGACCAATCACCAATCCCCATCAGAATTAAGATACAAATTAAACCTGCACAAACACATCAGTATAAACAAAAGGTTAATAAGGTATATGTTACTTGGGTGAAATAGCTGTTTTCACTTGTTTCCAAAAACAGGGAAAAGAAGACTCCTTTGTCTGAGGAATCTTTTGTTTCATAGTATCTCTTTAGGATCAGTGGTAAGATTATACATAAATGTCCGATTAATCTCTAAAGATATTTTAGATATGCATTTAATTAAAAGTTAGCAAGCCACATGTTGATAAATTATTTCAAGTCCCAATATGACAGACTGTAGGAAGAAAAGACACTGGCCGGAATTTTCTGTGGCCGCGATCGGAGGCGGTTCAGGTGGGAAATTTGAAATATGTTGGAGCGGGTCGGGAAGCTGCCGTCTGTCAACCTGAGCTGGATGTTGAGTGGCCATTGATCCAGCTGATTAGTTGACAACATGAAATGTACTATAAAAGCTCCCACCTCACAGCTAATCACATTCCTCAGACAGAAGCTGACTGCATTTCCAGCACAGATTTCGCTTTCTACAGGTTGCAAGTGTTTCCAGCAAAGTCGCCATCCAGTGGGGGAATCTAGAACTAGGGGGCATAATTTCAGAATAAGGGGGCACCCTTTTAAATCAGAAATGAGGAGGAATTTCTTCTCTCAGAGGGTTGTGAATCTTTGGAATTCTCTTCCCCAGAGAGCTGTGGAGGCTGGGTCATTGAATATGTTTAAGGTGGAGAAAAAACAGATTTTTGAACGATAAGGGAGTTGAGGGTTATGGGGAGCGGGCAGAGAAGTGGAGTTGAGGCTAAGATCAGATCAGCCATGATCTTGTTGAATGGCGGAGCAGGCTCGAGGGGCCTAATGACCTACTCCTGCTCCTATGTCTTACGTTCTTATGTCACCTCATTGGTAGAACCTATCACAACACTGACAGATTGCTTCTCTCATCTCTACTTGACCTGCCATTATTACATCAGCCGTTTATACTGTCTCAGCTTGGTCCTCAGAATCGGACCACGATGAGCCCTAATACCAGCAGCACCAGGCACACCAGCAGTGCAGTACCAACAAGAACAACACCAACCTTTTCCACCTGATGCTGCACAGGTCAGAGGACATCAGTGCAGGGCTGCACCGTGCCATAGCCAATACCCTCAACACAGGGTATACAGGCATAGGATGAGCTTCCTCGACATGACTGAGCAGCAGTGCCAAAGGAGGCTCGGCTATCACGCCAGGTCATCATAGACATTTGCACATTGCTCGAGCAAGACCTGCAGCCCAGAGGAGAGTGTGGACATGCCTTACCAGTGGCTGTTAAAGCCACCAGCGCCCTCAACTTCTTCACCTCAGGCTCCTTCCAGGGATCTGCTGCAGACATTTGCGGCATCTCGCAATCGGCCGCCCACAGATGCATCACACAGGTCACTGATACCCTCTTTGACAAGTCAGCCAATTATTTCAACTTTGCCACTGATGAAGCCAGTGGTACTGAGCGGGCGCTCGGCTTTGCCACTCTGGCTGGCTTCCCATGGGTGCAGGGCATCATTTTCTGCACACATGTGGCCATCAGGACACCCCATCATAACCCAGGAGTCTTTGTCAACCACAATGGCTTCCACTCCCTCAATGTGCAGCTCATCTGCAACCATAGGAAGATCATCATGCATGTATGCGCCAAATTCCCTGGCAGCTGCCATAACTCTTTCATCATTAGCCAGTCCACCCTCCCTCAGCTCTTCGCTCCTCCAAACAGACTTTCTGGCTGGCTGCTTGGAAACAAGGGCTATCCACTGAAGACATGGCACATGATGATACCCTTGAGGAGGCCAAGTACTGAGGCCCAGGAGCGATATAATGAAAGCCACATTTCCACCAGCTGTATCATAGAGCAGACAATAGGGTTGCTCAAAATGCACGTCAGATGCCTTGCCAGATCTGGAGGAGCCATTCAGTACGCACCAGCCAGGGTCTCCAGAATCGTCGTGGTCTGCTGCGCCCTGCACAACATAGTGTAGCAGCGAGGATTAGCGCCGCATGAGGAGCAAGGCACTGAGCGCACAGCCTCTTCAGAGGAGGAGGAGCAGGAGCTGGAGAAACTGGCGGGCCAGATCCCACCAGCACCTGAGCACATTGCTGCCCAGGAGGCCAGAGATGGGCTCATCATGGCCAGATTTACTTCACTTTATGCAGTACACCCATATGGCTGCCACATGCTGCGCCAGGTTAGCACCACCCCACAGCAACACCATAAAACATTCCTACAATGACCAAGCCATTGCTTTCACACTGACCATCATTGCTGGAGGTACCGTTATGTCTCACCATTCACTCCAACTCACTAAGACACTTCGAAAGGGGCACATAAATTTGTCCAAGACCGGAAAGTGGTGAAAATAAAGATTTTTATGTTTGACACCACATTAACGGAAACTTTACATAAACATTGAATAAAACACCCAAGTGGCTACCTTTGTGAATCTACTTGTGTGTCATCTTTCTCTTATGCGTGCGTCTACGAGGTGTTACCCCTATGGCTTCAGCAGAGGTAGAGGCAGCCTGCTCACTTCCCTGCTGCGACTGCTTAGACACTCTTGGCGGAGACCTTTGAGTTTTGGAGCCTCTGATATCCCAGCCATAGTCTGCTCCTCCTGCGACTGTGCAGGGCAGACTCAGCCACCGCGATCCGAGGAGGCATCTGGGGCTTTGACTGAGGGGGTGGCAACGGGGGAGAAGTGTGAGCACCTTGAGAGGACCCACACTTCCATATCCCCTCTCACCATCATCCCTCTCATGGACCACGCGCACTTCCCTACTAGGAAGGAGCTGGAGAGCACCTTGCTGCACAACACTGGGGCCATGAGGACCCAAGTCTATGTTTACATCCCTCCTAGAGAGGAGGTCTATGAGCCTCTGCCATCTATTCTCCATAGGTACCATGTGCTCCTATGAGTGGAGTGTTAGCTGCTCCATGTAGGTGGCCATCCTATCCATGGAAGAGCCTACAGTCGTCATCGCCTGCGACACGGTGGTTCTCATGTTGGAGAAGGACTCCTCCATTCTCTGCACATTTACAGACATTGCGCTCACAAAACCTGTCAAAGCTTCCTGCATTTTTTCTGCACCTCCAGGATCGCCCTCTTTCAGGATGGCCCCCGAGGCTCTGCGTCTGCGTGTAACTGAGCAGAGCTGGGAGTGTCCTGCGCCCTCCAGCGAGGAGTCTCCACCATCTGTTCTTGCTCACTTGTGACTTGTGACGGACCTGGCGACAACACTACTCTATCTCGCGTGGGACCCACCGTGGTGTGAGTCTCTGTGCTGGTGCTGGGTGCACTTATGTCTGGTGATGGTGTGCCCTCAGTGTCTGGAGGCTCCTCTGAGGAGTCATCTTCCTCTTCCTCCTGGACATTGGCGGGGGGGGGTGGGGGGGGGCTCTTGATGGACCTGTAGGAGAATAAAGAGATGGGTTAGATATGTCATGTGAAGAATGGGTACAGATACCATTATGCACATGATGACCATTCAATGGCTGATGACATCAGTCCCCATATGAGTTACTGATGTATGCCATGTAACTGTATGATAATTTTGTCACCAGGTTGCTGAGATGTCTCCCTCTCTCCGTCTCCCACCTCCAGCTGCTCGGGGACTCCAGATATTTCTAAAGCAGCCTCCTCTGCTGTTGTAAGGTTTGCAAATGATGGAGGGCCACCTCCTGTTCTCTCCCTCTTATTGTAGGCTCTCTTTTCCTGCAAGGAGGGAAAGAAGCGAAGTTTGAGTGAGAGTGATGGATTGAGTGTAAGGAATGGATTGATTAGATCTTTAGAGGGTGACTATGATGGAGTGGGGTGCCAATGCCAAGTGGCCTCCTTGTGTGTTGTTAGTTGGTATGATTGCATTAGGATGAGAGTGAGTGTGAGGGGTGGCTAGTCAGATGGAGATGTGATAATGTAGATAGAGAGAGAGGGATGGGTGGACGTGCAAGGTATGTTGGTGTGAGTAAGGATGGGCAGGGGTAGGGTTGGGAAGGCAGAGTGATGGGGATGTGTTGAGCGGCACAGCAGGATGAAGGTGAGTGTGGCTTTGTACTCACCTTTCCTGATCTCATGAGATCATCGAAAAGTTTCCGGCACTGCACCCAGGTCCTCCTGAACACATCCCTGTTGACCTCCTCTGCAATTTGGAGACAGGCTCTTTTTGTCTCCTGGGGAGGTCTCTTCCGCCCATTGGAAGGGAAGAGGACCTCCCTGCATGCTCTGACTCCCTCCACAAGCGTATGGAGGAACTCATCGGAGAACCTTGGTGCAGCCCTCTTTATCTGTGCATCATCTGTGGAACTGTTTGCTGCAGTCAATTTGTCCAGTGTGTTGCCTGCAAACTCATAGATGAACCTTCAAATGCAATGTGGCCATGGCTCCTTTAAATATCCCGGCTGAAAACGCGTCATGGATGATATCATCAGACCTGCACCATTTAATAGGGCCGGGTAACATGCAGGGCGGCCTTAATAGGCCCCATTAGTGCAAAGTCAATTTCTGGAGCGGGATGGAAGCCACAATGGGGTCGCGACCCGCCACGCCAACCGCCCGTACTCAACCTGCCCAGGTACAGAAAATTCAGGCCTCTCATTTCATTTCACATTGGAGAAAAATGTTGATAACCTAGTTCTGCATACTAATTTAACATAACAACTTGCATTTATGTAGTATGTCAAACAGAAAAAACATCCCAAGGTGCTATAAGAAGAAAATAGCCCCAAGCCAAAGAAAGCGAGATGAGAAGAGGTGACCAAAAGATTGGTCAAAGAGATGGGTTTTAAGAAGGGTCTTAAAAGAGAGGGAGATGGAGATGGACAGACTTCCAGAGCATGGGAGTTATGTCCACCAAGGGTGAGATGAAGAGGGGAAGGGATACACAAGAGGACAGATTCAGAGGAATAGAGTTGGTGGGGTGGAGATTGTAGGGCTGGAAAGAGGTTATGGAGATAGGGAGGGGTGAGGTCATGGAGGGATTTAAACAGAATGATGAGAATTTTGAATTTGGGGAGGTGGACTGGTTACTGAGAAGAAAGTTTATGAGCAAACAGGACTTAGTGCAGGATAGGATAGGATATGGCAGCAGAATTTTCGATGAGCTGAAAATAATGGAGGATGGGAGGCTGGCCAGAATGGCATTGGAGTAATTGAATCTAGAGGTGACAAAGACATATATGAGGGCTTCAATGGCAGATGGCTGAGGTAGGGGCAGAGGTGGGTGATGTTATGGAGGTGGAATTAGGCAATCTTTGTAATATGAATAGGATTTGGGGGTCGGAGCTCAATTCAGGGTCTCAAAGGATGCCAAGGTTAAAAGCAGTCTGATTGAACCTGAACCAGTGGTTGGAAAGGAATATGGAGTTGGTGCAGAGGGTATGGATTATCTGACAGGAGCCAAAGATGATTGTTTTAGTCTTCCCAATGTTTAATTGGAGGAAACTGTGGCTCATCCAAGACATTTTTTTATTCATTCCACATTAGGGATGTGGGCGTTGCTGGCAAGGCCAGCATTTATTGCCCATCCCTAATTGCCCTTGAGAAGCTGGTGGTGAGCCGCCTTCTTAAAGCTCTGCAGTCCTTGTGGTGAAGTTACTCCCACAGTGCTGTTAGGGAGGGAGTTCCAGGATTTTGACCCAGTGACGATAAAGGAACGGCGATATATTTCCAGGTCAGGAAGGTGTGTAACTTGGAGGGGAACTTGGAGGTGGTGGTGTTCCCATACACCTGCTGCCCTTGTCCTTCTAGGTGGTAAAGGTTGCGGGATTCGGAGGTGCTGCCGAAGAAGCTTTGGCGAGTTGCTGCAGTGCATCTTGTAGATGGTACACACTGCAACCACAGTGTGCCGGTGTTGTGGGGAGTGAATGTTTAAGGCAGTGGATGGGGTGCTAATCAAGCGGGCTGCTTTGTCCTGGGATGGTGTTGAGTTTCTTGAGTGTTGTTGGAGCTGCAGTCAGTCAGGCAAGTGGAGAGTATTCCATCACACTCCTGACTTGTGCCTTGTAGATGGTGGAAAGGCTTTGGGGAATCAGGAGGGGAGATACTCGCCGCAGCCTCTGACCTGCTCTCATAGCCACAGTATTTATGTGGCTGGTCCAATTAAGTTTCTGGTCAATGGTGACCCCCAGGATGTTGATGGTGGGGGATTCCATGATGTAATGCTGTTGAATGTCAAGGGGTGGTGGTTAGACTCTCGCTTGTTGGAGATAGTCATTGCCTGGCACTTTTGTGGCGCAAATGTTACTTGCCGCTTATCAGCACAAGCCTGGATGTTGTCCAGGTCTTGCTGCATGCGGGCATGTACTGCTTCATTATCTGAGGAGTAGCAACTGGAACTGAACACTGTGCAATCATCAGCGAACATCCCCACTTCTGACCTTATGATGGAAGGAAGGTCATTGATGAAGCAGCTGAAGATGGTTGGGCCTAGGACACTAACCTGAGGAACTCCTGCAGTGATGTCCTGGGGCTGATATGATTGACCTCCAACAACTACAACCATCTTTCTTTGTGCTAGGTATGACTCCAGTTAGTGGACAGTTTTCCCCCTGATTCCCATTGACTTCAATTTTATTAGGGCTCCTTGCTGCCACACTCAGTCAAATGCTGCATTGATGTCAAGGGCAGTCACTCTCTGGAATTCAGCTCTTTTGTCCATGTTTGGACCAAGGCTGTAATGAGGCCTGGAGCTGAGTGGTCCTGGTGGAAACCAAACTGAGCATCGGTGAGCATGTTATTGGTGAGTAAGTACCGCTTGATAGCACTGTTGATGACACTTTGCTGATGATTGAGAGTAGGCTGATGGGGAGGTAATTGGCCAGGTTGGATTTGTCCTGTTTTTTGTTGTCAGGACATACCTGGGCAGTTTTCCACATTGTCAGGTAGATGCCAGTGTCATAGCTGTACTGGAACTGGCTAGAGGCGCTGCTAGTTCTGGAGCACAAGTCTTCAGCATGACAGCCGGGATGTTGTCAGGGCCCATAGCCTTTGCTATATCCAGTGCGTTCAGCCATTTCTTGATATCATGTGTGTTGTGTATGTACCTTTAAGAGAATAACTGGTCTCAGACTGCAGTACCGGCAGTGACCACCCCTGTATAAAAGGCGCTAGAGAGCCTCTGTTGTTTAGTTTCGTTATTGCCTTTCAGCAGTAAAGATCTGTTTGTTTTCACTCCTGCTAGTTTGTGTCTCAATCATTCACGGACTTAACACTGGCAACGGTGAAGGGATGGCCAGCACCTGGCGAACCACTGCTGCCAGCATTCTCGCCGAGAAGAGAACAGCTGTCAGTGTGCAGAGGAACCTTGATGTGTGGATCCAGAGGAGTAATTCCACCTAAGTTGATGGATAGAGTGCTCAATGAGCTTCATGAGTGTCATCTGGGTGGGGTAAAAATGAAGAGCTTAGCCAGAGCGTTTGTGTGGTGGCCGGGAATCGATAGAGAAATCGAAGAGATGACCAAGAGCTGTGCAGGATGCCAGAAGGTCCAAAACGCCCCACCACAAGCTCCTCTGCATCCATGGGAGTGGCCCTCATCTCCATGGCAAAGGGTGCACATTGATTTTGCTGGTCCTTTCATGGACTCGATGTTTTTAATTGCGGTGGATGCACATTCAAAGTGGCCAGAGGTAATAAAAATGTTCTCAGCCACCACGGAAAAAATTATCACAGTTTTACGAACCATATTCGCTAGGAATGGGCTGCCTGAACAGATTTGCTCTGACAATGGACCACAGTTTGTGTCTGAAGAGTTCCGGAGGTTCTTAAAGAACAATGGTGTTAAGCATTACACATCTGCCCCATATCATCCAGCCACTAATGGATTGGCCGAGAGGTTCGTCCAAACATTCAAGAAGGCTATCAAGGCAATGTGTAATGAAGATATACCCCTACAACACAAGGTGGACAACTTCTTGTTTGCCTACCGGAATGCGACACATGCGATTACCAGCAAAACTCCAGCCATGATGTTCTTCAATCGAAGACTACGATGTCGCTTGGATTTGGTTAAGCCAAACGTCCGAAGAGATGTGGAGAACAGGCAGTTTCAGAATATGAATGAAAGGCCGACCAGGAGTTTTAAGATAGGTCAACCAGTTTTGACCCGGGACTACCACACTGAGAAATGGCAACAAGGAACGATTTGTACACAAGGACCTCTCATGTATACCGTGGACGTTGGGGAGAGCATTGTAAGACGCCATGCTGACCAGATTCTAGAGTCACTGGAAAACGTCAACTCCACACCACGATCTGATACACCTGGTAATGAAATCGACGTTCCAATTGCAGCTACCGCAGAATCGGTAATATTGGAAGCAGATGAACCAAACAACGACATTGATCCCGACTCAACATTGCCAGAAGAACCTGATACCCCAAAGAGGCGTTATCCAGACAGAATCAGGAAGCCTCCTCAAAGACTGAACTTATAATTGCTTAAACTTAACCAATGTATCTAGCAACAGTAATTGTGATTGTAATTCGTTATCATTTAGTTGTTAAATGAATGTTATGTACTGTTTATCTAAAACGGGAGGAATTGTTGTGTATGTACCTTTAAGAGAATAACTGGTCTCAGACTGCAGTACCGGCAGTGACCACCCCTGTATAAAAGGCGCTAGAGAGCCTCTGTTGTTTAGTTTCGTTATTACCTTTCAGCAGTAAAGATCTGTTTGTTTTCACTCCTGCTAGTTCATGTCTCAATCATTCACGGACTTAACAATGTGGAGTGAATCGAATTGGCTGAAGACTGGCTTCTGTGATGGTGGGGACCTCAGGAGGAGGCCAAGATGGATCATCCACTCAGCACTTCTGGCTGAAGATGGTTGCACACGCTTCAGCCTTGTCTTTTGCACTCGCGTGCTGGACTCTGCCATCATTGAGGATGCGGATATTCAAGGAACCTCCTGCAGAGCTTTGATCTGATCTGTTGATTGTGGGATCGCTTAGCTCTGTCTATAGCAAGCTGCTTCTGCTTTTTAGCATGCATGTAGTCCTGTGTTGCAGCTTCCCCAAGTTGGCACCTCATTTTTAGGTACGCCTGGTGCTGCTCCTGGCATGCTCTTCTACACTCCTTATTGAACCAGGGTTGGTCCCCTGGCTTGATGGTAATGGTAGAGTGAAGGATACGCCAGGCCATGAGGTCACAGATTGTGGTGGAATACAATTCTGCTGCTGGTGATGGACCACAGCATCTCATGGATGCCCAGTTTTGAGCTGCTAGATCTGTTCTGAATCTATCCCATTTAACACAGTGGTAGTGCCACACAACACAATGGAGAGTGTCCTCAGTGTGAAGACGGGATTACATCTCCACAAGGACTGTGCGGTGGTCACTACTAAAATGCTGCCATGGACAGATGTATCTGTGACAGGTAGATTGGTGAGGACGAGGTCAAGTAGGTTTTTCCCTCGTGTTGGTTCTCTCACCACCTGCCACAGGCCCAGTCTAGCAGCTATGTCTTTCAGGACTCGGCCAGCGGTGGTGCTACTGAACCATTCTTGGTGATGGACATTGAAGTCCCCCACCCAGAGTACATTCTGTGCCCTTGCTTCCCTCAGTGCTTCTTCCAAGTGGTGTTCAACATGGAGGAGTACTGATTCATCAGCTGAGGGAGGGCGGTAGGTGGTAATCAGCAGGAGGTTTCCTTGCCTATGCTTGACCTGAAGCCATGAGACTTCATGGGGTCCAGAGTCAATATTGAGGACTCCCAGGGCCACTCCCTCCTGACTGTTTACCACTGTGCCGCCACCTCTGTTGGGCCTGTCCTGTCGGTGGGACAGGACATACCCAGGGATGGTGATGGAGGAGTTTGGGACATTGGCTGAAAGATATGATTCTGTGAGTAGGAATATGTCAGGCTGTTGCTCTCCCAATTTTGGCACCAGATGTTAGTGAGGAGGACTTTGCAGGGTCGACTGGGCTGGGTGTGCCGTTGCCGTGTCCGTAGCTGGTGCCATGTTTTTCGTAGCGGTTGTGTACAACTGAGTGGCTTGCTGGGCCATTTCAGAGGGCAGTTAAGAGTCAACCACATTGCTGTGGGTCTGGAGTCACATTTAGGCCAGACCAGGTAAGGATGGCAGATTTCCTACCCTAAAGGACATTAGTGAACCAGGTTTTTACAACAACCCAATAGATTTGTGGTTACCATTACTGATACTAGCTTTTTTATTCCAGATTTATTTAATTAACTGAATTTTAAATTCCCCAGCTGCTGTGGTGGGATTTGAACTCACGCCTCTGGATTATTAATCCAGGCCTCTAAATTACTCGTCCAGTAACATAATCATGATGCTCCCGTTCCCTGGCTGATGAACAAGCATTCTGGCAACAAAGAGGCAGTGAAGGGTTCAAGAGGCAATGAAGAGGTATTTTTGAGGGCCAAGGATGGATCCTTGGGTGACGCTCTCTGTTATGGTGCGAAGTTGGGAAGAAAAGCCACTGCTGGAGATGCTCTGGCTACAATCGGTTCGGTAAGTGTGGAATCAAGCTAGTGCAGTCCCACCAAACTGCACAACAGAGGAGAGGCAGTGGAGCAAGATGGTGTGGTCGACCATGCCTCTTTCAAGCGTCCTAAGGACTTTCTTTCTGAATAATGTTAATTCAAATTATAGCCAAGGTTTGACATTACAATTGGGATATAATTAGTCACCTAGTTGCTTTGGAAGAGGCAGAAGATCATGTCATATTAGTGATTTTGTTAAAAAGTTCTAAAACTAACAAATAGACCAGTTTTCTGGGCTCAAGATAATGTGCCCAATCAGTGCTGCCCGTACTGGTCCTCACGCTACTGGATGCAACCTGAAAGCAGTGTTGGATCAATTTAAATATGCAACGATAGGTCCTGCGCCTGTGCCTGTTTGAGAACCCTTATGCAAAGTTTGTGAAAAAATGGCAGAGCATTTGGCCTGCTTGCTCCGACTAGCTTTTCCAGTTCTAAATTGGTCTAACCAGTGGTCCTTAAAGGGACAGCTAGAGGCTACCGAACAAATGGTAGCGAAAACTTGCTTTACTTACCAGCGTTCTCCTCCGAGGCCCGCTGCTAGTGAGGCAGAAGATCCAAATTCGATCCCAGACGTCAGCTGACTCTGGCGGCACAGCAGGAGTCAGCAGCTCACCTCTACTATTAAAATCTGGCCCGAGGCCCAATTTCGGGTGAGCCTTGGGCCTCTTGCAGTGTATTACCTATTTTGAGCCCAGAAGCTGACCTAAATAAATTTCCATCCCAGTCTGCGTAGAATATTTTTTAAACATAGTTTTCACCTCTCCTTTCCTAAATGTGCTGACTCACATTGAGATTCATTTCCACAGGTGCTGGCTGCATGGTGGCCATTCTTCACGTGCGATTCTAGTCAATAAGCGTTAGTGGTCTATTCAAGTACGCCAGCATCACAGGTGAACCTGATCCTGCCCTCATTGAACATCTCCACAAACACATGCAATCTAACAGCAGTCACTGGATAGTGATAAGGAGTGGAAATCCTGGATGATGGGATCACCTCCCAAAGCCAGAAACATTGAAACCACGATCAGTCAAGATCAAATTTGGAATCTAGTGATATATTGTAGGAATGTCTAGTTCCTATCAAGAGACTGAGGTCAACTCAGGCGATCAAACAAACGATGTTTAATATAAAACTAATTGGCCTAGAAATTCAGTGGGCTGCGCCACCAGTTTGCGCCCAAAGAGGGCACTCAGAGGCTTTTGCGCCACTGGCCACACCTACCGTGATATTTAGCGGGGCGCTAATGGCGGCGTTAGCCTGTAGCGCTGCGCCACCACCGATGACGTCATCGGTGTGCGCAGCGTCCCGCTATCGCCCCGATGGCCATATTTGGTCATGCCCGCCTCCTCAGCGCCGGCCGCAAATAGCGACCGGTACACAGGGGCCTACCTGTGGCGGTAGTGGCGCTAGTTAAGGTGGAGGTGCGGCCGGCTGCTTTTTCGGCGCCCGCCTGCCCGCACCTCCGTCCCCGGCCTCCTACACCACCCCCCCCCGCGGCATTGCCGGCTGTTTCCCGAGAGCCCGGCACTTCTCCTTGGTGCCGGGCTCATTTGCCGGCACTCGTGAGCGGGGATCGCGCTGTTGCAGGCACCTCCCCCTTAACAGTGGGAGGAAGGCCTGCAGTACCGCAGCGTGCCGTGCCGCAGCGTGTGGCACTGCGGCCCTTAGCGCGCCGATATTCAGTTTCAGCGCCCCAAGCGGGGCGCGGGTAGCCTCGTTTAGCGGCCCGCTTTCACTTGGGGCGCAGAAACTGAATATCCGGATGGCGCAAGTGGCTCCGCACGCAGCGGTAATTCCGGCGCCCAGGCGAGCTTGGCGCCCCAAACTGAATTTTTAGCCCATTGAGTTTAACAAACAGTTGCAAGAGAACTATGAATACAGGTCTAGTCAGTTTGGAGGCTCCACGAGGACTGCTTGGACGGTCCCGTGGCTGGCGTCATGACGTCATCACGTTTTTCCTGCCGGTGGGGGATCACGTGATGAACGGCGTGACATCATCGCGTTTGCCCACGCTCTTAAAGGGACCGCGCTCTGTACATGCAAACAGTATATACAAAGATACAGACTCAGGCTGTAGCTAACATATTGTTAAAGGGAATTATATATATTTGATCAGAGTCCCTTAGTGGCTCCACCACATGCACCCCCCCCCCCCCGCAGAATTGTCTTTAACAGAAAAAGTGAAACGGCGAGGAGGCCTGACAAGCCTGTCAGAGCGACTTCTGTACACTTGGAGTGGAAGCTGCTGGACGGCGGGCGGGCTGGCGGGCGGTTGCACTTGATCTGGCCTGGCGACTGTGGGTGGTTGGCCACGTTTTGGCGGCTGTTCGGTCTCGACCGGGCGGTCAAGGTCCAAGTGTGCCGGCTTCAACCGGTCAACCGAAATGTGGTCCGGTTTACCTCCGATATCCACCGAGAAGGTTTTGTCTCCCGGCTCTAGCACACGGAAAGGACCAGTGTAAGGGGCCTTGAGCGGATCCCGATGAGCGTCGTGGCAGATGAACACATATTCAGCGTTCTTCAGCTCTGCTGGGACGTGGGAGCTCTGAAAGCCGTGATGCGACGTTGGTACTGGTTCAAAACACCTGGCTGCCTCCTTGTGGCTGATGAGTTGGTTGGATGCGGACCATGGCTCTGTTGGAGTCGGAAGGAAATCCCCTGGTACACGTAGCGGCTGGCCATAGACGAGCTCTGCTGAGGACGAGCGAAGATCTTCCTTGGGTGCCGTGCGAAGACCCAACAGGACCCATGGTAGCCTGTCCACCCATCCAGCGCCTTGAAGGCTGGCCCTCAGTGCGGCTTTGAGCGACCTGTGAAACCGTTTGCACAGGCCATTCGCCTGTGGATGGTAGGCAGTGGTGTGATGCAGCTTGGTGCTGAGCCCCTGAGCCACAGCGTTCCAGAGCTCAGAGGAAAATTGCGGTCCACGATCAGAAGAGATGTCCGCCGGTACCCTGAAACGGGCGACCCAAGAGGAGATGACTGCCCTGGCTACGTCTGCCGAAGTGGTGGATGACAAGGGAACTGCCTCTGGCCATCTAGTGGTGCGGTCTACCATCGTAAGGATATGTGTAAACCCATGAGAAGGTGGAGGTGGCCCCACCAGGTCCACATTCACGTGATCGAACCATCGCTCCGGAACAGCGAAGGTGGCCAATGGAGCTTTGACGTGACGCTGCACCTTGGCCTTTTGGCAGACCACGCAGGTGTTGGCCCAGTCGCGGACATCCATATGTATGCCCTGCCAAACGAACTTGGATGACATCAGCCTTTGCGAGGCCTTCATGCCAGGGTGTGACAACCCGTGTATGGCGTCAAACACTTTTTGGCGCCAGGCGACCAGCACGATAGGGCGAGGATCTCCTATGGAGATGTCACAAAGTAGCGTGGTGCCTGCGGCGTGGAATTTGACGTCGGCCGCTTGGAGGCTAGAGGGGCTGGTTCGGTAAGCTTGCACCTCTGGATCCGAGGCTTGATCCGCAGCCATGAGGGCATAGTCGATGCCGAGCTGGACTGTCTGAACGGTCGCGCGGGAGAGGCAATCCGCCACCAGGTTGTCTTTACCGGCCACGTGCTGAATATCAGTAGTGAATTCAGAGATAAACGTTAACTGACGTTGTTGTCGGGCTGACCACGGTTCGGCAGTCTTGGCCATAGTGAACGTTAGTGGCTTATGGTCTACAAAAGCAGTGAAAGGACATCCTTCCAGCAAGAACCGGAAATGGCGGATGGCCAGAAAAAGAGCCAGCAACTCCCGGTCGAAGGTACTGTACTTCCGCTCGTTTCGCCCTAGTTGACGGCTGAAGAACGCCAGCAGTTGCCACGTTCCCTTTACCCACTGCTCCTGCACTGCGCCGATGGCGTAGTCTGACGCATCGGTGGTGAGAGCGATGGTGGCACCTGGCAGCGGGTGCGCCAGCATGGTCGCATTGGCGAGGGCGCTTTTTGTGTCACCGAACGCCCGGTCCATGTCGACCGTCCAGCTTACCGGATCCTTGCCAGACTTGCCCTTCAGGGCCTCATACAGGGGCTGCATGAGCAGAGCTGCCTTAGGCACGAAGCGGTGGTAAAAATTTACCATCCCAAGGAACTCCTGCAGGGCCTTGATGGTCTGCGGGTGCGGAAAGGATGTCACCGCCTCTACCTTTGCTTGCAAAGGCACCGCTCCCTCCGATGTGATGTGATGTCCCAGGAAATCAATGTGGGGCAGACCAAACTGACACTTGGCCGGGTTGAGAATCAGGCTGTGTTGGCTGAGGCAACGAAAGAGGGTGCGTAGGTGCGCGATGTGTTCCTCCTTATTTCGACTGGCCACGAGGATGTCGCCTAAATAGACGAAAAGGAACTTGAGGTCCCGCAGCACGGAGTCCATGAGGCACTGGAAGGCTTGGGCAGCGTTCTTCAACCCAAAAGGCATCCTCAAAAATTCAAAAAGGCCGAATGGGGTGATGACTGCGGTCTTCTGCACGCCCTGTGGGTGTATCGGGACCTGGTGGTAGCCTCGGACCAGATTCACCTTGGAAAACACAGTGTTCCCAGCCAAATGGGCAGAGAAATCCTGAATGTGGGGGATCGGGTATCGATCAGGAGTGGTAGCGTCGTTAAGTCGCCGATAGTCGCTGCATGGCCGCCATCCGCCGCCAGGTTTCGGTACTATGTGGAGAGGCAAAGACCAGGGACTATTGGACCGGCGAATAATCCCCAGGCGTTCCATCGTAGCGAACTCCGCCTTCGCGATCGCCAGCTTGCCGGGTTCGAGGCGCCGGGCCTGCGTGTGGACCGGGGGGCCGGTGGTAGTGATGTGGTGTTCCACACCATGCTTCGTGGCTGTAGAGGAGAACATAGGTCTGGTCAGGTCCGGAAATTCACCGAGCAGGCGAGCGAACTCGTCCGGAGTTGGGAAAGCGCAGGAGACGGTACGCGACATGGTGGTACCACGGTGGCAAGGAATGGAGTGAAACATGGCCGCGTTGATCAGCCGTCGGTTCCGCACATCGACCAGGAGGCTGTTGGCACACAGGAAATCCGTGCCGAGGATGGCTTGTGAAACCCTGGCCGTAACAAATTCCCAAACAAATCGCTGGCCGCCGAAGCACACCTGGACTCGCCGTTTGCCGAAGGTCCGGATAGCTCCGCCATTAGCCGCTTCGAGTGAGAGGCCGTGCCTCCCAGCTTGAACATCAATAGCGGACGCGGGTATAATGTTGCACTGTGCGCCGGTGTCGCATAGGAATCGCCGACCAGAGATGGAATCGGTGATGAACAACAGCGTGCCAGAATTTCCGATTGCCATCACAGCCGCGGGGCACCCGTCAGACCCGTTCTTCTTTTGCCAGGGTTGCAGTTGTTCTTTTTTTTTGGGAGAGAAGCTGCAGGAAGGACAGCAACATCTGGCTTTCGCGCCAAACTGCGCGTGGTAGGAGCACAGCCCCGAAGGTTGAGGAGCTGGGGTGGCCTCTGTGGGGGATGGGCGCCTCGTGGCAGCGCAGTACTGCTGCGTCACCGCGAAAATCTTGTCCACTTCGGCAGCAAGCGCTGTGCAGTCTGTGACTTCAGACCTGGCCAGGGCAGCTTGTACTTGCTCCGGTAACTGACTGAGGAAGAGCTCCCTAAAGAGGAAGCATTCCGGTTCGGAGCCAAGGAGCGTGAGCATTTGGCTCATGAGCTCAGATGGCTTGGAGTCCCTGAGGCCGGGCATAGCGAGCAGTCAGCGGGCGCGCTCCGACTTTGTGAGCCCGAAGACCTGTAACAACCGCGCCTTGATTGTTTCATACTTGCGGTCGTCCGGGGGGTTCTCAAGCAGGCTGATGATCCGCGACGTGGTGGAGTTGTCGAGTGCGGAGACCACGTAAAAATATCGGGTCTGATCCGCAACGATGTTCCGTAATGCAAACTGGGCTTCGACCTGGATGAACCACGCAGTCGCTTGTTGCTCCCAGAATTGCGGCAGCTTCAATGCAACGGCGTTCGTTTCCATGCTTCGTTCCTTCTGCGAAAACCATTCGCAAAAGTCAGGGTCACCAATGTAGGAATGTCTAGTTCCTATCAAGAGACTGAGGTCGACTCAGGTGATCAAACAAACGATGTTTAATGTAAAACTAATTGAGTTTAACAAACAGTTGCAAGAGAACTACGAATACAGGTCTCGTCAGTTCGGAGGCTCCACGAGGACTGCTTGGGCGGTCCCGTGGCTGGCGTCATGACGTCATCACGTTTTTCCCGCCGGTGGGTGATCACGTGATGAACGGCGTGACGTCATCGCGTTTGCCCGCGTTCTTAAAGGGACCGCGCTCTGTACATGCAAACAGTATATACAAAGATACAGACTCAGGCTGTAGCTAACATATTGTTAAAGGGAATTATATACATTTGATCGGAGTCCCTTAGTGGCTCTGCCACAATAAATTGCTTTGTGCTATGCTAGATGATATGTTTAACTATTTCTGAACAGAGCTCAATTTTTGTAATTAATTTTTTTCCTCGCAATTGGAGATGTAGCCTATTTGCTATGAAGTTGGAGCAGGTTACAAAGACTTCTGTGGTGTGGTCAGGTTTGGACATACTACACAGTTTATCTTAGTTGCATCATAGTTACCACTGCTCCTAGAACATGAATCCTGAAGAGTGATCAGATTGTCTTATGTCCGTAGATTTTCCATTACTGTGCATTTTTTATTTCAGTAGTGCAAGGCCTATTGCTAATAACTGTACAGTATATAGTAGGTTCCTAATTTCATTATAATTTTGCTTTAGAATTGCAAAACGATTTCCTTATTATACACCCCAGGAAATCATGTGATTGTATTATTCTGCAGTGAATTACCTCTCAAATACTTGAGGAGACTGAGTTTAATCAATGTAAATTCAACATTAATTTCAAATGTTACTTGCAATGTTTTCATTTTATTGAAATCATATTTAAAATTGATGGCAAGGAATAAATAAAAATGTTTATAAACTATACAAGTTTACTATTTTTTGATTTTTTGATGTTAATCTTGTGGAACAGATATGTTTTCACTTTTGGCAGCCAGTCTTCTTTTTAATTCATTCTTGAGATGTGGACATCGCTGGCAAGTCCAGCATTTATTGTCCATCCCTAGTCAGCCTTGATATGGTGATGGTGAGGGTTCTTCTTAAACTGCTGCAATCTATGTGGTGAAGGTGCTCCCACAGTGCTGTTAGGTAGAAACTTCCAGGATTTTGACGTAGCAACGATGAAGGAACAGCGATATATGTCCAAGTCAGGATGGTGTGTGACTTGAAGGGGTTCTTGGAGGTGCTGGTGTTCCCATGCGCTTGCTGCCCTTGTTCTTCTAGGTGGTGGGCGTCACGGGTTTAGGATGTGCTGCTGAAGAAACCTTGGTGACTTGCTGCAGTGTATCCTATAGATAATATACACTTCAGCCACGGTGCGTCAGTGGTGAAGGGAGTGGATGAAGTCACAGGATGAAGCATATCCACATCAGGAATAGAACAACCGATAATGTCCCTTAGGCTCAACCTTCAAAGAGTATTCACCATGGTAATGATATTTATATGAGCTTTTTAATAGGCATTCTCTTATTTTAGTTAAGTGTCAATGTTTTATATCATGAGCCATGAGTCTGCAAGGTGGAAATTGTAAGCAGAGGCAATGCTGCTGAATATAAAGTTGTTGTAACCTTTAATAGTTATTCCTTCATCATCGGTTTTGGATTTTAGTGAACCCTAAAACAAGCTCAAAAAGATTCCATACTGTCAGAAGTGACTGGATGAGAGGGGAGAAATAAAGGAACAGCAGAACATAAGAACATAAGAAATAGGAGCAGGAGTCGGCCATTTGGCCTTTGGACCTGCTCCACCATTCAATAAGATCATGGCTGATCTTCTACCTCAACTCCACCTTCCCGCACTATCCCCATATCCCTTAATTCCCCAAAATTTATCGACCTCTGTCTTAAATATACTCAACAGAAGTAAAGAAAAAAAGACCGTTAGAAAAAAAGCCTTGTACAGTAAATAAGAGTGAAATGCAAAAATTGCAAGCTCCATTTTGCCTTCAGCTGGTTGAAAATCTTGCAGAAAATTGGAAAGGGGTTAAGCAATATTTTGAATTTGTTTGCAGAAGCTCTTTGAGCAGATGAAAATAGTGAAAAGAATGAAGGCATCCTTCATTCAACCTGTGACCGGAGAAGAAGGATTAGACATTTAAAATAATTTCCACTTTGAGAATGGAGAAAATCTGGTACTAGATGTAATAATGAATAATTATGAGAAGGACTGCAGGCTTAAACACAATGTGACATGTGAAAGGCACAGCTTTTTCACACGTGTGCAGTAACTGGAAGAAACCATTGATCACTATGTAACTGAATTAAGTTATTCACAGTAGGGTGTGAATTGGGGGAATTTGAAGGATCGCTAACAAAAGGACAGAATAATTTGTGGAACACCAGATAATTATCTGGGAGAAAGACAGCTGGGAGAGCAAGAGTTGACATTAGACGTAACAGTACAGATTTGTAGGTCAGCTGAAAACATAAAAGTATAAGCAGAGAAAAATGGAAACATTCAGGCAGTATTCAAGTAAGAGATTAAGAAACAAGAGATGGATAAATGGACTGTGGAATCGTCTGTTGAGGATACAACCACTGGAGTCTACCCCAACTATATCATCTGTGCCAGCTGACAAATCAGAGAGCTACAGAGAAAGCAATGTAAGAACAAGTCCATCGCCAAATGCAATTCCTGGAGTATGAAGATCAAATTTTGAGAGATTGCTCTGGATTTTCCTTTGATTTACCATCTGCTTTTAGGCAGCTTCTGGGGCACTAAATTGAGTAAAATAGGCAGTAATGGCTACCACCTCAACTCTGCCGGTTAAAAAAAAGCACTATTTCCCTCCAAAAATAGCACCATTGTTCTTTAATGCCTGCCTGGAGCTGGTCCTGCTGAACTTTCCATAACTTCTGCCCCAAACCTGACCCTAGTTTTTACTGCCATGATATAAGTGGTAGTATGAGCACCACAGCAGCATCCCCTGAGACATTTTGCTTGCTGGAGCTGAAGGTTTGTCTTCCTTTGTGTGGATACTGACTTTAGCTGCTTGGAGCTCGGTAGCTTCTTTCAAGACTTTCACTGCCTGGTTTAGTCAGCTCTGCGGAGAGTACAGTTATGGACTGGGAGCCATGAATTTCCCAATGGGGATCCCTCAATTCCCGAGGGGAGGAGGACGAGGACATGGAAGAAGCTGGATTGGAGGCACTGCAGAAGATGTTTATTCGCACAACACAGATAACAATATAAGTCTATCAAATTACAGGATCACAAAGAATGGGTGCAAATAAAAACAGTCAGAGAGCTATTGGGTTTTAATAAGTCTAAATATTTGTTTTGAAAGAAAGAAAAAGTAATAATAGTTTAAGCTTTGATAAATATTCCCTTACTTTGGTAAGTACCAATGTTTCCTTTAAATTTGTGTACCGTAATTTAGTAAACTTCCTTTAATAATCATTATCTCACAATCCATCAGTTAGGCAATCAGTTAGATCCTGAGTGTACTAGTTCAGAGTCTGCAGGATGTATTTTGTATGTTGAGGTTAAGGAGTTGAATATAAAGTTGTTTTAAACCTTAATAAAGTGTTCCATCTTGGATTTCAGTGCGCCCTAAAACATCTTCAAATAAGAGCATTACACCAACTTCAGAAATGTAATACTGTAGATCCTTTGTCCACATTGGCCAATCTTGTGAACTTTCTAAGTAAAACTGCCAAATTAATCTGAATGATGCCAGATTATGTTAAAATAGTAAACATTACACCCTTACTAGCTTCATTGAGCAATGCTGCTTTTCCCTTCGGTCTTGCAAGATAATTCAGTCCGTATATCAACAGGGGAAGCCGTAGATCATCACCATGGAAGCAGCCTTCTTTGGCAAGGAATCAGTCAATCTTGGCAGGAAAGATTCACTGGCATTAAAAAGACAATATCCTTTCTGTTGAACTGAACCAGCAGGATTTATAAAGTGAAAACAGGTCAGAGCAAAACACCATCTTCCAGCATTGTCAGAAAGTTTGAAGGAGAGATCAACCCTAATTAAAGCTAATAGGCCACTTACTATTATACTCCATTTTTTTCTTTGACCATCTGTTTGATATCATTGGTGCCAGAAATTACAGACAAAATAACTCGCTTCCTCAAAGACAAGGGTGCAATCATGTAAGTTTTGTTTTTGGTCATTTTTGGCACAATTCTTGTCAGGGTTCTCTTGCTGCATACATTGCTGTGGTGAGGGTTTTCCTGTTGTAAACATAGCTGTGGTGAGGGCTCTCATGATGTGCATGTTGCTATGGTCAGAAGCTTCCTGTTGTAAATGCAACTGTGGTCAGGGGCTTCCTGTCGTGGTATAGGGATTCCTATAGTCAATGTTGCTATGGTCAAGGATTTCTTCATGACATCCACTTGTAAATTTTGCTGTGAGTGGGGACTTCTGGTTGTAAACACCTTTCCACAGTTTTCATTGATTATTTTAAATGTGTTTTTTTTTGTCTTATAATCCACCTGTGAAGCGCCTTGGGATGTTTTACTATGTTAAAGGGGCTATATAAATACAAGTTGTTGTTAAATACTGATTTAATTAATAGTGATCACAAAATGATGAAGAAATAAAAAACATATTCATATTTAAACAGAAATTGAAGCCAAAGACAGATTATAGATTTTAATATAGAATAATGAAACATTCAGCAAATTGGATGTGCAATCTTTTATTTAACAGTGAATTTAAAGTGCCTACTTACATCTGATTGTAGCATAGTGCAGGTAGTGGAGTGTGGAACCAGCAAAGTTTTTACAAAAGAAAGAAATGCATCATTTTATGTTCAATTGTGACTTATTTTTGTAGAAGAATGCGATTACATACGAGCGATCTTTTTATTTTGAACTCTCGGTTCAGAATTTGATATAAATTCAGGTGCACAAATTTAAATTTTTCCTGCTACATTTCCAAAGAAAGCAAATAAGTGTGGACTAGTGCTTGAAAACTAGAATATAAGAATGTCATGGCACAGTTGATTGAGAAAGTAGTGTACATTCCTCTCTTAGATCGGCCCAAAGCACATGGGATGAATTTCCGCAGGATTCTCTTGCGCAAATTCACATCCATAGAATGAAAGCCTCCTCTCTCTGACTAGTCAGATATGAAATGAGGTTGGGAAGTGAGATCAAGTTCCCACTGGATATGAGGTGTTGGGCAAGGTTTCTACCTCACAATCTTCCATTTTGAAATTCCCAGCTCACATAGCATTTTCTTTTTAGTTCTGAATCGAACTTCTCATAAAACTCACAATGTGGTGCACTGTGAGTGTTATTTCACAAACAGTGGTGTGGAGCACTGCCCACCCGAAGCACATAGCAATAATTTGGGGGAAGGCTCCCCATGATTATCCATTATAATGGACCATCCTGGATCATGTGCCTGAATTGCCATTATGTGGTCCCAACAGGCAAAACTCCAGGCCAAAATTGCAAACATCATAAAATCAATCCGCGAGTCTCTCTGAAGTGATTCTACCTGATTGTACATAACAACTCATGTGCATAATCTATTTCAGCAGTGCACAACTGTCGCAGAATGTAGTGATCTCCATAATATAGGATATAAATTTATAACAACACCATTTTATATGTAACCTAAGGCTTACATCAAACTGGCTATTAAATATAATTTAGGTTCACAAGTGTGGCAATCCGCATCACAAAGAAAGACATGCATTTATATAGCACCTTTCACAACCATAGGACATCTAGCCTATCACAGAAATCACAGAAACCTCACAGTGCAGATAGAGGCCATTTCGGCCCATCGAGCCTGCACCGACACCTATGAAGTACCTTTGAAGTGTAGTCACTGTTGTAATGTAGGAAACACAGCAGCCAATTTGTGTACAGCAAGGTTCCACTGGCAGCAATGAGATAATGACCAGATAATCTGTTCTAATAATGTCAATTACTGACTCCCCTACTCTTCTATTACGTCCACCTGAAAGGGCAGACAGGGCCTCGGTTTAGCGTCTCAACTGAAAGATGGCACCTCCAACAGTGTAGTACTCCCTCAGTAGCGTCAGCCTAGATTATGTGCTCAGGTTTCTGGAGTGAGACTTGAACCCACAACCTTCTGGCTCAAAGGCAAGTGTGCTACCAATTGAGCCTCAGCTAAAACAATGGAACTTTTATTGTAACTTAACCACATAGGGGGTGAATTTTATGCTGTTTTTCTGGCATTTCTGTGGCTCTTCCACCAAAGTTATAGCAGACGAGGAGAACCACCATGGAAGTTCACCCTATAATATACAACACTGCACCATTCAGATCTTTAAAGATTCAATATTGCCGTAAATTAATATTGAAAGATTTCCATTTTTATATGGGGTCTCTGACCTTTCATACATTTCTGATTGTGTGAATTACTCTTCCTACTTTCTAAAAATCCACTTAAAGATTTTTTTGGGGGGGTGGAGGGAGTGTAGGAGTATAATAAAATTCACTTTGAAAAATCTGTCACTCTTTCCCTAAGAAAATCATTGTGTGATCCCTGGGTTCCTGCTCACCACTATGTTTCCAAGGTTAAACACTAAAACCAGATATGTCATTGTTTATCTGATAGCTTATTGTATTCAAGGAAACCCCACTTCTGAATACAGTACCACAACTGGTCTCAATGGCCTGGGGGAGGGAGGAGAAAATTGGCCGGGGTTCCCTCTCCTGATCATTATCCAGTCATTCCCGCTGGAAGTGTGCATGTGTGGACGTGTGGATTGGGCTCAGCTGTGATTTGTCCTGCGTTCAAATAGCCTGCTAATAACTTACTGTCTAGGCTGAACAATGGCCACTTACGGGAAATACAAGGAGGCGACCGGCGTCCATAAGACTGCATCCAATCAAGAAGTCAATGCCAGCAGGAGCGGAGAGAGACTATGGTAAAACTAACCATGAAATTGGTAAGGAAAACATACTATTTCACTCATGTTTTCACAATTTTCCTGAGGTTGAAATTAAGGCGTAATGTTAAGTAGTGAAGAGGCACCTGGGCTATATACATACACCAGATGTGCTTGATGCTGACACAGAAGTGACCAAAATGAGACAGCGTTTCATTTCTGACACTCCTCCCCATGATGAAAAGAAAAAAAACTCACAATTTATGATTTTTAAACTATCATTCTTAAGAAAAAAAACTTTATTCAGTGTCATCTAGGAAGTTGCCATTTAAAAAAAATATTTTGGAAGTTGGAAAGAGATGTGATCATTTTAATGGGTCTTGTATTCAATGTAAGTTCTGAACTCTCCAGAGAATTGTCTGTGCATGTGTGTCCTGAAATGTCCTAAGAATTGCATTGTGGTTACAGTAAAGGTTAGGGGTTATATAGGGAGCTGAAGAAAAACCCAACAAAATAGATTGAAATCCCAGAGAGACATTTGCATTCTATCAAATGCCGACTTCCAGTCCTGCTTTACGGATATCGTAATAAGGAAAAAGCAAGGAGGACAGTTCTGCTGAGCTGCGTAATACTGTGATGCTATTGCAAGACTGTGATATTCTTAAGATTCATCAGCATAGATAAAGGAAGACATGTGTAGCTTACTAGCTCCTGGTTATAATGCTCTGTGAAAAATCATGACTGCAAAATTATTATGCATCACTCATAGCTCATTCCCAAATGGAGAGTCATTTCTTTATAACACCCTTTTTGAATGGATTGTAAAGGATAACCTTATAAAGAGATTTTATTCTAGTGTGTCAGCACTGCACTAAACGTTGCATTGCAATGAGTGTAACTGAATATTTAATTGTACAATAATCTATCACACATTCTATCCTGAAATGAAAAATTGCCACTTCTCAGAAGAGGATAGTGATATTTTCTCACTTTGCATGAATTATAACTGAGGCTGCTGTTGTCACCTATGGCGATAGCACAATTCACAAACTGATTCTAATTTGCCATTAATTGCCAATCTCATTCAGAGGCACCGAATGAGAAAGAAAAAGTGCCCTATTGGCACAGAGAGGGGTCCTTTTTCAGGGTTAAAACTGAGATTGATAGATTCTTGTTAGGCAAGGGTATTAAAGATTATGGAACCAAGGCGGATAGATGGAGTTAAGATACAGATCAACCATTAACTAATTGATTGGCGGAACAGGACCGAGGGGCTGAATGGCCTGTTCCTATGTTCTTATGTGTGTTCCTTTGTTCCAATGTTGTGGATTAGATGCATTGGGGCAGAAGTGGGATCTAACCTAAAGTGGGAGATATTGGCGCTGGGTGCCCAGAATGGGACAGTGTTCCATTTCCGTGTCACTAGCATCCCACACCTTCATTAGCATAAAACACAGCCTATTATATAAAACAAAGTATAACAGTACTAATAAAAAGTCACAAACACTGGAATTCTGAAGTCAGAACAGAAAATTTTGGAAATTTACAGCAGAGAAAGGTGCATTACCAGTGACACGCTTCAACAGAAATCGTGAAGGCTAATATCCGAATCCTTCATCTACCTTTTCTCTTTCAGATGCAGACAGACCTGCTATGCAGTTTCAGTATTCAATTTTTATTATAGTACCAGGAATTGCAGCTAGTATTCATTTCTATGTCCTTCACTCAACTCAGTTCTCACTAGAACTTTTGCAGCGAGAAACTGTAGAAAATAAAAGTACGGTTCATGCTCGCTCCCACTGCTACACTGGTCTTCATTATTGTCAACTGTGACTCCATGACATCAACAGTGGCACAGGTGGCCAATCCAATAAATCAACAAGAGAAAACCTTGTGACTGATGCAGTTGCTAGAACTTTGATCTCTTTAATACTGATCTTAAAATTAGAGCTAGGTCATTCAGGGGTGATGTCAGGAAGAGCTTCTTCACACAAAGGATAGCAACAATCTGGAGGCTAGGACAATTGAAAATTTCAAGACTGAGATTGATAAATTTTTGTTAGGCAAGGGGGTACTTAAGATTTATGATTTAATTGGATGGCAGAACAAGCTCAAGGGACTGAATGGCCTACTCATGTTCCTCCGAGACAGAGTAAGTAGAGGTAGCTACAATCAGCAAGCCTTCGCGGACAATCAAGCAGCTTGGGTCTTAAATGCTGGCATATTCAAGGGGTGAGGTACAAATGAAATCGGCAACAGTGATCAGTTGACCACACTTCATTGGCTGTAAAATGCTTTGAGGTGTACTGAGGTCTTGAAAGGTGCTAAATAAGTGCAAGTCTTTTTTTAACAACAAAGGTTTAGATTGGGGGTGCATACTGCCGTGAAACTCAAAAGTGAGACAGATTGGCAGTTCACAATGGCAGCCAAATATGCCGCCTTGCCCATTACACTCAAAAATCATTTACACGAAACATGTAACATTTTTATTTGGATGGTCCACATTATTCCACTTTTGACTACACAACTTCGATTTTAGACCAAAGCAATTAAAAATATTTGACAGGAATTTTTAAAAGGTATCCGGCCCAGAGACATTGGAGTTTCCGCTGGTTGGGGTTTCTAGGACTAGGGGGCATAGTCAGAGCCAGACCTTTCAGGAGTGAAATGAGCAAACACTTCTACACACAAAGGGCGGTAGAATTTTAGAATGCTCTTCAGCAAATGGCAATTGATGCTAGATCAATTGTTAATTTTAAATTTGAGTTTGATAGCTTTTTGTTAATCAAAGTTATTAAGGGATATGGGACAAAGGCGGGTATATGGAGTTAGGTCACAGGTCAGGAATGATCTCATTGAATGGCAGAACAGGCTCGAGGGGCTCAATGGTCTACTCCTGTTCCTATGTTCCTAATTTCCTGAATGTGCTGGCAGTCTTCTGGTTAAAGTAATTAGATAAGCACACCCCAGTGAAGAACTGGACATGAATTCAAAGCCATAATCCAAAGATTGTATTATTTAGAAAGTGATTCATCACCACAAACTTATCATGTACATATCAATTCTATCCTTATAATTTCCTGGTCACTTACCTCAAAATTTACAATTATTAATGTCCATTAGATGATTCTAGTAGCTAACTCACTCTTATCTATAGAAAATGGATCATCCCTTTCACTCAGTAACTTCAAACTTTATAAACGTTAACGAAACTAAATATTCTTTCTTCACAATATTGGCCCAGAAATTCATGTCTCCATGGGTGAGTACACACGGGGTACTCACCTGTAAGCCCAATGGAAGTGCCGGTTTCCTGCATGCACTGCGCATGCGCTGGAAACTGGCACTTCCTTTCCCCTGAACGAAGGGGTTCAGAGGTCAAATGCGTGCGCAGGAGAGGCTGCGCGTGCGCATCGAACTTCGTTTTTTTTTGCAGGTTTTCCCGGGAGGGTAAGTCTGCAGAAGTTACACATTTAAAAAGCAGTCGTATGGCCTGCTTTTTACAAGGTAAGTGGTGAATTAATTAAAATTAAAACATTTTTTCCACAGGTTTATTATTTTTAAATACTTTAAAGCAAGGTAAGTTTATTTTTAGCCCCGTTAGAAAATAACATTATTTTTTTCAAAAATTTAAATTATTGTTTAAAATAGTTATTTCATGTAATTTATAGTTTATTTTAAAAATGTGATTTTTAAAAAATTTATTTGAAGATTTAGTGATGTTTTGGGGCCATAGTATTTATAAGTTTTGACAGCTCTTCTTGTCAAACTTATGAATGGAGCATTCCCTGCTCCGATTGGCTCCCCATGGCCCACGTGATCCCAGGGGACACATCGAACTAACTGCGCCCCTGGGATACGCAAGCACTGCGCGCCGGCAGCTGGACCAGGCCCCGGATCGGAATCCCACGCGGGCCCACAGCTCAACGGCCGGCGCGCTAGGTAAGTGCAGGTCAGGGGCTTGCACCCGCGGGAAGCCCCTGACCTGAATTTCTGGGCCAATATTTTGTGCAGACCCAAACTATCCTGATTTAGTTAAAAACAAATATAATTTCTCTCATTCTGGTGCTGTTGTAAAACTATCTGAGATTTACTTTAACTCTCTATTCCATTCTCCCAGTTTCTCCGTCTCCATTGCATCTGCTCTGACGATGCCACCTTCCATACTAGTGCTTCCGACATGTCTTCCTTTTCCCTCAACCGAGGATTCTCTTCTACTGTGATTGACACGGCCCTTGACCGTGTCCGTTCTATTTCCCGCACTCCTGCTCTCACCCCTTCCCCTCCCTCCCGGAACCACGATAGGGTTCCCCTGGTCCTCACCTTTCACCCCACCAGCCTTCACATTCAACAGATCATCCTCCGCCATTTCTGCTACCTCCAGCATGATCCCGCCACTAAACACATCTTCCCCTCACCTCCCCTTTCAGCACTCCGAAGGGACCGCTCCCAACGCGACACCCTGGTCCACTCCTCTATCACCCCCAACACCCCTTCCCCTCCGCCCGGCGCCTTCCTGTGCAAGTGCAGGAGATGCAACACCTGCCCTTTTACCTCCTCCCTTCCCACTGTCCAGGGCCCCAAACACTCCTTCCAGGTGAAACAGCGATTTACTGGTACTACTTGCAATTTAGCATACTGTATTCGCTGCTCACGATGCGGTCTCCTCTACATTGGGGAGACCAAATGCAGATTGGGTGACCACTTTGCGGAACACCTCCGTTCAGTCCGTAAGGGTGACCCCGAGTTTCCGGTCGCCTGTCACTTTAATTCTCCGCTCCACTCCCACTCAGACCTCACCGTCCTCGGCCTCTTGCACTGTTCCACTGAAGCTCAACGTAAGCTCGAGGAACAGCACCTCATCTTTCGATTAGGCACTTTACAGCCTCCTGGACTCAACATAGAGTTCAACAATTTCAGACCATAATCTCTGCCCCTATCTTTTTTTCCATTTATTTTTTTTCTCTCTCTCTCACATGGCAACTGTCTTTCTTTCTGCCAGTGCCATTTATACTTCATCTCGAGCCATCTTTCTTAACTTGTCCCATTACCATCTCCTTTTGTCTTGCACCATCATTCCTTCTGTCTCTTACTCTCTCCTGCCTTCCATCCTATCACAGACCTTCCCTTTTGTTCTTTCCTCCCCTCCCCCCTTTCCCTGCCCCTACACTTGCTTAAAAACCTGTTCCAGCTCCAGCTTTTTCCAGTTCTGAAGAAGGGTCATCGACCTGAAATGTTAACTCTTGTTTCTCTCTCCACAGATGCTGCCTGCCCTGCTGAGTATTTCCAGCATTTTCTGTTTTTATTTACTTTAACTCATTATTAATACATTTTAGCTCTAACTGTCCGTAACTAACTGTTGCTGACCTGGCCTTCGCCATCCAGCAGGAGTACATGGTGCTTTTCCTTTTAGTTATTGTCAATTCAAAATCAGCTGCATATAAAAAAATAAGAAAAGGCCATTTAGCCTATCTAATCTATTCCTCGCACCGACCACATCCAATTTAGCCTATCAGGAACTATGACCTAACTTACTTAAAACTAACAAGCAAACCAGTTAGAGCAACAAACACCGTGGTTGATTTAGGAATGGCAATTTAGTCTCTTTAGGGACAGTTATTAAATTATCAGCAGCATGGCAAAATTATTATTAATTCCACCTCAATCCACTTCATTTTTACTCGGGAAAAGATGAGGCTAATTAAAAGAAGGACTTTGTACCAAATACAGGCGATGTTGTTAATTCTGGGCTGGCATTTTTGATGACTTATTAACGTGTACAGTAGGTAAATGACAGGGCAACTGTAGTGCATCCTATTCAGATCTAACAGGACAATTTATTATGTGTAATATTCAGACGTCACATGAGAGGGTCTCTGTCTCATAATGTCAGTCATAGTTTGCACAAACATCGCCTGAAGTCAGAGATGGCTATAATTAGCAACAAAAATAATTTCAAAGAAATATTTTGAGTTATTCACAGCTTATGAGCTTCACATCTGAAATTCCACCCTGCGTTTCGTGATAAACACGTTAATCTTCCTTCTGGCTGGAAAGAGGGCAAAGCTGAACAGCAAACAAGCGGCGAGGCCCGAGGAGATAGTCTGAATCGTTCTTCTGTTCACAGCTTCTCAGCGGTGTGAAAACTCTTGGCTTTAACAGCTGTTCCTGGGTGTTAGAAATCAGGGGAAAGATTGCTGGCAGTTCAAGTCAGCAGTTTTGCTTAACATTAAAAATAAAATTGAAAAAATGATATCTCCTGACAGAGAAAAAAAATCATTTTTTAATGGAAATATCTCAGCCACGCTTCCTGTATGACTGACAAATTAATTGGCAAGACTCACAAGGCAGGCCCATATCTGTTGCAGATATTTTTGTTCAAAATACAGTGTTATATACTCACACCTTTTCTTTGTTCTTTCTTGTGTGTCGTCCATTCAGATTTGAAAGGCTAGAGTTCACAAGTACACATCGCGCACACTTTACCAGTGAGCGGTTTAAAAAAAATGATTTTAATGTCTGTTGCTTATCACGCTGTTTAATGACAAACACGAACCTGTGCAATAAACTCGATTATGATCTCACCGGGTCATATTGGTTTTTAATCTCTGGCTACTTTTCTGAATATCAGGCAGAATAACATTTATCAGAACTTAGACTGTTTCCAAAGCAGGGGCTGCCTAAGGTTTTTAATTGAACAGAGGGAAAGAGATGCAAAGAGATTATCTGTCTCATTCATATAGCCAAACATTTCCTTTCCGCTTTGATGTCGTTCAGCAGTTTTAGTGCTTCTATTATTACTGTAAATGGCCTCGTATTACAATTTTCAGCTTTTAATTTTTTTTCTGGATATTTAGAAAACGCTAAAAAGGAATAAATCTGATCCAAATTTTATGTGATCTCAGTCTAGGAAAATTATACGCTTTTCATGATATAGCCACGTAATATTGAGTAATTAGCATAATTTTGTTAACTTGAACTTTGCAAGGAAATGCTTAATTAATAGCTGTCATGTTGTATAATAATGTATTCACCACAGCCGAATGTTTCTGCATATAACAAGTATATAAAATGTGGCATTTCTAAATTTATTTAAAGTTCCCGTGGAAAAGTGAGGGAATTTCTCATTTGATTTCTGACATGCATCAGAATTTTCTCGTTGGCTCCCCATGGTATATAAAAACTGTTGCAACATTGAATAGAACATTATAATCTCTGTATTTTTCAGCAACGACGTAAGTATAAATTAATTCCGATTTAGAGAGGAGTGAGTTGAAATCAAGTTATTTAGTATTATCACACAAACAGTTAGCACATTCGTATAAACTTCCTCTCGCCACCATTTAAAAAATATTAACTCATTTGGAATAACCTGGTTAAAGCCTCCAGTAAAATCACTCAATTCTACAGCCCAGAAACAAGACTAATTTTTGTGCCAAAAATATAGTGGGCAGCGGAATTTCACACTGACCTATTGCGCGACATGATTTCACCTCAAGAAACAGTTTTGAAATGCTAATTAAGTGTTTCTTTTAAAAAATACTAAGCTAAGATGAAATAAAGGCATAGAAATTCGTCATCACCCGGTTTCGGGCGCAAAGACAGCGATGTGACCTCAACGCGCACCCGAACTGGGAGGCCTGAGGTCAACCTGAACTTGGAGCTCTGACTTTGTTCATGTTAATTGGGCGCGCTGCCCAGGCCCGCCGCCCAACCACAGGCAGCTTGCGCATGTGAACAAAATCAACATTGGGTCACTTGCCTCACTCACTGGGCAGTGGCCCAATGGTAAGTCCCGGGATGGGGTGAAGCGGCAATGAGGGGGACGGGGTGCGTGGCGGGGGGGGGCAATCAAGATATTGTGGAGTCAGGGGAAGCACTCCTGGTCCCACAGCCAGGTTTTTAAAAAAAATGTAAAATTGCCTGCTCAGGATTCTTCAGTGGCTGCTTTGGTCGAAGAGGAATCCTGAGCAGGGTAGGCCTTGCTCCTGCTCATCGGAAACCAATTTTCCAGAGGAGGTCCATGAGCAGATATAAGGCCCCTTCGTTAATGCATGCAACGGGTCTGTCGCCTGTTTTGGCCAGCCACCCGGGATACCCAGGTCCACAGTATGAGTGTTAAAATTGTTTCAGTCTCTCTGGGCTAGACAAGGGGGAAAAATCAGCCAGGGCCCTTGCGGCCTATGCTCTCCAATGGCCTGGCTAAAAACTGTGTCTATGCGTAAATGTTTGGTGAGGACTTAATTGGTTGGCTGTGATGCCCACTATAGGCAGATAGCTTGCGGGCACTGTCTAAGCTCACAGATGAAGAATGGCTGCTTAAATGAGGTACCAAAGGGCTATCAGTACCCATGGAACAACACACAGCAAAGTGGATAAAGTGGGGGGAAATTATATGAGGAGGTTACTTTGAAACTCTTCAAATATTTATTCATCTGAGTAGTATATTTATTTCGAACATATTGATCATAGCAACAAATTATGAACTAGGTTCCCCTGTTGCCATAAACGTGTCTTATCCCCATTCTCTCCATGGGATGTTATTGGCCTGCAGCCATTCAGGGTGTGTATGAAATATGTGGAAGGCTGGAACTGTCTCGCCAGTAAGATGTAGCTGTGCAACTGAAATTAGATGGCAGCTAATCTTTTATGGACAGCTTTAGCAGAAATAAAGCATTCAGTAAGTTTTGCTTTCCTTTTTCTTCCTGTTTTGCATTTTCTATACTGTAACTTAACTGTAATTACTAAATTCGTAAATATCCTTACAATTATTGGGCCTACTGGAACATGGCCAAGGATTTTCCACTACAAGATATCCATTAGCAGAAGATTTGGCACCCAACCATTATTTGCTATATAGGGGACATTGTACCAGGTCAAGTTAGTCCAATTGACATATTAATTAGGCAAGGTAATGCTTTCATTCATGCCCCATCCATTCAGGCAGTAATAAAGTCTATTTACATTTGCCTGGTTTTGTTAATGACACATCATTATAAAACAAAAGGAAAATGCAGAGCAATGACTGAGGTTCCTTAAAGTAGCT
The DNA here is from genome assembly GCF_052327205.1 of Somniosus microcephalus. NCBI lineage: Eukaryota > Metazoa > Chordata > Chondrichthyes > Squaliformes > Somniosidae > Somniosus > Somniosus microcephalus. Next base: position 99,117,413 of record NC_141000.1, on the reverse strand, counting down.
AGAAAGGCGGGGGGTGGAAATGTGAAAGGGTACTGGGCCGAACTGTCCTGAAATAACATTAGTTGTTAGTAAGAGTGAGTGCCATAGAATTTGAAGTGGCCCACAACTATTCCAGTCTATTTCATAAACCTGGATCTCAAGGAAACAAAAAATTCATTCCAGGCATGCAGCTGTTAGCTGGCTTTTTCTTTTAGTTATTCCTGGGATGTAGGCAATGCTGGCAAAGTGACATTTATTTCCCATCCCTAGTTACTTTGAGAAGATGGTGGTGGGTATTCTTGAACTGCTGCACTCCTTGTGCTGATAGTGCTCCCACAATAATGCTAGGTAGGAGGTTTTAGTATTTTGACCCAGCGATGATAAAGGAACGATGATATATGCCCAAAGCTAGGATGGTGTGTCACTTGGAGGGCAGCTTGGAGGTTATGCTGTTCCCATGACATTGTTGCTCTTGCCCTCTTGGCCACAGGGGAAGGAAGTGCTGTCAGAGTAACCTTGGCGAGTTGCTGCAGGGCATTCTGCAAATAATCCATACTTGCTGGTGATGGAGGGGTGGATATTGACTCCAATGGTAGGGGTGCCAATCAAGTGACCTGCTCAGTCTTGTATGGTGTTCAGCTTCTTGAATATCATTGCGGTTGCACCCATCCAGGCAAGTGGCAAGTATTCCATCACGTTCCGGACTGGAGCCTTGCAGTTGGTGAAGATACTTTGAGGAGTCAAGAGGTGAACCACTCGTCACCGAGTATCCAGACTTCACCCTCATTTTTTGTAGCCACGGTGCTGATATGGTTGGTCTAGTTAAGCTTCTGGTCAATAATAACCTCCAAAATGTTGATGGTTGGGGACTCAGCAATGGTGATGCCCTACGGGTAACTGCAGTAAAATATATCTTTGCTGAATTCAACAAATTTTACATGAGGGTAGTGTCACGATTAGTGGCAGGGCCCAAAACAGGGAAAGCAGACTCATTGCTGTACATAAGAACATAAGAAATAGGAGCAGGAGTAGACCATACAGCCCCTCGAGCCTGTTCTGCCATTCAATAAGATCATGGCTGAACTTCTACCTCAACTCCACTTTCCCCCCATCCCCGTATCCCCTTGATTCTCTTGCTGGCCAAAAATCTATCGGCCTCTGTCTTGAATAAACTCATCGACTGAGCAGCCGCAGCCCTCTGGGGTAGAGAATTCCACAGATTCACAACCCTCTGAGTGAAGAAATTTCTCCTCATCTCAGTCCTAAATGGCCGACCCCTTATCCTGAGACTATGACTACTAGTTCTAGACTCTCCAGCCAGGGGAGCCAGCCTCTCAGCATTTACCCTGTCAAGCCTCCTAAGAATTTTATACGTTTCAATGAAATCACCTCTCATTCTTCTAAACTCCAGAGAATATAGGCCCATTCTACTCAATCTCTCCTCATAGGACAGCACTCTCATCCCAGGAATCAATTTGGTGAACCTTTGTTGCACCCCTACAAGGGAAATATATCCTTCCTTAGGTAAGGAGGCCAAAACTGTACACAGCTCTCCAGGTGCAGTCTCACCAAAGCCCTATATAATTGCAGCAAGACTTCCTCACTCTTGTACTCCAACCCTCTTCCAGTAAAGGCTAGCATAACATTTGCCTTCCTAATTTTGCACACACAGAAATATCCTGCTGAATATAATCCAGGTTTAGTCAGTGAAGGATACTAAGTTCCCTGCTAGTGTCTTGCGGTAGTTGTTAAACCCTTTTCTTTTGCTTTTTCTCCCTTTCCTTCTCCGCTGTCCACCTCCCCTGTCTCATCTTTATCCTTTCCTCCTCACAATTTGGAGCCTTTTAAAACCCAAGTGTCATGTCACCTAATCACTACTTCCTGATTTACTCTGTCTCCCCATCTACTCTTTTCACTCTTGGCAGTGTCCTGCAAGATGGGCCTTGGCCCTTCACCTTGTCTCAATAAAACACAAATGTGTAATCATAGTTTTGTGGCATCATCACATTTCCTTTGATTATCATTCATGGATTTTTCTGGAGCACAAGAATAACATTAATCCTAAAGAGCGTTATTGCTGTTCCATTTACCCATACTTTGTTTTTAGGGACGTGATTAGTAACAACCAGTGGACAAAGGCAGTATGTTCCATTCTTTACAGATGTCATCTTTGCTGGCAAGCAACGATAAAAGTGATCTGAGAACCATCTGAAGCCCTGAATCTCTTTTACTTCCCTGCGCTTTCTTTAAGTTAGCACATTTTCCCATGATATCGCTCTCCGTGGTGCAAGACAGGGCAAGGGAGAGCCGCTGAGTATCAATGTGAGGCAGGGAGATGGGGTCAGCTGCAGGGAAAGCCTTTCACAAACAGTGCCTGAACTCTATTACTGATGCAAATCCACTCTGTAAGTGACGATTGTTTCAAGGATATAATGGATCCTAAGGAATTCCTCCACAGCTCAGCAGACCCTTTTCACTGTTTGCCCTTTGTCTGCATCTTAGCAAATTCTCCAGGCTGTTTAAACTCTACCCATTGTCCAATGGCTTCATTGATTTCTCTCCCTGCCACCGGCGCACAATACTGCAATATGAACATCTTTGTTACTGCCTTTGTACTGTATATCAGAGTAATGTTTCAGCAGATGGAAGCCTGGCTCCAAGGGGAAAGACCTGTACTACATGGTACAGGATGAATTGCAGGATTTACATATTTTTTTTTAGCTATCCCTGAGTGCTTTCTATCTCAAAGGATGTTTTCAGCAGAAAGTGACAGAAAAAGGAAGAGATTTAGATGCTCTTTGACAGCTTAATAAACTAGCTACTGGATTTTTTTTAAAGCAAAATGGAAACATGCTGGAGACGCTGCACTAATCTTGTAACTAGAATTATAGCCACAGCTTTCGAACTGTAGCTTTAAGCAACTGTCCAGATTGGGCACTTGTTTCAAATCAAATAAAAGGTGATGATATAATGGCATTTCTGTAATTGCCTAGTGTTAGTAAAGCAGACACTCGTTGTTATAAATCCCTTATACTGTAGCTAGACAGTCACTTCATCCTTTAGAAGGTTTTTACTTTATTCCCATAGCTGACTTTTTGATTGTAACTTTAATATTTTTAGCATCTAAACTAGGGTATATGGAGCATAGAGTGCGCTGACACAAAGGAGGGGATTGGCAAACAGCGGGGAGGATTGTAAAAGACTTCAGGAAAACTTAGACAGATTAGTGGAAGGCGAAGACAAGTGATCAATGCAATTTAATGCATAGAAATATTAGGAAAAGCAAGAAACAGGAAACACTCAATGGAAAGATGCTGAAGAATGTGGATGAATTGAGAAACCTGGGGGTTCAAATACGTAATTCCTTGAAATGGCAAGTGCAGATAGATAGAGCCATAAAGAGCACCTTGGGTTTTATTACTAGGACACAAAGTACAAGAATAAAGAAGTAATGATGAATTTGTACAAGACAATGTTTAGGCCACATTTAAAGTACTGTGTGCAGTTTTGAGTGCCTCATTACAGAAAAAAATTAAAGCCATAGAGAACATACATTGTAAATTCACTAGGATGATGCCAGGAATGGGAAACCATAGTTATGAGGAGATACTTAAAATGTGGGCCTATTTCCACTGGAGCAGAGATGACTGCGAGCAGATTTTGGACAGGGAAAAACTATCGGGGAGTAAGTGATGAGGGGGTCAACAATTTAAAATTGTCACTAAGAGTGAGGAGAGAGATTAGGAGAGATTTATTTACACAGATGGTTGTGCGAACATGGATTATTTTGTCATAAGGAATAATTGTAGAAGAGCCAGTTGGATAAATATTTAAATCAGAGCAAGATGCAGGGCAATGGGGCGAGAGAGATGGAGTGAGATTCGTTTTGGATTGTTCCCGCAAGGAGTTGGCACTGACTTGATGGATTGAATGTACTCCTTCCATGCTGTAATTATCTATGGTTTTCTGGTGAAATTAATCTTCATGTTACATTCCAAAATTCAATTCTTTTAGATTTTAAATATTTTTTAAATGTGCTTTAAATGAAGCACACTGACTTATGCTATTCCTTTTATAAGTTTAGTCTGTCATGCCTTCACATTGGTACATACTTCATGCTCAGTGGTCACATGTTTAATTATTTGAATCATTTTCTTCAGTGTGGTACTGTGCCACACAGACCTGGAAGGTTGCAGGTTCGATCTTGCTGAGTGCCGATCTCAGCTGGGGCAGCAGTTAAGTGTTCTACAATTGGTGGCAGAGCCTCTGGAGTAGGGAAGGAGGAACACTATTCAATGACTCCTGTTGGAAAGTGTGTGTGTGTGTGTGTGTGTGTGTGTGTGTGTGTGTGTGAATGTTGGAGGATGACAGGGCAGCTGTGATGTGCTCAGCGGCAACACTCACTCGCAAGGCTCACACATGAAGGCTACCACATGAGTAAAGCATCAGAGGGTTCCTATCATAAGTGGAATGTACTCCAGCAACACCTTCAAAACAGAAGGGAAGAAGGCTGAAAAAAGCATCAATTCAAGATCAGGACATTCACCGCTATTCTCTGGTTTTGGCCACTTATATTCAGTCAATGAGCTGCTCCTTCCTTGTAATATGAGTGAGGTTGTAGTATGCACAGTGGAACTTTTAGCAGTTAAGCTGTCACAAACTCCGAACACTCACCATTGATTCCATCCTCTGTCTCAGGTTGAACCAGGCTGTTCACAACCTCGGGGTCGTATTTGACCCCAAGCTGAGCTCTGACCCCATACCTTCTCCATTACAAAGACCATCTACTTCCACCTCCACAACATCGGCCATTGTAGGTGAATCAATTGGCGTCCTGATACTGAGAGAACACTGGCTCCTTTGCTGTCATCGAAGCCTCCCTGCCAGGCTATACGATTCTCTAGGTGTCCTGCTTAAACAGCTGTCGAAATGGTATGGCTCTCATTGCCTAACACCATCATTGGTTCTTCCCCTACGCCGCAGATAACATTTCCTCATTCAAGCGCCTCACCTCTTCCACCATCTCGCCTCTCATTCAAAGTCCTTATTATCTACTGCCTTTCTAAGATCCTACTAATTCTTACTAATTTATTGCCTAGGCTATATATTTGGCTCTTGCTGCAGCTCCAGACACACAGGTTATATTTTGCATGCTGCCTCTTGCTGGTGGGGGGAGATCTCAGCGAGAAGCAGCATAGAAAATATAACTCCTGCAAATACTCCTTGGTGATTCCAACTGCCACCTTAAATCCCCAATACCTGTCCTCTGACTTCTCTGCCTTCCTCTCCTCCCTTATCCTCACCCTTCACACCAACTCCCCCAACTGCACCCCTCAACCTGACCATCTCACATAGTCTCGATCACTGATATGGCTATCCCTGATTACTTCCTCACCTCCCTTACAATCCACATCTCCCTGTCTATCTCCAACTCCACTTGCTCGGAAAGGGTTACCCACCAGCTCCCTCAGCAATTCACCAAGCTATTTATTTTAAACTGGTTAAAGCCTCTGATATAATTGTGAGAGCGATATTTATTAGGAGCACATTAAGTGTTCATAAAATATCACTGATGATAATTCCTCTTGGATTTTCATTTTCTGGACTGCTTTCCAGAATATTTTGTCAGTCGAATGCATCTGTGCATTTTGGTCTTTCTGCAAAGACTCTAATGTGCATATGACACAGCTCTTGAATGTAATTGGATTCCTGTGTGCACCAAGGTCTTTCTGTAACATTTTTGGAAATGGAAATTAACAATGGATTGCTGAAACTGAAACTGTAAAGTGAGCACTTGAAAGGTCCTAATAGCTAATATTGGGTACTTGGGAGACATTTTCTAAAGTGAAGTTGAAGAAAAAGCCCAAACCAGTTGTCCTAGTTGCAACCATTTTATCTATTCATAATGCAAATTAGCTGCAAATTCTGACTAATTTAGTAATATATTGCCTAGGCTACACATTTGTCTCTTGCTACAGCTCCAGACACACCAGTTATACTCTGCATGCTGCTATTACTGGGGATGTACTAAGTATTTTTGACTTTCTGCCAGAATTCCAAAGCATAATTCCCTCTTCTGTGAAACCCAAATTCCTCATCTAGCAGCAGATTTGATGGCAAATCTCTCTACTTTACCCCAGTTACACCACACCGTTTGTGTCAATGCAAAGCAGTCTCAGCTTGAAATAAGCACAACTGGGGTAATGTAATTTGGGTACAAAGTCACACTAAAGCAAGGGATCTGAGACCGCTTCTTTGTGTTGCTCCCCCAGGGTGCGGTGTGTTGGGCCGGATAGCAATGTTATACACTTCAAATTCAATTTTTAGCAGACGGTCCCATCAGCCCCCTCCAAACATTAAAATGTAACCAACATTTTAGAAAACAGTGAGCCCAGCTCTGTGCGTTCACTCCACTCTCCATTGTCCCCAGCAGACGACAATTCAGGGCTGTAAGTGTAGTTGGGTCTAACCTGCCGCACATCACTGTACACAAGTAGAAGTCAGAGACCAGTATCTGCCTGGTTCTTAGCAGTGCACTAAGTTGTTAAAACAGGCAAAAACGATACTTTGAAAAAGGACATTGCAACTTTATCCTTTGCACTGCTGAAGATTTAAATACTTTTTTTGACACCAAGATTGAAAAAAAGTGAAAATGATCACAAAGAACGATAGGCTCAAACGGTTCATGATGCTGTTGATAAATGTTTTAAATTCCAGTTTGCTTAAAAATCTATTTTAAAATGATCATTTCCATTTAATGTATGGCGAGAGCACTTGCACTAATAACAAATTCAGTGCGTGTGCTTAAATGAATATTCTCGACAAGTGAATTCTGAAGCAATCCAGCTATTCACTGTGTAAGAATTGAAAGCATTCATTTTTTCAGAACCCTCCCCCTCGCCCCCCACCCAGCTCACCTCCCCATTCAGTAACCAGAAAGTTCTAATGAAAATCTGTTCAACACAACACTGAGTAGCAAAAGTGTCACCTTTTCCACTTCTCTTAATCCTTCTAATGAATAAGTCCCAAAGGGAACCCCTGTTCTTTCCTATAAATACTTGGATTTATCTTTTCTCTCTCTGCATCCCGATTTTCCCTTGGTTTGTAGCCTTTTTTTTTCAGCATCACAAATTGGTTTAGGATTCTCATGGGTCCTATTTGTACTGCACACACAGCTTGGCATTTTTCATCAAAATTTAAAATAAGCAAATCCCCTGAGGGGGCAGGGAGACTTGTTAGCTATTGTGTGTTGTCACACTGGCCTGTGTTCTGAAGCCATGGAAGGTCATTTCTAGCTTTATAAAGAGATTTATAAGGTAATGTCTGCTGATTATGTGTTTGGTTGCAGTGTAACCAGCTGTCCTGTGGAAGTGCTATGTCTGTAAGGCAATGAGCCTTTACCAGGTCTGAGCAGTTGTAATAGACTTGGCCGGTACATGTGGAACTTTAATTTGAAGTTCGCGTATCTTCACGAACAGCAGAGGTGTCTCTGCCAGCAATTTGGGAGCAACAGCTTCACTTCTCAAGCTAGAACAGGTCAAGATACTTCCAGCGAAGCAATATCTTATTGACAGCTCTACAAGGCATGCTACGATACACAATATGAAGATAACACAAGATCACAAAAATAACTCCAAATGAGCGAGGCCATTTGGCTCCTCTCACTCATCCTTCCACAGCCCCATCACAGAATCTAACTGCCTATTGAATGACTCCACTACCCTAACCAGATATTGATCACTCTTAGTGTGAAGAAGTGCTTGCTGACGCCAGTCTTAGTTGTCTTCACTCACTTTATACCTACAGCCCCTTTGTCCTGCAGTCACAGTTTAATGTGAAACGGTGCTCAGAAAGCCTTTTCTAAAGCCACCTAGTAACTTACATACCTCTGTAAGATACCATTATCTCATTGCTGTTTATGGGACGATGCTATGACCAAAATGGCTGCTGTGTTTCCAACATCACAACAGCGACTACACTTCAAAAGTACTTCAATGGCTGTAAAATGCTTGGGAACATTCTGAGGACGTGAAAGGTGCTATATAAACGTAAGTTCTTTCTTTATCTTTATCCCCTCACATATGTCTGCTTTCAAAGCTGAAGAGTTCAAGGGGGAGAAATTCATTTTAGCCAGTAAAGTTGCCGGTGTCACCAGCAACTGGAGTTAATGGCCGCAGGATTCATCCGAGGGATGGAGATTGTTGGCGCGGCGCTTACCTGCCATGCTGTCCTTTTGACGTTGCTGGAGGGACCCTACCCGAAGTTCGTGTGCAAGTGCAGCGTTGCAGCTTCCCTCAGCCTCTGGAAACGAGGCTGTGGAGCTCGCAAGAAATTGTGGGCAATGAAGAGGCCTGAGAATTAAAGGGGCCCTGCACACTGAAGCAATACAAATTAAACTGAAGTGAAACAATGCAGTTTTCAGCCCTTTCTGCCTTTTAAAAAATATTTAACATTAAAAAGTCCCAAATGTGAATATTCAGTTCTTAAAGCTGAATTCCCTTCCTATCCTCAAAAAATGGGAACAATGCTTCAGCACTAATACAGATGGCTCAGCAAGCCAGAGAAGGGGCACCCAGGGTCTCGCACGCAGCACTCCAGCTTTGTGCAGGGGGTCAACACTGCAAGAGAGGTCTTCTACCCACAGAGGCCAGGAAGCCCCCCAGAAAGAACAATGTGGGAGTACATCACCGAGGCGGTCACTGCCAGCAGTGTCACCCCCACCACCTGGCTCCAGTGCCCAAAGAAGCTTCATGACCTCAGACCACTGGTCAAGGTCAGTGAATGCATCCTCAAAAGCCATCTCCTACCAACTTTACCACTAGCCTCAGACACTGCTCAATGCACGACCCCCACCCCCAATCACTCACCTACCAACAATGTACACCAATCACGAGGCACATTTCCCATTCCTAGCCTCACCTCACCCCCTTGGAGGAGGCGATGCAGGCCATTCTTGGCATGGGCATGGCTGAGCCCTTGGCCAGAGGTGGGGCTGAAAGGATACAAGATGCTGGTATCCTCATGTTATCCTCCTTCTGGCATGCACCTCATGCTTTCCTGCCCTCCCATCACCACAACTCCACCCTTGTGCCTTCCTCATTGCACAAACCCAAGAAATGCAGCCTGCTCAGCCAGTGGGAGACCAAGAAGAGGGAGAGGAGAGTGAAGAAGAACAAGAAGAAGATGATTGATTTGACACTCCCAGCCACCAGTTTCTCAAGGTCAACCAGCAAGGACATTTGCAGTGTCCCCCACTGAAAGTCCACCAGTCATGCTGCAGCCACTGGGGTAGCACTGCGTGACATCAATAGGATAGGCAAAGGCACACACAAGACAGTCACTAAGAGAATGCATACAGGTGATGAGTTGATTTCTTGATGTCACATTGGATGGATAGATGTATATAGGTGGATTGGAAAGTTTGCTTTGTGGCAGCTTTTATTTCTGCATCATGGCCAAGAGGACGTTGTGATGGTCAGTAACAGAGGGAAGGTAAGGTGTGGGACTAATGTTGAAAGGGGAATTGGAGTTGTGGTCACTGGGACCACAGGCGGATGATTTCACCCCGGATATCCCAGCCATAAAGGGTCTGTCTGGGATGCATCCTTCCATCTGATTCATCCTCTTCTGCTTCCTCCTCTTTGGCTTCCTCCTCTTCTGTGTCTTCCTCTTCCCTCTGCAAGCGGATGCTGTAAATGTGAAATTACAGCATAACATGCTGGAAATACTCAACTGGTCAGGCAGCATCTCGACCTGAGATGTGAACTCTGTTTTTCTCTTCATGGATGTTGCGTGACCTGCTGAGTATTTGCAGCATATTCTGCCTTCTCAATGGCCTTCATTTACCATCCGAGTCCTTCCAAGCATCCAGCAGCATTCCCATCACACTTAAAAAACTTTTCACATCTATTGTAGCAAGCCATCACTTCAATAATATCAGAAAAACCCAGTCCAAAACCTTAAATCCAAACTTACCTGAATGATGTGTGTGTCCCTTTAAGAGGTACAAACATCGCCACTGTCAGCCTGCTTTGGAGCCAGCGCTGAATTCAGCACTACAGTCGAAGTTTGTGCTTGTGATGTAAAGTCGGCATTGCATGCCAAGTTACGACACAACGTTGCCATTTTGTCCAGTATTGCACTGCCAGTAAGGACGAAAATGGCGGCCGCTGCGGGACCCACCAGCAGCTGGCGAAAGAGTGGCAGCCGCCATTTTAGTGCCATTTAATGGTGCTATGGAGTGGCGCTAAGGCCACGAATTTCTTGCCCCAAGTGTTTATAATCTTTCTTCACAACTTATTTTTCTGACATGAGGGATCAGGCTCATTTCCTTTCTCTGCACTGCTTCCAGGGCTTTGGATACTTCCCTTGTGCCTTGATAATGTAAACTGAATGCAGCATTAAAGGTGTAGCTGATCAAAGCACAATACCGATTCAGTATGATGACCATACTTAAACTAATGATTTCAGAATGGAGCTCAGCTTTCTGAGCGCTTTGTTAATCGCTATTCTGCAATGACTGGACATGGTAAGAAAACTACTAGGCACTTGGTCTCAGCATTAAACAAAGCTTTAATCAACTGTTTTACAACATGGAGATCTAGTTGTGTCCTTCACTAGTTCCTGTTAAGAATGTCCTGTGTAAGCTGGGCCCGTGCCCGAGTATTTATACTCTCCCTGGACAGCGCCACCCGCAGGCTGCTCAGTTGATTCATGTCAGTAAGTGCAGAGCCTACCAGCAGTCCCAGATTTCTTTTAGCTTCTCCTCTGGTTAGGCCATTCTTGAATAACTGTGTTCCCCATTTTTTCCTACTGTGTAAATCCAGGCATTTGTCTACATTGAATTTCAGTAGGCATAGTTCTGTCACTTGCAAATAGTGTCTAGGTCCTTCTATAATTCCTTGGCTGCTTCCTCTAACTCTACCATTCCTCTCCTAATTTAGTATCATTTTTGAATTTAGTCAACTTACATTGAGTGTCTTCATTTTAGGTCATTTATGCAAACAAGAAACAGTAGAGGCCCCAACAGTGATTCCCTCCAACAATCCACTTAGCACCTCTCCCAGCCCAACCTTCTCTCCTTCAGCCAATTACTTATCTGTCGCCAATTGTTACCTAGGACATTTGCTGCCTTAAGCTAATGTAGCAACCTTTCATGTGGACCTTTATCAAAGACTTTCTGAACGTGTAACTACAGAAGGGGAAATTTTAACTCCCTCCACCCTAGAGAAACTGGGCAGTAGCTAAATTAGTAATGGTGGACTTATTGCCTCACTTCCCATCAGTCACCATATTCCCTCTGGTATTTTCATAGGCAGCAAAGGCACACACCTGAATCAGGCGGAAAGCTCATGAATTCATGCAAATCGGGCTTCTAGGACCCCGATGCCATTGGATGGAGCGTACATTCTGGACACTCTGCTAAGTAACACCCGGTGAGAAAGAGGCCTAAAGAAGTAGATAGTAAAATTATATTTGTGGGGCTATGAGGAGCAAGAATAATCTGGGCTGCTGCCACCCCAGGCTCCTCCCTTTCACCTGGGCCTACCTTTTTCCCAGCCGGGTCTGCCTCTGGGCTGCCCGATATTGTGCCGGCCTGGAGTCGAGAAGCCACATCGGGATGCCTATAACTGAAAACATTAAATGTGTTTTGCACATCACCCTCACATACACAAGTATTGTTGGCTCCATTTTTTCACAGATTGAGGTGCAGACCTGGAAATCACAAACACTTTAGTTAAAGAAAACAAGCAGAGCACAAAAACAGACATTATTCAGTACTAAGTCCTTTTCAACAGCACCAGCCAAGACCTGGGAACGTGGTAAAAGGAGCAGCTGCTCCATTGAAACGGGCAGATTGGAGGCCCTGAGTTGGCAACAGCATCTGCATGTAATTAACTTCTGCCAACTTACTTACATATTATATAGACCGTTTTATCTACCAATAGGGTAGATAGAGAGAAACTATTTCCTCTGGCCGGACAGCCCAGAACAAGGGGGCATAACCTTAAAATTAGAGCCAGGCCATTTAGGGATGATGTCAGGAAGCACTTCTTCACACAAAGGCTAGTGGAAATCTGGGACTCTCTCCCCCAAAATGCTGTTGAGGCTGGGGGGTCAATTGAAAATTTCAAAACTGAGATCGATAGATTTTTGTTAGACAAAGGTATTAAAGGTTACAGTACCAAGGTGGGTAGATGGAGCTAAGATACAGATCAGCCATTCTAATTGAATGGCCGAACAGGCTCGAGGGGCTGAATGGCCGACTCATGTTGCGATGTTCCTATAACTCCTCGAGGATGCCTCAGCTGTTAACTGTAACACGGTGCAGAGCTGAGCCTCACCGAGCAGGGAAATCCCAGGTTTGATACTAGATTCAATTACCTGATCTTACGAACGGTGAGGGGGTAGGGGCATTATACTGACTTAAAGAGGTTGCCTTTCCTTGATTGCTGTCCAGTGAGCCCTGCTGGAAAAGATATGTATGTGGATGTCGGGTGAGGGCAGGAATGGGCACAGGATGATACTCCCTGACATGAATCAGTCATTCATGAAAGAAAGACTTATGAAATAATACTGAGCAGCCTACGGGGGGCGCTGTCCAGGGAGTGTATAAATACTCGGGCACGGGCCCAGCTTGCGCAGGACATTCTTAACAGGAACTAGTGAAGGACACAACTAGACCTCCATGTTGTAAAACTGTTGATTAAAGCTTTGTTTAATGCTTAGACCAAGTGCCTAATAGTTTTCTTACGTCACTCCCCATGGGTGAATGGCCCGATGACACCCACTGTCTAGTCTTCCAATGAGGAATGGTCACTTGGGTAAGCTACTAGAGGATGGCTGGTGCCCATGGAACCATACAACAGCATGACTGAGTATCTTCAGGAGATGAATGGCAAAGATTGGATAAAAATTGACTAATCATATGGATGCCAACAGATTTTGCAAAGGTCTCCAATATTCCATTGAATAGACAAAGTAATCTTAATTTGCAAATGTTTTGATTTCATTTTCATCACAGTCAATACACCACAATCACTTAATCTGATAGGGAAGGCTGCTAGCATTGATCACAGTGTTGCATAGGTCTAAAGCACAGATGTTGTATATTTACAGTTTGCGCTGATCACCCCATGTTGCCTGCGCCTGTCTCCAAAGGGGTTTCATAAGGAAAATATGCCACATATTTCATGTGTCAGAGTTTGTTTTTTTGTGTGGCTTTGAAGTCTGGGATGATCGCCGTTCTGTGGGCGTGTGCCTACATGAATCCTGCAAAAACCACATTCTGTTATTTCATGAAAGAATCGGACTGCTAATTCTCTCTGAAATGCATCTGTTTTATTCCAAGTTCTTCCAGGAAGTTTTCAAGGGTCTCGTCTGACTGATTTGTTTGTTTCTTCTTTGGAAATTTTTGTTTTTTGATAGGTTTCGATGTCATCCTTTTACTGCTTGTTCCTGTAAATGTCTAATCAGGAATAAAACCAATATAACAGTTTTCAAAAATGTTGGAAACACTCAGCAGGTCAGTCAGTTATTAGGTGATCTTATTACAAGTAATAAGATCGCCTAGCAAACACCCCGCGAGGATATTGAGCCGGAACCAATAACCTCATGGGGGAGGTTTGCTAGTGCTGTTGGGGAGGGTATAAACTGATTTGGCAGGGGGATGGGCACCAGGATGTAGCATTAGAAAGGAGAAACAAGGTGCACAAAGGATTGGGAGAGATAGATGGCACTAGAGTAAGAAATAGTAAGGTATTGGTGGGGTCAGATGAAGAGAGAATACAAGAAGATCTAAGATAGGTTTACAGTGCATGTGTGTGAATACATGAAGCATAGGTTGGTGAGCTGCAGGCGTAAATAGACACATGGGAATATGATGTCATGGCGATAATGGAGACCTGGCTCAAAAAAGGGCAGAATTGGGTGTAAATATTCCTGGATGTAAGGTGATAAGGAAAGATAGGGAAGGAAAGAAAAGAGGTGAGGTGGCAGTATTGGTTAAGGAGAATGTTACAGTGCTGGAGAGAGAGGATGTCCTGGAGGGGTCAAGGACAGAATCTATTTGGTTAGAGTTAAGAAACAATAGAGGTGCCATTACACTACTAGGTGTAATCTATAGGCCACCAACTAGTGGGAAGGATATAGAGGAGCAAATTTGCAGGGAAATTACAGAGAGGTGCAAGAACTATAGAGTACTGATAATGGGGGGCTTCAACTATCCTAATATAGACTGGGATAATAATAGTGTAAAGGGCAGAATGGGGGAAGAATTTCTGAAGTGGGTTCAGGAGAACTTTCTTGATCAGTACATTTCTGGCCGAATGAGGAAGGAAGCATTGCTGGATCTGGTTCTGGGAAATGAGGTGGGTCAAGTGGAGCAAGTGTCAGTAGGGGAACATCTAGGGAACAGTGATCATAGTATCATAAGGTTTAGAGCAGCTGTGGAAAAGGACAGGGAGCAATCTAGAATAAAAACACTTAATTGGAAGAAGGCCAATTTCAGTGGGTTGAGAACGGATCTGGCCCGGATAAATTGGAATCAAAGATTGGCAGGCAAAACTGTAAAACTGTAATCGAACAATGGGCTGCCTTTAAAGAGATGGTTCGGGTACAGTCGAGGTGCATTCCCACGAGGGAAAAAGGTATGGTAACCAAAGTCAGAGCTCCCTGAATGATGAAACAGATAGCAAGTAAGATGAAGCAGGAAAAGGGGGCATATGACAGATGTCAGGTTGAGAACTAGGCTGAACATAGATAGTTCAGAGGGGAAGTGAAAAAGGAAATAAGAGAGGCAAAGAGAGATTTTGAGAATAGATTGGCAGCTAACTCAAAAGGGAATCCAAAAGTCTTCTATAGGCATATAAATAGTAAACGGGTAGTAAGAGGAGGGGTGGGGCCAATTAGGGACCAAAAAGGAGACCTACGCATGGAGGCAGAGGGCATGGCTGAGGTACTAAATGAGTACTTTGCATCTGTCATTACCAAGGAAGAAGATGCTGCCAAAGTCATAGTGAAAGAGGAGGTAGTTGAGATACTGGATGGGGTAAAATTTGATAAAGAGGAGGTACATGAAAGGCTGGCTGTACTTAAAGTAGATAAGTCACCAGGACCAGATGGGATGCATCCTAGGATGCTGAGGGAAGTAAAGGTGGAAATTGCGGAGGTACTGGCCATAATCTTCCAATCATCCTTAGATACGGGTGTGGTGCCAGAGGACTGGAGAATTGAAAATGTTACACCTTTGTTCAAAAAAGGGTGTAAGGATAAACCCAGCAACTACAGACCTGTCAGTTTAATCTTAGTAGTGGGGAAGCTTTTAGAAACGATAATCTGGGACAAAATTAACAGTCACTTGGACAAGTGTGGATTAATTAAGGAAAGCCAACATGGATTTGTTAAAGGCAAGTCATGTTTAACTAACTTGATTGAGTTTTTTGATGAGGTAACAGAGTGGGTTGATGAGGGCAATGTGGTTGACATGGTGTACATGGATTTCCAAAAAACGCTTGATAAAGTGCCACATTGCCAGCAAAGTTGAAGCCCATGGAATAAAAGGGACGGTGGCAGCATGGATATGAAATTGGCTAAGTGACAGGAAACAGAGAGTAGTGGTGAATGGTTGTTTTTCTAACTGGAGGAAGGTAAACAGTGGTGTTCCCCAGGGGTCAGTACTAGGACCACTGCTTTTCTTGATATATATTAATGACTTGGACTTGGGTGTACAGGGCACAATTAAAAAATTTGCAGATGACATAAAACTTGGAAGTATAGTGAACAGTGAGGAGGATAGTGATACACTTCATAAGACATAGACAGGCTGGTGGAATGGGCGGACAGACACATGGCTGATGAAATTTAACGCAGAAAAGTGTGAAGTCATAGGCCTAGAAATTCATTACAGCCACTTTTGGGGCGGTAAAGTCGGGCGGCCGCTAAAGTTTGCGCCCGGCGCAAATTCGAGGCCACTTCTCCGATATTCATTAGCTTCGCCCTAAGAGTTTACTCGAGCGCTAAAACTGGCGATGCACGCCTCTCTTTAGGCGCTAAGCCGGAGGTGCTGAGCGAGAGCGCCGAGGCCGGGCGCAGCGCAGGTGCGGCCATTTCTTGATTGACAGCAGACACCCTGGCGCCGGCCAGCTCTTAAGGGGGAAGGGTCGACTTGGTCTGCTGCCACGCCCTGGATAGTGGAGCCCTGCAGCTAGGCCTGAACACTGCTGCTGGACCCAAATAGCGCCTGAAACCATGGAGAAGGCCCGTGAATGAGCGCAGCGCTTCTCAGAGCTTGATCTGAGGGTGCTGGTTGGTGCTTGGAGAAGAGATGCCATATTTTGTTTCCGGACAATGGCAGGAAGCCGCCGGCCCGCGCCTACCGGAGAGCCTGGAGGCATGTCGCCACCAAGGTGACATCCAACAGCGAGGTCCCCAGGAGCGGTGTCCAATGCCACAAAAAGCTAAATGACCTCGCCAGGATTGTCAGGGTGAGTACCCTTTCCAGTGTCCTCCTCATCCTTGCATGTGCACCTCACATTATGGGCAAAGGGACCTGAAAGCCCTAATGGCCAGCCCTCATGCAGCAGCTATGGGACACTCATGAACATCAATTGCACATTGTGCACTTAACACACTGGCCAGGCTATTCGACCATGGGAGGCAGTGCACACAAGATCAGGGCTACACACTGGCCAGGCTATTCGACCATGGGAGGCAGTGCACACAAGATCAGGGCTACACACTGTACTTAGAGGCCGTCCTTTCTCTTGCAGGCCAAGCTGGCCAATAATAAGAGGAGCCGGACTGCGACTGGGGGAGGCGGACCCCAGATCCAGCCGCTCACCGAGCTGCAACATCGTGTGGCGCGCATCATGGGTGCCCGGGTGATTGGCCCCGTTGCATCTGGAGATGCCGACCCTGTTCTGGGCATCAATGGTAAGGACATCACCTTTTGGACCTCTCTCGTCCCACTTGCGCATCAGATCTACATCCTTTGCCACTGTCCGACCAATGTGCTGAATGCCACCACTCATGCATCCCTCGCTGACGCCCTCTCCTCACTCTAAAGCTACTCTTGTGCCTTCCTGCTTTCAGATGGTGAGGAGGAGGTCCCTGAACTTGCCAGTGACAGCCCCTCAGAAGAGGAGGAGGAGGAGGAGCAAGAGGAAGGCGGCCCATCAGGGGAACCCTCAGCCGCGGCAACCCATGCCAATGTAGGGGACACGTCTTCCCTGGAGGGGAGCGTGGGGGAAGTGTCGGAGGGGAGGGTAGCTCCTGGGACCAGCGGCCTGCAGAAACGCGGGAGGGGGGTGGAAGCTCAGCGGCCTTCTCCCCAGAGGGGGGAAGGGTCGGAGGGGAGTCCAATTGCTGGGCCCAGCAGCGTCCAGCAACGCAGGAAGGGTCGGCCAGCTCGGCGGCCTTCTCCCCAGAGGGAGAGTCCGGCCTCCAGTCCGGAGACGGCCAACGCCGAGGAGATGCGCCGCCTCGAGGACTTGTCCGCGGACTCGGAGCGCCGGCACACGGAGCTCATGGGGGTAGTGGCACGGTTGCCTGAGGCCATCGAGTCCCTGTCTCGGAGTGTGACCGAGTTCGGGGCCTCACAGGCCACCAGTCGGGCGGAATTCGGGGCAGCTCAGGCAGCGAGTGGCCAGGTGATCAGTGGTGCCGTGCAGTCACTGGGTGCTCTGATGCGGCCACTGAACAGGTCAACACGGGCACTCACTGCTGCCACACTCGCTGTGTCAGCCAGGCATCGCCAGGGCACCCGGCGCGCTGCAGCAGCACAGCGGTCTGTCCCTCGGCAGATTGGTGCGCATGCTGCAGTGCTGGCCCGGCCGAGTGCCAGTGTCTCAGGCGACCAGCGAGCGCCTGCCATCCGCCAGCTTGCCCCCATTCCTCCAGCCACCACTGCCACTCCCCCAGTGGAGCTGCCAGGAGCTGCTGCAGCGACTGATGCTGGCCAGCCACAGCTGCAGCATTCACCAGCCGGCCCCTCGACGGCCAGACCTCGTCTAGGCCGGCCCCCAAGGGCATCTGCCGTCACGACATGTGCCCCTCAGGAGCCTGCCCCCAGCCTTGCAGCAGCCAATGGCCTCACTTTGAGGAGGAGCAGCAGGGCGTGCAGGGGCCGCCAAAGTTTGCAGAAGGCATCGCCCTCGCGGGCCACTAAGTAGAGGGTGTGCCCAAATGTTGTGTTTTCTGGAATGTGTGTTTTGTGAAGGCCGAGGATGAAGGCCATTTTTGTTTACATCTTTGGTTAATGCTCCCCAGGTTGTGGGAGTGAGTCATGTGTGTAAGTGTTTTTTGGGGGTTTCGTCTGTTTTTGGTTTTCATGTGGGAAGGGCCCTGAGTTTGTACAATAAACCATTTTATTTATTCACATTGTCCATGTTTGATCTTTGAAGTGTTTGTTGCCTTAACCGGCTGAGGGCTTGCGGAGCGGCTGCAATCATGTTCTTTCATTGGCACAAGCCATTCCCTGACAGGGGGCCTAGAAGTGACGGTCAATAAGCCGCCGACGGGCGGCCCTTGGACCTTCTGCCTCCCTCCTGGGCTGGTACTCCTCGTCCTCCTCCTCCTCCTGAGGTGGTGGTCCAACGTGAGGTGGCAGTGCCTGAGTCCTGCGGATAGCCAGGTTGTGCAGCATGCAGCAAACGACGACGAATTGGGAGACTCGCTCCTGCGAATACTGGAGGGCTCCCCCGGAGCGATCCAGACAGCGGAACCGTTGCTTGAGGACGCCGATTGTTTGTTCTATGATGTTCCTAGTCGCTTGATGGCTCTCGTTGTATGCCTCTTCAGCAGGGGTCGTGGGCGCGCGGAGCGGGGTCATGAGCCAGGTACACAAAGGATAGCCTTTGTCCCCGATAAGCCATCCTCTTGGGTGAGGCTGTGCCTGGAACATGTCAGCCACAGTTGTCTGTCGCAGGATAAAGGCATCGTGGCTGCTGCCTGGAAAGCGGGCATTGACAGCTAGGATGCGCTGCCTGTGGTCAGACACCAGCTGTACGTTGAGGGAATGGTAGCCCTTCCGGTTGCGGTAATCCTCGGCATGCTCCAGAGGTGCCCGCAAAGCCACATGCGTGCAGTCAATGGCGCCCTGCACCATGGGGAAGCCCGCTATTCTTGCAAATCCCACTGCACGCTGCTGCTGCTTCTCCAGGGTCATGGGGAAGGAGATGAATTGACGTCTCCTTCTGAAAAGGGCATTGGTCACCTGGCGGATGCAGCAATGCACGGCGAACTGGGAGATGTTAGCGATGTCCCCAGCAGCGGATTGGAAGGAGCCGGTGGCATAGAAGTTGAGAGCCACCGTCACCTTCACTGCCACCGACAGAGACGTCCTGCGCATCAGCTGTGGACGCAGATCTCTGTGCAGCAGCTGGCAGATGTCTGCAACCACCTCCCTTCTGAATCGCAGCCTCCTAACACACTGCGCGGCAGACATGGTCAGATAGGAGGACTGCTGACGGTATACCCTGGGTGGGTAAGGCCTCACTTGGCGATGC
This sequence comes from Somniosus microcephalus, assembly GCF_052327205.1. Lineage (NCBI taxonomy): Eukaryota > Metazoa > Chordata > Chondrichthyes > Squaliformes > Somniosidae > Somniosus > Somniosus microcephalus. Next base: position 99,097,929 of record NC_141000.1, on the reverse strand, counting down.
CTGTTGCCCCCTCTGCGTCTAGCCAGGGCTGCCACTCTCTCACGGCGTCTGTAAGCCCTTCCGGCATAAGGCTGAAACTCAGCGTTGGCACCCAATGCAGCCCCCATTATATGCTGGCAAACACTGAGATCTCAATGAAGGCAAAGATAATTGCTAAGCTCTGGCCTGAGCCAAAAATACCTGTCCTAGTGTTGGGCCAAAGCAGTAAGCTCTCCTCCTTGGTCTCTCTCCAAAAAACCGTTGCACAAGAGTGAATGCTGCAAAATGGCTGGCCTTTATAGTGCAGGGTAAGTGCCCTTTAATTTGCGCTCCCCGCGGCCCACCTCGGCTGTGTACCGTTCCACTTCACAGTCGTTAGGGCCGCCCGGCGCACAATAGGGCGGCGCGAGTGAAGTTCCGGTTCCGGGCGCACAAAGGGCGTTGCACGACGAAATGACGTCATGATCTGCACGCGCAGCAGGGCGCGCGCTAAGACTTTGCGCCGGCGCTAAATGTCTACTGAAGTTGGGGCGAGGCGCAGATCGCGCTGCGCCCGGGCGCTAAGCGCCTAGCGCTCGAGATCTACTCCTCCTAAGGCGCTAACGGCTGGCGCGCCCAACTGAATTTCTAGGCCATACATTTTGGTAGGAAGAACGAGGAGAGGCAATATAAACTACAGGGTACAATTCTAAAGGGGGTGCATGAACAGAGACCTGGGGGTATATGTGCACAAATCATTGAAGGTGGCAGGGCAGGTTGAGAAAGCGGTTAAAAAAGCATACAGGATCCTGGGCTTCATAAATAGAGGCATAGAGTACAAAAGCAAAGAAGTTATGATGAACCTTTATAAAACACTGGTCCAATTCTGGGCACCGCACTTTAGGATGGATGTGAAGGCCTTAGAGAAGGTGTAGAAAAGATTTACAAGAATGGTTCCAGGGATGAGGGACTTCAGTTACGTGGATAGACTGGAGAAGCTGGGATTGTTCTCCTTAGAGCAGAGAAGGTTAAGGGGAGATTTGATAGAGGTGTTCAAAATCATGAGGGGTCTGGACAGAGTAGATAGAGAAACTGTTCCCATTGGCGGAATGGTCGAGAACCAGAGGACACAGATTTAAGGTGATTGGCAGAAGAACCAAAGGCGACATGAGGGAACAACTTTTTTATGCAGCGAGTGGTTAGGATCTGGAATGCACTGCCTGAGAGGGTGATGGAGGCAGATTCAATCGTGGCTTTCAAAAGGGAATTGGATAAGTACCTGAAGGAAAAACATTTGCAGGGCTATGGGGAAGAGGCGGGGGAGTGGGACTAGCTGAAGGGCTCTTGCAGAGAGCCGGCATGAATTTGACAGGCCGAATGGCCTCCTCCTGTGCTGTAACCATCCTATGATTCTATGTGTGGCTGAAGTTATTTACCTTTTAAAGTGACATGAGATATTTTGGAATTCCTACATGCTACCAGGTAACAATAAAGTCGTCCATTGTTCGCCCAGGGACGCTATCCCAGCATTATTTCCAGCACCCTCTCTGGGATGAATTACCTTGACCGTCAGACCTTTTTAGGGCAATAATACGTCTCTGTACAGGACCTAGTTGGTTCTCAGCTAACGTAAGTTCCTCCAGATGTAGGGGATGGGGGGGAGGCAGAAGATTTGCCCGTTTCCCCCCCCTCCCCCCCCCCACTTATTGGAAGAAAATAAAAGAACCAATTTTTCAAGCCTTTCTTCATTTTTCTATTTCCTCATATCAGGCAACATCCTAGTGATCTGCGTTGTGCCTCCTCTAAAACCTCTGTATTCGTAGAATCATAGAAATTCATGGCACAGAAGGAGAACATTCGGCCCATCGTATATGTGCCGGCTGCAAAAGAACTATCCAGCCTAATTGTACTTTCCAGCTCTTGGACCGTAGCCTTGTAGGTTACGGCACTTTAAGTGCATAGCCAAGTACTTTTTGATGAGGGTTTCTGCCTCTACCACCCTTTCAGGCAATGAGTTCCAGACCCCCACCAACCTCTGGGTGAAAAAAGTTCTCCTCAACTTCCTTCTACCAATTATTTTAAATCTATGCCCCCTGGTTATTGACCTCACTGCTATGGGAAAGAGATCCTTCCTATCCACTCTATCTAGGCCCCTCATAATTTTATACACCTCAATTAAGTCTCCTCTCAGCCTCCTCTGTTCCAAAGAAAACAAACCCAGCCTATCCAATCTTTTCTCATAGCTAAAATTCTCCAGTCCTGGCCACATTCTTGTAAATATCCTCTGTACTCTCTCCAGTGCAATCAGATCTTTCCTGTAATATGGTGACCAGAACTGTACGCAATACTCTAGCTGCGGCCTAACTAGTGTTTTATGCGGTTCAAGCATAACCTCCCTGCTCTTATATTCTATGCCTCGGCTAATAAAGGAAAATATGACGTATGCTTTATTCGTCCTACAATGTGGAGCTTAATGCTGCACACTATTCTAACTGAGGTCTTATTAAAGTTTTATATATGCCCATCATTACACCTATACTCCATATACATCGTGATAAAATCTAGAAATCCGTCAGCTTATTTTTATATAAAATGCTTGGAATTAATTCTTTCGATGCAAGTATTTTTAAAATTAAAAGTGGAGAATAAAAATGGTTAAAATTATCCTAGTTGTTGACATTGAATTTCAATCATTCTGGGTTTGTTAGCCAGGCTGCAACTTTAAGGGGGAAAAATTGAGCCTTTGGGGCGCTAACTTTACCGGGCGCTACTTTAGGTGAAAAAATCAGCACCCACCCCGAGGCCAAAATTCATCAGTAGCACCCCAAGAGGGAAGCAGGGCGCTACTAGAAGTGCCCCGTCTCCCTCTTGGGGCGCTGCGAGGGAATATCGCAGCGCTACATGCGCACGTCGCGCCGCGGTATTGCAGGCCTTCCACCCCTTCTTAAAGCGGAGGGGCCTTGCGCAGCGTGACCCAGGGCCCAGCTGGGCCACCAAAAATCGGAGTGTCGGCAAAAGAGCCCGGACCTCAAGAGAAGTGCTGGGCTCACGGAGCGCAGCCAGCACTCCACGGGGGGACTGCAGAGGAGGCCGGGGACAGCAAAGGGGGCAGGTGCTGGCAGGCGGCCAGCAACAACAATGGCTGCCTGGCACCTCGCCTTTAATTAGCACCACCCTGGCCGCAGGTAGGCCCCCTTGACCCCGTCGGACATAGGGTCCGGCGGTAAGTCAGGGGGCGTTACCAAAGATCACGGCCAGGGCGTGAGTGGGGCGCTGCACACGGAGATGACATCATCGGCGGCGGCGCAGCGCTACGGGGTACTAACGGTTACCGTCGCCGCTAACCTCCCATTGAATTTTGCGAGAGGCGTTGACGGCAACGCGCCCGGGTGCTAGTTGCTTTGCGCCCCATTAGCGCCCTGTTAGGGCACTAATGGGAGGCGCAAAACAACCGAATTTTTCCCCCTAAGTGTTTTCTTTACCAGGAGAGTGGGTGGTCTCTGGTATGCAGCTGTCACCTTCACCAGGAGAGTTGTCTCAATGGCCACAATCTTGCCTCTTAATCAGAATGCCAGGGGCTCACGACCCAATCCAGAGATTTAAGCACATAATCTTGGCTGACACTTCAGTGCAGTACTGAAGGAGTGCTGCACTGCCGGATATGCCATCTTCCACATGAGATGTTAAACTGAGGCCCCGTCTGGCCTCTCGGGTAGCTATAAATGGATCCCAGGGGAGGTGAGCTGGCCAACATTTGTCTCAAAACCTACACCACTAAAAAACAGATTATCTAGTAATTTATCATCTTGCTGTTTATGGAATCTTGCAGTGTTTATCTTGGCTACTGCATTTCCTACATTACAACAGTGATTACACTTCAAAATACTTCGTTGGCTCTGAAGCACTTTGGGATGTCTTGAGGACATGAAAGGCGCTATATAAATGCAAGTTCTTTCTTTAAATAAATGTAGGACACAGAAAGTGCTTCCTTTACTTAAGCTATTTCTATTCACTAAGTACTATTAGAATGTATATATACTCTTGTGTGGCAATAATATGTGACGCAAGTGTTTCAAAGTTAATGGTCTAGAAATTCGGCACACAGCATCTATTTTTCAGGCACTAAATGGCCTCCTAAGCCTCCAATATGGCGGGCAGAAAACACACACTCATTTCGAGCCAGAAGTGTGCCATCTGCCACATTGGTAAAGGTCAAAATATCAATGTGCAGTGCCCAAGACTGAAACAGACATTCAGCCTCTATATTTGCATACGCAAAGGCACTAACACCTGTTTGAGGCCCCCCACTGCAAGATTGATTTGCCCTGAGGCAGTCGGTGCCACTGTCAGCTGCACTCAGGAAAACCAGGCCTACATGCAGCCTAAAACGTGATCCTTGCCTGAATGTAGGGCCGGGAGGGGCATGATCGCCCAGCCTTCCTCACTTACCTGAGGCAGTAGCCCGATCTTCAATTATGCTTGAAGACAGCTCTGTGCAGCTCACAGGCTCTATGAAAATGAGGCTCAAGGCTCAAGACTCTATTGGGGGTGACTCGGGGGCAGGGATTGTACCCTGCCCACCACCACTGTGTCAAGCCCCGCACCCCCCTACCCCCGTGCAATTTCTAGGCCAATATCATGAACCCATTTCCAACAGTAGCTTATTATTAGATGACAATAGTATGTAACATTGTCCATGAAACCTTAATATTGAGCCTACTGTTCAGCAAGTGAAAGTGGTTTATATAAATCAGCTCTGATAATCCTTCTAACTAAAATTCATTTGTTTCGAGCATTAAAATCTAAAGAGCATTGGATTAATTGCAGTGCTACCTAAGAATAGTGGCTATAAATCTATGGCTGAACAAATGTTCCCTATCAGCAAATGTTCACAAGGTACTTACTCATTAAGTTGTACTGTGTAGATATGCAAAGGTTAAATTAAAATATCACTTAGTTTGGATGTCACTGTAGCTACAACACAGAACAATGAAGTGAAACACTTTGGTAGTGCACTAGCCGTTAAAAAAAACCTTCTTTTAATCCAGATTTTGACCCCATCTTTCTTCAAGGTGTAGTTCACCCAACGTATTCAAACTAATAACGGGGTGATCTGATCGAGGTGTTTAAAATGTTAAAATTATTTGACAGGGTAGAATCTATTTCCTTCGTGGGGGAATCAAAAACAAGAGGGGACATAATCTTAAAATTAGAGCTCGGCCATTTAGGAGGGAAATCAGGAAGCACATTTTCACACAAAGAGTCGCAGAAATCTGGAATTCTCTCCCCTAAAAGGCTGGTGATGCTGGGACAATTGGAGCTTTCAAGACAGATTGATAGATTTTTTTGTTGGGTAAGCGTATCAAAGGATATGGAGCTAAGGTACATAAATGGAGTTGAGGTATAGATCAGCCATGGTCGGATTGAATGGTGGAGCCGGGTCGAGGGGCTGAATGGCCTACTCCTGTTCCTGTGTCTCCTATATGACCCTTTCTCCTGCTTTCAGAATTCTCATTCCACCTGGACCCCTCCCTCTGGCCTCTTACCCTCTCTAGATCTTTTCATTGCTAACTGCCGCCGTGACATCGGCCGTCTCCATTTCTCTGCTCCCTCACTCACTCCAACCTACCTCCCTCTGAACTTGCAGCACTCCATTCTCTCAGATCCAACCCCGACATTGTCATTAAACCTGCTGATAAGGGTGGTGCTGTTGTTGTTTGGCGAACCGACTTCTACCTAGCAGAAGCTGAACGCCAACTCTCCGACACTACCTCCTACCTCCACCTAGACCATGATCTCACTACCGAACATCAAACCACTGTTTCCAAGACTGTCACTGACCTCATCTCCTCTGGAGATCTTCCCCCCACGGCCACCAACCTTATAGTTCCCCAAACCCGCGCAGCCTGCTTTTACCTCCTTCCCAAGATCCACAAACAGGACTGCCCTGGTAGACCCATCGTTTCAGCCTGTTCGTGCACCACGGAACTGAGGGCGCTCCGCTTCTTCCTTGAACAGAGGCCCAACCAGTCCCCATCCACCACCACCCTCCTCCGCCTGGCTGAACTTGTTCTCACATTGAACAACTTCTCCTTTGACTCCACACATTTCCTCCAAATTAAAGGTGTTGCTATGGGTACCCGCATGGGTCCTAGCTATGCCTGCCTTTTCGTGGGATATGTGGAACACTCTTTGTTCCAGTCCTACTCGGGTCCTCTCCCTCACCTCTTTTTCCGGTACATTGATGACTGTATCGGTGCCGTTTACTGCTCTCGCCCTGAACTAAACATTTTCATTCACTTTGCCTCCCATTTCCACCCTTCCCTCACCTTCACATGGTCCATCTCCGACTCTTCCCTTCCCTTCCTCGCCTTCTCCGTCTCCATCTCTGGGGATAAGTTATTGACCAACATTCACTACAAGCCCACTGACTCCCACAGCTACCTGGACTACACTTCCTCCCACCCCGCCTCCTGTAAGGACTCTATTCCATTCTCCCAGTTTCTCTGTCTCCGCCGCATCTGCTCCGACGATGCCACCTTCCACACCAGTGCTTCCGACATGTCTTCCTTTTTCCTCAACCGAGAATTCCCCTCTACCGTGGTTGACACGGCCCTCGACCATGTCCGTTCTATCTCCTGCATTTCTGCCCTCACCCCTGCCCCTCCCTCCCGGAACCATGATAGGGTTCCCCTTGTCCTCACCTTTCACCCCACCAGCCTCCACATTCAACAGATCATCCTTCGCCATTTCCGCCACCTCCAACGTGATCCCACCACCAAACGCATCTTCCCCTCCCCTCCCCTTTCAGCATTCCGTAGGGACCGCTCCCTCCGAGACACCCTAGTCCACTCTATCACCCCCAGCACCCCTTCCCCTTCGCCTGGCACCTTCCCGTGCAAGCGCAGGAGATGCAACACATACCCTTATACCTCCCCCCTTCCCACTGTCCAGGGCCCTAAACACCCCTTCCAGGTGAAACAGCGATTTACTGGTACTTCTTGCAATCTAGTATACTGTATTCGCTACTCACGATGTGGTCTCCTCTACATTGGGGAGACCAAACGCAGATTGGGTGACCGCTTTGCGGAACACCTCCTTTCAGTCTGTAAGGGTGACCCCGAGCTTCCGGTCGCCTGTCATTTTAATTCACCGCCCCATTCCCACTCAGAGCTCACCATCCGCAGCCTCTTGCATTGTTCCACGGAAGCTCAGCGTAAGCTCGAGGAACAGCACCTCATCTTCCAATTAGGCACTTTACAGCCTTCCGGACTCAATATCGAGTTCAACAATTTCAGATCATAACCTCGGCCCCTATTATATTTTTATATATTTTTTAGCCACCCCTTTGGTTTGTGCCTTTTCCTCTTTTTCTTCCCACATGGCAGCTGTCTTTCACTCTGCCAGCGCATTTCACACTTCATCTAGAGCCATCCTGTGTCTCTTTACCTGTCCTATTACCATCTCGTCTCGCCTTGAATATCTCTTAATGTCTCTTCACCTCTCAGGCCTTCCCTTTTGTTCTTTCATCCCCTCCCCCATTTCCCAGCCCCCAAACTGCCTTTTAATCGGTTTCTTTTCCTGCTTTTTTCTCAGTTCTGAAGAAGGGTTTCGACCTGAAACGTTAACTCTGTTTCTCTCTCCACGGATGTTGCCTGGCCTGCTGAGCTTTTCTGGCATTTTCTGTTGTTATTTCCTATTAGTCACATTTGACTCTCAATAGTGCCTATTGGCAGGGCATTCACGTCTGTGCGGCTTCACAGCCGAGCCCAATCCTCACGTGCATTTTCCAGCAGAGGTCATTGGATGGACTGGGAATTCCTGGCTGGCATTTCTTCTCTCTTTCCCTGGGGTGCTGAGTTTTACGAGGTACTCGGTGTTGTGGTCTGTTCCAGTTTCGTTACGAGCTGAAACGGGGGACAGATGACAGCTCTCGGCAGTTTGTTTCCTGTCTGTGCTTGATTGCTGGTTGAATATAATGAGCTGTGTTGTCAGTGGTCATATATCCTGGGAACGTATAAACTGAAGTACAAGCCTGAGTTATTACAAGTAGGATGGCAAAATTCCTGAGGGTGACCCAGAGAACATTTTGTTCTCTTTCTAGTCAATCCTTGCCAAGCTATGAATTTAAAATTAAAATAGTGATTAGAGGGTCAATTATCCAACGCTGAGAACTGGATTAAGACTGCATGAAACTAATTTTACCTTGTCGCTGAAAACAGAGAAAATAAAGTTCTGGAGTGGATTTAAATCCAGGTTGTGAGGGAAAAGTACATAGAATTTGTAACATGGTACCAGGCATCCAGCCCAATAAGTACATGTCAGTATTTACCCTCTATGCGAGCAACTTGTCCTAATCACATTTCCCTGCCCTGTCCCATATCTCTTTAACCTCTTTTCCTTCATTGACATATCCAATCTAATTGTGAATATTGAGAGAGGTAGGTTGGCTCTATTGCAATTAAGTACTTATTTTTTTCCCATTTTCCTCTAAATCCTTAGACCATAGAGTTTATAGCACGTTCGGTCTGTTATATCTGTGCTGGCTTAGGTTTAGGAAGGGAATTCCAGAGATTAGACCCTAGACAGCTGAAGGCACGGCCGCCAATGGAGGGGCGAAGAAAACTGGGGTGCACAAGAGGCCAGAATAGGAGGAACGCAGAGTTCTTGGAGGGTTGTAGGGCTGTCGGTGGCTACAGAGATAGGGAGAGATGAGGCCATGGAGGGATTTGAACACAAGGATGAGAATTTTAAATTTGAGGTGTTGCTGGATATGGGCAGCAGAGGTTTGGATGAGCTGAAGTTTACGGAGGGTGAAAGATGGGAGATCACTGGAATTCTTGTCACTCTGTTAGTGATAGAGGAAAGGCCTTTCTGCTAATCATACCACTGGGAAGTTGCTGGTAAATTTGAGAATTGTAGGCCTAGATATTAGTTGGCACCGCACCCGTTTTACAAGCTTAAAATGGGCACCTAAGCGTTCAATATTTGGGGGGGGGGGTGAGGTTTGCAGCGGCATGCGCACGTACATTCTGCACCAGAAGTGCGCCATTGTAGTGGTTCGTGTAGATCGCCACTAAATAAGAGAGTTTGACTTCGACGAGCTATTAACAAGTTGTTTGTTTACAGGAACAGGCTAATTACAGCAGGTAAGATAGCAGGTAAGATGGCTGACTGTAGGAGCACCGTGGTGTAGGTCTTGTCCCAGTGGGGACTCCACAAGGACTGAGTTCGCAGTCCTGTGGGGAGCGTGATGACGTCATCGCGTTTGTGTTGTGACGTCATCACGTTGTTCGCGTTTCCCGCGCTTAGGGCGTCACGTGGTGCGCGTCGTTGCGTCGCTGGCCGTTGAGGCCGAAGTCGGGAGGCCGGGCTGTGCCGGTGGTTGCTGCAGGAGCGGAAGATTGCGTCGCTCCTGTCGGCTGGCCGTTGAGGCCGAAGACGCTAGGCCGGGCTGTGCCGGCGCACGCACATCACGTCGTACGTGACGTGACGTCAACGCGCTAGGGCGCGCCTTAAAGGGGCAATGGCCCCAACAGGTAAGTTAAAAGGGCAACGGCCACAAAAGGTAAGTTAAAGAGAATTATGTGTCTCAATGTAAGGGACAACCAGTGGTACCGCCACATAGGCCCCCCCAGAATTCGCTTTAACGAAAGTCCAAGGATGAAATGGTCTGACGAGCTGGTGGTCTCGGCGGTCGTGCTGTCTCGGCTTGGTAGGCGAGGTATGAAGATGCTGCTCGTGAGCGGATCCTTACGCGCGTCGTGGCGAATAAAACGTATCCGTCAGACGAAGGACCGTGGAGACGTGCGAAACAGCAGGCCTTGTCAGAGTGACGGGCAGGTTGGGCGGACGCGGGCGATGTCTCCGTTGGCTGGTGAGCGAAACCTTCGGGAGGCTGGAACGCACGCAACGGTGCGTGCCATAGTGCTACGACGTGAACACAATGGAGGGTGAAGAGTTGCTGCGTTGATCAGTGATCGGTGAGGCTAGCAACTTTCACGTGGCTGATCGCGGCCGCAGGATGCCCGTTGGACCCGTCCTCGATGTGTGCAGCTTCAGTCGACATTTGCGTTTGTTAAAGGGAAAACTGGAGAAAGGGCGGCAATGGTCCAGGTTGTTGTTGCTTTCAGGAGGGGTTAACTCTGCCTGGAGGGCGGCAACACTTGTAACAGTTGTAGATTTAGGAGAAAACAGCCGGGAGGGCGGCACACTTTTTGTTCACGCCGAAACGTGTAGTAGGTAACACAACCAGCAGGCTGAAGGGCTGGTGCGTCGTCGGCGGGGAATGAGTCGTCGGTGTTCACGAGGGATGGGTTCTCGTGGTTCGCGAGGGATGGGTCCTCGTGCGCGAGTGCGTCCTCGTGTTTTGTGGGGGTGAATCCTCGTGGTATCCCCGCGGGGCGCGCTCCGATCTTGTGGGCCCGAACATGCTGTACCCCGCGCTTGGAGAGATGTATACTTGCTGTTGTTTTGGATGTAGAGGCGGACAATCCGTGTGGCGGTAGAAGAGTCGAATACGGAGACCGTGAGGACGTGCGTGGTCTGTGCCGCATCGATGTTCTCGGCGAACAGGGCTTCTACCTGCATAAAGCACGAGGGAGACCGTGGCTCCCTGGATTGCGGTAGTGACAGCAGAACGGCTGATGCTTCCATAGCGTGCTTCGTTTGTGAAAGACGTTCACAAACCCACCAATTGTAGGGATGACGGTTGCCGTTGGTCGTGCTCTACCTCTGTGACATCGTTCGCGAAAAACGGGCTCACCTCCAAGCTGCGCTTCCATTGCGAATACGTACGCAAAGACGGGGTCGCTTTTGGTGGAATCGGTGTTAGGCGGTTGCTGTTCCGTGGTTGTTTGTCAGTTGTGCGTTGGTCGTCTTGAGTGAAGACGAGGTTTAGGTGCGCGTTGCTACCGTGAAAATCATTCACGGATACGGGTTCACCAATTGTAGCATTGGAATTGATGAGCTCCCGTACTCACGTCGTGGGGTCACCAATGTAGCGGTTTGTGTAGATCGCCACTAAATAAGAGAGTTTGACTTCGACGAACTATTAACAAGTTGTTTATTTACAGGAACAGGCTAATTACAGCAGGTAAGATAGCAGGTAAGATGGCTGACTGTAGGAGCACCGTGGTGTAGGTCTTGTCCCAGCGGGGACTCCACGAGGACTGAGTTCGCAGTCCTGTGGGGAGCGTGATGACGTCATCGCGTTAGTGTTGTGACGTCATCACGTTGTTCGCGTTTCCCGCGCTTAGGGCGTCACGTGATGCGCGTCGTTGTGTCGCTGGCCGTTGAGGCCGAAGTCGGGAGGCCGGGCTGTGCCGGTGCTTGCTGCAGGAGCGGAAGATTGCGTCGCTCCTGTCGGCTGGCCGTTGAGGCCGAAGACGCTAGGCGCACGCACATCACGTCGTACGTGACGTGACGTCAGCGCGCTAGGGTGTGCCTTAAAGGGGCAATGGCGCCAACAGGTAAGTTAAAAGGGCAACGGCCCCAAAAGGTAAGTTAAAGGGAATTATGTGTCTCAATGTAAGGGACAACCAGTGGTACCGCCACACCATCCACCATATTGCTAAAGGTTCCTGCACAGGCGTCCAGTGCCCATGCCTCAAACAGGCGTTAGGTCTTTTGCATATGTAAATAGGGTACTTAGCACCTATTTCAATTCCCCTTTGTAAAATTCAGTTCGTGACTGACTGCAGTATGTACAGCGTATGCTGCGGTCGATATTCCCAAGTGCTTGGAAAGTTAAGTTGTAACTTTTTCACTCACCTTATTGTGGAGCTGAGAGGAGCAGGGGTGCTTTTCCCAGCTCCACGTTAAATTTGCTGGCTTCTGCTGTCCACCGCTCACCTCCTCCCCTTTCCCAATGTCCGCACCCCACCACCCCTTGGACTTTGCTGACTACCACGGCCAGCCTCCGAGTCCGCCGATCATCGTACGTCCCCGAACCAGCAAAATAAACAAGTGAAGCCCGTGGATCAATTTCCCATGGTCTTGCCACCGGCCTCATTAGGCGCATGCAGTGGGTTCGTGCCCCAATTTCTAGGCCATAGTCTTTGCATTGCATAACAAAGAATGAGCTCCTGGCACTGCACGAGAAAAATCCAGATATAATTTTTCACTAATTTCGAGTGCTTAGATTTTGCTCCATATCCACTGCTGACTCCATCATGGCTTTTAAAGCCATGCTATTTTCACCATTAGTTTGCCCCTGCTTAGATTGGATGTGATTAAGTGAAGAAGCTGAAAACCAAAAAGAGCTTGCTACCTTTATAGAAGGGAGGTGGGTGGTGAGTCTTTCTGAACAGTGTTGCTAACATGGCATTTTTTTGAGTTGAAGAGAACACGGTGTCTGCCCTTTGTTCAGTTTGTCGATACCTCTTTGCAGTGATTCAGTTGCCACATCTTTCAGGTGAAAGGATTAACCACTGTGTCTCCATCAAAGACCTGATGATGATCATTAGGTCGTAAATGAAGATGATACATGGATGTGCTCGTGTGCTCAAATGTCAGCCTTGGCTCAGTGGTAGCACTTTCTGTTGTTATTTCGGACTTCCAACATCTGCAGTATTTTGCTATCATCCTCTTATTTTGTGCTGGATATTGAGAAAATCGCTTCACTTTTGGATTACAATTTGACTCATTTGTTCTGAAGGTGAACGAATGATTGAGTCACAATCTTAATTTTGTGGCGAGGAGGGTCTAACATACATTGTTTTTTTTGAATTTTTTTTTCTAAAGAAAATTGAATTTTTTTCACGTGAACATTCTTTGACGCTCAGGCTTCTTGTTGAGTACTTTCACCTAAAAATAAGTTGATCAAAATTCCTCTCAGTGAAAAGCCACTAACGGAAACATGGTGATAGGCACAATTGAAATAAGAAAGTTTGAACAATAATAAACAAATATCAGACAATCATAGAGCAATAATGATCTTTTAGCAATTGTCAAGCAGCTAACAAGCCACTTAAGTAATATAAATCTCCCAAAGTTTATTAGTTAAACTGTAAAGGGTACAATTGTGTTAAAAATGAACTGCAAGCTTTCATGAGCACTGTAATGGAGCATTGAAACAATATTTTTGATGGGCAAAGGGCCTTAAATATGCAGAGAAAGAAGCATGCATAGGATTACTCCACCAAAGAGGTGAATGTTTTCTCTAGGTCTAAAAGAATCTGGCAGAATTTGAGGAAACAATAGCATGACTTAAGTAAGAGCACCGAGGCGTTGCTGTAAAGTAGCAGAATGGACGTATATGCGATGGAAAATTGTAGTTGTAAAAAGTATAGTGACCTTCACAAATGTAGCAAGCAAGGATTAAGAAGCAAAATAGCAGATTCTGCAATTTCTTTATACATTGTCATAATGTGAGAGAGCATTTAATGCAGGAAAGTATTTCCAGGGGATGACTCATCCTCAGTAATCTTGTTTCAAAGCAAATCTGGCATATAATATCAGGATATAAAGTGTAACAGGTGGCTGTAGGGTTAGAGACTGAGGGGGGTGAAATTGGGTGCCTTTGCACCTCCCAGTAGCGCCCCCCGGGGGTTGCTAACAGGGTGCAAATGGCTTTGCGACTGGGCGCGGTGCTGACATCGACTCCCGCCATATTCAGCGGGAGTTTTGCGGCTGCGCTACGGCGTTGAACCCCGATCTCCTTCGCCCGGAGATCGTGACGTCATCGGCGTGCGCATTGCCCCGGACCCGGAATTGATTTCCGTCCCCTGCAGCAGCACCGGGCGAAAACACCGACAGCCGCCGGAGGCGTGCATCGGGCGGCCGGCCGCTTCAGGGACGATGATTAAAGGCGAGGTGGCCGAGGTAAGTGGAAAATAAACTTAACTTTCCTGTTCTAGTTTTTTCCGTGGGTTCCTGCCCGCGATCGATCAGCCTGGCTCTCTGCTTGAATGCCGAGCTGATTGCATGGGATCGCGGCTGCCTTGGTGGTCCAGGTAGGTACTTTTTAAATTGCAGAGCCTGCAGCGATGGCCCTTCCCTTTAAGGGAGGGCACGGCCCAGTGTGCAGCGCTGCTGAAGTCTCCGCCCCGCTCGCCAACGTTAGCGCCCTAAGAAGGAAGTGGAATGCTTGATTGTTCCCCCTTATTGTAAGTGCAGTATAATTAAAGGCCAGCAGAGATGGTGCTGAGTCACTCTAAAGATACAAAAAACATGACTAATTCCGTGGTGTGAACTTCGAGAGTTTTCAGGGCCTAGCTGCAGGTTAGAAAGATCCTGGGAAAAATATAAATAAAGTTAGGGGTAGAAGATCTCCAGCATACGAGTCCAATTCTAAAACAATGCAACAGGGTAGCAACAGTGGTTGTCCTTTGTTAAAAGAATCATCTGGAAACAATGGAAAAATAGAGATTAGGGACGAGACGGGGAAAGGTTTTGTAAAGACATGTACTGCCCGTGGGTAGATAGGAGAAGAAATTTAAAAGTAGGGGGAAAATGACTTATTTCTGCTAAATCTGTAAGGAAAGGGTTAATCTGACTGTTCTGAAGACTTCTAATGTTATCCTGCTATTGATTTCTCTTTACATTGTAGTAATATTAACCTTTAGCCTTTGCCTCATAAACAGGAAAGTACAAGTCAACTTAAATTACCACTGGGCATTTGGGCCAGGGCTAATCCTGCAGTTATGGTCAGTTTCGGAATGAAGTAACTAGAGACTGAATTAGAGACATGTCATTGTGTACTGGTTCCTATGTGGGAAAACAATTACATCTGCAAAGGAAAACATCTGGGCATACATCATCCTTTTTAATTGGTACCGATGATGTAGAAACAAAGGCAGACTTATAAATATAGGTTTCACTTGGTTGAATAGCAATTATACAGAGCAAGAGTGAAACTAGCGATGAGCTAACGTAGTAAGGGAGTTATACTTGTTAGCTCAACAGAAAAAGAGCTTGTTAAGTAAGGAAAACTGAAGCTATTGATAAAGGATAAGTCAAATAAATTCTCCTTATTGGGAGTTGTATTTTAACTTTTATATAATTATGTAATGCAGAAACACATGGGCCGCGAATTTGCCGGTGTTCAGAGGGTGGGTTTGGAGGCGGGTCGGGAGTAAAAATCTAAAAGATTGACGGTAGTTGTGAACCCGCTGCCATCCCGCCTCCGCGTTACTTTGTCAAATGTTGGGTCTGCGAGTCCCGATCAGACCCAGCACCAAATGGCGGGAGAGGCACTTAAGGCAGTTAACAGCTTGTTAACTGCCTGGATAATCTTATTTTAACTGCCTGTTCCGATTTTTGAGGTTTTTCAGCGTGTTGCCCATCATCAGACAAACACGCCAGCTGCATTGTGCTGGGTTTAACAAGGACCTGAATTGTTAGCAGCTGCTCCAGCAGCTTAAAAGTGGTCCTGCATCATGGCTGAGTTTGAGATGGCACAAGTTAGTGCTTTGAGGTTTTGGCTAACATTTTGCAGCTCTACTGATCTTATGAGTGTTCAAGCTGAGATCCATCTGCAGTTTGACTTCCTTGGAAAACCCTCTGACCATTTTGACTGAGCGCTTGCAATCTCTATTGCTCAACTGAGATATCCACCAGCAGAATGGGAACCATTTATATCCTCTCATCCTGGTCGTCTGATTCAGCAGCAGCACAACCAGGCACAGCAGCAGCACCAACACCAGGAGTGCCAACCTTTTCCTCAGCCACCTGATGCTGCACAGAGCAGAGGGCGTCAGCGCAGGGCTGCACCGCACCGCAGGAGATACCCCCAACACAGGGTTTACAGGCCGAGGATGAGCTTCCTCAACATGACTGAGCAGCAGTGCCAAAGGAGGCTGAGACTTCCGCGAGAGGTAGTCGCTGACATTTGCACAATGCTGCACCAACACCTGGAGCCCAGAGGAGCGGGTGGACACTCCTTACCAGTGGCTGTCAAAGTCTCCACTGCACTCAACTTCTTTGCTTTGGGCTCCTTCCAGAGATCAGCTGCAGACATCAGCAGCATATCCTAGTCGGCCGCACACACCTGCATCACAGGCTACCGATGCCCTCTTTCCAAAGGTGCACAATTACATCCACTTCTCCATGGATGAAGCAAGTGCAAATATGGCAGGCTTCCCAAGGGTGCAGGGCATCATAGACTGCACACATGTGGACTTAAGAGCACCCCATCACAACCCAGCTGTATTTGTCAACCGCAAGGGCTTCCACTCCCTTAACATCCAGCTGGTGTGTAACCACAGGAAGATCATCATACATGTTTGCGCCAAGTACCCTGGCAGTTGCCATGACTCCTTCATCCTGTGGCAGTCTATTGTGCCTCAGCTCTTCAATGCGCCAATCCACCTTTCCAGATGGCTACTTGGAGACAAGGGCTAGCCCCTGAAAAAGTGACTCATGACACCAATGAGGAGGCCATCAAACAAAGCTGAGGAGTGCTAAAATATGAGCCACAATTCCACCAGAAGCATCGTAGAGCAAACCATCAGCTTGCTGAAAATGCGGTTCCGATGCCTCGACAGATCTGGTGGAGCCCTGCAGTATGCACCAGCCAGGGTCTCCAGAATCATCATGGTCTGCTGTGCCCTGCACGACATCGCACAGCAGTGTGACTTAGCGCTGCCTGAGGAACAAGTGGCTCAGCGCAGAGCCTCCTCGGAAAAAGAGGAGGAGTAGGACGAGGAGGAGGAAGAGGTGGCAGATGAGGGATATCTTGCAGGGCCGGATGTGTGAATTCAACCAGCATGCGACCACATTGCTGGGCGTCAGGCAAGGGATGCACTCATCCATGCCAGATTTGTGTAATCTCACGCTTCAACCACAGGTGGCCGGCAGATGGAGGTGAATGTCTGGACGACCTTCTTAACACGCCATACATCATCTATCCAATAAACGGTGCTTTCCTATCACTCTCACCACCATCATTACAAATGCAAGTTGCCCTGAGCCCTCACTGTGCAACTTCCATTTCTCAGCAAACACAGGCCAATACTTCAATTTTTTGTCATCACTTTTGTTTAATAAAATGACAATCAGAATGACAATCGCTACTTTGTTACACAAGAAAACACCCAAGTGACTACCCTTGTGACTATTTGTGTGTTAACTTTCTCTTATGCATGCTTCTACGTGGTGCTTCCCCTATGGCTTCAGCAGATGTAGAGGCACCTTGGTCACTTTTATGCCATGCCTGCTTAGACACCTTTGGCGGGCATCCTCTGGGTTTGGGAGCCTGGGAGGGCTCCTCCACAGCCTGCTCCTCCTGCGGCTGTGCAGGGGCTGAGACGGCCAACACAGTTGGGTGCCAAATCTGGGGCTCTGACCAAGGGCTCCACAGTGGCATGGTTGTGTGAGTGCTTGGTGAGGAGCCCACACTTCCTTGTTGTCGGCCACCAACATCCCTCTCATGGGTCACCTGCACTTTACTGCTAGCAAGTGGCTGGAGAGCACCTTGCTGCACGACAGTGGGGCCATGAGGTCAGTCCTCGGAGTATTAATCAGGAAATAGTTGGGGCTTGTAATAAGGGAACAGCTATAATTATGGGAGATTTTAACTTTCATATTAATTGGACAAATCAAATTGGGCAGGGCAGCCTTGAGGAAGAGTTCATTGAGCGTATTAGGGATGGGTTTCTTGAGCAGTATGTAACTGAACTGGCCAGGGGGCAGGCAATCTTAGATCTGGTCCTGTGTAATGAGACAGGATTAATTAAAAATGTCCTAGTAAAGGATCCCCTTGGAATGAGTGACCATAACATGGTTGAATTCCATATTCAATTAGAGGGTGAGTAGGTTGGATCTCAAACATACGTACTGAGCTTGAATAAAGGAGACTATGAAGGTATGAGAGCGGAATTAATTAGAGTGGACTGGGAAAATAGATTAAAGGGTAAGACGGTACATGATCAGTGGTGTACATTCAAGGAATTATTTTACAACTTCCAAAAAAAATATATTCCACTGAGGAAAAAAGGGTGTAAAAGAAAAGACAGCCATCCGTGGCTAAGTAAAGTAATAAAGGATAGTATCCGACTAAAAACAAGGGCATATAAGGTAGCCAAATCTAGTGGGAGGATAGAAGATTGGGAAGTCTTTAAAAGACAACAAAAAATAACTAAAAGATTGATTAAGAAAGGGAAAATAGATTATGAAAGTAAATTAGCTAAAAATATAAAAAATAGATAGCAAGAGTTTCTATATGATGCGCCATCAATTACTCAAAAGACTGAAGTTGAGCGAGTAACAATCAGGCTTTTATTAACTAAAGAATGAAGGTCTTGTCTCGAGTGGTCGACCCGTCCAGAATACTAAGGGACTGGGAGGTAGTCACTTATATACCTGGAATAGTGGGAGGAGTCAGCCGAGGCATGTCCAGACCTGTACCTAGTGGAATACACATACAGACACCGACAGGTATGACAGTGGTTTACCACATTCACCCCTTGTTTAAAAATGAGTCCGGCGGGGTGAAGTGTATTTAAAAGTTCGTGTATTGGAGTCTCTCCGGAGGTCTTGTCTGCCGCTGTGATCGACGTGGCGACGGCAGGGGTGGTGGAGCTTCCGGCGTCGCGTCCCGTGTAGGCTGGGGCCCTGGAGTGTAGTCCTCATGGGTGACGGTCCAAGGCGAGCCGGCTGCTGGGGTTGGATATCGGGTCGTGGGGGGGGGTGGTAATGGGTAGTGGGTTACAGCGGTCCCCGAGGGTGCGAGGTCTCGTATGGAGACTGTGTCCTCCCGCCCGTCCGGGTACGCAATGTAAGCGTACTGGGGGTTGGCGTGGAGGAGGTCGACCCTCTCGACCAGGGGGTCCGTTTTATTGGCCCTCACGTGTCTTCTCAGTAGTACCGGCCCTGGGGACGTCAGCCATGGCGGTAACGATGTCCCCGATGTGGACTTCCTTGGGAAGACAAACATTTTCTCGTGAGGGGTGGCATTGGTGGCAGTGCAGAGAAGTGACCGAATCGAGTGGAGCGCATCGGGGAGCACCTCCTGCCAGCGGGAGGTCGGAAGGCCCCTAGACTTTAAGGCTAGTAGGGCAGCCTTCCAAACAGTTGCATTCTCTCTTTCCACCTGTCCGTTCCCCCGGGGGTTGTAACTGGTGGTCCTGCTTGTGGCTATACCCCTAGCGAGCAGGTACTGGCGGAGTTCGTCGCTCATAAACGATGAGCCCCGGTCGCTATGGATATAGCTGGGGAAACCGAACAGGGTGAAGAGGCTGTTCAGACATTTAATGACCGTGGCACTGGTCATGTCCGGGCAGGGGATAGCGAACGGGAACCGGGAGTACTCGTCAATGATGTTGAGGAAGTACACATTGCGGTCGGAGGAGGGGAGAGGCCCTTTAAAATCGACGCTCAGGCGTTCGAAAGGGCGAGTGGCTTTTATCAGGTGGGCTCTGTCTGGTCTATAAAAGTGTGGTTTGCACTCAGCGCAGACTTGGCAGTTCTTGGTCATGGTCCTGACCTCCTCAATGGAGTAAGGCAGGTTGCGGGCCTTGATGAAGTGGAAGAACCTGGTGACCCCCGGGTGGCAGAGGTCATTGTGGAGGGCCCTCAGCCTATCGATCTGCGCGCTGGCGCAGGTGCCACGCGATAGGGCATCTGGGGGTTCATTGAGCTTCCCAGGCCGGTACAAGATCTCGTAATTGTAGGTGGAAAGTTCGATTCTCCACCTCAAGATCTTGTCATTTTTGATTTTGCCCCTCTGCTTGTTGTTGAACATAAAAGCAACTGAACGCTGGTCAGTGAGCAGGGTAAATCGTTTTCCGGCCAGGTAGTGCCTCCAATGACGCACAGCCTCCACGATAGCCTGGGCCTCCTTCTCGACCGCGGAGTGTCTGGTCTCTGGGCCCTGGAGGGTTCGTGAGAAGAATGCCACAGGTCTCCCCGCCTGATTAAGGGTGGCGGCCAGAGCGAAGTCGGACGCATCGCTTTCCACCTGGAAGGGGATGGATTCGTCCACTGCGTGCATGGTGGCTTTGGCAATGTCTTCCTTGATACGGTGGAAGGCTAAGCGGGCCTCTGCCGTCACGGGAAAAGAGGTGGACTTGATCAGCGGACGGGCTTTGTCTGCATAGTAGGGGACCCACTGAGCGTAGTAGGAAAAAAACCCTAGGCATCTCTTCAGAGCTTTTAGGCAGTGGGGCAGTGGGAGTTCCATAAGGGGACGCATCCGGTCCGGGTCGGGACCGATGACCCCGTGTTCTACAACACAGCCAAGGATGGCGAGGCGGTCTGTGCGGAATATGCACTTCTCCTTGTTATATGTCAGGTTCAGGAGTTGGGCGGTGCGGAGGAATTTCTCGAGGTTTGCGTCATGGTCCTGCAAGTCATGGCCGCAGATGGTCACCTTATCTAGGTAAGGGAAAGTGGCCTGCAGCTCGTTTTGATCGACCATCCGGTCCATCTCCCTTTGGAAGACGGAGACCCCGTTGGTAACGCCGAAGGGAACCCTAAGGAAGTGATAGAGGCGGCCGTTTGCCTCAAAAGCAGTATACTGGCGGTCTTCAGGGCTGATGGGGAGCTGGTGGTACGCTGATTTCAGGTCAATGGTCGAAAAGACGCGGTACTGCGCGATCTGGTTGACCATGTCAGCTATGCGGGGGAGTGGGTAGGCGTCCAGCAGGGTGTAGCGGTTTATTGTTTGGCTGTAGTCGATGACCAGGCGTTGTTTCTCGCCGGTCTTAACGACCACAACCTGGGCTCGCCAGGGGCTGGAGCTGCCCTCAATAATCCCCTCCTTCAGGAGCCGTTCCACTTCGGTTTTGATGAAAACCCTGTCCCCGGCACTGTATCGCCTGCTCTTTGTGGCGATGGGCTTACAGTCGGGGGTGAGGTTAGCAAACAGTGGGGGGGGTGGGACTCTGAGTGTGGAGAGGTTGCATCTAGTGCGCGGCGGGCAATTTGGAGGCTGCTGGCTGCGGACTGTGAGTGGGGGGAGGGGGCCACCGTACGCCATCGTAACGCTTTTGAGGTGGCACTGGAAATCCAACCCCAGTAGAACGGCAGCGCAGAGGTCGGGCAGGACCAGGAGTTTAAAATTATTGAACACAGTCCCGTCTACTACTAGTGTCACCATGCAGTAGCCGCCAATGTCCGCTGACTGGGACTCGGAGGCCATAGAAATCCGCTGGTGCGCAGGCAGGACTGGGAGAGAGCAACGCCGCACCGTGTCGGGGTGGATGAAGCTCTCTGTGCTCCCGGAGTCAAAAAGGCAGTTTATTGCATGGCCGTTTACCTTAACGTCCATTTTGGACCGAGCTAGCTGGTGCGGTCTCGTTTGGTCCAGCGTCACAGAGGCCAGCGTAGGGGTCGGTGTGTCGCTGCGAGTATCAGATGGGGGGGGGTTGGCGGTCTGCTGCGTCCCGGCTGGTGTCCAAGATGGCGGCGCCCATGATTCCCATGTGGCTGGAGTCGTCCAAGATGGCTGCTGCTGCGGTGGTTCGCACATGGCTGGGGAGGCCCAAGATGGCGGCTCGCACGGCCCACACGCGGCGCTGCTGGCGTTCGGGGTGGCTTTGGCCTTGCAGACGCTGGCGTAGTGTCCCTTTTTCCCGCAGCCCGAGCAGGTTGCATTCTTCGCCGGGCAGCGCGCTCTGGGGTGTTTGGCCTGGCCACAGAAGTAGCATTTCTGGCCTTGGGATACTGCTGTCTGGCTTTGGGACACTGCTGCGGTAGTTGGGCCGTTGTTGGGCTGTGGCTGGGGTGGCACGGTGCTATGGGGCTGTCCTACCGTGTCCCAGGTTGTCGTTCCCCGCGGCGTCCACGGTGCAGAGGAGTAGGCATCCATGCCCCGGAAGGCTGCGTCCAGCGTTAGTGCGATGTCGGAGGCTTTGTCGAGGGTGAGGTCACTCTGCTCCAGCAGTCGCTGTCTGGTGTAGTTGGACCTGTGGCCCGCTACGAAGGCATCCCGGATCAGTTCCTCCGTGTACTTAGTGGGCGTTACCGCCTTACACCCACAGGCCCGGCCAAGCACGGACAGTGCTTGGAGGTATTCCTCAGTCGATTCCCCAGGTTGTTGCTTGCGACTCCCCAGAAGGTGCCTAGCGTATACTTCGTTCACAGGGCGCGTGTACTGGGTCTTGAGGAGCTGGAGGGCGGCTGTGTACGAGGTCGCATCCCGGATGACTGAGTACACTCGGTGGTTCACCTTGGAGATCAGGACAGACAGTTTGTCCGCATCCGTTTCGACCGCAGTGGAGGCAGTCAGGAATGTCTCGAAGCACGTGAGCCAGTGAGCAAACTTGGTGGAAGCGTCCGCTTCCCGACTGTCCAGGTCCAGGCATGCTGGTGTGAGGATCTTCTCCATTATAAAAAATTTAGTTAATAAAATTGATGCGCCATCAATTACTCAAAAGACTGAAGTTGAGCGAGTAACAATCAGGCTTTTATTAACTAAAGAATGAAGGTCTTGTCTCGAGTGGTCGACCCGTCCAGAATACTAAGGGACTGGGAGGTAGTCACTTATATACCTGGAATAGTGGGAGGAGTCAGCCGAGGCATGTCCAGACCTGTACCTAGTGGAATACACATACAGACACCGACAGGTATGACAGTGGTTTACCACACTATAGTTATATAAAAAGAAAAAGGGTGGCTAAAGTAAATGGTGGTCCCTTAGAGGATGAGACCAGGAAATTAATGGTGGGAAACATGGAGATGGCAAAAACGCTGAACAAATATTTTGTATCAGTCTTTACAGTAGAGGACACTAAGAATATCCCAACACTGGGCAAACAGGAGGCTCTGGGGGGGAGGAGCTAAATACGATTAAAATCACTAAGGAAGTGGTACTCGGTAAAATAATGGGACTTAAGGCGGATAAATCCCCTGGACCTGATGGCTTACATCCTAGGGTCTTGAGGGAAGTGACGGTAGGGATTGTGGATGCATTGGTAATAATTTTCCAAAACTCCCTGGACTCAGCAAAGGTCCCGGCAGATTGGAAAACTGCTAATGTAACACCCTTATTTAAAAAGGATAATACGCAGAAGGCTGGAAACTATAGACCAGTTAGCCTAACATCTGTGGTTGGTAAAATTTTAGAGTCGATTATTAAGGAGACAGTAACAGAGCATTTGGATAAACATAATTTAATAGGACAAAGTCAGCATGGTTTTACGAAGGGGAAGTCATGTTTGACAAATTTGCTTGAGTTCTTTGAGGACGTAACATACAGGGTGGATAAAGGGGAACCAGTGGACGTAGTGTATTTAGACTTCCAAAAGGCATTTGACAAGGTGCCACACAAAAGATTATTGCTCAAGATAAAAAAATCACGGGATTGGGGGTAATATTCTGGCATGGGTGGAGGACTGGCTATCTAATAGAAAGCAGAGTGTTGGGATAAATGGTTCATTCTCAGACTGGCAATCAGTAACTAGTGGTGTTCCGCAGGGGTCAGTGCTGGGACCCCAACTCTTTACAATCTATATTAACGATTTGGAGGAAGGGACCGAGTGTAACATATCAAAGTTTGCAGATGATACTAAGATGGGAGGGAAAGTAGTGAGTGAGGAGGACATAAAAAACCTGCAAAGGGACATAGACAGGCTAAGTAAATGGGCAGAGATTTGGCAGATGGAATATAATACTGGAAAGTGTGAGGTTATGCACTTTGGCAGGAAAAATCATAGAGCAAGTTATTATCTTAATGGCAAGAAACTGCAAAGTACTGCAGTACAAAGGGATCTGGGGGTCCTGGTGCACGAAACACAAAAAGTTAGTATGCAGGTGCAGCAGGAGATCAGGAAGGCCAATGGAATGTTGGCTTTTATTGCTAGGGGGATGGAATATAAAAACAGGGAGGTATTGCTGCAGTTGTACAAGGTATTGGTGAGACCACACCTGGAATACTGCATACAGTTTTGGTGTCCATACTTAAGAAAAGACATACTTGCTCTCGAGGCAGTACAAAGAAGGTTCACTTGGTTAATCCCGGGGATGAGGGGGTTGACATATGAGGAGAGGTTGAGTAGATTGGGACTCTACTCATTGGAGTTCAGAAGAATGAGAGGCGATCTTATTGAAACATATAAGATTGTGAAAGGGCTTGATCGAGTGGATGCGGTGAGGATGTTCCCAATGATGGGTGAAACTAGAACTAGGGAGCATAATCTTAGAATAAGGGGCTGCTCTTTCAAAACTGAGATGAGGAGAAACTTCTTCACTCAGAGGGTGGTAGGTCTGTGGAATTTGCTGCCCCAGAGAGCTGTGGAAGCTACATCAATAAATAAATTTAAAACAGAAATAGACAGTTTCCTAGAGGTAAGGGGAATTAGGGGTTACGGGGAGCGGACAGGAAATCGGACATGAGGCTAGGTTCGGATCGGTCATGGCCCTGTGGGTGGCGGAGCAGGCCCAGGGGCCATGTAGCCTGGTCCTGCTCCTACTTCATGTGTTCTAATTCTGTGTTAGATTTCAGGAGATGGTTCTATTCACAGGGATTAGTGGAGACCTCGGGAACAGGCTGCCAGCTAGGAGTCCTTCAAGAGTAAATTGGGCCTGTTCCTGGCTGGGGTGGAGATCACCTCTTACAGAAGGTAAGTACTGTAGGAAATACAGGGACAGAGTGATCTCCTGGACGAGTTTCGATCGCCTAGATGGGTCGGAGAGGAATTTCCCAGATTTTTTCTCCCAAATTGGCACATTGGGTTTTTTATCTGGTTTTTCGCCTCTCCCGGGAGATCACATGGGTTCGGGTGGGATGGAGAGTGAAAGCAGATTTGAGGTTAGGATCAGATAAGCCATGATCTTATTGAATGGCGGAGCAGGCTCGAGGGGCCGATTGGCCTACTTCTGCTCCTATTTCTTATGTTCTTATGTTCTTATAACGGGAACCTCCATGTACCTCTGGTGTCTCTCCTCAGTAGATGCTCATCTATCCTCCATAGCAGACCATCTATTTAGAAGAGTCACCATGCTCTGTTGAGCCTGGCGATTTATGTCCTCCAAGGAGGTTGCCACCCACTCATGGCGGCACGTTCATGTGCCATTGCCTCCACCAAGGCAGTGCTCATGTTTGAGATGGACTCCTCCATTCTCTCCACACTCGCAGTTACCGTGGATGCAAACCCTGTCAGAGACTCCTGCACTTGTTGCTGAAGTTCCAGCACCGCTCTCTCTTTGGATGGCTCCAGAGGCACAGCATCTGCATGTAGCTGAGCAGAGCTAGGAGAGTCCTGCGGCCTCCGCTGAGGACTCTCCACTGCTGTGGCTGTCTCCACCTGCTGATGCTCACTTGTGAGCTGTGATACACCAGGTGACAACACTACTCTATGTCGCGAAGGACCCGCTGAGGTGTGCGTTTCGGCGCTGGTGCTGGGTGTGTTGGGTCCTGGTGACGCTGCTCCTTCAGAGGCTGCAGGTTCCTCTGAGAAGTTGTCCGGCTCTTCCTCCTGGACAGTGGGGAGGGGGGGCTCTCGATGGTCCTGTGGGAGAGTAAAGACATGTGTTAGACATCTGGGCCTAGAAATTCAGTGGGCTGCGCCACCCGTTAGCGCCTTAAGAGGGCGCTAAATGGGTCGGAAGCCACTGGCCACGCCTCCCGCTAAATTTAGCGGGACGCTAATGGTGGCGCTAGCCTTTAGCGCTGCACCACTACCGATGACGTCATCGGTGTGCGCAGCGTCCCACTGACGCCCCGATTGCGATATTTAGATGTGCCCCCTGATATAACGCTGGACGCTATGTGCGACTGGTTCAGGGGGGCCTACCTGCGGCAGTAGAGGCGCTAATTAAAGGAGAGGTGCGGGGCGGCCATTTTTGTTGCTGGCCGCCTGCCAGCACCTCTCCGCGCTGCCATCCCTGGCCTCCTGATCCCCCCCACCCCGCCGCAGAGTGCCGACTGCGTTCCAAGAGCCCGGCACTTCTCCTCGGTGCTGGGCTGTTTTGCCGGCACTCGCGATCCTCAGGGGCCCAGCTGGGCCCCAGATCGCGCTGCACAAGGCCCCTCCCCTTTAAGAAGGGGAGGAAGGCCTGTAGTACCGCAGCGCAACGTGCCGCAGCGTGTGGCGCTGCGGCACGTAGCGCCACGATATTCAGTTGCAGCGCCCCAAGAGGGATGCGGTGCGCCTCCAGTAGCGCCGCACTTCCCTTTGGGGCACTCCAACTGAATTTCCGGCGGGCGGCCGCGACTGCTTCCGGGGCACTACTTTTAGCGACCTGGCAAGGCTGGCGCCCCAAACGGGGCTATAGTCAATTTCTAGGCCCTGATATTTAGGTAGCAGACACATCCTATTGTGCAGATGTTCGAAAGTCAATCTCTATGAACATCATATGCCATTTCAGTCAATCATGAAATCTAAATGCGAGGGTTGAAAATCTATTCTGTCTCCAGCTTTCTCCACTGCGCTCATCTCTCCGTCCCCCACTTCCAGCTCCTCACCACATCCCACAATGTCGTGAGCAGTCTCCTGAGCGCTTATCAAACTTGCGAGGGATGGTGGCCCTCCTCCTGTCTTCGCTCGCTCACTCTTATTGTGGGCTATCTTTTCCTGCAAGGAGGGACACAAGTGGAGTTTCAGCAAGATTGATGGGGTGAGTGTGAAGAATCCATAACATAGAAGCTTAGAGGGAGGCCAAAATGGAGTGAGGTGCCAAGAGGAAGCTGCCTCCCTGTGTGTTGTTAGTTGTTGTCATTGCATAACAGTGAGAGCGAGTGTGAGAGGCGCATAGTAGGATGGGGAAGTGATTCTGTACATAGAGAGAGAGGGATGGTTAAGTGTGCAAATGAAGTAAAGGTAAGGTGGGACGTGGAGGAGCAGGCTGACAATGCTGGTGATGAGAAGAGAAGGGAAGCAGATTAAAGTAAAGTGTGATGTGATACTCACTTTTGATGTGCGCAGAAGATCATTGAACCGATTTCGGCACTGCACCTAGGTGCGTGAGCACAATGACCTTGCGCTTACCTCCTCAGCAATTTGCAGCCAGGCTGCTTTTGTCTGCTGAGGAGGCTTCCTCCGGTCACCGGGAGGGAACACAATCTCCCTGCATCTTCTCACTCCCTCCACAAGAGCTTGGAGGGAGTCCTCATCAAAGCATGGAGCAGCCTTTGCTTTGGAAGCAGTCACGGTCACCTGGGCTGATTTCCACAGCAACACAAACAAAATGAGAAGCTAAGGCTACATGGGCCCCTTAAAAACAACTGAATGAGCGACGTCAGCAGAGGCGAGCAGCAGACCCGCTCCCACCCATGGGGCCAGGCAGCGCGCACGGCGGCCTTAATGAGCCCACTTAATTTAAAATCGTGAATTGGGAGCCGCTGAAACCGGCAGTGGGACCGAAACCCGCCCACCAGGCAACCCGACTCCTCAAAGAAAATCGCGGCCATGGTTTGTCACATAGAGGGAGTGAAAGAAATGTACAAAAACTGGCTGTTTTTAATGAGTATTTGGATTTGTAAAGCCTAAGATACTGAGTTCAGCACTGTAACATGTTTGAATCCCCAACCAACCATCATCAGGTGTGGTTGTAAGTACAACCTTTTAAGTGTATGCTTCAGTACTATTGCATGTGCTGTTTGCTTAATAAACCTATGACACTTCAATGTTTTACAGCCTTATTGAAAACCTTGCGCTAACAAAACCACCAGACAAGCTTAACTTTAGTAAGCGAATAGAATGGGAAAGATAGATCAAGTGATTTGAAAGATTTAAAATTGCTTCAGGCTGAGAAAGAGGAAGACCATGTACATAGATCATTAAAATGTCACAAAAAAGAATCAAAAAGCTTATGGAAAGCTAATGACTTAGATGAAGGGACCAAGTGTAATGTATCCAAGTTTTCTGATGATACAAAGCTAGGTGGGAAAGTAAGCTGTGAGGAGAACACACAGAGCCTGCAAAGGGATATAGATAGACTAAGTGAGTGGGCAATAAGGTGACAGATGGAGTATAATGTGGGAAATGTGAGGTTATTCACTTTGGTAGGAAGAATAGAAAAACAGAATATCTTTTAAATGGTGAGAAACTCTTAAATGTTAGTGTTCAGTGATTTTAGGTGTCCTCGTACAGGAAACACAGAGGCCTAGAAATTGGGTTGGGGCGCCAAAGTGACGCAAAAGTCGCCTGAGCGCAGGATTTAGCGCAGCGTTTGAGGCTTTAGCGATCGTCAGATATTCAGTTTCATTGCCCCTCGAGGGACACGGGGCGAGGCTCGAGGTGCTCCGCGTCCCTCTTAGGGCGCTGAAACTGAATATCGCAGCGCAACGTGCCGCAGCGCCACACGCTGCGGCACGGCACGCTGCAGTACTGCAGGCCTTCCTCCCACTGTTAAGGGGGAGGTGCCTGCATCAGCGCGATCCCCGCTCGCAAGTGCCGGCAAATGAGCCCGGCACCAAGGAGAAGTGCCGGGCTCTCGGGAAACAGCCGGCAATGCCGTGGGGGGGGGGGGGGGGCGGTTAGGAGGCCGGGGACGGAGGTGCTGGCAGGCGTCCGCTGAAAAAGGTGGTCGCCCCGCACCTCCACCTTAACTTGCGTCGCTGCTGGCACAGTAAGGCCCCATGAACCGGGCGCGGGTAGCAACTGCGCCGTTCGCTACCAAATATCGCGAACGGGGCGCGAATGGGGCGCTGCGCACACCAATGACGTCATCGGTGGCAGCGCAGCACAAATGCCTAACGCCACCATTAGCGCCCCTGCTGAATATCGCGGGAGGCGCAGCCAGTGGTGCTACAGCCACTGACTGCCTCTTTAGGCGCTAACAGGTGGCACTACTCACCCAATTTCTCCCCCAGAGGCTTAGTATGCAGGTACAGCAAGCAATTAGAAAGGCAAATGGCATGTTGGCCTTTATTGCAAGGGGGTTGGAGTACAAGAGTGAGGAAGTCTTACTACAATTGTACAGGGCCTTGGTGAGACCACACCTGGAGTACTGTGCAGAGGTTTGGTCTCCTTATCTGAGGAAGGATACACTTGCCTTGGAGGCGGTGCAACAAAGATTCACTAGACTGATTCTTGGGATGAGAGGGTTGTTCTATGAGGAGAGATTGAGTAGATCGGGCCTACACTCTCTGGAGTTTAGAAGAATGAGAGGTGATCTCATTGAAACATATAAGATTCTGAGGGGGATTGACAGGGTAGATGCTGAGAGGTTGTTTCCCCTAAAAATTAGAGCCAGGCCTTTCAGGGGTGAAGATAAGAAACTCTTCTACACACAAAGGATGGTAGATGTTTGAAATTCTCTTCTGCAAATGACAATTGATGCTAGGTCAATTATTAAATTTAAATTTAAATCTGAGATTGATAGATTTCTGTTAACCAAAGGTATTAAGGGATATGGGGCAAAGGAGGATATTTGGAGTTAGGTCACAGACCAGCCATGATCTCATTGAATGGCGGAACAAGTTCAAGGGGCTAAATGACCAACTCCTGTTCCTATGTTCCTATGTTCTTAGAAAGGGTAGATAAGGGTAATGTAGTAGACATAATGGCCCAGAAATTCAGGTCGGAGGCTTCCCGCGGGTGCAAGCCCCCGACCTGCACTTACCTAGCGCGCCGGCCGTTGAGCTGTGGGCCGCGTGGGATTCCGATCCTGGGCCTCCTCCAACTGCCGGCGCGCAGTGCTTGCGTATCCCAGGGGTGCAGTTAGTTCGATGTGTCCACTGGGATCACGTGGGCCATGGAGAGCCAAAGGTAGCAGGGAATTGCCCATTCATAAAATTGACAGGAAGAGCTGTCAAAACCATAAATACTATAAGCCCCAAAACATCACAAACTTCAAATAATTTTTTTTTTAATCACATTTTTAAAATAACTATAAATTATATAAAATAACTATTTTAAACAATAATTTAAATTTTTGAAAAAATTAATTACATTTTCTAACAGGGCTAAAAATAAACTTACCTTTCTTTAAAGTATTTAAAAATAATAAACCTGTGGAAAAAATGTTTTAATTTTAATTAATTCACCACTTACCTTGTTAAAAGCAGGCCTTGCGCCTGCTTTTTATATGTGTAACTCCTGGAGACTTACCCTCCCGGAAAAACCTGGAACAAAAACATAAGTTCGATGCGCACGCGCTGCCTCTCCGGCGCACGCGTTCCACCTCTGAACCCCTTCTTTCAAGGAAACTGAAGTTCCAGTTTATCGTGCATGCGCAGTGCATGCACAAAACCGACACTTCCATTGGGCCTACGGGTGAGTACCCCGTGCATACTCACCCGTGCAGACCCAAATTTCTGGGCCATTATATTTAGTTTTCCAAAACACCTTCGATAAAGTACTGCATGGTAGACTCATGACTAAGAACATGTTGAGTCAGGGGACAAGTAGCAGAATTGACAGCAAGCTGGCTACAAACAGAAAACAGAGGGTAGGAGTTAAAGTTAGTTACTCAGATTGACAAATGGTGGGAAGTGGATCGGTGCTGTTGTTCACCATTTACATAAATGATTTGGACTCGGGAATCAGAAGTAGAATTTAAAAATTTGCAGATGACACGAAATTGGGGGGTGTAGTTAATAGAGAGGAGGACTTTAAAAAAAAATTCGTTCATGGGATGTGGGCGTCGCTGACAAGGCCAGAATTATTTGCCCATCCCTAATTGCGCTCGAGAAGGTGGTAGTTCGCCACCTTCATGAACTGCTGCAGTCCATGTGGTGAAGGTACTCCTACAGTGTTGAACTTGTCGTAGTGGTTTGGTACAACTGAGTGGCATGCTGGGTCATTCCAGAGGGCAGTTAAGAGTCAACCACATTGCTGTGGGTCTGGAGTCACATTTTAGGCCAGACCAGCAGATTTCCTTCCCTAAAGGGCATCAGTGAACCAGATGGGTTTTTACAACAATCCAATAGTTTTGTGGCCACCATTACTGATACTAGCTTTTTATTTCAGATTTATTTAATTAACTGAATTTAAATTCTCCAACTGCCGTGGTGGGATTTGAACTGATGTCTCTGGATCATTAGTCTAGGCCTCTGGATTACTAGTCCAGTAACATAACCATTATGCTACTGTACCACTGCACCAAAATACAGGAAGATATTAATAAACTTGCAGAATGGGCATAATGAATTTTAATACTGTATAGATAAGTGTGAGATAGTACATTTTAGTAGGAAGACTAAGGAGGCCACATACTCCTTGGAAAATAAATGTGTAAATGGAGTAGAAGAACAGATGGACCTGGGGGTACAGATACACAGATCACTAAAAGTAGCAACACAGGTTAATAAGGCCATTAAAACAAAGCAAACAATGCACTGGGGTTCATTTCTAAAGGGATAGAATTGAAAAGCAGAGAAGTTGGTCTGGAGTTTCTGCTTGATTGCACTGTTTTTGTCAATGCAATTTGGCTGAAATCAACGTAACCGGCGCAAAAGATCATGGAATTTCAAGCGCAATTTGCATTCAGCGCAACTCGAGTTTCCGCAATCTTTTGCACTAGTTTTAAAAACATCCGGCTGGAAGCAGGCTCTGCCCACAAAATTGGCCACAACCCCCAGGATGAGTTCATCACCATTGGGAGTTTCCGCGAATTGCGATTGTTTGCAGACTTTCAGGGCAGCTTTAATAATTAAGCAGGTTCTTTTGGGCGCAAGGACACTAATAGGTACGTTTTAAAAGCTTTAAAATGTGATTTTTCTTTTAACTTACTAAGTAACCGAGTAATGTACCCCAATAGAACTTGAAAATAGTTTTATATATTTTTTTTTAATGAATTTCAGTCATTTAAAAGCAGTTCACTCAGAAGTGGTGGATTGACACTGCAATTAAACATTTTTATTTTTTGTGATAAACCTATTTACAGCTGTTTTAATGAAACGTCACCAAGTTACCACTTAAATATATGAAGGAAATTGTTTATAAAGCAAATTTTTTTTAAAAAAATGACTTTTTAAAACACTGTCCGATTGCACTGCTTCATGGCAGGGTTTGAATTCGGCGACATGCAAATGAGTTTGAGCAGAAACTCGGGGTGGGGGGAAAAAACACTTTTCAAAACGGGCGCAAATTTGGGCACAATTTGCATCAGAATCGCTGATTGCGGCCAAAGCGGAAACTCTACCCATCTAAGTTCAACTTGTATCGCACCTTGGTTAGACCACACTTGGAGTGCTGTGAACAGTTCTGGTCTCCATATTATAAGAAGGATGTAGAGGCAGTGGAGAAGGTGCAAAAAAAGATTCACTAGAATGATACCAGAACTAAGAGGTTATACCCATCAGAGAAAATTGTACAGGCTGGGGCTCTTTTATCTAGAAAAGAAAAGACTGAGGGGTGACCTGATTGAGGTCTTTAAGATTATGAAAAAGAGTTTGACAGGGTAGACGTAGAAAAGATGTTTCCACTTGTGGACAAGACCAGAACTAGGGCCCATAAATATGAGAGAGTCACTAATAAATCCAATAGGGAATTCAGGAGAAGCTTCTTTACCCATAGAGTGGTTACAATGTGGAATCGCTACTCCAATTCAATTCAATTCAATTCAATTTCAATTTTATTTGTCACATAACCAAATACAACAAGTGATATCCAGTCAGTGAAATGCTTTTTTCTTAACGAGCCGAGCGCACCAATCAGCAAAGGACACTTAGCTGCCTGGCACGCACGGAGCCCACAAGGACGGCAGTCATCTTCATCGGCGCCATCACAATAGGGTCCGCTCTCGACTCGCTCCGCCTTTCCCGCACTCCTGCCCGACAATCTTCAGCCGCCGTGGTACCGACGTCCCGGGGCCTGCTTCTCCCTGGCTCTCCTTCCACCCGGTCTGACCTCCGAGCCTCCCACGTTGTCTGACCTTCCAGGGCCTGCTTTTCCCGACCTCGGTACGCTGGTCACATTCCCTCCTACCGGTTCGACCTCAGAGCCTCCCGACGAGGAGCTGCCGGCCGCCGTGCTACAGCGGGTCGTCGTGGCCTCCATCGCTGCTTCTGCTGACTCACCGCCGACTCTTTCTTTCTAGAGGGACTCTTTTTGCCTGAATACCATTCAATAAAGAACCAATGCAAGACCAAAGGTAGCATTGCCATGAAACCAAGATACAGCCAATCATATAGCTCTGGTGATTCCTCACATTTACCACAAATCTTCAGAGCATCTGTTCTTTCCCCTTTTGGGCATACCCCACAGTCTCCATATTGCAGCTGACTACCATTTAGGCTTTCTGTTATTTGCATTCCACAGTATAATCCAGGCCACATTAAATCAACATCCATAGTGAGAACCAGTGGCGGCCGCTCCACAGACTCCGACATGGCGAACCCGGGGTATTCCACACCAGAACACTACCAGCGTCTCTCACCACCTGCTTCCGGTTATGGCGGCGGTGACCTTTGCCCTTACCCCGTGAACCTTAGTCGGGCGCTCGCAAGCCGAGTCCGTTAATCCCCCGGGCCACCGAGCCGAGTCTGTTAACCCCCCGGGGCCCGCGAGCCGAGTCCGTTAACCCCGGGCCCCCGAGCCGAGTCCGTTAACCCCCCGGGCCCGTGAGCCGAGTCCGTTAACCTCCGGGGCCCGCGAGCCGAGTCTGTTAACCTCGGGCCCCCGAGCCGAGTCCGTTAACCTCCGGGGCCCGCGAACCGAGTCCGTTAACCCCGGGCCCCCGAGCCGAGTCCGTTAACCCCCCGGGCCCCCGAGCCGAGTCCGTTAATCCCCCGGGCCACCGAGCCGAGTCTGTTAACCCCACGGGGCCCGCGAGCCGAGTCCGTTAACCCCGGGCCCCCGAGCCGAGTCCGTTAACTCCCCGGGCCCGTGAGCCGAGTCCGTTAACCCCGGGCCCCCGAGCCGAGTCCGTTAACCCCCCGGGCCCGTGAGCCGAGTCCGTTAACCTCTGGGGCCCGCGAGCCGAGTCTGTTAACCCCCCGGGCCCGCGAGCCGAGTCTGTTAACCCCGGGCCCCCGAACCGAGTCCGTTAACCCCGGGCCCCCGAGCCGAGTCCGTTAACCCCCCGGGCCCGTGAGCCGAGTCCGTTAACCTCCGGGGCCCGCGAGCCGAGTCCGTTAACCCCCTGAGCCCGCGAGCCGAGTCCGTTAACCCCAGGCCCCCGAGCCGAGTCCGTTAACTCCCCGGGCCCGCGAGCCGAGTCCGTTAACCCCCCGGGCCCGCGAGCCAAGTCCGTTAACCCCAGGCATCTGAGCCGAGTCCGTTAACCCCCGGGCCCGCGAGCCGAGTCCGTTAACTCCCCGGGCCCGCGAGCCGAGTCCGTTAACCCCAGGCCCGCGAGCCGAGTCCGTTAACCCCCCGGGCCCGCGAGCCGAGTCCGTTAACCCCGGGCCCGCGAGCCGAGTCCGTTAACCCCGGGCCCACGAGCCGAGTCCGTTAACCCCGGGCCCGCGAGCCGAGTCCGTTAACCCCCCGGGCCCGCGAGCCGAGTCCGTTAACCCTGGGCCCGCGAGCCGAGTCCGTTAACCCCGGGCCCGCGAACCGAGTCCGTTAACCCCCCGGGCCCGCGAGCCGAGTCCGTTAACCCCGGGCCCGCGAGCAGAGTCCGTTAACCCCCCGGGCCCGCGAGCCGAGTCCGTTAACCCCCCGGGCCCGCGAGCCGAGTTCTACTCCAAGGGGTAGTTGAGGCGAATAGCATAGATGCAGTCAAGGGGAAGCTAGATAAGCACATGAGGGAGAAAGGAATAGAAGGATATGTTGATGGGATTAGATGAAGAGTGGTGGGAGGAGGCTCGTGTGGAGCTTAAACACCAGTATGGATCTGTTGGGCCGAATGGCCTGTTTCTGTGCAATTAGTACTTTGTCATACCAGAAGAGCACCAAATATCTTCTAGTGGCTTTCTCCCATTCCCACTAAACTGCAAACCACCCAGCTTCCCATCGTCCTTCCCCGCCCCCAGCTGCCGCTTTCCACCGGAAGTGGCTGAGCAGCTGACTAGCGGGAGTCAAATTAATTCACATCTACCGGGCCGGCAACTTGCACTCCTCTGCGGGATTGCCATCCACTCTCGCCGGGAGTTAAAATCAGCCCTCATAGTTGATGCTATCCAACCTGGCCCCTACCAGGGCACCGAAATGGCCCTAATCAATGTCACAACATCCTCTGTGATTGTGACCATGGCGCACTATCCTTTCTCGTCCTCCTGGACCTCTCCACAGCCTTTGATTACACCACCCTCCTCCAATGCCTTTCCTCCATTGTCCAGCTCAATGGGAATACCTTTGCTTGGTTCCACTCTTAGCTATCCAATCGCAGGCAGAGCATCTTCAGCAATGGCTTCTGTTCCCACCCACCCCATTACCTCGAAGGTCTCCCAAGGATCTATCCTTAGCCCTCTCCATCTTTCTTATCTACATGCAGCCGCTGGTGAGATCATCTATAGGTATGGGGTCAGCTGCTACTAGTACACTGGATGACACCCAGCTCTACCTCTCCGTTATCTCTCTCAACCTTTCCATTGCCTCGGTGTTGTCAGACTCAGACTGTTTGTCCAATATCCAGTTGTTGGCTAGCTGCTGGATCTCCTGCACTTTCTCCACCCACCATCTGTTCTTTAGGTCACGAGTTTTTTGTTGGACCTAGGCCTTCAGGCTTCTGTAGAGCTGCTTTCTTGCTCTCGAGTTCTGTTGCTGTTTCCAGATCAGAAATGCTTTGCGCTTGCGGCTTATTAGCTCCTGGATCTCCTGGTCATTCTCGTCGAACCAGTCTTGGTGTTTCCTGGTCGAGTGACCGAGCGTCTCTTCACAGGTACTGATTATGGAGGCCTTGAGTGCAGACCAGATGCTGTGGGCACTCTGTGTCTCTGCATCACTGGGAGTCGTCAGGTTGTTTGTGAGGCGCAGGCTGAATAGGGCTTTCTTAGCGGGGTCTTTGAGTGCTCCAGCGTTAATTTTCCTGCGGCATTGTTTCTGGTGCCGCCGCTGTTTTGGGGCTACATTGATGGAGATGACAGAGCGGATTAGGCGGTGGTCTGTCCAGCAGTCATCGGCTCCTGTCATGGCGCGGGTGATGCGGACGTCCTTGCGGAACCTTGCTCGGACGGTGGGCAGAGGAAACGTTTCAAGGACAACCTCAAAGGCTCCTTGAAAAAGTGTAACATTCCCACCGACACCTGGGAATCCCTGGCCCAAGACCGCACAAAGTGGAGGAGTAGCATCCGGGAAGGCGCCGAACACCTCGAGTCTCTTCGCCTGGAGCAAGCGGAAGCCAAGCGCAGGCAGTGCAAGGAGCACACGTCAACCCAAGCACCCCACCCACCCGCCCCTTCAACTACCATCTGCCCCACCTGTGACAGAGACTGTAGGTCCCGCATTGGACTAATCAGTCACCTGAGAACTCATTTTTAATGTGGAAGCAAGTCATCCTCGGTTCCGAGGGACAGCCTAAGAAGAAGAATATCCAGTCTTGGTGGAGCCACAATTTCCTCCCGGTAAATATTGGGAAAACGAAAGTGACCCACACCACCAACTCCGTAACCTTGCCACCTCCTCCACTAAGAGTAACTCTACAATGTTTACTGCACCTAGGCTGTGGGGCAGAAAATCTTCCATACGATACACTTGTATGACTGCTTTACGATTTTTTTTTACAAATCTTCATTAGCTGATGCCAAGTCTAACCTAGTGTTAAATAGTCTTTTCACAAAGAGCTTCCAATGCTGTGTAATTTACACTAATTTCCCATGATTGGCCTTTAGCAAGAACAAATAATTTTTATTCCAACTTTTTTTGCTACAGGTTAATGGATTTTTGGAGGAGAAGGAATCCTCAGAATAGTGCTAAACACTGATGAATAGTCCATTAGTGCTTTCTCCACAAATTCAATCACTTCTTACTTGCATCTTTTTTTCAGTAAATTTATTGAAAGCAGTAATTTTGGCCTCAAGTTTGCTTTGACTGATCTGAAAAGTCACAGCTTATAAATAAAATTCTATTACCTGACATGGAGCTCAGCAGTAAATCCTGGACTTCTCAATTGCCAGGTTCTAATGACTAAAGCATCATTTGTTCAGAGGTATAGTATATCAAACCATCATACATATCATTGAGTCAGTGGCATGTTTGTGATCAACTCCCCTGCAGGAGCACTTTGCTGTGCATGTAATTCCGTTTTGAAATATATGCTTAAAAGGAATCATTCTTTAAGAGAAACCACAGATGAGTTAGCGCACATGGGAATGACTTCACATGTTAATCTCAAAATATCCAGTCATTGTAAAAAGTAAAATAAAAGTAAGCTGTTCAGTAGCAAACATGGGATTCCAGTGCCACATGCTACATGCTTCTATACAAATGATTCATTTTTATGCAGAATTATGTCTAGATTGAGAGAGTTATTACGCTGTTAGTCAGCCATTATATTTGTCGTCAGTAGCAGTGAATGTGACCATCTTCTAAGAAAGAACTTGCATTTATATAGCGTCTTTCACGACCTCAGGACGTCCCAAAGCACTTTACAGCCAATAAAGTACGAGTGTGGTCACTGTTGTAATGTAAGAAATAACACTTCAAAAGTACTTTATTGGCTGTACAACAATACTATACTTCGATACTGCTGTTTCTTCTCAGGCTCCTATTAACTGATACACAAGAATCAAGTGATATGCAATATATTTGCAGTAGTAAATGACAGCTGCATTTATCCACAAAATAAGTTGTATTTGTTTCTCTGTGACCTTTAAGAATGAAAGTGTAAAGCATTTCATAACATTACTCGTTTCCCAAATATCCACAAATGCTGAACTTTCAGTTTCTTCAGCTGTTTTTTGCAGCATTAAAGGGTTCCATTCAGTGATTTGTGATGCACAGACTGTCATCATACATATGTTGATTGATTACCCATTGACCTTCCAATGGCTCGGTCCCCTCAATGGTAGATCTGAGTATACAAGAGCAGCTGATGGGTGATGCTTGGTTGATGGTTCTACTCTTCAATTCACAGACACCTAATGAGGAGTAATATATTCAGCTGCATAACTCTACTTGTAGTGTAATTGAGAGAACATTTGTTATGCTGAAGATGCACTTCAGATTCCTGGATGAATACTTTCACTATATTATAGTCCTTATAAGGTCTGTCAGGTCATTGTTGCACGCATACTGTGTATTCGACGGTATGCATGTATTAGGCAGTTATGTGACAGCTGTGGCTCAGTGGGTAGCACTCTCGCCTCCGAGTCAGAAGGTTGTGGGTTCAAGTCCCACTCCATGGGGCTTGAGCACAAAAATCTAGGCTGTCACTCCAGTGCAGTACTGAAAGATTGCTGCACTGTCGGAGGTGCCGTCTTTCAGATGCGACGTTAAACCAAAGCCCCTTCTGCTCTCTCAGGTGGACATAAAAAGATCCCTTGGCACTATTTCAAACTAAGAGCAGGGGAGTTATCCCCAGTGTCCTGGCCAATATTTATCCCTCAATCAACATCACACAAACAGATTATCTGGCCATTATCACATTGCTGTTTGTGGGAGCTTGCTGTGTGCAAATTGGCTGCTGCGTTTCCTACATTACAACAATGACTACACTCCAAAAGTACATTGGCTGTAAAGTGCTTTGGGATGTCCTGAGGTTGTGAAAGAAGTTATATAAATGCAAGTCTTTCTTTCAACAACTTCACCATTTATTATTTGATGCACACTTCACAGGTTAGTCAGTTGATCTCCATGCTATATATAAGGGCAAAGGCAAGATACTGTGGATGCTGGAAATCTGAAATATAAACAAAAAATGCTGGAAATACTCAGCAGGCATGGCATCATCTGTGGAGAGTGAAACAGAGTTAATGTTTCAGGCCGGTGATCTTTCGTCAAAACTGGAAAATGGAACAGGTTTTAAGTAAGTGCGGTAGCAGGGAAAGGGGGAAGGGAGTAAAGAGCACAAGGGAAGGCCTGTGATCAGGTGGAAGGCAGGAGAGATTAAATGATAAAAGGGATCATGGTGCAAGGCAAAAGGAGATGGTAATGTAACAAGTAAAGAAACACAAGATGGGTCTAGAGGTGGTGTAATAAAAACAGAAAATGCTGGAAATACTGAGCAGGTCAGGCAGCAACGATGGAGCGAGAAACAGAGTTAACGTTTCAGGTCGATGACCTTTTGTCACAACCAGAGAGGGTGTAAATAGGAATAGCAGAATCATTGCCAACAACTGCTGTCAATAAAATGGGAGCAGTGGTTATGAACTGAAATTGTTGATCTCTATGTTGAGTCCGGAAGTTTGTAAAGTGCCTCATCGAAAGTTGAGGTGCTGTTCCTCGAGCTTCCGTTGAGCTTTGTTGGAATGGTGTAGGAGGCCAAGGACAGTGCGGTCAGAGTGGGAGTGGGACAGAGAATTAAAGTGACAGGCGGCCAGAAGCTCAGTGTCATGCTTGCCGACTGAATGGAGGTGTTCATCAAAGTGATCACCCAATGTAGAGGAGACTGCATCGTGAGCAGCAAATAAAGTATATTGAATTGAAAGAAGTGCAAATAAATCACAGTTTCACCTGGAAGGAGTGTTTGGGGCCTTGGATGGTGGGAAGGGAGGAGGTGAAAGTGCAGGTGTTG
Source organism: Somniosus microcephalus (assembly GCF_052327205.1). Classification (NCBI taxonomy): domain Eukaryota; kingdom Metazoa; phylum Chordata; class Chondrichthyes; order Squaliformes; family Somniosidae; genus Somniosus; species Somniosus microcephalus. The sequence continues at coordinate 99,058,584 of NC_141000.1, read as the reverse complement.
CATCTCCTGCACTTGTATGGGAGGGTGTCGTGGGAAGGGGAAGTGGGTGTTGGGGGTGATGGAAGAGTGGACCAGGGAGTCGCAAAGTGAACAGTTCCTTCGGAATGCAGAAAGGGGAGGGGAGGGGAGGTGAAGATGTGATTCTGTTCTGACATCTGAAGATCTTTTCTGACAATGCCACCTTCCATGCCAGTACTTCTGATATGTCTTCTTTTTTCCTCATCTGAGGATTTCCCTCCACCGTGCTTGACATGGCCTTAGTTCGTGTCCGTCTCATTTCCCGCACTTCTGCCCTCACCCTCCTTGCCCTTGTCCTCACATTCCACCCCACCAGCCAGCACATTCAACAGATCGTCCACTCCTCTAGCACCCCCAGCACCCCTTCCCCTTTGCCCGGAATCTTCCCGTGCAAGCGCAAGAGATGCAACACATGCCCTTATACCTCCCGCCTTCCCACTGTCCAGGGCCCCAAGCACCCCTTCCAGGTGAAACAGTGATTTACTTGTACTTCTTGCAATCTAGTACACTGTATTCGCTGCTCACAATGCAGTCTCCTCTACATTGGGGAGACCAAACGCAGATTGGGTGACCGCTTTGCGGAACACCTCCGTTCAGTCCGTAAGGGGGACCCTGAGCTTCCGGTCGCCTGTCACTCCAATTCACCGCTCCACTCCCACTCAGACCTCACTGTCCTCGACCTCTTACATTGTTCCACAGAAGCTCAGCGTAAACTCGAGGAACAGCACCTCATCTTTCGATTAGGCACTTTACAGCCTTCTGGACTCAACATAGAGTTCAACAATTTCAGATCATAACCTGGCCCCTATCATATATATATCTTTTATCCACATTTTTTGTTTGTAGCTTCTGTTCTTCTCTCCCACATGGCAGCTGTCTTTCATTCTGCCAGCACAATTTACACTTCATCCAGAGCCATCCTTTGTTTCTTATCCTGTCCCATTACCATCTCCTTTTGCCTTAAATGTCTCTTAATGTCTCTTAACTTCTCCTACCTTCTATCCTATCACAGACCTTCCCTTTTGTTCTTTCATCCCCTCCCTGTTTCCCAGCCCCTCCACTTGCTTAAAAATCTGTGCCATTTCCTACTTTTGTCCAGTTCTGACGAAAGGTTATTGACCTGAAACGTTAACTCTGTTTCTCTCTTCACAGATGCTGCCTGACCTGCTGAGTATCTCCAGCATTTTCTGTTTTTATTTCAGACTTCCAGCATCTGCAGTATTTTCTTTTTGTATTAGTGGTTAATTCACTGCCACCTCTCTTCCAGGAATGCCCACCTTGAAGAAGTTCTGCTCTTCTCTCCGACGGGATATCCGTTTGTCTCTTTTACCTTGTTCATCTTCATTGCTTTCTGTCTCCCTTCTCGTGTTTGATCAGGTATCTACCAAAACTCTCTTTCACAGCCACATATCTTTCCTCAGCAACTGTCTCTGGCTCAGACTTACTCCACGTGGATTCCAACTGAAATTCCACCCTTCGTGTTTTGGATCCACCCAGGACTACAGATATCTCCAAGATATTCAGCGTTCCTCGAACCACTGCTCTCACCGTATCCTGAGATCCACGCTGAATGCCATGCGACGCCACATGAACACCCTCGACCTCTCTCTTCAGCAGCACTGACTCACTCTATCTCAAAGCTGTCCTGGTCCGCAGTTCCATTTCATCCTTCGCCTCATCCGGCGCTTTAACAAAAAACTTTTTTTCTTCCTTTCAGGTGTCAAGGATCGCAAGCTTCAATAACCCTTGGACACCAACGCCCCTCTGGAACCTTCTTCCCCTTCGCTTTCCTCTGACCCAATCCCTTCTCCCAATCTCACCCCCTGCCACGTTTTCACTATCCCCTCTGACCCCGAACAATCAGTCCTTAGCAAAGGCCTGAGCATCATCCCCTTACGCCCCCACCTCAATTAATTTCGAGCTCGGCACGATCCTGAGCTCTTTTTCCACCGCCTTCATCTCCGTGCCCACTTCTTTGGCCAGGAGTCTTCCTCCCACACAGCTGACCCTTTCTCCTGCTTTCAGAATTCTCATTCTACCTGGACCCCTCCCTCTGGCCTCTTACCCTCTCTAGATCTTTTCATTGCTAACTGCCGGCGTGACATCGGCTGTCTCCATTTCTCTGCTCCCCTTACTCACTCCAACCTACCTTCCTCTGAACTTGCAGCACTCCATTCTCTCAGATCCAACCCCGACATTGTTATTAAACCTGCTGACAAGGGTGGTGCTGTTGTTGTTTGGAGAACCGACTTCTACCTAGCGGAAGTTGAATGCCAACTCTCCAACATCTCCTCCTACCTCCGCCTGGACCATGATCCCGCTACCGAACATCAAGCCACCGTTTCCAAGACTGTCACTGTCCTCATCTCCTCTGGAGATCTTCCCCCCACGGCCGCCAACATGATAGTTCCCCAACCCCGCACAGCCCGGTTCCACCTCCTTCCCAAGATCCATAAACAGGACTGTCCTGGTAGACCCATCGTTTCAGCCTGTTCTTGCCCCACAGAACTTATCTCTTCCTATCGCAACTCTTTTTTCTCCCCTTGTCCAGTCTCTTCCCACCTACATCCGCGACACTTCCGACGCCCTCCGCCACTTTAACAGTTTCCAGTTTCCTGGCCCCAACCGCCTCCTTTTCATTACGGACGTACAATCCCTCTACACCTCCATCCCCCACCAGGATGGCCTGAGGGCGCTCCGCTTCTTCCTTGAACAGAGGCCCGACCAGTCCCCATCCACCACCACCCTCCTCTGCCTGGCTGAACTTGTTCTCACATTGAACAACTTCTCCTTTGACTCCACTTATTTCCTCCAAATTAAAGGTGTTGCTATGGGTACCCACATGGGTCCTAGCTATGCCTGCCTTTTCGTGGGATATGTGGAACACTCTTTGTTCCAGTCCTACTCGGGTCCCCACCCTCACCTCTTTTTCCGGTACATCGATGACTGTATCGGTGCCGTTTCCTGCTCTCGCCCTGAACTAGATAATTTCATTCACTTTGCTTCCAATTTTCACCCTTCCCTCACCTTCACATGGCCCATCTCCGACTCTTCCCTTCCCTTCCTCAACTTCTCTGTCTCCATCTCTGGGGATAGGTTATTGACAAACATCCACTACAAGCCCACTGACTCCCACAGCTACCTGGACTACACTTCCTCCCACCCCGCCTCCTGTAAGGACTCTATTCCATTCTCCCAGTTTCTCCGTCTCTGCCGCATCTGCTCTAACGCTGCCACCTTCCATACCAGTGCTTCCGACATGTCTTCCTTTTTCCTCAACCGAGGATTCCCCTCTACAGTAGTTGGCACGGCCCTCGACCGTGTCCGTTCTATCTCCCACACTTCTGCCCTCAGCCCTGCCGCTCCCTCCCAGAACCACGATAGGGTTCCCCTTGCCCTCACCTTTCACCCCACCAGCCTCCACATTCAACGGATCATCCTCCGCCATTTCCGCCACCTCCAGTGTGATCCCACCACCAAACGCATCTTCCCCTCACCTCCCCTTTCAGCATTCCGTAGGGGCCGCTCCCTCTGCGACACCCTGGTCCACTTCTCTATCACCACCAACACCCCTTCCCCTTCGCCCGGCACCTTCCCGTGCAAGCGCAGGAGATGCAACACATGCCCTTATACCTCCCCCCTTCCCACAGTCCAGGGCCCCAAGCACTCCTTCCAGGTGAAACAGCGATTTACTGGTACTTCTTGCAATTTAGTATACTGTATTCGCTGCTCACGATTTGGTCTCCTCTACATTGGGGAGACCAAACACAGATTGGGTGACTGCTTTGTGGAACACCTCCATTCAATCTGTAAGGGGGACCCCGAGCTTCCGGTTGCCTGTCACTTTAATTCACTGCTCCACTCCCACTCGGACCTCACTGTCCTCGGCCTCTTGCATTGTTCCACGGAAGCTCAACGTAAGCTCGAGGAACAGCACCTCATCTTTTGATTAGGCACTTTACAGCCTTCTGGACTCAACATAGAGTTCAACAATTTCAGATCATAACAGGTAGTTAACAGGCAGAAAATAGGATTATCCCCTTTTTGCCCTGACAAGTGCGGGCTTCCCGAAGGCTCCGAAACCCACCAGATCAGCAAGGCGAGTAATGGGTCTGTGGGTGTCGGGGGGGGTTGCTGCAAATGTGCGCTGTGAAGGTAAGTGATGGGTGCAAGTGTGGAGAGGTGAGCATCTGAGGTAAGTGCAAAGTGTTAGAAAAAGTGTACTTTGTTTCTTCCTGCAGGCTTCAGTCGGTGGGTATGCAGAGAGTCTCGCACCTCCGCGTTGGAGATGACAGATGGCCGTTGCATTCTCCAATGCAACAACCATCTCATTTCTGCAAAAGAAAGATGTTTGATGAGGTCTTGAATTCAAGACCTCATCAAACTACAGAGGATGTCACTGTTTGACAGCTTCACAGAGCTGTCAAATGATGACAATTCATCTGTCAAATTTTTGACAGATGAAACGTCATACGTTGACGTTCTCTGCAACTGGCTTTCCCCAGCGGGCTTAACAAGGTCAATCAAGGGAAAATAGCGTGGGTCGGCAAGAAGTTGTTGGAGGCGGGACTGAAACCCGACAAGTGGGAGTCCCGCCTCCAAAAGCTCCCCATTGAGAAAATCACCCTCCTTATTCCTGTCACTGCTATTAACAAAATGGATGGGCTATAAAGTTGGTCATACACAGTAATGAAATGTGCACAATAGAGAGTTCCTGCTTGTTTTTGGTGATTTAAAAAAAAAACTATGATGCAAACTGCACAGGGAGTGCACCAACAGCATGTAAAACCTGGGAAGGTCTTATATACTATCATCTTTTCATCGATACGAAGCAGGTTTAGATGTACCCTGACACAAAGTGGCAGTTTATTTCAGGAGTCAGATCGGTGACCTGAAGCAAGAGATCTGCTTGTCCATCATCTCACACCATTTGGGCTTCTCATTGGGTATATTCTCATTCCAGCCCAGGTTGAAGCCAAGTTTTAAAAGTGCCCAGGGAGTCTGTTGGACCACCTGCCAATCCAGCAGATAACCAGTCAACTCTGTCATAATATTAAACATATAGGCCTAGAAATTCAGTATAGCCACGTTTGGGGCGCTACAGCCGGGCGGCCGCTAAAGTTTGCGCCTGGCGCAACTTCGCGCCACCTTCGCCGATATTCAGTGGCATCGCCCCAAGAGATTGCTGCTGCGCTAAAACAGGCGATGCACGACTATCATTAGGCGCTAAGCCGGCGGCCCGGGGCGATACCCCCGAGGGCAGGCGCAGCGCAGGTTCGGCGAGTTGCTGATTGACGGCAGACACTCTGGCGCCGGTGAGCTCTTAAAGGGGGAGGGTGGATTTGTTTGCCTTCCACGCCCTGCACACTGCAGCCCTGAAGCAAGGCCTGACCACTGCTGCTTGATCTGTACAACGCCCAGGACTATGGAGAAGGCCAACGTTTGCACCCATTGCAGCCCCCATTATATGTTTCCAATCAATGCTATGGCTCTGAAGTTAAAGACAAGTGCAAAGCTGTGGCCTGAAGCCACAAGTACCTGTGCGAGTGTTGAGCCAAACCAGAAAGCTCTCTACCTTTGTCTCTCTGCAAAGATCCGTCTCTCACAAAGAAGGAGTGTTGCAAAATGGCTGCCATTTCTACTGCAGGAGGAGTGCCCTTTAATTTGCGCCCCCCTCGCCCCGCAGCGACTGGGAACCGTTCCCCTCTACCAGTCGCTAGGGGTGCCAGGCGCACAATAGGCCGGCGCCACTGAATTTCCGGTTTGGGGCGCACAAAGGGCGTTGCACGATGAAATGACGTCAGGATCTGCGCGCGCAGCTGAGCGCGCGCAAAGGCTTTGCGCCGCCGCTAAATCTTTACAGAAGTTGGGGAGAGGCGCAGATCGCGCTGCGCCCGGCCGCTAGCCGCCTAGCGTCCCACATCTCCTCCTCCTAAGGCGCTAGCGGCTGGCGCAAACAACTGAATTTCTAGGCCATAAAGAGGTACACATGAAGGAAGCACCATTGCTTCAGGTCAATGCAGTTGACAGCATAAAGCAAGGGAAGCAGTCTCAGACTAGTATCTGTGGTGTAATGGCAGGCTAAATCTATTATATACACACATTTTATATATCCTTTCAGTGCCCTTTTGACCTGGAATCTTGTATTGATTTTGTTGCTAATTTTCATTCACTTTCTTCCTGCTCTACTGTGATTGGGGGTCTGTTTGAGGAGTCAACATGATTTTCATACTTTTTTCAGCACCTCCTCTAACAGGAAATCAACCTCTGGACATTATGCTCCCCGTCTACAATTTGGAATAATTTCAAAGGGGCAATTTATACACACTTAAATAAGGCCAGTTCACCATTTCATGTATCTATGAAGTTAGTTGAAATTTTCATTAGCATTGACTCAATTTGCTTTGGTAAAAATAGTACAGGTTCACTGTATAATACCTGCCAAGTGATGAGATTTAGGAGATTAATTTATTCATTGTGAAATTACTCTACATTTAATTAACAGGATAGTATATTCTGATTGTCAGAAAACACTTGGATTTTTACCATGATATTTGAGAATTTTTTTTCATGTGACACGTTTGCTAAATCAAATGCCAAGCTAACTCATTGTGTTATTAGAAGTAGCTACATAATGCCAACATACTAATTATATTAAAAGCAATGCCTTTTTGCTATGAACTGATTGAAAATCATTCATTAAAATTCATCTTAATCAAACCTGTTAATCTACTGCAGTTTCTAAGATTGGTAACTGAACTAAGGTGAATTAAATATAACATTAAAAGGAGTATCAAAATTTCTTTTCAACTAAATAAAAGTAATCTTTTTCCATAACTAAAAATTTTAAGAGGTTAACAGAAAAATATCTTACAACAGAAATATCATTTTTGTGACAGGAATTCCAAAGAAGTAACAGCATAATATATGAAAAATCTATCAGTGAGACTGCAAACAGGATAGCTCTCAGATCTGTGGTTAAAAAATCCACGTGACAAAGTACCTGTGATTAAAACAGGATTTATATAACAGCCTGACATAGTCATACTCACAGAATCATACCTTTTAGCCAACGTCCCAGACTCCTCCATCACCGTCCCTGGGTATGTCCTATCCCACCGGCAGGACAGACCCACCAAAGGTGGCAGCACAGTGGTATACAGTTGGGAGGGTGTGGCCCTGGGAGTCCTCAACATTGACTCCGGACCCTATGAAATCTCATGGCTTCAGGTCAAACACGGGCAAGGAAACCTACTGCTGATTACCACTTACTGCCCTCACTCAGCTGATGAATCAGTACTCCTCCATGTTGAACACAACTTGAAAGAAGCACTGAGGGTAGCAAGGGCACAGAATGCACTCTGGGTGGGGACTTCAATGTCCACCACCAAGAGTGGCTTGGTAGCACCACTACTGGCTGAGCTGGCTGAGTCCTGAAGGACGTAACTGCTAGACTAGGACTGCAGCAGGTGGTGAGAGAACCAATACGAAGGAAAAACCTACTTGACCTTGTCCTCAATCTACCTGTCACAGGTGCATCTGTCCATGACAGCATTGGTAGCAGTGACCACTAAATGGGATAGATTCAGAACAGATCTAGCAGCTCAAAACTAGGTATCCATGAGGCACTGTGGGCCATCAGCAGCAGCAGAATTGTATTCCACCACAATCTGTAACCTCGTGTTCCGGCATATCCCTCACTCTACCATTACCATCAAGCCAGGGAACCAATCCTGGTTGAATGAGGAGTGTAGAAGAGTATGCCAGGAGCAGCACCAGGTGTGCCTAAAAATGAGGTGCCAACCTGGGGAAGCTGTAACACAGGACTACATGCATGCTAAAAAGTGGATGCAGCATGCTATAGACAGGGCTAAGCGACCCCACAATCAATGGATCAAATCAAAGCTCTGCAGTCCTGCCACATCCAGTCATGAATGGTGGTGGACAATTAAACCACTAACAGGAGGAGGAGGCTCCTTGAATATTCCCATCCTCAATGATGGTGGAGCCCAGCACATGAGTGCAAAAGACAAAGCTGAAGCGTTTGCAACCATCTTCAGCCAGAAGTGCCGAGTGGATGATCCATATCCATCTGCTCCTGAGGTCTCCACCATCACAGAAGCCAGTCTTCAGCCAATTTGATTCACTCCATGTGATATCAAGAAGTGGCTGAGCGCACTGGATACAGCAAAGGCTATGGGCCCCGACAACATCCCGGGTGTCGTGCTGAAGACTTGGGCTCCAGAATGAGCTAGACTCTAGCCAAGTTGTTCCAGTACAGCTACAACACTGGCATCTATCCGACAATATGGAAAACTGTCCAGGTATGACCTGTCCACAAAAAGCAGAACAAATCCAATCTGGCCACTTACCGCCCCATAAGTCTACTCTCAATCAGCAGCAAAGTGATGTAAGGTGTCGTCGACAGTGCTATCAAGCGGCACTTACTCACCAATAACCTGCTCACCGATGTTCAGTTTGGGTTCGCCCAGGACCACTCGGCTCCAGACCTCATTACAGCCTTGGTTCAAACATGGACAAAAGAGCTGAATTCCAGAGGTGAGGTGAGAGTGACTACCCTTGACATCAAGGCAGCATTTTACCGAGTAAAATTGAAGTCAATGAGAATCAGGGGGAAACTCTCCACTGGTTGGAGTCATACCTGGTACAAAGGAAGATGGTTGTGGTGGTTGGAGGTCAATCATCACAGCCCCAGGACATCGCTGCAGGAGTTTCTCAGGGCAATGTCCTGGGCCCAAACATCTTCAGCTGCTTCATCAATGACCTTCCTGCCATCATAAGGTCAGAGGTGGGGGTGTTCGCTGATGATTGTACAGTGTGCAGTTCCATTCGCAACTCCTCAGATAATGAAGCAGTACATGCCCGAATGCAACAAGACCTGGATGACATTCAGGCTTGGGCTGATAAGTGGCAAGTAACATTCACACCATACAAATGCCAAGCAATGACTATCCCCAACAAGCGAGAGTCTAACCATCGCCCCTTGACATTCAACGGCATTACCATCGCCGAATCCCCCATCATCAGTATCCTGGGGGTCATCATTAACCAGAAACTTAACTGGACCAGCCACATAAATACTGTGGCTACAAGAGCAGGTCAGAGGCTGGGTATTCTGCAGCAAGTGTCTCACCTCCTGACTCCCCAAAGCCGTTCTACCATCTAAAAGGCACAAGTCAGGAGTGTGATGGAATACTCTCCACTTGCCTGGATGAGTGCAGCTCCAGTAACACTCAAGATGCTTGACACCATCCAAAACAAAGCAGCCTGCTTGATTGGCAACCCATCCACCACCTTAAACATTCATTCCATGCACCACTGGCGCACCGTGGCTGCAGTGTGTACCGTCTACAGGATGCACTGCAGCAACACACCAAGGCTTCTTCGGCAGCACCTCCCAGCGACCTCTACCACCTAGAAGGACAAGGGCAGGAGGCACATGGGAACACCATCACCTGCAAGTTCCCCTCCAAGTTATAGAAACATAGAAGATAGGAGCAGGAGTAGGCCATTCGGCCCCTCGAGCCTGCTCCGCCATTCAATGCGATCATGGCTGATCATCCAAATTCAGTACCCTGTCCCTGCTTTCTCCCCATATCCCTTGATCCCTTTAGTCTTAAGAAATATATCCAACTCCTTCTTGAATATATTTAATGAATTGGCCTCTACTGCCTTCTGTGGTAGAGAATTCCACAGGTTCACCACTCTCTGGGTGAAGAAATTCCTCCTCATTTCTGTCCTAAATGGCTTACCCCTTATCCTTAGACTGTGACCCCTGGTTCTGGACTCCCCGACCATCGGGAACATCCTTCCTGCATCTAGTCTGTCCAGTCCTGTCAGAATTTTATAAGTTTCAATGAGATCCCCTCTCATTCTTCTAAACTCCAGCGAGTATAAGCCCAATCGACCCAATCTCTCCTCATACGTCATTCCTGCCATCCCAGGTATCAGCCTGGTGAATCTTCGCTGAACTCCTTCCATGACAAGAACATCCTTCCTCAGATAAGGCGACCAAAACTGCACACAATACTCAAGATGTGGTCTCACCAAGGCCCTGTACAACTGCAGCAAGACATCCTTGTTCCTGTACTCAAACCCTCTCGGTACGAAGGCCAACATACCATTTGCCTTCTTAACCGCCTGCTGCACCTGCATGCTCACCTTCAGCGACTGGTGCACAAGGACACCCAGGTCTCATTGCACTTCCCCTTCTCCCAATCTATTGCCATTCAGATAATAATCTGCCTTCCTGTTTTTGCCACCAAAGTGGATAACCTCACATTTATCCACATTATATTGCATCTGCCATGCTTCTGCCCAATCACCCAACCTGTCCAAATCATCCTGGAGTTTCTCGGCATCCTCCGCACAGCACACACGCCCACCCAGCTTTGTGTCGTCTGCAAACTTGGAGATATTACAGCTAGTTCCCTTGTCTAGATCATTAATATATATTGTGAATAGCTGGGGTCCAAGGATCGATCCCTGCGGTACCCCACTAGTCACTGCCTGCCACTCGGAAAAAGACCCGTTTATTCCAACTCTTTGCTTTCTGTTTGCCAACCAGTTCTCTATCCAAGTCAATACCTTGACCCAATCCCATGTGCCTTAACTTTACATGCTAATCACTTATGCAGGACCTTATCGAAAGCCTTCTGAAAGTCCAAATACACCACATCCACTGGTTCTCCCTTATCTATTTTACCAGTTACATCCTCAAAAAATTCCAGTAGATTAGTCAAGCATGATTTACCTTTGGTAAATCCATGTTGACTTTGTCCGATCCTGTCACTGTTTTCCAAGTGCTCTGCTATTACATCTTTTATAATGGACTCTTGTATTTTCCCCACTACCGATGTCAGGCTTACCGGTCTGTAATTCCCCGTTTTCTCTCTACCACCTTTTTTGAATAGTGGGGTAACAACATTAGCTACCCTCCAATCCATGGGTACTGTTCCAGATTCCTGGAACAGTATATACCATCCTGACTTGGAAATATATCGGTGTTGCTGGGTCAAAATCCTGGAACTCCCTCCCTAACAGTACTGTGGGAGTACCTTGTCAGCTATGTGACAGCTGTGACTAAGTTGGTAGCACACTTACACTCTGAGTCAGAAGGTTGTGGGTTCAAACTCCCACTCCAGCAACTTGAACACATAAAGCTAGGCAGACACTCCAGAGGAGTGCTGCACTGTCGGAGGTGCTGTCTTTTGATTGAGATGTTAAATCGAGGCCCCGTCTGCCCTCTCAGGTGGACGTAAAAGATCCCATGGCACTATTTCGAAGAAGAGCAGGGGAGTTATCCCCGGTGTGCTGACCAATATTTATCCCTCAACCAACATCACTAAAGCAGATTGTCTGGTCATTATCACATTGCTGTTTGTGGGAGCTTGCTGTGCACAAATTGGCTGCTGCGTTTCCCATATTACAAGTGACTCCACTTCAAAAAGTACTTCATTGGCTTTAAAGTGCTTTGAGATGTTCAGTGGTCATGAAAGGCGCTATATAAATTCAAGTCTTTCTTTTTTACCTTCACCACGCGGATTGCAGCGGTTCAAGAAGGCGGCTCACCACCACCTTCTCTAGGGCAATTAGGAATGGGCAATAAATGCTGGCCTTGCCAGTGACGCCCACATCGCAGGAATGAATTTTAAAAAAGGAGACAAGAGAGCTACAAGGATAATACTGAATATCATAGAATGGTTGATCAGAGGAAGATCATGGAAAGCTAGACCTCGAACAGAAAATATCACTTAGCTCAAAGATATAACAAGATGGTATGGCATAGACGCACCAACTGCCTCAATTATCATGATATCATGGTCTTGCTCCTGATCTTGACCTTGAATGAAATTACATTGCTTCAGACGACTGGTTGAAATTTCTAACGACTGACCTATGTACATATCAGACAGATGACAGTGCTGCTAAATGTTAAGGTTTTTTTGATTACTTTCTACCTAGTGCCAACATTTGAACACTAAAAGCAGATAGTAGATGTAAAGCAAGTTGCTTCAACATGATTACAAAAAAGGCATGTCAACTTCAAGCTCAGAAGCATACATGGTTACAGATTATTTTATAGATATAGAAAATACAAGCTGGAGGTGGTGTAGCCTTTTATGTGAACAACATTTGTTTACAACAGTAAATGCTGGAAATACTCAGCTGGTCAGGCAGCATCTGTGGAGAGAGAAACAGAGTTAACGTTTCAGGTCGATGACCCTTCGTCAGAATTGGTCATCGATCTGAAACGTTAACACTGTTTCTCTCTCCACAGATGCTGCCTGACATGCTGAGTATTTCCAGCATTTTCTGTTTTATTTCAAATTTCCAGCATCCGCAGCATTTTGCTTTTGTATTATTGTTTACTAGCTGGAGTGCCTTGCGGTGCCGAGGGTTTTTTGAGGGCATGTTGTTATGAAAAAAGTACAAATAATTGTTATTATATATATAAATGAGTTTGTCTGTCTGTCTGTGTGGGAAGGAGAGAGAGAGAGAGAGGGAAGGAGAGAGAGAGGGGGGAAGGAGAGAGAGAGAGGGGGGAAGGAGAGAGAGAGAGGGGGGAAGGAGAGAGAGGGGGGATAGAGAGAGAGGGGGAAGGAGAGAGAGAGAGAGAGAGAGAGGGGGGAAGGAGAGAGAGAGGGGGAAGGAGAGAGAGAGAGAGGGGGAAGGAGAGAGAGAGAGAGAGAGAGGGAAAGAGAGAGAGAGAGGGAAGGAGAGAGAGAGAGAGGGAAGGAGAGAGAGACAGAGAGAGAAGGAGAGAGAGAGAGAGAGGGAAGGAGAGAGAGAGAAAGGGAAGGAGAGAGAGAGAGAGAGAGAGGGAAGGAGAGAGAGAGAGGGAAGGAGAGAGAGAGACAGAGAGGGAAGGAGAGAGAGGGAGAGAGGGAAGGAGAGAGAGAGAGAGGGAAGGAGAGAGAGAGGGAAGGAGAGAGAGAGAGAGAGAGAGAGGGAAGGAGAGAGAGAGAGAGGGAATGAGAGAGAGAGAGAGAGAGAGAGAGAGAGAGAGGGAAGGAGAGAGAGAGAGAGGGAAAGAGAGAGAGAGAGAGACAGAGAGGGAAGGAGAGAGAGGGAGAGGGGGGAAGGAGAGAGAGAGAGAGAGGGGTAAGGAGAGAGAGAGGGAAGGAGAGAGAGAGAGAGGGAAGGAGAGAGAGAGGGAAGGAGAGAGAGAGGGAAGGAGAGAGAGAGAGGGAAGGAGAGAGAGAGGGAAGGAGAGAGAGAGAGAGAGAGGGAAGGAGAGAGAGAGAGAGGGAAGGAGAGCGAGAGAGAGGGAAGGAGAGCGAGAGAGAGGGAAGGAGAGAGAGAGAGAGAGAGAGAGGGAAGGAGAGAGAGAGAGAGGGAAGGAGAGAGAGAGAGAGGGAAGGAGAGAGAGAAAGAGAGAGGGAAGGAGAGAGAGGGAAGGAGAGAGAGAGAGAGGGAAGGAGAGAGAGAGAGGGAAGGAGAGAGAGAGAGACAGAGGGAAGGAGAGAGAGAGAGAGAGAGCGAGGGAAGGAGAGAGAGAGAGAGAGGGAAGGAGAGAGAGAGAGAGAGGGAAGGAGAGAGAGAGAGAGAGAGAGAGGGAAGGAGAGAGAGAGAGAGGGAAGGAGAGAGAGACAGAGAGAGAGAGGGAAGGAGAGAGAGAGAGAGAGGGGTGGGGGAAAGGGGTGGGGAATTTGTAGCATATTAGGAAAGTATGTACAAGAACAAATGCATTCGTTATTGATAATTTCAATTTACCAGGACTAGATTGAGACTAGGTGGGAAAACATGTGCTTGAATCCAATATTGGACTGTTACATGGTCAAGGAACCCGAGGGCCTGATACAACCAGAAGGTGGTAGGACAGGTCAAATTCAGAGAATGCCTTGGCAACAATGGCCGCAAGATGATGGGGATTGTTCAGCTTAGGATGGAAAAGTGAATGAGTACAATAAAAAATATTCAACTTTAGAAAGACAGATTTTCATTGGGGTCAGCTAAGGTGATTGGGCTGGAAGTTAACATGCAGGTACAGCAAGCAATTAGGCAAGCAAATGGTATTTTGGCCTTTATTACAAGAGGATTTGAGTATAAGAGTAAAGACGTCTTACTGCAATTATATAGGGCCCTGGTGAGACCACGCCTGGAGTATTGTGTACAGTTTTGGTCTCCATACCTAAGGAGGGATATACTTGTCATAGAGGGAATGCAACAAAGGTTCACCAGACTGATTCCTGGGATGGGGGGATTGTCCTAAGAGGAGAGATTGAGTAGACTAGGCCTATATTCTCTAGCATTTAGAAGAATGAGAGGTGATCCCATTGAAACATACAAAATTCTTACAGGCTCGACAGGGTAGATGCAGGGAGGACATTTCCCCTGGCTGGGGAGTCTAGAATCAGGAGTCACAGTCTCAGAATAAGGGGTAGGACATTTAGAACTGAGATGAGGAGAAATTTCTTCACTCAGAGGGTGGTGAATCTTTGGAATTCTGTACTCCAGAGGGCTGTGGAGGCGTTGAATATATTCAAGACAGAGATCGATACATTTTTGGATATTGTGCGAATCAAGAGATATGTGGATAGTGCAGGAAAGTGGAGTTGGGGTAGAAGATCAGCCATGATCTTATTGAATAGCGGAGCAGGCTCGAGGGGCCAAATGGTCTACTCCTGCTCCTATTTCTTATGTTCTTATGGAAAACACTGTTAGAGGGGAAAAGCATAGAAGAAAACTGGATCATGGTTAATATGCACAGAGTACGGAACAGATCCTTACCATTGAGGATAAAGGATAAAAGAGGGAAAACACCACTGTGGACAACAATGAAAATGCTACAGGGATTAATGATGAAATAGAAACTGAAGCCGATTTTCAAACTATAAATCAGATCTAAACAACAACAACAAAAACTCACAATTATATAGCAGCTTTAATGTAGTAAAGCATCCCAAGGTGTTTCGCAGGAGCGTTATCAAACACAAATTCCACCGAGCCAAAGAAGGAGACATTAATTAGGACAGGTGACCAAAAGATAGGTCAAAGAGTTAGGTTTTATGGAGCATCTTAAAGGAGGAGGAGAGAGAGGTGGGGAGGTTTAGGGAGGGAATTTCAGAGCTTACGGCCTAGACAGCTGAAGGCACGGCCACCAATAGTGGAGCGAAGGAAGTCAGGGATGCAGAAGAGGCCAGAATTGGAGGAATGCAGAGTTCTCGGAGGGTTGTAGGGCTGGAGGAGGTTACAGAGTTGAGTGGGGGGCTGGGGGGGCTGGGGGGTTGGGGGTGGGCGGCAAGGCCATGGAGAGATTTGAACACAAGGATGAGAATTATAAATTTGAGGTGTTGGTGGACTGGGAGCCTGTGATTCCATTTAATAAAATAGAAATGAACTTTTTCAGTCACCGAAAACCAATCAGCCTAAGTATACGCAAAAAGAATCCGAGAGTGTGACCCGCAAAATACTGATGAAAATCTAAGAATCCCAAGTGATAAAAAATCGAATTAGATTTATTCAGCAATAGTAAAACAATAGCCCACAGTATGAGCGACTGGACTTTTTCCAGCCGCTTCATCAGATGGCAATAACATCTCCCGTGTGGGACTATGTTTAGTGGGAAAATTACCAAGCCACAATAAAATCAGTAGGGGATGTTGTAAGTTGAATTTGTCCACACACCACAGCAATTTATGATTAAAATCATTTGTTTTTTTTCAGTAGGGTGCATTTTTCCATTTAATAGCTAAGTCTGGCTGTTCCTTTACTGCTGCATTTTCCAACTTTTTTTTGGTGTCATAACCTTTTTTGTAAAAAAAATAATGCATTTTCTTTCTGACGTAAAATCAATGCATTGAAAAAGAAAGTCATCAGGATCTGCTGATTTCCCAAGTGCTACCCTGCTCCGCTTCGACCAGATACATCAGTTAGTATCTATTTCCAGCAGAACCATAATGGGGTTCAGCAACTGATAAAGATAATGACTCCTCTGCCATTTGTGACGCTAATGAGCCTGTTCATTAGGACTCATTAAAGATGCAGTGCCTCTGCCATAGGTTTTTGTTTCTAATCAGAATTACAGCGACATCAATTTTCAAACACACTGATGCATTACCACCATTCCAAATGCTGTTTTTTTTTCTCTCAGTGCTACGCAGAAGTCCTCAGGGAGACTGGACAAAGCTAGATTGAAAAGTAATAAGCCTATTAATTATTTCTGCAAAAGTTTTGTTGGTCTTGTTGTCTGTTTCACTAAATCAGAGAGGCTGTGTACCTTTTTACTGACTATGCAATATTCATGTTGGCAGCTTTGTTTGTGGAAAAAATACATAATTCTTCCCAAAGGCAGCGGTACAGGGGAACTGGGTGGTATATTTTGGTAAGACACTGGCCTTTCACCTCTGGGACCTGGGTTTAAATCCAGCCCAGGCTGATGAAGTGAGAGTCTCCTCTGTCTGCTAGCTGGGAGGGCCCTGAGTGAGTGGGCAAATGCATGGCAGATGCAGTATAACATGGATAAATGTGAAGTTATCCACTTTGGTAGAAAAAGCAGAAAGGCAGAGTATTATTTAAATGGTGATAGATTGGGAAATGTTGATGTACAAAGGGACCTGGGTGTCCTTGTACACCAGTCACTGAAAGCAAACATGCAGGTGCAGCAAGCAGTTAGGAAGGCAAATGGTATGTTGGCCTTCATTGCAAGAGGATTTGAGTACAGGAGCAAGGATGTCTTACTACAGTTGTTCAGGGCCTTGGTGAGACCACACCTGGAGTACTGTGTGCAGTTTTGTTCTCTTTACCTAAGAAAGGATATATTTGCCATAGAAGGTTTGCAGCGAAGGTTCACCAGGCTAATTCCTGGGATGGCAGGACTGTTGTATGAGGAGAGATTGGGTCGACTAGGCCTGTATTCACTAGAGATTAGAAGAATGAGAAGGGATCTCATTGAAACGTATACAATTCTGACAGGGCTAGACAGACTGGATGCAGGGAGGATGGTTCCCCTGGCTGGGGGGTCTAGAACGAGGGGTTACAGTCTCAGGATATGGGGTAGGACATTTAGGACTGAGATGAGGAGAAATTTCTTCACTCAGAGGGTGGTGAACCTGTGGAATTTGCTACCACAGAAGGCTGTGCAGGCCAAGTCACTGAATATATTTAAGAAGGAGATAGGTAGATTTCTAGACACAAGAGGCATCAAGGGGAATGGGGAGAGAGCAGGAATATGGTATTGAGATAGAGGATCAGCCATGATCATATTGAATGGCGGAGCAGGCTCGAAGGGCTGAATGGCCTACTCCTGCACCTATTTTTCTATTGTTCTATGTATGAAATGAGTTTGAGCATTCTCAATTCATTTCCTAATCGGCATGGGTCTATAGCAATTTGGTAATCCCTCTCAGAAAGGACTGGTGCAATAAGGGGGTGGTTGTTGAAGTTTTACTCTGCATCTGGCTGTGCTATATCTGACCAAGGGAATGCTTGGTACCAACACTGGAATGGGAAGAGTTTCATTCGCCAGCACCATCATCCCTCGCCTGGAACACAAACATTTTGAAAAGAATAAAAGACAGACGTTCTTTCCATTAGGCGTCTGAGTGTAATTCTTCAGGGAAAAAAAACAAAATTTTACTTAAGCCTTGGGAGTGCAGTGGACAAATGATCTCTTCTGAGCATGATTGGATTGCTGGCACCGTGGGTTAAATAACAACCTGGTTTGATAATTTGAAATACATCAGAAATTGATCAGGGCAAGCCTGTAAATGCTGAGATGTGCCCCCTGGGATCCCCCACTGCTGACCCGGGCCAGGCTTTCCCTGATTTTTTAAAAATTTGTTTGTGGGATGTGGGCGTCGCTGGCAAGGCCAGCATTTATTGCCCATCCCTAAATGCCCTTGAGAAAGGTGGTGGTGAGCGGCCTTCTCGAACCGCTGCAGTCCGTGTGGTGAAGGTGCTCCCACAGTGTATATATCTGCCAATGGAAAATTTCCACCATAGAAAAGTTAACAGCATCACCACAAGGACTGCCAGAAAGTTCGGAAGAGGTGGCCGGGCCGAGGGAATGTCGGGATCCCTCCCTCCCAAACATAATGGGATGAATTTTTACCTTGGCGACGTGCTGGCTGCGGGGGCGCCATGGATCGCGTCGGGAACCTGAAAGTTGGAGCGGCGGGTTTTTGCGGTGGCCTTTTAACGAAGCTACTGCCATTGAATCGGACTTTTGGATTTCCCGACCAATCAACTGGAGCGGGTCCGATGACGTCACGTATGACTCGACTTCTGCTGAGTTGTTTAAGCAATGCGCTGATGCCAGATGAAGGCCAGTGGAGGCGGAAGACAGGTTGTTGGAGTTGACAAAGTGAGTTGGTTCTTTGGGAAAAAGTTGATCTTGCTCTAAACTGAAAAAAATGCAAGATCAAAGACAGAAAGCTGCCCCAAGATTTAGTGACACCTCCTTAGAAATCTTACTCCAAGGAGTGAGGGCCCACAGGGACATCCTGTTCCCTGCTGATGGGAGGAAGAGGCCAGCTGGCCAAACTAAGAACACATGGCTGGAGATCTCTGAAGAAGTGAGCAGCAGGAGTGTTGTAGGCAGGACAGTGTAGAAAACGCTTTAATGACCTCATGGGGTCAGGAAAGGTGAGTACAATGCCACATTGCCCTAATCCTGGTGTGCGTGGCATCCCAACCCCCTCACTCTGCCTTCCCAAGCCTACTCCTGCACCTCACTCCTCACACCAACACACCTTGCAGATGTACCCATCCCTCACTGCCTATGCACTTCCTCACATCCCCATCTGACCATCCACCACTGAAACTCATCTTCATCTTAATGCAATGTT
This sequence comes from Somniosus microcephalus, assembly GCF_052327205.1. Lineage (NCBI taxonomy): Eukaryota > Metazoa > Chordata > Chondrichthyes > Squaliformes > Somniosidae > Somniosus > Somniosus microcephalus. Next base: position 99,039,754 of record NC_141000.1, on the reverse strand, counting down.
ATGCCTCTCCCTCATAGTCACCCTCTACAGATGTTGCCCATCCATCCCTTCCACTCATTCCACGACTCTCACTCAAAGGTCTCCTGTTTCTCTCCTTGCAGTAGAAGAGAGCACGGTGAAGTGGCAAAGCGTACATAAGTGCCTACCTTGTTAAACCTGAGTGATGCACTTGTGGGTGGTCGACTGCGAGATCCTGCAAATATCTCCTGCAGATCCCTGGAAGGAGCCTCAGCTGAAGAAGTTGAGGGCGGTGGTGACATTGACACCCACTGGTAACGTGTGTCCACCAGGTCCACTTGGCAGCAGGTCTTCTTCCAGCAGGCTATAAATGTCTGCCACGACCTGACGCAATATCCTGCGCCCCCTGAGGTACTGGTGTTCAGTCCTGTCCAGGAAGATGATCTTCTGCCTATATACCCAGTGTTGGGGGTATCGCCTCCTGCGCGGTGCACCCCTGTGCTGGTGTGGCTGGTGTTGTTGCTGCTGGTGCTTATCTTGGTCCTCATCTGAGGTCCAAGGTGAAACAGCATAAGCAGCACCCATGCTGATCTGATATTTGACAGAAGTAAAGTGGAGATCAGAGGCACAATCCTCCAATGTAGTGACTTCCGAGGTTGTAGAAATCACCTGCAAACTCCTGAAAGCAAACTCTCAGCACAAGTAGTGTCAGCAAGAGCCTTTCCCTTAGGCAAGGAAGCAGGTGTGAGTATTTATGTGATTTTTTAAAATGTAATTTGTTCAGCTCCCACAATTGCCGCTGTGCTCTCGCCTTACTTTCACTGGCGTGTTTAGCAAGCCCGGGAATCCCATGGACAGCCAGTAAAAGCTGCAACACCAGGTAAAATAAGCTGTTAGTAGCCTCATAACTATCTCTAAATTGCTTTAAGTAGGTAAGCCACCTCTCCCGAGGGGGACTTTCGCGTGCTGACCAACGCGCCCGAGTTAAAGGTGGAAGCCGGCGGGTTGAAGCCGGCTTCCCAACGCGCTGTCAATTTCAGCGCTTTTAACTGCCCACCCGCTCGCAAACCCGCACACTCTTCAAAGTAAAAATTCAGCCCAATGAGATTGCTCCCAGCTAACCTCTTTGTAAGGTGGTTGCATTTAATTTTTGTTTTTAAATTGATCCTATTCAGGATTCAGGGTACTGGCCTTGGTTCCGGCCTGAACTCCCAGATGGTCCCCATTCATCCCAGTCAGCAAGATGCCTCAGTCTAACCAGGTGTACCTCTGCTGAGCATATGGACGGGCAGGAAAAGACCAGCTGGTCCATCAAACCTGTCCCACATCACAATGGATGGAGCATCATGACTAAACACTTCTCTCTCCCCCCACACCCCATCCACCCTCCACAGCCATGTAATATCCTGGGAGAGGCAAAAAATAGAGAAAAACACAGTTAATAAGGGAAAAATACTCTGGAGAAGTTCTCTCCGACCCCCTCAGGTGACCAAAGCCAGTCCAGGAGATCACGTGGACCAAGTGTCACCTATATAGACACTTACCTTCTAAATGATGCGATCTCTGCCCCAGTCAGGAACTGTTCCAGCTCCCTCTTGAAGGCGTACAGAGAGTCAGCACACTAGCTGGCAATGTATTCCAGAGTCAAGTCAATTCAATTCAATTCAATTTTCAATTCAATTTTATTTGTCATATATGCAGCAGACGTGTGTACTGCACAATGAAATGTTGATTTTTACGAGTCATACTAATTTCTGGGGAAAGAGGAACCGCCTAACATCCAGTCTATTCCTACTGTTACATATTTTAAACTAAGGGTTTCGACTGAGTGTTGAGGACAAAGGGGCCTAGAAATTCAGTATCGCCACGTTTGGGGCGTTATAGTCGAGCGGGCGCTAAATTTAGCACCCGGCGCAAATTATCGCCACCTTCAGTGAAATTGACCTGCTTCGCCCCAAGAGGTGCTTGGAGCGCTAAAGCAGGCGCTGCACGACTGTCCTAAGGCGCTAAGCTGGAGAAGCGAGGTGCTACCACCGAGGGCGGGCACAGCGCAGGTGTGGCCAGTTAGCGATTGCAGGCAGACACGCTGGCACGGTCAGCTCTTAAAGGGGGAGGGTCGATTTGGATTGCAGCCACACCCTGCACATCTGAGCCCTGATTCTCGGCCTGGACAGACCCGCTGCCACATTCTAATGCCTAGGACCATGGAGAGGGCCAGGGAGCGAGCGCAGCGGTTCAGTGAGGGGGCCCTGCAGGTTCTGGTTGGCGCAGGCGATCTATCCTGTTTCCGGACAGTGGCAGGAGGCCGCTGCCCACCGACTACCGCAAAGCTTGGAGGGCGGTGGCTCACAGAGTGACCTCCAGCAGCATGGTGCCTAGGACCCCTGTGCAATGCAGGAAGAAGTTCAACGACCTCACTCGGGTTGTCAGGGTGAGTACCCTTTACAGTATCCTCTTCACCCCTGCATGTGGGCCTCACTTTATGGACAAAGGGTCTTAAAGCCCCAATGGCCAGCCCTCATCCAACACCTATGGGCCTTTCATGAAACTCACATGCACATTCAGCACTTTACACACAGTAAGGGCTATTCGACCATGGGAGGCAGTGCAGCCAAGATCAGGGCTTCACACTATAAGGGCTATTTGACCATGGGAGGCAGTGCAGCCAAGATCAGGGCTTCACACTGTAAGGGCTATTCAACCATGGGAGGCAGTGCACCCAAGATCAGGGCTTCACACTGTCAGGGCTATTCGACCATGGGAGGCAGTGCAGCCAAGATCAGGGCTTCACACTGTACTCAGAGCCCGTCCTTTCTCTTGCAGGGCAAGCTGGCACACAATAAGAGGCAGCAGCAACGGACCGGGGGAGGCCGGCCTCACCTTAAAGACCTCAGCGATCTGGAGCAGCGAGTGGAACGGATTATGGCAGGCCGGCTGATTGGCGTCATCGCCACTGGAGATGCCGACCCCGTTCTGGGCAGCAATGGTAAGGTCATCACCTTTTTGACCTCTCTCCTTCCACTTGTGCCTCACACCAGCATCGTTTGCCACTATCGAACCAATACAGTGCATTGCAGCACTCATGCCTCCCTCGCTGCTGCCCTGTCCTCACGCTAAAGCCACTCTTGTACCTCCCTGCTTTCAGATGGTGAATCGCCAGGTGAGGAGGCGGGCCCTCAAGCTGCCACTGTGAGTGATTCTGAAGGCGAGGAGGAGGAAGAGGAAGCCGGACCATCAGTGCCACCCTCAGCCGAGGCAGCCCATGGCCATAATGGGGACACGTCTTCCCTGGAGGGGAGCAGCGGGGAAGGGTCTGAGGAGGGTGAAGCTCCGGAGCCCAGCGGGCTGCAGCAATGCGGGGGGGTTAGGGAAGCTCAGCAGCCTTCTCCCCGGAGGGAGAGTCTGGCCTCTAGTCCTGCTACAGTGAGCGCAGAAGAGGTGCGCCTCCTCGCTGAAATGGGCGCCCAGGTGGAGCAGAGGCACACTGAGCACATGGCTGCAGTGGCAAGGATGCCCGAATCCATTGAGTCACTGGCAAGGAGTGTCCAGGACTTCGAGGCAGCACAGGCAAGGAGTCTGCAGGACTTCGGGGCAGCACAGGCAAGGAGTCTGCAGGACTTCGGTGCAGCACTGGCAAGGAGTCTGCAGGACTTCGGGGCAGCACAGGCAAGGAGTCTGCAGGACTTCGGTGCAGCACTGGCAAGGAGTCTGCAGGACTTCGGTGCAGCACAGGCAAGGAGTCTGCAGGACTTCGGTGCAGCACAGGCAGCACAGGCGGCTTCCACGCAAGTGCTTAGTGGTGCCATGCAGTCAGTGGCTGGTCTGATGCAGACGCAGATTGAGGCCACACGAGCACTCACTGCTGCCACCCTCGCTGCATTGGGCACGAATCACCGGGGCCCTCGCCACGCCGCAGAAGGCCAGCAGTCTGTGCTTCAGCAGATTGCTCCGCATGCTGCAGTGCTGCCCCGTGGGAGTGCCAGTTTGTCGTCCAACCAGGGAGTGCCTGTGCTCTGTCAGGATGGCAGCATTCCTGCTGCCAACACTGTCACTCCTCCACTGCAGCTGCCACCACCCTTAGGACAGACTGCTGCCGCCCATGCAGAGTTGGAGCAGTCAGCAGCTGGGCCCTCCAGGCCCAGAGCTGGCCCAGGCCGTCCCTCAAGGGCATCTGCTGACTCAGTTTCTGACACTCAGCAGCCTTTCCCCAGCCTAGCTGCAGCCACTGGGGTCCCATTGTGGAGGAGCTGCAGGGTGGGAAGGGGCCAATCTCGCAAGCGAAGCAGATCACCCTCGCAGGCCAAAAAGTAGGAGGTCTGGCAAAATGCTGTTAGTTTTTTTAGTGAAGGCCGAGGATCATGGTAATTTTTGGTTAACTCTTTTGTTCATTCTCTCCAGGTTGTGAGAGCCAGTTATGTGTCTGACTGTTTTTTTGGGGGTTTCTCTGTATTTCTTTGTCATGCGGGAAGGGCACACAGTTTGTTAAATAAATAATTGTCTTTATTCAGATTGAGCATGTTTGCTCTTTGAACTATTTGTTGCCTTGACCGGCTCAGGGTTTGCAGAACCGTTCCATTCATGTTCTTTCAATGGCACAAGCCATTCCCTCAGAGGGGGCCTAGAACCGACTTGCAATAAGCCGCTGATGGACGGCCCTTGCACTTTGTGCCTCCCTCCCGTCTTGGTGCTCCTCCTCCTCCTCCTCCTCCTCCTCTGCTGGTGCTCCAATGTCTGCTGGCAGTGGCTGAGTCCTGAGGATAGCCAGGTTATGCAGCATGCAGCACACTACAATGAAATGGGAGACTCGTTCAGGGGAGTACTGAAGGGCTCCCCCGGAATGGTCCAGACAGCGGAACCGTTGCTTTAGCACGCCGATTGTGTGCTCAATGATGTTCCTGGTCGCTTGATGGCTGTCATTGTATCGTTCTTCAGCAGGGGTGCTGGGCGCACGGAGCGGGGTCATCAGCCAGGTGCACAAAGGATAGCCCTTGTCCCCGAGAAGCCAGCCTCCTGGGTGAGCCGGGGCTTCGAAAAGGTCTGCCACAGAAATCTGGCGCAGGATGAAGGCGTCGTGGCTGCTGCCTGGAAAGCGGTCATTGACAGCTAGTATCAGCTGTCTGTGCTCACACACCAACTGCACGTTCAACGAATGGAACCCCTTCCGGTTGCGGTAATCCTTGGCATTCTCTTGAGGCGCCCGCAAAGCCACATGCGTGCAGTCAATGGCGCCCTGGACCATGGGGAAGGCCGCTATTCTTGCAAATCCCATTGCGCACTCTTGCTGCTTGTCCAGGGTCATGGGGAAGGAAATGTACTGATGTTTCCTTTTGAAGAGGGCATTCGTGACTTGGTGGATGCAGCAATGCACCGTAAACTGGGAGACATTGGCAATGTCCCCAGTAGCGGATTGGAGGAGCCAGTGGCATAGAAGTTGAGAGCCACTGTCACCTTCACTGCCACCGACAGAGACGTCCTGCTCCTCAGCTGAGGCTGCAGATCTGTCTGAAGCAGGTGGCAGAGCTCAGTGACCACCTCCCTGCTGAATCGAAGCCTCCGAATACACTGCTCCTCAGACATGTTGAGGTAGGAGAACTGCTGGCGGTATAACCTGCGAGGGTAAGGTCTCCTGTGCCGACGCCTGTTGGCCCTCCTCCGTCTGGCCATGATTGGCACTCTCTCTTGGCATCTCTGAGCCCTCTCAATGCAATGGAGAAACCCAACGTTTCCACCCATTGCAGCCCCCATAATATGTGGCAACTCAAGGCTATGGCACTGAAAAATCAATCCAACTGCAAAGTTCTGGGCTGAAGCCAGAAGTACCTGTGCGAGCGCTGACTCAATGCAGAAAGCTCTCTCCCTTTGTCTCTCTGCAAATCTCTCTCTCTCTCTCAGAAGGAGTGGTCCAAAATGGCTACCACTAAGAAGCCAGGAAGAGCCCCCTTTAAATAGTGCCCCCCCAACCCCACAGCGACTGGGAACCGTTCCAGTCAACCAGTCGCTGGGAGCGTCAGGCAGAAAGAAGGGGGGCGCCACTGAAGTTCCGGTTCGGGGCGAACCAAGGGCGTTGCACCATGAAATGACGTAAGGATCTACGCGCGCAGCTGAGTGGGCGTTGCGCTTTTGCACCGCCGCTAAATGTCCGCTCAATTTCGCGAGAGGCGCAGGTCTCACCACGCCCGGGCGCTAGCCGCTTCGCGCCCCACTTATCGCCCTCTTAAGGCCAAAATGGCTGGCGCTAACAACTGAATTTCTCCCCCAGGATCTTTAATAAAACTACTCCTGACACCTGAGAAGCTCTATTACTGCAATATTAGGATTTGTTTCAGTCCCACAGGGTGCTTACAAATCCTCCAATGTTGCCTGTTGCCTCTCTAAATAATAAGGGTGAGTTCCCTCTCTGGGCTCCACAGGTATCAAACAAAACATCCCTGGATGAATGTAAGGTAAGGAGACTCTGCTCCCTCCTACGCCAATGGGCTGGTAAGGGCTGCGTGAAGGTTCTGGCTCCATAAGACTATCCAGAAGGTTCAACAAAAGGCCAGGACCTGGCATATCCAGGTCCCAATACATCCAGCTCCTGGTCTTGTTTCCAACCATTCTGGTGGACTTCTGCCAAAACTACGGTGGGTGTGTGTGGAAGGGCTATGGATTTTTGGGGCTGGCTTATTTATTATTTGATCATTTCAAACTTTAGGCTTCTGTCATCCAATTGTCTAGAAGAGTGGCCTTCACATCCAGTTTTCAGCCAATCAGAAATTCATTTTTTTTTATTTGAATCTCAAAATAAAAGATATAATTCAGGACTGTTTAAAACTTAAAAATAGAATAAATAGGATAGTTAGAATGGATTGTATTAGTTAAAATAAATAAAAAAATAAAGTTTTGATGAGAGACAGATGCAGGAAAAAGAGAAACAAGAGCATAAGTCCAAAGATGTGCAGGTTAGGTTGATTTGGCTATGATAAATTGACCCTTAGTGTTAGGGGATTAAATACGTGGGGTTACGGGGATAGGGTGGGATATGTGTCGGTACAGGCTCGATGGGCCGAAATGGCCTCTATCTGCACTGTAGATTCTGTGATTCTGTGATAATGTGGTTAAAGTTATTAAGCCTGGAATTTCTCACTATTTCTGCCAAAGTTACAACAGGAGATCGGGAGGAAACACAGAATTCTACCCCCAGGTGTTTATTCTAGTTGTATAGGGTGTAGTTGCAGTAACTAAACTACTCTGGACAACTGAGAAACTCTATTACTGCAATATTAGGACCTATTTCAGTGCCACAGGGTGCTTACAAATCTCTGGACCTGTTGGTACTCTAAATAATAGGGGTGCGTTTCCTCTCTGGGCTCCAGGTAACAAACAAAATTCCCCTGGATGAAATGAGGGGCAGCACCTGTGAAGAGAGAAGCACCTACAATTTTCCTGGCTCATACCATTTCTTTGGCCCAGGTGCACTCGTGGCACAGGTACACATCCTGGCAGGGCCTTTCGAGGGATTGGAAGCCTTCAGCTGTGCAGGCCCAGTACTGCCCAACTGCAGATGCCCCACAAATCCTGGATCGACATAGTGGGGGCAGAGACCTGATGCAATAGGTCAGCGCCCCCCACTTCCTTCTCACTGTGCCTGTGAACTGAACATTCCCCAGGCATAATGAAGTGGAAGCCTCCCTAATTATGTCTTGTAATAAATAAATGATTCAATATTTTTTAATAAACTTTTATTACTGCAAACTATTTCTGTTTGAATGGATTCTGAACAAAGCATTATGGCTTTGGTTTAAAAACAGAAAATGCTGGAGATACTCAGCAGGCCAGACAGCATCTGTGAAGAGAGAAACAGAGTTAATGTTTCAGTTCGATGACCTTTCGTCATCGACCTGAAACGTTAACTCTGTTTCACTCTTCACAGATGCTGCCTGACCTGCTGAGTATCTCCAGCATTTTCTGTTTTTATTTCAGATTGCCAGCATCTGCAGTATTTTCTTTTTGTATTATGGTTTTGGTTTAGTTCAGTACAGTGGTTGTCGCTTCCGAGTGCCATGGTCACATGTTATGTTATGTTTTGTGCTCAGGGATGAGAAAAGATTATCAGGCCCATACATGCATCCTATTTTTATCGATCATATCCCCGTGTCTATTCACCTCTCACCTGGAAGAGGCAAAAAATAGACCTGTAGCCAATTCAGGATTCCTCTGTCAAAAATTCCTCTCCAATTCCTTACAGGTGATCAGCAAGCACCAGAGATCCCAAACAATTAGTTATTTTCCACAATAATTGGTCTTACTTTCCACATGCCATGATCACCTCATTCTCCATGTGTATGTCCTACCAAGAGCCCAACACTACCAGCCAATAAGTTCGCCCAATAATGCTTTGTTTGATGTTTGGAATCTAGTTGCAGCATGATACATCATCTTGATACAATCATGCACCAACTGACAAGTACAAAATTACTTTTGTGATTTGTGATAGGAGATAATGTGCAAACAACAAAATCCACATTGTGTTATCAATCAGGAGTTGTCACAATATAAACCAAAAAAAATGACATGATAGAAAACCTGAGGGGAGAATTTCCACTTTTGCGATTCCACCATGCAACAGGAGAACATAGAAGCAAATTGCAGATCGCAGGCCACAACTTTCCAATCATTAAAATCAATGGTTGAAATATTGTGGGATGGGGCTGTTCCATTTCCCAATATGTGCCCCTGGCTCACACCAGGAGCTTCAAAGTGGATTGTGCCTCCTCTGGAGACAAGCTCTTTGAAAATTACAGAAAATGCTGGAAACACTCAGCAGGTCAGGCAGCATTGTGGAGAGAGAAACAGAATCAACGTTTCAGGTCGATAATCCTTCGTCAGAACTGACAAAGGGTCATCAACCTGAAACGTTAACTCTGTTTCTCTACATGCTGCTGCCTGCCCTGCTGAGTGTTTCTAGCATTTTCTGTTGTTATTTCAGATTTCCAGCAGTATTTTGCTATTGTCTTTGAAAATTACTTTGGAACAGCAATCTAACTCTGTGTAGCATATTTCTTTAATTTAAAAAAAATATCCTCCATAAATAGGCTACCTCATGCTATGCACAATTCTCTGGCCATGTTGGTCTTCAGAGGATTATTTCCTGGACCTCAATGCTACTCTGCAACCAACCACCAACAGTAGCACAGTATAACTCACCCACTGTCTTCCCCTTCCTTCGTGAGGAGAGGCATTTGGCTCTCGACTCAGTTCTTTCTTCCAGTGACCTGCCTGCAATCAGAAATTCACCATATGGGGAAGTAGGAGCATGATCAAAATTATAAGTCTTTGTGGTATTCGTATGCCAGCCACCTCACTGAGCTGTTCTCTTTAATTGAACAAATGTTATTTACCCAAGCACTGAAAGATATAGATATACTGCTGGTATGAGGCCTCATGCAGTTACTGCTGTAACCTCTCTATTACCTCAACATTCTTCTAATGCCCAAAACTAAACACAATACTCCAGCTGTAGTGTTACTAAGGTCTGTATAGATTCACCATTACATATCAACTTTTATGTTTTATACCACTTGCCATAAAAGCCAGTATTCCATTAGCTTTTTAATGGCCCTATCTAGTTGAGGTGCTGTTTTTAAGGTCTGAATCCCCAAATCCCTTTGGTGTTCCGTATCACCCAGCTTTCTCCCCATTCAAAGTATAATTCCACGCTTTTTTTTACTAAAATGTACCACCTCACATTTACTGACATTGATTGTGCTACTTTTATGTCCAGTCCATTTTATCAATAACCCCTTGCAGCTTCCTTTGGTCCTTGGTATTATTTACTATGCTTCCTATTTTAGTATCATTTCAAATTTGGACACTGCTCCCTCTAGCCCTATATGCAAATCATTGATGTACACAGTGAACAGAAGTGATCCCAGAACTGAACCTTGTGGGACACCACTACCCACTTCCAACTACTCTGTGAAAGTAACCTTCAACCCAAATCCGTTTCTTCACTTCTTACCCATTTTAATCCAATTTTCTACCCTCCCCTAATTATCTTTCTGAAAGTCCATGTACATCATATCCACTGCATTTCCTCCATCCACCATATGTGTCACCTCCTCAAAGAACTTTATCAGGTTTGTCGAGCATGAGTTTCCTCTGTGAAACCTGTGTAGCCTGTTTCTAATTTGTTTATCTTCATCTAGATCCTTAGTAATTTCATCTTTAATTAAAGATTCCAAAATGTTCCCTTTTTTCATCTATCCTTCGTAAAGATTTGGTAATTTCAAGCAGTAAGAGTTGAATTTGTAGTTAATTAGGTAATAAATTGCTTTATATGTTATTTAATAAAACACCACAGTTTATAGAAACAAAATTGCTGGTTTATAGAAACAAAATTGCTGTTAAAATGAAAGCATCTTAATAAGAATACCAGAGTGACAAAAAGTCTCTTTATCTAATTGTTCCTATTAAGCAAACTGTTTTATTTGGGAATTGAATTGGTTGCTGAGTAACAGCTCCATTAACTGGTGCATAATGTATTAGAAAAAGAGATTAGGTGAAGATAACCTTTTATTTTGTCAGCCTTGTGTAGAGATAAATTGGCACCTAATTCAATGTCAGACTTCCATAGGACTCTTGATAAACTGATCATTTTTTCAGGGTTACTGAAACGATACTTTTTAAAACTTATGAACTGCCTCTCTGCCACCCTTTGGTCCGAACATTGATTTTAGCAACTTCAGGTCATTGCTGCATCTCACATTTTTCTGCCTATTTCTCTGATTCATCTTTCACTTAACTCCCTTCTACTTTGAAGAGGTTTGTTATCTTTGGAGTGATTTTTCTAATGCTTCTTCACTGCCCAAAAAGGCTAATGGAATGCTGGCCTTTATATCTAGATGATGACTAGAATACAAGAGGGTAGATGTTATGCTACAGATATACAAGTCCTGCTTAGATCACACGGAGTACTGTGAGCAGTTCTGGGCACCACACCTTAGAAAGGATATATTGGTCTTGGAAGGAGTGCAGCGTAGGTTTACCAGAATGATACCTGGACTCCAAGGGGTCGATTTTCAGTGTGCCGTGAGGCGGGCTTTTAGGCGTGCGGGGGGCTAAAATCCCGAATTCGGGGGTCCCGACACCATCCCGCCCAAAACCCGCCTCCATGTAAGTTTCAAAGGAGGCGGGTACCCGCCCCGCACTGGGACCCGCCGACCTGAGGCGGGAAGGGGATTAGTGCCAATTAACTGCCTGTTAGTTAACAGGCAGTTTTTAGCCTAATCCCTATTTTGAAGGTGGTCGTGTGGGATTCCCGATGGCTCGAAACCACGCTAAGTTAGAGGAGTCGGGCTGTCGGGTTGAAGGACTTGGAGGGGTCGAGATGTCGGTGTTCAGGTGAGTGATGGGTGCATGAGTGCAAAGGTAAGTGTGTTTGGTGTGTCTAAAGTGTGTAACGAAGTTTAAATTACCTGTACTTACCTTTACAGCCTTTCTTCCTCTAGGTTTCGGGAGTCCATCATTCAGCCGGCACAGAAAGCAGAATGGCCGCGAGCTGTCAAAAGTGACAGCCTGCAGCTTTCAGTGCCGGCGAGATTTCTAACTGAGCCTGCGTAGAAGGACTCAGTTTAGAAGTAAGACTGTCAGTGTTTGACAGCTTCAAACAGCTGTGAAACACTGATATTTCATCTGTCAACACGTCTTGACAGATGAAATTTCAGTCTGTGACGTCACCTGTTGCCGGGTGGCCCTTAATTGGCCTGCTGAGGCCACTGGGCGGGCTCAACAAGGTCAATCAAGTGAAAATCGCGTGGATTGGCCGCATCTCGATGGAGGTGGGACTACAACCCGAAAGTTGTAGTCCCGCCTCCTTCCCGACTTCTGAATGAAAATCCAGCCCCAAGAGTTAAATTATGAGGAGAGACCCAAACTAGGGTTGTATCCTCTGGAGTTTAGATGATTAAGGGGTGATTTGATCGAAGTTTTCAAGATATTAAGGGGAACTGATAGGGTAGATAGAGAGAAACTATGGGGGGGAAAATTCGGTCGCGCCCCCTTAGGGCGCTAACTTCACCGGGGCGCTACTTTTAGTGCCCCAAAAAGTTAGCGCCCCTGTGCCGTAAATTGAGTGGTAACACCCCAAGCAGGAGTGGGGCGCTACTGGAAGCGCTCCACCTCCTTCCTGGGGTGCTACCATTCAATAGTGCGGCGCTATGTGCAGCAGCGCCACACGCGTCAGCACGTAGCGCTGTGGTATTGCAGGCCTCCCTCCCCTGATTAAAGGGGAGGGGCCAAGTTCAGCGCACACCGGGGCGCTGCTGAACCAGCGGGAAAACAGCCCGGCACTCAAGAGGAGTGCTGGGTTGACTGCTCGCGGCTGCCACCTCACATGACGAAATGGAAAGGGGGCAGGCGCTGGCAGGCGGCCCAAAAAAATGACCGCCCAGCACTACCCTTTAATTAGCGCCGCCACAGCCGCAAAAATGCCACCCTGACCCTGTCGGACATGTCGTCCGGCGGTAGGTCAGGGGGCGAGACCGAAGTTTGCGGCCGGGGCGTCAGCGGAGCACTGTGCACAGCGATGAAGTCATCGTCGGAGGCGCAACGCTGCAGGCCGCTATCGACTACCGCCGCTGCTAACCTCCTGCTGAATTTCGCGGGAGGTGTTGGCGGCACCCCGTTAGCGACCCCCCCCCCCCAGGGTGCTAATGGGAGGCGCAAAGCTTTCCCCCTATTTCTGTTGGTTGTGGAGTCTAGGACTTGGGGGCATACTCTAAAAATTAGAGCCAGGCCTTTCCGGGGCGAAGTTAGGAAACACTTCTACACACTAAGGCCAGAATTTTGCCAGCGCTCATAGTGCGGGCTTAAAGGCGGGATCAAAAAGATCAACAGCGGGTCAGTATCCTGCTGTAAACCTGCCTCCTTGTCAGTTTCCCAAGTGTCGGGTCTGTCATTCCTGAACAGACCCGACAACGAGCAGCGGGTCAGCCAATTTAGATACTTAAAAGCTTGTTAAAAGGTAGTTAAGCACCATTTTACCATGTACTGTAGTTACCATTTTACCAGCTTTTCCACAAGTTTCCCGGAGTTTCAGACCCGCTTCCTTTTAATTGGCCGGGAACCTCGCTGGGCGGGCTTATTAAGCCCAATCAGGGCAATATCACTTGGAGGAGGCAGGTGAAGGTGGGACTAGGGTTTAAGGCTGCCGCCTACTCCGGCCGCACTGGACTCACCACGGCTGGTCAAATCGCCGCCAAAGAGTGGTAGAAGTTTGGAACTCTCTTCCGCAAACGGCAATTGATGCTAGCCCAATTTTAAATTTTAACTCTGAGATTGATAGATTTTTATTAACCAAAGGTATTAAGGGATATGGGACAAAGGCAGGTTTCTGGAGCCAGCCATGATCTCATCGAATGGCGGAACAGGCTCGAGGGGCCAAACGGCCTACTCCTGTTCCTATGTTCCCAAAAGATCTGTTTTCATTCTTTTATTTTTCTAAAATATTTTCACTGGTCACTGAAGTGATTATCCAGCTCTTTTCACTGCTTTCCAGCTTAAAAAAAACCTGTTTGTATGCTATTAAACACTATGGGGTAGAGTTACCGCTTTGGGTGCAATCGGCAATCTGGGCTCAAAATTGCTCTAGTTTTCCAAAGTGATGCCCAACATGGTTCAAGTTTCCGCTCAAATTCATTTACATAATCACAAATGTAAAATCTTCTATGAACCAGCGCAATTGGGCAGCGTTTTAGAACGTTTATTTCTTTTTCCTGGCATTAAAAAAATTCCTTGATATAGTTAAGAGTGGTCACCTGGTGCACTTTTATTAATACAGCTGAAAACCGGTTTATCACCAAAAAAAAATTTTTCAATAAGAGCCTCACATCCACCACCTTAGAGTAACACGATTTGAAATAAATGCAAAAAACTATACAGAACCATTTATTAGTTTCATTGGTGTAGAGTAGTCAGTTTGTTAGTAAATTAAATATTTTTTAGTATTTAAATGGGGAAAAATTTGGTTGCTTTGCGCCTCCCGTTAACCCTCTTAGGGCGCTAATGGGGCACAAAGCAACCAGCGCCCGGGCGCGGCGATGTTTGCGGCGCTCGTGAAATTGACTGGACATTTTGTGGCGGTGCTAAACACTACTGCCATGATCTCCTGCGCCTGCAGATCGTGACGTCAGTCGAGCGTGCAACGCCCCGGTAGTGCCCCGGATCGGATATTGAGTGGCGCCCCCTGCCTTTCCGCCTGCCGTTAATAACGACAGGTTGAGGGGAGCGTTTTGCAGTCGGGAAGGGACTGGGGGAGCGCTATTTAAAGGCGACCGCTTCCTGCCTTTTTTTGTCGGTGACATTTTTGCACCATGCATTCTGAGAGAGAGAGAGACTTCTGGAAAGATTCAACGCTGTGTGAAGGAGTTCTGGGTACTGAGCAGCACTTTGCAGGTTCATTTTGATTTGACCTTCATCAATTTAGAAGAGACTGTGGGGGCTGCACTCTGAGCTCTTTCCCTGGGCCTCTCCATTGTTCTTTCCAGCAGAATTGATGTACAGGTCTCTCCAGGCTGAGATTCAAGGCTGCAATGAGTAGGGTGTGGATGGAGAGCAAGATCGACCCTTCCCTTTAAGAACTGGCCGGCGCCATTGTGTCTGTGTTCCATTGCTGACTGACATCACATGAGCTTCGCCCGCGCTCTGAGGTAACGCCTCGCTCCTCGGCGTTTGTGCCTTAAGAGAGGTGTGTAGTGCCTGATTTAGCACTTAAATCACCTCCGGGGCGATAGAAGCCAAGTTTGCAGTCGGAGGCGATAATTAGCGCCTGGTGCTAAACTTTGCCGATAATTGCACCCCAAACGGGGCGATACCGAATTTCTCCCCTAAAAACTTTAAAAAGATGCCTATTAGTGCCCTGGTGCCTGAAAAAAAGCTTAATTTTAAGACCCTTCAAACGGGCACAATTAGCGGAAACTCACCATGGTGATTAATTCGATGTGGGGGTGTGGCCAGTTTTGTGGGCGGGTCTGGCTTCCAGCCTGATGTTTTTTAAACCAACACAAAGGATCACGGAAACTGGACTTACACTGGATGTAACTTGCTCTTGAAATTCCTCGATCGTTTGCACTGGTTTGGCTGATTTCGGCCGAACTGCACTGGTTTCTCCAGCCTAGCGGAAACTCAACACAGTCAATTGTTTCTCTCTGATAATAGTTAGCAAATCTAACTCTTTACCTAATGTAGTCCTGCTCTTTTAATTTTGTTCAGTCCTGTAATGCGATTCACTTATCATCCCGTTTCCAGCTTTGAGAAGGATTCATAACATGATGTTAACCTGTCATTTCTTTTCAGATGTTGATGGCACTATTCTTGCTCGTCCTCCTCAACCTCTCTGTAGCCTTTGACATGGTCGTCCACACCATCCTCCTCCTCCATTGTACAGCTCGGAGTGACTACCCTCACTTAGTTTCACTGTTACCTATCCAATCGTAACCAGGGCATCTCCAGCAATAGCTTCTCTTTCCAGCCCCACACCATTAATACCAGAGTCCCCAAGGAGCTTTCCTTGACTCCCTCCTTTTCCTCATCCACACGCTGCGACCCGGCAATATCATCCGAAGATCTTTCGACCCCTTCACTACCCCTGTGTTGTCAAACTGCTTGTCCGACAGTCTTAGATGAGTAGCAATTTCCTCCAGTTAAACATTGGGAAGACCAAAGCCATTACCTCCAGCCCCCATCAAAAATGCCATGCCCTTGCCCCAATTTATCCCTCTCCCTAGCCACAATAAATATAGCTTGAACTAGATGGTTCGCAACCTCTGGGTCCTATTTGGCCCCAAACTGAGCTTCGTACTCCATATTTTCTCCAACACAAAGACTGCCTGCTTCCATGTCGGCCACTTCTGCTACTGTCTTAGCCCATCTGCTATTGAAGCCCTCATCAAGCCATTGTCACCTCCAGACCTGACTATTCCAATGCCTTCCTGGTCATCCTCCCTTCCTCCATCCTCCATCAGCTTCAGATCATCCAAAAATCTGCTTTCATAACCTATCCCACACCAAGTCTCCAAGTTTGCAGACGACACAAAGCTGGGTGGGCGTGTGTGCTGTGAGGAGGATGCAGAGAAACTCCAGTATGATTTGGACAGGTTGGGTGATTGGGCAGATGCATGGCAGATGCAGTATAATGTGGATAAATGCAAGGTTATCCACTTTGGTGGCAAAAACAGGAAGGCAGATTATTATCTGAATGGCAATAGATTGGGAGAAGGAGAAGTGCAACGAGACCTGGGTGTCCTTGTGCACCATTCGCTGAAGGTAAGCATGCAGGTGCAGCAGGCGGTTAAGAAGGCAAATGGTATGCTGGCCTTCGTAGCAAGAGGGTTCGAGTACAGGAACAAGGATGCCTTGCTGCAGTTGTACAGGGCCTTGGTGAGACCACACGTTGAGTATTGTGTGTAGTTTTGGTCGCCTTATCTGAGGAAGGATGTTCTTGCCATGGAGGGAGTGCAGCGAAGATTCACCAGACTGATACCTGGGATGGCAGGAATGACGTATGAGGAGAGATTGGGTCAATTGGGCTTATACTCGCTGGAGTTTAGAAGAATGAGAGGGGATCTCATTGAAATTTATAAAATTCTAACAGGACTAGTCAGACTAGATGCAGGAAGGATGTTCCCGATGGTGGGGGAGTCCAGAACCAGGGGTCACAGTCTAAGGATAAGGGGTAAGCCATTTAGGACTGAGATGAGGAGGAATTTCTTCACCCAGAGAGTGGTGAACCTGTGGAATTCTCTACCACAGAAGGCAGTTGAGGCCAATTCATTAAATATATTCAAGAAGGAGTTAGATATATTTCTTAAGGCTAAAGGGATCAAGGGATATGGGGAGAAGGCAGGGACAGGGTACTGAGTTTGGATGATCAGCCATGATCTCATTGAATGGCGGAGTAGGCTTGAGGGGCCGAATGGCCTACTCCTGCTGCTATCTTCTATGTAAGTCCTGCTCAACCCATTACCTTTGTCCTCACTGACCTACATTAACTCCTAATATCCCAACTCCTTCAATTTACTCTCATCCTCATGCTTAAATCCCTTCATGGACTTACACTTCCATATCTCTGTAACCTCCTCCAGCCCTACAATGCTCCAGTACTCTCCGTTCATGGAACGCTGGTCTCTTGTGCATCCCCCCACCCCACCCCCCCCATCTCCTTTTGCAGCTCCATTGGCAGCTGTGCCTTCTGCCATATAGCCCGTTGACCTGAAATTCCCTCCATAAAACTGTCTGCTTCTCCACTTCCTTCTCCTCCTTTAAAATTCACCTCTTTAACCAAACTTTTGGTCACTTCTTCTGCTATCACCTTCTTTGGCTCGGCATCGATTTTTATCTGATTATGCCTCTCTGAAGTGCCTTGGAATATTTTTCTACATTAAAGGTGCTACATAAATGCAAGTTGGTGTAGTATTTTCTGATTTTATTTCCCGTTTGCTGTTTTTCTTTTCACCTCTGCTGTTATAATGTCTTATACTGGCAGATCTACAATCACAGGTCTGTAGTGCTCATCCATCCAAATATGTTGCCTACTTTATTGATCTGTTCTGGCCAGACTTGGGAGGATAGGTGATGATGTCATTAGTAGATATGAAGATTGATCTGAATGCTTTGTCTGTGAAGCTGACCATGACAAACAGGAAATGAGTTGAAAGCCATTGAGCAGATGGAAAATGTTCCTTCACCAAAGGGGACAGACTATGCTTAGAAAAAGACGTAGAGGAAATGGATGACCATGAAGTGTAAAAATATTGCCTTTCTGGGGTTATTGAGTGGTTAACATGCTGAAGAAAGCAAAAGCAGACATGTGGAATTTGATGTAGTGACAGGTCTGATGGACGTGCGCAGGTAGCTGTCACAGTGTTGTTAGTGACTATATAGCCAATGTTTTATTGTTCCTGGATACGGTAAGTATAAATGCTACCATCCATCAATCTACTGTGAATTACACACAAGTCCTTTGGATGGGAGCAATTGCACACTTAAGAAAGTGATGCTTGACTGACTGTCTTTGATCCTGCGGCCAAAAAAATTATAATTAAAAGCCAGCTGATGTCACCAACAATATGGAACATAACGACACATCGACATTCATTCAATAGTGATAGAAAAATAGGCCAACAACTTATTTTGGAAATATTTGGAAATTCTTCAGCAAAGCACCATTAATGTTTGATATTTTTAATGTCCATATTACATCTGCAATTTGTTTAAAGCTCTATTTAAGATGATCAATCTGAACTATGATTATTCATGTTATTTGGAGCTTCAAGCACTTCAATTACAAATTATTTTACAACATTCCTCCAATTAGTCATCAGTTTGAAAGGTAGGCTGCAAGCATAATAAGAAACTTGAACCTTAGTGTAAAAAATAAAGACTATTTTTGCTTTATTTTGCAATTATTTTTCTCTGCTTCTCAGATATGCCGTGTGACAGACCATTCCCTACCAACACCCTGTAAAGTGCTTTGAGATGTCATCCTGTATGTGAGAGGTGCTACAGACACATAAGTCATTGGTGACTCTGCTCTTAAGGCAGCTCGTAGAAAATGTGTGGAGATGACCCGTGGTGATTTACCTTCCAGTCTTTTCAAAAGGGGGGGGGGAGGGGGGCCTGGGTGTGCTAAGTACTTCCTCTAACAACATGAGGCAACATGTCACATGGAGAAATAAGGGTAGATTCAATTTCAGGCATGGAAACCCATGGGCTGGATTTTCCAAGCCCCGTGGAGGCGGGTTTGGAGGCGGGAGTGGTGGGAAAATTGCAGAATCGGGGGGCACGAACACATCCCGTCCCCAACCCGCCTCCGTGCCAATGTCCCAGGAGGTGGGTATCCGACCTGTGCTGGGAGCCACCTCCCCGAGGCAGGAAGGGGATTAGTGCCAATTAGCTGCCTGTTAAAAGGTAGTCAACAGGCAGTTTTTTGCCTAATCCCTATTTTTACCCCTGAAGTGTGGGCTTCCCGACGGCTCCGAACCACGCCAAGCTAGCGAGGCAGAACGTCAGTCTGAAGGGGTTGGAGGGGTCGAGATGTCCGTTGTGCAGGTGAGCGTTGGGTGCTTGTGTGCAGAGGTAAGTGTGTGAGGTAAGTGTAAAGTGTTTTAATAAGTTTTACTTTCTCCTGCAGGCTTCCTCCCTTCAGTTCTCGGGAGTCCCTCAGTTCACCGGCACAGAAAGCAGAATGGCCGCTGAAATGTCAAAAGCTGCAGCATTCTGCTTTCTGGTCTGGAGAGATCTCTAACTGAGTCTGAGTAGAAGGACTCAAGTTAGAAGACAGATTGTCAGCGTTTGACAGCTTCACAAAGCTGTCAAACGCTGATTTTTCATCTGTCAAAAGCTCTTGACAGGTGAAATGTCAATCGCTGACGTCACCAGTAACCAGGTGTCCCTTAATTGGCCTGCTGAGCCCGCTGGACAGGCTTAACAAGGTCAATCAGGGGAAAATAGCATGGGTTGGCCACAAGTCGATGGAGGCGGAACTACAACCCAAAAAGTGGGAGTCCCGCCTCCATCACGTCCCCATTGACAAAATCCAGCCCAGAGTGTACCACAGCATGGAGCAGCACATTATAACACTAATGTACTGCACCATCATTAAAAAAATTCTGTTCTGTATCTGTGGCCTATGAAGTGATGGTAGAAAACCAATGAAAAACATTTTGGAAGAGATTATTTCGTACCAGTGCTAGCATGAATTTCTTTTTATAGTTTACATTCTTATATTCTATATTCTTAATATAGTTTAAATTAATTTATTATAGCACACAGAAAGTGTATTCTGTTGAATTGCATCACTCAATTAATTGCATAAATTCCACAGTCCTAATTTCCTTCAGTTGTTTACTATGTAAACAATATGCTTATATGTTTAAATCAGTTTTGAAGCTTTTCTTGGATTATTGGTACCTTTCATTACATTTGCTGTGATGTGACCAGTGCAGGTCAAAATTCAATATACAGCTTTGCAAGTGGGAAGGTATGTGATAATAGAAAGAAAATAAAGAATTTGCATTTATAACAGAATCAACTGAGAATGAAAGTACATATTTCATTGTTGTGTGCTGTTTCCCTTAGCTTCTTTGAGAAATAGAGAGCGCAAATATAGAAAGTTACAGACTTCAATTGTGGGTGTGTGATGTAAAACAAACCCCCTCAACACTCAATACATGATTCAAACATTACAGCCTAGAAATTTGTTGGCATGTGCTCGTTTTTAAGGTGCAGAACGGGTGCCTGAGCTTCCAGTATGGCAGTAGCGCGCGCACGCTCATTCCACACCAGAAGTGTGCTACCCGCC
Source organism: Somniosus microcephalus (assembly GCF_052327205.1). Lineage (NCBI taxonomy): Eukaryota > Metazoa > Chordata > Chondrichthyes > Squaliformes > Somniosidae > Somniosus > Somniosus microcephalus. Next base: position 99,019,458 of record NC_141000.1, on the reverse strand, counting down.
ACATTGGATCAGCTAGCTCCATAGGCATCCAGGGCACATGCCAGAAATATGTAAAATGATTCATAAAATACTTGTTGCTCGACACCCATTTCCCTGACCACGCCAATATTGCGGTGAGCCAGGCTTTGGTGGGAATGGGCAGTTAATGCAACAATGTGATTTGGTTCTTAGTACTGCTGAAAATTAGGGCACTACCAAGACCAAAATCAGCTTCAACATATTACTTGTACTTCTTGCAATTTAATATACTGTATTCACTGCTCACGATGTGGTCTCCTCTACACTGGGGAGACCAAACGCAGATTGGGTGACCGCTTTACGGAACACCTCCGTTCAGTCCGTAAAGGTGACCCCGAGCTTCTGGTCGCCTGCCACTTTAACTCACCGCTCCACTCCCACTCAGACCTCATCGTCCTCGGCCTCTTGCATTGTTCCATGGAAGCTCAGCGTAAGCTCGAGGAACAGCACCTCATCTTTCGATTAGGCACCTTACAGCCTTCTGCACTCAACATAGAGTTCAACAATTTCAGATCATAACCCCGGCCCCTATTGTGGTGTATGTAACCTGTTCCACCTTAAGAGAACTATCTTAAGAGATGTACTACTTTCTCTTGGCTGCTGTATACTGTAATACCGGTGGTGACCACACCGGTATATAAGTGTTGTGTAGGGATTTGCTGGGCAGTTCAGCCCTGACCTCCGAATAGTAAAGACCTGTTAAAAGTTATTCTTGGTGTCTGTGTCCAGTGATTGATCATAAGCATAACTGGGACACACAGACTCAACAGTGGCGACGAGTCCGATCTTACCCTGCGGCAGTTTTACATCCAAGGCAGCTTCGTCCTCAGAACGGGCGTCGAGAAGAGGCATCCGCCCTCATCATCCTGCTGAGCACCATCGCACGGGAGGCATCGAGAGCCCGGGTTAAAAAGAAAAATTCTGACCACGAAGCCCTCCATCAGCGACAGGCAGTGATCATCCCTTCTACCACGGTGGTGGGTAAGCCGATCAGCGACACGAGCAGAAAGTCGGCCATGTTGGCTGTGGAGTAGGGGAGGGAAAACGGAGGAATAAGGGTGGGGAACTCGACCACGGCCGGTAAAAAGGGCCGGGCTGCAATCGAGGCCGAGAAGTGCAGCGACTGGGGCAGCTTAAGGCACGAGAGCCGCGGAGAACTCAAACGCAGCCGGTGTAAAGGACCGGGCTGCAAGCGGGGCTGCGAGGCAAAGCAGCGTCGGGGAATTGAGAACCGCTGGGGAGGCGAGAATCGCCATTGCAGCCAGCGGGGGAAGAAGGCAAACGCGGGAATCCGCCATTGTAGTCGGCGGGGGGGAAGAAGACGAGCGCGGGAAAGACCGCCAAGCGCGGGAAGCCGCCATTTTAGTAGGCGGGGGAAGAAGACAAGCGCGGGAAGCCGCCATTTTGAGAAAAAGAAAAATTTAAAAACTTGCAAGGATGCCTAAACATGGGAACATTAATACCTTTGATAGCGATATCGAAGATTGGACCACATATGTAGAACGCATGGAAGTTTATTGTAAAGCAAATAAGGTACCAGATAATGAGAAAGCACTAACCTTATTAAGCTCAATGGGTGCGAAGATATACGGGCTATTGAAGCACCTTCTATCACCAGATAAACCAGCGGATCAGACTTTCGCAAATATTGTTACTGTCCTGAAAAATCATTTAAACCCCACGCCGCTGATGATAGCGGAACGATTTAAATTTTACAGAAGAACGCAGCTGAAAGACGAAAGCAACGCTGAATTTTTAATTGAACTGCATAAGCTATCAAAGTACTGTCAGTTTGCAACAGGACTAGCAGATGCGCTGAGAGATAAATTTGTGTGTGGATTGTTAAAAGAAGGAACACAAAAGTGACTGCTTGAGGAGAATGATCTTACGCTTGATAAAGCTGTCACTATTGCAGCATCGCACGAAGCCGCAGCGAGAGGCACGGCGGAAATGCAGCTACGGTCACCGGAACTCAGCACCAATCAAATGGTCTTGGGTACAGTAAAATGTTATCGTTGTGGAAAGACAACGCACGATCAGAACCAGTGCTGGTTCAAAAATCAGGAATGCAGAAAATGTGGCAGGCTTGGTCACATAGCTAAAGTATGCCGGTCAGGAAAGAAGACCAGCAACAAAAAGTCACCGCAGGAAAAGTACAGAAAGGTACACAAGGTGACAGAGAACAGTTCGAACGAACAGAAGTCAGATTCAGACTCCAGCAGTAATGAACTGGGTAGTCTAAGAGTACACAATGTTGGTAAGGAAGCAGACCTCCAAACAATTTGGGTCACACTTCAGATAGCAGGAGTCCAAGTGAAGATGGAATTGGACACTGGATCGGCATTGACGGTCATGAATAAGCAAGATTACAAAAGGTTATTCCCACATATTCCCCTACGGGATACAGAGATTGTATTGAAAACATACACGGGGGCAAAGAGTATACCCCATCGGAAAGATAGAGGTAAAGGTGGTCCACAAGGGCAAAGAAAGCCGAGGAATGGACTTATATGTGCTACCTGAGGGAGGTCCACCACTACTGGGATGGGAGTGGATTAGGAAACTAAATATGGACTGGCATTCCTTAAAAGCACTAACGGTAGATTCCGGTAAAAAAGATGTCAAACCTAAACGATTGTCCAGAATATTGGACGATGCTAAAGAGGTGTTCCAACAGGGACTGGGAACACTGAGAGGAATTACGGCAAACATCAAGGTTGAAGAACATGCAACCCCGAAATTTTTCAAAGCCAGACCGGTACCTTATGCGATACGACCTGCTGTGGAAGCTGAGCTGGAAGGGCTAGAACGTTCAGGAGTACTGTCTAAGGTAGACTGGAGTGAGTGGGCCACGCCCATTGTTCCCGTCATGAAGCGTTCATCGAGCAACAAGCCGGGGGAACCGGGGAAGGTTCGCATCTGTGGAGATTTCAAGATCACTGTTAATCCGGTGCTTCACACGGTGCAGTATCCGCTTCCGCGGATTGAGGATATCTTCGCTTCGTTGTCTGGCGGGAAACACTTCACCAAGATAGACCTGGCGCAGGCGTACTTACAGATGGAAGTTGAGGAAGAGTCACGCCAGTATCTCACGATCAACACGCATAGAGGCTTGTACCGGTACAATAGACTGGTTTTTGGAGTGGCATCGGCTCCTGCAATTTGGCAGAGGGCCATGGAGCAGGTATTACAGGGAATTCCAGGCACACAATGTTACCTGGATGATATTCTGATTACAGGAGATGATGACGAGGAACACCTTGCAAATTTGGAACTGGTGCTCACCAGATTGAAAGAATATGGACTTCGAGTTAATCGCCAGAAATGTGAGTTCTTTCAGAAGCGGATCTCGTACTGTGGTCATGTCGTTGACCAGGAGGGGCTTCATAAGTCTCCTGACAAGATCGAAGCTGTTGTGAAGGCTCCCGCTCCGGATAATGTATCCCAGTTGAGGTCGTTCCTAGGGTTGATTAACTATTACCATAAGTTTCTGCCAAATTTATCCACGGTACTGCACCCGCTGAACGCTCTTTTGCAGAAGGGAGTACCATGGAAGTGGAGCGAGGACTGTAAGAGGGCCTTTCGCAAAAGCAAGGCATTGATCACCTCAGAGGAAGTGTTGGCTCACTTCAACCCAACGCTGCCTATTCGTTTGGCTTGTGATGCTTCTCCATATGGTATTGGGGCAGTACTCTCACACAAGTTGCCAAATGGCCTGGAGAGGCCAGTCGCGTTCGCATCCAGATCATTGACCTCCGCTGAGCGCAACTATGCTCAGATAGATAGGGAGGCTCTCAGCCTTGTGTGGGGAGTAAAGAACTTTAATCATTACCTGCAGGGCCAAAAGTTTACGCTTCTGACAGACCACCAGCCGTTGGTATCCATTTTTAACCCTAAGAAGGGTGTTTCGGTGATGACAGCACAGAGACTCCAGAGATGGTCCCTTTTCCTAGGGGCACATCAATATCAGATTGAATTCAAAGGTACAAAGCAGCATGGTAATGCTGATGGGCTGTCGCGCCTGCCACTACCTATAGAGGAGGAGGCACCGACGGTTGACCCTGTTGAGTTATTTCACTCGACCATCATCGAATGTTTACCAGTCACCAATGCAAGTATTGAAAGAGAAACCAGGAACGACCCGACACTGTCCCGGGTCTACGAAGTGACAGTGAAGGGATGGCCAGCACATGGTGATCCACTGTTACCGGCATTCTCAGCAAGACGAGAACAGCTGTCCGTCTGTCAAGGAACATTGATGTATGGAACAAGGGTGATTATTCCTCCTAAGTTAAGAGAGAGAGCTCTAAAGGAACTGCATGAAGGTCATCTGGGGGGAGTCAAGATGAAAAGCCTTGCTAGGGCTTATGTGTGGTGGCCGGGTATCGACCAACAGATAGAGGATCTGACGAAAAGCTGCTCAGGGTGCCAAAAAGTGCAAAATGCACCTCCGATTGCACCGCTGCATCCATGGGAATGGCCTTCAACCCCATGGCAACGTGTACATATTGACTTTGCTGGTCCATTCATGGACTCCATGTTTTTAATTGCGGTGGACGCACATTCTAAATGGCCAGAAGTGATTAAGATGACTACCACTACCTCGGAAAAGACGATCGCGGTGCTAAGAACGATATTTGCAAGAAATGGATTGCCAGAACAAATATGTTCAGACAACGGACCGCAGTTCGTGTCAGAAGAATTCCAGAAATTCATGAAGAAGAATGGGGTGAAACATTATACCTCTGCCCCATATCATCCGGCTACAAACGGGTTGGCCGAGAGATTTGTACAAACGTTCAAAAAAGCAATAAAGGCCATGAGCGAAGATCAGATTCCACTACAACACAAGGTGGACAAATTCCTACTGGCATATCGAAACGCCACTCATGCAGTGACAAACCAAAGTCCTGCCATGATGTTCTATAACAGGAGGTTGCGGTCCAGGTTGGACTTGTTAAAACCAAATGTGCGGAGGGAAGTTGAAAACAAACAGTTCCAGCATATAAATAACAAGACCACTCGGAGTTTCGAAATAGGACAACCAGTGTTAGCCCGGGACTATAAAAACGAGAAATGGCAATCTGGAACAATTCGGGCCAGACAAGGACCCCTGATGTACACGGTAGATATTGGTGAAAATGTAATACGACGTCATGCTGACCAACTGGTAGAATCGAGAACAAGGGTCGAACCCATGGTTACGGCAGAGACAACCGTGGAAGAAGTTAGTGAACCTGAAGCATCTACCTCAGAAGTGAATGTACCTGATGATGATGTCCAATCCATAAGAGACCAACTAGATGAGTCACCCCAGCAACGAGAATCAGAGACCCCTGAAAGGCGTTATCCAACTCGAATCAGGAGGCCCCCTCAGAGACTGAATCTTTGAACTGTTTTGCATGAAGTTGTATATATATATATGTTATTATGTTATGTTAAATGGGGATATAACTGTTAAGCTAAAAAGGGAGGATTGTGGTGTATGTAACCTGTTCCACCTTAAGAGAACTACCTTAAGAGATGTACTACTTTCTCTTGGCTGCTGTATACTGTAATACCGGTGGTGACCACACCGGTATATAAGTGTTGTGTAGGGATTTGCTGGGCAGTTCAGCCCTGACCTCCGAATAGTAAAGACCTGTTAAAAGTTATTCTTGTTGTCTGTGTCCAGTGATTGATCATAAGCATAACTGGAACACACAGTGGATGTGCCAGAGGACTGGAGAACCGCTAATGTAGTACCATTATTCAAGAAGGGTAGTAGGGAAAAACCGGGGAACTACAGGCCAGTGAGCCTAACATCAGTGGTAGGAAAATTATTGGAAAAAATCCTGAGGGACAAAATTTGTCTCCACTTGGAGAGGCAAGGATTAATCAGGGATAGTCAACATGGCTTTGTCAAGGGAAGATCATGTCTGACTAATTTGATTGAATTTTTTGAGGGGGTGACTAGGTGTGTGGATGAGGGTAACGCAGTGGATGTGGTATACATGGATTTCAGTAAGGCCTTCGATAAAGTCCCGCACAGGAGACTGGTCAAGAAGGTAAGAGCCCATGGAATCCAGGGTGCCTTGGCACATTGGATACAAAACTGGCTTAGTGGCAGAAGGCAGAGGGTGATGGTCGAAGGTTGTTTTTGTGACTGGAAGCCTGTGGCCAGTGGGGTACCACAGGGATCGGTGCTGGGTCCCTTGCTGTTTGTGGTCTACATTAATGACTTGGATATGAATGTAAAAGGTATGATCAGTAAGTTCACGGATGATACAAAAATTGGTAGGGTGGTAAATAGCGAGGAGGGTAGCCTCAGTCTGCAGGACGATATAGATGGGTTGGTCAGATGGGCGAAACAGTGGCAAATGGAAGTTAACCCGGAAAAATGCGAGGTGATGCACTTTGGGGGGACTAACAAGGCAAGGGAATACACAATGAATGGAAAGACCCTAGACAAGACGGAGGGTCAGAGGGATCTGGGTGTGCAAGTACACAGATCCCTGAAGGCGGCGGAACAGGTGGATAAGGTGGTAAAAAAGGCATATGGGATACTTGCCTTCATTAGCCGAGGCATTGAATATAAGAGCAAGGAGGTTATGATGGAGCTGTATAAAACACTGGTTAGGCCACAGCTGGAATACTGTGTGCAGTTCTGGTCGCCACACTACAGGAAGGATGTGATCGCGTTAGAGAGGGTGCAGAGGAGGTTCACCAGGATGTTACCAGGGCTGGAGCGCTTCAGCTATGAAGAGAGACTGGGCAGATTGGGTTTGTTTTCCTTGGAGCAGAGGAGGCTGAGGGGGGACATGATTGAGGTGTACAAAATTATGAGGGGCATAGATAGGATGGATGCTGAGGAGCTTTTTCCCTTAGTAGAGGGGTCAATAACTTGGGGGCATAGATTCAAGGTAAAGGGTGGGAGGTTTAGAGGGGATTTGAGAAAGAACTTTTTCACCCAGAGGGTGGTTGGAGTCTGGAACTCACTGCCTGAAAGGGTTGTGGAGGCAGAAACCCTCACAACATTTAAGAAGCATTTGGATGTGCACTTGAAATGCCATAGCATACAAGGCTACGGGCCAAATGCTGGAATATGGGATTAGATTAAACAGGGCTTGATGGCCGGCGCGGACACGATGGGCCGAAGGGCCTCTATCTGTGCTGTATTACTCTATGACTCTATGACTCAACACCTATCATATATATATTTTTTATCCACACTTTTGTTCTGTTCTTCTCTCCCACAGGGCAGCTGTCTTTCATTCTGCCAGCGCAATTTACATTTCATCTAGAGCCATCCTTTGTTTCTTAACCTGTCCCATTACCATCCTTGAATATCTCTTAATGTCTCTTAATCTCTCCTGCCTTCTATCCTATCACAGGCCTTCCCTTTTGTTCTTTCATCCCCTCCCCCATTTCCCAGTCTCTTCACTTGCTTAAAAACCTGTTCCATTTCCTGCTTTTTTCCAGTTCTAACGAAAGGTCATCGACCTGAAACGTTAACTCTGTTTCCCTCTTCACAGATGCTGCCTGACCTGCTGAGTTTCTTCAGCATTTTCTGTTTTTATTTCAACATATTTACCTCCTGCCATTATATTTGATGAAAATTTTTGGCAACACTGAAACACAAGGCCAGCATTAGTCTGTGTATATTTATATATTTGACGTAGGTTTAAAATTTCATTATAGTTCCTTTTTTCTGAGAAGTCTGTGCTGTATAATTTGAAGAAGTATTTCCGCCATTCCCAATTTATCAGTGCTATTTGTCTTCAATTCTAATTCAATAAAATAACAGCCATCTGCCTCGAATCTTTCAATTTCTACAGATATATGATGAAGATACTAATTTCACAAGTGGCATTGTGTTTCCAGTCTGGACCGTAGGGATTTATTTTTGTTTATCAGGCACATTCTAAATTTAATATAAAATCTCAAGCACAAGATAGTCATTGTAATCTGTTCACCATTCTTTCTGAGCAATGCTATTAAATTGGTGATAATAAAGTTAGAATGACCAACTCACCAGAATATACCTTACAACTTCAAAACCATTATTTTTCCATCTTGGAGAATCAAATGAAGATTGTATTCTTGAATTGGATTTCTGCAATTCAAAATTCATTACAGTATTTGTTTGTATTTTAAATTACACCCCGTCGCTACTCCTTAAGATAATATAAAAATGGAATTTAAAAGGGCCATTCCTCCTTTTTGCAGGACCTAGTGTGGTTTGTACTCCAGCATACATGGATTGCGATGATCAGATACGACACAATACACTGCAAGGGAGCGAGGTGAGATGTTGGCCGTGATTTGACCGGCGCTCAGAGGGCGGGTTTGGAGGCGGGTCAGGACGCAACTTTGCAAAGTGTCGGATCTACGAGTCCCGATCAGACCTGACACCAAATGGCGGGAGAGGCACTTTAGACAGTTAACAGCTTGTTAACTACCTTGATAATCCCTTTTTTACTGGCTCTTCCCATTTTAAGACATTTTCAGCGTGTTGCCTGTTGTGCGACAAACACTGATTGTGCCGGGTTCAGCAACTCGCTGAATTGTTGACAGCTGCTCCTACAGCATAAAAGCGGACGTGCAACATGGCTGACTTTCAGATGCCAGAACTTTGTGTTTTGAGGTTTTGGAACACATTTTGCAGGTCTATTGAGCTTGCGAGTGTTTAAGCTGAGAGCCATATGCACCGTGACCTCCTTGGAAGACCCTCCGGTCACATTGACTGAGCGCTTATAACATCTCTTCCTCAACTGAGATATATACCAGCGGGATGGGAGCCATTTATACCCTCTCATCCTGGTCCTCAGAATCGGAGGAAGAGCAGCCGCGGCAGCAGCAGAACCAGGCACAACAGCAGCACCAACAACAGGAGCACCAACCTTCTCCTCAGCTACCTGATGATGCAGAGGGCGTCAGCGCAGGGCTGCACCTCGCTGCAGGAGATACCCCCAACACAGGGTTTACAGGCCGAGGATGAGCTTCCTCAACATGAGGGAGCAGCAGTGCCAAAGGAGGCTGAGACTTTCGCGAGAGGTAGTCGCTGACATCTGCGCAATGCTGCGCCAACACCTGGAGCCCAGAGGAGCGGGTGGACACTCCTTACCAGTGGCTGTTAAAGTCACCACCGCACTCAACTTCTTTGCTTCAGGGTTCTTCCAGGGATCATCAGCAGCATCTCCCAGTCGGCCGCGCACGTCTGCATCACGCAGGTTACCGATGCCCTCTTTGCAAAGACACACAATTACATTCACTTCTCCAAGGATGAAGCAAGTGTAACTGAGTGTGTGGTTGGCTTTGCAAATATGGCAGGCTTGCCAAGCGTGCAGGGCGTCGTAGACTGCACACATGTGGCCATTAGGGCACCCCATCACAACCCAGCTGTATTTGTCAACCGCAAGGGCTTCCACTCCCTTAACGTCCAGCTGGTGTGTAACCACAGGAAGAACATTATGCATGTTTGCGCCAAGTTCCCAGCAGTTGCCGTGACTCATTCATCCTGCGCCAGTCTACTGTACCTCAGCTCTTCAATCTGCCAACCCAACTTTTCAGATGGCTACTTGGAGACAAAGGCTATCCCCTGAAAAAGTGGCTAATGACACCGATGAGGAAGCCATCAAACAAAGCTGAGGACGCTACAATGAGAGTTACATTTCCACCAGAAGCATCATAGAGCAAACCATCAGCTTGCTCAAAATGTGATTCAGATGCCTCGACATATCTGGTGGAGCCCTACAGTACTCACCATCCAGGGTCTCCAGAATCATCGTGGTCTGCTGTGCCCTGCACAACATCGCACAGCAGCATGGTTTACCGCTGCCTGAGGAACAAGTGGCTCAGCTCACAGCCCTCGCAGAAGAGGAAGAGGTGGAGGCGGCAGATGAGGGACACCTTGCGGGGGCGGATGTGCCAATTCCACCAGCACGTGAACATATTGCTGTACGTGAGGCAAGGGATACACTAATCCATGCCAGATTTACGTAATGTTACGCATCAACCACATGTGGCTGGCACATGGAAATTAATGTCTGGCCGACCTTCTTAACACACCATACAGCATCTGTACAATAAACTGTGGTTTCCTATCACTCTCACCACCATCATTACAGATGAAAGGCGCCCTGACCCCTCATTGTGCAACTTCCATTTCTGAGCACACGTATGCCAATTCTTTGAATCTTTGCCATCGCTTTTCTTTAATACATTTATAATCACGATGACAAATGTTACTTTGTATGAGATAAAAACACCCAAGAGACTACCCTTGTGACTATTTGTGTATTAACTTTCGCTTATGTGTGCATCCCCTGTGGCTTCAGCAGATGTAGAGGCACCTTGCTCACTTCTATGATGCACCTGCTTAGACGCCTTTGGTGGGTGTCCTCTGGGTTTGGGAGCCTGGGAGGTCTCCTCCACAGTCTGCTCCTCCTGCGGCTGTACAGGGGCTGAGACGACCATCTCAGTTGGGTGCCAAATCTGGGGCTCTGACCGAGGGCTCCGCAGTGGCATGGTCGTGTGAGCGCTTGGAGAGGAGCCCATACTTCCTTGTTGTCTGCCACCAACATCCCTCTCATGGGTCACCCGCACTTTACTGTTAGCAAGTGGCTGGAGAGCACCTCGCTGCACATCAGTGGTGCCATGAGGACCCATCTCTGTACTGACAATCCTCATAACGGGTATGTCCATGTACCTCTGGTTCCTCTCCTCAATAGATGCCCATCTATCCTCCATAGCAGACCATCTATTTAGAAGAGTAACCATGCTCATTTGAATCTGGCAACTTATATCCTCCATGGAGGTTGCCATCCTTTCCATGGCAGCAACGACATTCACCATTGCGTGCACCACTGCAGTGCTCATGTTTGAGATGGACTCCTCCATTCTCTGCACACCCACAGTTACCGTGGATGCAAACCCAGTCAGAGACTCCTACACTTGTTCCTGAAGTTCCAGCACCGCTCTCTTTCTGGATGGCCCCAGAGGCACAAAGTCTACATGCAGCTGAGCAGAGCTAGGAGCATCCTTCAACCACCGACAACGACTCTCCCGTGCTGTCGCTGTCTCCACCATCTGCTGATGCTCACTTGTGAGCTGTGATACACCAGGTGACAACACTAATCTATCTCGCAAATGACCCACTGAGGTGTGCGTATCTGTGCTGGGTGCGTTGATTTTTGGTGGCGCCGTTCCCTCAGAGATTTCAGCTTCCTCTGAGGAGTCATCCAGCTCTTCCTCCTGGACAGTGGGTTGGGGGGCTCTCGGTGGTCCTGTGGGGGAGTAAAGGAATGAGTTACACATGTGATACTTAGGTAGCAGACACATCCTATGGTGCAGATGACCAGAAGTCAATCTGTATGAACATCAGATGCCATATCAGTCACTCTTAAAATTGAAATGAGAGGGTTGCAAATCTATTCTGTCACTAGCTTGCTCTACTGCGCCCGTCTCTCTGTCCCCCACTTCCAGCTCCTCTGCACCTCCGACGATGTCGAGAGCAGCCTCCTCAGTGTTTGTTAAAGTCACCAGGGATGGTGGGCCTCCTCCTGTCCTCCCTCTCTCCCTCTTATTGTGGGCTCTCTTTTCCTGCAATGAAGGACATAAGTGGAGTTTCAGCGAGATTGATGGAGTGAGTGTAAAGAATCTATAACATAGAAGCTTAGAGGAGGACAACGATGGAGTGAGGTGCCAAAACCAAGCTGCCTCCCTGTGCGTTGTTAGTTGTTGTCATTGCATAACAGTGAAAGCGAGTGTGAGGGGTGCTTGGTAGGATGGTGAAATTATTCTGTACATAGAGGGTTATAGGTAAGGGTGCAAGGGAAGTAAGGGTAGGTTGGGATGTGGAGGAGTAGGTTGACAATGCAGAGTCTGGTGATGAGAACAGATGGGGAGCAGATTTTTAAAAATATTTGTTCATGGGATCTGGGCGTCACTGGCAAGGCCAGCATTTATTGCCCATCCCTAGTTGCCCTTGAGAAGGTGGTGGTGAGCTGCCTTCTTGAACCGCTGCAGTCCGTGTGCTGAAGGTACTCCCACAGTGCTGTTAGGGGGTGAGTTCCAGGATTTTGACCCAGCGACAATGAAGGATCGGCGATATAATTCTAAGTCAGGATGGTGTGTGACTTAGAGGGGAACTTGGAGGTGGTGGTGTTCCCATGCGCCAGCTGCCCTTGTCCTTCTAGGTGGAAGAGGTCACGGGTTTGGGAGTTGCCGACGAAGAAGCCTTGGCGAGTTGCTGCAGTACATCTTGTAGATGGTACACACTAGCAATGGTATGCCGGTGGTGGAGGGAGTGAATGTTTAAGGTGGTGGATGGGGTGCCAATCAAGCGGGCTGCTTTGTCCTGGATGGTGTTGAGCTTCTTGAGTGTTGTTGGAGCTGCACTCATCCAGGCAAGTGGAGAATATTCCATCACACTCCTTACTTGTGCCTTGTAGATGGTGGAAAGGCTTTGGGGAGTCAGGAGGTGAGACACTCACCGCAGAATACCTAGCCTCTGACCTGCTCTTGTTGCCACAGTATTTATGTGGCTGGTCCAGTTAAGTTTCTGGTCAATTGTGACCCCCAGGATGTTGATGGTGAGGGATTCAGCGATGGTAATGCTGTTGAATGTCATGGGGAGGTGGTTAGACTCTCACTTGTTGGAAATAGTCATTGCCTGGCAATTCTGTGGTGCAAATGTTACTTGCCGCTTATCAGCACAAGCCTGGATATTGTCCAGGTCTTGCTGCATTCGGGCATGTACTGCTTCATTATCTGAGGAGTAGCAACTGGAACTGAACACTGTGCAGTCATCGGCGAACATCCCCACTTCTGACCTTATGTTGGAGGGAAGGTCATTGATGAAGCAGCTGAAGATGGTTGGGCCTAGGACACTGACCTGAGGAACTCCTGCAGCAATGTCCTGGGGCCGAGATGATTGACCTTTAATCACCACAACCATCTTTCTTTGTGCTAGGTATGACTCCAGCCAGTGGAGCGTTTTCCCCCTGATTCCCATTGACTTCAGTTTTACTGAAGGTAAGTGTGATGTTATATTCACTTTTGCTGAGTGTAGCAGATCATTGAACCTTTTTCGGCACTGCACCCAGGTGCGTGAGCACAACGGCTTTGCGCTTACCTCCTGAACAATTTGCAGCCAGGCTGCCTTGGTTTGCTGAGGAGGCTTCCTCCGGACATCGAGAGGGAACAGTACCTCTTGGCGCCATCTCACTCCCACCACAACAGAATGGAGGGAGTCATCATCAAATCGAGGAGCAGCCTTAGATCTTGCAACAGTCATGTTCAAAAGACTCATTTTCAGGAGCAGCATAAAGGAAATGAAATCCAAAGGCTACACGGGCCCCTTAAAAGCTCCTGAATATAAGACATCAGCAGAGGCGAGCAGCACACCCGAACCCACTGATTGGGCCGGGTAGTGCGCACGGTGGGCTTAATAAGCCCAGTTAAATTTAAATTGATATTTCGGACCGGCTGAAGCTGGCAGTGGGACGGAAGCCGCCAACCAGTCAACCCGACTCCAACTCGCCTCTGCTGGGAAATCACGGTCGTTGTCTGGAGGACTTTAGGTCAGTCTTTCCATGGTTGAGGGCAGGCCACCATTTCACTTGTCATAACTAATTTCTGCACTTACTAAATTTGAAGGGAGACTGTAATGTTGAAAATAAAACAGTTAATTCAAAACTGATGGGAGGAAGCAGGTCATTCACTTGATTTGCAGAACAAGCCACTTGCTGTGCTGCTAAATCACTTATAGATGCACCATAGGCCTGTGTCATCATTTCCATTATATATAAAAAATCAGACTCCAAAACAACCGATAATCACTTGTTTGGATTCATTTGCACTTAGCTGTATTTACACCTCCTGTCTCAATATGAAGAGAATCCCTTACTTCAGAACGTTGTAACATTACAACCTAAATCATTAGCTTGAGCATTATCTTAATGCACTAACTTAAATAAATAGATCTGCATTGATGAAGCACTTTATCAGGTCTTACAAAAAAATCTCAAAATGCTTCACATGCAGCCGCTGCATTTCAACGACTGCAGCCACGTTGCACACAGCAAGATCCCACGAGTGGCAATGACTGACCGGTTAATCTGCTGTTGGAAGAGGGGAGAATGTTAACCAGGACTCCGGGAGAGCTCCCTGCTTTTTTAAATAGCGCTGTGGGGCATTTAACATCTACCTGAATGGGAAAACTGGAGGTTAACACCTCCAATGATGCAATATTCTCCACTGGAGTGTCAGCCTGGATTATGTGCTCAAATCCTGATGTGGTGCTTAAACACAGAACCTGATTCAAAGGCAAAAGGACTATGAACTGAAACAAGTTGACTGGGATTAAATACCTTACCTGTTTACACATGGCTATGTTGCAACACATTCGGGGTAATTTTAATCTGCCAGGGCCAGTGGGGGAGGTGGTTGGGGGGATTAAAAATAAAATAACAGGAATCCTAGCTCCAACCCACCCACCTACAGTTTTAATGGAGACAGGTCGGGGGGCGGTCGACCAATCCCCTCCCAGGAGGTGGGTCGGTCAGTAAAATATTTTATGGTGGCTGCCTGCCTCCATTTTAACTAATCTTTTATTTTTAACAACTGCAGGCCGGGATTCCCAGGACTCAGGAAACCTGGCAGATGAAAGGAGGCGGGAAGGGCTGGATCCATGAGGTGGGTGCCTTTATTGCACTGTTTGTGGGTCAGGAGCAGCAGGAGTGCTTCCCCGCAGGCCCACCAAGCTTACCTTTTAAACACCCCACAATTGGCCGACAGCCCTCCCCCCCCCACAATCCTCCCCTGATGTCGGCCGCACCCCCCTCCCACGATGTCCGATTTCCCCCTGACCCCACCACCACCACCACCGCCCCCCACCACGACATCGGACTTACCTGCCATCCACTTTAACATAAGAAGTAGGAGCAGGAGTAGGCCATACGGCCCCTCGGGCCTGCTCCGCCATTCAATAGGATCATGGCTGATCCGAATCTAGACTCACGTCCACTTCCCTGCCCTCTCCCCGTAACCCCTAATTCCCTTATCTGCTAGGAAACTGTCTATCTCCGTTTTAAATTTATTTAATGTTACAGCTTCCACAGCTCTCTATGGTAGCAAATTCCATAGATTTACTACCCTCTGAGTGAAGAAGTTTCTCCTCATCTCAGTTTTGAAAGGGCAGCCCCTTATTCTAAGATTATGCCCCCTAGTTCTAGTCTCACCCATCAGTGGAGACATCCTCACCGCATCCACCCGATCAAGCCCCCTCACAATCTTATATGTTTCGATAAGATCGCCTCTCATTCTTCTGAACTCCAATGAGTAGAGGCCCAACCTACTCAACCTTTCCTCATACGTCAACCCCCTCATCTCCGGAATCAACCGAGTGAACCTTCTCGAGAGCAAGTATATCTTTTCTTAAATATGGAAACCAAAACTGCACGCAGTATTCTAGGTGTGGCCTCACCAATACCCTGTATAACTGCAGCAAGACTGCCCTGTTTTTATACTCCATCCCCCTTGCAATGAAAGCCAAGATTCCATTGGCCTTCCTGATCACCTGCTGCACCTGCATACTAACTTTTTGTGTTTCATGCACCAGGACCCCCAGATCCCTTTGTACTGTAGCACTTTGCAGTTTCTCTCCATTTAGATAATAACTTGCTCTTTGATTTTTTCTGCCAAAGTGCATAACCTCACACTTTCCAATATTATATTGCATCTGCCAAATCTCTGCCCACTCACTTAGCCTGTCTATGTCCTTTTGCAGGTTTTTTATGTCCTCCTCACTCTCTGCTTTCCCTCCCATCTTTGTATCGTCGGCAAACTTGGATATGTTGCACTCGGTCCCTTCCTCCAAATCGTTAATATAGATTGTAAAGAGTTGGGGTCCCAGCACTGACCCCTGCGGAACACCACTAATTACTGATTGCCAACCCGAGAATGAACCATTTATCCCAACTCTTTGTTTTCTGTTAGATAGCCAATCTTCCACCCATGCCAGTATATTACCCCCAATCCCGTGATTTTTTATCTTGATCAGTAATCTTTTGTGTGGTACCTTGTCAAATGCCTTTTGGAAGTCCAAATACACTACGTCCACTGGTTCCCCTTTATCCACCCTGTATGTTACGTCCTCAAAGAATTCAAGCAAATTTGTCAAACATGACTTCCCCTTCATAAAACCATGCTGACTCTGTCCGTTTAAATTATGTTTATCTAAATGCTCTGTTACTGTTTCCTTAATAATGGACTCCAACATTTTGCCAACCACAGATGTTAGGCACTTTCCTGCTGTTTTCCAGCCCGACAGACAGCCAGCCTGTCAATCTGACTGTCGGGTGGGAAATCTGTTGAGATAAATTAAAACAGGTCCTGCAGTTAAGTTTGGCAGGACCTGCGGGAAACCCTAACTTCTGGGTTTCCCATCTGCAAACCTCACCTTCCTGCTCTCTTCCCGGCTCCGAGTTATTATCGTGCCCAATATCTCCTTCTTTGACTCGACATCCATTTTGTCTGATTTTTGCCTTTGTGAAGCGCCTTGGAGTGTTTTTCTATGTTAAAGGCGCTATATCAATCGAAGGCGCTGTTGTTTATTGTTGTTGTAATGTGGTAATCCATCACAAGTAGCCAAATGAGCATCCTTGTTATTCTCTTAATGCAAAATGACGCAACTCAAGCAGCCCATTCATGCATTAACTCTTTTAGAAAGGAGCTATATAAATATCATGTTGAAAATAGTGTTAGTGTGTATAGAAATATGCATAAATTGACATAATTAAATACTACACAATGCATTCTGTGATGGAAAAGGGTTGGGGTGTGTAGAATTCGCAAAATTGAACATTGTCCTACAAGGGTCTATTGGCAGAAAAGGCCTTAAATTTTAAAGACTGTTTTAAAAGAAGCCCAGAAAAAGAGGCACACAAAATGGCCACCAGACCCCGTTACCTGCTTTTTGGGACATTTTAAAATGGTTCCTGCAGTCCCCAGACAGCTTTTGTGGATTCAGCCCATAGTAAGTTCTAGTAGGCAGTTTCGGAGAAAACGAAACCAGACAGAGCCCCGTACATACAGATTGGATGCAGATCCGATCAGATCGGCCTGTAGATAAAGGCCATCTAAATGTTTGCCCAGACAAAGGGGAACAGATTCAAGTTCGAAGAGGGACATTAAAGACAATACAAGGTCATTCCAGATCAGAGATGGCAGTTACTGGCCATCCCGAAGATACTTTAAAAACAAAGACTACCCTGCTGTGCTACAAGCCCGCCAAAAGTTAAACAAAGACTAACCTTGATTTGGCGGGAGATAAGGGCTTCCATGGAAAAGTATAACTGGAGTCCTGGGGTAGCATTGAGGAGATTCGGATTGGAGTCCTGGGGTAGCGTTAAGAAAGATTGGGATCAGAGACCATCGGGTTTTCGGTAGCCATTGAGGAGCAGCAGCTTCATTGGTGCAGAGTTCGAGGGGAGACGACGGAGGATCGAGATTCGAGTTCGGAGAGAAGCTGGAGAGGGAGAGAAAGGTTCGAGAGGGGAGATCAAGTCAGCATCCAGCCCCGGGGTAACTGTCGGGAGATCATCGAACAACCCCGGGACGTTGACGAGACAAGAATAAACCTATATGAAAATGGTCAAACAGATGGCCTCTCTCCACGCCGATGTCCAGGCCTGCTAACATCCAGCCTGTCCGAGTCCATCACCTCGAGGGAGAGAAGAGTGTGTCGCAGCCCGCTGCGTTCCGCTGACCACGTGAAGACAGGATGCCTGAGAGGACCAAAACGCAGACTTCAAAACCTCTGTTTTCTAAATGGGATTGGTGAGCATGTTTCTGGCCCCTCATAATCTCATCTAGCTAGGTTTAGGGGGGGGGTGGGCATTTTAGGGGATAATTAACAATGAGTTGTTGTCCCTCGATGTTCCGAGTGCTTCCCTATTTCATGATGAACCTTGTAAAGCATAATATGCCTGTAGATATGTTGGTTAGTACTGTATTATGATTTGTTTTTCCCTCCCATGTACCTTATTGGCTTACATTCAATTTTTCCTTCATGCAATAAAATTTCATTTTGTTTCATTAAACTTGGTCTATAGAGTATTCTCTGTATGGTAGTTCCTGCCTCAAAGTCCAGTGTATAGAACCTAAGGGGTGAGTGGGTCAAACCACTCGGTGAATTACTGTGCAAGAGAGAGAGGCCTCTAGAGTGAGAGAGAGAGACCTCGTCGATCTTAAACCCCTTACAGGTGACTCTTGTCTGGAGGCCAATAGGTCAAGGTTGCATAGTAGCGATCCGAAGCTGAATTAATATTCTACAGTTTTGCTTCTCTGCCTTTGGGGATCAGGTCATTTTTGTGTAAAACTTAGTTCAATAAATCGGGTAGGGTCCATGATTGGGTAGATTGTACATGGTCTGTGGAAGCAGCAGCCTTGTGCCTTTCTAATTATGTTTAATTCAAGATTATAGCCTGGATCATTATCTGCCCTGACAGCTAAGCTATTTGCCATTATGCTGAAGGCTGTAGAGTGTAATAAAATTAGTTAAAACTGTATTAACAAGCACCTTGGTTAACATCAAACCGCTTGTTAGTTCACTTGTCATGCCAGCCACACAGTTCCTATTTGTTCAGCAATGTAAGAGAAAATTACAGCATCATTATAATTGTAGAAAAGGTCACGTGCCAACACGGTTCACCTTTTGTTTGTGTTCATCAAAACAGTACTACTAGAATCAAAGGCAGCAGGTTCCTCACGTGCATTTCACAGTATGATTGTGCCATTAAACTTTATTTCCTCAGAAGCAGTTGTGTCGGAAGACTGCCTCACCACTTCCTACAATGGTAAATAGTTCCTGTTGTAACCATTCTTCACACATATTTTAATTATTTATGCCGCGCACTGGGACTTGGATTTATGAAAAGTGCATAAAAATTATACTGGCTTCTCAGCATTTACCCAATAATGGGTTAAACAGCAATCATGTTATTCTACCAGAGCTTTCATTCCACCAGTTCGCTATTAAAATGTTTTTGATATTTCATGACCACATATCAAAGATTAGGAAGACTGTTAATGGATTTTTTTTGTGTGTATGTGTTGTTCTTTGGTAACTATGCAATTTCTTCAAGTTCCCAGTTTCATCATCCTGCCTTCATGGGTGGCCTTACTTACCTACATCCTGCATTATGTAATGGCAGCCTGGAGATTTTGCAAAACTCCTCTAAACTTAGCACCCTTACAAATAACAACAGTTACAGACTATACAAGGTGTACAGGCAGTGACAATAGCCTGTCATTAAAACAATATCCGTTCTGGAAACATGCGCGCCTTTGACCTTGATGACATCATCTTCCTTTCACTTAGTGTCATACATTTCAAGAGGGAAAACATCCTGGTGCCGAGCAGGCAAGGCAAATGTAAAGGTCGAACTCAGTATTAAACCTGTCTGACAACTAAATCTTTTGCCTAGGGTATATCTCTCATGACTTGACTTGCACTTGTTCGAAAGGACAGGAAGCTGCTATAGATTATAAAGGCTTTCTCAATGAGATGCCTTGTTTAAAGTGCAATGCATATTAGGGCCGATTCTGCTGTGGCTGTGTGCCGGGGAAGCAGTTGTGTCACAGGCACAGGGGGCGGGGAAATCACAAACCTGGGAAAACAGGCCCTGCACCCATTTCCTATTGAGCTTCAATCCTGCCGTCTCCTTCATTTTGTCTTCTATAATGCTAGTGGCCATGTGGTGCCTTAGCCTAATTGAAGCAGAAGTACTCGAATGAGCACCAGCACAGTTCTGCAGGATTTGCCATGTGTTTGTTCCCTTTTCCTGCAGTGGCCATTTGGAATGGAAGCAAGAGAATCTCCAGGGTAATCAAGCTCCTAAGGGGAAATGGGAATTGCATGATTTTTTTTTGCAATGTTTATATTACCTTTTAAATGCTGTGTTTTTATTACACATATTTTTTCCATATTTCTGAAATCTTTTGGAAGCGATTTTTGGGGGTCAATTCTTTTAACTCCTTATGGTCTTTATTTTTCAGTGCCTCAAATACAGTCCCTCAAAGTTGAGGAGATACGAAATGAAAAGAAGGTATGCCAGGGTCATTGGAAGGCACCACATCATATCTGCGGGCTTCGGCTAACCAACCTGCCAATGACTGCACTGAGTCAGCAGGGAACATGCTTTGCCATCTGCAATTGGGTGCCTGCAGCAGAGGGATGCCATCATCAGTGATTGGCAAAGTTACCACTGCCCTCAACAGTTATAACAATGGCTCAGTCCCAGCCAGCACCGCAACATCAGTTAATGTGCTACTCACACGTGTCCAAAAAGGGTGATTGATGGCCAGCACTTTCACCTCCTTTGCCACTGATTGGAATGACATGTCTGCTCAATGTCACCCCACTACTGCAAATTCCCAAAGTACAAGGGTTCACTGATAGCTACCGTAACTCATCCTGGGTGTGACTAAGTGATGATATCTGTGTTACAATGGTTTGATGTGTGAAGTCTCTGAAAGATGCAAACGTGGCAAGCTTTCATTCATGGTTTAAATCTCTCCAGTCAGGTTTCAGCCCCTGCCACCACACTGAAACAGCCTTAGCCAAAGTCACAAATGGCATGCTTTGTGACTGTGACCATGGTGCATTATCCCTCCTCGTCCTGCTCGATCTCTCCGTAGTCTTTGGCACGGTTGACCACACCATCCTCCTCCAATACCTCTCCTCCACTGTCTAACTCAATGGAATTACCCTTGCTTGGTTTCACTCGTACCTATCCGATCATTGGCAGAGTATCTCCAGCAAAGGTTTCTCTTCCTACCACCATATCATTACCTCCAGAGTCCCCCAAGGATTTATCCTTGGCTGACTCCTCTTCCTCATCTACATGTTGCCCTTGGTGACATCATCCATAGACATGGGATCAGCTTCCACTTGTATGCTGATGATACCCAGCTCTACCTCTCCAGCAGCTCTTTTGATTCCTTCACTACATCTGTGTTGCTAAATTGCTTGTCTAACCTTCAGTCTAGGAGGAGCCACAATTTCCTCCAGTTAAGCATTGGAAAGATAAAAGCCATCATCTTCGGCCTCCAGCAGTAACTACATCCCATTCCTAGACCTTGTCTCAGGCTGAATCAGACTGTTCGCCACCACAGCATCCTATTCATCCCTGAGCTGAGATTCCAACCCTGTATCCTCTCTATTATAAAGACTGTTTACCTCCTCCTCCGTAACATCACCTGCCTTTGCCCCTACCTCAGCCCACCTGCTGCTGCTCATCCATGCCTTTGTTGCCAGGCTTCAATGCTTTTCTAGCCGGCCTCCCATTCTCCACCCTCTGTACATTTCAGCTTATTCAGTCTGTATCCTGATCCCTATCACCCTGAACCCACAGATTCTGGATTCTGGTCCCCCCAACCCTCAAATTTAAAATTCCCATCCCCGTGTTTAAGTATTTTCATGTCCTCACCCCTCCATATCTCTGTAACCCTACAACCCGCCTCCTGTCCTTTCCGTTCCCCTGACCCTGGCCTCTGTGCATCCCCGCTCCCTTTGCCACTCCAATGTCAATGCTGCCTTCAGTCGCTAAGTTACCATGCTCTGGAATTCTCTTGTTAAAGTCCCTCTGTCTTTCCACTATCTTCCCACCTCTGAACACCCACCCCTGCCCCCGTCCCAACTCACTTCCTTTAAGACATTCCTTAGAACTCACCTTTTGGACAAAATTTTGGACACCTAATATCTCCATCTTAGTCTCAGTGTCCTTTTTTTATTATACCTTTGTGAAGCACCTTGGGACATGTTTCTACTTTAAAGGCGCTATATAAATGCAAGTTGTTGTATGTTACAGCTTGAATGTGTGTGCTACTGAAGTATCCATATGCATAAGATGCAATGTAAGGTTGTGTGAGGGCTTGGCATGGGTGAGCAGTAATGGGGATGAGGTTAAATAGCAACGCTGAGGGAGTGCTGCACTGTCGGAGGTACCGTCTTTTTGATGTGATGTTAAACCAAGGCCCCAAGCTGCCTTTTCAGGTGGACGTAAAAGAACCCAGGGCACTATCCGAAGAGCAGGGAAAATTCTTCCCGGTATCCTGGCCAATATTTATCCCTCAACCAACACGACTAAAACAAATGATCCAGTCATTATCTCATTGCTATTTGTGGGACCTTCGCTGCGTGTAAACTGGCTACGGCATTTCCTACATGAGAACAATGACTACACTTCAAAAGTACGTCATTGGCAATGTTCCCACTAAGCTGCACTGCTGCGTGGCTGTGCAGTGGTGCAGAGGTCCCGCGTAGGATGCTCACCGGCTTTTATATGGAAGAAACCATGCACGCACAAAAATTTGAATGGGCTGCACAGCCAGTTAAAGGGACCACGCACAAACAAAAAAATAAGACTGAACATTGGTCATTGGCTGTAAAGCTTTCCGGTCCTGATGTCATGAAAGGTGCTATATAAATGCAAGTTCTTTCTTTAAACATTTGAATTACTGACACCTGTGAGACTGCTAAAAGTTGAATTTTGAAAGGAAACAAAGTCTCTTTAAGGGAACAGATAAGTGAGCAAAGGAGATGGGAAACAGCTTGAAGGTGAGGGCCAATGTTCCCCATTAAGCTGCATGGCCGCACAATGGTCTGGAGGTCCTGCACAGACTACTTGCCAGATTTACAATGGAAAAACCGCGCATGCGCGGAAATCTGACTGGGCCGCGCAGAGCATTAGAGGGGCCGCACACCCAAACAAAATTAGAGGGAACATTGGCGAGGGCAAGTAGGTCTCTGGCCTCTCGCCGTCTCCCCTTGGGTGGAGTGAGTGCAAGTGAGGGGGTTGTAGGTGCAGGGCTGTGTGACATCAGAGTGAGGTAGAGTGGGAGACAGAGATTTGACCAGGTAGCACAAAGGAGAAGAAGTAGGAGTTGCCATGGGAGTCAGAGGCATAGCAATGGGAGTGAGGGGGTGGTAGGAAGGTGAAGGTGTGGAGGATTTGATGGGAGTGAGGAGGTGGGGGAGGCACAAGTGATGGGAGGAAGGGATGGAAAGGGAGCTGCTGAGTACTGAGTTCCTCCAACGGCCAATTGAAATTTCAGCCTGCAGCCATCGGTGACTCCATTCCCTGTTACACCACAACACCAACTACCTCACACTCGAAAGGAAAGAGAAAAAGATGCAGAAAGAAGCAGAAAAGGACAGAGGTAAAAGAAAAAAAGAGTTAAGGGTAGTAACTTGTAATCCTCCATAATTTGTAACCTTATGGCCCGGCATATCCCTCACTTTACCATTACCATCAAGGCAGGTGATCAGCCATGGTTCAATGAGATATGTAGAAGAGCATGCCAGGAGCAGCAACCTGAAAATGAGGTGCCAACCTGGTGAAGCTACAACACAGGACTACATGCATGCTAAATAGCAGAAACTGCATGCTATAGACAGATCTAAGGGACCCCAAGCCCAACGGATCAGATCAAAGCTCTGCAGTCCTGCCACATCCAGTCGTGAGGGGTGGTGGATAATTAACAACTAACAGGAGGAGGAGGCTCCATGAACATTCTCATCCTTAGCGATGTCAGAGCCCAGCACATGAGTGCAAAAGACAAGGATGAAGCGTTCACAACCGTCTTCAGCCAGAGTGGATGATGCATCTCTGCCTCCTCCTGAGGTCCCCACCATCACAGATGCTAGATCTTCAGCCAATTCGATTCACTCCATGTGATATCCAGAAATGGCTGAGCACACTGGATACAGCAAAGGCCCCGACATATTACGGCTGTAGTGCTGAAGACCTGTGCTCAAGAACCAGCCACACCTCTAGACAGGCTTTTCCAGTACAGCTACAACACTGGCCCATGTTCTCTGACTTAACACGTGCTATTGCACATGAGATCCTTTAATAGTCAAAATTGCCCAGATACATCCTGTCCACAAAAAGCAGGACAAATCCATCCAGCCAATTAACGCCCCATCAGTCTACTCTCAATCATTAGCAAAGTGATGGAAGGTGTCATTGAGAGTGCACTTACTCAACTCAACATTACAGCTTTGGTCCAAACATGGACAAAAGAGCTGAATTCCAGAGTTGTGGTGAGAGTGACATCAAAGCAGCATTTGACCGAGTGTGGCATCAAGGAGCCCTAGTAAAATTGAAGTCAATGGTGATCAGGAGGAAAACTCTCCACTGGCTGAAGTAATACCTAGCACAAAGGAAGATGCTGTGGTTGTTGGAGGCCAATCATCTCAGCCCCAGGACATCACTACAGGAGTTCCTTGGGGCAGTGTCCTAGGCCCAACCATCTTCAGCTGCTTCATCAATGACTTTCCCTCCATCATAAGGTCAGTAGTGGAGATGTTTGCTGATGATTGCACAATGTTCAGTTCCATTTGCAATTCCTCAGATAATGAAGCAGTCTGTGCCCGCATGCAGCAAGATCTGGACAACATCCAGGCTTGTGCTGATAAGTGGCAAGTAACATTTGCACCAGGCAATGACTATCTCCAACAAGAGAGAGTCTAACCACCTCCCCATGACATTCAATGGCATTACCATCATTGAGTACCCCACCATCAATATCCTGGGAGTCACCATTAACCAAAAACTTAACTAGACCAGCAACATAAATACTGTGGCTACAACAGCAGGTCAGAGGCTGGGTATTCCGTGGCAAGTGACTCACCTCCTGACTCCCCAGAGCAGGCACATGAGAAAACCACCACCTCCAAGTTCCCTTCCAAGTCACACACCATCCTGACTTGGAAATATATCGCCGATCCGTCATGGTTGCAGGGTCAAAATCCTGGAACTCCCTACTTACCGTACTGTGGGAATACCTTCACCACACGGATTGCAGCAGTTGAAGAAGACACCTCACCACCACCTTCGCAAGGGAAACTAGAGATGAGCTATAAATGCTGGCCTTGTCAGCGACGGCCACATTCCGTGAATGAATGACTAAAAATAAAAGCAGAGAAAAGGAGAGAAACTAAAGCAGAAATGGAGAGGCAGAGATAGAAACAGCAACACAAAGTCAGCTGAGGGACGTAAGATAGAGCCCATGTTCTCTGACTTAACACGTGCTATTGCACATGAGATCCTTTAATAGCTGTGGTTCAGTTGGTAGTACACTTGCCTCTGAGTCAGAAGGCTGTGGGTTTCAAGTCCCACTCCAGGGACTTGAGAACATATAGCTAGGCTGACACTCCAGTGCAGTGCAGTGCTGAGGGAGTGCTGCACTGTCGGAGATGCCATCTTTCAGATGAGACGTTAAACCGAGTCTGCTCTGTCAGGTGGACATAAAAGATCCCATGGCACTGTTTCGAAGAAGAGTAGGGGAGTTATCCCCAGTGTCCTGCCTAATATCTATCCCTCAACCAACATAACCGAAACAGATTACTGTACCTGGTCATTATCACATTGTTGTTTGTGGGACCTTGCTGTGTGAAAATTGGCTGCCGTGTTTCCCACATTACAACATTGACGCTTTGTGATGTCCGGTGGTCATGAAAGGCGCTATATAAATGAAAGTCTTTCTTTTAATATAAGTTTTGAGTCTGTTACATTTCAGATATCAAGACTTAAAGTTCCAAAGTATATAAAACACAAAAGTAAGGCAGTCATTTCTTAGAGTTTCTTTTGATTTGCATTCAAGAGTTTACCAGGATCAGCCAATCTACATGCTTCCTTCACCATCATCAATTACTCTTATTGGTTCTCTGGATTTCACCATTTACAGTAATTAGTCTGCGTGGCCTTAAAGGCAGGTGAGGTTAAACTTAGATGTACTTTAGCCACAGAATAATAAATTAGCCATTCCATGGTATAAGGCTTTGGTATTTATAAAACAAAATGAGCTAGCTCACAATAGGCCAGGGATCAAATCTTGGATCTTCCTGATCTGTATGGCTGAGTTACTCATTAGATGAACTCACTGAACCGCCTGCCCAACATGTTGGGCTGGATTTCGCCATTGTGGGCGGGCTGGGGGCGTGTCAGGTGGTCGTCGTGTCAGGGTCCCGACTCCAATGTGAAGTGGGACAAAAGTGCAATTTTGCCCTAATTGGGCAATTGATTTCCTGCGTGTGGAAACCCCTGGCCCAATGAGCCTTTTCATACAGAAAGTCGCCTCTAATGACATCATCAATGCTGCTGGATTTAAGGCCTGCAAGCAGCTTTGCTTCTTTTTCAGCCTTTAAACTTTATGCCCATTGTTCTGAGCGCTTCCTTCACCAATTGTGTCCACCAGTAGACCAAAGTATACTCCAAGATTCGATGAGGCCTCCCTCCAAGCTCTGGTGGAGGGAGCAAGAGCAAATAAGGAGGTGCTCTTCCCTTCCTCAGGGAGGAAAAAGCCTCCCCAGCAGACTAAAGCTGTGTGGCTGCAAGTGGCCCAAGAGGTAAACGTAATTTCTATGTGCAGCAGAACCTGGCTGCAGTGCAGGAAGAGGTTTCATGACCTTCTCCGCACAGGAAAAGTGAGTATGACTTTCCCATCAGCCTCAATCTGATCCCCATCGCCTCTCATCACCAGCACTCTGCTTTGCCAACCTCTTCCTCCACATCCCACTTGAACCGTACATCCCTGCACCCTTACCCATTCCTTCTCTCTCTATGGTCACATTCACTTAACTATTCGATCATGAAGCACTCACACTCCCTATCACTGTGATGCAATGACAACAACTTACAACACACAGGGAGGGCCCTTTGTCTCCTTCTAAGCATCTATGCTGTGGATTCTCTACACTCACTCCTTCATTCTCACTCAAACTCCACTTGTGTCCCTCATTGCAGGAAAAGAGAGCCCACAATAAGAGGGAAAGAGCGAGGACAGGAGGAGGGCCTTCCTCAGTAGCCCAGCTCACCACTCTGGAGGAGGCGGCCCTGGAGATCGCCGGAGTGGAGGCCGATTCGCAAGTGGGGGACAGACAGACGGGCGCATCACAGCAAGCTGGTGACAATAGTTTAGCATCTCTCTCATTGACATTACATGAGTCCATCGCGAACATGAGCAGAGCCTTTACGGAGGCATTGGTGCATGAACGCATCACCACAGAAAGGATGGCAACCTCCATGGAAAGGATGGCTAGCTCCGTGGTAAGGCTGGCTACCGTAGAGGAGAGGATGGCTACGTAGAGGAGAGGATGACTACGGCCATGGAGGAGCTTATTTGCCAGGGTATTGAAAACATGGTCATTGTTCAGAATAGCCTGACGTCTCTTGAGGAGTGATGGTCAGCTATTGAGCATAGAAACCAGACCTCCATGGAAGTCCTCTGGAGTAGGACTTCCAGTGCAGAAACGAGTCCTCATGGTCCCCCTGAAGTGCAGCAAGGTGCTGTCAAGCCACTTGCTAGCTCTGAAGTGGGGCTGACCCATGAGAGGGATATTGGTGGCAGACAACAAGGAAGTGGGGGCTCCTCTCCAAGCGCTCACACGACCATGCCACTGCAAAGCTCTCGGTCAGAGCCCCACCAGAGTCCTCACCCAACTGAGATGGGCGTCTCAGCCCCTGCACAGCCGTAGGAGCAGCAGACTGTTGCCGAGCCCTCACAGGTTCGCAACCCCAGAGGACAGCCGCTAAAGGTGTCGAGACAGGAACAGCAAGAAAGTGAGCAAGGGGCCTCCACATCTGCTGAAGCCACAGGAGAAGCACCATGTAGGAGCACACGTAAGAGGAAGATAAAGCACAAGTAGCCACAAGGGTAGTCACTTGGGTGTTCTGTTGTATTGATTTTTGACAAGCCATCCTTGAATTGTTATGATAAACAGATTTGATGGCAAACTGTTGAAGTTGTGGCCTGTGTCATTTCACAAATGGGACTTCCACATTGAGGGCTTAGGGTGACTTGCAATTGTTAGCATGGTGGTCAGAGTGATAGGAATCCGCAGGTTCTTGTCCATTGTCGATGCTCTTGTAAGAAGGCGCGAGGCAAAAGTGTTTGATTGGGCAGGCTAAGCAAATCTGGCTAACATGAGTGTGTCCCTTGCATCCCGGGCAGCAGTGTGGTCGCACGCTGGCGCCTTTTGCCCTGTGCAGCTTCAGGTGGGTGAGCAGCAGCTTGGCACTCCTGTTGTTGCTCCTGCTGTTGATGCTGCTGTTGTTCAGGGTTCTGCTGCTGCCGCGACTGGTCTTCGTCTGAATCTGATGTCCAGGAGGAAAGGAAATAAATGGTTCCCATGCTTCTGGTATATACCTCAGTTGAGGAAGTGCTCAGTCAAGGTGGGGAGAGGTGTTTCCCAGGAGGTCACACTGGAGATGGGTGTCAGGCTCCAAACTTCCACAACAATGAGTAGGCCTGTTAAAAGTTCCCCCAGACCTGAGACAACAAAGTTCTTCCACATGCAAATGATGATTGGTGAAAACTCCTTTTTAATGGTGGAGCTGCAGCTGTTAGTAAGCAATCCACTTGTGAAGCCGCCAGGATTAACTGGCGTGTTCTAGAGGAGACATGCAGGACGGGGAAAATGTGTTAAAATCAGAAAGGCCTCTCAAAATAGGATTACAGAGGCAATTAACTGGTTGTTAAGGGCCTTAAGGGCCTATCCCGCCTCTTCGAGCCATTTTTTGCAATTTTGACAACTCACACGTCTCCAAACCCGCCTCCTCGGGCCTGGCAAAATCAAACTCATTATATCTGACGTGGGAGCCCTTGATACTGACATTAAGCACAAATCATGGGAAAATGTTCCATTTAACTTGATTATCAGATAAAAACAAAGATTGAAAAGTTGCATCCCTTCTTCATACTCAACAACATGTGTCTCTTACAGGGAGCCACTCAATGTTGTTATTTGAGTGCAGCTGCATTACCAAAATTGTCTTAAATCAGACTCTTCTCACAGTATTCTGTCACCAGTGCTTTTGTGACTCATATCTGTTTCTACATATTGAACCGCACAATCTGACACATTTGGTCTTCATTAAAGGAACATATTGTAGGTGGTATTAACTCTAAGTCAACACAGGCTATAAAATAAATGACTACATGATTGGCTTTGGTTAGGCCACATTCATCACAAAATCAAAACCAGACTGATACCCGAAGACTAATGTTTAATGAAGTGCCTGCACTTCACAAAGAGTACATTGAACCTAGCTGGCGAGGAATTGTAGAAGAAATTGTGGAAATACTAACTAGTAATCAGTACTCTGAGTGAAGAAGGTCAAACCAACAACAAAACAATTGGACTAAACCTTTAAACGTTATTTGAAAAACATGTGTGCTCTATTACTGAATGTCAGATAGACTGGTTAACTCTATCAAGATTTTTGCCAATCTACAATTTGACAAAATATCATATATTGATATATTTAATCATAAAAATATTTTACATTTTTATTAAATCAAACATTGGGTCATTTGCAGCTTCATGGATACCCATAGTTCAACCTGTTGTGAGACCAAAGCTTCTCTGTAACACTATCACCAGTCGCCCTCTGTCAAACTCAGCTGTCCTCACTGGGAAACTGAGCATGGTTTGTCAGCTAACCAGCTTTCAACTATTCATCTAAGTGTGACTGGAGAATGCAATGAAGGATGAAAAGACAGGAATTTATCTTACTTTGAAACAACTGCTCCCAACAAATTTTAGCAGTGTATCTTCACTGTAGGCTTCAACCAAGACAGATCTTTGAGTTTGTCATCACTAATTTAGCTTACACTACAGCTGAGAGGACTCACTACTAAACTGTTTCTGATTGGCTGGTTGCGTATCCCAGTGTTCTTCAATTGTCAGATAACAAACATAGCACTACACAAATGAAATGTAGTCATCTATTAGTTGAATGGTTTAAATGTCAAGCTTCAATTTTGAATAATTTTGATTTGTGGAAACATTAACATTTAGCTTTTCTTTTTTTAGCAGACACGTAGACAGATGTTTACTCTTCTGTTATACCTGGTACAGGAATTACAATACATTAAAAGTTGTTATAGGTTACTCAGTAACAATTTGATGACCAATTATTGTATCATTTTATAAATAATGCAGAGCAGCCTACAACAATGTAATTAAACAATAACAGCCACGTCTGATATTATAACATTAACCAACCATATACCTTCAAGCATTGCTTTAAATCAGCTCAAGAGCAGCTTGTTGGTTTAGGCTGAACCAGGCTGTTTTCAACCTTGCGGTCCTATTTGACCTTGAGCTGAACTTCCTACTCCATTATCTTCTCCCTCAGAAAGACCGCCCACTTCCACCCCCATAACATCACCTGTTTCTGCCCCTGCCTCAGCTTATCTGCTGCTGAAACTGTTGTCCATATTTTTGTTATGTCCGGACTCAACTATTCCAATGCTCTCTTGGCCGTCCTCCAGTCTTCCACCCTCCATAAACTTGGCCTCAGCCAAAACTCTGCTTCCTCTATCCTAAATTGCACCAAGTTCTGCTTAATCATCATCCCTATGCTAGATGACCTACATTGGCTCTCCGGTCCACCGATGCTTGATTTTCAAACTCTCATCCTTGTGTCCAAATCCCTCCATGGCCTCACCCCTCCCTATCTCTGTAACCTCCTCCAGCCCTACAACACTCCAAGAACTCTGAATTCCTCCATCTCTAGCCTCTTGTGCACTTTCTTTGCCCCACCATTGGCGGCCATGCCTTCAACCATCTAGGCCCGAAGCCCTGGAATTTCCTCCTAAACCTCTCTGTCGCTCCATTTCGCTCTCCTCCTTTAAGACACTGCTTAAAATCTACCTCTTTGACCAAGCCCTTAGTCACCCATTGTAATATCTCTTTGGCGCTGTGTCAATTTTTGTCTGATTATGCGCCTGTAAAACACCGTGGCACGTTTTCCTATGTTAAAGACACTATATAAATGCAAGTTGTTGTTGTTGTACATTTTCCATACTAATTAGCTGAGGGAAATTGTGTGTTTATAAAGTGGTTTGACCAATCAGAATAGAATTTTCATATCTCTCCAGGTTTGCATAACTTATCAATCAAAGTAAAGTAAATCTTACTTTAAAAGTGTCAGATATGCTTTAAATGGAAATGAGCTGTCAGCATAACAACATCAGTAATTCCATATCACAAACCATCCAATTGTAAATATTCTGTTTTGCTTCCGATCTGGACAATTTGCACATAGTTCAGAGAAAAAAGGTTAGCAGTTCAAGGTTAAAAAGTCTGCATGTCAACAAACAGGAATAATTCTCTGACAAGACCTTCTCAAACAGCTTGTTGATACTAAGCTGCCTGAATATTACCCAATTTAATGCACCTTTTGGTCTTTACGTATTGGCACTGTATTCTGTTTTTACGCAGTGTTTGTATGACTGAGTTAATCAGAAGCATTCCATTGCCAAGGAACTTTAGCCAGGGCAGGGTGTGACAATTAATGATAATTAGGCAATATGACTGGCAGTCATTTTTGACTTCCATCCCAGTTTATCGCAATGTAGAACAGTCTTAAATTTGCTCTAACTTCCTAAAATGTATTCTTCCCACATGTGCTAATAATTGGCCGTGGTAAATTTTCAAAGTTAGATTGGTTCTAGGTGGCTTATACATTACAACAGTGATGACACTTCAAAAGTACTTCATAGACTGTAAAGCACTTTGGGACATCCTGAGGTTGTGAAAGGTGCTATATAAATGCAAGCCTTTCCAACTTGGTGTTATGAGATGCTGGCTGACACTCAGACACCCCACTGTCTACAATTTATCAGTTTTCATAATGGCCCAGATATTCCGATCCCTATGGGTGAGCACGTGCTGTGTACACACCCGTAGGGACATCGGAAATGCTGGTTTCAGGCATGCACAGCGTATGCGCTGAAAACCGGCATTTCCGATCTGTCAAGAATGGTCTTGACAGGTCCTCCGACTGCCCTGGAGAAGGGCCTCTGCAGGTGGATAGTTCCGCTTTTGGAGACCCTCTGCCCGCAGAAAACCCTTACAATTCTTACGCCTGGTAAAAATACTTTAAAAAAGGTACACTATGTTTATTTTTAGCCCTGTAAAAAACTTTAATTACTTTTTTCAAAAAATTACATTTTTGTTTAAAATACTTAATTTATTGTAATTTCAAGTCATTTTAAAAATGTGATTTTTAAAAAATTTATTTCAAGTTTTACTATGTTTTTGGGGTGATCTCCATTCATATATTTGACAGGTCTTCCTGTCACGTGTATGAAGGGAGATTCCCTTCTTTGATTGGCTCCCCATGGCCCATGTGACCCCAGGGACGCTGCGAACCGCATGTGCCCCTGGGATACGTGGACCCTGCGCACTTGGAGTTTGGAGAGGCCCAGGAGCGGAAGTGTGTGCGTCCGATAGCCCTCAGATAAGGGCGTAGATTTTTCCAGCTCGCAGGCCTTCGCCCGCGGGAGGCCTGCGATCGGAAAATACGGGCCAATATCACATAAACTTACATGGAAGGTTCTATTGACACTGGAGGAAAGACATTTGTTTCAGTCTCATCAAACCTCAGAGAAAATTTAATGTTTTTGCATTACTTTTCTCTTTTTGTTGATGGTAATGAATTGAAGATTAAATGAAAATGTGTCCTTTTAGAAAAGGATGCAATATGCATTGTAAGTGGTTCCCTCTCTTCAGGTGCTACCCTTCCTTTGAAACATAAGAACATAAGAACATAAGAAATAGGAGCAGGAGTCGGCCAATCAGCCCCTCGAGCCTGCTCTGCCATTCAATAAGATCATGGCTGATCCAATCTTGGCCTCAACTCCACTTTCCCGCTCTCTCCCCATACCCCTCGACTCCCCTGTAGTTCAAATGTCTGTCTATCTCCACCTTAAATATATTTAATGACCCAGCCTCCACAACTCTCTGGGGTAAAGAATTCCAAAGATTCACGACCCTCTGAGAGAAGAAATTCCTCCTCATCTCCGTCTTAAATGGGCGACCCCTTATTCTGAAACTATGCTCCCTCATTCTAGATACCCCCACTAGGGGAAACATCCTCTCTGCATCTACCCTGTCAATCCCCCTCAGAATCTTATATGTTTCAATAAGATCACCTCTCATTCTTCTAAACTCCAATGAGTATAGGCCCAACCTGTTCAACCTTTCTTCATACATCAATCCCTTCATCCCCGGAATCAACCTAGTGAACCTTCTCTGCACTGCCTCCAATGCATCCCCTCCTCAAATTCTAGATCCATGCTTTAATTATCTTGAGGCTCATTTTTTAAATTACCTCCTAGCCGAGGTTCCCGCTAAGCTGCGTGGCCACGCAGCGGTCTGGAGGTCCCACGCAGGCCGCTCACCGGTTTTTACACGGTAGAAACCGCGTGTGCGTGAAAATTTGAATGGGCCGCGCAGCCAGTTAAAGGGACCGCGCACCTAAAATAAATATTAGAGGGAGCATTGCTCCTCACCTTCCACCACATCTTCACCTTCCACAAATTTTAATTCATTCAGAATGCCATGGCCCACATATTCACCGTTACAAAATCCCACACTCACATCACACCCATCCTTGCCAAGCAACATTAGCCCATTATGCCCAGGTCTTTATTTTTTTCAAAGCCCCTCCACAAACATAATTTAAATGGAAGAATTATTTAAATAAGGTTGCATGTCAAATTTCAAGAGTTCAGCCAAGATCTGCCCCAGTACACACCTCACTCATATAAGGTGGCCACATGACTGCACCACAGGCTGAACCTGATTTAGCATAATACTTCAAGCAAGGTTCCTGTTATGGAAATTAATGGCAAACCATTGATTTTATTTGTCTACTTTGGCAACTAACAATTTTTATACATTTTTTTGCCTGTGCACTTCTATATTTTTGCAAAAAGCCTTCACTTTGCAAGGCAAAACTTTACTGCAGTACTTTCAATTTTTTCTATTCATTCATGGGGTGTGGGCATCGCTGGCAAGGCCAGCATTTATTGCCCATCTCTAATTGCCCTTGAGTGGCTTGTGTTGTGTATGTACCTTTAAGGGAATAACTGGTCTTAGACTGCAGTACCGGCAGTGACCACCCCTGTATAAAAGGCCCTAGCAGGTTTCTGTAGTTTCAGTTTCAAGCTGCCTCTTGTTCAGTAAAGTACCTGTTAAACTGTTCTCCCGAAGTCCATGTATGATTGAGGCGCGGACTTTACAGTGGCGACGAGTGTTCGAACTCACCTGCAGTGTGGCATCATCTCACGGGGATCTCGCCTGAAAGGAAGGTCCTGGAAGGTCGTAGTCTGCGCAACGGGCGTCGACCGAGGGCAACCGGCCAAAGAATCCATCGTGTTTGGAGAATTGCGGGAGAGACTGTGGTTCCAGCGAATCGTGCTGGTAGCAGGTAGCGCGCTGACCCTTCCGGACTGCGGCGGGCTCAAGCTCGATCGAGCAGCTCTACAAATTGGGCCGCGCAGCGTCGCCGGGAAAAGAAAACAAGAGAGAGAGGGTGGAGCGCACAGGGCGCGGTCGGTGCTCGAGAACAGGACAGCGGAGAGAAACTAAACGGGGGGGAAGGAAAACGAGACGCGCCGAAGCTGCGGGTCGCCGCCATTACCCTGTAGAATGCTAGGAGCAGCGTGGCAGTAAGGGGAAGAAGCAAAAGTGCGGGAGGCGCCATTTTATCCCGTTGGGGAAGAAGCAAAAGCGCGGGAGGCGCCATTTTATTCCATTGGGGAAGAAGCAAAAGCGCGGGAGGCGCCATTTTAAATCGCCCAAGATGCCAAAAAGTGGCAGTATCACTGCTTTCGACAACGAGGTAGAAGACTGGACCACGTATGTGGAAAGAATTGAAGTGTACTGCAAGGCAAATGAGGTGGCTGATGGAAAGAGGGCGTCGGTATTATTAAATCTGATGGGTGCGAGTACGTACGGCCTATTGCGGAATTTAATTACCCCAGCTAAACCAATGGAGAAAAGTTTTGAGGAGATTGTTCATATCTTACAGGAACATCTAAGCCCTACACCACTGCTGATAGCAGAAAGATTCAAGTTCCATAAAAGAAACCAGCACAAAGATGAGAGCAATGCTGACTATCTTACGGAACTACGCAAGTTATCGAAGCACTGCCAGTTCGGAGCAGGACTGGCAGACACCTTACGGGATAAGTTTGTCTGCGGGCTCCAGAGTGAAGGAACCCAGAAACGACTACTTTCAAAAAAGGACCTGACGCTAGAACAGGCTTTCAGCGTGGCAGTATCCTACGAAGCAGCAGCACAGGGAGCTGCGGAAATACAACAGAAACCACAAGAATACAGCGCTAACGAAATGGCGTATGGAGCCAAAATGTGCTATCGCTGCGGCAGAACAACCCATGAGCAGAAGGACTGCTGGTTTAAAGACAAAATATGCAGGCAATGCAGGAAAATGGGACATATAGCAAGAGTCTGCAGGTCGGGAAAGAAGACCAACATGACAAGAACTACTAAGGAACAGTACAGGAAAGTAAAGAAACTGACAGATAGTAGTTCAGAAGATCAGGAGAGTGATAAGGACTCCGGGAGCAGGCGACTAAGTTGTTTAAAGTTACACAACGTGATCGCAAAAGAAGATCACCGAACCATTTGGGTCACCCTCATGATAGCAGGGTCCCCAGTGAAGATGGAATTGGACACAGGGTCAGCCCTAACTGTCATGAATCGACGAGACTATGAGCGGCTATTCTCACACATACCCTTAAAAGACACGTCCATTGTATTGAAGACATACACGGGGCAAAAGGTCTACCCCAGAGGAAAAATAAGGGTGTCAGTTGAATATAACGGAAAGGAAACACAGAAACTATACATGTATATACTACGAGATGGAGGACCACCATTATTGGGATGTGAATGGATCCGAAGACTACAGTTGGATTGGCATTCCATTCTGGCACTAACTGTGACTGACAAAAAAGATGATGACGTCGCACCTGGACGTCTGTCACAAATTCTATCTGATGCAGAAGAGGTGTTCCAACAAGGACTTGGGACTCTAAAAGGAGTAAAGGCAACCATAAAGATTGAGGATAACGCAACCCCAAAATTTTTCAAGGCCAGACCGGTGCCATACGCGATACGCCCAGCTGTGGAAGCTGAACTGGAGAGTCTGGAGTGTTCGGGGGTGCTGTCTAAGGTGGACTGGAGCGAGTGGGCTACACCCATCGTTCCTGTAATGAAGAAAGCATTGAGCAGCACGCCTGGGGAGCCAAGGAAGGTTCGCATCTGTGGGGACTTCAAGGTGACTGTGAACCCAGTCCTGCACACAGTACAGTATCCGCTTCCGCGGATAGAAGATATTTTCACCTCACTATCTGGAGGGAAACGTTTTACAAAGATTGACCTGGCTCAAGCGTATCTACAAATGGAGGTGGAAGAAGCATCTAGGAAATACCTCACGATAAACACTCACAAAGGCCTTTATCAGTACAATCGACTGGTATTTGGGGTAGCATCAGCCCCGGCTATGTGGCAGAGGGCAATGGAACAAGTCCTGCAAGGGATCCCGGGGACCCAGTGTTATTTGGACGACATCCTGGTTACGGGCGAAAATGACAATGAACACCTTGCCAATCTGGAACAGGTGCTCACGAGATTGCAGGAATATGGGCTATGAGCCAACCGTCCCAAATGCGAGTTCTTCAGGAGACAAATCTCGTATTGTGGCCACATGATTGTTGAGGAAGGGTTGCATAAGTCGCCGGACAAGATTGAGGCTGTAGTCAAGGCTCCAGCACCAGAAAATGTGTCGCAACTGAGGTCGTTCCTCGGGTTGGTGAACTACTACTATAAGTTCTTGCCGAATTTATCTACAATTCTGCACCCACTGAATGCCCTCCTTCAAACTGGTGTAACATGGAAATGGAGTGATGAGTGTAAGCGTGCCTTTCAGGAATGTAAATGCCAAATCACTTCAAAAGAAGTATTGGCCCACTACAACCCAACACTACCGATTCGGTTGGCATGTGATGCGTCACCTTACGGCATTGGAGCGGTGCTGTCACACAAATTCCGTGATGGTTCAGAGAGGCCAATAGCCTTTGCATCGCGCTCGCTAACCTCAGTCGAGCGTAACTACGCCCAGATTGACAGGGAGGCCCTCAGCCTGGTGTGGGGGGTGAAGACGTTCAATCACTATCTGCACGGGCAGAAATTCACCCTACTGACTGATCATCAACCCCTGGTATCAATTTTTAACCCAAAGAAGGGCGTTCCGGTGATGACGGCGCAACGGCTGCAAAGATGGTCACTTTTTCTAGGGGCACATCAGTATGACATAGAGTACAAAGGTACGAAACAACATGGAAACGCTGATGGGCTGTCGCGCCTACCGTTGCCTACGGCGGAAGAAGCACCTGCAGTAGACCCGGTGGAGATATTCCATGCGACCATAGTCGAATGTTTGCCTGTTACAAACGCAAGTATTGAGAAGGAAACCCGAAATGACCCGACACTCTCTCGGGTCTATGATTTGACGGTGAAGGGATGGCCAGCATATGGCGACTCACTGTTGCCAGCATTCTCGCCAAGGAGGGAACAGCTGTCAGTGTGCCGGGGAACCTTAATGTGTGGATCCCGAGTGGTAATTCCACCCAAGTTGAGAGATAGAGTACTCAATGAGCTTCACGAGGGTCATCTGGGAGGGGTAAAAATGAAGAGCCTAGCCAGGGCGTTTGTGTGGTGGCCGGGAATCGATAAAGAAATCGAGGATATGACCAAGAGATGCACAGGATGCCAGAAGGTCCAAAACGCTCCACCACAGGCCCCGCTACATCCATGGGAGTGGCCCTCATCTCCATGGCAACGGGTACACATTGATTTCGCTGGTCCATTTATGGACTCAATGTTTCTAATCGCTGTGGACGCCCATTCGAAATGGCCAGAGGTCATTAAAATGTCCTCCACCACCACGGAGAAAACTATTGCAGTCCTAAGGACCATCTTCGCCAGGAATGGGTTGCCAGAAGAGATCTGTTCCGACAATGGCCCACAGTTTGTGTCTGAGGATTTCCGGAG
This sequence comes from Somniosus microcephalus, assembly GCF_052327205.1. Taxonomy (NCBI): domain Eukaryota; kingdom Metazoa; phylum Chordata; class Chondrichthyes; order Squaliformes; family Somniosidae; genus Somniosus; species Somniosus microcephalus. The sequence continues at coordinate 98,981,513 of NC_141000.1, read as the reverse complement.
GTTCCTGAAGAATAATGGGGTGAAACATTACACATCTGCCCCATATCATCCAGCCACAAATGGATTGGCTGAGAGGTTTGTTCAGACCTTTAAAAAGGCCATAAAGGCAATGTATAATGACGACATACCACTGCAACACAAGGTGGATAACTTCCTGTTTGCTTACCGGAATGCGACACATGCAGTAACCAACCAAACTCCAGCCGTATTGTTTTTCAACCGGAGACTAAGATGTCGCTTGGATTTGCTCAAACCAAACATAAGACGAGATGTTGAGGATAAGCAGTTCCAGCACATAAATGAGAAGCCAACCAGAAGCTTCAAGATAGGGCAACCAGTCTTGGCCCGCGATTACCGAACAGAAAAATGGCAGCCAGGCACGATATGCACACAGCAGGGACCACTAATGTACACAGTGGACGTTGGAGAGAGCATCGTGAGACACCATGCTGACCAGATTCTAGAGTCACAGGAACAAGCCAAACCTGTACAAGCATGTGCACCTGGTAATGAGCCCGAAGTACAGATTCCGTCTACCTCAGAAGCAGGGGTATTGGAAGCTGACGAACCAACCAATGACAATGAGCCAGAATTGACTCCACCGCCAGAACAGGATACTCGAGAAAGGCGCTATCCAGTCCGGATCAGGAAGCCTCCTCAAAGACTGAACTTATAAATGACTATTTCAGTTGATGTATATATTACTGAGAAAATTGTAATTGTAATTAGTTATTATTTAGTTGTTAAATGAATGTTATGTACTGTTTACCTAAAAGGGGAGGAATTGTTGTGTATGTACCTTTAAGGGAATAACTGGTCTTAGACTGCAGTACCGGCAGTGACTACCCCTGTATAAAAGGCCCTAGCAGGCTTCTGTAGTTTCAGTTTCAAGCTGCCGCTTGTTCAGTAAAGTACCTGTTAAACTGTTCTCCCGAAGTCCGTGTATGATTGAGGCGCGGACTTTACAGCTTGCTAGGCCATTTCAGAGGGCAGTTAAGAGTCAGCCACATCGCTGTGGGTCTGGAATCACATATAGACCAGACCAGGTAAGGACAGCAAATTTCCTTCCCTAAAGGACATTAGTGAACCAGATGGGTTTTTACGATAATCCGGTAGTTTCATGGGCACCATTAATGATACTAGCTTTTTATTCCAGATTTAATTAACTGAATTTAAATTCCCCAGCTGCCGTGGTGGGATTTGAACTCTTGTCTCTGGATTATTAGTCCAGGACTCTGGTTTACTAGTCCAATATTGGTCCATAGCCCAGTATGCTACCGTTGCTGCTTTACAAGTTGAGGCTAGCAATGTTATGTGATGCTGCATGAATTAGATGATGACAACTTCATGAAAGGATAAAATCTTCATGTGCAATGAGATTCAGGGAATAGGTTCACTCCTATCAATACCCAAGGACCAGTATTTATAGACCTCACCACTCCGACTGCGTATATCAGAGAAGATCTGTCTTTACTAGCTGCATTTCACTACAGAGACAGTGGCCACACTATTCTATTTGTTGTAGACTGACTTGCAAACAACTTAAAGGACTTGGACAGCTCTTCCCATGGTTGTATGGCATTAAAATTCTGTTACAGGATCTTTCCAGTATGACATGAATTGCTTAAGTACAATAATGCCGCTGAATCATGATGATCAAACATTTGCGAAATGTGCGAGTGAAAAGTTATGTTTATGAAACATATATGGTACTGAAATGGTACGAGACAGGCGTGTGTTAAGTTGACCTGTAAATGGGAAAGATAGGACTCACAAGCTAAAGGAGAGACATGTGGGATTGATGCCTCCAGAAACAAATCAATAATATGACTTCATGTTGAGATGGTTGGTTGGAGCTCACCTGGAACTGTTAGGTGAAATACCATTTGATAAAAACATCACAAGAAAAGAAACGAGATGAAAGATGTGATCAATGCAAATGTTGTTCTAATCCGATAAAATATAGGTGCTCTTGCAACCTTAGATATATAAATATTATACTATCCTGTCTACTATAAGGCCCTATAATTTCTATAATTTCTAAAATATTAAAGCTGGATTCACAAAATAATATCAAACGTACAAAAATCAGTAGACTCGCCTGTCTTGAGCTCCTTGATGGGATGTAATATCCTCAATAACGAAGCCAACAATCTCTTTTCTTTATTATTCTTTTCGTCCTCTTTCCTGGATCACATTATGTCGAAAGCAAGACTTATCAAGGCATCTCGGACTCACTCTTTTCCAGAAACGGTAAGTCTCTTTACCTTCCTCAGTCTTCTCTTCCTCCTATAATCTACTGGCTTTTAAAACCCATCATCAAACCATGACTTGATTTATCTCACCTGCTCCCCTATTCTTTTCAATTTTGTCAGTGCACTGCACTATGACTCTAGCTTTCTCTTTATAAAAAGAAAATTGTTGACATGTTATGGCTACAGTGCACCAAACAGGCGTGTGGTTGTGTACTGTTTTTGTGTTTGGATGCAAACCTTACAATTTTGGATACAGTTGGTTGAGTACTTTGAGAGCAGCAGTTTGCAATTGAGATGGTTCTAGCTCTGTGTTTACTTTCTGGCATAGCAGCACAGAAGCTGACAAACATTATTGCTTAATGCAACAAAATTTTACTGAAGCATTAATATGTGAAGTGCGTACAAAATGGAGGACAGCCCTCCCCCTTTGCAGCAGTTTGGAGAATCTACGGTCATTTCAAGTTGTGTGTTGTGATTCTTCCCCCCCCCCCCCCCCCCCACCCCTCAGCCAAAATTGTTTTTGGAAAAATTACAACATTTTCAGCCTACGGGCCAAATAATAATTGACAAGAGTTTTCTTTTTGTACGGTAACTTTTCAAAGTTGACCTGCTTTAAATTTAGGTCAGGACCTGTGCATTATTAGAGTAGATTATTTAACCAAACATAGCAACAAGACGGACAGGAAATTGTAGATTTAAGCTCATAAGGAAGTTCTTAATATAGGTCAGGGTCTATTTCCTGAGAATTAAATCTAGATATTGTTGCCTTTAATGAAAAAGGAACATTTTATTACTTGTAAATAATTCTGTTGGATAAGGAGATTTTTTAAAATAGTAACAGGAGAGATAGAATGGCATCAACACCAAGATCATAGGAAGGTTTGAAGCATTATCTTGTAAGTGTATTTACATTGGTCTTGATCTTTGTGTTTTCAGCATGAAATATTTAGAAACTTGGAGCAACATTACTGATATGAAACCGCTGTGGAGTGACATCAAGCTGCTTGGTGTAAAACTAAACTGTTTTGCCTAAAAGTCAGTGACCTTTAGTGCTGATTGATCATTCAAATGATTCTGTTTAGAACCTGCAACTTCAATAATTTTGGGACCTGTTTATAGTTAGAGCAGAGATAAGAAGTAAACCCAATATTATATCAACAATTTAATCCATAATGCCCCCCTCCCGCAGCCCCCCCCCGCACCCCCACTCCCAGTATGGAAATCTTAGGGTAATGAGTCAAATCAATAATCAATAAATCCTAGAAAATACATTTTATTTCAATCTGTAATGCATTATCATAAAATATGTTTTTTTACACTGTGCACATAGGAATTAGAGCAATTTGGTTGCAATTTGGGAGCAAGGGCAGCCTGCATGTAATGTAGGGATTATAATCAGCCGGCTACCATGCAGGAACTAGAGTAATTCATCTGCCATGTAGGAATTGGACTTACCTGATTCAAAAGTAGGAGCTGGAGTAGCCTGGCTGGTGTAATGATCAATAACATGTCATTCTATAGTGGACACTAGGTGGATCCGTAGAGCTGTGTAGAGCTGTATATAGCTGTATGTATAAGACTACACTACCCAGCTGTATATATATTAAGACTACATTACCCATGAGGCTAGGCTACCCACAAGGCAACAGTCAAGCTGGCAGCCTGCACACAGGAGCACACATGCTGCATCTCTACAGATACTGTACCTAGAGAACGTGTACTGAATAAATGACTAGCTAGAAGCTCGCTGTGTTCATAATAAGAATGTCTAGTTATTAATGAACATAAGGGCTGGAACATAGGCACTGGAGCAGTCTGGGTGCCATGTAAGAGCTAGATTAACCTGGCTACAATGTAGGAGATAGATTAGCCCAGTAGTAATGCAGGAGCTAGGGTTGCCTAGCTTCACTTTAGGAGCCAAAATAGCTTGACTGCATTGTAAGAATAGGAGTAGCCTTGCTCCAATAGTCAGATTATGATGGTGTGGGAGCTGGAGTAGTCTGGATACTATGTGGGAGATGGAGTAGAGAATCATTGGGCTGGATTTTGTCAATGGGGAGCTTTTGGAGGCGGGACTCCCACTTGTCAGGTTTTAGTCCCACCTCCAACGACTTGTGGCCAACCCACGCTATTTTCCCTTGATTGATCTTGTTAAGCCCGCCCTGCGGGTTTTGCAGGCCAATTAAGGGACACCTGGTTACTGGTGACGTCAGCGAATGACGTTTCATCTGTCAAGAGCTTTTGACAGATGAAATGTCAGCGTTTCATGGCTCTGTGAAGCTGTCAATCACTGACAATCTGTCCTCTAACTTGAGTCCTTCCACTCAGACTCAGTTAGAGAGCTCTCCAGACCAGAAAGCAGAGGCTGAAGCTTTTGACAGTTCAGCGGCCATTCTGCTTTCTGTGCCGGTGAGCTGAGGGACTCCCGAGACCTGAAGGGAGGAAGCCTGCAGGAAGAAGTAAAGGTAAGTAAAACTTATTAAAACACTTTACACACACCTCACACACTTACCTCTGCACACATGCACACATTACTCACCTGCACACCGGACATCTTGGCCCCTCCGACCCCCGCAGACCCGACAGCCATCCTCGCTGACCCTGGCGAGGTTTGGAGCTGTTGGGAAGCCCACACTTCAGGGCTGAAAATAGGGATTCTCAAAAAAACAGGCAGTTAATTGGCACTAATCCCCTTCCCGCCTCGAGGAGGCGGCTCCCAGCTCGGGTCAGGTACCCACCTCCTGGGAAGATGGGACGGAGGTGGGTTGGGATGGGATGGGTACCCGCTCCCAGATTCTGCCATTTTCCCGGCAGTCCTGCCTCCTTACCTGCCTCCCCAGGGCTGGGAAAATTCCCCCCTATCATAGAATGTTACAGCACAGAAGGAGGCCATTCAGCCCATCGAGCCCGTGCAGGCTCTCTGCAAGAGCACTTGAGCTAGTCCCATTGCCCCGCCCTTTCCCCGTAGCCCTGCAAATTTTTTCCTTCAGGTACTTATCGAATTCCCTTTTCAAAGCCACAATTGAATCTGCCTCCACCACCCTCTCAGGCAGTGCATTCCATATTATAACCACTCTCGGCATAAAAAAAATTTCTCCTCATGTCGCCTTTTGTTCTTCTGCCAATCACCTTAAATCTGTGTCCTTTGGTTCTCAAACCTTCCACCAATGGGAACAGTTTCTCTCTATCTACTCTCTCTAGACCCCTCATGATTTTGAACACCTCTATCAAATCTCCTCTCAACCTTCTCTGCTCTAAGGAGAACAACTCCAGCTTCTCCAGTCTATCCACGTAACTGAAGGCTCTCATCCCTGGAATCATTTTTGTAAATCTTTCCTGCACCCCCTCTAAGGCCTTCACATCCTTCCTAAAGTGCGGTGCCCAGAATTGGACACAATACTCCAGTTGAGGCTGAGCCAGTGTTTTATAAAGGTTCATCATAACTTCCTTGCTTTTGTACTGTATGCCTCTCTTTATGAAGCCCAGGATCCCGTATGCTTTTTTAACCACTTTCTCAACCTGCCCTGCCACCTTCAATGATTTGTGCACATATGCCCCCAGGTCTCTCTGTTCATGCACCCTCTTTAGAATTGTACCCTTTAGTTTATATTGCCTCTCCTCGTTCTTCCTCCCAAAGTGTATCACTTCGCACTTTTCTGCATTAAATTTCATCTGCCACGTGTCTGCCCATTCCATCAGCCTGTCTATATCCTCTTGAAGTCTATCACTATCCTCCTCACTGTTCACTATACTTCCAAGTTTTGTGTCATCTGCAAATTTTGAAATTGTGCCCTGTACACCCAAGTCCAAGTCATTAATATATATCAAGAAAAGCAGTGGACCTAGTACCGACCCCTGGGGTCCACCACTGTGTACCTTCCTCCAGTCCGATAAACAACCGTTCACCGCTACTCTCTGTTTCCTGTCACTTAGCCAATTTTGTGTTCATGCTGCCACTGTCCCTTTTATTCCATGGGCTTCAACCTTGCTGGCAAGCCTCTTATGTGGCACTTTATCAAACACCTTTTGGAAGTCCCTGTACACCACATCAACTGCATTGCCCTCATCAATCCTCTCTGTTACCTCATCAAAAAACTCAATCAAATTTGTTAAACACGATTTGCCTTTAACAAATCCGTGCTGGCTTTCCTTAATTAATCCACACTTGTCCAAGTGAGAGTAGAATAGATACAATGTATGACCCTGTATAATACATTTTCATCTAAGCCTCATTCATTACGACCATGTTCAGGTTTTCTGAGTAAAGGCAGGAGGTGGCTTTCTGGAATATATTTGTGTACACTGTCCGCGGCCTCTGACATTCAAAGAACCAGATCTCAGCTCCTTAGCAGTGGGCAATGGCATGAATAGATAAACCACATATAACTGAGATTTCCAGGGCCCCTTTTGAGAAAGATCATATCAGATGTCACTGGTTAGTATTATAATGGATATTGTGATTAGCATTGTAACTGATGTTGCTTTTTAGTATTATAATGGATGGCGGTTAGTACTGTAGCTAATGTTACTGGTTAATATTATAACAGTTGGTTGGTTAGTACTGCAGTCTCTTTCAACCACTAATAATTGAATTTTTGGTTGTTCAACGCACTTTCACACCTAGTGTACCCGTACCGGAATCAGTTGGAAATGTAAAAGGAGTATCATCGAATTCCAGTACATACACGCTTGCCGCATTTACGATTTACAAAGGGATAACAATGCAGTTTCTGCTTGGATGCAAGCGAAAAGGTGTTTAGTTTAAAATAGCACTTTATTTTATTTGCAAAAAAGCATCAGGATAATTTTAACACATCCTTCCCGCAAAATTACAACAGACTTCCTCCTTTCCACAAAAAAATTGCTCTTTAAGTGGGAGCGGTGGTTTTCACTCTTTAAAAATTACAATGTCGGCACAGGACTAATTTGAAACCGCTTCCAAGTGTTCTCCCACCCCCCCAGCAGGGGGCCTGGCAACTTCCTCGATCAGAGCTAAATCTGGAGAAGTTTAAAACTAATGGGTGTAATTCGTAAACAAAAAGGGTCACATCAAAGAAAATACAGACTTGCAATTCGTCTGTATTTATTTTAGCTTTGGAACAGTAACAAGAAGAATTTGATGTTTTTTTGGGGACAGGATGGTGGACTGTTTATTCCTACATTTGATATTTTTTACTCACTTGCACGTGGTAAAATTGTAGAAATTCTGATCTGTACACACTCTAATAATAATAAACATCTGAGCTATACTTAGTCTGTTTTAAGCCGCGGGACTAAAATTTGGTTGTAAATCCAATACTCAGATTATGATAGTCCCTTAAGAATGAAGGCACCAGTATGGATGCAGTATCTGCTTTAAAGAGGTACAAGCCTCTTAAACATAAAAAGGAAAGATTTGCAGGGCTATGGGGAAAGAGCAGTGGACTGGGACTAATTTGATAGCTCTTTCAGAGAGGCGGCACAAGGGGCCGAATGGCCTCCTTCTGTGCCGAATGATTCTACGATTTAAAGCAGGCAGAGCTGACCTGTACCACCAGCCCCACATTGCTGCCTGGCCAGGCAAAGTAGAGTATGTGTCCTGTGTTCCACTCAAATGCAGGTTAGTTTTTTTTATATGTTAGCAAAGAGCTAGCAGTGCCGTTGCCTAATTGCTAACATGAAAAAGTTCCCAATGGTCCAACACAGCTTTTTTAAACTTTATTTTGTACAGCTGCAATTATACAACAGTCAATGCAAGTCCAAGACAGTGTAAGATTGCCTCCTGGAGTTGGTTTCGTGATGTTTGCGGAAAGTGATGTACTGTCAGATTATTGACTTTACTCCCCATTTACACTGTGGTTTCCCCATCCCATCAAACATAAAAAGCTCCAGTATAATTGGGCCATGAACTGCAGTCTACAAAGATTAACATTAACAGCTTAGACAATACCTATTAAAGTACATTGGTTAAGACGCTTGGTTTATAGCCTAAGAATACAACTGTTTTATAACCGTTGAACCTGTTCACCAGTTGCAATTAATTGCCTACATAATAGTCATTGTACTCCAAAGTAATTCATTGTGTGAAGTGCTTTGAAACATTTTGATGTGATAAGGTAAATACAAATATTTATTAATTAATCTGTTTCTTTTTATTGGTTTCTTATGCTCAAGAAAACAAAACAAGGACAGGAAATCCACATATATACAGACACAACAATGAATAATAGAGAGGAAAGAGTATTCAAAAGATATTAACCAATAGACCTGTGTCTCTTCCACGTTTAATGAGACCCAGCGAGATAACAGCCCAAGATCTGTAGTTGCTAATATACCAGATATTTAAACAAAGTTACCAAGTGGAGACACTGCTGAGCATCCTGGATGAATAAAGAAGACAAAACAAGCTAGCACAAATTTATTTTCAGGCGCGGGGGAAGAATAAATACCGTTTAAAACAAAGAATAGGAAACTCTCGTTTAAACAGCACCTAAATATCCAGAATTCTCTATTAACTGGCAAAATTCATACTCCGAAAACAACACCTCAATAACCGGAAATGTTGCCGAGTCCGAGTCTCCCGCAGTGGCCGAGTTAGTCAGTGGGGGTAGTTCTCCAAACTTCCACTACTCGGCTTCTTGGTGCTGTCGGAAGCCTGAACACCTCAATAACAGGAGTCTGACTCTCCCGCGCTGTATACAGTCGTTTACTGTATAAGTTTTGTTTTACTGTTAAGTAAGTAAAGAGTTATGGATTACCCTCAACTGGCAGTACTGTACTTAATCAAGCATCTTCCACCATCCATTTAACACAACATTCTGTAGGTGAGTACCCAATTACTGTATACTGCACATTTTTTGATTTTTAATTTTTTTTTGTTAAAAATAGCCTCGGTAGATAACCCGCTCCGTCATCTGGAATTTTTAATCAACCGGCACCATCCCAGTCCCGTCAGTGCCGGATACTAAAGAGTTTCCTGAATATTGTGTTTACTGTGACATCCTGAACTCAGACTGGATTAGGGTCATTGATAAACCAGCTCACCTGAAAATACTTAGTTCTGCAGAGATTGAACTTGAGGGAATGATGAATTTCACGATACATGATGCTGAACTAAATGCAAATTCCGATCAATGCTTAACTAATCTGCCAAGACATGTAATGCTTGCATCAAAATTTTAATCAATTGTTTCAAAAAATAATGAGCAACTTGTACTTCAGCTACTAATCATTCAGGCAGGAAATAAATCTAGTTAAAACCCCATTAAACAAATTAAAATCACTTAAAATAAGTTGTTAGTGTATAAAAGATGACTGATGACCAGCATTATTAACCATGCAAAGCCATAAAAAAAATAATTTGGGGAAATTTATTATTATATGTGATGATTATATGTTGAAAGTGGAATTTTAGTATGGACATAAGGACAATGAATCACTTATATTTAGCCTATCAGCCCTTTACTGTAGAGTAAAATACAATGAATGATGTGTGCTTGTCCTACATCAGTCTTGTCTGAATGCCTTTTATGCCCTTTTTACAAGCATTGACACCTTTGATCCAGGGTGAGATTCTGAGATCGATCCAAGTGACTCACTTTTATATTTGAAAACTACAGTCAGACTTCACAATATGTCAACCACTTTTTTGGCATAATTCACAGAGGATTTATAGCCTCATTGTTGTTCAGTGTTTAGTGATCTAACCTGAAGAGGAAAATTGCCACATGAGGATCAGAAAGTTAAAGGACATTATTTAGAATAAGGTTGCATCACCAAAAGTTAAATGTGGAACTGAATTTCAACCAAACAATTATCATATACATTTTGTTTCCATGCCCTTGCAATAATGAGACATTATTATTAAATGATAATAATAATTAAATTATATTATAGTTTAATATATATTAAATTATACACATTAGATTATACACTTAAAAGGAAACCGTTTGGTTAGGAAATAGTTTCAGGCTCAGTGAATTGCCTGCCTATTTTGAATGTAGAGCATGTGATTAACATGGTTTGCCTCAATGCTTCAGTGAACAAAGTCTGATTTTTTTAGCCCTTAAACTATGTGTTGTTATATTAATAAAGTTTTAGTAAATTAACAATTTACTGCGCCCATCTCATTGCAGGGCTGCCATGGGCGGAAGTTATTAAAGGTGACTGGAGGCGGGATTCTCGCAAATCCTGTCCCTAAAACTCATCGACAGCAGTCATTTCCCCCTCATTAATAATCTATTTAAGTCTTTCAGCACAGGCAATGAATTACTGTACCCTAAATTCAATGCAGAATTTGCCTTTTATGATTGTCTGTAACATTTCCCAATGTTTAGCTCCTGCAAGTGAAATATGATGCCTGTGAGTATTTAAACTCACTTCTGTGGGCTTCTTTTCACAGGCCAGTGTCGGGAGCGGCGAGAGCGGAGGTTCAGTGAGTATTTAAACTCACTTCCGTGGCCTTCTTTTCACAGGCCATTGTCGGGAGCGGCGAGAGCAGAGGTTCAGTGAGTATTTAAACTCACTTTCGCGGGCTTCTTTTCACAGGCCATTGTCGGGAGCGGAGTTTCAGTGAGTATTTAAACTCACTTCCGTGGGCTTCTTTTCACAGGCCATTGTCGGGAGCGGAGTTTCAGTGAGTATTTAAACTCACTTTCGCGGACTCTTTTTCACAGGCCATTGTCGGGAGCGGTGAGAGTGGAGTTTCAGTGAGTATTTAAACTCACTTCCGTGGGCTTCTTTTCACAGGCCAGTGTCGGGAGCGGCGAGAGCGGAGGTTCAGTGAGTATTTAAACTCACTTTCGCGGACTCTTTTTCACATGCCATTGTCGGGAGGGGAGTTTCAGTGAGTATTTAAACTCACTTTCGTGGACTCTTTTTCACAGGCCATTGTCGGGAGCGGTGAGAGTGGAGTTTCAGTGAGTATTTAAACTCACTTTCACGGGCTTTTTTTCACAGGCCAGTGTCGGGAGCGGTGAGAGCGGAGTTTCAGTGAGTATTTAAACTCACTTTCGCTGGCTTTTTTTCACAGGCCATTGTCGGGAGCGGTGAGAGTGGAGTTTCAGTGAGCATTTAAACTCACTTTCGCGGGCTTTTTTTCACAGGCCAGTGTCGGGAGCGGTGAGAGCGGAGGTTCAGTGAGTATTTAAACTCACTTTCGCGGGCTTTTTTTCACAGGCCAGTGTCGGGAGCGGCGATAGCGGAGGTTCAGTGAGTATTTAAACTCACTTTCGCTGGCTTTTTTTCACAGGCCAGTGTCGGGAGTGGTGAGAGCGGAGTTTCAGTGAGTATTTAAACTCACTTTCGCTGGCTTTTTTTCACAGGCCAGTGTCGGGAGCGGTGATAGCGGAGTTTCAGTGAGTATTTAAACTCACTTTCGTGGGTTTTTTTTCACAGGCCAGTGTCGGGAGCGGTGAGAGCGGAGGATCAGTGAGTATTTAAACTCACTTTCGCGGGCTTTTTTTCACAGGCCATTGTTGGGAGCGGCGATAGCGGAGGTTCAGTGAGTATTTAAACTCACTTTCGCTGGCTTTTTTTCACAGGCCAGTGTCGGGAGCGGCGATAGCGGAGGTTCAGTGACTATTTAAACTCACTTTCGCGGACTCTTTTTCACAGGCCATTGTCGGGAGCGGAGTTTCAGTGAGTATTTAAACTCACTTTCGTGGGCTTTTTTTCACAGGCCAGTGTCGGGAGCGGCGATAGCGGAGGTTCAGTGAGTATTTAAACTCACTTTCGCTGGCTTTTTTTCACAGGCCAGTGTCGGGAGCGGTGAGAGCGGAGTTTCAGTGAGTATTTATACTCACTTTCGCTGGCTTTTTTTCACAGGCCAGTGTCGGGAGCAGTGATAGCGGAGTTTCAGTGAGTATTTAAACTCACTTTCGCGGGTTTTTTTTCACAGGCCAGTGTCGGGAGCGGTGAGAGCAGAGGATCAGTGAGTATTTAAACTCACTTTCGCGGGCTTCTTTTCACAGGCCATTGTCGGGAGCGGCGATAGCGGAGGTTCAGTGAGTATTTAAACTCACTTTCGCTGGCTTTTTTTCACAGGCCAGAGTCGGGAGCGGCGATAGCGGAGGTTCAGTGAGTATTTAAACTCACTTTCGCTGGCTTTTTTTCACAGGCCAGTGTCGGGAGCGGTGAGAGCGGAGGTTCAGTGAGTATTTAAACTCACTTTCGCGGACTCTTTTTCACAGGCCATTGTCGGGAGCGGAGTTTCAGTGAGTATTTAAACTCACTTTCACGGGCTATTTTTCACAGGTCATTGTTGGGAGCAGTGAGAGCGGAGGTTGAGTGAGTATTTAAACTCACTTTCACGGGCTTTTTTTCAAAAGCCAGTGTCATGACTGGTGAGAGCGGAGGTTCAGTGAGTATTTAATCTCACTTTCGTGGGCTTCTTATCACAGGCCATTGTCGGGAGTGGCGAGAGCGGAGGTTCAGTGAGTATTTAATCTCACTTTCGCGGACTCTTTTTCACAGGCTATTGTCGGGAGGGGAGTTTCAGTGAGTATTTAAACTCACTTTCGCGGACTCTTTTTCACAGGCCATTGTCGGGAGCGGTGAGAGCGGAGTTTCAGTGAGTATTTAAACTCACTTTCGCGGACTCTTTTTCACAGGCCAGTGTCGGGAGCGGTGAGAGCGGAGTTTCAGTGAGTATTTAAACTCACTTTCGCTGGCTTTTTTTCACAGGCCAGTGTCGGGAGCGGCGATAGCGGAGTTTCAGTGAGTATTTAAACTCACTTTCGCAGATTTTTTTTCACAGGCCAGTGTCGGGAGCGGTGAGAGCAGAGGATCAGTGAGTAGTTAAACTCACTTTCGCGGGCTTTTTTTCACAGGCCATTGTTGGGAGCGGCGATAGCGGAGGTTCAGTGAGTATTTAAACTCAGTTTCACGGGCTTTTTTTCACAGGCCATTGTTGGGAGCGGTGAGAGCGGAGATTCAGTGAGTATTTAAACTCACTTTTGCGGGCTTTTTTTCACAGGCCAGTGTCGGGAGCGGTGAGAGCGGAGGTTCAGTGAGTATTTAAACTCACTTTCGCGGGCTTTTTTTCACAGGCCAGTGTCGGGAGCGGTGAGAGCGGAGGTTCAGTGAGTATTTAAACTCACTTTCGCGGGCTTTTTTTCACAGGCCAGTGTCGGGAGCGGCGATAGCGGAGGTTCAGTGAGTATTTAAACTCACTTTCGCTGGCTTTTTTTCACAGGCCAGTGTCGGGAGCGGTGAGAGCGGAGTTTCAGTGAGTATTTATACTCACTTTCGCTGGCTTTTTTTCACAGGCCAGTGTCCGGAGCGGCGATAGCAGAGTTTCAGTGAGTATTTAAACTCACTTTCGCGGGTTTTTTTTCACAGGCCAGTGTCGGGAGTGGTGAGAGCAGAGGATCAGTGAGTATTTAAACTCACTTTCGCGGGCTTTTTTTCACAGGCCAGTGTTGGGAGCAGCGATAGCGGAGGTTCAGTGAGTATTTAAACTCACTTTCGCTGGCTTTTTTTCACAGGCCAGAGTCGGGAGCGGTGAGAGCGGAGTTTCAGTGAGTATTTAAACTCACTTTCGCTGGCTTTTTTTCACAGGCCAGTGTCGGGAGCGGTGAGAGCGGAGGTTCAGTGAGTATTTAACCTCACTTTCGCAGACTCTTTTTCACAGGCCATTGTCGGGAGCGGAGTTTCAGTGAGTATTTAAACTCACTTTCACGGGCTTTTTTTCACAGGTCATTGTTGGGAGCAGTGAGAGCGGAGGTTGAGTGAGTATTTAAACTCACTTTCGCTGGCTTTTTTTCACAGGCCAGTGTCATGAGTGGTGAGAGCGGAGGTTCAGTGAGTATTTAAACTCACTTTCGCGGGCTTTTTTTCACAGGCCATTGTCGGGAGCGGTGAGAGTGGAGGTTCAGTGAGTATTTAAACTCAGTTTCACGGGCTTTTTTTCACAGGCCATTGTTGGGAGCGGTGAGAGCGGAGATTCAGTAAGTATTTAAACTCAGTTTCACGGGCTTTTTTTCACAGGCCATTGTCGGGAGCGGTGAGAGCGGAGATTCAGTGAGTATTTAAACTCACTTTTGCAGGCTTTTTTTCACAGGCCATTGTCGGGAGCGGTGAGAGCGGAGGTTCAGTGAGTATTTAAACTCACTTTTGCAGGCTTCTTCTCACAGGCCATTGTTGGGAGCGGTGAGAGCGGAGGTTCAGTGAGTATTTAAACTCACTTTCGCTGGCTTTTTTCACAGGCCAGAGTCGGGAGCGGTGAGAGCGGAGTTTCAGTGAGTATTTAAACTCACTTTCGCTGGCTTTTTTTCCACAGGCCATTGTCGGGAGCGGTGAGACCGGAGATTCAGTGAGTATTTAAACTCACTTTCACGGACTTTTTTTCACAGGCCAGTGTCGGGAGCGGCGATAGCGGAGGTTCAGTGAGTATTTAAACTCACTTTCGCGGACTCTTTTTCACATGCCAGTGTCGGGAGCAGAGTTTCAGTGAGTATTTAAACTCACTTTCAAGGGCTTTTTTTCACAGGCCATTGTTGGGAGCGGTGAGAGCAGAGGATCAGTGAGTATTTAAACTCACTTTCGCGGGCTTTTTTTCACAGGCCAGTGTCGGGAGCGGCGAGAGCGGAGGTTCAGTGAGTATTTAAACTCACTTTCGCTGGCTTTTTTTCACAGGCCAGTGTCGGGAGCGGCGATAGCGGAGGTTCAGTGAGTATTTAAACTCACTTTCGCGGGCTTTTTTTCACAGGCCATTGTCGGGAGCGGTGAGAGCGGAGGTTCAGTGAGTATTTAAACTCACTTTTGCGGGCTTTTTTTCACAGGCCATTGTTGGGAGCGGTGAGAGCGGAGATTCAGTGAGTATTTAAACTCACTTTTGCAGGCTTTTTTTCACAGGCCATTGTCGGGAGCGGTGAGAGCGGAGGTTCAGTGAGTATTTAAACTCACTTTCGTGGGCTTCTTTTCACAGGCCATTGTCAGGAGCGGTGAGAGCGGAGGTTCAGTGAGTATTTAAACTCAGTTTCACGGGCTTTTTTTCACAGGCCATTGTCGGGAGCAGTGAGAGCGGAGATTCAGTGAGTATTTAAACTCACTTTTGCAGGCTTTTTTTCACAGGCCATTGTCGGGAGCGGTGAGAGCGGAGGTTCAGTGAGTATTTAAACTCACTTTCGTGGGCTTCTTTTCACAGGCCATTGTCGGGAGCGGTGAGAGCGGAGGTTCAGTGAGTATTTAAACTCACTTTCGTGGGCTTCTTCTCACAGGCCATTGTTGGGAGCGGTGAGAGCGGAGGTTCAGTGAGTATTTAAACTCACTTTCGCGGACTCTTTTTCACAGGCCATTGTTGGGAGCAGCGATAGCGGAGGTTCAGTGAGTATTTAAACTCACTTTCGCTGGTGTAAAGTCTGTGGGTTGTGCAGTTAATAACGACACAGACTTCAGGAGTAACAAACAAACAGGACTTTACTATTTGAAGGTCAGGGCGAATCTGCCCAAGGAATCCTACCACAACGCTTATATACTGGTGTGGTCACTGTCAGTGTTACAGTATACAGAAGCCAAACAAGTAGTGCCACACCTAAAGTAGTTCTCTTAAAGGTGAACAGTTACATACAATAGTTTCCTTAAAGGTAGACGGGTACATACACTACAATCCTCCCTTTTTAGCTTACAACATACTGATTCCTTAGTAAACATACATTATAACATATATACAGCTTATGTACGACAGTTCATAGATTCAGTCTTTCTGGAGGTTTCCGGATTCTGTCCGGATAACGCCGCAGTGGTGTCGTCATTCCCGGCGGGCTAGTATGTGCTTCTGGCAAAGTCGATTCGGCTTGAAAAACAGTGTCAGGTTCATCTGATTCCAGTATTACCAGATCGGAAGTAGGTGTTCTGGGTATCTCAGTTTCAACATTACCCGGGTAAGGTGGTGAAGTCGGTTGCCCATTTGTGGCGGACCCTATGATCTGGTCCACATGGCGCCTTATTATATTGTCCCCAATGTCCACCGTATACATCAACAGCCCTAGCCTTTTTCCAATAGTTCCAGGCTGCCATTTCTCGGTACGGTAGTCCCGGGCCAAAACTCGTTGACCGATCTGGAAAGATCTAGTGGCCCTTTCATTCATGCCTTGGAATTGCCAGTTCTCTACGTCCCTTCTGACGTTTGGTTTGAGTAAATCCAGCCGGCATCTTAGGCGTCTATTAAAAAACATCATGGCGGGAGTTTGATTTGTGACCGCATGTGTTGCATTCCGGTAGGCCAACAAAAAGCTATCCACCTTATGTTGTAGATTCATGTCTTCATTACCCATGGCCTTTATGGCCTTCTTGAAGGTCTGGACAAACCTTTCAGCCAATCCATTGGAGGCGGGGTGGTATGGGGCTGACGTGTAGTGCTTAACCCCATTGCTCTTTAAGAATTTCTTGAATTCTTCGGACACAAATTGCGGTCCATTATCAGAACAGATCTGTTCCGGCAGGCCATTCCTAGCAAACATAGTCCTTAACACTGTGATGGTTTTTTCCGTGGTGGTGGTGGTCATCTTAATTACTTCCGGCCACTTGGAGTGGGCATCCACCGCTATTAGAAACATCGAGTCCATAAATGGACCAGCAAAGTCGATGTGTACTCTTTGCCAAGGAGATGAGGGCCACTCCCATGGATGCAGAGGAGCCTGTGGTGGCGCGTTCTGAACCCTCTGACATCCTAGGCAGTTCTTAGTGATCTCTTCGATGTCTCCATCAATGCCTGGCCACCACACAAATGCTCTTGCTAGGTTCTTCATCTTCACTCCACCCAGATGTCCTTCGTGCAGCTCCTTTAGCACCTTCCTTTGGAGTTTGGGTGGAATCACCACTCTAGATCCACACATCAGGGTTCCTCGACACACTGACAGTTGTTCTTTCCTCTGTGAAAATGCTTGCAGTGTTGGTTCGCTCTGTGCTGGCCATCCCTCCACCGTTAAATCATAGACTCGTGAAAGAGTCGGGTCATTCCTTGTCTCATTCTCAATCATTGAGTTTGTTATCGGTAAACGCTCCACTATGGATGAGTGGAACATCTCTACTGGGTCCACTGTACTCGCTTCTTCTACCATCGGTAATGGCAAGCGCGATAACCCATCAGCATTTCCATGCTGTTTGGACCTTTTGTATTCGATGTCATATTGGTGTGCCCCAAGTAACACGGACCACCTTTGTAACCTTTGTGCTGTCATGGTGGAAACGGCCTTGTTTGGGTTGAATATGGACACCAACGGCTGGTGGTCTGTCAGTAATGTGAACTTCTTACATTGCAGGTAATGATTGAATTTCTTCACGCCCCACACCAGACTGAGGGCCTTCCTATCTATTTGAGCATAATTTCGCTCTGCGGGGGTCAACGATCGGGACGCGAATGCCACTGGCCTTTCCGAGCCATTTGGTAGCCTGTGCGACAGTACTGCTCCAATTCTGTACGGGGAAGCATCACAAGCTAGACGAAGGGGTAACGTTGGGTTGAAATGAGCCAACACTTCTTCAGAGGTAATCAACTCCTTGCTTCTGCGAAAAGCCTTTCTGCATTCCTCACTCCACTTCCATGGTGTATCTTTCCGCAACAGAGCATTCAGCGGATGCAGCACCGTGGATAAATTTGGCAGAAACTTGTGATAGTAATTAATCAACCCCAAGAATGATCTTAACTGTGATACGTTTCCTGGAGCGGGGGCCTTCACGACCGCTTCTATCTTTTCAGGTGACTTGTGCAGTCCCTCTCGGTCAATGACATGACCGCAGTATGAGATCCGTTTTTGGAAGAACTCACACTTCTTGCGATTAACCCGAAGGCCATACTCCTTCAACCTGGTGAGTACCAGTTTCAAATTTGTGAGGTGTTCTTCCTCGTCTTTTCCCGTGATCAGAATATCATCTAAGTAGCACTGCGTGCTTGGAATTCCTTGTAATACCTGCTCCATGGCCCTCTGCCAAATTGCTGGCGCCGAAGCTACTCCAAAGACCAGTCTATTATAGCGATACAAGCCTCTGTGTGTGTTGATGGTGAGGTACTGGCGTGACTCTTCCTCGACCTCCATCTGTAAATATGCCTGAGCCAGGTCTATCTTGGTGAAGTGCTTCCCTCCAGCCAACGAAGCAAAGATATCTTCAATCCGCGGAAGCGGGTATTGTACCGTGTGAAGCACCGGATTCACTGTGATCTTGAAATCTCCGCAGGTACGGACCTTCCCTGGTCCCCCTGGCTTATTACTTGGTGAGGACTTCATGACGGGAACAATGGGCGTGGCCCACTCACTCCAGTCCACTTTTGACAGGACCCCTGATCGTTCAAGTTCTTCCAGTTCTGCCTCCACAACTGGTCGTATTGTGTAAGGTACCGATCTGGCCTTAAAAAACTTTGGGCTTGCATGTTCTGCAATCTTAACCTTTGCTTTAATTCCTCACAGTGTTCCCAGTCCTTGCTGGAATACCTCTTTAGCTTCGTCCAATATTCTGGACAACCGTTCAGGTTTGACATGCTCTTTTCCGGAATCCACCGTCATGGTGTTTAGTGAATGCCAGTCCATCTTTATTTTTCGGATCCACTCCCGTCCCAGAAGTGGTGGACCTCCCTCAGGCAACACATACAGGTCCAACCGGTGGTGATCTTTATCCTTGTATCTCACCTTGACTTCTATCTTTCCGATGGGGAATACTTTGTGCCCCGTGTATGTCTGCAGTACTAGTTCCGTATCCCGTAGTGGAATATGCTTGAATAACTTTTTATAGTCATGCTTATTCATGACCGTCAACGCCGATCCGGTGTCCACTTCCATTTTTACTTGGACTTTGGCAATCTGTAGCGTGATCCAGATAGTCTGTCGGTCAGCTTCATTACTCACATTGTGAATTCTTAGACTGTCCAGTCCTTTGCAGTTGGAGTGTGAGTCCGACTTCTGTTCCTTCAGACTCTTCCTAGTCACCTCTTGTACCTTTCTGTACCATTTTTGTGGTGACTCATTATTGTTGTACGTCGTTCCTGACCGGCATACCTTAGCCATGTGACCGAGCTTGCCACATTTCCTACATTCTTGTTTTTTAAACCAGCATTGGTTCTGGTCGTGTGTTGTCTTCCCACAACGATAGCATTTCGTTGTACCCGAAGTAATTTGTTGTACCCTGAGTGCCGCTGCCTTTAGCTGCATTTCCGCAGTTCCTTTCGCTGCGGCTTCGTTTGATGCTGCGATAAGGACAGCCTTATCCAGTGGAAGATCGTTCTCTTCGAGTAGTCGCTTTTGCGTCCCTTCCTTGGACAATCCGCATACGAACTTGTCTCGCAGTGCCTCTGTCAGATTCCCTCCGAAATGGCAGTGTTTCGCTAGCCTACGCAGTTCGACCAAGTATTCCGCGTTGCTTTCGTCTTTCCGTTGCGTTCTTGCATAGAATTTGAATCGTTCAGCCAACATCAACGGTGCGGGGTTCAAGTGATCCTTCCGCACTGCTACAATATCATCGAAAGTCTGATCCGCCGGTTTAGCTGGTGAGAGAAGATGCTTCAACAACCCGAATGTTTTCGCACCCATTATGTTAAGTAAGGTTAAAGCTTTTTCATCCTTTGCTATTTTATTAGCCTTACAATGTATCTCAATACGTTCCATGTACGTGGTCCAGTCTTCTATCTCAGAATTAAAATCGTTGATGTCCCCACGCTCAGGCATCTTCCTTTCCTTGGGAACAACACAAGTATTTCTTTAAATTATTTTTTTTTTTCTAAGATGGCGGCTGTTCCCGCGAAAATGGCGGTTTCCCGCTCTTTCCTTCTCTCCCCGCCCCTTCAATGGCGGTTTCCCACGTCTGTCGTCTTCTCCGCCTAATGGCGGCTTCCCGCGTTTCTTCCCTGGTGGGAGGGGTACGCTTTCCCCACAGCGGACAGGTTCAGCCGCTGGGCTGGCTCTCGCACAGTTCCCCTTACTCGGCTCTGTCTCTCTCTCCCGCTCGCACGGCTCTACCGGCTCTGGGTACACCCCGTTGACGGAGAACAGTTCAGCCGCTGGACTGGCTCTCGTGCAGTCTCTCTCCCCTTGCTCGGCTCTGTCTCTTTCTCTCCCGCCCGCTCGGCTCTACCGGCGCTGGGTACTCCCGTTGGCGGAGAACAGTTCAGCCGCTGGACTGGCTCTCGCGCAGTCTCCCTTGGTCGGCTCTGTTTCTCCTGCACGCTCGGTTCCCATTCGCCTCCCAGCCCTCTCGCAGTCCGGTGCTTCCCTCCCCGGCTGCGGCTGAGTTTCTCTCTTCCCGCGCCTACGCTCCCGGTCTCAGCGCTTCGTGGCTTCGGTCGCTGCCCGGCTTTCCCGCTGATCGCGGTCTGGCTGTCTCACGACGCCATTGGACCCGACTTTCCGTCCGGCTCCTTTCCCCCTCGACCGTGGTCGAGTGCACAGCCCTTATCCTCCGGATATTCTTTACACTTTCCCTTACTCACAGTCTCCGTGGCCGCCTTGCTTCCTGCTGATCGGCTCACTCCGCACCGTGGCAGAAGGGACAGTCAGTGCCTGTTGCTGATGGAAGCTTTTGTTGCTAAAGTCTTCCTCCTTTCTATTGCTGCAGCCTCGTGTTTTCTCCCAGCAGAACGACGAGGGCGGTTGCCTCTCTTCGACGCTCTTTAGTTGCTTTGGTAGTCTTGCCGCAGGGTACGATCGGACTCGTCGCCACTGTAAAGTCTGTGGGTTGTGCAATTAATAACGACACAGACTTCAGGAGTAACAAACAAACAGGACTTTACTATTCGAAGGTCAGGGCGAATCTGCCCAAGGAATCCTACCACAACGCTTATATACTGGTGTGGTCACTGTCAGTATTACAGTATACAGAAGCCAAACAAGTAGTGCCACACCTAAAGTAGTTCTCTTAAAGGTGAACGGTTACATACAATAGTTTCCTTAAAGGTAGACGAGTACATACACTACAGCTGGCTTTTTTTCACAGGCCAGAGTCAGGAGCGGTGAGAGCGGAGTTTCAGTGAGTATTTAAACTCACTTTCGCTGGCTTTTTTTCCGCAGGCCATTGTCGGGAGTGGTGAGAGCGGAGATTCAGTGAGTATTTAAACTCACTTTCACGGACTTTTTTTCACAGGCCAGTGTCGGGGGCGGCGATAGCGGAGGTTCAGTGAGTATTTAAACTCACTTTCGCGGACTCTTTTTCACAGGCCATTGCCAGGAGCGGAGTTTCAGTGAGTATTTAAACTCACTTTCACGGGCTTTTTTTCACAGGTCATTGTTGGGAGCAGTGAGAGCAGAGGATCAGTGAGTATTTAAACTCACTTTCGCTGGCTTTTTTTCACAGGCCAGTGTCGGGAGCGGCGATAGCGGAGGTTCAGTGAGTATTTAAACTCACTTTCGCTGGCTTTTTTTCACAGGGAATTGTCGGGAGCGGTGAGAGCGGAGATTCAGTGAGTATTTAAACTCACTTTCGCTGGCTTTTTTTCACAGGCCAGTGTTGGGAGCGGTGAGAGTGGAGTTTCAGTGAGTATTTAAACTCACTTTCACGGGCTTTTTTTCACAAGCCATTGTCGGGAGCGGAGTTTCAGTGATTATTTAAACTCACTTTCACGGGCTTTTTTTCTCAGGCCAGTGTCATGAGTGGTGAGAGCGGAGGTTCAGTGAGTATTTAAACTCACTTTTGTGGGCTTTTTTTCACAGGCCATTGTCGGGAGTGGTGAGAGCGGAGACCCAGTGAGTATTTAAACTCACTTTCGCGGGCTTTTTTTCTCAGGCCATTGTCGGGAGTCGTAAGAACGGAGTTTCAGTGAGTATTTAAACTCACTTTCCGGGCTTTTTTTCAGAGGCTTACCAATCTCACAGACCGGCGGCAGCGTTCCAGAGCCACGGCATGATTCAAAACGTGATGCGGGCAGGAGGAAGCAGCTGATTGGGTGAGTACGGCCAGGTCAGTATTTATACTACTCTATAGTTTGACAGTTAAGGTTCTTATTTTATAAAGTTTAGAAGGTCTTAATTTTGTGATTATAGTTTCTAAGGCCTCTGTTGTGTAGCGGGGAGTGCTAAGAAACAAGGGCCCTTGAGTATATCATTAAATTGTAGTATAATTTGTGGTATTGATTTAATTAAATTACTTAAAGGGTAAGTCATGGCAGCAAAGCTTGGCCCCGTGGCATTCTCCTCCTGCACTATGTGGGAAATCAGGGACACTTCCTGTGTCCCTGACGACCATGTGTGTGGGAAGTGTATCCAGCTGCAGCTACTGTCAGACCGCATTGTGGCGCTGGAGCTGCAAATGGATACATACTGGAGCATTTGCGATGCTGAGGACATTGTGGATCTCACGTTTAATCAGTTCGTCACACCGCAGGTAAAGGCTGCACAGGCAGGAAGGGAATGGTTGACCACCAGGCAGAGTAGTAGGCGCAGGCAGGTCGTGCAGGGGTCCCCTGTGGCCATCCCCCTCTCAAACAGATATACCGCTTTGGATATTGTTTGGGAGGATGGCTTATCGGGGGAAGGCAGCAGCAACCAACTTCCTAGCACCATGGGTGGTTCTGCTGCACAGGACGGGAGGAAAAAGAGCGGGAGAGCTATAGTGATAGGGGATTCTATTGTAAGGGGAATAGATAGGCGTTTCTGCGGCCGCAAACGAGACTCCGGGATGGTATGTTGCCTCCCTGGTGCAAGGGTCCAGGATGTCTCGGAGCGGCTGCAGGGCATTCTAGGAGGGGGAGGGTGCACAGCCAGTTGTCATGGTGCATATAGGTACCAACGATATAGGTAAAACATGGGGTGAGGTCCTAAAAGCTGAATATAGAGAGTTAGGAGGTAAATTTTAAAAAAGGACCTCAAAGGTAGTAATCTCAGGATTGCTACCAGTGCCACGTGCTAGTCAGAGTAGAAATAGAAGGATATTTCAGATGAATACATGGCTAGAAGACTGGTGCAAGGGGGAGGGATACAAATTCCTGGGACATTGGAAACGGTTCTGGGGGAGGTGGGACCAGTACAAACTGAACGGTTTCCACCTGGGCAGGACCGGGACCGATGTCCTAGGGGGAGTGTTTGCTAGTGCTGTTGGGGAGGGTTTAAACTAAAATGGCAGGGGGTTGGGAACCTGTGCAGGGAGACAGAGGAAAGGGAAGCAAGGATAGAAGCAAAAGACAGGAAGATGAAAAGCAAAAGTGGAAATCAGAGAAATCAAGGGTGTAAATCAAACATGGCCGCAGTAAACAATAATTCTAAAAGGTCTAAGAGTGTTAAAAAAACAAGCCTGAAGGCTTTGCGTCTTAATGCGAGGAGCATTCGTAATAAGGTGGATGAATTAACTGTGCAAATAGATGTAAATGGATATGATATAATTGTGATTACAGAGACATGGCTCCAGGGTGACCAAGGCTGGGAATTTAACATCCAGGGGTATTCAATATTCAGGAAGGACAGGCAAAAAGGAAAAGGCGGTTGGGTAGCATTGCTGGTTAAAGAGGAGATTAACACAATAGTAAGGAAGGATATTAGCTCTGATGATGTGGAATCTGTATGGGTAGAGCTGAGAAATACCAAGGGGCAGAAAACGTTAGTGCGAGTTGTATACAGACCCCCAAACAGTAATGCTGAGGTTGGGGATGGCATTAAATGAGAAATTAGAGATGCGTGCAATAAGGGCACAGCAGTTATCATGGGTGACTTTAATCTACATATACATTGGTCTAACCAAATTAGTAACAATACTGTGGAGGAGGAATTCCTAGAGTGTATATGGGATGGTTTCCTGGACCAATATGTCAAGGAACCAACTAGAGATCAGGCCATCTTAGACTGGGTATTATGTAATGAAAAAGGATTAATTAGCAATCTTGTTGTGCGAGGTCCCTTGGGGCGGAGCGATCATAATATGATAGAATTCTTCATTAAGATGGAGAGTGAAGTAGTTGATTTAGAGACTTGGGTACTGAATTTAAGTAAAGGAAACTACGATGGTATGAGGTGCGAGTTGGCTAGGATGGATTGGGGAATGTTACTTAAAGGGTTGACGGTGAATAGGCAATGGCAAACATTTAAAGATCACATGGATGAACTACAGAATTTGTTCATCCCTGTTTGGCATAAAAATAAAACAAAAAAAGTGACTCAACATTGGCTAAAAAGGGAAATTAGGGATAGCATAAGATCCAAGGAGAGGACATATAAGTTGGCCAGAAAAAGCAGCAAACCTGAGGATTGGGAGCAGTTTAGGATTCAGCAAAGGAGGACAAAGGGATTAATTAAAAGGGGGAAAATAGAGTATGAGAGTAAGCTTTCAGGGAACATAAAAACTGACTGTAAGAGCTTCTATAGATATGTGAAGAGAAAAAGCTTGGTAAAGTCAAGCGTAGGTCCCTTGCAGTCAGAATCAGGGGAATTTATAATGGGGAACAAAGACATGGCACACCAATTAAATACAAACTTTGGTTCAGTCTTCACAAAGGAGGACACAAATAAACTCCCAGAGATGTCGGGGAACATAGAGTCTAATGAGAGGGAGGAACTGAATGAAATCAGTATTTGTAGGGAAATGGTGTTAGGGAAATTGACGGGATTGAAGGCCGATAAATCCCCAGGGCCTGATAATCTACATCCTAGTGTACTTAAGGAAGTGGCCCTAGAAATAGTAGATGCATTTATGGTCATCTTCCAAAATTCTATAGACTCTGGAACAGTTCCCATGGATTGGAGGGTAGCTGATGTAACCCCACTATTTAAAAAAGGTGGTAGAGAAAAAACAGGGAATTATAGACTGGTAAGCCTGACATCGGTAGTGGGGAAAATGCTAGAGTCCATTATAAAAGATGTAATAGCAGAGCACTTGGAAAACAGTAACAGGATCGGACAAAGTCAACATGGGTTTACAAAAGGTAAATCATGCTTGACTAATCTACTGGAATTTTTTGAGGATGTAACTGGAAGAATAGATAAGGGACAACCAGTGGATGTGGTGTATTTGGACTTTCAGAAGGCGTTCGATAAGGTCAGCATAAGAGACTAGCGTGCAAAGTTAAAACACATGGGATTGGGGGTAAGGTTCTGACTTGGATAGAAAACTGGTTGGCAGACAGGAAGCAAAGAGTTGGAATAAACGGGTCTTTTTCCGAGTGGAAGGCAGTGACTAGTGGGGTACCACAGGGATCGGTGCTAGGACCCCAGTTATTCACAATATATGTTAATGATCTAGATGAGGGAGCTAGATGTAATATCTCCAAGTTTGCAGATGACACAAAGCTGGGTGGGCGTGTGTGCTGTGAGGAGGATGCCGAGAAACTCCAGTATGATTTGGACAGGTTGGGTGATTGGGCAGATGCATGGCAGATGCAGTATAATGTGGATAAATGTGACGTTATCCACTTTGGTGGCAAAAACAGGAAGGCAGATTATTATCTGAATGGCAATAGATTGGGAAAAGGGGAAGTGCAACGAGACCTGGGTGTCCTTGTGCACCAGTCGCTGAAGGTAAGCATGCAGGTGCAGCAGGCGGTTAAGAAGGCAAATGGTATGCTGGCCTTCATAGCGAGAGGATTCGAGTACAGGAGCAAGGATGTCTTGCTGCAGTTGTACAGGGCCTTAGTGGGACCACACCTTGAGTATTGTGTGCAGTTTTGGTCGCCTTATCTGAGGAAGGATGTTCTTGCCATGGAGGGAGTGCAGCAAAGATTCACCAGACTGATACATGGGATGGCAGGAATGACGTATGAAGAGAGATTGGGTCGATTAGGCTTATATTCGCTAGAGTTTAGAAGAATGAGAGGGGATCTCATTGAAACTTATAAAATTCTAATAGGACTAGACAGACTAGATGCAGGAAGGATGTTCCCGATGGCGGGGGAGTCCAGAACCAGGGGTCACAGTCTAAGGATAAGGGGTAAGCCATTTAGGACTGAGATGAGGAGGAATTTCTTCACCCAGAGAGTGGTGAACCTGTGGAATTCTCTACCACAGAAGACAGTTGAGGCCAATTCATTAAATATATTCAAGAAGGAGTTAGATATATTTCTTAAGGCTAAGGGATCAAGGGGTATGGGGAGAAAGCAGGGACCGGGTACTGAATTTGGATGATCAGCCATGATCACATTGAATGGTGGAGCAGGCTCGAGGGGCCGAATGGCCTACTCCTGCTCCTATCTTCTATGTTTCTATGAGGCATTGCTGGATCTGGCTCTGGGGAATGAGTTGGTTCAAGTGGAGCAAGAGTCAGTAGGGGAACGTTTAGGGAACAGTATCATAGTATCATAAGGTTTAGATTAGCTATGGAAAAGTCCAGGGAACAATCTAAAGTAAAAATACTTAATTGGAGGAAGGCCAATTTCAGTGGATGAGAATGGATCTGGCCCGGGTAAATTGGAATCAAAGATTGGCAGGCAAAACTGTAATCGAACAATGGGCTGCCTTTAAAGAAGAGATGGTTCGGGTACAGTCGAGGTACTTTCCCATGAGGGGAAAAGATAGGGCAACCAAAGTCAGAGCTCCCTGGACGATGAAAGAGATAGAGACTAAGATGAAGCAGAAAAAGGGGGCGTATGACAGATGTCAGGTTGAGAATACAAGTGAGAACTAGGCTGAATATAGAAAGTTCATAGGGGAAGTGAAAAAGGAAATAAGAGGGGCAAAGAGAGAGTATGAGAATAGATTGGCAGTCAACATAAAATGGAATCCAAATGTCTTCTATAGGCATATAAATAGTAAACGTGTAGTAAGAGGAGGGGTGGGGCCAATTAGAGACCAAAAAGGAGACCTATGCATGGAGGCAGAGGGCATGGCTGAGACACTAAATGAGTACTTTGCATCTGTCTTTTCCAAGGAAGAAGATGCTGCCAAAGTCAGAGGTAGTTCAGATACTGGATGGGATAAAAATTGATAGAGGAGGTACGAGAAAAGCTGGCTGTACTTAAAGTAGATAAGTCACCACGACCAGATGGGATGCATCCTAGGATGTTGAGGGAAGTAAAGGTGGAAATTGCGGAGGTACTGGCCATAATCTTCCAAAATCCTTAGATACGGAGGTGGTGCCAGAGGACTGGAGAATTGCAAATGTTACACCCTTGTTCAAAAAAGCAACTACAGGCCAGTCAGTTTAACCTCAGTAGTGGGGAAGCTTTTAGAAATGATAATCTGGGACAATCTGGGACAAAATTAACAGTCACTTGGACAAGTGTGGATTAATTAAGAAAAGCCAGCATGGATTTCTTAAAGGCAAATTGTGATGAACTAACTTGATTGAGTTTTTTGATGAGGTAACAGAGAGGGTTGATGAGGGCAATGCGGTTGATGTGGTGTACATGGACTTCCAAAAAGCATTTGATAAAGTGCCACATAATAGGCTTGCCAGCAAAGTTGAAGCCCATGGAATAAAAGGGACAGTGGCAGCATGGATACAAAATTGGCTAAGTGACAGGAAACAGAGAGTAGTGGTGAATGGTTCTTTTTCAGACTGGAGGTCACAGTGATGTTCCCCAGGGGTCGGTACTAGGACCACTGCTTTTCTTGATATATATTAATGACTTGGACTTTGGTGTACAGGGCACAATTTCAAAATTTGCAGATGACACAAAACTTGGAAGTATAGTGAATAGTGAGGGGGAAAGAGATAGACTTCAAGAAGACATAGACAGGCTTGTAGAATGGGCGGACACGTGGCAGATGAAATTTAACACAGAAAAGTGCGAAGTGATGCATTTTGGTAGGAAGAACGAGGAGAGGCAATATAAACTAAAGGGTACAATTCTAAAGGAGGTTCATGAACAGAGAGACCTGGGGGTATATGTGCACAAAGCATTGAAGGTGGCAGGGCAGGTTGAGAAAGTGGTTAAAAAAGCATACGGGATCCTGGGCTTCATAAATAGAGGCATAGGGCAGGATTTTCATTGGGCCATGGAGTCAGGATTGGAGGCGTGTGGGGGGTTAAAATCCCGAAATCAGGGGTCCCGACCCCATCCCGCACCCAACCCGCCTCCATGCCAGTTTCAAAGGAGGCGGGTACCCGCTCCGCAATGGGACCCACCTACCCGAGGCGGGAAGGGATTAATGCCAATTAACTGCTTGTTAACAGGTAGTTAACAGGCAGTTTTTAGCCTAATCCCTATTTTTAATGCTGAAGTGTGGGATTCCCGACGGCTCCAAACCACGCCAAGTTTGCGAGGCGGGCCATCGGGTTGAAGGACTTGGAGGGGTCGAAATTTCAGTGTTCAGGTGAGTGATGTGTGCATGAGTGCAAAGGTAAGTGTGTTTGGTGTGTCTAGAGTGTTTAAAGAAGTTTAAATTACCTTTTCTTACTTTTTCAGCCTTCCTTTAGGTCTTGGGATTCCCTCATCTCACCAGCACAGAAAACAGAATGGCTGCAAACTGTCAAAAGTGACAGCCTTCAGCTTTCTGTGCAGGAGAGATTTCTAACTGAGTCTGTGGAGAAGGACTCAGGTTAGAAGTAAGACTGTCAGTGTTTGACAGCTTCAAACAGCTGTGAAACGCTGATATTTCATCTGTCAAATCCTCTTGACAGATGAAATTTCAGTCTGTGACGTCACCTGTTGCCGGGTGGCCCTTAATTGGCCTGCTGAGCCCGCTGGGCGAGCTCAACAAGGTCAATCAAGTTAAAATCACGTGGATTGGCCACATCTTGATGGAGGCGGGACTACAACCCCGAAAGTTGTAGTCCCGCCTCCTACCCGACTCCTGAATGAAAATCCAGCCCATAGAGTACAAAAGCAAAGAAATTATGATGAACCCTTATAAAACACTGGTCTGACCTCAACTGGAATATTGTGTCCAATTCTGGGCACTGCACTTTAGGAAGGATGTGAAGGCCTTAGAGAGGGTTCAGAAAAGATTTACAAGAATGGTTCCAGGGATGAGGGACTTCATTTACATGGATAGACTGGAGCAGCTGGGTTTGTTCTTTTGTCTCCTTAGAGCAGAGAAAGTTGAGAGGAGATTTGATAGAGGTGTTTAAAATCATGAGAGGTCTAGACAGAGTAGATAGAGAGAAACTGTTCCCATTGGTAGAAGGGTCGAGAACCAGAGGGCACAGATTTAAGGTGAATGGCAGAAGAACCAATGGCTGCATGAGGAAAATGTTTTTTACGCAGCGAGTGGTTAGGATCTGGAATGCCCTGCCTGAGAGGGTGGTGGAGGCAGATTCAATCATGGCTTTCAAAAGGGAATTTGATAAGTACCTGAAGGAAAATAAATTGTAGGGCTATGGGGAAAGGGCGCGGGATTGGGACTAGCTGAAATGCTCTTACAGAGAGCCGGCACGGGCTCGAAGGGCTGAATGGCCTCCTTCTGTGCTGTAACCATTCTATGATGCTATATGAGAGTGAAAATGCTACTGTAACTTAGAATGCCAGGAGAGTATTGATTTTGGACTGAAGATATAATGCGACTGACAGAATGACCCATAATTTGCGGTCAGATGCAAAGCAATGGGAATCGCCACTGACCTCGAAGAAAGCTGCCCACAATTCCTGCAATCTCTGTGGCAAGAACTTTAACTTCCTCAATGTGAAATTGATTGTTGCGCTGTCAAAAGGGGTTCTTAATGTAGTGCAGCAGTGATGACATCAAGCTGTCTAAGCAGCCAATCAGATTGGTGAATTCTCACAGAAACCAGGAAGTAAAAAGCACTGATTATCTGCAATTGTTAAAAATGTTACATAGAGCAAAATAAAGATGGGACATACGAACAATGATGGACTGGTAAAGACCCTCGGGTCCATCGACCCTGCCCTGCACATTTGCGATACCTTGTGTATCTATATATATATAAAGGAATCGATCTGTCTGTCTGTCCTTCTGTCTGTCTGTCCTCACGTGTGCGTCTGTCCGGCTATGCACTCGAAAGTTATAGAGCGTACCTACGCGCGCGTTACCTCTGAAGAAAGCTTACGCTTCCGGGACGGTCGTAAGCATATTTACTTTTCGGTCGGACCAAAATTGTTCGCGCCTTATGCAAAAAACCTTCAAAATTAAACTCATTATCTGCTACTTAGCATTGATTGACTGACGTCAAGGTTCGACCAATCCTGTGCCGTCACGATTGACCAATCCTACAGTACGGTCCCCTGATGGTTGGCCAATCGGTGTGTGTGTGTGTGGGCGGGACTAATCGTTTTCATCTCAGGGATGTGGCAGCCATTGTTTCACTGCCATTACTTCAGCTTCCAGCTCAAACTACTTTGATCATCCAGCTTTGAAAAAGTTAGTATCTCTTTTAAAAATAACATAAGATTTACCAAAAATGTTTTATAAGTACTTTCACTTTCATCTTTCAAGGTATTAAAAGGTAGAAATGTTGCCCGGCAGCAGATTCACAGAGGGACACAGACAGGGCCCAAAGCCTGGCACTCGATTTAAACCGCCCGGCCCAAAACAGCCCTGGCAAAGCCGGGCTCCCCCCAGCTAGTCAGAATATATATATATACACCGCCCCACCGAAAACTATGTGATCTCCTGGGAGAGGTAAAAAACAGATTAAAAAAAGCAGGCCAATTTGGGGGAAAAAATCTGGGAAATTCCTCACTGACTCACCTAGGTGATCGAAACTAGTCCAGGAGATCACTCTGGCCCTGATAATTCTATACAGTACCTACCTTCTGTAAGAGAGGATCTCTGCCCCAGCCAGAAACCGGTTCAACTCTCGCTTGAAGGAATTCAATGAATCAGCATCCACCGCACGAGATAGCAGCCTGTTCCAGAGGCCCACTATCCTCTGGGAAAAGAATCACCTCCTGACATGTCACCTAGATCTGGCCTTATACAACTTGAATTTGTGACCCCTGGTCCTTCCTAAACTATTTAATTGAAACAAATTGTCAACTGGAACACAATCTATTCCCTTCATTATCTTATAAACCTCAATCAGTTCCCCCCTAAGTCTGCGCTTCCCTAAGGTGTAGAATTCCAACTCTCTTAGCCTATCTTGATAACTAAGATGCTTTAGACTGGGAATTAGTCCAGTGGCCCACCTCTGCACCCTTTCTAAAGCCTCAATATCTCCCACCCTGTGAGGAGACCAAAACTGGACACTGTACTCCAAGTGTGGCCTGACTAAGGGCTTATAAAAGGACAAAATAGTATGCCTCATCTTATACTCAGTATCAGGCAGAGGCCCAGTGGGTAACACCCTTGCCTCTGAGGCGAGCAGGCTGTGGGTTCAAGTCCCACTCCAGAGACTTGAGCACAAAAATCTAGGCTGGCACTCCAGTGGAGTACTGAGGGAGTGCTGCACTGTCGGAGGTGGATTCTCAGCTATAGTCCTGGCCCCTTTTATATCAAGGGTGCTGTCATAAATAACAGTGGTTTTCAGTACTCCATATCATTCTTGTGCAGGAAAGACAAGTCTACCACTTCAAGCTGAACGCACGCAGCATCCTGTGTGTAAACCTTTGTTTTGCCTTTTGCTACAAATATTGTGCATTTCACAGTTGGATTAAAGAATTTTGGGTCTTTTCTAAGTAGCTCATTAGCTATATGAGAGATTTAACAGTGCATTGCGATTGGCTACTATTTTGTATTATTTCTAATGGAACTATGTTCCCAAAACTTGCATATTCAAAAATTATTAATGGATTTTTTAAAATTCATTTATGGGATGTGAGTGTTGCTGGCAAGGCCAGCATTTATTGCCCATCCTTAATTGCCCTTGAGAAGGTGGTATTGAGCCGCCTTCTTGAACCACTGCAGTCCATGTGGTGAAGGTACTCCCACAGTGCTGTTAGGTAGGGTGTTCCATGATTTTGACCCAGTGATGATGAAGGATTGGCGATACACTTCTAAGTCAGGATGGTGTGTGACTTGGAGGGAAACTTGGAGGTGATGGTGTTGTTGCTCAGATTTCGCTGGATGTTCGAAAGATCGAACAAATAGGTTCGCAATTTTCCCTTTAGGGTTCAAATGTAAGTTTTGGTCTGAACAAACACACAGGCAACAGATTTCGTGTACAAAGATTTATCTTTAATAAATGCTTAACAAACACCGTTCATTATTTAAAGTACAATTCCAAAATATAAGACTCACAACTTATATTGATATTACCCTGATTTGGTCCGAGGTGATCAATCTCTGTCCAAACCTCTACGTAGGGTTTCTGTCCCCAGGTCCCTGCTGTTGAGTGTTGCTCCTAGGTCCTCGCACTCTATCTGGGGATTTTCCTCCTGGTTTATACTATCCTATAATCTGTCCCATCTCTTTGGTTACACATTTGTTACTGTCCCTGCATCCTGATGATTAGTTTACCCTATTCCACATCCTGTCTCATCTCCTTGATTAGTTTACATCTTACTTCATTTAACTGGCGTCTGTAGTGACCTCACTCATGTCTGACGAGGTTACCTATGAGCCCTCTGTTTAGAACATTCCTGAACCTCTGCATTATTTATCCATTATCCCTTACACATGGTGATTCCTTCCCTTTATTTCAGTTTTCTTACATAGCTTCCATTTCCACATTCCTCCCTTTGCTCATTATTATTTGACCAAATGATTTGATCACCATAAGGCTGTTGACCATCGTCGGGGTGGGTCCTTTGTCCTTTGTAAAGCCTGATATGCATCCATTGATTCCACCCGAACCTTCAGCCTTTTCTCTAGTCTTTTCATGCTTACCCAGGTGAAGCATAGGCATATAAACACCAGCATGATCATAATTACAGTCAGGTGGGACACGAGTCTCACCCAGGGGTGTATGTTCACATTTTTGCCCCAATTCCAAAGGTCGTCCCACCAAGTACAGGAAACTTTGGTTTATCCGGAGGTTATATGTCCGGAATACTTGACCTAACGGCAAAAATCAGGAGCCGTTTTCTATATTTTTTTTAGTTCTCGTTGCTTTTTCTCCCCCAGTCAAGCACTGCAAGGTCTGTAGCTATAGCAACAGCTTCAGCTACAGATGCTTGCAGCTGCAGCCGACTGTTTTGAAGCTGTTGCTAAGCAACAGGGTTTGTTGATTCACACGGAGCTTCTCAGTTCCGTATGTTTAAACATTGACTCTGGTATGTCCGTCACTTTTGATGTTACGGCACCAGCTTGGTCCCGTCAGTGCTGGATATCAGAAAGTTTCCTGTATTGATTTTGATTTGTTTAATCTTTTGGTCAATGTCCTGGGTATTCATTTCCACCCTTTCGTAGATTTCGTGAACAAGAGCAAGCTTATGTCTAATTTTCGTTATATGTTCTTCCTCTAGCTGGATGTTGATGTCGATTTTTGTGAAATATTTTGTCAAGCGATTCTTCAGGTCTATTGACACATTAAGATTAACAGTTGCATGCCTCTGGATGTTGATAATTTCCTCATTTCCTATTCTCAGGGGATGCGTGCAGAAGGTTGGGTTTTGGATAGGGCAGTCCTTATTCCCATAATGGTAACTAGCTTCAGTGGTGGTAAAACAATATGTTCCGTCACCCATATAAGTGCTTCGAGTGATAGGTTTGTGAATCGCGTTCTCCATGATCCAGGAGCAATTTATGGCCGTATTTCCCTTAAATCCACATCGCGCGGTGCGAGTCGGGTAAATTTTGTATGGGCAAACTGTTCTTTCCATAGTGGCACATTGTCGCAATGCAGTTCCCACTAGAGTGCCATTCTGCTTCACAGCATATGGCCTCATTCCTGCCACGGCCACCCATACTCCTTTTTGTATAGTGACTATGGTTTGGACCTCAAATAATGGCATTCCTTCCTGGTGTCCTATCATGGGGACTCCTATCACCATCCCTACAGAAGTACTTCCACGGGGGCCCGTACATTCCTCGTTGAACCATACCCTGCTGAGTTTCCGTAGTTCACAGTCACTGATAGTAGCAGGAACATTCTGCTTTATCAGACCCCGGATTTGAGTATTGTTGATCCAAGTGGGTACTTCTTCACATTTTGCCAGCATTAAGTTTTCTCTCAGCTGACCCAGCATCCAATTGTCATATGTCATGCACAGTGTTTGTTGTTGGGTTCCGTTCGCCGCCTTTTTGGCTGTGTTAATAAGTTGATTAATAGTCTGTGCATGTCCTTCTAAGACCTTCACCTGTTGTGTTTGGATCCCGATACTTTCCTGTCCTGCCTGTGACTCTTGTCTTTGATTATTATTCAGTTCCTCCAATAACATTTTGACTTGCTGGGTTAAGGTTTTAACATTGGAGTTCAAATTAGTTATATCTAGAGTATTTACAGTGGCCATTCCTGCTCCATAGACTGTCCCTGCATCATTCAGTAACCCTCTCTTCCTCCTTTTCCTAGCTGTCTTTGTTTCATTTCCCTGCTTCCCTCCTATCTCTCCCTTGAGCAACATCGAAGTCAAGTCCTGATACAATCTTTTTGTTCCCTCCGCGTACCAATCGGGCAATTGTACATCGATTATATTCAGTACTATAGGTATTAATTCATATTGTATGTTATCATAAACAATTTTGGTCATGTTTCTTAATATTACTCCTCCCTTGGGTCCCGGCTCGTGTTCGGGGCAGTCCCAAACTGGAACCGGGGTCGTAGGGATCGGGGTGGTGGTCTGAACAGTGAGTGGGGTAGTTGGCTCAGGGTAGTAGGTGTCTGTAATACCGGAACCACTAGCTTTCCTTGGTGTTTACACGAGCACGTTGGTTTTAAGCTCTTCTGTGGATTACTGATTAGGTTTCTTACAGTTGAATTGCTGCTACATCCCACCATAATCTGTAAGGAGGTGCTTGTCTTGCTTATGTTGCAACACAGTTGTTTATCTATCTTAGTACAATTCATCTCATACTCTGAACCAACAGGATTTGCCCCCGATAGAACCCTATGGGTACCCCCTGTGTTCTGCATAGCCATCCATACTACAGCCTTAACATCTTTTCCCGTACACGCAATACACACAAAGTTCAGTTGAGTTTCCGTTGCCATCTCATAGCAGGTTTTTCCTTGGCTGCTACACCTGCACTCGTTGTTGCCATTGGTAGGTGCATGAAAACCTGCATTGTTGTCTTGGGCACAGTTCTGACTGTTCCGTCCGTCTGCGGTAATAGTTACATCCGAGTTCTCAGCGAGGAGGGTACAGCCAAACACCAGACAACAGTGCCCCAGAAGGGTGGGTACTGGGATTTCCATGTGCAATAATCAGTTACCTAGAAAGTGTAAGGGGTGGTGTTTGGGTCAGCTTCGCCTCTGACTTATGAGCGGTTCGAATCGCTCCCACTCCCTTGGTTCTAGACCTTAGACTTATTCGGGGGTTGTAATGGAATTGCAGCAGACAACTGAATTTTGGTGAAAGAACTTTGATCTTTATTTGAGAAAGAAAATACAACACAATAATAACACTCTAATAAAATGGGGAAAACACTTCGACATACACGAGGGAAAAATTACAGTAGACAAAATCTCTCACCCCTCCCAATCCCACCTTACTAGCTAAGTTAGGCTCTGAAGGACCAGGGATAATGCTCACCAAACGCAGGAATAGTTTGTAGAGTGGAAAAACTTGCGAATCTTTGGTTTTCTTCCAAGTTGGTTTTCTTTGGTTGCGGTGGCCCAATATTACCCGGTTGGCTGATGGTAATGTTTGGTTGGTTGTTTCATAAGGCCCTTGTTGCCGCGAGGTGTCTGATGGTCACTGAAACTGTTGCTCTGGTTTCTTCTTGTGTGTTCCTACTTCTTCTTCTTCGAAAGAGAGAGAACTGCTTCGAGATGCTTACATTTACTGAACTCAAACTTGGAACTCTCTGTGCTTCTTGAACTCCCACCTTGCTCGAACTGTTTTCAACTGTTTGAACTGTTCTGCTGAAACCTTCCTGATGAGTCTTTCGAACTTCTTGACTTCTCTGTCTTTAGAAAACAGGCTTTTAATTTTACTAATTGGGGCCTCCTAATCTGATTAAGTTGTTTAAAGTGGTTTCGGGGTGGTTCCATCGATCTTAAGTTGTTTTAAGAACGTGTGAAGTGGTTTAGGGATGGGTCCCATCGATTGTTTAACCTTTGTTTAATTGCAGTAAAGTTGTCTTTTCTTGTGGGGGCCAAGGTTCTTTTGTTGGTTGGTTGGTTCTATGCAGACGACCTGGTTCTGCTGTCACCAACTAAGGAGGGTCTACAGCAGAACCTGGATCTGCTGGAGTCGTACTGCCAGACTTGGGCCCTGACAATAAATCCCCAAAAAACCAAAGTCCTTGTGTTCCAGCAAAGATCCAGACATCAGGGACCCAAAATAAAAAATTGAACAAACCACTAACTACACATACTTGGGCTTAAAAATCAGTTCTACGGGAAATTTCAAACCGGATGTGAATGAACTGAAAGAGAAAGCAAGAAGGGCTTTCTATGCCATTAAAAAATCAATCCAAATAGAAATCCCAATTAGCATTTGGCTCAAAATTTTCAAATCAGTAATTGAACCAATTATCTCTATGGCAGTGAGGTGTGGGGACCGCTAACACAACAAAAATTTGCAAAATGGGACAAACACCCAATTGAGATCCTACATGCAGAATTCTGTAAAAGTATCCTCCGGACTCAAAGGAAAACCGTAAACAATGCATGCAGGGCAGAACTAGGCCAATATCCATTAATAATCACTATCCAAAAAAGAGCCACCAAATTTTGGAAACACCTAGAAATGAGCAACCCCCAATGCCATCATTACGAAGCCCTGAAATGCCAAGAGAGGACCATAAAGAAGAATACCCTCAGTCAACTAGTCCTGGGACTCAGTGAAGTAACTACTAACACTACTAACAATAACCAGCCCCAGGACAGTGACAGCGTAACACAAAGAATTCGACCCAACACAATCGTCGCTAAGCAAAAGGAAAAATATCTGTCATATTGGGCAGAAACAACAAAAACCCAAAGCAAACTCAATTGCTACTTGGCCCTAAACAGACAATACAACATGGCTGATTACCTGACCATGGTAAAGGATAGCAAACTGAGAAAAACTTTGACAATGTACAGACTTAGTGAACATAACCTGGCGATCGAAAAAGGTAGACACAGGCAGACCCGGCTACCAAGAGAGGACAGGATATGCTCTCACTGCAGTCAGGGAGTGGTGGAGACAGAGATGCACTTCCTCACAGCTTGTAGAAAATATCAGGGCATAAGGGAGAATTTCTACCCAAAATTCACAAAAATATGCCCGGATTTCAGAAATTTGAATGACGACCAAAAACTCCCATACCTACTAGGGGAAGAGAGAAATTGTGTAACACTAGCGGCACACTATGTTACAGCTTGCCATAAACAGAGGGACAGCCACTAAATATAAGAAAAGAGTATATATAAATTATATGAAAGTATATTTATACACTCAGGGATATAGCTGTTTATACACTGTATGGATAGATCTGTATTTTTGTGAACAAACATGAATGTTTTTCGATGCTTTGGCAACAAAAGATGTAACTTGTCATGCCAATAAAGCGATTTGAATTGAATTGAATTGAATTGAATTGGTGGCATGTTTTGCATTATGCAAAGTTTTGGATGGTTCTGTAAGGCTGTTCTTCCGTGGGTCTATTGTTAGCATGTAAATTTCTTGATAGGGGCTGAGTGACGCTTTCCAGTTCCCCCAGACAGTTTGATTACCTCGAATACTCAAAACTGGCTACTGCATAGGTAGATCCCAAATTCTTTGTTGCAGCCCTTTTCCCAAAACATGCCTGAATGTGTCCTTTTTAAAAAAATGCCAAGTCTGTTTTTGACCTTGAATCTCCCTGCTGGGCCCAACATGCTTTTTATCCTCCTGAGGTTTTTTAGCAAGGGTCCAAAGTCACTTTAATATGGTTTTTCTTTCATGATGGGGGATCTGTAAATTTTGAGAATCCTACAAAAGAAAAAGAAAGATCAGGGTAGCAACTGCTCTTATTTACAGTTCTATCTTTTCCGATGCCCAACGCAACCATTTGGGTCGTCCTGGACTGGGCGGGGGTAGAGGATGGTTTCTAGTCCAGTTGACGGGTCGGATTAAAGACTTGGTTTAAGGGGTCACTCTAGGAGATTCCAAAAACAACCTCTGTAATCCCTGGGCAAGGTCTCCAGTTGGATCGTCAGAGTCAGATCCCAATTGATCGGATCCCAATTCAGTGCTGGACCCTGTTTCCCCCTCTGACTCTTCTGGGTCTGAGCCAGGCCTATTCATGTTTGCCAGTTCGAGAGCCCCTGGCGCAGGGAGGCCGGCGGTGGCTGGGTCTTCAGTATCGTCCTCCCCCGCATCCAATATGACATGGTGCATGTGGAAGGAGCCCATTTTCCCAAAGGGTTTTAACTGATTAATATGGTGCCATCAGTATTTCCCTTGTCCATCCATAATCTTATACACTGAGGTGCTAGCTCTTTCCATGACACTAAAGGGTCCAGCGTATTTAGGGCTCAAAAAGGTTCCTTTCCTTTGGACCTTGACCATCACTTGATCCCCTATCTTTAATTCCCAAGGATGGGCCTTCCCATCAAAGTAGGCCTTGCTCTTTTAATGCCTATTTCCCATGTTTACTGCAGCTGTCATTTTGGTGACCTCCAAGTGTTTTACCAAATTGGACATGTATTTCTCGGAGGACAAGGAGGTTTTCTGGATTTCATTTAGGTCTAATCCCATGAAGGCTTCAACACCTCTCATAATTCTCCCAGTCATTAATTCATGTGGTGAATAACCGGTGGATGCAGCTACCATGTTACGGATGGCCATTAATACATAGGGGAGTGCCCGATTCCAGGAGATGTGATTTTGTTGGCCCATTTTCCTTATCATGGTTTTTAAGGTTCTGTTCATTTTCTCCACTATTCCACTGGATTCTGGATGGTGTGCGACGTGGAATTTCTGTTTTACCCCAACTAACTGCATGACCATTTGCATAACCTTTCCCACAAAGTGGGTCCCCTGATCTGAATCGATACCTTCCGGCAATCCCCATCGGGAGAACACTTCCTCCATTAGGATTTTTGCGGTGGTGGCAGCCGAATTGTTATTAGTTGGAAAGGCCTCAATCCATTTTGAAAACACGCCTACAATTACCAGGATGTATTTCTTTCCTCCCGAGCAAATGGGCAATGGACCTATGTAATCTATCTGGAGTTGAGTCCAAGGGCCCTTTCCTTGTCGAGTGTGTCCCAACTTGGCCTGGTTTTTGTACTTCCCCAGATTATTTTGCGCACAGATTAAACAATTCTTGACATACTTCTCTACATCTGGTTGTATCCCTGGCCACCAACACATGTCCCTTATTTTGGCCACAGTCCTGTCTTTTCCCTTTACCCCAATCTTGTGGAGGGTTTTAAATAGTTCCTGTAACAGGACCTTATGTTCCTCCATGGTGTCAGTTTGGAGGAGGATATCATCTACATACTGAATGAGTGCTGAGGGCTGGGAAAATCCCTTCAAACTATTTGCCAGTATGTTTGAGAATATTGAGGGGCTGTTGTGGAAACCTTGAGGCAACCGGGTCCAAGTGTACTGCTGTCCCTTGTGAGTAAAAGCAAATTTGTACTGGCATTCTTTTGTTAAGGGTATGGACCAAAATCCATTACTGATGTCCAGGACAGTAAAGATTTTCGCAGTTGGGGAAAGTTTTGAAGCGGTCCCTGGGGCAGTGGCAACAGTGGGTGCCATAGAAGGCGTAACTTTATTCAAGGTTCGGTAATCTATAGTCATTCTCCAGGACTTATTGGGTTTTTGAACGGGCCAAATGGGTGAGTTATTGGTAGAAGCAATGGGTCGGAGCACGCCTTGATTCAAGAGACTGTGAATAATATTGTCTAAGTCCTTTTCTGCCTCTACGGGAATTTTATACTGCTTCTGGGGTGGGGGATCGGGTCCCATGATTGAGACCGGTCCTGCCATCCGGCCACACTCGTGTTTGTGGGTGACAAAAACATTTGAGTTTTGGGTTAAAGTATCCTGTATTTCTGGGTCGTCTGTTATGGTAGAAGGAACAAAAGTAAAAGTTTTCATGCAGCATACGCGCGCATCATACGTCCCCGTGGGTATTAACCCGTCAACACAAGTTTCGCACATTCTCCAAATACATCGGTTTGCTGGGTCATAAGCCAAATTATATATTCTCATGAATTCAATACCAATTATTGCCGATTCCCCCTGCATCTGTGGCACCGACAGGCAGGCATGCTTAAATTTGAAACTTCCCAATTGAATCTCCAATGGCTTAGTGATTGTAGCGGTCTGCCTATGACCGGTAAAGCCGCTAAGGAGAATTTCTTGATTAGTTAAGTCGCTGTGCGAGAGAGGGTGCTGGTTTCCCAGACACGTTCTGGATCCGCCTGTGTCCCATAAAAATGTGGTATCGCGACCTCCTACGACACCTGAGACTATAGGCCGTCCATGATTGTCATATCCTGCCTTGCACACGACCTCCGAGGTCGGACCCAGTCATTGTTGGCCCCCGGGCTCGAGTGTCGGTTGCTCATGGAAGGGTGCCATTCGCCCGGAGCATCCCACAGCGCTGGACCGGTTACTTCTTTTTGGCGCCTGACACTCCCTTTGCCAATGTCCCGTCTTTCCGCAGTTATAACAGGGTCCCCTTAGTGGTCCATATCCCCTATCTCCCTGGTTTGCTACCGGATACCTTGGAGATCCCTCAGTCCTCCATGCTGGCGGGTCATTTCTATCTGGGCCTGAGCGGAAAGCGTGGATTTTATCTTTTGGTTGGGGAAAGGATTGATTCTTATCATCCTGCCAAGCCCTGGTCATACGCCTTAAGATCCAGGCCTCATTATGAGTGTCGTCGGTAGGGTCGAAGAGCTGACATGCCCTTTTACCGGAATCGGAGGCATGGGAAATGAGGAACTTAAACCAGGTGGCATGAGGACCATTATCCAGATTGTCGTGGTTCAATGTTCCCATCAGGTTACAGAAAACCACCCACAAGCATTCTGCATAAGCGTGGGGGTGTTCTTCGTCACCCTGTTTAAAGTTAGCTAGTTCCATAACGGGATCCTTGCTGTTAACTCCTGCCACCTCCTTAATGGCGATCCACATTTCAACTATGGTGCCCTGCCCTATTCTCTGGGTTTGGGGCATGGCCCTGAATATAACGGGTCCCAAACACAAAGTCACTAGTTTCCTCAGCTCTCCCTCATCTAGTCCCTGAGTCTCAGAGGCCTGCAGAACCGCGGCCCTCCATAATTCAAAATTAATCTTGCCATCGAACTTGGGTACGTTTTTGGCAATATCATTCAATTGGGAGAGAGTAAAAGGGGTTGCATAATTGATGGGTCCGTTGGGCACATCGCCTACCGCTTGACCGTCGGTCCTTTCCTGTGTCCGAACAGTGACCATAGGGTTCATGGGTAGTGGGGGTGGTGGCTCCTCTGGGGCAGTAGGACCTTTATTATTTCTATAGGGTGGCGGGGAATCATACCATGATGGCTCAGGGGGGCCGTAGTCCCTTTCTTCTGATTGGTCCTACTCATAGTTCTGGGCCGCCTCAGCCAGACTTGAGTAGTCGATACCCTCTCCGCCTCCGTCAGAGAAAGCGCATATTATGCCTCTGTGTGAGGATAATTGTGACTTTAATACTTCTATTTCTTGATGACAGTGGGTATGATCCGTTTTATCGTATTTTTCCCGCTGATGTGACTGTTGTATGACCTTGAGGGCTGATTTTAAATCCTGACACTTTTCCTCTAGGGCACAGCGATCCCTTGTGGACTCGCCTAGTTGTTCCTGCATTCGGTGTAATTTTTGATTACTTGCTTCGACTGCAGTCATACTAGAGGCCATATGGAGAGTGTGCAATCTTTTATCACTACGTAATTCCTCATTTTCCTTTTGCAAATTTTTAACCTGATTCCGGAGCTGGTCTAAATCAGACTGCAATTGGTTTTGGGTCTGACCTGACTGTGTGTTAATGCTCGCTTGCTCGGAGTAACAGGCTGCCATCAAAAAATATTTAAAATTTTTTCGTTTCATTTTTCCCTTTTTATTATTGTGCTCAAAGAAGGTCTGACCTCCTTTGAAACTTGGACCGGCGATCGTCACCACCCAGTCCTTATATTTTCCTACCATTAACTGGTTAAACTGATCTTCCCAATCCTGGGCAGTCTCCCCTTTAGACGCGTCATGTTCCACCATAGTTACTGCTTTAAAACCTTATCCGACTCTAACAGATATTCCTTATCCGAATTTAACAGATATTCCTTATCCGACTCTAACAGATATTCCTTATCCGACTCTAGCAGATATTGTCTGTCGCTTGTTCAGCCCCTTACTGTGGTATATTTTGTCCAAAACAAAGTTCTAAAGTCCCATCTGGGTTCGCCAATTGGAGCTCAGATTTTGCTGGATGTTCAAAAGATCGAACAAATAGGTTCGCAATTTTCCTTTCAGGGTTCAAATGTAAGTTTTGGTCTGAACAAACACACAGGCAACAGATTTCATGTACAAAGATTTATCTTTAATAAATGCTTAACAAACACCGTTCATTATTTAAAGTACAATTCCAAAATATAAGACTCACAACTTATATTGATATTACCCTGATTTGGTCCGAGGTGATCAATCTCTGTCCAAACCTCTACGTAGGGTTTCTGTCCCCAGGTCCCTGCTGTCGAGTGTTGCTCCTAGGTCCTCTCACTCTATCTGGGGATTTTCCTCCTGGCTTATACTATCCTATAATCTGTCCCATCTCTTTGGTTACACATTTGTTACTGTCCCTGCATCCTGATGATTAGTTTACCCTATTCTACATCCTGTCTCATCTCTTTGATTAGTTTACGTCTTACTTCATTTAACTGGCATCTGTAGTTACCTCACTCATGTCTGACAAGGTTACCTATGAGCCCTCTGTTTAGAACATTCCTGAACCTCTGCATTATTTATCCATTATCCCTTACACATGGTGATTCCTTCGCTTTATTTCAGTTTTCTTACATAGCTTCCATTTCCACAGTGTTCCCATGTGGCTGCTGCCCTTGTCCTTCTAGGTGGTAGAGGTCGCGGGTTTCGGAGGTGCTGCCGAAGAAGCCTTGGCAAGTTGCTGCAGTGCATCTTGTAGATGGTACACACTACAGCCACAGTACGCCGGTGGTGGAAGGAGTGAATGTTTAAGGTGGTAGATGGGGTGCCAATCAAGCGGGCTGCTTTGTCCTGGATGGTGTCGAGCTTCTTGAGTGTTGTTGGAGCTGCACTTATCCAGGCAAGTGGAGAGTATTCCATCACACTCCCTACCTGTGCCTTGTAGATGGTAGAAAGGCTCTGGGGAGTCAGGAGGTGAGACACTCGCCGCAGAATACCTAGCCTCTGACCTACTCTTGTTGCCACAGTATTTATGTGGCTGGTCCAGTTAAGTTTCTGGTCAATGGTGACCCCCAGGATGTTGAAGGTGGAGGATTTGGCGATGGTAATGCCATTGAATGTCAAGGGGCGGTGGTTAGATTCGCACTTGTTGGTGATAGTCATTGCCTGGCACTTGTGTGGCGTGAATGTTACCTGCCACTTATCAGCCAAAGTCTGAATGTTGTCCAGGTCTTGTTGCATGCGGGCATGTACTGCTTCATTATCTGAGGAGTTGTGAATGGCACTGAACACTGTGCGGTCATCAACGAACAACCCCATTTCTGACCTTATGTTGGAGGGAAGTTCATTGATGAAGCAGCAGAAGATGGTTGGGCCAGCAAAAAATATAAAAACAGATAGCAAAAGTTTCTATAGTTATATAAAAAGAAAAAGGGTGGCTAAAGTAAATGTTGGTCCGTTAGAGGATGAGACCGGGAAATTAATGGTGGGAAACATGGAGATGGCAAAAACGCTGAACAAATATTTTGTATCAGTCTTTACGGTAGAGGACACTAAGAATATCCCAACACTGGACAAACAGGGGGCTCTAGGGGGGGAGGAGCTAAATACGATTAAAATCACTAAGGAAGTGGTACTTGGTAAAATAATGGGACTCAAGGCGGATAAATCCCCTGGACCTGATGGCTTACATCCTAGGGTCTTGAGGGAAGTGGCGGTAGGGATTGTGGATGCATTGGTAATAATTTTCCAAAACTCCCTGGACTCAGCAAAGGTCCCGGCAGATTGGAAAACTGCTAATGTAACACCCTTATTTAAAAAGGGTAGTAGGCAGAAGGCTGGAAACTATAGACCTGTTAGCCTAACATCTGCGGTTGGTAAAATGTTAGAGTCCATTATTAAGGAGACAGTAACGGGACATTTGGATAAACATAATTTAATAGGACAAACTCAGCATGGTTTCATGAAGGGGAAGTCATGTTTGACAAATTTGCTTGAGTTCTTTGAGGACGTAACATACAGGGTGGAGAAAGGGGAACCAGTGGACGTAGTGTATTTAGACTTCCAAAAGGCATTTGACAAGGTGCCACACAAAAGATTATTGCTCAAGATAAAAAATCACGGGATTGTGGGTAATATTCTGGTGTGGGTGGAGGATTGGCTCTCTAACAGAAAGCAGAGAGTTAGGATAAATGGTTCATTCTCAGACTGGCAATCAGTAACTAGTGGTGTTCCGCAGGGGTCAGTGCTGGGTCCCCAACTCTTTACAATCTATATTAACGATTTGGAGGAGGGGACCGAGTGTAACATATCAAAGTTTGCAGATGATACAAAGATGGGAGGAAAGTAGTGAGTGAGGAGGACATAAAAAACCTGCAAAGGGACATAGACAGGCTAAGT
Organism: Somniosus microcephalus; assembly: GCF_052327205.1. Classification (NCBI taxonomy): domain Eukaryota; kingdom Metazoa; phylum Chordata; class Chondrichthyes; order Squaliformes; family Somniosidae; genus Somniosus; species Somniosus microcephalus. Next base: position 98,936,717 of record NC_141000.1, on the reverse strand, counting down.
AAGTGGGCAGAGATTTGGCAGATGGAATACAATACTGGAAAGTGTGAGGTTATGCACTTTGGCAGGAAAAATCATAGAGCAAGTTATTATCTTAATGGCAAGAAACTGGAAAGTACTGTAGTACAAAGGGATCTGGGGGTCCTGGTGCACGAAACTCAAAAAGTTAGTATGCAGGTGCAGCAAGTGATCAAGAAGGCCAATGGAATGTTGGCTTTTATTGCTAGGGGGATAGAATATAAAAACAGGGAGGTATTCCTGCAGTTGTACAAGGTATTGGTGAGACCGCACCTGGAATACTGCATACAGTTTTGGTGTCCATACTTAAGAAAAGACATACTTGCCCTCGAGTCAGTACAAAGAAGGTTCACTCGGTTAATCCCGTGGATGAGGGGATGGTCATATGAGGAGAGGTTGAGTAGATTGGGACTCTACTCATTGGAGTTCAGAAGAATGAGAGGCGATCTTATTGAAACATATAAGATTGTGAAGGGGCTTGATCGGGTGGATGCGGTGAGGATGTTCCCAATGATGGGTGAAACTAGAACTAGGGGGCATAATCTTAGAATAAGGGGCTGCTCTTTCAAAACTGAGATGAGGAGAAACTTCTTCACTCAGAGGGTGGTAGGTTTGTGGAATTTGCTGCCCCAGAAAGCTGTGGAAGCTACATCATTAAATAAATTTAAAACAGAAATAGATAGTTTCCTAGAAGTAAAGGGAATTAAGGGTTACGGGGAGCGGGCAGGAAATTGGACATGAGTCTAGGTTCGGAATGGTCATGGCCCTGTGGGTAGTGGAGTGGGCCCAGGGGCCGTGTAGCCTGGTTCTGCTCCTACTTCTTGTGTTCTAATTCTGTGTTAGATTTCAGGAGATGGTTTTATTCCTGTTCCTGGCTGGGGTGGAGACCGCCTTTACAGAAGGTAAGTACTGGAGAAAATATAGGGACAGAGTGATCTCCTGGACGAGTTTCGATTGCCTAGATGGGTCGGAGAGGAATTTCCCAGATTTTTTCTCCCAAATTGGCCATTGGGTTTTTTATCTAGTTTTTCGCCTCTCCCGGGAGATCACATGGGTTTGGGTGGGATGGAGAGTGATAGAAGATTTGAGGTTAGGATCAGATCAGCCATGATCTTATTGAATGGTGGAGCAGGCTCGAGGGGCCGATTGGCCTACTCCTGCTCCTATTTCTTATGTTCTTATGTTCTAGGACACTGCCCTGGGGAACTCCTGCAGCGATGTCCCGGGGCTGTGATGATTGACCTTCAATCACCACAACCATCTTTCTTTGTGCTAGGTATGACTCCAGCCAGTGGAAAGTTTTCCCCCTGATTCCCATTGACTTCAGTTTTACTAGGGCTCCTTGATGTCACACTCGGTCAAATGCTGTCTTGATGTCAAGGGCAGTCACTCTCACCTCACCTATGGAATTCAGCTCCTTTGTCCATGTTTGGACCAAGGCTGTAATGAGGTCGGAAGCAGTGTGGTCTTGGCGGAACTCAAACTGGGCATCAATGAGCAGGTTATAGGTGTGTAAGTGCCACTTGATAGTACTGTCAATGACACTTTCCATCACTTTGCTGATGATTGATTATGATGAAAAACAGGCACTTAACCTGTTTGTCAATAAAATTGGAAAATTTGGCCTATTGAATGTGGTTGCCTGCTAAAACGAAAACCACGAATGAGGAAGTACTAAGCAGGTTTGATCAGAATTTGAATCTGATCAGTACTGATGTCTTTCAAATGCTGATTAATCCGCTGTGCATTTTCAGCACTTTCTCACTTTGCCATCTAATAAGTTGTCTTGAAAGACTCTTTACCGGGTGAGTTAATGGAGCAGAGCACAATGATATGAAGCATCTGATGTTACAACAAATGCAAGGGGAAAAAACACTAATGAAAGCTGAGAACAGAATCCAAAATGCACATTGCAACAAAAAGAGCTGGAACAGATATCGCATCTACCACAGTGCAAGCTTTACCTAATGGCCAAAGTGCCAGTGTTGCACAGGAACTTTCAACACAACTACAGTTAAACCTTCCACAATGTCCTCATTGAGGTGATTATACCCTTTAAGGAAAATAGAAGGATGCTGGTGCATTCAAATATTTATATAGGTGAAATTGAGGTGTGCCATATGATAATTGGACTTAAATATTTCAAACAGCACAACTTATCTTTGCGTAATAATATAAAATAAAGAACATGCCACCAATGTACCCTTTAAGCCGCACGGCTGCACAGCGCTCTGACGTCCCGTGCCACTGGCTCGCCAGCTTTTCAAAAGGAAAAACCGCGCATGTGTGGTATTTTGAATGGGACATGCAGCCCCTTAAAGGGGCCGCGCACCCAAAAGAATTAGCGGAAACATTGCATGCTACGCTTTTCCCCAGTGAGTCACCTTACTTGACTTTAGTAAGATCATTTCTCTCCTGCAGTCCAACCTTCTCATAGTCTTTGCTGCTGAATGCCTCCTTGAATGCCTGCGTCTGTTTCTTTTATCTCTCACTATTCATCGCCAGAAAGGGAGCAAAGATTTTTTGACGCAATGAGTATGAGGTCTTGTCCAATCAGAAATGGTCTAATGAATTGTTTATTATTTATAGTATATATGTGAAAATAACATTAAATGCTAGCTCATTAGTACCTTAACTATTTATTGTCTCAAGGGTCCTTTTATTTAAAAAAACCCCTGTATGAATACACTATGGTCTGGATTCTCTGCTTTAGGGTTAAGTTCCAGTAAGGCAGGACTCTCATCCTCCTCACCAACTCTGCCCGAACTCAGATTATTGAAGTTGCACAAAGGGCTCCAGGCAGGATTCCCACCACCAGGAGGGAACACCCGGTCACAAAATTGTCACATTGGCACCAAAGAGGAGGCGGAGCATTTAAAAGTGCAGCAGAGCCGTAAGGATCAGGGAACATAAGAACATAAGAAATAGGAGCAGGAGTAGGCCATTCGGCCCCTCGAGCCTGCTCCGCCATTCAATAAGATCATAGTTGATCTTCTACCTCAACTCCACTTTCTTGCACTATCCCCATATCCCTCGATTCCCTTAATATCCAAAAATCTATCGATCTCTGTCTTAAATATACTTAACAACTGAGCCTCCACAGCCCTCTGGGGTAGAGAATTCCAAAGATTCACCACCCTCTGAATGAAGAAGTTTCTCCTCATCTCAGTCCTAAATGGCTAACCTCTTATCCTGAGACTGTGACCCCAGGTTCTAGACTCCCCAGCAAGGGGAATCATCCTCCCTGCATATACCCTTTTAAAACCCTAGGATGTAGGCCATCAGGTCCAGGGGATTTATTGGCTTTCAGTCCCATTAATTTCTCCAGTACTATTTTTTTACTAAAAGTAATTTCTTTCAGTTCCTCATTCTCGCTAGACCCTTGGTTCTCCACTATTTTCGGGAAGTTTGTTGCGTCTTCTTCCGCAAAGACAGACAGAAGTAGAGCACAGTAAGCCTATGCAAAGACTAGGGCCTAGAGAGCAAGTTAAGTAGGGCCAGATTGGTGGGAGAGGAGGCTGATACTTTGGGTTGCCAATCTGCCAGGATTCTCCTGGAGTCTCCATGAATTCAAGATTAATCTCCCAGACACTGCTGCGAGCAAACCGGGAGAAAAATCACAAGGGCCTCAAAAAAGATTGTGGGTTTTTTGCATTTTTCTTTGAACACTTTTGTTTCTTAGTTGTAAAAATATTGGAGGGGAGAAAAAGGCTGTTTAGCTAACAGCCAAGAATCATCCAAGCGAGTGACAAACGGTCAGTTTGCTTTCCAATTGGGAAGGGGTACACAGCGAGGATGGGCGTTTCGGGCGATGGGGGGCAGGAGATCATGTGATGAAAGCTCCCAGAATACAACCAACCAGAGTCGGTAACCCTGCTGCTGCAAGGCTCTCTCTCTCTCTCCACGGCGGGACATCGGGGGCTGTCACTGGTGCTTCCTGTGGCCTACCACCACCTTCCACAAGCAGGCCCGGGAAGTTGCAGTAACTGGGGAGGACTTTGGGAACATCCACCAGGGACCTGGGTCCCAACCCACTGCTACCATTGGCAAGCGGTGGGTGGGGAAAGGACAGTCAGCAGCAGGGGGAGGGAAATCCAGGTCAGGACAGTGAGGCGGCAGATCTTTTTTAAAATTTACTTATGGGACGTGGGCTTCGCTGGCAAGGCCAGCATTTATTGCCCATCCCTAGTTGTGCTTGAGAAGGTGGTGGTGAGCCGCTTTCTTGAACCGCTGCAGTCGGTGTGGTGAAGGTACTCCCACAGTAGGGAGGGAGTTCCAGGATTTTGACCCAGCGACAATGAAGGATCGGCGATATACTTCTAAGTCAGGATGGTGTGTGACTTGGAGGGGAACTTGGAGGTGGTGGTGTTCCCATGCACCTGCTGCCCTTGTCCTTCAAAGTGGAAGAGGTCGAGGGTTTGGGAGGTGCTGCCGAAGAAACCTTGGCGAGTTGCTGCAGTGCATCTTGTAGATGGTATACACTGCAGCCACGGTACGCCGGTGGTGGAGGGAGTGAATGTTTAAGCTGGTGGATGGGGTGCCAATCAAACGGGCTGCTTTGTCCTGGATGGTGTCGAGCTTCTTGAGTGTTGTTGGAGCTGCATTCATCCAGGCAAGTGGAGAGTATTCCATCACACTCCTTACTTGTGCCTTGCAGATGGAGGAAAGGCTTTGGGGAGTCAGGAGGTGAAACACTTGCCACAGAATACCCAGCCTCTGACCTGCTCTTGTTGCCACAGTATTTATGTGGCTGGTCCAGTTAAGTTTCTGGTCAATGGTGACCCCCCAAGATATTGATGGTGGGGGATTCGGTGATGATAATGCCCTTGAATGTCAAGGGGAGGTGGTTTGACTCTCGCTTGCCTCATTCTTCCACCTATTTCGTCCGTGGGGTGGGATATGGATTGTGGAGAAGAATCCAGCCCTATGCTTTAAAAAAAAAAATTTTCATAGAAATTCTTTATCCATATCTGTCCTGTGGAAAATTGGTCAAAAAGAGCCCACACCATGACACAGCAGCATTAACCTATTTTTTATTTTGTGTTTCCATAAAGTAGTTAAGTGATAAACTGGCTTATACCAGGCTGTGCATCCAATGAGATTGCTTCAGGAATGTGAAGTCGTTAGCTTTGACTCTCATTACTTTTAAAATCAATGTAGAGCAATGTTGACGGAAGTTTAGATGTGTGTGTGTATTTTTGGTGGCTTGTAGCTTATGCTTTGTTTCAAAAATATGGGAGAATATCTAGGTGGGACGTGATTAGGAACAAACATCCTTAATGCACATCAGGATTAATGTCAGCAATCAGGTTTTCTTCCCTCCTGCCTAGATGAATACTGCCATGCATTAGTCACTAGTTAATACATAGCATCTTGTCCATTAGTGTAAATACACTGAGACTGCAATGTTAATAAATAGAGTGCATTTTTCAGTCTGACCCAAGACAAGAGGTTTTTATAAGGCTGTAACCAGGATTTAATTTACAGTTAATAAAATAATAAAACCTTCTTTTTGTTACAACATTGCCAAACATTAAATGAGTTCCCTGCAATCGTTCATTGAATCACTAAAAAGGTAGCTTGTATTTATATTTACTCATCCCAGCTAATGAGCCTTTCTTTGTTTAATTGTTTCTTGTCTTTTCAACATTCACATTTCTGGTATTTCAAAAGATAAATACATTTGCCAGGTTTTTTTGTGCCTCCACTTCGACCTGCCTCATCCTCCACCTCCTCAGCTCGTCACACATTCTCTGAGGTGAATTCTCACAGTAATCACCGGTTGGAAAATGGGGGGGGGGGGGGCGCGGCGGGACCAGAGTGAAGACAATGGAAATGAAAATTAGGCGGTGTGTGAAGCGGGTGGCTGATCTGCTATCCTCTGGCGGTAAAAGTGAAAGTTCACCCCTCTGTATCTTTTATTTCTCTCATTATGCCTCCTATTATTTCACAGTAAACATTTCTGCCACTTAACTGTCTCCTGTTTTGCCTTTAAGCACTTTAAGGGTCAGTCTATTTTTTCCTCGGCTGTATTTTCCCTCCCCCTTTCCTTTATTCTGTCCCTTTTTTAAATGCTGTTCATCTGTAACTCCTATTCTCTCCAACCTGTTGAGGATTTCCAGCACACTCTGTTTTTGTCTCAGATTTCTAGCGTCTGCAGTTGTTTTTTTTGCCGTTTATTAGCTTCATCAATCTTTTTGTGGTGCGTATAGTGCACATTTTTCCCACCAAGGGAATATAGTGGAATTTGTTTATAATGATCAAATTGACAGCCTTCTGATCATTACATCCGGTTGATCACTACTTGGTCCACTGCTGCCTTGATGTCCAGGGCAGTTACTCTTACCTCTTCTCTGTGTCCATATCACTAACCTTTATCAGTCCTAAAGTCACCTTTTACCAGTTTGAACTTGTGTCTCCTTGTCTTATTTCTACAGTTTAATTTTAAATACTACTCTGGATTAATACCAGTCGTGAATGGTGGTGGACCATTAAATAACTGACGGGAAGAGGATGCTCCATGAACACTCCCATCCTCAATGATGGTGGAGCCCAGCATGCGAGTGCAAAAGACAAGGCTGAAGCGTTTGCAAACATCTTCAGCCAGAAGTGCCGAGTGGATGATCTATCTCGGCCTCTTCCTGAGGTCCCCACCACCACAGAAGCCAATCTTCAGCCAATTCGATTCACTCCACGTGAGATCAAGAAACGGCTGAGCGCACTGGATACAGCAAAGGCTATGGGCCCCGACAACATCCCGGCTGTCACGCTGAAGACTTGTGCTCCAGAACTAGCCGCACCTCTAGCCAAGCTGTTCCAGTACAGCTACAACACCAGCATCTACCCAACAATGTGGAAAGCTGCCCAGGTACGTCCTGTCCACAAAAAGCAGGACAAATCCAATCTGGCCAATTACCACCCCATCAGTCTACTCTCAATCATCAGCAAAGTGATGGAAGGTGTCGTCGATAGTGCTATCAAGCGGCACTTACTCACCAGTAACCTGCTCACTGATGCTCAGTTTGGGTTCTGCCGGGACCACTCAGCTCCAGATCTCATTACAGCCTTGGTGCAAACATGGACAAAAGAGCTGAATTCCAGAGGTGAGGAGAGAGTGACTGACCATAGACATCAAGGAAGCATTTGACTGAGTGTGGCATCAAGGAGCCCTAGTAAAATTGAAGTCAATGGGAATCAGGGGAAAAGCTCTCCACTGGCTGGAGTCATATCTAGCACAAAGGAAGATGGTTGTGGTGGTTGGAGGCCAATCATCTCAGCCCCAGGACATTGCTGCAGTAATTCCTCAGGGCAGTGTCCTAGGCCCAACCATCTTCAGCTGCTTCATCAATGACCTTCCCTCCATCATAAGGTCAGAAGTGGAGATGTTCGCTGATGATTGCACAGTGTTCAGTGCCACACTTGGTCAAATGCTGCCTTGATGTCAAGGGCGGTCACTCTCACCTCACCTCTGGAATTCAGCTCTTTTGTCCATGTTTGGACCAAGGCTGCAATGAGGTCTGGAGCCGAGTGGTCATGGTGGAACCCAAACTGGGCATCGGTGAGCAGGTTATTAGTGAGTAAGTGCTGCTTGACAGCACTGTCGATGACATCTTTCATCTATTTGTTGATGATTGAGCATAGACTGATGGGGCGGTAATGGGCCGGATTGGATTTGTCCTGTTTTTTGTGGACAGGACATACCTGGGCAGTTTTCCACATTGTCGGGTGAATGCCAGTGTTGTAGCTATACTGGAACAGCTTGGCTAGAGGTGCAGCTAGTTCTGGAACACAAGTCTTCAGCACGACAGCCGGGATGTTGTTAGAGTCCATAGCCTTTGCTATATCCATTGCGCTCAGCCATTTCTGGATTTCACATGGAGTGAATCCAATTGGCTGGAGACTGGCTTCTGTGATGGTGGAGACCTCAGGAGGAGGCCGATATAGATCATCCACTCGGCACTTCTGGCTGAAGATAGTTGCAAACGCTTCAGCCTTGTCTCTTGCACTCATGTGTTGGGCTCCATCATCATTGAGGATGGGGACGTTCAGGGAGCCTCCTCCACCCGTTAGTTGTTCAATGGCCCACTGCCATTCACGACTGGATGTAGCAGGACTGCACAGCTTTGATCTGATCCGTTTATTGTGGGATCGCTTAGCCCTGTCTATAGCATGCTGCTTCTGCTTTCTAACATGCATGTAGTCCTGTGTTGCAGCTTCCCCAGGTTGGCACCTCATTTTTAGGTACGCTTGGTGCTGCTTCTGGCATACATTTCTACACTTTTTATTAAACCAGGGTTGGTCCCTTGACTTGATGGTAATGGTAGAGTGAGGGATATGCCAGGCTATGAGGTTACAGATTGTAGTAGAATACAATTCTGCTGCTGCTGATGGCCCATAGCAGCTCATGGATGTCAGGTTTTGAGCTGTTAGCTCTGTTCTAAACCTATCCCATTTAGCACGGTGGTAGTGCCACACAACACGATGGAGGGTGTCCTCGTCTCCGCAAGGACTGTTCGGTGGTCACCAATGCTGTCATGGACAGATGCATCTGCAACAAGTAGATTGGTGAGGACGAGGTCAAGTAGGTTTTTCCCTCGTTCTCTCACCACCTGTCGCAGGCCCAGACTGGCAGTTATGGCCTTCAGGACTCGGCCAGCTCAGTCATTAGTGCTGCTACTGAGCCACTCTTGGTGATGGGCATTGAAGTCCCCCACCCAGAGTACATTCTCCTCAGTGCTTCTTCCAAGTGGTGTTCAACATGGAGGAGTACTGATTCATCAGCTGAGGGAGGGTGGTAGGTGGTAATCAGCAGGAGGTTTCCTTGCCCATGCTTGATCTGAGACTTCATGGGGTCCAGAGACAATGTTGAGGACTCCCAGGGCCTCTCCTTCCCAACTGTATACCAGTGTGCCACCACCCCGGTGGGTCTGCCCTGCCGGTGGGACAGGACATACCCAGGGATGGTGATGGAGGTGTCTGGGACATTGGCGGAAAGGTATTATTCTGTGAGTATGACTATGTCAGGCTGTTGCTTGACTAGTCTGTGGGACAGCTCTCCCAATTTTGTAACAAGTCCCCAGATGTTCGTGAGGAGGACTTTTCAGGGTTGGGTGTGCCGTTGCCGTGTCCATAGCCGGTGCCGAGGTCGATGCCAAGTGATCCGTCTGGCTTTATTCTTCTTATTGTATTTTGTAGGGGATTGTTACAACTGAGTGGCTTGCTAGGCCATTTCAGAGGGCAGTTAAGAGTCAACCACATTTCTGTGGGTCTGGAGTCACATGTAGGCCAGACCAGGTAAGGACGGCAGATTTCCTTCCCTAAAGGGCATTAGTGAACCAGATGGGTTTTTACGACAATCCGATAGTTTCATGGTCACCATTACTGATACTAGCTTTTTATTCCAGATTTATTTAATTAACTGAGTTTAAATTCCCCAGCTGCCGTGGTGGGATTTGAACTTGTGTTCCATGGATTATTAGTCCAGGCCTCTGGATTACTAGCCCAGTAACATTACCACTATGCTACCGTTTCCTTGATTCCTACAGCTTTGAGCTTAATTAGTAATATTGCTTGTCGAACTTTATCAAGTGTCTTGTGGAATTCTAAGTACACAACATTATAGAATTACCACAGTCAACTTAGATGATCACTTCCTGAAAGAAAGCAAGGAGGTTGGGCAGGCAGGATTTCCCCTGTCTAAAGTCATATTGACTGCTGTTTATTAGGTTGTTATTGTACTTTATAATCCTCAAATTTATTCCTGGTAATTAATTTTTTTTTTAAATGGAATTGAAGGAAGACTAATGGGTTTGTCTAGTCACCCTTTTTGAATATGGGCAACATATTAGCATACTTTCAATTTACTGCTCTTTTCTCAGTGTCCATTGACTCCCTCAGAATGATTGTCAATGCTTCTCAAATCTCTTTGCAAGTATCTCTAAAAACTCTGGAATAAATGCCATCTAACACTGGCAATTTATTTGTTTTAAGCCCTTTCAGCTCGATTTGGACTTCTATCTCATTTCACGTCTTGAATTATGCCTTGGCATTCTTTATTGGGGGACTGCACGTTGCTCATGTCTTCCTTTTTGAATACTTTGAGGAAGCAATCATTCTGAACATCTACCATCTTGTGAGCATCATTAGTTTCAAGCTCATTTGTATAGTTTAGTTTCATAGCTGCACTGGAATAAGATGACTAGGGGGCAGCTAGTTCTGGTGTGTAGGTCTTTAGCACTACAGTTGGTATTTTATCAGGGGCCACAGCCATTGCTGTGTCCAGTATACTCAGCTGCTTCTTAATATCACATGGAGTGAACCAAATTGGCTGGATTTTTACATCTATGAAGATGGGAACCTCAGTGAGTCAGATCACTTTTAGCTGATTGTCCACCACCATTCTCAAGAGGATGTGCTAAGGCGACAGTGTTTTGTTCTGATCTGTTGGCTGTGGTACTGCTTCACTCTAGCTATGGCCTGCTGATTTTGCTGTTTAGCGTGAAGGTAGATCTGCGTCGTAGCTTCAGTAGGCCGCTGCCTCATTCTAAGGTGCCCTTCTGCACTCTGCATTAAACCAGGGTTGATCTTCTGGTTTGATGGAGATAGAGGAAAGAGTGGTGTGCTGGGCCATATAATTACAGATTGTGTTGGTATGCAGGTCTGTTGCTGATGGCCTACACCACCTCATTTTGAGCTGTTAGATCTGTTTTAAGCTTTTCCCTTAAAAATACATTGGCCAATGCTTCTGTTAAAATAACAGACAAAGGAATTTAATACAAATATGTTAAATGGTTGTACAATAATATTGCAGGGTGTCTTTTCCAGCCTTAATAGTCACTAATCGGGTATTCATTTCAGTGGGATTGACTGCCGTATTTATTAATTTATAATAATATAATGCTTGTTTTCTGTTATCTTTTTAAAACTCTAGGCATATTAACACTTGATGAAAATATTACATGGATGGAAAGAAGCCCCAAAAAGCTCCGACTTTAGCAGACTGAATGTAATTTAAATAAAGTATTTATTGATAGAAATTCCATGGCCTTTTCATTTCCTGTTGGGTATTTATTAACTACCACCCTATGCCACTAGTATTAGTTTAGCTATTCTGTCATAATGCAGCTAATGAATTGCAATTGAACAAACAGAGATCAGCAAGTGCCATTGCAAAGTTCAGAGGAATGGTGAGAGGGCCGTGAACATCGCCATCTCGGTCAAAGCCACAGAATAGCTGCTGCTTACAGAGATCCAGCAAGAGAGTGATCATCAAAAGTAACCAACCAGTAAAGGGAGCTGGACAATTACAAGAAAGAAAGAAAGGCTTGCATTTATATAGCGCCTTTCACAACCTCAAGACATCCCAAAGTGCTTTACAGCCAATTAAGTACTTTTTTGAAGTATTGTCACTGTTGCAATGTAGGAAGTGTGGCAGCCAATTTGCACACAGCAAGATCCCACAAACAGCAATGTGATAATCTGTTTTTTTAGTGATGATGCTTGAAGGATAAATATTGGCCAAGACACCAGGGATAACTCCCCTGTTCTTCTTTGAATTAGTGCCGTGGGATCTTTTACATCCACATGAGAGTAGATGGAGCCTCAGTTTAACATCTCATCCGAAAGACGGCACCTCCGACAATGCAGCACTCCCTCAGCACTGCACTGGAGCGTCAGACTAGAATTTTGTGCTCAAGGCTCAGGTTCATGCTCAGATAATATCAACAGACTAAGCCACAACCAACTCCCACCACACCACCACCAAAAACAAATAATCTCCACAGAGAATGGCTGTTTTTATGAAATATTGTCTAAGCAAACATGTTCTTATGCTGAAGTGAAAATGTAAAAATCATTTTGAGTCATAGGTGTGAAAATTATTGGGGCTGTGTGAAATATAACCTCTCTCCCCACCTTCACCGAAAGAGAATGATGTTGCAATTGACCTCCCCTCAGGAAACAGGTTCAATTTCCTGTTGGCCTGCTCTGAATCTCTGTTTTTCCAATGAATTTTGTACTCATTAAGTTGAAGGTTAATGGAACATTTAGGGCTCCCAGTGTCAGCATCAAGTATTCCAAGGTCAGGTATCTAATAATTAAATGCAAAGCACAGCACCCTCTATTGTACCATGAGAAATATTTCACCCTTAAACTCAGAGAAGTACCCTCTACTACATCAATGAGAAATTTTGCATCTCCTATACCTGCCGTCGCCGAGTCGTCTGAGTGAAATTACCAATTTGATGTCAATTAGTGCCAAATTGGGGATGCATTTACACTAATAATTTGGTGGAGACTGCCCAACTCATTTCACATTTGACCCCTATAAGTTTTAAATTGCTTTGGAGCTCAAAGATCATCATCTAGGACCAGGAATGGTGCCAATATGCACAACATTAAGACTTGTTTGCTGATGGGCTGCACCACATAAGTCTTCCACCATTCTTTCCTTCTTTAAGACACTCCTTAAAACCTACCTCTTTGACCAAGCTTTTGGTCATCTGCCCTAATATCTCCTTATGTGGCTTGATGTCAAATTATGTTTGATAAAGCTCCAGCAAATCGCCTTGGGACGTTTTACTAGGTTAAAGTCGCTATAGAAATACAAGTAGTTATTGTTGTGAGCCCAAACATGGCTGGTGTCTGAAGAAAATGAGCTGTTTCTCTTCACATAAACCTTGATGCAAAAAGCTCCAATAATCACACATCCTTGGAATCCAGTTCCAAATCTCCCCCTCTCCTTCATACTTACACAAGCAATGCACTAGTTGTCATATATACTTTTTATCATACTTCACAATAATGACTAATATACATTTGCACTATTTTGGAATACTAGTAGATCTTGCAAGGTATTGCTCACAGTATGTCCAGAGTGTCATCACCAAGAGATAATAGAGTCACTCACATTACTATTGTCTAATGATTGATGGTGTTGGAAAGTAGTGGGAGGTGACCATGAAATGGATGCCTGTACTGCCAGCTACAAAAGCTACGTAAGTGGCACATTTCTGGTTTTGTCAAATTTGTTGACATGCACAGACTTCCAAAACAGATTAACAACAGTTCTCACTTCTTAAATTAGAGGATAGATCTTATCACATACCAGTATCAGAAAATGGATGCAAATGAGTTTAAGCCTACCATCTTCTTCAACACCAATATCTGAAACCCTCATTGCTTTCACTGTTATTGCTGCCAGTGCTTTTGCATTCAGCTTGCTAGAGCCAAGGCAGATTAATGGAGTTTAAGATACAAATCAGCCATGATCTCATTGAATGGGGGAACAGGCTTGAAGGAGTGAATGGCCTACTCCTGTTCTTATGTTCCTATTCTTCTGCTTTGGAGTTGAATTCATCATGTCTTGCTGTCAACGACAATGAAAACAATAATGGAGTCCAGTACTGCAGGCTGGGTTGTACGTGTAGCGGAGTTGCTCTTCAGCTTTTCTAACTCCCCAATATAATGTAGATGTCAGTTTGATGTACATCAATGTCATTTCACAGAGAGAAACAATAGGCAAGATCTTGCTGCCCCCTTCCCGCTTGGCCCAGGGCAACCTTAACCCGAGCGGAGCCTAGCACTGGCAGAAGAGGCAGGAAAATGAGGAGCAGCTGTAGGCTTCCAGCCACAGGTCAGGCTTCGAAGATCAGAAGCTCCCAGCTGATGATCGAAATTGACATTAACACACTCACTGACCTACATTAGCTCCCAGTCCCACAAGGCCCAAAATATAATATCCTTTTCCTTGTATTCAAATCCCTCCAAGGCCTCCCCAACTTCTTCCCTAACCTCCTCCAGCCCTACAACCCACTTCTTCTGCACAGCGAGAGCGGGACCAGTGACCCAAGGCCCGAGAGCACAGCGAGAGCAGGATCAGTGACCAGAGGCCCAAGAGCACAGCGAGAGCGGGATCAGTGACCTGAGGCCCGAGAGCACAGCGAGAGCAGGACCAGTGACCCGAGGTCCAAGAGCACATCGAGAGCGGGACCAGTGACCCGAGGCCCGAGGGCACATCGAGAGCGAGACCAGTGACCCGAGGCCCGAGAGCACAGCGAGAGCGGGACCAGTGACCCGAGGCCCGAGAGCACAGCGAGAGTGGGACCAGTGACCCGAGGCCCGAGAGCACAGCGAGAGCGGGACCAGTGACACGAGGCCCGAGAGCACAGCGAGAGCGGGACCAGTGACCCGAGGCACGAGAGCACAGCGAGAGCGGGACCAGTGACCCGAGGCCCGTGAGCACAGCAAGAGCAGGACCAGTGACCCGAGGTCCGAGAGCACATCGAGAGCGGGACCAGTGACCCGAGGCCCGAGGGCACATCGAGAGCGAGACCAGTGACCCGAGGCCCGAGGGCACATTGAGAGCGAGACCAGTGACCCGAGGCCCGAGAGCACAGCGAGAGCGGGATCAGTGACCCGAGGCCCGAGAGCACAGCGAGAGCGGGATCAGTGACCCGAGGCCCGAGAGCACAGCGAGAGCGGGACCAGTGGCCCGAGGCCCGAGGGCACAGCGAGAGCAGGATCAGTGACCCGAGGCCCGAGAGCACAGCGAGAGCGGGACCAGTGACCCGAGGCCCGAGAGCACAGCGAGAGCGGGATCAGTGACCCGAGGCCCGAGAGCACAGCGAGAGCGGGACCAGTGACCCGAGGCCCGAGAGCACAGCGAGAGCGGGACCAGTGACCCGAGGCCCGAGAGCACAGCGAGAGCGGGACCAGTGACCCGAGGCCCGAGAGCACAGCGAGAGCGGGACCAGTGACCCGAGGCCCGAGAGCACAGCGAGAGTGAGACCAGTAACCCGAGGCCCGAGAGCACAGCGAGAGCGGGACCAGTGACCCGAGGCCCGAGAGCACAGCGAGAGTGAGACCAGTGACCCGAGGCCCGAGAGCACAGCGAGAGCGGGACCAATGACCCGAGGCCCGAGAGCACAGCGAGAGCGAGACCAGTGACCCGAGGCCCGAGAGCACAGCGAGAGCGAGACCAGTGACCCGAGGCCCGAGAGCACAGCGAGAGCGAGACCAGTGACCCGAGGCCCGAGTGCACAGCGAGAGCGAGACCAGTGACCCGAGGCCCGAGAGCACAGCGAGAGCGGGACCAGTGACCCGAGGCCCGAGAGCACAGCGAGAGCGGGATCAGTGACCCGAGGCCCGAGGGCACAGCGAGAGCGGGACCAGTGACCAGAGGCCCGAGAGCACAGCAAGAGCGGGACAAGTGACCCGAGGCCCGAGAGCACAGCGAGAGCGGTGATGTGCCTCAATAATTCCGAGACTCGATGTTAGCAAAACAAAACAAGGCTTTTATTAACTTAGAAGGTAACACGTAGTGGAGAGAGGTATCTTCCATCCGGAGGGCTGCAGTACTGGATATGAGGCCAGACTGAGCTTGCTTACATAGGGGCCAGGTATGGGCGGAGCCCTACACACAACACATTCCAATATACAATACAATGGTGAGGAAACGGAACTGGGGGAAGGGAAATGAAACTGAAACCGACCACAGTCACAGGCAGTGATGAATGGAATATTTCATCACATTCACCCCTTCTATAGATTTAGTCTGTTCGGGGGTTTGATAGTCCTCTGCGACCGACGTGGCTGTTGCGGTGCCGCGGGTGTCGGCTGGGTGTCCCCGGTAGCCTCCTGGGTCTCTGCCGGGGGTGCCGCCAGGGTTGTTGAAGGGGTAGTTGGTGGGGGTGCCGTTGGTCGATGTTCTTCCGGGGGTGATAAAAGAGTAGTGGGTGGGTAAGAGTCGCTGCGATCGTTGTCGCTGCTATCGCCGTGGTTGTTGTCGTTACCGGCTGGGGCGACGTCTTTTATGGACACGGTGTCCTCCCTTCCGTCGGCGTGCCGGACATATGCGTATTGGGGGTTGGCATGGAGTAGGTACACTGGCTCCACGAGAGGGTCCGTCTTGTGGCCCCTCACATGCCTTCGCACGAATACCGGACCTGGGGTGGAGAGCCATGACGGCATGGATACGCCTGAGGTGGATTTCCGGGGAAAGACAAACATTCGTTCATGAGGCGTGGCATTAGTGGCAGTACACAATAGCGACCGTATCGAATGGAGCACATCCGAGAGGACTTCCTGCCAGCGGGAGATAGGGAGGCCCTTGGTCCTTAGAGCTAGAGTGACTGCTTTCCATACTGTCCCGTTCTCTCGCTCCACTTGGCCGTTACCCCGGGGGTTGTAGCTGGTGGTACGGCTCGTGGTGATCCCCCTGGACAGCATGTACTGGCGTAGCTCTTCACTCATGAAGGACGCCCCCCTATCCGTATGGATGTAGCTCGGCATACCGAACAGGCAGAACAGGCTGTTGAGGCATTTAATGACCGTGGCGCTGGTCATGTCTGGGCAGGGGAAGGCGAATGGGAACCGGGAGTATTCGTCCACAATGTTCAGGAAGTAAACATTGCGGTCGACGGACGGGAGGGGGCCCTTGAAATCTAAGCTGAGCCGCTCAAAGGGCCGTGTGGCTTTGATTAGGTGGGCTCTATCTGGGCGGTAGAACCGAGGCTTGCACTCAGCGCAAGTGCGGCAGTTCCTGGTCAGAGACCGAACTTCCTCAATCGAGTAGGGTAAGTTACGGGACTTTATGAAGTGGAACAGCCGCGTGACCCCTGGGTGGCAGAGGTCGTTGTGGAGGGTCTGTAGCCGATCCCCGGTGGCGCTGGCACACATCCCTCGTGAGAGGGTGTCAGGGGATTCGTTAAGGGCCCCTGGCCGGTAAATGATGTCATACTCGAAGGTGGAGAGCTCGATCCGCCACCTAAGAATCTTATCATTTTTAATCTTCCCCCTCTGTTTATTATTGAATATAAACGCTACCGACCGCTGGTCGGTAAGTAGGGTGAAGCGTTTGCCGGCTAGGTAGTGGCGCCAGTGGCGCACTGCCTCCACGATGGCTTGGGCCTCCTTTTCCACGGAGGAGTGTCTGATCTCGGGCCCTTGGAGGGTCCTCGAGAAGAAAGCTACGGGCCGCCCCGCCTGGTTGAGGGTGGCTGCCAAGGCGAAGTCAGACGCATCACTTTCCACTTGAAATGGAGTGTTCTCGTCCACTGCCTGTAGCGTGGCCCGCTCAATATCCCGCTTAATGCTTTTGAAGGCGGCGTGGGCCTCAGCAGAGAGCGGAAAAGAGGATGCTTTCAAGAGGGGGCGGGCTTTGTCGGAGTAGCTGGGGACCCATTGGGAATAATAGGAAAATAACCCCAGGCACCTTTTCAGGGCTTTGGGAGTGTTGGGCAGGGGCAGCTCCCGTAGGGGGCGCAATCGGTCGGGGTCTGGTCCGATTTCCCCATTCTCCACCACGCTGCCTAGTATGCAGAGGCGCGTGGTGTTGAAAACGCACTTGTCCTCGTTGTAGGTGAGGTTGAGTTTTTGTGCGGTTTCCAGGAACCTCTCGAGGTTCGAGTCGTGATCCTGCTGGTTGTGACCGCAGATGGTGACGTTGTCGAGGTAGGGGAAGGTTGCCTGCAAGTGGTGGTCATCGACCATGCGGTCCATCTCCCTCTGGAAGACCGAGACCCCATTCGTCACCCCAAAGGGGACTCTGAGGAATTGGTAGAGGCGTCCGTTCGCCTCGAAGGCGGTGTACGGGCGGTCCTCTGGTCTGATAGGGAGCTGGTGGTACGCTGACTTAAGGTCGATGGTGGAGAACACCCGGTATTGGGCGATTTGGTTCACCATTTCTGATATGCGGGGTAGCGGGTAGGCGTCTAGTTGGGTGTACCTGTTGATCGTTTGGCTATAGTCGATCACCATCCGTTTCTTCTCGCTACCCCTTACCACTACCACTTGGGCGCGCCACGGGCTGTTGCTGCGTTCAATAATGCGCTCTTTCAGGAGCCTGTCTACCTCGGTCGCGATAAACCGCCTGTCCTCCCAGCTGTACCTCCTGCTTTTGGTCGCTATTGGCCGGCAGTTAGGGGTAAGGTTCGCGAATAGCGAAGGCGGCTTTACCTTCAGGGTAGCCAGACCGCACACTGTGAGGGGCGGCTGGGACCCACCGTACTTGAGCGTGATGCTTTGGTGGTTGCACTGGAAATCCAGGCCCAAGATCACGCTCGCACATAGATTCTTCATGATTAATACTTTAAAATTATCATATACAGTTCCGTTAACGGACAATTGTACCATGCAGTAACCCAGAATGGTCGATGTCTGGGTTTTATCAGCCATAGAGATGGTACCCTGAGTAGGGACCACCTTTAGGGAGAGTTGTTGTGCCAGTTCAGGGTGGATAAAACTCTCCGTGCTTCCACTGTCAATTAAACATTTAACCCTGCACCCGTTTACCTCGATGTCCACCATTGATTTGGATAGCGGGTGCGGCCTGGTCTGGTCCACTGTGACCGATGCCACTGGAGGGCCCTGATCGAGACAAGATGGCGTCCACGCTGTCTGCTCATAAGATGGCGGACCCCACGAGGTCGGGCAAGATGGCGTCCAAGATGGCCGCTCCCACGGCGCGCACGCGGCGGTGGCGGGTTTTCCGGCGGTTGGTTTTCCGGCGGGGTTCCCTCTGCACACCTTCCCGAAGTGCCCCTTCTTACCGCACTTAAAGCAGGTGGTGCCTTTCGCCGGGCACAGGTTTCTGGTGTGCTTTGGCTGCCCGCAGAAGTAGCAGTTGGGTCCCCGACGCGTCGCGGCTGTCGTAGGGCTTCTGGGGGGAGAGCGGGGCCCCGACGGTGTCGGGCTGCCGGGCGGGGAAGATGCCTTCCAAGATGGCGGCGCCCTTGGTGCACACGTGGCGGCGTGGACGGCGCGGGCTGAAGAGTAGGCGTCCGAGTTTCTCTGGGCCACATCCAGGGATCGCACGGTGTCCGCAGCCTGTTTCAGGTCCAATCCCGTTTTTTCCAGCAGTCTTTGCCGGATGTAAGTGGAGCTGAGGCCTGTGATAAAGGCATCGCGAACAAGCTCGTCAGTGTACACTGCGGCTTTTACATCTCGGCACTTGCAGTCTTTGCCAAACATTTTCAGGGTGCCTAGGAACTCCTCCACCGATTCCCCAGGTCGCTGTGCGCGAGTAGCGAGCAGATGCCTAGCATACACCTCATTCGTAGGCTGCTGGTAATGCACCTTTAAGATGTCGCAGGCGGCCAGGTACGTGTCAGCGTCTTGGATGAGGGGGTAAACCCAGTGGCTTACCCAATTCCGCAGAATTCCGAGTTTCATACTCGCAGCGTCCGTAGCGTCTTTGACGGCTGCGGAATTGTCCAGGAAGAATTCCATACACATAAACCAGTGTCCGAAGCGTGCTGATGCGTCCGGAGCATGCTGATCCAAATCCAAACGTTCGGGTTTCATGAGTTGATCCATTGTGTTGAAAAATAAGTTAATAAAATTGATGTGCCTCAATAATTCCGAGACTTGATGTTAGCGAAACAAAACAAGGCTTTTATTAACTTAGAAGGTAACACGTAGTGGAGAGAGGTATCTTCCATCCGGAGGGCTGCAGTACTGGATATGAGGCCAGACTGAGCTTGCTTACATAGGGGCCAGGTATGGGCGGAGCCCTACACACAACACATTCCAATATACAATACAATGGTGAGGAAACGGAACTGGGGGAAGGGAAATGAAACTGAAACCGACCACAGTCACAGGCAGTGATGAATGGAATATTTCATCACAAGCGGGACCAGTGACCCGAGGCCCGAGAGCACAGCGAGAGCGTGATCAGTGACCCGAGGCCCGAGAGCACAGCGAGAGTGGGACCGGTAACCCGAGGACCGAGAGCATAGCGAGAGTGGGACCAGCGGGCGGGGGGTTAACAGGAAAACTACAACAACAGACTTGTGAGGGGGACAAAAAAAATAAAAGTGTGATGTCACAGGAAAGCAGATAAGTGATTGGTTGGTGAGTATTTCTCTTTCTTCTAAACTTGGGCATTGGTTTAAATTAAGAGCAGTGATTACAGATTTAAAACTATACATAGATAATTGAAATTTCAAAACTTGAAAAACAAATTACTTAAATAAAATACAATAGAGATGGCAGGACAGGCGATGTGTTGCAGCTGCAGCATATGGGAGTTGGTGGGCCCCAGTGTGATCCACAGCGGCCACATCTGCAGTAAGTGTCTGCAGCTCGAGGAACTTCGGCTCAGAGTTGATGAGTTGGAGTCTGAGCTTCAGAACCTGCGATACATCAGGGAGGGGGAGAGTTACCTGGGCGCTGTGTTCCAGGAGGCAGGGACCAGGGACCCGAGAGCACAGCGAGAGCGGGATCAGTGACCCGAGGCCCGAGAGCAGAGCGAGAGCGGGATCAGTGACCCGAGGCCCGAGAGCACAGCGAGAGCAGGACCAGTGACCCGAGGCCCGAGAGCACAGCGAGAGCGGGATCAGTGACCCGAGGCCCGAGAGCACAGCGAGAGCGAGACCAGTGACCCGAGGCCCGAGAGCACAGCGAGAGCGAGACCAGTGACCCGAGGCCCGAGAGAACAGCGAGAGCGGGACCAGTGACCCGAGGCCCGAGAGCACAGCGAGAGCGGGATCAGTGACCCGAGGCCCGAGAGCACAGCGAGAGCGAGACCAGTGACCCGAGGCCCGAGAGCACAGCGAGAGTGAGACCAGTGACCCGAGGCCCGAGAGCACAGCGAGAGCGGGATCAGTGACCCGAGGCCCGAGAGCACAGCGAGAGCGGGATCAGTGACCTGAGGCCTGAGAGCACAGCGAGAGCGGGATCAGTGACCTGAGGCCCGAGAGCACAGCGAGAGCGGGATCAGTGACCCGAGGCCCGAGGGCACAGCGAGAGCGGGACCAGTGACCCGAGGCCCGAGAGCACAGCGAGAGCGGGACCAGTGACCCGAGGCCCGAGAGCACAGCGAGAGCAGGACCAGTGACCCGAGGCCCGAGAGCACAGCGAGTGCGGGACCAGTGGGACCAGTGACTCGAGGCCTGAGAGCACAATGAGAGCGGGACCAGTGACCCGAGGCCCGGGAGCACAGCGAGAGCGGGACCAGTGACCCGAGGCCCGAGAGCACAGCGAGAGCGGGACCAGTGACCCGAGGCCCGAGAGCACAATGAGAGCCGGACCAGTGACCCGAGGCCCGAGAGCACAGCGAGAGTGGGACCAGTGACTCGAGGCCCGAGTGCACAGCGAGAGCGGGATCAGTGACCCGAGGACCGAGAGCACAGCGAGAGTGGGACCAGTGACCCGAGGCCCGAGGGCACAGCGAGAGCGGGACCAGTGACCCGAGGACCGAGAGCACAGCGAAAGCAGGACCAGTGACCCGAGGCCAGAGGGCACAGCGAGAGCGGGACCAGTGACCCGAGGCCAGAGGGCACAGCGAGAGCGGGACCAGTGACCCGAGGCCCGAGAGCACAACGAGAGCCGAACCAGTGACCCGAGGCCCGAGGGCACAGCGAGAGTGGGACCAGTGACCCGTGGCCCGAGAGCACAACGAGAGCCGGACCAGTGACCCGAGGCCCGAGGGCACAGCGAGAGCGAGACCAGTGACCCGAGGCCTGAGAGCACAGCGAGAGCAGGACCAGTGACCCGAGGCCCGAGAGCACAACGAGAGCCGGACCAGTGACCCGAGGCCCGAGAGCACAGCGAGAGCGAGACTGTTAAATCTGTGTATCTTAATGTAGTGTGCCCTTCAATCAATAGACAGAGACTGCAGAGGAACAATCAACAGTTGTTTACTGGATGAGGGTTACTCAAAAAATAACAGTACAGATCCCTACTCAGGGTTTATATACAGGTGTGGTCACTGCCGGTACTACAGTATACAGGAGCTGTAAAAAGTAGTTCTCCCCTTAAAGGTACATACACTACAGAGACCAGTGACCCGAGGCCCGAGAGCACAGTAAGAGCGAGACCAGTGATTAGAGGCCTGAGAGCACAGTGAGAACGGGACCAGCGACCCGAGGCCCGAGAGCACAGCGAGAGCGGGACCAGCGGGCGGGGGGTTAACAGGAAAACAACAACAACAGACCTGTGAGGGGAGAAAAAAATTCAAAGTGTGATGTCACATGAAAGCAGATAAGTGATTGGTTGGTGAGTATTTCTCTATTTCTCTTTCTTCTAAGCTTGAGCATTGGTTTAAATTAAGAGCAGTGATTACAGATTTAAAACTATACATAGATAATTGAAATTTCAAAACTTGAAAACCTAATTACTTAAATAAAATACAACAGAGATGGCAGGCCAGGTGATGTGTTGCAGCTGTAGCATGTGGGAGCTGGTGGGCCCCAGTGTGATCCACAGCGATCACATCTGCAGTAAGTGTCTGCAGCTCGAGGAACTTCGGCTCAGAGTTGATGAGTTGGAGTCCGAGCTTCAGACACTGCGATACATCAGGGAGGGGGAGAGTTACCTGGATGCTGTGTTCCAGGAGGCAGTCACACACCCCTGAGGTTTAGATTTGGTCCGTGGTCAGGGATAGAAGGGTGTGACTATGAGTAAGGCAGGTATGGGGATCAACAAGGTAGCATTGGAGGAGCCTCAGCCCTTGCACTTGCCCAACAGGTACGAGGTGCGTGCTCCCTGTGTGGACGAGAGCAGGGACTGCAGGGAGGATGAGCAAACTGACCACAGCACCGTGATACAGGGGGCCATTCAAATTGGGGGAGTAAAAGGAAATGTTGTAGTGGTAGGGAACAGTATATTTAGGGGGATAGACTCTGTTCTCTGCAGCCGAGAGTATGAGTCCCAAAGGCTGTGTTGCCTGCCCGGTGCCAGGGTTAAGGACATCTCCTCTGGGCTGGAGAGGAACTTGGAGTGGGAGGGGGAGGATCCAGTTGTTGTGGTCCACGTAGATACCAACGACATAGGTAAGACAAAGAAAGAGGTTCTGCTGAGGGAGTATGAGCAGCTAGGGACAAAATTAAAAAGCAGAACCATAAAGGTAATAATCTCTGGATTACTACCTGAGCCACAAGCAAATTGGCATAGGGTCAATAAGATCAGAGCGATGAATGCGTCGCTCAAAGATTGATGTGGGAGAAATGGGTTTCAATTCATGGGGCACTGGCACCAGTACTGGATAAAGAGGGAGCTGTTCCATTGGGATGGGCTTCACTTGAACCATGCTGGGACCAGTGTCCTGGCGAATCGAATAACTAGGGCTGTAGATATGGCTTTAAACTAAATAGTGGGGAGGAGGGTTCAAGTGAGGAGAAATTTAAAAAGTCAAAGAAAAAGGAGAAGGCAATAGTGCAGGGTAGCAATAAGGGTAATGATAACCAGAGTGTGACAGGAAGGGACAAAGCGTATAAACATAAGAGTGCACTAGAAAGTGGGGTCAAAGCACAGAACAATAGTAAAAAGACAAAATTTAAAGCTTTTTAATCTGAATGCATGCAGCATTTGTAACAAGATAGATGAGTTGATGGCACAAATAGAAATAAATGGGTATGATCTGATAGCCATCACAGAGACGTGGTTGCAAGGTGACCAAGACTGGGAACTGAATATTCAGGGGTATTTGACGTTTCGGAAGGATAGGCAGAAAGGAAAAGGAGGTGGGGTAGCTCTGTTAATAAAGGATGAGATCAGTGCAGTAGTGAGAAATGATATTGGCTCAGAAGATCAAGATGTAGAGTAAGTTTGGGTGGAGATAAGAAATAATAAGGGAAAGAAGTCACCGGTGGGAGTAGTATATAGGCCCCCTAACAGTAGCTATGCTGTAGGACAGAGTATAAATCAAGAAATAATGGAGGCTTGTAAGAAAGGTACTGCAATAATCATGGGTGATTTTAATCTTCATATAGATTGGACAAATCAAATTGGCAAAGGTAGCCTTGAGGAAGAGTTCATAGAGTGCATTCAGAATGGTTTCTTAGAACAATGCATTGTGGAACCAATTAGGGAGCAGGCTGTTTTAGATCTGGTAGTGTGTCATAGAGTCATAGAGTCATAGAGTTTTACAGCACAGAAAGAGGCCCTTCGGCCCATCGTGTCTGCGCCGCCCATCCATCCCTGTCCAGTCTAATCCCATTTTCCAGCATTTGGTCCATAGCCTTGTATGCAATGGCATTTCAAGTGCTCATCCAAATGCTTCTTGAATGTTGTGAGGGTTCCTGCCTCCACCACCCTTTCAGGCATTGAGTTCCACATTCCAACCACCCTCTGGGTGAAAAGTTCCTCCTCAAATCCCCTCTAAATCTCCTGCCCCTTACCCTGAATCTATGCCCCCTTGTTATTGACCCCCCTACTAAGGGGAAAAGTTCCTCTTTATCTACCCTATCTATGCCACTCATTATTTTGTACACCTCAATCAGGTCCCCCCTCAGCCTTCTCTGCTCCAAGGAAAACAACTCCAGCCTGTCCAGCCTCTCTTCATAGCTGAGGCGCTCCATCCCAGGTAACATCCTGGTGAATCTTCTCTGCACCCTCTCCAAAGCAATCACATCCTTCCTATAGTGAGGCGACCAGAACTGCACACAGTACTCCAGCTGTGGCCTCACCAGCGTTTTGTACAGCTCCATCATAACCTCCCTGCTCTTATATTCTATGCCTCGGCTAATGAAGGCAAGTATCCCATATGCCTTTTTAACCACCTTATCTACCTGCTCCGCTGCCTTCAGGGATCTATGTACATGTACACCAAGGTCCCTCTGACCCTCTGTACTTCCTAGGGTCCTACCACTCATTGTGTATTCCCTTGCCTTATTTGTCCGTCCAAAATGCATCACCTCGCACTTTTCAGGGTTAAATTCCATTTGCCACTTTTCCGCCCATCTGACCAACCCGTTTATATCGTCCTGTAGCCGGAGGCTTTCCTCCTCGCAATTTACCACCCCACCAATTTTCGTGTCATCTGCGAACTTACTGATCATACCTTTTACATTTTCATCCAAATCATTTATGTAGATCACAAACAATAAGGGACCCAGCACCGATCCCTGAGGTACCCCACTGGACACAGGCTTCCAGTCACAAAAGCAACCTTCGACCATCACCCTCTGCCTCCTGCCACTCAGCCAGTTTAGGATCCAACGCGCCAAGGCACCCTGGATCCCATGGGCTCTTACCTTCTTGACCAGCCTCCTATGCGGGACTTTGTCAAAAGCTTTACTGAAGTCCATGTAAACCACATCCACAGCATTTCCCTCATCCACCCCACTAGTCACCCCCTCGAAAAATTCGATCAGATTTGTTAGACATGATTTACCCTTGACAAAGCCATGCTGACTATCCCCGATTAATCCTTGCCTCTCCAAGTGGAGATTAATTTTGTCCCTCAGAATTTTTTCCAATAATTTCCCCACCACAGATGTTAGACTCACTGGCCTGTAATTCCCTGGTTTATCCCTGCTACCCTTCTTGAATAATGGTACTACGTTAGCTGTTCTCCAGTCCTCTGGTACATCCCCTGTGGCCAGAGAGGTTCTGAAAATTAGTGTCAGAGCCCCTGCAATCTCCTCCCTTGCCTCCCACAGCAGCCTGGGATACATCTCGTCCGGGCCTGGGGATTTATCCACTTTTTGGCCCGCTAAAACCGCTAGCACCTCCTCCCTCTCGATGCTAATATGTTCAAGTATGTCACAGTCCCCTTGCCCGATTTCTATGTCTGCATCGTCTTTCTCCATAGTGAACACAGATGCAAAAAATTCATTTAAAACCCCGCCTACATCCTCTGGCTCTACACACAGATTGCCACTTTGGTCCCTAATGGGCCCTACCCTTTCCCTGGTTATCCTCTTGCCCTTAATATACTTATAAAACATCTTAGGATTTTGAGATAGGATTAATTAATGATCTCACTGTAAAGGATCCTCTTGGGAAGAGTGATCATAGCGTGTTAGAATTTCAATTTCAGTTTGAGGGTGAGAAACTTGAGTCTCAAACTAGTGTCCTGAACTTAAATAAAGGCAATTACAAAGGTATGCAGACAGAGTTGGCTAAAGTGGACTGGGCAAATAGATTAAAGGGCAAGATGGTAGATAAGCAGTGGCAGACATTTAAGGAGATATTTCATAACTCTCAGCAAAGATATATTCCAGTGAGAAAGAAAGACTCTAAGAGAAGAATAAATCATCCATGGCAAACTAGGGAAGTTAAGGATGGTATCAAATTGAAAACAAAGGCATACAATGATGCAAAGATTATTGGTTGGCCAGAGGATTGGGAAATTTTTAGAAACCAGCAAAGGATGACTAAAAGAATAAAGAGAGAGAAGATAGATTATGAGAGTAAACCAGCAAGAAATATAAAAAGACAGTAAGAGCTTCTACAAGTATATAAAAAGGAAGAGAGTAACTAAAGTAAATGTTGGTCCATTAGAAGATGAGACTGGAGAATTAATAATGGGAAATGGGGAAATGGCAGAGACTTTGAACAAATATTTTGTATCATTCTTCACGGGAGAAGACACTAAAAGCATCCCAATAATAATAGATAATCAAGGGGCTATAGGGAGGGGGGAACTTAAAACAATCACTATCACTAGAGAAAAAGTACTAGGCAAACTTGTGGGACTAAAGGTGGACAAGTCCCCTGGACTTGATAGCCTGCATCCTAGGGTCTTAAAAGAAGTGGCTGCAGAGTTAGTGGATGCATTGGTTGTAATCTACCAAAATTCCCTGGATTCTGGAGAGGTCCCAGCAGATTGGAAAACCGCAAATGTAACATCCCTATTCAAGAAAGGAGGGAGACAGAATGCAGGAAACTATAGACCAGTTAGCCTAACATCTGTCATTGGGAAAATGCTGGAGTCCATTATTAAGGAAGTAGTAGCAGGACATTTAGAAAAACATAATACAGTCAAGCAGAGTCTCAATGGTTTAATGAAAGGGAAATCATGTTTGACAAATTTGCTAGAGTTCTTTGAGGATGTAACGAGCAGGGTGGATAAAGGGGAACCAGTTGATGTTGTGTATTTGGATTTCCAGAAGTCATTCGATAAGGTGCCACATAAAAGGTTACTGCACAAGATAAGAGCTTGTTGGGTTGGGGGTAATATATTAGCATGGATAGAGGATTGGCTAACTAACAGGAAGCAGAGAGTTGGGATAAATGGGTAATTTTCAGGTTGGCAAACTGTAACTAGTGGGGTGCCACAGGGATCAGTGCTGAGGCCTCAGCTGTTTACAATCTATATTAATAACTTGGATGAAGGGACCAAGTGTAATGCAGACAAATTTGCTGATGATACAAAGATAGGTGGGAAAGCAAGTTGTGAAGAGTACACAAAGGGCTGGATTTTCATTCAGCAGTCAGGAAGGAGGCGGGACTACAACTTTTGGGTTTTAGTCCTGCCTCCATCGACGTCCAGCCAATCCACGCGGTTTTCCCTTGATTGACCTTGTAGAGCCCGCCCAGCAGGCTGAACAGGGCAATTAAGGGCCACCCGGCAACAGGTGACGTCACAGACTGAAATTTCATCTGTCAAGACGTGCTGACAGATGAAATTTCAGTGTTTCACAGCTGTATGAAGCTGTCAAACACTGACAGTCTGACTTCTAACCCGAGTCCTTCTACGCAGACTCAGTTAGAAATCTCGCCGGCACTGAAAGCTGCAGGCTGTCACTTTTGACAGATCGCAGCCATTCTGCTTTCAGTGCTGGCTGAGTGATGGACTCCCAACGCCTAGAGGAAGAAAGGCTGTTAAGGTAAGTACAGGTAATTTAAACTTCTTTACACACTTTAGACACACCAAACACATTTACCTTAGCACTCATGCACCCATCACTCACCTGAACACCGACATCGTGACCCCTCTAAGTCCTTCAACCCGACGGCCCGCCTGCTCTAACCTGGCGTGGTTTGGAGCCGTCGGGAATCCCACACGACACCCCTCAAAATAGGGATTAGGCTAAAAACTGCCTGTTAACTAACTGTTAACAGGCAGTTAATTAGCACGAATCCCTTCCCGCCTCGGGTCGGCGGGTCCCAGTGCGGGGCGGGTACCCGCCTTCTTTGAAACTTACGTGGAGGCGGGTTTTGGACGGGATGGTGTCGGGACCCCCGAATTCAGGATTTTAGCCCCCCGCACGCCTAAAAGCCCGCCTCACGGCACACTGAAAATCTAGGCCAATGAGTCTGCAAAGGGATATAGATAGGTTAAATGAGTGGGCAACAATTTGGTAGATGGAGTATAATGTGGAAAAATGTGAGGTTATCCACTTTGGTAGTAAAAGTAAAAAGCAAATTATTATTTAAATGAGAGTGACTACATAATGCTGTGGTACAGAGGGATTTCGGGGTCCTTGTACATGAAACACAAAGTTAGCATGCAGGTACAGCAAGTAAACAGGAAGGCAAATGGAATGTTGGTCTTTATTGCAAGGGGGATGGAGTATAAATGTTGGGAAGTCTTGCTACAACTGTACAGGGCATTGGTGAGACCACACCTGGAGTACTGTGTACAGTTTTGGTCTCCTTATTTAAGGAGGGATATACTTGCATTGGAGGCAGTTCAGTGAAGATTCACTAGGTTGATTCTTGAGATGAAGGGGTTGTCTTATGAAGAAAGGTTGAGCAGGTTGGGCCTATACTTATTGGAGTTTAGAAGAATAAGAGGTGATCTTATTGAAACATATAAGATTCTGAGGGGACTTGACAGGGTAGATGCAGGGAGGATGTTTCCCCTTGTGAGGGAATCTAGAACTAGGGGCATAGTTTCAGAATAAGGGGTCGCCCATTTAAAACGGAGATGAGGAGGAATTTCTTCTCTCAGAGGGTCGTGAATCTGTGGAGGATGCATCATTGAATATATTTAAGGTGGAGATAGACAGATTTTTGAACGATAAGGGAGTCGAGGGTTATGGGGAGCGGGCAGGGAAGTGAAGTTGAGGCCAAGACCAGATCAGCCATGATCTTATCGAATGGCGGAGCAAGCTCGAGGGGCCAAGTGGCCTACTCCTGCTCTTATTTCTTATATTCTTCTGGAAGTCTCGGTTCCTCTGACTCCAGCATCATGTGCATTCCCCTCTCCATTCAGCCCACAATTGGCAGCGTACCTTCATCCACCTAGGTCTAAATCTCTGGAATTCCCTCCCTAAACATCTTCTGTTCTCTTTTTGGCCAAGCTTTTGCTCACCCTCCTAATCTCTCCTTTTTGGGCTCAGCATCTGTTTTCCTCATACCTCTATGAAGTAGCGTGAGATGTTTCTCTACATTAAAGGTGCTATAAAAGTTACTTTTGCCATTGTTGTCGTCGTCTTTTCAACCAGAATGGCCTCCTGGGCTATGGATTTAGTCTCTTCACTTAGTTTCCTCAAGGAAAATAAAAGCATGTCGGAAGATTGGTGGAAGCGAACGTTGCCTTTCAAGATTCTGCAAGTGGAAGATTGCAGCAAGCCAGTGAACTTCCTGCACTGTAATATAGTGAGGGTGGCTAGTGTGCTGAGAACTGACAGGAGGCTGGACAACCTCTGGTAGTTGCAGATTAAAAAGCTATTATTGGTCTCATTCACCAGCATGAGAAAATATTTGTGATAGTCAGACTCAGACGAAAGCCATGAAGGAGAGTGGGGTCATTGACAAAAGAACATGCAGCAAGACCTGGACAACATTCAGGCTTGGGCTGATAAGTGGCAAGTAACATTCATGCCACACAAGTGCTAGGCAATGACTATGTCCAACAAGAGAGCATCTAATCCGCCCCTTGACATTCAACGGTATTACCATCTCCGAAACCCTCAACATCTTGGGGGTCACCATTGACCAGAAACTTAACTGGACCAGCCACGTAAATACTGTGGCTACAAGAGCAGGTCAGAGGCTGGGTATTTTGCGATGAGAGTCTCACCTCCCGACTCCTCAAAGCCTTTCCACCATCTATAAGGCACAAGTAAGGTGTGTGATGGAAGAGTCTCCACTTGCCTGGATGAGTGCAGCTCCAACAACACTCAAGAAGCTTGACACCATCCAGGACAAAGCAGCCCGCTTGATTGGCACCCCATCCACCACCTTTAACATTCACTCCCTCCACCACCGGTGCACCATGGCTGCAGTGTGTACCATCTACAAGATGCACTGCAGCAACTCGCCAAGCCTTCTTCGACAGCACCTCCCAAACCGCCGACCTCTACCGCCTAGAAGGACAAGGGCAGCAGGCGCATGGGAACACCACCACCTCCAAGTCCCACACCCTCCTGACTTGGAAATATATTGGCCTTTCTTTCATAGTCGTTGGGTCAAAATCCTGGAACTCCCTCCCTAACACAACTGTGGGAGCACCTTCACCACACGGACTGCAGCAGTTCAAGAACACGGCTCGCCACCGCCTTCGAGGGCAATTGGGGATGGGCAATAAATGCTGGCATTGCCAGCAACGCCCACATCCCAGGAACGAATAAAAACGTTGGCTATTTGTGGTAAGTGGTTACTTTACTGATGAAAGCACTTCCTGAAGTCATTGCATTTCCTCATTATAAGGATGTCTGTGGTAGGTTTGTTTATCTAGGTTTGTATTGTATCCCTTAAGTCCTTCGTACTCATCTGCTTCACAGTTGCAACTTTTCTCTGCAAGTGTTCCTTCCTTTGCATCTTCAAATGTATTTCCCGCAAACGAACCTTTCCATCTGATGTAGCTACATGCTGCATGTACACATAATCACACCCACTATAGGCCGATGACACTAAGCACCACCTAGCACGTAGCATTGCTCATCCTAACCCTCCAAAGCACGAGCTCAGGTACACCCATCCTCACAGAGCACAAGTGAGCAGGTGGTGGAGAGAGAAGAGAAAGAAAGAGAAACTTGCATTTATATAGCAGCTTTCATGAACTGAGGACGCCCCAAAGTGATTTAAAGCCAATAAAGTACTTTTTGAAGTGTAGTCACTGTTGTAATGTAGCCAACTTGCGCAAGGTCCCACAAGCAGCAATGTGATAATGGTCAGATAATTTGTTTTAGTGATGTTGGTTGAGGGATAAATATTGGCCAGGACACCAGGGAGAACTCCCCTGCTCATTTTCAAAATAGTGCCATGGGATCTTTCATGTCCTCCAGAGAGGTTTAACATCTCATCCAAAAGACAGCACCTCTGATAGTGCAGCACTCCCTCAGTCCTGCACTGCAATGTCAGCCTAGATTTTGTGCTCAAGTCTCTGGAGTGGGACTTGAACCCACAACCTTCTGACTCAGAGGCGGGAGTCCTACCACGGAGTCACAGCTGACACTGAGTACCAGGCTCCAACTATCAAAGGAGGAGTGCACATTCATTCTCAGCTGATGAAGTTAAAAATCCAGACCTCACAGGACCTGCATTTTAATGCTCTTAGCATTTAAAGGATTGCTGAGGTCATTGGGGACAGCCAGTTTGGAAGAGTCCACTACTCGCATCAGCACTGTGTTGATAGATGGAATTGCAATACTGGAGTTCACCATGGTGTTCCATATTCGTGTCTTGTTGGATGGCGAAGTTATGGAGCATGCAGGATATATCCCATGATCTCTCTGGGCACCTGAAGCACTGCTTCAACATGCTTATGGTGCATTCTAGGATGAGTCAGGTAGATGAATGCACCTCATTGTACCAGCGCTCAGCAAGTGTACATGGCTATCATAGAGTGTTATGAGCCAGGAAGCCAATCTTTCTGGGTAAAATAATGGGGCCAGTGAAATGAAGGCATCAAGACTGCTGCTTGGAAAGCAACATTCACCTGCATGATCCTTCAATGATGGTAAAAGACAAGCCCTTGGGCTGGATTTTCATTGAGGCATTGGGTAGGAGGCGGGACTACAACTTTCGGGGTTGTAGTCCCGCCTCCATCGAGTTCTAGCCAACCCACGCAATTTTGACTTGATTGACTTTGTTGAGCCCGCCCAGCAGGCTCAGCAGGCCAATTAAGGGCCACCCGGCAACAGGTGACATCACAGATTGATATTTCATCTGTCAAGACCTTTTGACAGATGAAATATCAGCGTTTCACAGCTGTTTGAAGCTGTCCAACACTAACAATCTGTACTCCAAGTTAATTCCTTCCTGTCAGGGTGATTTAAAGATCTCCCCGGAACAGAAAGCTGAATGCTGCATTTTTTGACAGATCGCGGCCATTCTGCTTTCTGTGCAGGTGAGATGAGGGACTCCCGAGACCTGAAGGAAGGAAGGCTGTAAAGGTAAGTAAACATTTTAAACACACTTACCTCTGCACTCGTGCACCCATCACTCACCTCGACCCCGCCAAGCCCTTCAGCCCGACGGCCCGCCTCGCTAACTTGGCGTGGTTTGGAGATGTCGGGAATCCCACATTTCAACAATGTTAACAGGCAGTTAATTGACACTAATCCCCTTCCCACTTCGGGGAGGCGGGTCCCAGTGCGGGTCGGGTACCCGCCTCCTTTGAAACTGGCATGGAGGCGGATTGGGGGCAGGATGGGTTGGTGCCCCCCGATTGAGATTTTAACCCCCCACACGCCTCCAATCCCGCCTCCACAGCCCAATGAAAATCGAGCCCCTTGTATTTCACCAATGCAAAGTTGTTGACAGCGGGAACACATAAGGCTACATGAATGACAACATTACTGCCTTGCATTTTGCTATTTCAAAAAAAAATTGCTGTGCCCTCTTCATGCTGCTGCTGGTTGTCAATTGAGAAAGTGCTGAAGCTTCTGGCTGTAAAACAAACAAGGCAACAGTCACCTGGTTGATACATTTGTCAGTTGAGAAAGTGCTGAAGCTTCTGGCTGTAAAACAAACAAGGCAACAGTCACCTGGTTGATACATTTGTGTACTGCAGGTTGGCTGATGTTACAGATGTCCCCTGTGGTGGCCTAAAATGGGGCGTAAAAATTTATGCTGTAATTACTGTGACAGCCACTGGCAATGGCGTGTCGGTATCGAAGTTTGGCTGTAGTATGTGGCACAACTCTGGCACATGCTCCAGCCTGGGAAATCTTAGTTTGTAGTGACACTTCTTTAGTCAAGTCCAAGTAAATCTATCTCTGCTTGTAAATGAATTTGCGAGGGTAATGGCAAGTAGTCTCACAGGCCAAACTTGTCTCTGTTCATCCTCCTATTCTTCATCAGAATAGCATAAATAGTTAAAATTATGATGGAGTGTACTTCTGATGTTCCCAACAGGAAATACTGTGCGCATTAAATTTGTATCACGTGGCCCATTATAATATTGAAATTTGTGGCAGCAGCTTTCTGCCCCAGTTAAAACACCCACTAAATAGTTGTGTCATGCACATTACAGGCAGACATCAGCATAAGCAGTCTCTGCCATACCTCATTGGTTACTCCCCAATTACGCACATTTATGAGGCATAACCCAATACAAATTGACCCCGATATGTCCAGCTTTGTTATTGCATTATAAAAAAAGCTTTCACTGAACTATAATTGTGCTTTCCGATAATGAATATGATAAAAGAGCTTGTGTGTGTTATCCAAGCACCAAGCATTGTGAGGCGGGGGGGGTGGGGGGGGGAGGGAAAGAGGTTAGTGATTGATAATCACACAGTGAATTACTCATGAAGTGCCGTGACTACTGTAAAGTCAACAAAACGTGGCAGCAATTCTGCACACAGCAACATCCCACTTCCATCTATCAACACAGTGCAGCTGTAGGCAGTGGGCTATCTCCACAGTAGCAGTCATCTGTTGAGCCATTCAAGAGCCAGTTGGATAGCGTGGTGGATGGGATTACATGTTTTTCCTTTTGGGTAGATGAGCTAAGATGGGCTTCCTCACTTCTTCATGTAATCTTGTTATCTTATTCAGTGTTTTGCAGAGATTTTCATTTTGCACATTAGATCAGAATTCTTGGCACTATGTGTAATTACTGCAATATAATAAGAATGAGTTCGGAAGTATATTTCAAAATAATGGTTCATTTCCTTTACCACCCTGCAGTTGTTGAAAGCCTCACTTTTAAATGGGGTGCCACAGGGATCAGTGCTGGAGCCTCAACTATTTACAATCTATATTAATGACTTGGATGAAGGGACCGAGTGTACTCTTGCCAAATTTGCTGATGATACAAAGATAGGTGGGAAAGCAAGTTGTGAGGAGTATACTATGGCCGTGATTTTGCCGGCGCACAGAGGGCGGGTCTGGGGGTGGGTCAGAGGTTAAAATCGTTTCGATTCATCCCGCCTCCACACAACCTTCCCAAGTGTCAGGTCCCCGATTTGCGAATGGACCCGACACCTAGCAGCGGGAAACGGATTAAAGGCAATTAACTGCCTATTAACAGGTACTTGTTAGCAGTTTTCAAGGTATTTTTTGATTTTCCAGCTTCTGGGTCAGGTTTTACAATGTCTGGACAACACACCAGGTAAATGTGGGGTGTTGTGAGTCTGGTCTGATGTTTGTGAAAAGATGACAGCTGCAGAAGTGGTGTCCAGGATGCAATGTTGCACATGGTGAGTTTCAGAGCAAAGAAAATGTTGGTTACTGCATTATTAATACATGTACAGATTTCTTTAGCTTACGAGTTTTTAAATCCAACTGTATGCCCAATGCCAGCTCATTGGGAGAACCTCTCTCACCAGTGACAGATTGCTTCTGTCATCTCACCTGCAGCTGCCATCTATTCCAGCAACATTGGAGCCAATGAAACAGACCTTGGTCCTCCGAATCCTTCCACAATCATCCCCAACACCAACATCACCAACCTTCGCCGCCATCACCTGATGATGCACTGGACACAGGGCATCAGCCCCTGACTAAATTGCTGGCCGGGCGGCAAGCAATGACATCACTATAGCCAGACTTTCTTCACTTGATGCTGTAAACCCTGGCTGCCACATGATGCGCCAGGTTGACACCATCCCACACCAGCACCGTGAAGCATCCCTTTAATGTCCAAGCCATTCCATGCACACACATCACTATAGCGGAGCGGGGCGGGGGGGTGGGGGGTGGAGCTATGACTGAACAATCACTGGAACTCAGAAAGACACTTCTCAATGTGCGCTCAAATCTGTCCAATAAGGGGCACTTTTTGAAAACGAGATTCCACTGTATGACAACACATTACCAGAAACTTCACATGGACATTGGCTAAACCTCTCAAGTGCCCACCCTTGTGTGTTGTTAGTTGGTATGCTTGCAGTAGAATGAGGGTGAGTGTGAGGGATGGCTAGTGAGATGGAGAAGTGATAAAGTAGATAGAGAGGGTTGGGTGGAGGTGCAAGGTAAGTTGGTGTCCTGGGGAGGTCTCTTCCACCGTTGGAAGGGAAGAGAACCTCCCTGCGTACTGTGACTCCCTCTTATGGAGGGAGTCATTGGAGAGCCTGGGTGCAAGAGTTCACCTTTGTGCAGTGATTGTCAGTGTTTGCAGCACTTCAATGCTGTCAAAAACTGAAAAATCAACTGTCAAAATTAAATTGTGCATGGTCCCTTTAAGGAAACCAGCAGATGTCGCATCATCAAATGATGTCATCAGACCTGCTTCCTGTTAATTGGCCAGTAAGCTCGTGGGGTGGGCTTAACAAGGCCAATCAAGGGAAAATCACATCTGCAGAGCGGAGGCAGCTGGGGGTGGGACTGGAACCTGGAAACCAGCTGACCCGCCCCCATCCCAACACCGCTGAGGAAATTGCGGCCAATGAGTCTGCAAAGGGATATAGATAGGTTAAGTGAGTGGGCAAAAATTTGGCAGATGGAGTATAATATGGAAAAATTTGGCAGATGGAGTATAATGTGGGAAAATGTGAGGTTATCCACTTTGGTAGGAAGAATAAAAAAACAAATTATTATTTAAACGGAGAGAGACTACAGAATGCTGTGGTACAGAGGGATCTGGGTGTCCTTGTACATGAAACACAAAAAGTTAGCATGCAGGTACAGCAGTTATTAGGAAGGCAAATGGAATATTGGCCTTTATTGCAAGGGGGATGGAGTATAAAAGTAGGGAAGTCCTGTTACAACTGTACACGGTGCTGGTGAGATCACACCTGGAGTACTGCCTACAGTTTTGGTCTCCTTATTTAAAGAAGGATATACTTGCATTGGAGGCAGTTCAGAGAAGGTTCACTAGGTTGATTCCGGAGATGAAGGCATTGTCTGATGAGGAAAGCTTGAGCAGGTTGAGCCTATACTCATTGGAGTTTAGAAGAATGACAGGTGATCTTATTGAAACAAAGTTCTGAGGGGGCTTGACAGGGTAGATACAGGGAGGATGTTTCCCCTCGTGGGGGAATCTAGAACTAGGGTGAATAGTTTCAGAATAAGGGGTCGCCCATTTAAAACGGAGATGAAGAGGAATTTCTTCTCTGAGTGTCGTGAATCTTTGGAATTCTCTACTCCAGAGAGCAGCAGAGGTGGAGTAATTGAATATATTCAAGGCAGAGATAGACAGATTTTTGAAAGGTAAGGGAGTCAAGGGTTATGGGGAGCGGGCAGGGAAGTGGAGTTGAGGCCAAGATCAGATCAGCCATGATCTTATTGAATGGCGGAGCAGGCTCGAGGGGCCGAATGGCCGACTCCTGCTCCTATTTCTTATGTTCTTATATTCTTATATGGTAGAATAAACAAGATAATATTTCAGTTCTGGCTCTACTGGGTCTGAGACCCACCAAAAGGAATGAGAGTAGAAATTCTGGCTGTGCTTTTGGACTTCATGCTGTGACGGCTGCCCAAGTCCCAGGGAAGGAGTCATTACCATACGTGACAACCCACCGTCACCATTGGCATTTTGGAGCTGCAGGCCAAGTTGGGACAAAAATATCACTTGGATCGTCCTACTCCTCTTGCTATCCAGGCCAGAATTCTTCAATTGTGCAGCATACTTGCAGCCTAAAATGGTATACAAGCCAGTTCTCAGGGTATTTCAGAGATGTATCTGGCAGGATTCTCAGCGGAGTCTGGGAATGCCCCTAGATACACCCTTAAGCTACAATGGGCAGAAGAAGCTGCTGCATTCGGATTATAAGCTATACACAAAAAATAAAATAAAAACACACAATCACCACAGCATTTCAGATTTGCCCCATTTCTGAAAGGATAGTAGTATGTGAAATGAGCACAGAGGAAAATAAAGTTAAGATGGAGGGTAAGCCAATAATTATACTTGCCTTGTAAACTGATAGCTGTAGAAAAATCTTAGCAGGTCAGTAAAAAGGGTAAAGAGTACAATCTCCCTCTTCTTCTGCTGAAGTTGTTTAAAAAAAGAGACTCACATATAAATGCCCGTGTTGGAATTCCTGCGAACTTTAAGAGTAAGCCATAAGTTAGTGTCATTTGATAGCTCACGGTACATGAACTGACTCAGAGAGTAGCCCTCGTTATAAATCCTAGCCAGTCACATTCAGTTCAGGTCATCCTCTCCCAAACTGAATGCAATCTCTTCAGGGTTAGCAACATAAATGAAGCACTCTGACAGGAAGATTGCTTCGTATTTTTTTTCTTTCCTGCTTGGGTACGTTTACTGGCAGATTGATGTTTCTGCTGTGAGACTATTTTGACTACAACAGAGAATGAATTTTAGCACTTTTGACAGACATTGAATCAAAAGAAATCAGAAGGCTGAAAATGGAAGATCAGAGTTTGGTTCTAATGCATTAGTATATACTGATACACGGAGGATGAAATACCTCTAGTAACAAAATGGGGAAAAAAAGACCGTGTTTTCCCCATAATAAATGACACACCAATAAAACTGCATTCCCAGAAACTGCACATTTTGAAGACACATGTTCCCATGATTTTGTTAGATGATTCTTAATTACATAGAAATAAGCATTGTCCTATTTTTTGTTTACAGAGGAATTTTGAGCCCAAATGATAAGAAAGACTTGAAGAAATATCCCAAAGCATTTCACATACAAGGAACTACTTTGAAGTACAATAACTTGTTAAATGTGGAAAATGGCTGCCACACTGCATTGAGTTGAATGACCAGATAATCTGATTTTGATGGTATTATTCAGACAGGGTACTGGAAGAACCCCAACGCTCCTCTTCAAATAGGCAATAGGATATTTAATATCCATCTGAACCACACAGCGAGGCCTTTGCTTTAACACATTATCCAAAGGACAGCACCTCTGGTAATACATGACTCCCTCAATACTATACCAGAGTGTCAGCTTAGACTATGTGCTTGTCCTGGAATGGAGCTTGAACCCACAACATTCTGACTCAAGAAGAACACCAGCAGTTGTACCAACTGACAGGCAATTTGATTAAAAAAAAGCTTTCAAAAAGAAAGAAGAAAGATCTGGCAGATAAAGTGAGTGGCAGGAAAAATGATTGTCACTCCCAAACAACTCTAATAATTGACACAGAAAATGCTGGAAATACTGAGCAGGTCAGGCAGCATCTGTGGAGAGAGAAACAGAGTTAATGGCCCAGAAATTCGGGTCGGGGGCTTCCCGCGGGTGCAAGCCCCCGATCTGCACTTACCTTGCGCGCCAACCGTTGAGCTCTGGGCTCCCGTGGAATTCCGATCCGGGGCCTGGTGCTTGCATATCCCAGGGGCGCAGTTAGTTCGATCACGTGGGCCATGGGGAGCCAATCAGAGCAGGGAATGCTCCATTCATAAGTCTGACAGGAAGTGCTGTCAAGACTTATAAATACTACGGCCCCAAAATAGCACTAGATCTTCAAATAAATTTTTTAAAACATCACTTTTTAAATAAACTATAAATTACATGAAATAACTATTTTAAACAATAATTTACATTTTTGAAGAAAGTAATTTTATTTTCTAACGGGGCTAAAAATAAACTTACCTTGCTTTAAAGTATTTAAAAATAATAAACCTGTGGAAAAAATGTTTTAATTTTAATTAATTCACCACTTACCTTGTAAAAAGCAGGCCTTATGCCTGCTTTTTACATTTCTAACTTCTGCAGGCTTACCCTTGCGGGAAAACCTGTAAAAAAAAACGAAGTTCGATGCGCACGCGCAGCCTCTCCCACGCACGCGTTCGACCTCTGAACCCCTTCGTTCAGAGGAACGGAAGTGCCGGTTTCCTGCGCATGCGCAGTGCATGCAGGAAACCGGCACTTCCATTG
This sequence comes from Somniosus microcephalus, assembly GCF_052327205.1. Taxonomy (NCBI): domain Eukaryota; kingdom Metazoa; phylum Chordata; class Chondrichthyes; order Squaliformes; family Somniosidae; genus Somniosus; species Somniosus microcephalus. The sequence continues at coordinate 98,897,835 of NC_141000.1, read as the reverse complement.
GGCCTACTCACCCATGGAGACCCGAATTTCTGGGCCGACATTTCAGGCTGATGAGCTTTCATCAGAACTGGAAAAAGTTAGAAATGTAACAGATTTTAAGCAAGTGTAGGGGCAGGGAAAGGGGAGGGGAGGAAAGAGCAAGAGGGGAGGTCTGTAATACGGCGGAAGGCAAAAGAGATTAAAAGACAAAAGGGATGATGGTGCAAGACAAAAGGAGATGGTAATGGGCCAAGTTAAGAAACAAAAGTTGAGTCAAAAGATACAAAACTGCATGAGTAGCATGCAATGTTGTCACCACATTACAGAAGTACACAACACTAAGGATTAAAAATTGAAAGTTCCATTGAAACAGTTTGTGCTGTAGCAACAGCAGTATAAATACACTGAACAGTTTAACATAACAGATCGGTAACAAGAGATTTAGGGCTCGATTTTGTCAATGGGGAGCTTTTGGAGGCGGAACTCCCACTTTTTGGGTTGTAGTCCCGCCTCCATTGACATGTGGCCAGCCCACGCTATTTTCCCTTGATTGACCTTGTTAAGCCCGCCCAGCGGGCTCAGCAGGCCAATTAAGGGACACCTGGTTACTGGTGACGTCAGCGATTGACATTTCATCTGTCAAGAGCATTTGACAGATGAAAACTCAGCGTTTGACAGCTCTGTGAAGCAGTCAAACACGGACAATCTGTCTTCTAACTTGAGTCCTTCTACTCAGACTCAGTTAGATAGCTCTCCAGACCAGAAAGCAGAGGCTGCAGCTTTTGACAGTTCAGCGGCCATTCTGCTTTCTGTGCCGGTGAGCTGAGGGACTCCTGAGAACTGAAGGAAGGAAGCCCGCAGGAGAAAGTAAAGGTAAGTAGAACTTATTAAAACACTTTACAATTACCTCACACACTTACCTCTGCACACATGCACCCATCACTCACCTGCACAATGGACATCTCGACCCCTCCAACCCCTGCAGACCCACGGTCCGCCTCGCTAACTTGGCGTGGTTCGGAGCCATCGGACAGCCCACACTTCAGGGCTAAAAATAGGGATTAGGCAAAAAACTGCCTGTTAACTACCTGTTAACAGGCAGTTAATTGGCAATAATCCCCTTCCCACCTCGGGGAGGCGGCTCCCAGCACAGGTCGGATACCCGCCTCCTGGGATATTGGCACGGGGGCGGGATGGGTTCCTGCCCCCCGATTCTGCAATTTTCCCACCACTCCCGCCTCCAAACCCGCCTCCTCGGGGCTTGGAAAATCGAGCCCTTAAGTTCAGGCTCTTCTTGGATCTTCGGTCAATTAGGCCTCACTGAACGCTCCCTACACCTGTTGAAACCTGTATAGAAATTCAGAATTTCACTCTTTTCTTTTTATTGAGCTGGGTTGCTTCATGCGGAGATTCTTGTTATGCTAATAGCAAAATTGAAGAGAAGACAAGCATATAGACAAAATGATGTATAATGCTTATTGGATGTCCTGATAATACGCTCCAAATTAATTTTGTGGTAATGGTTGTGAAGGAGCCATCCATCCTGTTTCAGATTTTGAGAATCTGCATTATAGATATATTAATTAGAGGTTTATAGTTTTTCCAGTATTTTAACAATTTCAGAATGGTTAGTCTGGCTTTGCAGCAATGGCTCAGTTGGTAGCACCCTTGCCTCTGAGTCAGAAGGTTGTGGGTTCAAGTCCCACTCCAGAGACCAGAGCATAAAAATCTAGGCTGACACGTCAGTGCAGTACTGAGGGAGCACTACACTGTTGGAGGTGCCATCTTTCAGATGAAACGTTAAACTGAGGCCTCATCTGCCCTCTCAGGTAGATGTAAAAGATCCCATGACGCTATTTCGAAGAAGAGCAGGGGCGTTCTCCCTGGTGCCCTGGCCAATATTTATCCCTCAATCAAAATCACTAAAAAAAACAGATAGGCCTGTATTTTCCAATCGGAGGCTTCCTGCGTGCGGAGGCCTCCGATCTGGAAAAAATCTACGGACTTACCCGAGGGCTCCCGAGGTGCGTATACTTCCGTTCCTGGGCCTCTCCAACTGGAAATGTGGAGGGCCCACGTATCCCAGAGGCGCATGAGGTTCGCAAGCATCCCTGGGATCACGTGGGCCATGGGGAGCCAATAGGAGAAGGGAATCTCCCTTCATACACTTGACAGATAGACCTGTCAAATATATGAATGGAGATCACCCCAAAAACAAAAACATTAAATACATTTTTTTTTAAATCACATTTTTAAAATGAGTTGAAATTACAATAAATTAAATATTTTAAACAAAAATTAAATTAAAAGAAGAATTAAAGTTTTTTACGGGGCTAAAAATAAACTTACCTTTTTAAAAAGTATTTTTAAATGATAAATGAGTGAAATTAAAAAAAAAACTTTTTTTCTATTCTCATGCTGGTAAAAGCAGGCCTTACACCTGCTTTTACCAGGCGTAAGATTTCTTAGGGCTTTCTGCGGGCGGAGGTTCTCCAGAAAGTGAAACCCTCCGTCCACAGAGGCCCTTCTCCAGGGCAGGCGTCCGATCAAGACCATTCTTGACAGATCGGAAATGCCGGTTTTCAGCGCATGCGCTTGGCATGCCTGAAACCGGCATTTCCGATGTCCCTACGGGTGTGTACACAACGCGTACACACCCATAGGGATTGGAATATATGGCCAATTATCTGGTCATTATCACATTGCTGTTTGTGGGAGCTTTGTGTGTGCAACTTGGCTGCCCTGTTTTCTACATTACAACAGTGACTACACTTCAAAAAGTACTTAATTGGCATTAAAATGCATTGGAACGTCCTGAGGCTGTGAAAGGCGCTATATAAATGCAAGTCTTTCATTTTTTTTCTATTTTTGTGTTTGTCTGTTGGTGGAATACTTATGTTGTCCAGGTTGAGATTCCAGCAACCTATGATTGTAATCACAGGTATCAGAAGAACCATTGTGGAAATATATGTCATCTAACAAACTATGTTAGATGGAAGTTTTGCCACCTTATTATTTATGAATGATGCTGGAGTCTTGCTGTCTGCAGAATGAAGACCTGGTACAACATTCGACAGGTCAGCCAACTATCTCCCAGCTTATCTATTTATACCACATCAGGGCATTAATTGGATATTAATTGAGACCTGAAGGAAAATAGATTGGTCTTCAAGTCAGTTGGTGTCAAGGTATAGGTGTCTTTGAACTCTATTTTTATTCACAGTTTTGATTAATTGTGAAGGTACTTTCTTATCTTTCCTTTTGTACGAGCAATGAGTTTAAATGTGAGAGAAGAATATAATCAGGCTGGCGGTATTGGTTCTTCAGTATTATCTGACCCCATTGTTCCACTATTTGTGGTGGGAAATAGTATGATGCTCCAGGAGAGTACAGTCCCCTGTAAAACTGTTCATCACGGATGTGCATTCCAAAGTTATTGATCGGAATTTTTAAGACTTGAGAGTTTCTATTGTTTTGATTTAAGTGATTTATTGTATTCTAAAGAAAAAAACTTGCATTTATATAGCACCTTTCGTGACCACTGGACATCTCAAAGCACTTTACAGCCAATGAAGTACTTTTAGAAGTGTAGTCACTGTTGTAATGTGGTAAACGTGGCAGCCAATTTGTGCACAGCAAGCTCCCACAAATAGCAATGTGATAATGACCAGATAATCTGTTTTTGTTATGTTGGTTGAGGGATAAATATTGGCCAGGACACCAGGGATAACTCCCCTGCTCTTCTTCGAAATAATGCCATGGGATCTTTTACGTCCGCCTGAGAGAGCAGACGGGGCCTTGGTTCAACATCTCATCTGAAAGACGGCACCTCCGACAGTACGGCATTCTATTTAAAGCTACTATTTTTTTGTTCCTACTTCTGCTTAATATTTCTCTTTAATAAACTTAATCCGGGGTATTCATCCTGAGTCATGTAATGCTTACGATCAGTTGAAATAATGATTGGGCTAGAAACTGGAATGATGCCTGTGCCAGAACGGGTCGGCCCAAGGCACACCAGGTATTGGGCCTTGGGCCTTATTTACATGAGGCCAGCGAGTTGTGGGCGCCTGCTGGGCATCCCCAGGCAGCTCACCCGCAAAGCGGATTTGAACTCCTGGCTGTCGAATCGCTAACGTTGAAGTCAATGGAAAAGAAAATGGGGTTGAGTGCAGAATGGGCTGCAGATTCACTATTGCCTGTTTTGCATTCCCGCCCAAGACAAATTTATAATCCGGCCTTGGGTGACTGTCTGTGTGGAGTTTGCACGTTCTCCCCGTGTTTGCGTGGGTTTCCTCCGGGTGCTCCGGTTTCCTCCCACAGTCCAAAGATGTGCGGGTTAGGTTGATTGGCCATGATAAATTGACCCTTAGTGTTAGGGGGATTAAATACGTGGGGTTACGGGGATAGGGTGGGATATGTGTTGGTATAGGGGTTACGGGGATCGGGTGGGATATGTGTCGGTGCAGGCTCGATGGGCTGAAATGGCCTCTATCTGCACTGTGGGGTTTCTGTGATTCTGTGATTCCCTGGTAGGTGGCCATCTGAAATACTTTGTGCACAAGGCCAAGGTTTGGCTCGTAGGGAACATGTACTTATAGAAGAAAGCAGACCATTGTATTTAATACTAGTAAAGAATATCCGGAGAGCCCCCAAATCATCACAATCCTAACTTTGATGCCTGCGCCCACATTGCATGAAAACTGGTTCAAAAACTGAGTACAATGTTCCTATGAAATTCCATGTGCTATATATTAAAAATTACCAATACTCTGGAATAACTTCCAAAATGTATTACCATCCTCTGACGATTGAGAGCAGCCTTGTGGCCCTTTTCTGCACCACCATTGATGTTTACATTCTGCCTCAGTGACCAGAACCAAGAAAAGTATTCAAATTTTCATGTTTTATGAATTAACCTAATCTCAAAGATTGGTTTATAGATTTGTAGCTCATTTTCCTTAACCTATATTGCTCATTTGTTTGCAAGAGGGCAATTTCATTTTCTCACTGAAGTTGGAGAATCTGTTGATATTCTTTCACTTACATTGATTGGGGGGAGATTCTGAGGCCTCCAACCTAGCAGACACATTGGGCTGGATTTTGCCAATGGGGAGCTTTTGGAGGCGGGACTCCCACTTGTCGGGTTTCAGTCCCGCCTCCAACAACTTCTGGCCAACCCACGCTATCTTCCCTTGATTGACCTTGTTAAGCCCGCCCAGCGGGCTTAGCAGGCCAATGAAGGGGAAGCCAGTTACAGAGAACGTCAGCGTATGATGTTTTATCTGTCAAAGATTTGTAACAGATGAATTGTCATCGTTTGACAGATCTGTGTAGCTGTCAAACACTGACATTCTCTGTAGTTTGATGAGTTCTTGAATTCAAGACCTCATCAAACCTCTTTCTTTTGCAGAAATGAGATGGTTGTTGTATTGGAGAGTGCAACGGCCATCTGTCATCTCTATCGCGGAGTTGCAAGACTCTCCACATAACCACCGATTGAAGCCTGCAGGAAGAAACAAAGGTAAGTAGACTTTTTCTAACACTTTCCACTTACCTCAGATACTCACCTCTCCACAATTGCACCCATCACTTACCTTCACAGCACACTTTTGCACCCCTCTGACCCCCGCAGACCCACTACTCGCCTCGGTGACCCTGGTGGGTTTCAGAGCCTTCGGGAAGCCTGCACTTGTGAGGGTAAAATGGGGATAATCCTCTTATCTGCCTGTCAACTACCTGTTAACAGGCAGTTAAGTGGCTGTAATCCCTTCCCGCCTCCAAGGAGACGGGACACGGCCCGGGAGAGCTACCCACCTCCTGGCAAGATGGCAGCCGCCCCCAAATTATGCCATTTTCCCGGCAGTGCCGCCTCCAAACCCGCCTCCCCGAGGCTGGCAAAATCCAGCCCATTGTGCTAGCACATCGAAAATCACGGGAAAAAACTGACCGTCCTATCTGTTGCGTCCATGTATAATAAGACACAGACTGCGGAGAACGGTACAACAGGTGTTTACTCAACGTGGCTCACACTGTAACTGATCTGTACAGATTACTACTCAGTGTTATATACAAGTGTGGTCACTGCCGGTACTGCAGTATACATGAGCTGTAAAACATAGTTCCCCCCTTAAAGGTATATACATTACAATTCCTCCCCTTTTAGATTAACAGTACCATAACACTCATTTAACAATTAAATATCAAACTAATTACAATTAACACTTTTAACATGCAACATTAGCTGAAAATAGTCTATTTATATATTCAGTCTTTGGGGAGGCTTCCTGATCTTTTCTGGATAGCGCCTTTCCCAAGTGTCTTGCTCTTGGTGCGGAGGCAATTCTGGCCCCCTGTCGTCGGTTGGTTCATCAGCTTCCGATGCTACTGTTTCTGGGGTAGATGCGACCTGTACATCGGGTTCATCACCAGGTACGTATGGGCGAGGCATGGGGTTGACTTGTTCCTGTGACTCTAGGATCTGGTCAGCATGGCGTCTCACGATGCTCTCCCCAATGTCCGCTCTGTACATTAGTGGGCCCTGCCGTGTGCATATCGTTCCTGGCTGCCATTTTTCTGTTCGGTAGTCGCGGGCCAAGACTGGTTGCCCCACATTGAAGTTCCTTGTTGGCTTCTCATGGATGTGCTGGAATTGCTTACTCTCAACATCTCTTTGTACGTTTGGTCTGAGCAAATCCAGGCGAGATCTTAACCTTCAGTTAAAGAACATCATGGCTGGGGCCTGGTTGGTGACTGCATGTGTCGCATTCCGGTAGGCGAACAGGAAATTGTCCACCTTGTGCTGCAGCGGAATGTTGTCATTGTACATAGCCTTTATTGCCTTCTTAAAAGTTTCTACGAACCTCTCAGCCAATCCATTTGTGGCTGGATGATACGGGGCGGATGTGTAATGCCTTACCCCATTCTTTTTCAAGAACCTCCGGAACTCTTCGGACACAAACTGTGGTCCGTTGTCGGAGCAAATCTATTCTGGCAAGCCATTCCTGGCAAAAATGGTCCGTAGGACTGCAATAGTTTTCTCCGTGGCGGTGGTGGAGGACATTTTGATGACCTCAGGTCATTTCGAGTGCGCATCCACAGCTATTAAAAACATTTGAGTCCATGAATGGGCCAGCAAAATCAATATGCACCTGTTGCCATGGAGATGAGGGCCACTCCCATGGGTGTAGAGGGGCCTGTGGTGGTGCATTTTGGACTTTCTGGCATCCTGAGCAACTCTTGGTCAGGTCCTCGATTTGTTTATCGATTCCCGGCCACCACACATAAGCCCTGGCTAGGCTTTTCATTTTTACCCCTCCCAGATGACCCTCATGAAGCTCATTTAGCACTCTATCCCTTAACTTGGGTGGAATTACCACTCGGGATCCACACATCAAGGTCCCCCGGCATACTGACAGCTGTTCTCTCCTTGTCGAGAATGCTGGCAACAGTGAGTCGCCATGTGCTGGCCATCCCTTCACCGTCAAATCATATACCCGAGACAGTGTCGGGTCATTTCGGGTTTCCTTTTCGATACAAGCGTTTGTTACCGGTAGGTATTCAACGATAGTCGAATGGAATATTTCAACAGGATCCACTGCTGGTTCTTCCTCCGCAGTAGACAGTGGCAGGCGTGATAGCCCATCAGCATTTCCATGCTGTTTCGTGCCCTTAGATTCAATCTCATAGTGGTGCGCCCCTAGAAAAAGTGACCATCTTTGTAGTCATTGCGCAGTCATCACCGGAACGCCCTTCTTCGGATTAAAAATGGAGACAAGAGGCTGGTGATCAGTCAGCAAGGTGAATTTCTGCCCGTGCAGATAGTGATTGAACTTTTTCACTCCCCACACTAGGCTGAGGGCCTCCCTGTCAATCTGGGCGTAGTTACGCTTGGCTGAGGATAGTGATCGTGACGCGAAGGCTATTGGCCTCACTGAGCCGTCCGAGAATTTGTGCGACAGCACCGCTCCAATGCTGTAGGGTGACGCATCACATGCCAACCGAATTGGTAATGCTGGGTTGTAATGGGCCAATACCTCTTTCGATGTGATTAGTGTTTTGCTCTTCTGGAAAGCTCGTCTACATTCGTCACTCCACTTCCATGGCACTCCAGTTTGCAGTAGGGTGTTCAGTGGGTGTAGTATTGTAGGCAAATTTGGCAAGAACTTATGGTAGTAGTTTACCAGCCCGAGGAACGACCTCAGTTGTGACACATTTTCCGGTGCTGGAGCCTTGACTACTGCCTCAATCTTCTCTGGGGACTTATGTAACCCCTCTTTATCGCATTTGGGGTGGTTAGCTCGGAGCCCATATTCCTGCAATCTAGTGAGCACCTGCTCCAGGTTGGCAAGGTGATCACTGTCATTTTTGCCCGTGACCAGGATGTCGTCCAAATAACACTGGGTCCCTGGGATCCCTTGCAGGACTTGTTCCATTGCCCTCTGCCATATAGCAGGAGCTGATGCTACCCCGAATACCAGCCGGTTTTATTGGTAGAGACCTTTATGGGTGTTGATTGTGAGGTATTTTTTTGATGCTTCTTCTACCTCCATTTGCAGATACACCTGGGCCAGATCAATCTTAGTGAAGCGTTTCCCTCCAGATAGCGAGGCGAAAATATCTTCAATCCGCGGAAGTGGATATTGTACGGTGTGAAGGACCGGGTTCACTGTTTCCTTAAAGTCCCCACAGATGTGAACCTTCCTTGGTTCCCCAGGCGTGCTGCTCAATGACTTTTTCATCACAGGGACGATGGGTGTAGCCCACTCGCTCCAGTCTACCTTGGACAATACACCTGAACGTTCCAGACTCTCCAGCTCTGCTTCGATGGCTGGGCGGATCGCATAAGGTACCGGTCTGGCCTTAAAAAATTTTGGGCTTGCGTTTTCTTCAATTTTAATCATCGCTGTCATGCCTTTTAATGTTCTGAGTCCTTGCTGGAACACTTCTTTCGCGTCAGTTAGGATCTTTGACAGTTGCCCAGGTGTGACGTAGTCATCCTTTTTGTCAGCCACAGTCAGTGCCTGTATGGAATGCCAATCCAGTTGTATTTTCCGGATCCATTCACATCCCAGTAATGGTGGTCCTCCATCTTGCAATACATACAGGTCTAGTTTTGGTGTTTCCTTACCGTTATATATAATGGTCACCCTTATTTTTCCTTTGTGGTAGACTTTTTGCCCCGTGTACATCTTCAAAATAATTTTTGTGTCTCTCAAGGGTATGTGTGAGAATAGCTGCTCGTAGTCCTGTCGGTTTATGACTGTTAGGGCTGATCCTGTGTCCAATTCCATCTTTACCTGGACTCCTGCTAACTTGAGAGTGACCCAAATGGTTCGGTGATCCTCCGTTGTGATCACATTATGTAGTTTCAGACAACTCAGTTCCCTGCTTTCGGAGTCGTTATCACTCTTTTGTTCGTCTGAACTATTCTCCGTCATCTTATGTACCTTCTTGTACTTTCCTTTGGTAGGTTTCTTATTGCTGGTTTTCTTTCCCGACCTGCAGACTCGTGCTATGTGTCCTACTTTTCCACACTGTCTGCACACTTTGTCTTTGAACCAATCATTCTGGTCGTGTGTTGTTCTGCCGCAGCGATAGCACTTCTCTGTTCCATATGACATTTCGTTTGTGCCATATTCTTGCGGTCTCTGTTGTATCTCTGCAGCGCCCTGTGCTGCTGCTTCATATGATACCGCAATGCTGAAAGCCTTTTCCAGCGTAAGGTCCTTTTCAGATAAAAGCCGTTTCTGGGTTCCTTCACTTTGAAGCCCACACACAAACTTGTCCCTTAAGGTATCTGCCAGTCCCGCTCCAAACTGGCAGTGTTTCGATAGTTTGCGCAGTTCTGTTAAATAATCAGCATTGCTTTCATCCTTATGCTGTTTCCATTTGTGAAACTTGAATCTTTCTGCTATCAGCAGTGGTGTGGGGTTTAAATGTTCCTTTAGTACCGTTACTATGTCTTCAAAACTCTTTTCCATTGGCTTCGTTGGGGTTACTAGATTTTGTAATAAACCATACATCTTTGCACCCATTAAATTTAACAATACCGACGCTTTCTTGTCATCTGACACCTCATTTGCCTTGCAGTACACCTCTATTTGTTCGACATATGTAGTCCAATCTTCGACTTCATTGTCAAATGCGGTGATACTGCCACTCTTTGGCATTTTGGATGTGGTTTAAAATGGCGTCTCCCAATAGCTTAAAATGGCGTCTCCCGCGCTTTCCTTCCTCCCCCGCTGCTGCCGACGCCGCTCCCGGCGGTTCTCGTGGCAATGGCGGCGCCTCGCAGGTTTCTGCGCGTCTCTCTCTCCCTCTCTCCGATGCTGCTCGGCCCCTGAACACCAGCTGCGCCCTGTGCGCTCTGCCCTCTCTCTCTCCCCCGTCGACGCTGCTCGGCCCTTTGCTGTGCCGCTCGGTCGGGCTTTAGCCCGCCGCTGTCCGGGAAGGGTCGGCACACAACCTGTTGCCAGCCCGTTTCGCTGGACCACCTCAACTGGAAAGCCAAGCCTGGTGCTCGACAGCCTCCCCCGCAATTCTCGAGTGTCTGCTGGATGACTGGGCGGTTACCCGTGGTCGACGCCCTAGTCTCTGGCCTTGACCTCCAATCCACTGATCTCCAGGAACGAATCCCCGGGAGGTGATGCAGAGTTGCAGGTAGGTTCGAACCTGCCTCGTCGCCAATGTTGCGTCCGTGTATAATAAGACACAGACTGCGGAGAACGGTACAACAGGTGTTTACTCAACGTGGCTCACACTGCAACTGATCTGTACAGATTACTACTCAGTGTGTGGTCACTGCCGGTACTGCAGTATACATGAGCTGTAAAACATAGTTCCCCCTTAAAGGTATATACATTACACTATCCCTCCCATCACTGTAGATGTTGCCATTTTGTTGGTGTCCTCAGTATAGGCGGTCTGGTGATATTGCTGTAGATTTTCAAAGTGAATGGATGGAAAATATAGCCCTATATGTATCTCCAACTTCAGCTGGATGACCGTGTAGAAAAACATTTAGATCGCCCATTGTGATAGGCTCCAAAAAGTGTCACATGCATTTCCATCTGCAACATGACTGAACTGGAAAAGAAAGCAGTTCGAAGGAAACAAAATATATTATACAAAGCCTAGATAGGAAATTGTTCAGTGAGGCGCGTTTCCCCAATGTTGTAATTTCTTTTGAGGTCATTTTGGCAATGAAATGTTAATTTAGGATATGCAAAATATTCTGACTTTTTCCTAATATACATCCTGAAAATTTTACTTACTTGAAATAAATGGAAAATCTGGCAAGATACTTTGATGCAAAGATATTTCAGTAACAATAATTCTACTTTCAGAGCAAAAAACAAGGCAAATGGTTCGATCACCCATACGTTTATTATACACTAGCTGGAGTGCCCGGCGGTGGCGAGGCTTTTTCGAGGGAAGAGAGAGAGCGACTGGGGGGGAAGAGAGAGAGGGCGACTGGGGGGGAAGAGAGAGAGAGCGACTGGGGGGGCGAAAGAGAGAGAGAGCGACTGGGGGGGAAGAGAGAGAGAGCGACTGGGGGGGAAGAGAGAGAAAGCGACTGGGGGGAAGAGAGAGAAAGCGACTGGGGGGGAAGAGAGAGAGAGCGACTGGGGGGGGAAGAGAGAGAGCGACGGGGGGGGAAGAGAGACAGCGACTGGGGGGGAAGAGAGAGAGTGACTGGGGGAGAAGAGAGAGAGCAACTGGGGGGGGAAGAGAGAGAGCGACTGGGGGGGAAGAGAGAGAGCGACTGGGGGGGGAAGAGAGAGAGCGACTGGGGGGGAAGAGAGAGAGCGACTGGGGGGGGAAGAGAGAGAGCGACTGGGGGGGGAAAGAGAGAAAGCTATTACGTCCGTGAATGATTGAGACACGGACAGCAGGAGTTGAACAAAATATATCTTTACTGATGGAAGTCAATAGTGAAACTGAAAACAACAGAGGCTCACTAGTGCCTTTTATACAGGGGTGGTCACTGCCGGTACTGCAGTCTGAGACCAGTTATTCTCTTAAAGGTACATACACAACAATTCCTCCCCTTTTAGATAAACAGTACATAACATTCATTTAACAACTAAATGATAACTAATTACAATCACAATTACGGTTGCTAGATACATTGGTTAAGTTTAAGCAATTATAAGTTCAGTCTTTGAGGAGGCTTCCTGATTCTGTCTGGATAACGCCTCTTTGGGGTATCAGGTTCTTCTGGCAATGTTGAGTCGGGATCAATGTCGTTGTTTGGATCATCTGCTTCCAATATTACCGGTTCTGCGGTAGCTGCAATTGGAACGTCGATTTCATTACCAGGTGTATCAGATCGTGGTGTGGAGTTGACGTTTTCCAGTGACTCTAGAATCTGGTCAGCATGGCGTCTTACAATGCTCTCCCCAACATCCACGGTATACATGAGAGGTCCTTGTCGTGTACAAATCGTTCCTGGCTGCCATTTCTCAGTGCGGTAGTCCCGGGCCAAAACTGGTTGACCTATCTTAAAACTCCTGGTTGGCCTTTCATTCATATTCTGAAACTGCCTGTTCTCCACATCTCTTCGGACGTTTGGCTTAACCAAATCCAAGCGGCATCGTAGTCTTCGATTGAAGAACATCATGGCTGGAGTTTGGTTGGTAACCGCATGTGTCGCATTCCAGTAGGCAAACAAGAAGTTGTCCACCTTGTGTTGTCGGGGTATATCTTCATTACACATTGCCTTGATAGCCTTCTTGAATGTTTGGACAAACCTCTCGGCCAATCCATTAGTGGCTGGATGATATGGGGCAGATATGTAATGCTTAACACCATTGTTCTTTAAGAACCTCCAGAACTCTTCAGATACAAACTGTGGTCCATTGTCAGAGCAAATCTGTTCAGGCAGCCCATTCCTGGCGAATATGGTTCGTAAAACTGTGATAGTTTTTTCCGTGGTGGTTGAGGACATTTTTATTACCTCTGGCCACTTTGAATGTGCATCCACCGCAATTAAAAACATCGAGTCCATGAAGGGACCAGCAAAATCAATGTGCATCCTTTGCCATGGAGATGAGGGCCACTCCCATGGATGCAGAGGAGCTTGTGGTGGGGCGTTTTGGACCTTCTGGCATCCTGCACAGCTCTTGGTCATCTCTTCGATTTATCTATCGATTCCCGGCCACCACACAAACGCTCTGGCTAAGCTCTTCATTTTTACCCCACCCAGATGACCCTCATGAAGCTCATTGAGTACTCTATCCGTCAACTTAGGTGGAATTACTACTCTGGATCCACACATCAAGGTTCCTCTGCACACTGACAGCTGTTCTCTTCTCGGCGAGAATGCTGGCAGCAGTGGTTCGCCATGTGCTGGCCATCCCTTCACCGTTAAATCATAGACCCGTGATAGTGTCGGGTCATTCCGTGTTTCCTTTTCTATGTTTGCATTCGTCACAGGGAGACATTCGACTATGGTCGAGTGGAATAACTCCATTGGATCCACTGCAAGGTCTTCTTCTTCCACCGTCGGCAACGGTAGGTGTGACAATCCATCAGCATTTCCATGCTGTTTAGTTCCTTTGTACTCGATGTCATATTGGTGTGCCCCTAGGAAAAGGGACCATCTCTGCAGCTGTTGTGCTGTCATTATCGGTACGCCCTTCTGAGGGTTGAAAATGGAGACAAGAGGTTGATGATCGGTTAGCAGAGTAAATTTTTGACCGTGCAGGTAGTGATTGAACTTCTTCACCCCCCACACTAGGCTGAGGGCCTCTCTGTCAATCTGGGCGTAGTTACGCTCGGTAGAAGTTAACGAGCGTGACGCAAAAGCTATCGGCCTCTCTAAACCATCAAGGAATTTATGTGACAGTACCGCCCCAATGCCGTAGGGAGACGCATCACATGCCAGTCTGATCGGCAGTGCTGGGTTGTAGTGAGCCAATACTTCCCTTGAAGTGATTAAGTCCTTACTCTTCTGAAAGGCCTGCTTACAATCATCGCTCCATTTCCATGCTACCCCCATTCGTAGCAGGGTGTTCAGTGGGTGCAGAATTGTCGACAAATTCGGCAAAAACTTATGGTAGTAATTCACCAATCCGAGGAATGACCTCAGTTGCGACACATTTTCAGGCGCTGGGGCCTTAACAACCGCTTCAATTTTGTCAGGGGACTTATGTAACCCCTCTTCATCAATCACGTGGCCACAATACGATATCTGTTTCTTAAAAAATTCGCACTTGGGGCGGTTGGCTCGCAGCCCATGTTCCCGTAGCCTAGTGAGCACCTGTTCTAGGTTGTTAAGGTGTTCACTGTCATCTTCACCTGTCACAAGGATGTCGTCCAAGCAACACTGAGTCCCCGGAATCCCTTGCAGGACTTGTTCCATCGCTCTTTGCCATATCGCCGGAGCCGATGCTACTCCGAATACCAATCGATGATACTGGTAAAGACCTTTGTGAGTGTTTATCGTGAGATACTTCCTAGAGGACTCTTCAACCTCCATCTGCAAATATGCTTGTGCTAGGTCAATTTTTGTAAAACGCTTCCCTCCAGACAGTGAGGCGAAGATGTCTTCTATCCTTGGAAGAGGATATTGTACTGTGTGAAGGACTGGGTTCACCATCACCTTGAAATCCCCACAGATGCGAATCTTCCTTGGCTCCCCGAACTTATTGCTTAACGTTTTCTTCATGACAGGAACGATGGGTGTCGCCCACTCGCTCCAGTCGACCTTAGACAACAGGCCTGCCTTCTCCAGATTCTCCAGCTCTGCCTTGACGGCTGGGCGAATTGCATATGGTACCGGTCTTGCTTGAAAAACTTGGGAACTGCATTCTCTTCTATTTTTATCGAGGCGGTTACGCCTTTAAGCGTGCCCAGTTCTTGTTGAAATACCTCTTTGGCGTTAGCTAAGATTGTTGACAATCGTTCAGGAGTGACGTCTTCATCTTTTATACCGTCCACCGTCATTGCATGAATGGAGTGCCAATCTAAGTTTATCTTCCTGATCCATTCCCGTCCCAATAACGGTGGTCCACCATTTGGCAGTATGTAGAGATACAATTTCCGTATTTTCTTGCCGTTGTATTCGACAGGCACCCTTATTTTCCCTCTGGGGCATACTTTTTGCCCCGTATACATCGTCAAGACGATGGATGTCTCTCTCAAGGGTATGTGTGAAAATAGCTGCTCGTAGTCTCGTCGATTCATGACGGTTAGCGCTGATCCTGTATCCAATTCCATTTTAACTTGGGACCCTGCTATCGTGAGGGTGACCCAAATGGTTCGGTGCTCCTCTTTTGCGATTACATTGTGAAGTTTGAGACAGCTTAGTCTCCTGTTCCCGGATTCACTATCGCTCATCTGGTCTTCGGAACTACTGTCCGTCATCTTTTGTACTTTCTTGTACGGTTCCTTAGTAGCCTTTTTGTTGTCGCTGGTCTTCTTCCCAGACCTGCAAACTCGTGCAATGTGTCCCATCCTCCCGCATTGCCTGCATATTTTGTCTTTGGACCAGCAGTCCTTCTGGTCATGGTTAGTTCTGTCGCAGCGATAACATTTTGCAAATCCCCGTGTCATTTCGTGGGTGCCGTATTCCTGTGGTTTTTGTTGAATTTCTGCAGCTCCCCTGGCTGCTGCTTCATACGATACTGCCACGCTGAAAGCCTTATCTAATGTCAGCTCTTTCTCTGAGAGTAACTTCTTCTGTGTTCCTTCACTCAGGAGTCCACAGACAAATTTGTCCCGTAGGGTATCTGCCAGTCCTGCTCCGAACTGGCAGTGCTTTGATAGCTTGCATAGTTCCGTAAGGTACTCAGCATTGCTCTCATCTTTATGCTGAGTTCTCCTGTGGAATTTAAATCTTTCTGCTATCAACAGCGGTGCAGGGTTTAGGTGTTCCTGTAGGACAGCAACAATTTCGTTAAAACTCTTCGCCTTCGGTTTGGCTGGAGTAATCAGGTCCCGCAATAGGCCGTACGTTCTAGCGCCCATTAAGTTTAGCAATATTGATGCCTTTTTCTCCTCCGCTATTTCGTTTGCCTCGAAATATACCTCGACTCTTTCCACATACGTGGTCCAGTCCTCTATTGTATTATCAAAAGCAGTGATACAGCCAGTCTTCGGCATCTTGCAAATCTAAAATAGCGCCTCCCACGCTTTGCCTTCTTCCCCGATTTAACAAAATGGCGCCTCCCGCGCTTTGCCTTCTTCCCCGCTGTTGTTAGCGCTGCTTTCCGCGGTTTCTTGCGCGTTTAATATTTCTTTTTTTATTATTTTCCCGTCGTGGAACAACCCTGTGGGACTCTTGCCTCCCTCTTCACGGGTCTATACGCAGCCCGGCTTCGTAGCACCGGCCGCGCCCTGTGTGCCCCACCCTCTCGCTCTCTTCTTCCCGACAACGCTGCTCGGCCCCGTTGCAAACCACCCGCTCGAGTTCGCGACCGCCGCAGCCCAGGAAGGATCAGTGCACTAACTGCCACCAGCCCGATTAGCTGAAGCACCGTCGACAGGAACCAGGCCCCACTTCCAACAGCTTCTCCAGCAATCTTCAACTCTGCGCAAACAGGGGCGGATGCCCACGGTCGACGCCCGTTTCTACTGCCTCTTACTTTCTATTCTTTCTGGCCTCGACCTCTGCTCACTTCGTTGTAGGAATGGATCTCAGGAGGTGGTGCAGACTGTAGGTAGGTTCGTATCTGCTCGTCGCCAGTATTACGTCCGTGAATGATTGAGACACGGACAGCAGGAGTTGAACAAAATAAGTCTTTACTGATGGAAGTCAATAGTGAAACTGAAAACAACAGAGGCTCACTAGTGCCTTTTATACAGGGGTGGTCACTGCCGGTACTGCAGTCTGAGACCAGTTATTCTCTTAAAGGTACATACACAACAAAAGCGGCTGGGGGGGAAGAGAGAGAGCGATGGGGGGGGAAGAGAGCAAGAGGGAAGGCGAGAGCGAGAGGGAAGGAGAGAGCGAGAGGGAAGGAGAGAGCAAGAGGGAAGGAGTGAGCGAGAGGGAAGGAGAGAGCGAGAGGGAAGGAGAGAGCGAGAGGGAAGGAGAGAGAGGGAAGGAGAGAGAGAGGGAAAGCAAAGGAGGGAGAGAGGGAATGAGAGAGAGAGAGAGGGAGACAGAGACAGAGGGAGGGAGTGAGAGAGAGACAGAGGGAAGGAGAGAAAGGGGAAAGGGGTGGGGGAGAAACGGGGGGGGAGAAACGGGGGGGAGAAATGGGGGTGTGGGGAGAAACGGGGGGGTGGGGGAGAAACGGGGGGGTGGGTGGGGGAGAAATGGGGGGTGGGGGCGAAATGGGGGAGTGGGGGAGAAACTGGGGGGTGGGGGAGAAACGGGAGGGGTAGGGGAGAAACGGGGGGGTGGGGAGAAACGGAGGGGTGGGGGAGAAACGGGGGGAGTAAAGAGGGGGTGGGGGAGAAATGGGGAGAATCGGGGGGGTGGGGGAGAAACAGGGGTGTGGGGGAGAAACGGGGGGTGGGTGGGGGGGAGAAGGGTGGGGTGGGTGGGGGGGAGAAGGGGTGGGTGGGGGGAGGGGTGGGGGGGTGGGGGGAAAGGGGGTGTGGGGGGGTGTGGCGGGGGAAGGGGGTGGGGGGAAGGGAGGGGAAGGGTGTGTGGGGGGGAATGAGGGGTGTGGGGGGGGAAGGGGGTGTGGGGGGGAAGGGAGGGGAAGGGTGTGTGGGGGGGAAGGAGGGGTGTGGGGGGGAAGGGTGTGTGGGGGGGAAGGGAGTGGAAGGGTGTGTGGGGGGGAAGGAGGGGTGTGGGGGGGGAAGGGGGGGTGGGGGGAAGGGTGGAAAGGGAGGGGAGGAGAGGGAGGGGAGGGGGGAAAGGGAGGGGGGTTGGGGGGAACGGGGTGTGGGGGAAGGAGGGGGGAAGGGAGGGGTAGGGGAAAAGGGGGGAAAGGGAGGTGGGGGGGAGCCAGCAGACCCTCTCCCAGTGTTGGCCCCTGTCTGGGCCAGAAGCCTGGGACTGGAGTTGCGCTGCTGGCCATTGGAGAAGCCTAGGCCTCGGGCCCCTGCACTGACATGGCAAGGGGTGGGGGAGCAAGGGGTGGGGGAGCAAGGGGTGGGGAAACATGAAACTTAAAGTACTTATAAAACATTTTTGGTAAATCTTTCTATAACATACACTTTACAACCTCACCAATCTTTTTATTAAAAAAGGGGTCCTTACCTGTCAGTGTGTTGTATCACAAACAATGGCCACCGCTTGCTTTTCAGTTGGAAAGATTAGGCCCCGCCCACACAGTCGATTGTCTGTCTCGGTCACCAGGACCCGATTGGGAGCACAGAAGCTCCACCCACTCTATGTTCATGTACTAAGATGGCCGCGCATGCACTCTGTTACACACTGAATCAAAATGGCATCGCACTGAAACTTTTCGCCCTACTTGACAAAGATGGCTGCCGTTAACCTGGGGCTGTCAGCAGAAGAAATTTCCTCAGCTGCAAACACAGGATCTTCAGATTATTATTCGGGGCTTGCGACCTACCCCAGTTGCTTATGAAGCCTCCCCACCTACTGACCCCGGGAATGGAGCTGAGGCAGCACACCCTCTCCCCTCTGCCAGTGTTTGTCTCTGTCTAGGCCGGGAGCCTGGGACTAGAGTTGCGCTGCTGGCAGCTGGAGAAGCCTAGGCCCCGGGCCTGGAAAAAAGGTGAAAGGTAGGAAAATTATAGAGGTTAGAGAAAAGATTTACAAATTAATTAACTTTCTTTAAAAACAATTTGTGTTTTAAAAGCAACTTTTTTTTTGGTGGAAATGTAGATTTGAAAAGAAACACGCAGAAAGCGGGAAAAAGAAATGAAAAGTTTGGCATCAAGATGGCGGCGACTCACCTCGGTTCAGAACGATAAGGCCCGCCCACACACGCACCGATTGGTCAACCGTCAGGTCACCGAAGCGTAGGATTGGTCAATCGTCCCGTCACTCGACTCTAGGAGGGCCCGCCCGCATGCGCCAGGAACCCGCCCCCGCCACGCAGCGATTGGTCGACCATCGGGTCGCTCGACTGTACGATTGGTCGACCTCGACGTCACTCTATTGCTAATGAGCGGATAATGAGATGCTAATGAGCGGAATTTTGAACGTTTTTTGGATACCGCGGCCGCAATTTTTGTCTCGCCGAAACGTAAATACGCTTACGACCGTTCCGGAATCGTAAGCTTTCTTTTGATGTAACGCACGTGTAGGCACGCTCTATAACTTTAGAGTGTATAGCCGGACAAACACACCGAAGGACAGACAGACAGACAGACAGACAGACAGACGCATCCTTTTATATATATAGACTAGTTGGGGGGGCCCGGCGTTGCCAAGGCTTTTTTGTAAAACAGCAGTTTACAGGGCCGCGCAGTTTATGGCCGGCCGCTGCCGCTCCCCCGCTCTGTGTCTCGGGCCGAGTGGTTGTGAGGCCCGGCCCGAGTGACCCCAACTCTGAGGGGGAGAGAGAGAGACTGGGGGGGAGAGAGAGAGAGACAGGGGAGAGAGAGAGAGTAGAGAGACAGGGGGAGAGAGAGGAGTAGAGAGACTGGGGGAGAGAGAGGAGAGAGACTGGGGAGAGAGAGAGAGAGAATGGGGAGATAGAGAGAGAGGAGAGGAGAGAGAGAGAGACTGAGGGGGAGAGAGAGAGAGACTGGGGGAGAGAGACGAGGAGAGAGAGGAGAGAGACTGGGGGGAGCGGAGAGAGAGATGGGGGAAGGGAGGAGAGAGACTGGGGAGAGAGAGAGAGACTGGGGAGATAGAGAGAGATAGAGGGAGAGAGCAAGAGAGAGATTGGGGGAGAGAGAGAGAGACTGGGAGACTGGGGGAGAGAGACTGGGAGAGAGAGAGAGAGAGAGAGAGAGAGTGCGAGACTGAGGGGCGAGAGAGAGAGAGACGGGGAGAGAGAGAGAAACTGGGGGAGAGAGAGAGGAGAGACTGGGGGAAGAGATAGAGAGACTGGGAGACAGAGAGAGAGAGACTGGGAGACAGAGAGAGAGATAAAGAGACGGGGAGAGAGAGAGAGATTGGGGGGGAGAGAGAGGGAGAGGGCTAGAAATTCAGTATCGCCCCGTTTGGAGAGGGAAGGAGAGAGAGACAGAGAGAGAGAGGGAAGGAGACAGAGAGAGAGAGGGAAGGAGAGAGAGAGAGGGAAGAAGAGAGAGAGAGAGAGAGAGGGAAGGAGAGAGAGACAGAGAGAGAGAGGGAAGGAGAGAGAGAGAGAGAGGGAAGGAGAGAGAGACAGACAGAGACAGAGAGGGGAAGGAGAGAGAGAGACTGGGGGGAGAGAGAGAGAGACGGGGAGAGAGAGAAAGAGTAGAGAGACTGGGGAGAGAGGGAGAGAGAGAGAGACGGGGAGATAGAGAGAGAGAGAGAGACTGGGGAGATAGAGAGAGAGACTGAGGGGGGAGAGAGAAAGCGACTGAGGGGGAGAGAGAAAGACTGGGGTAGAGAGAGACAGGAGAGAGAGAGAGAGAGTAGAGAGACTGGGGGAAGAGAGAGGAGAGAGACTGGGGAGCGAGAGACTGGGGGAGAGAGAGAGAGACCAGGGGGGAGAGAGAGAGAGAGACTGGGGGAGAGAGAGAGCGACTGAGGGGGGAGAGAGAGAGAGAGAGAGAGAGAGGGAGAGACTGGGGGAGAAAGAGAGAGACTGGGGAGATAGAGAGAGAGAGACTGAGGGGGAGAGAGAGAGCGACTGAGGGGGAGAGAGAGAGACTGGGGGAGAGAGAGAGAGATGGGGAAAGAGAGAGAGAGTAGAGAGAGACTTGGGGGAGAGAGAGGAGAGAGACTGGGGAGAGAGAGAGAGAATGGGGACATAGAGAGAGAGAGAGAGAGAGAGAGAGAGACTGAGGGGGAGAGAGAGAGCGACTGAGGGGAGAGAGAGAGAGACGGGGAGAGAGAGAGAGGGAGAGACTGGGGGAGAGAGAGAGACTGAGGGGGGAGAGAGAGAGCGACTGAGGGAGAGAGAGAGACTGGGGAGAGAGAGAGAGACTGGGGAGATAGAGAGAGAGAGCGAGAGAGAGACTGGGGGGGAGAGAGAAAGACCGGGGGGTGGGGGGAAGAGAGAGAGAGACTGAGGGGAGAGAGAGAGAGGTGGGGAGAGAGAGAGACTTGGGGGGAGAGAGAGACTGGGGGAGAGAGAGACTGGAGGAGAGAGAGAGAGACTGGGGGGAGAGAGAGAGACTGGGGGGAGAGAGAGAGACTGGGGGGAGAGAGAGAGACTGGGAGAGAGAGAGAGAAACTGGGGGGAGAGAGAGTGCGACTGAGGGGGAGAGAGAGAGACGGGGAGAGAGAGAGAGAGAGACTGGGGAGATAGAGAGAGAGAGACTGAGGGAGGAGAGAGAGAGCGACTCAGGGGGAGAGAGAGAGACTGGGGGAGAGAGAGAGAGACTGGGGGAGAGAGAGAGAGACGGGAGAGAGAGAGAGAGAGAGAGTAGAGAGACTGGGGGAGAGAGAGGAGAGAGACTGGAGAGAGAGAGAGAGACTGGGGGAGAGAGAGGAGAGAGACTGGGGAGAGAGAGAGAGAGAGACTGGGGGAGAGAGCGAGTGAGACTGGGGGAGAGAGACGGGGAGAGAGAGAGAGAGACTGGGGGAGAGAGAGAGAGAGAGACGGGGAAGGGAGAGAGAGACTGGGGAGAGAGAGAGATAGAGAGACTGGGAGACAGAGAGAGAGAGATAGAGAGATGGGGAGCGAGAGAGAGACTGGGGGAGAGAGAGAGAGACTGGAGGAGGGAGAGACTGGAGGAGAGAGAGAGACGGAGAGAGAGAGAGAAGGAGAGAGTGAGGGAAGGAAATAGAGAAGAGAGGAAGAGGCCCGGCCCGAGTCACCCCAGCTAAGTAGGCTGGGCACAGTGAAAGCATTGATTTCTTTATGACAGCACAAAAACTGCTCTGACATCATAGCAGCTCTTCGACATCATAGTCACTCAATGCTAATGAGCGGATAATGAGCGGAATTTTGAACGTTTTTTGGATACCGTCGACACAATTTTTGTCTCACCGAAAAGTAAATATGCTTATGACCGTTCCGGAATCGTAAGCTTTCTTTTGATGTAACACACGTGTAGGTACGCTCTATAACTTTCGAGTGTGTAGAGGACAGACAGACAGAAGAGCAATTATTATTTATTATATATATATAAGATTTAACCAACTGTTGCAAGATCACAGGCCCAAACGCGCCAGGTTTGCAAGTTTTAAAAAATAATCTTAAATTACCTCAGTGTGAGAAACTGTGGGGAACTTCTGCAATTTCTTTTAGAAAAACGAATGTGCTTTTGGCTTTAGAAAGAAAACTGTATTGGTCTTTTCAGATCATTGTAGGGCATGGCTCATTGACCACTGGTTCCTTCCAGCCTCAAGACTTGTGTGTATCCTGTCTGTATCTTTATTATAAACACACAGTTGCACATAAACATAGAAGCATTACTCCCATTTCCCTTTAGCTGATTGTAAAATGACAATTCTTTTATTCAGTCCAGTGGGGTGGAAGTTCTAATCACTCAATCAATCAAAGCCATCGAGGCAGAAATTTTTATATATATATTATCTTATCAACAACAACATTAATTGTAATGAAAGTGCAGATCTGTTGATAGCATCCCTCACTGCAACAGAAGACAAGTCACATTAGTTTCCACTCTAAGCCAGCCAATTCTATTACACTTGACCTTATCCCCCTAATTACTACACAAATCAAATGCTCTGCACCCACCACCCACCCACATTTATTAAACAGTTTGGCCAACTGTGGCTAAATTACATGACTTCAGCAGTAATTGGATTTGCGTTCGGAACATGTCATTTCAGGAAGGGCAGCAGAATAATTCAGAAGCAATATGCCGGCCAGAGACCGTCTGATATGCTAAACTGTGATTTCTGTCAGCCAGGCAATTGCTTCAAGGGTAATGAAACCTTCTTTTATGGCGCGGATTGATTTCATAACTGCCTTATATGAGTTACACAGTATAACGGCTGATAGAACCAAAATATATTTAAGACCTGCTTCCTTTAGACAATAAAAAATAAATCGGGGTGGCCTCACTGGAGCAGAATTCAGATTCTTAAAGAGCAACAGCTGATGTAGAACTGTAAACATTTAATGACCAGACAGTAATAAATAGAGTTATCCACACCTGTGCCTAGCCAGGGAATGTCAGGCCCCAGCAGTGCCCACTACTTTTATTTATAGGGTTTGCATGTGATATTGTTTGCTATGATTTTGTCTGCTGCCCACGTAACTAGATTAATGTGACTTATTAGTTTGATGTCAAAAGAATCATTTTGTGGCCCAATAAGTCTATTGCTCGACAGGGACTTGGTTGTAAAGGTAAAACACAAATAGATCTCTTCAGTTCTCATCTGGGAGGCTAAAGGTGGTGGTGGGGGGAGGGGCGCCTGGATGGGTCCCAGTGAAATAGAGTGCCTCATGCAGGATAGGGAGTACATCAGCAGAGAGGTGTGTTTCTGTTTCCTAAAGGTGAAGTCTCAAAGTTAAATCCACAGGGGGAAAAATTCCGTATCGCCCCGTTTGGGGCGCCATTATCGGCCGTGCGCAAAGTTTAGTGCCTGGCGCTAATTATCGCCTCCGACAGCAAACTTGGCTTTTATCGCCCCTGGGAGGTGATTGAAGTGCTAAATCAGGCGCTTCACACCTGTCTTAAGGTGCAAAGGCCAAGGAGCGAGGCGCTACCTCAGAGCGCTGGCGAAGCAAGGAAGGGCAAATCAAAATAAACCTGCAAAGTGCTGCTCAGTACTCAAAACTCCTTCACACAGCGTTGAATCTCTCCAGAAGTCTCTCTCTCTCTCAGAATGCGTGGTGCAAAAATGTCACCGACAAAAAATGGCAGGAAGCGGTCGCCTTTAAATAGCGCTCCCCTAGTCCCTTTCTGACAGCATAACGCTCCTCTCAAACTGTCGTTGCTAGCGGCAGGCGGTAAGGCAGGGGGTACCACTCAATATCTGGTCTGGGGTGCTACCGGGGCGTTGCACACTCGACTGATGTCACGATCTGCCGGCGCAGGAGATCGTGGTGGTAGTGTTTAGCGCCGCCGCAAAATGTCTAGCTAATTTCGCGAGTGGCGCAAACATTGCCGTGCCCGGGCGCTAGTTGCTTTGCACCCCATTAGCACCCTCTTAAGGCACTAACGGGAGGCACAAACAACTGAATTTTTCCCCCATAAGATTTTATTTTGATCACCTGTATAAATGGAGTATGTGGCTCATGAAGATGCAAGTCTAATGCCAATAACATGAAGCCTGAAGATTGCAAATTGTGCCTCATTTTGGACAACTGATCTGATGGTGGGCCTGGAGAAATTTGAATCCAAGTTCATCCTGATCTTATTGACCCCACCCACAAACTTCTTTCACCCCGCCCACGCCCCCCTTCCAGTAAACTTTCTGCAAATATCCAGTGGTGTTATGATGAGTTCCTATCATAGTCCAGCAGGCTTACACTACAAGTAGCTGACCCATACAGACTGGGAAGATCCCAGTTTTGATCCCTGATTTGGCTGAGTTAGTTGATCTTAGACAGAATAGTGGTATGGGCACTACAATTGATCTCAGTACCCACATTAGGAAGAAAGAAATGGGCTACCTGACACTATCCAGCAACCCTTGCTGGAAATTTTTGTCCTTGACATTGACAGGGTCATGGTTGGCCGTGAAGCATTCACAGTTGAATAGCCTGCCAATACTCATTGTCTCGGCTCACACTTGAATAATAGGCTTTTGGCAAGGCACCGAAGGTGACCAGCACCTGTCGAACTATAACTCAGCACTAAAATGACAACTTAAAAAGAAAGGGAGGAGAGAAAAAAAAAGTACTTTGTAATTACTTAAACTGGAACACAAAGTGAACAATACAAGTTTTGTCGGTGACAAATTATTTGATATATAGATTTAAACTGTCCAACCGGAATTTTGCACTTCTACTTACTAATGAAAGGCATTGTAATATATTAGCAGGTCTTCCACAGCATTGTTCATGTTGACAGTTAAGACACTGTTTAATAATGACAGGGGTATTATATTATGTAGCACACAATGTATTAGTCTGCTGCTAAGTTGAACCTGTGCTTCTGTAAGGTCACAAGGTCTAATTGCGGTTAAGTAAACACAGGGCGAGGCCAATTAGAGTTTAATTGCATTTTTGATGAGGAACGTTTGAAGATGGAAAGCTTCTTGCAAATTTTAGGCAGCAGGTCCTAGCCCAGGACGGAAATGCTTGGCTTTCTTTCTCTCATAATGGTCCGGATTTTCTGACCCCCACGGGTGTGTACGAGCTGTGTACACACCCGTAGGGGCCTCGCAAGTGCCGGTTTCAGGCATGTGAAGTGCATGCGCTGAAAACTGGCACTTCCGATCTGTCAATTCTTGACAGATCCTCTGCCTGCCCGGGAGAAGGGCCTCCACGGGCAGAGAGCTCCGCTTTCTGCATAACCTCCGCCCGCTGAAAATCTTAAAATATCTTTGCCTGGTAAAAGCAGGTGTAAGGCTTGCTTTTACCAGCATAAGAGTTTAAAAATGTAAAAAAAAAATTTTTTTCACTTATTTATAATTTAAAAATACTTTTTAAAAAAAAGGTACGTTTATTTTTAGTACTGTAAAAAACTAATTATTTTAAACATGATTTTAAATTTTTTAAAAATATTTTTGTGTGCTTTTTTGAGTGATCCCCATTCATATAGGTCAAGTTCGGTGTCCAGTGCACTGCTTAGCTTATTGTGCTTGATACTGAAAATTTTAGCGTCCAAGTATTGGAAGAAGGATGCAGCCTATGTGACTGAACCACCACAACAGAAATCCTCTTACTCATCCATAATAGTTCGCTTTACTCTTCAGTATGATCAGACCCAGCAAAAGAAAATAAATACTTCGTATTTAAAATGTTGTAATCAGATTGGAAAAGTAGTGCTTCCTACCATCAATCTAAGAGCAAGTGGATCAGCGACGAATCGTCGACCCTGTGAGTCGGGAGAGTTGAACATTCCACTGCAAGCGGCACTGGGCTCCCTCAGTAATTGTGTTTACAGTTGATAGCACAAAATGCTGAACAGCATATCTTAAAGACAAATGATAAGCATCAGCAACAAAATTGCCCAACTTCCCCAACACCTACTGTACAGGATGACAGATTTGGTTTTGGGCTGAAGCTGACAATCTGGTCTGACTGCAATAAATGGGAAGAGTTTTATCAGTTGGCAACTTATTGCTTGGAGCTTCCGAGAGAAAGAATGATGGATGTCTGGCCTTTCTGTATCTGCCATTAGCCCAAACTCTTGGCTATACGAGCCAAGGTAGCAAAATGATATACTAGTATCATTTTGGAACAGGAAGTACACCAATAGCATACTAATTCAGTCCAGATTCCCTTAGGTTTTTCCAAATCATAACACCACTTTGTTTAATGCTATAGGATAAATTTTATTCTATTCATGTTAGAGCAGCTGAGGAACATGATCATTAATGGCATGGTCACAAACCTCCATAGGCTAAAAGCTTGGTCTTAACTATGAGTTTTGATCTTCTCACAAAAGAATTAAAAGGGAACAAGCAGAATAAATGGGGGAACTGGATGACATCCTTCTTTGGCTAGAGCATTGAACTTTCATCCTCAATCACCTCAGTTCAAGCCATAATCAGACTTTCCAGGTGAAACAGCGATTTACTTGTACTTCTTGTAATTTAGTATACTGTATTCGCTGCTCACGATGCAGTCTCCTCTACATTGGGGAGACCAAACACAGATTGGGTGACAGCTTTGCGGAACACCTCCGTTCAGTCCGTAACAGTGACCCTGAGCTTCCAGTCGCCTGTCACTTTAATTGTCCGCTCCACTCCCACCCTGACCTCTCTGTCCTCGACCTCTTCCACTGTTCCAACGAAACTCAACGTAAGCTCAAGGAACTGCACCTCATCTTTTGATTAGGCACTTTACAGCATTCTGGACTCAACATCGAGTTCAACAATTTCAGACCATAACCTCCGCCCCCATGTTTTCACATGGCAGCTGTTGATGATTCTGCCATTCCCATTTACACCTCTTCTAGACTCATCTTTTGTTTCTTAACTTGTCCCATTACCATCTCCTTTTGCTTTGTACTATCATCCCTTTTGTTATTTAATCTCTCCTGCCTTATACCCCATCACAGACCTCCCCTTTTGTTCTTTCCTCTCCTCCCTGCTCTTGCTTAAAATCTGTTACATCTCTAACTTTTTCCAGTTCTGACGAAAGGTCATTGACCTGAAACATTAACTTTGTTTCTCTCTCCACAGATGCTATCTGACCTAATGAGTACCAGCATTTTCTATTTCTATTTCAGATTTCCAGCATCTGCAGTATTTTGCATCAGACTTTTTTTAATGGCTTTAAAATTCCTAATCAATCAGAGTGGGTGGAAGTCCACAGTACAAAACAAACTATAACTAGACATTAATTGGCAGTCTGAGTAACAGAGGCATATTGCATTGAAGTTTAAGAATGTGCAAATTCCACACAGACATTCTCCCCGTGTTTGCGTGGGTTTTCTCCGGGTGCTCCGGTTTCCTCCCACAGTCCAAAGATGTGCAGGTTAGGTTGATTGGCTATGATAAATTGACCCTTAGTGTTAGGGGGATTAAATACATGGGGTTACGGGGATAGGGTGGGACATGTGTTGATGTAGGGGTTACGGGGATAGGGTGGGACATGTGTTGGTGTAGGGGTTACGGGGATCGGGATGGATATGTGTCGGTGCAGGCTCGATGGGCCGAAATGGCCTCTATCTGCACTGTGGGGTTTCTGTGATTTCTGTGAAATACTCTGTGCACTAAAGAGACAACTACCTACAGGTAAAATTTCTGAAATTTCTGTCCAAACCCTAAAAATAATCAAGTGAACTTCCAAGATATTAATCCAACCTTTCAACTCACACTATTCAACTAGTTGTATTTCGCAGATGGCTTATCGATTGTCTTGGCTGAACATGAGCCATCATGTTCTATAGATTGTTTAACTATCTATGTCTATGCATATTGGCTTCAATCCAGTGCCTAATAGATATTTATCCAGCAATTATTTTAAAAAGTACGTTCATTACTTTTCGTGGAAGGGTGTTCCACATGTCCAATACACCACAGTAATGCCCGTCATCCCAATTTCCCTATCTTTAATGAAAACATTCACTTCTGTGAATCTACCCTTGTAACTTAGCACCCTGAATCCCTAAACTATCCTTCTCACTGTTTTGTAAACTCTATCCAATCCATAATATAGAAACATAGAAGATAGGAGCAGGAGTAGGCCATTCGGCCCCTCGAGCCTGCTCCGACATTCAATGAGATCATGGTTGATCATCCAAACTCAGTACCCTGTCCCTGCCTTCTCCCCAGATCCCTTGATCCCTTTAGCTTTAAGAAATATATCTAATTCCTTCTTGAATATATTTAATGAATTGGCCTGAACTATCTTCTGTGGTAGAGAATTCCACAGGTTCACCACTCTCTGGGTGAAGAAATTCCTCCTCATCTCTGTCCTAAATGTCTTACCCCTTATCTTTAGACTGTGACTCCTGGTCCTGGACTCCCCCGCCATCGGGAACATCCTTCCTGCATCTAGTCTGTCTAGTCCTGTTAGAATTTTAAAAGTTTTAATGAGATCCCCTCTCATTCTTCTAAACTCCATGAGTATAAGCCCAATCGACCCAACTTCTTGTGTTCTAATTCTGTGTTAGATTTCAGGAGATGGTTTTATTCCTGTTCCTGGCTGGGGTGGAGATCGCCTTTACAGAAGGTAAGTACTGTAGAAAATATAGGGACAGAGTGATCTCCTGGAAGAGTTTCGATCGCCTAGATGGGTCGGAGAGGAATTTCTCAGATTTTTTCTCCCAAATTGGCCATTGGGTTTTTTATCTGGTTTTTCGCCTCTCCCGGGAGATCACATGGGTTCGGGTGGGATGGAGAGTGATAGAAGATTTGAGGTTAGGATCAGATCAGCCATGATCTTATTGAATGGTGGAGCAGGCTCGAGGGGCCGATTGGCCTACTCCTGCTCCTATTTCTTATGTTCTTATGTTCTTATATGTCATTCCTGCCATCCCAGGTATCAGTCTGGTGAATCTTCGCTGCACTCCCTCCATGGCAAGAACATCCTTCCTCAGATAAGGCGACCAAAACTGCACACAATACTCAAGGTGTGGTCTCACCAAGGCCCTGTACGACTGCAGCAAGACATCCTTGTTCCTGTACTCGAATCCTCTCGCTACAAAGGCCAACATACCATTTGCCTTCTTAACCGCCTGCTGCACCTGCATGCTTACCTTCAGTGACTGGTGCACAAGGACACCCAGGTCGCATTGCACTTCCCCTTCTCCCAATCTATTGCCGTTCAGATAATAATCTGCCTTCCTGTTTTTGCCACCAAAGTGGATAACCTCGCATTTATCCAAATTGTCCCTTTGAAGCACACTGTGTTTCAACTGTGGCTTTTCTAGTACACTAGACAGGTCAAAACAACCGGTTTCAAATTCTCATTAAAGACCACTGAGATACTTGATTAACCCGGTCAATAAAAGTTTCACATTGACTAGATAAAGGATCAATAACTATTTCTCTTTTCCACTTTTGACCTGCTTTGTACAGCCTGATAATTGGCGGCATCAGATGAGGCCGAGTACCACCAGAAAATCTACAAGAGCCCCCCTTAAAGGACAGCATCACTGATGAACAAAATGGGCAGTCTCTCCAAACCAAGATCAATATCTGGTCATTCAGCCAACAATCAGATTTGAAGTTTGTCAATTACATCAACATTTTACTAAAAAAAAGAGATGATGTCAGATGATAGAAAGAAAAGAAAATCTGCATTTATGTAATACCTTTCACAGGATGTCCCAAAGTGCTTTGCAGCCAAGCATAGCAGCCAATTTGTGCACAAGTTCCACAAACAGCAACAAGATAATTGACCAATTAATCCATTTTTAGTGGAGTTGATTAAAGGATAACTGTTGGCCAGACACCTCCGCTGCTTTTCTTCAAATAGTGCCGTGTAACTTTTTTTTAATCTCCTCTTGAGCAGGTAGACAAAGTTTAACATCTCATCTAAAAGACAGCACCTCCAACAAAGCAGTACTCCCTCAATGATGCACTGTTAGCCTCGATTATATGCTCAAGTCCTGAAGTAGGGTTTGAACCATGAATCTTTTGACTCAGAGGCACGAGTGCTATCATTGAGCCAAGGCTGATGTTGTTCCTGAGTAATTAACAGCTGATCTTATGTCCCTTTCAGCTGCAATGAGCTAGGCCAATGGCTTTCAAACTTGTCTGCGTAATGGATCCCTTGCAAATCTTGAGACTCTCCTGGGACCTCTCTCCTAATTTTGTGTAATACAGTATCAGCCATCTAAGGAAAAACAGTGCTATCACTAGAAAAGTTTCATTACAGAAATAATGGCTGCGATTTTATTAATGGAGGCGGGTTGGGTGTGGGGCGGCTGGTTTCCAGCTTTCAGTCCCGCCACCAGCTGCATCCGCTTCACAGACGTGATTTTCCCTTGATTGACCTTGTTAAGCCTGCCCTGCGGGCTTGCCGGCCAATTAGCAGGAAGCGGGTCTGATGATGTCATTTGATGACGCGTCATCTGCCGGTTTCCTTAAAGGGACTATGCACAATTTTATTTTGACAGTTGATTTCTCAGTGTTTGACAGCATTGAGGTGCTGAAAACACTGACAATCACTGCACAAAGGTGAACTCTTGCACCCAGGCTCTCCAATGACTCCCTCCATATGCTGGAATAGATGGCAGCTGCAGGTGAGGTGACAGAAGCGATCTGTCACTGGTGAGAGAGGTTCTCCCAATGAGGTGGCACTGGACTTGGATTTGAAAACTTGTAAGTTAAAGAAATGTGTAAATGTATTAAAAATGCAGTACCCAACATGTTCTTTCCTCTGAGACTCACCATGTGCAACATTGGATCCTTCACACCACTTCTGCAGCTGCCATCATTCCAAAAATATTACAGCAGACTCACAACATGCCACACTTACCTGCCGTGGTGTCCAGATGTTGGGAAACTCGAGCCAGAAGCGGCAAAATCCAAAAATAGGCTGACAACTACGGGCAAGTACCTGTTAATAGGTAGGTAATTGCCTTTAATCCGCTTCCCGCCGCTAGGTGTCGGGTTCATTCGCAAATCGGGGACCCGACATTGGGAAAGCTGTTTGAAGGCAGGTTGACGGCAGGTTCGGGACCCGCCGTCAATCAATTGCACTTTAACCTCTGACCTGCCTCTCTGAGCGCCAACAAAATCGCAGCCAATGTGTTAGTAAGTCAACAAATGCAAAATAATACAGAAATGTGATGATGGACAGACAGAAATCTGATAACTCAGGAACTTCCTGGGATCTCCAGTTAGAAAACCTATGCCTTAGATGCATCTTGTATTTATTTTTCTTAAACTTGTTCCTAGGAAGTGACTGATGCTGGTAAGGCCACAGTTATTGCCCATCCCTGAAGGCCCTGAGTAGGTGATAGAAGGCAGCTTTCTTGAAACATTGCAATGGTAAATTGGTTAATACCTTTGCTAGAAAAGTGGACAATAGAATGTTATTTAAATGCATTAAGTATTCATCCCCAAATATCCCCTAAAATGCAAAGCTATAAGCAATGATGCTCAGAAGTAGATACCTTTTCACCACAGAAAAGAAGGTTGAGAGGAGACATGGACCTAGAAATTGGATCGTGCAGCACCTGTTTTTCAGGCATGAAACAGGTGCTTAAGGGTCCAATAAGGCAGGCAGTGGCAGAAGTGGACCACCCGCCATATTGGATCGGAATCTTTCATTAGGCATCCAGGGTGCACACTAGAACAATTCAGGAAGGTGATTATAAGATAAAAAGAAGGGTCTTACGCTGGTTTTTGGATCCATTTGTGAAATTGGTCTGCCCCAGCACCTAACTTGCTACGTGATAACCTCACCCAGCAACTCATGGTACTAACAGTCAGCAAGGAACCTGCAGGATTGTTATTTGAAGGGCTCATCCCCTCCATACAGGTTGGTTGCTAGTTTGCCCTGTTAGTCTGCTACAACAACTTGCATTTAGAAATCGCCTTTAATGTAGTAAGACGGCCCAACGTGCTTCACAGAAGAGCGATCAGACACAATTTGACCCTGAGCCATATAAAAAGAGATAGTAAGACAGGCAATCAAGAGCTTGGACTGAAAGGAAGGTTTTAAGGTGCAACTTAAAGGAGGAGAGAGGTTTAAAGAGGGAATTCCTGAGCTTCGGGCCTAGGCAGCTGAAGGCCAATGATGGAGCAAAGGAAATCAGGGATGCGCAAATGGCCAGAATTGGAGGAGCGCAGAAATCTCAGAGGGTTGTAGGGCTGGAGGAGGCTTTTTTAGGTCCTTTTTTTGCTATTTTCTGTGTTCCACTACTGACCTTGAGAGTTCTGGAAATAACTTTGTGCTGGTGCTGAACTGCTTGCAAATATTTTATTTCACTCATGAGTGGTCTGGTGGGTCTGCCTTTGGGCTGGAGGGGGAGGAAGAGCAACAAAGAAGACAGCAGTGAACAGAAACAGCTGGGAGAAGAGGGCACCGCGCAGGAGGCCCTACCCACAATGGTCCTGAAATATATTTCATAGTGCAGATGTTGTGTGCAAGATGCGAGGTGTGGGGAGGTGAAGGTTGCAATAGTGCTGAGAATAGGAGGTGCAGAGTATGTGAGTAGGAGGAGAAGGAGTGAAGTGTGCATAGTGATTGTAGGAGGGTGAGGAAAGTGGGGGAGAGGGCATGGTCAGTAGTGGAGCTGCAGGTGGTGCACGTTTGAGGATAGAGTAATTGAGCTGAGACGAAGGGTTCTTACCTTGTCAACTCTGGTGAAATCATTGAACTTTTTGTATCATTGTCACCATGTCCTGGGAGCTCAGTTCCTTGCATTTACCTCGTTAAATATCTCTTCCCGCTGTCTTCTGAGGTCTTGCAAGAAGGGCTTTCTGCTACACAACCCACCCCCACCTTCCTTGGGGGAACAGGATCTCCCTCCTTCGCTCGACAGCCTGGACCAGGCCCCCCAACGCTGCATCAGAGAGCTTTGGCGCCCTCTTGCAGTCATGTTACATCTTTCAGAATGTTCCTTGCTGTCGGCAGCCACAATGCACCTCCCCTTTAAAAGGGACTGGCTGCCTTTAAATGCTGTCCGGTTTCCCAACCTCCCCAAGCAGGCGAGCAGCCAATAAGCAGTGAGGGTAGTGCTGGCTGCACGCCTGTCTCATTAGAATGTGGTCCCAGCACCAATTTCCTGTTGCTCTTGTGACCACATGAACAGGGACGAGCAGCATACGCCCCGCTGCCTGCAAGCCCCGCCTCCTGTGTGCCCCGCCCCCTGTTCTCCCCACCCCTGCAAGCCCCGCCTCCTGTGTGCCCTGCCCCCTGTGCTCCCCACCCCTGCAAGCCCTGCCTCCTGTGTGCCCCACCCCCTGTTCTCCCCAGCCCTGCAAGCCCCGTCTCCTGTGTGCCCCGCCCCCTGTTCTCCCCAGCCTTGCAAGCCCCACCTCCTGTGTGTCCCGCCACCTGTGCTCCCCAAACCTTGCAAGCCCTGCCTCCTGTGTGCCCCGCCCCCTGTTCTCCCCAGCCTTGCAAGCCCCACCTCCTGTGTGTCCCGCCACCTGTGCTCCCCAAACCTTGCAAGCCCTGCCTCCTGTGTGTCCCGCCCCCTGTTCTCCCCAGCCTTGCAAGCCCCGTCTCCTGTGTGCCCCGCCCCCTGTTCTCCCCAGCCTTGCAAGCCCCGCCTCCTGTGTGTCCCGCCACCTGTGCTCCCCAAACCTTGCACGCACTGCCCCCTGTGTGGCCCACCCCTTCTGCGCCCATTTTCAGGCGCTATCGAATTTCTAGGTCATAATCTTTAAAAGTGTGCCTTTAAAATGTGTGATTTAAAACATGGGATTCGGATGCCATTCAGGACCCTCGTGAACTGCAGCCTTGTATCTCATGCCTTAGCTATCTATCATTCTCTATATCGCAAACAAAAATAAGAAATTACAACATACAATTGCAACAGTTACATAAATCTATTATGTACACTTCACATTTTATAATGCCTGAGAACTTAAACAGGAAATCAGATGGTGTTAGGAATGTCTTATAAACCAGATATTGCTTTGTTAAATATAACCACTAAAGGTCTATTGAAGTGAACTCTACTGAAAAGACAAATGATGTTAATAATCCCCATCAGATCAGGCAGTGCATTTTCTAATTCACTTCCTTTTATATAACTGCACAATGAAGATTAGCACACAGGTTGGTCTTCTCCTTTATTCGGCAGTCTGACTGTGGTGTTAACTCAATGCAAAATAAAGTTCAAACCCTCTGGTAAGGCAAGCGTTGCCCTTTTAAGCTCACAGGCAGCCTCCTGAATAAAGTGGCAGCATTTGATGTGTATTTAACGAGAAAGTACCGGCTGTCAGTCAACCCAGCACCAGTAACTGGCAGCAGCTGCTCTGTAAGATAAATTGAATGGATCATTAAAGTGTTTTTTTCCTATCTGCCTATTTGACATCTAGTTTCGGAATGGGATCTAGTCAAGATGAAAGTTTAGTTTACCCTGACAAGATAGCTTTTTCTTCAGACTATTAACCTGATCAGTGACATGTGACAGAATGCAAGAAGCTGAACCTTGTCTCCGCCTCCCCCCTTAGGAATATTGGTGTAAAGTGCAGACTAATGATAGTCTGCTGTTTGAACACTTTTCCATTCAACAAATTACATGTTACCTATTAATTTTTTGTTATGAGCTACAGCATACCTCCGCTGGAATATCATTCTTTTTGCAATATTTAAATTTATTTTGCTGTACTCCCGCCCCAGTAACTGAAAGCTTTTGGGTATATTTTAATGCACTTTATCAGCAGAACTGTGATTATGAAAAATAATTTTCGCTTACTAATCCTAAGTATCTTATTATCATTGTAATTGTTTTCTCACTGATGCACAAAGTTAGATTGTTTTTCTCCGCACGCATAATAACTTGCTGGTATATTCTTATTTTCACAGACCCTTTTCAGTGTGGGCTGAGTCCAATCAGGGTTTCCCACCTCCCTGGCTGAAGGGTGCCTGGAGCCAGCAACCCCTCCGTTTCTACTGTAGAGTAGATCTGGAGTAGCTCATCGATGAAGGTGACTTTTACCAGCTCTTTCTTGAGCTCCTTTATGAAACCACACGCATGCGGCATTGCAGTGATTATGTTATTTGGTGAATAATCCCGAGAGCATGAGTTTAAATCCCACCATG
The DNA here is from genome assembly GCF_052327205.1 of Somniosus microcephalus. Classification (NCBI taxonomy): domain Eukaryota; kingdom Metazoa; phylum Chordata; class Chondrichthyes; order Squaliformes; family Somniosidae; genus Somniosus; species Somniosus microcephalus. The sequence goes on along the minus strand of NC_141000.1, from coordinate 98,862,607 downwards.
GTAGCTTGATAATTTTGAGTTTAGTTTTTTTTTTAAAACCTGGAAATGAAAAGCTGGTATCCATAAACGTGACCATGAAGCTGCTGGGTTGTCATTAAAAACTAGCTGGTACATGTGTACCCGCCCCTCCCCTTTTCTCTGCCGCTGCACTTGCTTAAAAGCTGTTATATCTCTAACTTTTTCCAGTTCTGACGAAAGGTCATCGACAGATGCTGCCTGACCTGCTGAGTGTTTGCAGCATTTTCTGTTTTTATTTAGGATTTCCAGCATCCGCAGCATTTTGCTTTGGTACACTAACGTCCTTTAAGGAAGGAAAGTTGCCATCCTCCACTTCACTCCCACTCTGACCTCTCCGTCCTCGGCCTCCTACACTATTCCAAATGAAGCTCAACATAAGCTCGAAGAACAACACCTCATCTTTCGATTAGGCACTTTACAGCCTTCTGGACTCAACATCGAGTTCAACAGTTTCAGATCGTAACCTCTGCCTCCATTTTTTTGGACAGCAGCTGTTGCTGATGATTCTGCTATTTCCATTTACACCTCCTCTAAATCTATCTTTTTCTTTACTTGTCCCATTACCATCTCCTTTCACCTTGCACCATCATCCCTTTTGTCATTTAATCTCTCCTGTGTTCCACCCTGTCACAGAGCTTCCTTTTTGTTCTTTCCTCCCTTCCCCCTTTCCCTGCCTCTGCACTTGCTTACAAGCTGTTACATCTCTAACTTTTTCCAGTTCTGACAAAAGGCCATTGGCCTGAAACGTTAACTCTGTTTCTCTCTCCACAGATACTGCCTGACATGCTGAGTATTTCCAGCGTTTTCTGTTTTTATTTCAGATTTTCAGCATCCGCAGTATTTTGCTTTTGTAAGTTGTCATCCTTACCCGGTTTGCCCTATATGACTCCGGTCCTACACCAACATAATTAACTTTTAACTGCCCTGAAAGCTACTCAGTTGTAACAAACTGCTACAATGAAGAAGGCCCACCACCACTTTCTCAGGGCAACTACGGAAGGGCAATAAATACTGGCCTTGCCAGCGATGCGCACACACACAAGATTGAGAAAGGATATGACATGATCTTTGAAATGTTCAAGGGAATGAATAGCGTGGATGTAAATAGTCTATTTAACTCAGACTATAAACATAGAACTAGATAACATGAGTACAATGCTAATAAGACCCAACTGAGTCCAGGGATGAAAACAAAAGCAAACAAACATTCTTCTCACAATGTGGTGTGATGGATAAAACCATGCACCTGACTGGCACAAGCACCAGTAATCTTCTCACTGCTTGTCCAGCCAAGAACACCTTGCCTGTTACCTCCTAGCTGGCATCCCGGGTTCAACCCTACACAAATTTCAACTCATCTAGAATGTCACTGTCCACATCATATCCCATACCAAATCATGCTCACCTATCATCCCAGTCATGAACCTTTACAGAGTGATACACAATAACACGTCAGATCATTTTCTTTCACTGTTCTTTTCAATTCTGTTTCCTGTTGGGTATATGCATTAGATCTGACCACATGCATAACACTACACTTTTCTAAGTTAAACATAATTTGCAAAACACTCCCAAGGAAACACAGTTTCCTACATTTCCCTGCATTTTCCACCAGTCTCCTGCTGGAGTTACAGCAGAAGACCGGTGGAACTCCCACGGAGTTTCAGCCCCTTTAAGAGCAGAATCTCCATACAATTAGATATTAGTCGCACAACCTTGCATATCAGCAATGACTGCACTTGAAACAAGTTCCATTCAGTATCTGTGATTATTAAACATGTGGCATGTTGGAGGGCACAGCTGGTGATAAAGAGTGAACAGCGGGTCCAAATTGTTGTGGCTGCAATAATAAAAGAATCTAAATGAAAGGCCCTGGTCTTTATTACCCCTACACACTTTTAAATGTCTTGGTAATGATTCTGGGCTCCAGAGAATTCTCTATTCCTAGATGATTTGACAATGCAACTACTACAGGTCAACTCCCCATATTGTTGCATAGATCACAAGTCAATTGGTTTTATATTTGGGTTACAGTTCAGGCTTCCTAACACTTTTGTTTGTTCAAATGACCTGACAACTTCCAGGTCAAACAATTAACCCCGATGGCGGCAACTTACATACTGAAATTTTCATAGGATCTCTACTACATCTTCAGCCAATTGGAAATATCACAAGATGAACAGGCTCACGTACACTTAAATAATATACAGATATCAATGTAGTAAGCATAAACTGTATAATAGAAGGCAACAATATTAAAATAAACATACATGCAGACAATCTCTTCAGAGATCTCAACAGCACTGCCCAGCAATTAGAATGATTTTCTTTTTAATTGAATTGACACTTGCAATAACGTAATGTCTCATCATATCCCTCTGCTAGGAACTTTCTCATGAAATATGTAAACCAAATGCTCACGGAATTCTTTAGTTTCAACGCCTTTCAGAAAGCAAGCAAGGACCAACGAATGCAGAAAAATCCACACATCTTATACACAATTCATTTCTTTGAAGGTCAAAGAAACAACACTATTTTGACGTGACAATAATGCAGATTATCTTAGTATTTCCCTCAGATTAGACTGCAGTGTTATGATGAAGAACCCATGGAATTCAAATGAGAAGTTAAAAACATTGGAGCTGATCTTTCAGGGCCTCATCTCCACCAGCAGAAGTGTGGTGGAGCGGGACTTCCATACACCCCTGGACAAGAATATAGACCCAGTCCCAAATCCCACAGATCAGGGTCAGAGCGAGCAGCCATGCCTGTTGGATGACGTCAGAGGTTCCTGCCCTGATAGCCTAGTGGAAGTTAGAGTGAACCCAAGAGCCCATCCCAGGCTGGTGCAAAAGGTACTAAGAGAACCAAAAGGTATTTTAATAAAGATAATCCTTCCAGGATTGATTACCTTTGTTCTGGAATTTTCCCAAAGTGCCCCCTTGACATAGGGGGTTGGTGAAAAAGTCACCCACTTAACCGCCACCCTCCCACAATTCGGACTTTGCATGCTTCTTGCACGCAGTGGAAACCTGGCAGGTTGGGTTGCACTCCGTGTTCCACACACTCTGACGGGAGATCTTCCTCCACTCCCCCCCCCCTGACTGTAGCAATTTCAGGCATATATCATCCAGAATCTTAGCATTTTTAACACAAGCGTTTGCAGTCAAAGTATTGTGGCTACTGCTGAGATACATCTCAAAATAATCTAGAAAGAACAATCCAATTTACACCTAAATCAAATGTGGCTGTGAGGAAGACAAAATGGGCTTCATTGTTTTCCCTTTACCGCCAATTCTTGGGCATTACTGGGGCATGTAGGAAGGGAAATCAGCCAGGCTTCCACTCTGCCAGTGCCCCATCAGTTGGTATTACTTCTAGGATTGTCTTCCAGAAGAAACGGCAAATAAAAAGGGAAGAACTTGCTTTCATATGTCGTCTTTCACAACTTCAGCACGCATCAAATTGTTTCACAGTCAATGAAGTACTTTTGAAGTGTAGTCACTGTTGTAATATAGGGAAATGTAGTAGCCAATTTGCGCACAGCAGGGTCCTACAAACAGTAATGAGATAAATCAGCAGATAGTGGGAGTGATATTCGATCTTGTTGCACTTGTTTTCCATCCCAGGTGGAAAACAAGTTCAAAGAGGTTTAATTTCTGGGGGGTCAACCTTCCGCCCAAGAAGAGCATGGAAACATGTCCCATGCTATATTCGTTTGGGCGCTTTAGAGGCATCCCTGGCGGCTGCCTGAAACAGATGTTTGGCCTCTTGAATTTTTTTTTTATTCGCTTATGTGATCTGGGTGTCGCTGGCAAGGCCAGCATTTATTGCCCATCCCTAATTGCCCTTGAGAAGGTGGTGGTGAGCCGCCTTCTTAAACCGCTGCAGTCCGTGTGGTGAAGGTACTCCCACGGTGCTGTTAGGGAGGGAGTTCCAGGATTTTGACCCAGCGACGATGAAGAATCGGCAATAAGGAATATGCTAATAAGGGGCCTTTTAGGGGTATTTTAGGAACGAAACTGAAAATTGGTTTACCTGAACACAGCAGGTGACAGGCTTTCTGATTTCACCTGGTCAACATCTGGCCTAACCAGCGGTCCTTAAACGGACATCGCCATTGAAGACAATGGAAATAACAATCGGGATCGATGTAAAACGGGCAGCCAATTCGCTATCACCCCATTTTACACGAAGTCACAATCTAGCCCAGCATGCTTAAAAACAATCGTGGAAGATTTTCCATTTTTAACATGACTTATGCTATAACAACGCATTCAAAGAAACAGAAACTACAGTGCAAATCTCAGTGAGGATAAATAAAGAAGTATTGCTCATAAAATAACAATAAAACACCAGAAGATGACTTTGTTTCCCGCCACGCCTTAAATTCTGGGCTTAATTTTACACCCGTTTTGAACCAGCGTAATTACAGGAAATTTGCGCGCATTGCTCTTTATCCTGGGCGTAGACCCATAATAATGAACCAAAGAGTTCCGGAGCAGGGATCAATGGCTGGGCATAAAAGCCCCGCCCCTTTTCTCCATTAATGGGTGAATAACCTCAGTGTAACCATTTTTAGAAGAAGTGATAGTAACTGAATTCATTTTTGTTTTGTAAAGCACATCGAAACAGTGCAAAGCATAAGCTCAATAATTTGTTCTGAAATAACCTTTTTTGACAAAAACAATACCAACTGGCCTCAGAAATCCATGGGTCACGACCACAGCGGTTACACCGGGATTCCACTCGCCGGTGATGTCCAGTGCTGACACTACCAGAGTTTGTCAGGTCAGTGAGGAGGGCAGATCATTTACATCGGGCAGGCAGCCACTACTGTGTGCAGTTTTGGTCTCCTTACCTAAGAAAGGATACACTTGCCATAGAGGGAGTGCAGCGAAGGTTCACCAGACTTTTTCCTGGGATGGCAGGACTGTCGTATGAGGAGAGATTGGGTCGACTAGGCCTGTATTCACTAGAGTTTAGAAGAATGAGAGGGGATCTCGTAGAAATGTATAAAGTTCTGACAGGGCTAGACAGACTAGATGCAGGGAGGATGTTTCCCCTGGCTGGGGGGTCTAGAACAAGGGGTCACAGTCTCAGGATACGGGGTAGGACATTTAGGACTGAGATGAGGAGAAATTTCTTCACTCAGAGGGTGGTGAACCTGTGGAATTCTCTACCAGAGAAGGCTGTGGAGGCCAAGTCACTGAATATATGTAAGAAGGAGACAGATAGATTTCGAGACACAAAAGACATCAAGGGGTATGGGGAGAGAGCAGGATTATGGTATTGAGATAGAGGATCAGCCATGATCATATTGAATGGCGGAGCAGGCTCGAAGGGCCGAATGGCCTACTCCTGCTCCTATTTTTCTATGTTACTGCCACACCACCTACCCCATGCTGCTGGAAAATCTGGGACCTGCCTGGCACTGGGGGAGGGAGCAGAGGTGGTGGGGGCAGGGGGTTGGGGAGCTTAGGCAACCCCCCTCCCCATCACCCGTGTACAGCCAAGTCCCCACTGTATAAGGGGCTTATCAATAAATAAGCAGTCCAGGCCGCTTGCCAAGTTTGACTGTCACAATGTAAGTGCTGGTCACGGTGTAGACTATTGGTCATGAAAGAAATACGAAATTATTATTGTAAAGCTAGACAATACAATATCAAGTTTATTCATGTAGACGATCTTTACAATGCCCCAGTGATGATTAAATTCAATATTCCATTGCTCTTCATTCACCTTCTGTTTCATATACAGAGAGGGCTTTCATAAACCATAAATGGAGGATGGCAGGGATCCAGCAATCCGAGGAAGCTCAGATCACATAGCTCACTGATACCACAGGCATGAATGAGTTATGTGGCCCAGTGGTCTGAGTGGTAATTGTGTTTTTTTTGTTAGACATTGATTTCTGATTGTGTTTTTTTTTCTATTTTCCCATCCTGCAGTATTTGTGGCCGGTTTGGTAGTGCCTTGTAAAATTACAAAGCGTTATTCATTCCTGGCCTCCTCAGCCTGGATGAGAGGCGGACTGCTCCAGGGTGCTAGACCAGATAACGTGGTCAGATGCAGTGCTTGGCAGCTGGCATCGTGTGATGTGATCACTCTAGAGTGGTTCCTGCTGTGACATGTACAAGTCATAAATCACTGCTGGAACCACCGATTTATGTAGTGTGAAGGAAAATACACAAGAGTGCAATCCTGCTGATCTCAATAAAGAAATAAATGTCAATACAATGGAGTCGTTCACGGTTCCCTTTTAACAATCAGATGGTCACAAAGGATTCTCACTAGCTCAGACTTTATTTCCCTTTTTTTTACAGTTGTGTAAATTGTGTCATTACATATAATAGTTTGGAGGATTTACGGATCCCAACACTGTAAGTGGAGCTCAGTTAACATCAAAATCACACTATCACAAACCCAGGATGCTTGAGCTACAGCTGTGTGTGTACGTTACTTCAGTTCTGTCATATCACAGAGCTCAGTTACACCTCCAATTATGCTGTCACTCTTCAAGCAAAAGCCAGGAAACACTCAAACAGATATCAAAGTCTAGCTCAATTGTCTTAATTGATTGATTTTTAAAAGATCTCCTGGTTGCTCTGATACTCTATAAAACTTAAATTATGATTATCTTCAGGTTTCTGATTTTTGTTGTTGAAATTACTGTGATTTTCATGGAAAATTTTCGCTTAGTTTCCAGGAATTACAAAGAATGACATAGAATATGCAGCACAGAAACAGGCCATTCGGCCCAACTGGTCTGTGCTGATATTTATACCCCACACATGTCTCCTCCCATTCCATCTGCCTCATCTCAGCCTTTCACCATATCTTGCTATTCCCTTTCCTCTCATGTACTATTCTAGTTTCCTTTTGAAAGCATCTAAGCTATTTGCCTCAACCACTTCCTGCGGTAGCGAGATCCACATTCTAACCACTCTCTGAGTAAAGAAATTCCTCCTTATTTCCCTATTAAAATTATTAGTAACCATTGTATTTATGGCCCCTCGTTATGGATTCACCCACAGTGGAAACATTCTCTCCCACATCTATCCTGTCCAACCCATTCATAATTTTAAAGACCTCTATCAGGTCACCTCTAAGTCATCTCTTTTCTAAAGAAAAAAAGCCCCAACCAGTTCAATCTTTCCCAATAGCTGTAATCTCCCAGTTCTGGTACCATCCTTGTAAACCTTTTTTCGCACTATCTCCAGTGTTTCTATGTCCTTTTTATAGCATGGAATCCAGAACTGTGCACAGTGCTCTAACTGCATGCTGACCAAGGTCCCATACAAGTGTAACATAACTTCACTACTATATTGAATTCTATACCCCTAGAAATAAATCCCAGTGCTCTGTTAGCATTTTTAATTGCTTTGCTGACCTACGTTGCTGCTTTTAATCATTTGTTTACCTGTATCCCTAGATCCCTTTGCTCTTCTACCCCATTCAGTTTCTTATTTTCTAATGTGTAGCTGATGTTTCTATTCTTCCTACCAAAGTGCATCACCTCACATTTACCTATGTTAAAGTTTCGCCAATCACACAGTGAGTAACTGATACTGAGCCTTGCAGAACACAAAGGTTCCAGGTTCAATTCTCCTTCAAGATGAACCACAATTAGATAAAATCTCACTTAGGATCCAAAATATTTCTCCTGCACAAAATAAAATAAATTATTAGGAGCCCTATTTACACCAAGGTGGTAGGAATTTGTCCCCTCCCCTTCCCCCGCCTCCTTCCAGACCATTGATTGTCAATTCATTTTTCAAATCTAGCTGACAGGTCTAGAAGTATTATCCTAGGTCCATCCGAACAATAAAATATAGCAACTGCGAATCAGATGGTGCTCCCAACCTCTACTTGTCCCTCAACCAACAGCACCAAAACAGATTATCTGGTCATTATCTCATTGCTGTGCGCAAATTGACTACTGCATTTCCGACATTACGTGCTAGTTAGAGTAGAAATAGAAGGATATTTCAGATGAATACATGGCTAGAGGAATGGTGCAAGGGGGAAGGATTCAAATTCCTGGGACATTGGAACCGGTTCTGGGGGAGGCGGGACCAGTACAAACTGTATGGTTGCCACCTGGGCAGGACCGGGCCGATGTCCTAGGGGGAGTGTTTGCTAGTGCTGTTGGGGAGGGTTTAAACTAAAATGGCAGGGGGTTGGGAACCTGTGCAGGGAGACAGAGGAAAGGGAAGCACGGATAGAAACAAAAGACAGGAAAGAGAAAAGCAAAAGTGGCAGTCAGAAAAATCAAGGGTGTAAATCAAACATGGCCACAGTAAATAATAATTCTAAAAGGTCTAAATGTGTTAAAAAAACAAGCCTGAAGGCTTTGTGCCTTAATGCGAGGAGCATTTGTAATAAGGTGGATGAATTAGCTGCGCAAATAGATGTAAACGGATATGATATAATTGGGATTACGGAGACATAGCTCCAGGGTGACCAAGACTGGGAATTCAACATCCAGGGGTATTCAATATTCAGGAAAGACAGGCAAAAAGGAAAAGGAGGTGGGGTAGCATTGCTGGTTAAAGAGGAGATTAACACAATAGTAAGGAAGCATATTAGCTCTGATGATGTAGAATCTGTATGGGTAGAGCTGAGAAATACCAAGGGGCAGAAAACGTTAGTGGGAATTGTATACAGACCCCCAAACAGTAATGCTGAGGTTGGGGATGGCATTAAACGGGAAATTAGAGACGCGTGCAATAAGGGCACAGCAGTTATCATGGGTAACTTTAATCTACACATAGATTGGGCTAACCAAATTAGTAACAATACTGTGGAGGAGGAATTCCTAGAGTGTATACGGGATGGTTTCCTGGACCAATACGTCGAGGAACCAACTAGAGATCAGGCCATCTTAGACTGGGTATTATGTAATGAGAATGGATTAATTAGCAATCTTGTTGTGCGAGGCCCCTTGGGGCAGAGCGATCATAATATGATAGAATTCTTCATTAAGATGGAGAGTGAAGTAGTTGACTCAGAGACTAGGGTCCTGAATTTAAATAAAGGAAACTACGATGGTATGAGGCGCGAGTTGGCTAGGATGGATTGGGGAACGTTACTTAAAGGGTTGGCGATGGATAGGCAATGGCAAACATTTAAAGATCGCATGGATGAACTACAGAATTTGTTCATCCCTGTTTGGCATAAAAATAAAACAAAAAAGGTAACTCAACCATGGCTAACAAGGGAAATTGGGGATAGCATAAGATCCAAGGAGAGGAAATATAAATTGGCTAGAAAAAGCAGCAAACCTGAGGATTGGGAGCAGTTTAGGATGCAGCAAAGGAGGACAAAGGAATTAATTAAGAGGGGGGAAAATAGAGTATGAGAGTAAGCTTTCAGGGAACATAAAAACTGACTATAAAAGCTTCTATAGATATGTGAAGAGAAAAGGATTGGTGAAGTCAAGTGTAGGTCCCTTGCAGTCAGAATCAGGGGAATTTATAATGGGGAACAATGAAATGGCGGAACAATTAAATACATACTTTGGTTCTGTCTTCACAAAGGAGGACACAAATACCTCCCAGAGATGTCGGGGAACATAGGGTCTAATGAGAGGGAGGAACGGAATGAAATCAGTATTTGTAGGGAAATGGTGTTAGGGAAATTGATGTGATTGAAGGCCGATAAATCCCTAGGGCCTGATAATCTACATCCTAGGGTACTTAAGGAAGTGGTCCTAGAAATAGTAGATGCATTGCTGGTCATCTTCCAAAATTCTATAGACTCTCGAACAGTTCCCGTGGATTGAAGGGTAGCTAATGTAACCCCACTATTCAAAAAACGTGGTAGAGAGAAAACGGGGAATTATAGACCAGTAAGCCTGACATTGGTAGTGGGGAAAATGCTAGAGTCCATTATAAAAGATGTAATAGCAGAGCACTTGGAAAACAGTGACAGGGTCGGACAAAGTCAACATGGATTTACAAAAGGTAAATCGTGCTTGACTAATCTACTGGAATTTTTTGAGCATGTAACTGGTAGAATAGATAAGGGAGAACCAGTGGATGTGGTGTATTTGGGCTTTCAGAAGGCTTTTGATAAGTGATTAGCGTGTAAAGTTAAAGCACATGAGATTGGGGGTAAGGTACTGACTTGGATAGAGAACTGTTTGGCAGACAGGAAGCAAAGAGTTGGAATAAACAGGACTTTTTCCGAGTGGCAGTGACTAGTGGGGTATGGCAGGGATCGGTGCTAGGACCCCAGCTATTCACAATATACATAAATGATTTAGACAAGGGACCTAGATGTAATATCTCCAAGTTTGCAGACGACACAAAGCTGGGTGGGTGGGTGTGCTGTGAGGAGGATGCAGAGAAACTCCAGTATGATTTGGACAGGTTGGGTGATTGGGCAGATGCATGGCAGATGCAGTATAATGTGGATAAATGCAAGGTTATCCACTTTGGTGGCAAAAACAGGAAGGCAGATTATTATCTGAACAGCAATAGATTGGGAAAAGGGGAAGTGCAATGAGACCTGGGTGTCCTTGTGCACCAGTCACTGAAGGTACGCATGCAGGTGCAGCGGCGGTTAAGAAAGCAAATGGTATGTTGGCCTTCATAGTGAGAGGATTCGAGTACAGGAGCAAGGATGTCTTGCTGCAGTTGTACAGGGCCTTGGTGAGACCACACCTTGAGTATTGGGTGCTGTTTTGGTCTCCTTATCTGAGGAAGGATGATCTTGCCATGGAAGGAGTGCAGCGAAGATTCACCAGACTGATACCTGGGATGGCAGGAATGACGTATGAAGAGAGATTGGGTCAATTGGGCTTATATTCGCTAGAGTTTAGAAGAATGAGAGGGGATCTCATTGATACTTATAAAATTCTAACAGGACTAGACAGACTAGATGCAGGAAGGATGTTCCCGATGGCGGGGGAGTCCAGAACCAGTGGTCATAGTCTAAGGATAAGGGGTAAGCCATTTAGGACAGAGATGAGGAGGAATTTCTTCACACAGAGAGTGGTGAACCTGTGGAATTCTCTACCACAGAAAGCCGTTGAGGCCAATTCATTAAATATATTCAAGAAGGAGTTGGATATATTTCTTAAGACTAAAGGGATCAAAGGATATGGGGAGAAAGCAGGTACAGGATTCTGAATTTGAATGATCAGCCATGATCTCATTAAATGGCGGAACAGGCTCGAGGGGCCAAATGGCCTACTCCTGCTCCTATCTTCTATGTTTCTATGTTTCTAATTACAACAGCGACTACACTTCAAAAGTACTTAATTGGCTGTAAATTGCTTTAGGACTTGCTGATGTTGTGAAAGGTGCTATATAAATAAAAGTTATTTCTTTACAATTTTCTATGGACTTTACCGTACTTTAATGAAAGAAATAGCAGAACACAAGTTAATAGAATAGAATTTATAGAATATTATAGCCACACTCAAAAATTCAAAACTCCATTTTATTTTAGTTATATACACACACATATATATCTGAGGGAACCATGGTGAGAGATGACACTACAATTAATCTCAGTGTCTCTGAGCAAGGTTGGAGAAAGGTCAACCATGATTCCATCTTATGTTCATTACCAATGATGCTCATTTTCTAGACTCACACAAGAAGACTGATCATTTGACTGAGATACCAAAGCACTGCTGGGATGTGTGAAACTGTAGCCTACCATCAGGAGAGATGAGAAAAGCGAAGAAATTGGAGAAAAAAAAGAGTCAATCAGGGAATTGGAAAATTTCATAATTCTCCATCTGGAACTCCTCACAACGTCTGTTTCTCATTTTGCTATAAGTGATTTTTAGAACCAGTAGGAAGAAAAAAATTTGTGTGTTTATTTGTTCCTTCCTTCCTTCCTTTCAGGACAAGCGATTTATGATTAAACATCCTGCTTCTGTATCTTAAATCAATTGCCATCTCTACAGTGTAATCCGAGAATTTATAAGATGCTACGTTCTCATTCTAGCATGTAAAAGCAGCTAAGCAATCATGTGCTTGCAGCTATTTTGTTTTTAAAAGTCTCGTACTCTGTGTTTAATTTTATTGAGCTGGCACAAGCCATTTGTTTCTGATTGCTATAGTTGAGGTTGAAATGACTATTGTTCTTTTCTCACATTAACAGACAGAATAGAGCAGTTTGACAAAGCAGTCACCTAATCTGCATTTGGTCTCTCCATTATGGAAGAGACTGCAGAGTGAGCAGCAAGTACAGTACACTGGAATAGAGGAAGTAAATGTAAAATGGTGTCTCACATAGAAGGAATGGTTGGTGGCCTGGATAGTGGGGTGGGAGGAAGTGAATGGACAGTGCTGTCTCTCCTGTGCTTGCACAGGACGGTAACAGAGGAAGGGCAGTTGGAGGTGGGGGAGTTGGAGGAGTGAACCAGGGTGTCATGGAAGGAACAGTCCCTTTGGAAAGCAGTGAGGAGCGGGGAGGGGAAGATGTGATTGGTGGTGGGATCAAGTTGTAGGCAATGTATATAGCAGAAGATGATTGGCGAATGCAGAGGCTACTGGAATGGAAAGTTAGGACAAGAGAGACCCAACCACAATGTGTGAAGTGGAGGAGGGAAGTAAGAGCAGAAGCAGGGAAAATTGAATGGACCCAGTCGAAGATCCTGTCTACCACAGTGGAGGGGAAATCTCGGCTGAAGAAAATGGAGGACATTTCAGAAGCTGTGGTGTGGTAGATGGAGTCATCAGAGCAGATGTGATGGAGGCAGAGCAACTGAGAGAAAGGAATAAAGTCCTTATTCAGGGAGCTGTGGGAGTCAGTGGGATTTTAAAGAGGAAATAAGGTCAATAGCAGTGTTCAGTCATGGGACAGTGTGCCAGCGGGAGATGAAGTTGGCAGAGAGCTTGGCCTTAGCCAGGTGGAGTTTTCCCCACCATACAACAACGGCTCCTTTGTCAGTGGATTTGGTGATGATGATGTCAGGATTAGACCTAAAAGAATGGAGCACAACAAGTAATCCAAAACGTTAACTAATCTGTTCTCTCCACAGATGGTGACTGGCCTGCTGTGTGTTCACAGTTTTTTCTGAGTTAAGGCTGTGACTGTCTTACCAGCTGTTCTTCTATGTTCATATTCTCCACAATGACCTCAATGAACCATGCAGCCAAGAAATCCCCAAACTATTCAATGACAAACAATCTAATTTTCCAAACTCACCACATTTTGAAGATGAAACTTCCTTCCACAACAAGAGATTATTACTTTTTGTATACTATAATTTATGGAGTTTTCCCTATTTTTTTTTTAATTTGCAGCCTAAAAGAACTACTGGCTAAAAGCAGATGACAGTGATGACCGGAATGTAAATAAAAAGATCGGCAATCACAGCTACAAAATATCTTGTTAAAGAAAAATCACTATTACATCTTTTTCAGCAGTCTTGGCTTTATGGGAATTATTTTTTTTATTTGTTTGTGGGATGTGGGCGTCACTGGCAAGGCCAGTATTTATTGCTCATCCCTAATTGCCCTTGAGAAGGTGGTGGTGAGCCGCCTTCCTGAACCGCTGCAGGCCGTGTGGTGAAGGTATTCCCACAGTTCTATTAGGGAAAGAGTTCCAGGATTTTGACCCAGCGACGATGAAGGAACGGCGATATACTTCCAAGTCAGGATGGTGTGTGACTTGGAGGGAAACTTGGAGGTGGCGGTGTTCCCAATTGCCTGCTGCCCTTGTCCTTCTAGATGGGAGAGGTCGCGAGTTTGGGAGGTGCTGCCGAAGAAGCCTTGGCAAGTTGCTGCAGTGCATCTTGTAGATGGTACACACTGCAGCCACGGTACACCGGTGGTGGAGGGAGTGAATGTTTAAGGTGGTGGATGGGGTGCCAATCAAGCAGGCTGCTTTGTTCTGGATGGTGTCGGGCTTCTTGAGTGTTGTTTAAGCTGCACTCATCCAGGCAAGTGGAGAGTATTCCATCACACTCCTCACTTGTGCCTTGTAGATGGTGGAAAGGCTTTGGGGAGTCAGGAGGGGAGGCAAAATACCTAGCCTTTGCCCTGCTCTTGTTGCCACAGTATTTATGTGGCTGGCCCAGTTAAGTTTCTGGTCAATGGTAACCCCCAGGATGTTGATGGTGGGGGATTCGGCGATGGTAATGCCATTGAATGTCAAGGGGTGGTGGTTAGGCTCTTGCTTGTTGGAGATAGTCATTACCTAGCTTGTGTGGCATGAATGCTACCTGCCATTTATCAGCCCAAGCCTGAATGTCGTCCAGGACTTGTTGCATGCGGGCATGGACTGCTTCATTATCTGAGGAGATGTGAATGGCACTGAACACTGTGCCGTCATCAGCAAACATCCCCATTTCTGACCTTATGTTGGAGGGAAGGTCATTGATGAAGCAGCTGAAGATGGTTGGGCCTAGGACACTGCCCTGAGAAACTCCTGCAGCAATGTCTTGGGGCTGTGATGATTGGCCTCCAACCACCATGACCATTTTCCTTTGTGCTAGGTATGACTCCAGCCAGTGGAGAGTTTTCCCCCCGATTCCCATTGACTTCAGTTTTACTAGGGCTCCTTGATGCCAGACTCGGTCAAATGCTGCCTTGATGTCAAGGGCAGTCAATCTCACCTCACCTCTGGAATTCAGCTCTTTTGTCCATGCTTGGACCAAGGCTGTAATGAGGTTGGGAGCTGAGTAGTCTTGGCGGAATCTAAACTGGGCATCGGTGAGCAGGTTATTGGTGAGTAAGTGCCCCTTTAAAGCACTGTTGATGACACCTTTCATCACTTTGCTGATGATTGAGAGTAGACTGATGGGGCAGTAATTGGCCAGATTGGATTTGTCCTGCTTTTTGTGAACAGGATATACCTGGGCAGTTTTCTACATTGTCGGATAGATGCCAGTATTCTAGCTGTACTGGAACAGCTTGGCTAGAGGCGCGGCTAGTTCTGGAGCATAAGTCTTCAGCACGATAGCCGGGATGTCGTCGGGGCCCGTAGCCTTTGCTGTATTCAGTGCTCTCAGCCGTTTCTTGATAACTGGGGACTTGCCTGTGATACTTGGGTCCCCGGGCTCTGCTGACAGCCATGAGGATTCTGCAGCCACCCAATGGAATGCTGGCACATGAAGGCCTTGGGCAGGGAAGATCATGGGCTGACATGCAAATGGCTCAGGAGACCAGAGCTTGGATTGTGCCATGCAACCATGAAAGAGGACTGTGACTTTGGAAGGCATCGAGTGGGACCTCCAGGATTCAGCCAGTCCCACTCTTGCGCAGTGGATAGGGCAGAGTATAAAGCAGTAAGCAAGACTTCTGAGCCTGCAGCCAGTCAAAGTAAGAGCATGACAAGGCAGTGGCCAGGCTATTTGAGAATGGCGGAAATATCTGGAAACAATGTGGAATCACAAATGTGCAATCTTAAAGGTCCGTGCATGTAAGCAAGCCTTTTTTTGTCCATAAAATGTATTAGAGGCATCTGGAAAAGGATCTGGGCAGAAAAAAACAGTGCTGGGAATGTCAGCGCAGGCAGGACAGAGGCCGCTCTGAGCAACATCAACCATTTGAGCAGTAACCTAACCGAGAGCAGGAATGGAGAAACCAAGTATTGGGGGAATGAGAAAGTACTGCAGCTGCCCCAGCTATTGTGTTTCTCAGTCTGACCTGAGGGGGACTCTGTAAGGGGAATCCAGGAGA
Organism: Somniosus microcephalus; assembly: GCF_052327205.1. Lineage (NCBI taxonomy): Eukaryota > Metazoa > Chordata > Chondrichthyes > Squaliformes > Somniosidae > Somniosus > Somniosus microcephalus. The sequence goes on along the minus strand of NC_141000.1, from coordinate 98,846,939 downwards.
GTCTGAGGAAAAGAGGTTAACAGAATTATGTCAGAAAGCTTAGAAAGTGAAGTAGCAGGAAGAATTGCCTGGATGTCATTGAGCTTATTAGAAAGAGCATTGATGACAGGACATGAGAGTTGAGCAAAGTAGAGTGGTGAATGTGTAGACTGGAGAGATTGGTGTACAATTACTGCACATGTTAATTGTTCGAAAGACCACTGAAAACTTTATCACCCTGAATTGCTACTAAACATTGTTTTGCCTTTTGCAACTCAATCCTTCTCTGCTTGTTTTCTGTAACTAAGATTATTGGATTATTGTGGTGTAAAAAAGACCTCCTCTTAACACAAGGATACAAAGGAACCCGAGAGTATGACCTTTTCAAGAACTTTAGTGAATACAACGTGCGGAATATAAAACTTGGGAGGATCCCTAGATCTTTTGTTGAGTAAGATAAAGTTCCATTCATTTCTAAGTTCAAGAAAGCTCATAGGAAGACAATGTTGGTATATTTTCAATTAAAGTGGTATGGGTCGGTAAGCTATTTATATTTAGTATTTTTAATATATCTCAGTGTATGTTCCTCTCCGGAAGCCTGTTCCAGTTTCATTTCATCAGCTGCCATCCTGATTATCTGACATGAACAGACTATGACTTATACTCCTTTAAAAGATTATGAGGAAGTACTGATCGTATCAATCAGTGGCTTTGAACATTCAGTGCAACTAGATTCATTTTTATCTTAGTATTTAATTATGATAAACTAATTGAAATTGCAATTAACAGGACACTAAGGAAGAATGGTCCTTTACTCTCTATAACTTACTAGTTGACCTTCCATGACATTACTTCAGGTGATGTGAGGCTAGAGGGCGAGGGAGAATTAAACTAGGTCACGTAGAAATAATTCAGTCCCCATTTTAAAGTCATACATTCTATCCTTATTTTATATAATATATTGGTTTAATCATTTCATTTACGAAAATTAGATTCTGAAAAGGAATCGGATATCTATTTTCTTTTTCAAAGTTGCCAGCTGTGGGGAAACTGGTACCTAACTTTATTCCATCATCGTGGCCAGGTGCAAATAATATTTAGAGAGGCATGCACCACTAAAAACAAGACAAGTGCCTTAATTTGTCATGTTTGTTATTCTGCCATTTAGTACTGAGAACAGGGAACACCCTGAAATGTAAGTAGTTATTTATTTCTCCTCTCCATGAGTAAAGAGTCTGTTTGAACATTTAACATGGTTCTGTATGTATATTCTAAACCAGGCTGCTACAAATGAGAGATACATAGAGATGATTGACATGGTTATTTATTTACATTTTTAAAGATTGGCTAAATTTAGCTCAAAGTTTACAATGAGGTCTAGTCCCCCATGGTTACGATTAATAATAGTGGAAACAAATTATAGCAGTTGCAATAAAATATTACAAAGGTACAAATGGAAACAGCAGCAGAAAATAAAGTGCATGAAAATTACTTGTGATAAAGGCATCGTTTAACAGCAAGGAAAGAAAGATTTGCATTTATATAGCACCTTTCACGACCACCGGACATTCCAAAGCACTTTACAGCCAATGAAGTACTTTTTAAATTGTAGTCACTGCTGTAATGTAGGAAATGCGGCAGCCAAATTGTGAACAGCAAGCTCCCACAAACAGCAATGTGATCATTTTTTTTATTGATGTTGATTTATGTAAGTGACCACTGACGAACAATTTAAATGCTTTTCAGGCTGTGAATTGTTTAGTACAGTACAGTACTTCCCATCTAATTTGACCCTAGCATGACCCCTCAAAAACACCTTGATGTAAGTGTAATGATCAGTAACATGTCATTCTAGAATGGTACACTAGGTGGCACTGTATGTTTAGTAGTGGGCTACCCACAAGGCAGTAGTCAAGATGGATGCCTGTACACTAGTCCACATGGCTAAATAAATGACTAGCTCAAGCTAGCTGTTCATAATGAAAACGTCTATTTATTTATGAACATAACATGGTACCAGGATTGGTAATATCTGCTGAATATTGTGAAATGCGACATGGAGAATTTGAAGCCACCGGAGGGTTTGAAACTCACGGGGAATGTCAACTGCAATTGGCGGACTTTCAAACAACAATTCGAACTCTACATTGCTGCCATCGGGTTCGGTACGATGCCAGATGCAAGGAAAATAGCATTACTGCTCACGGTTGCAGGCCCACAGGCGATAGAGGTATTTAATACATTTGTATTTGATCAAGAGGAGGACAGAGAAAAAATGGACGATGTGCTAAAGAAGTTTGATACACATTGTTCTCCAAAAAAGAACGAGCCTATGAGAGGTACGTGTTCCGTTCCCGGACACAGCAGCAAAATGAGACTTTTGATAGCTTTGTGACCGATCTGAAACTGAAAGCACAGACATGTAATTTCTCTGAACTGAAATCATCCATGATTCGTGACCAGATTGTGTTTGGTATTCATGATAAAAAAGTCAGGGAAAGTTTGTTGAGAGAAACCGAACTAACATTGGAGAATGCTGTGAAAATATGCCATGCCAGTGAGCTAGCTCAACAGCATGCAAAGACTTTCAGTGAAATTAATAATAATGCGACTGTAGTGAATGACTGTGCTGCTGTCGATGCTGTGTCCTACGAGGGGAAGAAACATGGGCAGAACAGAAATGCAAAGCAATCGGAGGATGGAATTTTTAATTGTAAATGCTGTGGTTACCAGCACCAGTCAAGACAATGCCCAGCGTTTGGGAAAATGTGCACAAAATGTAATGGAAAGAATCACTTTGCCAAACAATGCTTTTCAAAAGTAAAAACAAAGAAAGGGCAACAAGACAATGTGATTGAGGACACTGATTTAAGTGAGACATTTTTTGTAGGAATGTGAGAATATAGAAAAGGATACAGAAAATGTGCAGCCCTCAGGAATGGACAATGCTGAACATAAAGTTAATGCAGTAAAAGAGGACAAATAGATGATGCCACTGCAGGTAAATGGAGCATAAGTTACATTGAAACTAGACACTGGGGCAAAAGTGACATTAAAAATATGAAAGAAAAGCCCAAAATACAGAAAAAGTCAGTACTACTGAAGAACTATAATGGACAGCAAATAGATAGCTTAGGTGTATGCAGACTTAAAGTGACAGTCAAAGACAAAGTGCATCATCTCATGTTTTCTGTTGTGGCTGAAGGACTTGATTCACTATTAGGTGACAAAGCTTGTGAGGACTTAGAACTGGTGAAGGGAGTCTACCGTATAAACTGTGCCATAAGCAGACCAGATGACTCGGTGGATTCTGTAGTGAGTAATTTCCAGGATGTGTTCAAAGGATTTGGAGCTCTACCATTCACTTACAAGATCCAGCTGAAGGAGAATGCTCAGCCAGTGGTACATGCTCCACGGAGAGTTCCAGCACCCCTGCGTGACCGGCTCAAGAAAGAACTGGACAGAATGACCACACTAGGAGTCATCAGGAAAGTCGAAGAGCCAACAGACTGGGTTAACTCCATGGTATGTGTAAAGAAAAAGAACAATGATCGAAGAGTATGCATGGATCCAAAGGACTTAAATGCAAACATAAAACGTGAACACTACCAGATTCCCAAGCGAGAAGAAATCACCAGTGAAATGTCAGGTGCCAGATACTTCACAAAGCTCGATGCCTCACAAGGATTTTGGCAACTAAAACTGGATGAAGAGAGCACCAAATACTGTACCTTCAACACACCATTTGGCAGGTATTGTTTCCTCAGAATGCCTTTTGGGATAATATCTGCATCTGAAATCTTTCATAGAGCGATGGAACACATAATTGAAGGTCTGGAAGGAGTTCGGGTCTATGTTGATGACATCATCATCTGGGGCTCCACACTGAAAGAACACAATGAGAGACTGACTAAAGTGCTACAGAGCATACGCCGGAATGGACTGAAGCTCAACAAAGCCAAGTGTCAGTTTGGCGTCCAGGAAGTCACTTTCCTAGGAGATAATCTATCTGGTAAAGGAATAGAGCCAGATATGGAAAAAGTAAATGCCATACTCAAAATGACCCGACCCACTGACAAAAAAGGAGTGCTACACATCATGGGGATGATAAACTTCATTGGAAAGTTCATTCCTAACTTGTCAGCCAAAACAGCCTGTCTGCGAGACCTGCTACATAAAACAAATGAGTTTGCATGGACAGAAAGACATGAACAAGAGTGGATGAACCTTAAAACAGTGCTGACAACCATACCTGTACTCACCTTCTTTGACCCAACAAAGAGAATCAAAGTGTCAACGGATGCATCAAAAGATGGCCTAGGTGCGGTCTTGCTACAAGCAGAGGGTGAAGATTGGAAGCCTGTTGCCTATGCCTCCAGGTCTATGACTGACTCTGAGTGTCGAAATGCCCAGATTGAAAAGGAATGTCTAGGCTTGGTAGTTGGACTAGAAAAGTTCCATGGCTACATATATGGACTTCCCACCTTCACAGTTGAGACAGACCACTGCCCACTGGTTGCCATCATAAAAAAAATCTGAATGAGATGTCTCCAAGGATTCAACGACTCATGATGAAGCTGCAAAGATAAGACTTTGAACTGATCTACACACCAGGCAAACACATAGGCCTAGAAATTAGCCTGAGGCGCCCAAGCGGCGCAAAGTTCGCCTGGGCGCTGGAATTTGCATTAGCGATCACCGCAAATTCAGTTGAAGTGCCCCTAGAGGGAGACGGGGCACGGCTCGAGGTGCTCCGCATCCCTCTTAGGGCGCTGAAAGTGAATTTCGCAGCGCCACACGCTGCGGCATGGCACGCTGCGGTACTGCAGGCCTTCCTCCCACTGTTAAGGGGGAGGGGTCTGCAACAGCGCGAGCCCCGATCGCGAGTGCCGGCAAAAGAGCTCGGCACCAAGGAGAAATGCCGGGCTCTCGGGAAACAGCCGGCAATGCCGCGGGGGGGGGGACCAGGAGGCCGGGGAAGGAGGTGCTGGCAGGCGGCCGCCGAAAAAGCGGCGGCCCCGCACCTCCACCTTAACTTGCACCTCTGCCGGCAGAGTAAGGCCCCGTGAACCGGGCGTGGGTAGCGAACGGCGCAACTGCGGTGTTCGCTACCAAATATCGCGAACGGGGCGCGAATGGGGCGCTGCGCACACCGATGACCTCATCGGTGGTGGCGCAGCGCAAATGTCTAACGCCACCATTAGCGCCCCTGCTGAATATCGCGGGAGGCGCAGCCAGTGGCGCTACAGCCACTGACTGCCTCTTTAGGCGCTAACAGGTGGCGCTACTCACCCAATTTTTCCCCCATAGTGTTAGCAGATGCACTATCCCGAGCACCCACAATGAGTCATGTGAGCTCTACTGAGGAAGACGTGGATGTTCATGTGAGTATGGTCACTGCTGCGCTGCCTGTGTCAGACACAAAATCAAAGCAAATAGCAGAAGAAACAGTAAAAGATATAGGGCTAGAAATTCAGTAGGCTTTGCGCCCAGTTTTCGCCCAAAGAGGGCTTTTGCGCCACTTGCTGAGCTTTCGCCGATATTCAGCGCTGCGGTAATGGCGGCGTTAGCCAGTAGCGCTGCGCCGCCACCGATGACGTCATCGGTGTGCGCAGTGCCCCGCTACCGCCCCGCTACCGGCCCGACCGCCATATTTAGTTGCGGCTGCCTCTTCCGCAGCGGCCGCAAACAGCGATCAGAAAACGGGGCCGTCCTGCAGCGTTAGTGGGGCGGGTTAAGGCGGAGGTGCGGTCGGCCGCTTTTTCGGCGGCCGCCTGCCCGCACCTCCTTCCCCGGCCTCCTCCACCGCCCCCCCCGCGGCATTGCCGGCTGTTTTCCGGGAGCCCGGCACTTCTCCGTGGTGCCGGGCTCATTTGCCGGCACTAGCGAGCGGCGATCTCGCTGTTGCAGGCACCTCCCCCTTAAGAGAGGGAGGAAGGCCTGCAGTACCGCAGCCTGCCGCTCCGCAGCGGGTGGCGCTGCGGCACCTAGCGCGCCGATATTCAGTTTCAGCGCCCCAAGCGGGGGCGCCGAAACCCTTGAATAGCGGCCGCCTTCGAGTTGGGGCGCTGAAACTGAATTTCCGGCAGGCGCAAGTGGCTCCGCGCGCAGCGGTACTTTCTGGGCGCGAGCGAGCTGGCCGCCCCAAACTGAATTTCTAGGCCATAGTGTTACAAACAGTAATAGAGAACATTCATCATGGTTGGCCAAAAGGTTCCTGTCCAAAGTACTATCACATCAGGTCAGAGTTAAGTGTCGTAAGTGGACTATTACTAAAACAGAACAGAATAGTAATTCCACAGGCTTTACGTCAAGACATGCTCAAAAGGATTCATGAGGGACACCTCAGAATTGAAAAATGCAAAAGGAGAGCAAGAGACACTGTTTATTGGCCTGGCATAAATAAGGACATTGAGAACATGATAGGCAAATGTGAGACATGTCAGAAACACCAAAACAAACAAGCAAAGGAACCAATGATAGTAGCTGACTTACCAACAGCACCATGGCAAAAGGTTGGTATGGACCTTTTTCATTTGAATGGTAAAGACTATCTATTAGTGATTGACTACTATTCTAACTATCCTGAGATGGCGCTGCTCTCAAGTACATCAGCAAGCAGTGTCATAATGTATGTTAAATCCATCTTCGCCAGACATGGAATTCCCAGGATTGCCGTTAGCGACAATGGTCCGTGCTTCAACTGTAAGGAGTGGCAACAGTTTGCAGCACAGTATGACTTTCAGCACATCACATCCAGTCCTCTGTATGCTCAGTCGAATGGTAAGGCAGAGAAAGGTGTTCAAGTTCTCAAACAGCTACTGAAGAAAGCAACAGAAAGCAAGTCTGATCCTTATCTCGCCCTGCTGAGCTACCAAGCCTCCCCTTTAGACTGTGGTTCTTCACCTGCTGAACTCCTAATGGGTCGCAAGTTACGCACCACGCTACCCTGCTGTGCAAAAGAAAAGCAGAGTAAGGGACTGAGACAGAGACTTCAACTGTTAAAGCTGAAACAGAAATCACACTATGACAAGTCATCCAAAACTCTGAAACCATTGACAAGGGATGATGTTGTCAGGATTGAGGATCCAGATGCATGGAACAGGAAAGCTACAGTTCTTGAGGAAGTAGGACCAAGGTCATACACTGTTAGAACTGAGGAAGGACAGATTCTCAGGAGGAACCACCGTTCCCTCCTGAAAACACAAGAAACTATCCAAGAGCAAATCGATGACAATGCCGCAACTGAATCTTGTCACTCACCACCAGAACAATCTAACACAAACACACATACCAGACTTACCTGTGCTGAGAAGATCCACACGTGAAGTAAAAAAGCCTGATAGACTTAATCTTTGAGTACAAAGAAAACTATAATAAAAGAATGAAAAGCTTAGAGTTCATAAAGTAAAGCTTTGAAAATGTGTTGACTGTTGTGAAGATGTTTATGTCGTTATGATTAATTGATATTGATTTTGTTTAACCTCTAAGGAAGGGGGATGTAATGATCAGTAACATGTCATTCTAGAATGGTACACTAGGTGGAGCTGTATGTTTAGTAGTGGGCTACCCACAAGGCAGTAGTCAAGATGGATGCCTGTACACTAGTCCACATGGCTGAATAAATGACTAGCTCAAGCTAGCTGTTCATAATGAAAACGTCTATTTATTTATGAACATAACAGTAAGGTGTAAAGTCACGATTTTATATTGGCTCCTGCTAATGCAGATCTAGGAGGTATGCAGAGTCACCCATGTATGGTTTGTTCTTCACTTTTTTTATTCTCTGTTTCTAATAGCTCAGGCATGATTGAGAATTCATTGCATGGAGCTCTGGAACACAAACCTGTATTCTAATACTCAGTGGCACACTGCATTCCAGCACGAGTTACCTTGCTGTTACCAATTAGTTCTGTGAGAGCCCCAGACCTCTATTTGGATCTCCTGCTGGGGGACCAAGCATGGAGAACCAGGCGGCTCCTGTTGGCCCTTGCACCTTTATGTAAAAACTAGACCAACTGTATTGCTCCTGTGTGTTGTGCATGTTGTCAATTCTGTCCTGGCTTCTAGATCCCACTTTCAAGCTGAACTGAACCAGTGATGTAAAACCTTCCTAAGAACATAATAATTTTCTTAACTATAATATTTACTACAGTTTTAAGAGCCTGGTGGCAACAATGCAAAGTTACTTCAGGAAAGTGGATTCCGAACCATTTCTGTAAAGAAAGCGCTTGTCAAGTTTAATTGCATGTCAAAAGACATTCATCAGGGCATTAAGAGTAAAAACTTGGCAAGCCCAAGATGCCTTCATGATATTTTAATTTATTGCACTTCACAATAACAATTGTGTTAAATAGCTCTAAGAGTCTTCTGGTTCCTTTACAGACTCTGTAAAACCAATGCAGCATTAAGCTGACTTTTACTTTCATCAGAGAGTTAGATGCAACGTTTGTTGAGCAAAACACTCCCTTTTTCCATGTTCTATTTGAACTGAATTTTAATTGGGAAGGCAGGTTGGGGGTGGGGGGGCTCCGAGGCGGTTGGGAATCCCGGTAGAACGAGTTTCCCACAGGCCCTGCCGACTTTAGCAGCAGGGCCTGATTTGCATGGTAGGCCTTTGTTTTCCCACGTGCAGCCAACCAGATTGAGAGGCTGGCTGGCTCTGGGCGGGTAGGCCTACAGCATTGGGCCACAGAGAGGAGGGAGGGAGGGATCACATGGGGGCTGGGAGCGGCCGGATGAGCAAGGTGGGGGGGGGGGGGCAAGGGTTGATGCAAGATCGTGGGCTGGCCAGAGGAGTGGTGGGGAGGGATGAGCCTGAAGGGATCAGGGGCCGGGAGCAGTACGGGGAGGGCAGAGGGAGAAGCCTTGTGAGGGGATCAGAGGCCTGGGGGGTAATTGGTGGCTTGGGGGGTGATCAGAGACCTCGTGGGGAGGTCTCCAATCGCAGGGGGAGTGTGGTACGCATGCAAATCCCAACCAGTTAAAGTTGAATTTGAAATGGAGGTTAAAGCAGAGGCTTCCAGCCTCATTATAATATTTGAATAGACGACCGGCCTCCTGGCAGCGGATTGGCTGCCCGCCCCCCAATCCGCTTCTGTTAAAACCGGAAGTGGGCGGCTTGGAAGTGGGTTCAGGTCGGGATTCAGATTTTTAACACTTTAACAACCCCCATGCCCCCAACCCACCCCTTTTTTCAGGTAAAATTCCTCCCTGTATCACAAAACTCAAAAACCTAATTAAGATTGTGGCTTAAATCAATCAAATAGCACAGGAATTAATATATGGCACTGACAGATCTATCATGGCATTGCTCACAGGTAGACTGTGGGCTGGAGTAGGTTGTGATGTTGAAAGATGGACATGTGTCTAACCGGGCCTGTCCCTTTAATGCCACTTCTGAAGCAATCTGTGGGAAAGCAGTCTAAATAGGTGCTTCTGAGGTCAATTAGAGGTTAATTCTGGAGGAACATTTCGGCAGATTGTTAGTAGCTTGTAAATCTGAGATTTGGGAGTGGCCAGTTTATCAAGTTCACCTCAGGAAATTACGGATATCTGAAGTGTAATGTTTGGAGTGTGATGGATACACACTGGATACAAGTGTTTGGAATTTGATGAGAAACAGATAAAAGCAGCTGCTTACACTGTTTCTCCAGGGTTTCCTTCAAAGTTAGGGCAGGAAATTAGGAGAACTCTGCCCCAAGGCTTTTATTTATATATAAGTAACAGGACAAATCACTTCATTGCCTTTCTATTAAGAAAGCATAATCTCAGGTTCAAATTTACTATTTATCCCTTCATCATTTTTATGCAAGCTTTCTCCACAAATCTATAAGAATTAGGATAACTTTCTGGTAGGCGTTTAATTTACTAGACCATCCTCTGATATATTCCTCTCTTAATTAGTTTTAACAAATCCATAAACACGATTACAAACAGCATGTTTATCGATTTGTTAAAACTACCACACAGAAGCATATTTGCAGTCCATAGTAAGCAGAGTACTCATGATCCTATTCTCGACATCAAAAAAAAATAGCTGGGAAATTTCCCAAAGCTGCTCCCACTCCTCTGCCGCCGCACAAGTGTCAGGCAATGACTACTTCCAACAAGAGAGAGTCTAACCACCACCCCTTGACATTCAATGGCATTACCATCGCCGAATCCCCCAGCATCAACATCCTGGGGGTTACCGTTGACCAGGAACTTAACTGGACCAGTCACATAAATACCGTGACTACAAGAGCTGAGTATTGTGCGGTGAGTGTCTCACCTCCTGACTCCCCAAAGTCTATCCACCATCTACAAGGCACAAGTTAGGAATGTGATGGAATACTCTCCACTTGCCTGGATGAGTGCAGCTCCAACAACACTCAAGAAGCTCGACACCATCTGGGACAAAGCAGCCCGCTTGATTGGCACTCCATCCACCACCTTAAACATTCACTCCCTCCACCACCGGCGTACCGTGGCTGCAGTGTGTACCATCTACAAGAAGCACTGCAGCAACTCACCAAGGCTTCTTTGGCAGCACCTCCGAAACTCATGACCTCTTCCACCTAGAAGGACAAGGGCAGCAGGCGCATGGGAACACCATCACCTCCAAGTTCTCCTCCAAGTCACACACCATCACCATGGAAATATATCGCCGATCCTTCATCGTCGCGGGGTCAAAATCCTGAAGCTCCCTCCCTAACAGCACTATTGGAGTACCTTCAGCACAAGGACTACAGCGGTTCAAGAAGGCGGCTCACCACCACCTTCTCAAGGACAATTAGGGATGGGCAATAAATGCTGGCCTTGCCAGCATTGCCTACATCCCAGGAATGAATATAAAAAAACTTCACCAGAAGAGCAGCAGAAACCCCTTTAGTCAAAGCTGATTGTGGACATTCCAACATTGGGGGCCAATTTCCAGACCCCCCAGAACCTGCGAGCGGCAGCTCGGTGCCCACTTGGCATCCACAGCTTGCCAGAGGAATGGAAATGAGGCCCAGGCCTCTAAATGATTCAGCCTCCTGCCAGCAAGAACAGACAGTGGGCGCACTCCATCCACCGCCTACTGCCCGTTCTCCCCCAGGAATTAAAATCAGCCCCTTCGACTCCCTGGAACTCTCTATCCAATCCTCTCCATATCTGCACCTCTCTTTCTATCATTAGAAGCTAACTAACTAACTATACTTACTTTACTTACTCACTTACTTACTTACTTTCTTTGTTTCTTAAAACCCATGTCTTCAACCAAGCTTCCAGTCATCACCCTTCCTTGCTCAGTATCGGTTTACCCAATGCCTATTTGTGAAGCACCTTCAGATGTTCTTTACCAGAAAAGGACGATATACATGCCAGTAATAGTAAGAGTAGGAGTAGTACTTGTTCAATTTAAATGCTTTATCTGAGCTACAATGCTAGCGTTTTGTGCAAGCCTTCCTCTCAGATATGTCCTTTACATTGAGTTTAACAGTCTTGGAGCTACCCAGCCAATATCGTACTCACAATTAATAGCTTTCTTTTCCATTACTCGCCCACTGATTTTGAATTTAATACATTGGAAGCTGGGTAGCCAATGTAGAACAGCAAGGATGGGGCGATGGGTGAGTGGGACTTGGTGCCGGACAGAAAACATATAGCAGAATTATGAAGGAGGATGGGAAACCAGCAGAGATAGTGATAGAGCAATCAAGTCTGGTAGGACAGAGGCAGGCAATATTGTTGAGGTGGGAACAAGCTGTCCTGGCGATGAATAGGACATAGGGTTTAAAGTTCAGTTCAGAGTTAAACATGATACCAAGACTGCAACTGGTCTGGTTCAGCCTGAGAGAATGTCTGGGGAGGGGGATTGAGTCAGTAACAGAGGAGTAAAGTTTCTGCTGGGACTAAAGACAAATGTTTTCCCACTGTTGAAGTTGTATATATAAACTGTAGGCTTTATAACTATGAATACACAGGGGTAGGATCCACAGTGCCCAGGAATAGTCCTGCTTTTTGTGGCCACTGCACCATTACTAGCTTTGGCTGCATTTGTTAGATCTGTATATTTGTTTACTTATTAATTTGTTAACCTTACATTGAATTACATTGGCCTATTTCTGTGCTGTATATCCTTTCAGCCAGTCCATGCCGGTGTTTATGCTCCATGCGAGTCTCCTCCGATCCTTCCTCATCTAACTCTATTAGCATAACCCTCTATTCCCTTCTCCCTCATATGCTTATCTAGCCTCCCCTTAAATGTAATATTATATTATTTGCCTCAACCACTCCCTGTAGCAGCGAGTTCCACATTCTCACCACTCTCTGGGTAAAGAATCTTTTTTCTGAATTCTCTATTTGATTTCTTGGTGACAATCTTATATTGATGGCCTCTAGTTTTGCTCTTCTCCACAAATGGAAACATTCTCTCTGGGCACGATCTTACCTTTCGGTGCGAGTTGGAAGCAGGACAGCTGACTTGCAGGTCCCAATCCCGCCTCCAACGACGTCCGACGCACAGACGCTATTTTGCGTCAATTGGACTTGTTAAGCCCGCCCTGTGGGCTTGCCGGCCAATTAAGAGAAAGCCGGTGTCAGATGACGTCAGTTGATGACGCATCATCAGCCGGTTTTCTTAAAGGGGACACGCTCATTTTTGTTTGACAGATGATTTTTCAGTTTTTGACAGCATTGAAGTGCTGCAAACACTGTACAAAGATGATCCCTTGCACCCAGGCTCTCCAGAGACTCTCTCCTTAGGATAAAACAGATGGCAGCTGCAGGTGAGGTTACAGAAGTGATCTGTCACTGGTGAGAGACTACACAAACACTTCAAACCTTATTACCTACAGAAAAGTCTAAATACATTAAAAAATGATTTTCCCAGCATTTCCTTACCTCTGAAACTCACCAGTGTACCATTGGATCCTTCACACCACTTCTGCAGCTGTCATCAATGAAGAAACATTACAGTAGACTCACAACATGCCACATTTACCCTGGCATGGTGTCCAGATGTCGGGAAGCCCCCGCTGTGTCTACTCTATCAAAACCTTTTATAATTTTAAAGACCTCCTATTAGGTCACCCCTCAGCCTTCTCTTTTCACGAGAAAAGAGACCCAGCCTGTTCATCTTTTCCTGATGAGTATTGTTGTGTTTTGAGTTTTGCTTCAATTAAGTTTGTCCCAGTTCCCGGGTGTTACCTGAAGGGGGTGCTGGGGGGCTCGGTTTTACTTTGTCTTTCACTTTCAGTTTCGGGTTCTGCCATGCAGACAATGTGCTGTAATGTCCACCCATTTACTCAGTAAATAGTAAAAGGTACATTCCGCCTCCTCTATTCATTACTGTTTGGTCAAGATGCAATACTGGCGATGAGGCGGCTGTTGAACTCTCTAGAAGGACGGAGATAGACATGCAAACCTACAGCCGTGATATTGGAAATTGCGACGAGCGGGCCACTCAGCTAGCAACATCAACGGCATTTTGATAGTTGGCTAGCTGCGACGTAGACGGCGGACAGAGTATTGTGCGGGCCAGGCAACTACCGTGAGTGTAGCTACCGTAACTCTGGCCGGAGGAGAAAAAGAATTTTTTTTTAAAAGAAAAAAGTCCGTGGATCTTAAAGGGACAGTGCACATTAAAACTATGACGACCTTGGGACATATTGAAGAGTTCTCTGGGGATAAGGACAGTTCATGGGAGGAATACGCAGAAAGACTGGGGTGTTTCTTTGAGGCCAATAATATTGACAAAGAAGAGAAGAAGCGCTCAGTGTTGCTAAGTGTATGTGGAGCTACTACTTACTCCGTCCTGCGTTCATTGGTGGCTCCTCGTAAACCTAGTGAGGTGGATTATGCTGATTTGATTGAGAAGCTGCAGAAACATTTTAACCCAAAACCCTCAGAGATTGTGCAGCGTTTCCATTTTCACAATTGTAAACAACAGCCTGGACAATCTATTTCAAGTTACATTGCTGAGTTGAGGAAACGCTCATTACATTGTAATTTTGGTGACCAGTTAGACAATATGCTCCGTGATCGGATTGTGTGTGGAGTGCTGGACTCGGCATTGCAGAGACAGCTGTTAGCGGAGAAGGCCCTGACGTTCCGGCTGGCCGAGGAGAAGGCTTTAGCAGCAGAGGCTGCATTGATGAACACACGTATGCTCCGTACAGAGACAGCACCATCTCAGGCCGCCAAGAAGGTGCACAAGACCACACACGCAGCTGCTGCTGCGAGAGACATGGAGGCAACTAAAGAGGCAGGAAGAAAATGTTTCCGCTGTGGGGCTCTCCATGGTTCCACTACATGCAAATTTGTGTCAGCGGTATGTCATTTCTATAAGAAAAGAGGACACATAGCTCATGTCTGCATGAAGAAAGCTCAGGCTGCTGCAGCAGAGCCAACACAAGCATCGCAGACACACACCCTGACACTGGAGGACAACGATGAGTACACAGTGTATACCACGGAAGCTGAGCAGCTACCCCACAGACGGTGGGGATACACGGCAAATGTGATCATGAATGGGGCACCACTCTGCATGGAGGTGGATTCAGGCTCAGCGTGTTCGTTGATAAGTGAAGAGACTTACAATAGGCTGTGGCCAAGTGAACCCCCGGCGATGGCTCAGGTCAGTGGCGTGCTACGGCAGTGGTCCCAAGCTCAACTCCAGGTGCTGGGTATGATTCATGTGGAAGTTAAGTATCAGGCAGTCAAGGACACGCTTCCACTTTATGTGGTGGTGGGGCAGGGCACAAGCCTGCTGGGCAGAGATTGGTTTGAGCCCCTCGGTATTGAAGTGACAGGAGTACACACGGTACAGCGACAGCCCATAATGCCTATGTTGGCGAACTATGAAGAGGTTTTTGGTGAGTTCGGGGCCTGTCGGGGACCGCCAGTCTCAATCGAAGTGGACCCAGGGGTAGCGCCTAAGTTCTTCAAGGCGCGACCAGTTCCTTTTGCGTTGCGCAAGAAGGTGGATGAGGCCCTGGATAAGCTGGTGAACCAAGGGGCCACCTCTATCGTGTCCATTGCAAAGAAGGATGGGGGCCTGCGAATCTGTGGAGATTACAGATGTACGGTTAATACTGCTGTGTTACCAGATGTGTATCCCTTACCAACAGTTACAGAGCTGTTTTCAACACTGGCTGGAGGCACTCTGTTCACCAAGCTGGATCTCAAGCAAGCATACCAGCAACTGGTCCTGGATGAAGAGTCAGCCGAGCTGTTGACAATCAACACCCACAGAGGACTTTTCCGAGCCACAAGGCTGCAGTTTGGGGTGTCTACGGCTGTGGCAATCTTTCAGAGGTTCATGGACACCCTGTTGGCTGGTGTTCCGGGAGTTCAACCTTACTTGGATGACATACTGATTACAGGCAAGACACAGGAAGCCCATGATGAGCGGCTGCAGGAAGTACTACGCCGGCTGGCTGAGGTAGGACTACGCCTTCAGAAGGAGAAATGTGTGTTCGCTGCCAATAGGGGTTCTTGGGATTCCGAGTGGACAAAGACAGTGTGCATCCGACTACGGAGAAGGTGGAGGCTATCAGGAGCGCTCCCACCCCCAAGAACAAGACCGAACTGCAGGCATTCCTCGGACTGTTAAACTTCTACAGTTGTTTTCTCAGGGGCAAAGCCACAATCCACTGCACAGGCTGTTAGACCAAGCAACAGTGTGGAACTGGACCTCAGCTCATGAAACAGCCTACAGACAGGCAAAGGAACTGCTACAAGCAGATAAGGTTCTGGCACACTATGATGAAAACAAGCCGTTGGTGTTGGTGTGTGATGCCTCACCATACGGGCTGGGAGCTCTGTTGGGTCACATAGAGCCAGATGGCCGGGAAGCGCCTATCAATTTTGCCTCAAGAACACCCTCAACAACAGAACGTAATTACGCCCAGATTGACAAGGAGGCCCTAGCCATCATATTTGGGGTAAAGAAGTTCAGCCAGTACCTGTTCGGGAGACAGTTCGTCATCTACACAGACCACAAGCCACTCTTGGGGCTCCTGCATCACTCCAAGCCTATGCCCCAGATCATATCACCGCGTATGCTTCAGTGGAGTCTGATGTTGGGAGCCTACAGTTATGAACTTTGCTACAGGCCTGGGAAGATGCTGGCTAATGCTGATGCTCTGAGTCGCTTGCCTTTGAACCGGCCGATGGCTGAGACGCCACCACCCCTGGAGGTGCTGCTACTGGAGGAGGTTCCGGAGGCCCCACTCCATGCCCAGCGGATTGGCAGCCTCACACAGAAAGATCCAGTCTTATCACGGGTGCTACTCTGGCTGCTGCATGGCTGGCCCTCCGAGGTCCAGGAGGAGCATTTCAAGCCCTTCGTTCAGAGGCGCCATGAAATGTCTGCACACAAGAACTGCGTGCTCTGGGGAAGCCGTGTGGTGGTTCCTGCTGCCGCAAGAGAGGAGGTGCTGAAAACGCTGCATGACTCACACCCTGGGATTGTGCACATGAAGGCGTTGGCGAGAAGCTACATCTGGTGGCCGGGGTTGGACCGAGACGTGGAGGAGGTGGTAAAGAGCTGTGAGACATGTCAGCTGACTCGCCATAGCCCATCCAAGGCTCCCCTTCACCCCTGGGAGTGGACCACTCGTAAATGGTCAAGACTCCACATTGACTTTGCAGGGCCATTTCAGGGGAAGGTCTTTTTGATAGTGGTGGATTCTCATTCGAAATGGCTGGAGGTGGCTATCATGAGCTCCATGACATCCAGTGCAGTGATCAACGCATTGCGTTTGCTGTTTGCCACACATGGGGTCCCCGACGTGCTGGTTTCGGACAATGGAGCAGCCTTCACGTCAGCAGAGTTCAAGGCTTTTGCAGGCAGAAATTGGATCCGCCACGTGACCACAGCGCCCTATCACCCCTCCTCTAACGGGCAGGCAGAGAGGATGGTGCAAACCACAAAAGAGGCACTGGTGAGGATATCGGTGGGGGACTGGCAAACCAGATTGGCCAGGTTCCTGTTATCACAGCATACCACACCAAACTCAGCAATGGGGAAGAGCCCTGCTGAGATGCTGATGGGTCACCGGCTGGTGACTGCACTGGACCGGCTACACCCGGACTACAGGGATGAGATGCACAGAAAGCAAGAAGAGCTGGCTAAGAAGCACCAGGGCACCGCCAGGCAGTTCGAGCCGTCAGAGACTGTGTTTGCCCGTTGCTATGCAGGAGGAGACAAATGGATGCCTGCCATGGTGGAGCAGGCCACGGGTCCCCTGTCGTACAGCGTCCGTACACCTGATGGCCAGCTACACAGACGCCACGTAGACCAGCTACGGGGTCTTACTCCGGTGAGAGTAACAGAGACGTCACAGGCTAGGCCATTGTCTCCGCCACCTCTGCCAGGCAGTGGCGGCCTGCTTCCTGCAACAACGACGGAAGCCACATCGACAGAAGGTGTCACGGCGTCATCAGCCACGGAGGAAGGTTTTCCTGTGGCTAGCAGTGGCACCCCGACTATGCCTGTCCAGCGGCGCTCAAGTCAGGTTAGATTCCGTCCCAGGCGCCTGGAGGACTAAGGGGTTTTATCTGGGGGAAAGAAGTGTTGTGTTTTGAGTTTTGCTTCAATTAAGTTTCTCCCAGTTCCCGGGTGTTACCTGAAGGGGGTGCTGGGGGGGCTCGGTTTTACTTTGTCTTTCACTTTCAGTTTCGGGTTCTGCCATGCAGACAATGTGCTGTAATGTCCACCCATTTACTCAGTAAATAGTAAAAGGTACATTCCGCCTCCTCTATTCATTACTGTTCGGTCAAGATGCAATAGGTATAACCTCGCATTTCTGGTGCCATCCTTGTAAATCTTTTTTGCACCCTCTCCAGTGCCTCTATATCCTTTTTATAATATGGCAACCAGAACTGTACACAGTACTCCAAGTGTGGTCTAACCAAGGTTCAACACAAGTTTAGCATAACTTCTCTACTTTGCAATTGTATCCCTCCAGGAATAAACTCTTGTGCTTGGTTTGCTTTTTATGGCCTAAAAAACATGGGGCTCGTCTGGGATCTTACTGTGTGTGAAACTCAGGGATCCTTAAAATCTCTGTCAATGGGATGGCACCTAATTACCATGGGGCAGACAGACACAGGTGTCACTCTGGGTGCATCTCTGGGACCTGCCTGACCCATGTACCCAAATACTTCGGCCTCCATCGTGCCCAGGGGGTTAATCTGTTAAAATTAAAATTTCAATTTTATTTGGTGGTCCAGGCCTGTTGAATCTTTTCACTTCCCACCCCATCCATCCCTACAGTTTCCTAGAGTAAAACTACCAATTAGTGCTGAATGAGGCACAGTTATATGCCATAAGCCCAAACACGACTACCCAACCTCATTTCATATAGAACTCTTACAGCCAAAAGGTAGAAGATGATGTTAATTTTACAATGTCTTAAAAAGTTGTTTTTTTTAAGTACAGCCACACTATTAATGCTCAAGTTTCCTCCCCTCACCCCCGCCAACCCGCAGCGCCTCTACCCATGATTTAACTTAAGTCTAAGTCATTTTACATAATGCTCTGTAAAATGTCATTCACGAAACAAACAATGTTTGCCGATGATTCTGGAAAGACTTAGTCAGGATGAGAAGGCACAGTCATGCAATGCTGTATCAGCTTCTCGTGAGTGGAATAACAACATCTCCTTGCATGAGGAGAACAGAATATGCAAGATCTCTTAATCCCTGAGTACCCAAGCTTTAAAAAATGCAGTAGCCATATGCATGCAGTAGCATGTAAGGTAACGGCATAAATTATATTTAAAAAATCAATGACTGAAGCTATTGTTTTAAAACAAAAATGCATGCAATTTATCAAATAGTTAACTTTAAGGGAAGCAAGTGCTCAGAGATGCTAGGGATATTACACAATTGTGTCAAAAGCTTCAGGTGTAGAGGTACTTGAATCAAATTTAGGCAAATGATGAGAGACTGCCTCGAGGAGAGAGTCATCCACCACTTTAGCTTTGCACTGAACTTCATTTTTAATCTTTTTAATGTTAACAGAGCTCCAGCGACTCTTTGTAACATCAAAGTTTAACCAACATTAGGGTGCCAGTGAGGAGCATTCACGTAACAGAGCTCTCTTTTCCCTGGCCAGAGATCAATGCAGAGGCAGTGATGTACCTCAGAACTGCTTCACTCTCAGCAGGTGTGGGTCTGAAACCGATACCCATATTATAACAACAGCCTTAGAAAATGATATACAAACTGTAATGCAGGAGAACTTGTGACTGCTCAAAAATGGTATAAAAGGTGTGGATTAGGTGATGCATTTTGCAAATGAACTGGCTTTTACTGGAGAAAAAGTTAGTCTTAAACTGTAAGCTTTTTTTAAAGAAAAATTCAAATATTAATTTAATATATCATTCACCATGACCGTAAATCATTTTAAAAGTATATTACATTTTATTTTGACTTTGTTCTTCATCCATTGGTTTGCAGCTCCTTCACCCTGCTCTAGTTTGGCTAGAGTGATGAGACAAATTAGCTGCAGGTCTGTCCCTTTTCCTTGCGTTGGTAAGAGAACAGGGTTGGGCTTTAGTCAGGAAGAAACATGGAGCTGAAGCTAACTCAGCCTGGCAGCATTTATAATGGCCGCCTTTGTGGGGCAACAGGACTGTTTCTCAGTTTGGTTTTAACTGTAAGTACATCATGTGACGATAGAACTGTAGGGTATGAGGTTTCCCCTGTAGGGTGAGTGCTTGGATCCTGATCATGTCACTGTTGGCAGGAACCTGCAGAAAGGAAGGGAAAAATCACAGGGTGGATTACACCAGAGCAAATTGTACAGCTCCTAAGTGACAGTTGTAAAGTGACAATCAAAACAGAAAATGCAGGAAATACAATATCTTAAAAAGGGAAAAGACAAGTTAATGTTTTGGGTATAGACTCTTTTTTGTTTGAACTGGAAACAGAAAGATAAGATTAATAGGGCTGAACAAAACAAAGGGAGAGAGAACAACAGATAAAAATCACAAACAAAAAAGGGAAAGGGACATCGATGATGGTGAACAGGGTAAAAGATGTAAATGAAAATCACAACGAAGAGAAGAATAAAACTTTTTCCAAGGCTGGCATTCCTAGAAAAGAAATGGCAATGAATCAAACAGTTATAAGAAAACAAATACAAATGCTGGAAATCTGAAATAAAAACAGAAAATGCATTTATAGGCCTTTATGTATTTCCAGCATTTTCTGGTTTGAAGGCAGATCATTTGCACATTTGTTTTTCTTTTAACTTGTTATCATTATCAACAATCTGATCTTCCCGTCCTTTGAAAAAATAAAGGCCTTAATGTCATGATGTACAATCTTCAATTTGAATCCATCGAGTGTGCCACCTTTTAGCATACTACAGGGTTTCTGATTTGATTACATTATTAAAAATGTTGGTACGTTTTGCAGCCCTGAGTATTATGGGGGGAGGAGGGGTGGAGAGGTAGATTGATTTTGAGCACAAACAGAGCATGGTTCCAAACCCAAAATTCAATGTAGGAACAAATGCGGTGTGGCATCATAGCATGGTGCAGAGATACCGCTGGAGTTGAAGAGTTAATAGCTGAAAATGATTCGAGGGTGTGGAGAAAGAGGAAAAGATGGAAGCAAGAAAAAGGAAACAGAAAATAAAAACGGTTCTTTATTTTGACAGACCATAAGCTGTTCAGCTTTTACTCTTAAAACGGACGCCGCGCTCAAACCGTTGTTTTTACTGGAAAAGGAAAAAAAATTGAAAAGCATTAAATTGAAAAGAAAAAATGCTTCTGAATAATTTATGTAAAGTAAAATTTAAGCATTAAAGCTACAGCCTTCGCTGTGGATTGCGAGGGCAGTGCACGCTATTGAATGTAGCAATTCCCCGTGCTCTTTCTCAGGATTTGACAATGATTGACTAGCTGGTGACAAGAGTTCTGGCCAATTTGGTACTTTTGTTGTGAGAATGGCTTGATGCTAATGGCTCTCATTCACCTGACGTGCAGGAGTCAGCTTTGTTGAAAGCTGCCACTGTTAATAAAAGAGTTTTGATTGAAAAAAGCAATCTATAGAAGCCGCTGAATAAAAACTGCTTCTATCACGCAAAACTGAAAGGAGAAAAAAAACTCAGGAAGCTTCGCAGTGTTTAAGATTACAGACTGCTTCAGCTACACTGCTGCAGAGACACAACCCTTGCGTTTGCTATAATTCCTAACAAAATATCGTTACTCTCAGTAGCTCTGCAATTTTAGCTCTGAACTCAAGGGTTATGGATTCAAGAGCCACATGATTGAAGTCCTAGACCAAATTCTGACAGCGTCCTGTCCTTCAGATCAGACACCAACCCTCCTAGGGTCGAGACTTATCAAAACAATAGGATTTATACAAAAATAGTATCATAGCTGTGTCAGACAGTAAAGGACCCATGAATGATACAAATCATAAAGGACAGGAGGTTTCTGTGCCCTGGCCTAATTTCACACAAGAAACCTATTAGCCAATACTCCACCCCTTTTCTCGGTCATCTGACTTTTCTTTCCTGCCCCAAACTGCAGCATTGGTGAGTATGGGATTGACCTTTGACCACAAGGGACTGTTAGCACGGTTGTTTTAAATGCACAGTGGCAAGGCCAATATTACTTTGCTTAAAGTCCCCCAAGGTCAAAGTGCAAAGATAATGCAATTATGGTGGTCTGAGTAAGCTCTGTCAATGGTGAAATGATGAAAAATAGCAGTGAAGAGAGTGAAAAATATCAGTACTTAGGCAGTGATTAAAGTGGAATGTTTAAGATGTGGTGACCTAAACAATTCCTGGTCATTTCAGTGACTCAGAAATTAGATCCGATCTCTGTTGAGAAGGATTTTATTTCCAAGTCCATTTCTCCTTCATACTTCTGTCAGACACATTACACATTCTGTAAGATAAAACATGAGGACCATTCAATTCTTTTCATAGCGGTTTTAATTTTGATTTTGTTGCCTTCTTATTTAGATTCTGTACAGGACTGGCATGATTCTGACAAATGTTTTGCAATTTTCTGAAATTGTTTACTCTTGTCGCTCTTCATTCCTTATTTAGCTTTTCATTTTTCTCAAATGGTTTGTTTTATTATTTCAGCCTTTCTTCATGTTACCTTTTGTTTGTGCGGCATGCTGCTTTCATTGGTTGTAACGTGTTTTGGGACATCCTAAGGTCATTAAAGGCGCTTATATATGTACACAAGTCTTTCTTTCTTTCCTTTCTTTCTTTCCTTTCTTTCTTTTTCAATGCTTTGATGGATTTCCGTTCGGTTCGTTGTTACTTTTTATTGGTTTATTTGAAACAATTCAAATAGTAAATGGAATAACCACGCAAAAAAGTTTCTTCAGTTGGGTAAATAAATTACTTCACAATCTTACAACTGAGTCAGCGGAGTCAAGAATAAAACACCTCATTATATGCAGCAGATTGAACTGCACAGTTTCCGGAACTCATTGATTATATCATATATTATCATACTGGAGACATGCATTGATTAGAGATGTACTGCGAAAGGACTCCACACAGAGTAATCACAATTCTGCAAACTGCGAAGAATAGATGGCAGATAGCACATCAAAGCCTGGATTAAATGCTTCCTCAAAGTATCTTTGTTGGCCGGCACAGACACGATGGGCCGAAATGGCCTCCTTCCGTGCTGTAACTTTCTATGATTCTATGATACTGTATATACATACATATTAAACCACTAGTCCTGACCAAACAGAAATAACAAAAGTGTGACTGACAGGCTTCAATTTACTTACAGTCATATTGATCATATACATTCAACCAACAGAGTCCAGCTTGCTGTGAAAGTGACAGCTAATTCTGTTACCTGGCAGCGGTAATCAATAGCTGTATGTTGGAAGTATCCATTCAAGGGAAAGAGTTTTAAAAAGGTGTACATCAAGTTTTATACCTATTTACATTTATACCTATTTAAATTAAATTGAGGTATAATTTTTAAATTATTCATAATAATTAACATACTGAAGAATAAGAAAGTATTGAACAATCGAAGGCCATTAGGCCTACCAGGTCTGCTGATAAACAAAGAGTATTTCATGATGACTGTGTGTGAAATACTGATTAGACCGCATTTGTAATTTGGAGTGCTTTTGGGATATAACAGCTTCAGAGAAAGGGTATGCAAGATTTACCAGAATGATACCAAGGGTGAGTGAAACAAAAACAGAAAATGCTGGAAACACTCAGCAAGTCAAACAGCATCTGTAAAGAAATGGAAAAATCTTCACGTTTCAGGCATAAAGTAGACCAATTGGGTCGAATGGCCTGTTTCTGTGCAGTAAACTCTGTGTAATAACTGTTCATCAGGACAGAATGAATGGTTTCAGTTAAGAGGAAAGGCTAAAGCAGTTAGAGGGTGTTCTTCTGAAATGAGAACATTGAGGGGCCATTTGATAGAGGTGTTCAAAATGATAAAAAGCAATAGACAAGGTAAATGTAGGTTAGTCTAACTGGTAGATAATCAAAGACATGAGACTGTGATCTCAAGATAAGCATTAGGTACATAAAGGTGGAGATGAGAAGAAACTTTTTCACACAGTTATTCGAATTTGGAATGCTTTGCTACAAATGATGATTGATGCTGAATAGAATACAGTATTTAAAAAGGTATTGGATAATTACTTAGAGGAATATAAAAGTCAAAGCAGAAAGCAGGGAAATAGTTTAGGGAGAGAGCACAGAAATGGGACTTAGTGAAAGCAGCACCCGAGAGGGGATTGAATAAGTAATAAAGATCAAATGGTTTCCTCCTGTGCTAAAATTTCAGTGTCGATGTACAATTTGCCCCATTATAGATTCTGCTCTGCTCAATCTAGGAAGTCTGCTGAGGCAAGTGACAAATTATAGGTAAATTTCCAAGAAAAGAGAGCTCCAGGAAATTTGTTCTCAGCCCTTAAAAGTAATCATGCAAAAAACTCCAGGATATTAATCCATTCTTGTAACTCTGGCCAGTTGCATTCTGCAAATGGAATCCACGATTCCAGCCACGCAAGAACCATCATGATTCATCAAATGTCTGCTCCTTCTATGCCAATCCTTATCTTTATAACTTTCAATCCTTTTCCAAACAAAGAGAATTGAAGGAGCTAATGTTTCTTGTGCAAATAAACACCGGCAAAAAAAAATGAGAGGCATGTGGCCAACTTAATGATGGGCTCCACAATCTCTTCAATCACAGTGGGCAGTGAAAGCCTAATGCACAAAAATACCACAATAGTCGATGCCTGCACAATATAATAGCCACCTCAATTTTTTAATGCGCAGACTCTTGGGGCTGGATATTTACTGGGGCAGGTCGCATGGGCAGGGGGGCAGAGTTTCAAATGGGAATCCCGGAAGTCTGGGTTTCCTCGCATGCTGTGAAGTTTTAACTCTTGACCCTGACAAGTTCCCTGCCCAGAAGTCATCCTGATTGGCGGACTTGGCTTCCAGTTGGGTGGGGAGCACTCCAGAGGAGGCCACAGGACCAGGTAGGTCTGATCCCTGACCCCGGGGCGATCCGATCCCGGGAGGGGGTTCTAATTCCCGACCCTGGGGGAATCTGATCACTGAGGTGGGTGTGAGGGGTGTTGTATGGGGGGTCGTCTGATGGTGGGGGAGCTTGGGGGACCAGGAGGAAGCACTCTGGCTCCTCCCGGCCCACTTACCTTCTCCCGAGGCTGTCCTCGCCTCGCTGTGGCTGTCGGGTTTCCTGAGGCCCGGGACACCCGATCTTCCACGGTAAAACCTGCAAAGCAGGTTAAGTTCGAGGCTTCCATCCTCATTAACATATTTAAAATGCCAACCCCACCCCCCTCCTGGGAGCGGATTGGCTGCCCGCCACTTGTTCCGCCTCCGTAAAACCCGGAAGTCGACAGGTTGGAGCCAGCTCCCCGACACACTCGGAATTTTTGCCCATTTAACCCCCCCACCCGCGCCCACTCCCACCTACTCACCCATGTTAAAATCCCCCCTTGCTCTCAGTGAAACTCCTGCCTCCCTATTTTATTCTCTAAAGAAACCACAAATACTAGCGCACTTGCCTCTTGTCCTATCTGAAGTCCAATTTTTCACCTGTGCAACTCCAATGGCTGCCATCATACTCTCATATTTAATACATAGCCATAATACCGGTTATGGATGGGAGAAAAAATAGCATTGTTGTTGCCCAGCACAAACTCAATACATGTTGCATTCCACTTGAGCCAAATCTAGCCTTAAAGAAAGAAAAGAAAGACTTGCATTTATATAGCGCCTTTCATGACCTCAGGACATCCCAAAGCGCTTTATAGCCAATGAAATACTTTTGAAGTGTAATCACTGTTGTAATGTAGGAACATTAATGAAAATGCAAACCAAAACAGATTGGGATTATATGAACAAAAAGCTTTGTAAAACAATAAAAACACATCTGAATCCTAACAACACATGCAGAAAAATGAATAATGCCTCTGATATATGTTTGAATAGATTACCTGATGGGAAATAAGTCACACTTAACTGTAAGTCAAACCAGCTGCTCTATAGGAGTGGAATGACTAACAATCAATAAGAAACATGTCATCGTGAAGCAACTATCAGCTGTTCTCTGACTCGTTCACTTCTACTGCTATGAAATATAGATGAGATAAAAGCAGCTTTTATTACAGTAACAAATCAGCATCTTCCCTTCCACACATGCAGTCAGCAGGAGCTTTTCCCTGTGTGTAAAATGAATTTACTCTGTCCCATCAAGACACCTCGTTTGGTTGCTAGTGTACACAGAGGGTCAATGCAGCCTCCATATCCCTGTCAACATCATGCAATTACAAACTTGCACTTTGAGTACTAAAGCTTCCGTGATAGAATAAAGGATTGCATAATAATTAAAATACCAGATGGTAGCTTTGACTGTTTTAATTAACTTCATGTCCCCTAATTCCAGAAATAAAGCTGTCTGAATGTTGCTACATTGAGACAATTTCGATATGTAGCTGTAGTTCATCCTGTTGGGGTCCCTTTAAGAATGCTTGGGGAGAATGTTTTAGAAATTCAAATTCTTAGAATGTGGGATTCTATTGAAGATAGATCAGTGCCTGACTAACACCCAAAGGGATCACATTGTTATGAACTATCTACTAATTAAAATAATAAATGTAGCAAGATTACCATTTTCATTTTATTCATACAGCACTGCCAATTACTCAGTATTAATTTCCTTCATAAGTTTCATGAAAGGGTGAAAGGGCTGTTGTCACCAGATTGGGAGAGTCTTGCAAGCCATGTCGGTCCCTCCAAGCACAAAATGGTGGGCATCATGTTCCAAATAACTAAAACACAGACACAGAGACCATAATTTCCAATGCAATTTAAACAAGCTAACTATCTATATATAATCGAAAGTAGTCTAGCCTGCTAAACTATTTGTACAATCTAAACATGCTATTGCACTAGACAACAAAAGCCATCTGGTTGAAGCCAAATCCTGGTGGTCCTGTTTGTTGATAACGCAGGGGGGAAGCCATGCTACCTGGCTTTCTGCTGTCATGTGTCTGCTTCTTTCTTTAGCCTGCCGAGATTCACTGTCGCTGGTGGCTCTGTTGCAGAGGCCAGAGAGCCAGGATTCAACGAGGTAAAGTTTGACAATGCATTTCCAATTAAACTAAGGTTTCTCCCATCAGACCATGCTATTGGTTGTGAATCCGCCCCTAAGCAGGGTGAGCCTGTAAATGATTATTATAGCAGGCATACAGTTGTAGGCATTCTAGAGTCCACCTTTGTTTACCCATGTGCTACGCAGTTGCCTGTATTCCAAAGCCTTTGCTGAAATGGCCAGCTGGATGAACCTCACTATGTGTCCAGATTAAATTCCTAGAAAATGGTTACCTTCACTCTGCTACATGCGCTCTTTGTTGCCATTGGAATTTTTTTTTTTAGAGTTTCCCCCCATCTTTCCCCTTCGGAAGGCATTGATTCATATTAGGGTTTGGTTCTGCTGTCGCCAGAATCCATTTATGCCGTTTCTCCGGGATTTCTGCCAACGTTACAGCAGATGATCAGAAGAATTCACATGGAAATTCTACCCCGAAGTGTTAGTGGGGTGGGGGATGGAATGTTACAATTGAGCCTGACGCTAACCTTCCCTGACATCCACACATGCAATTGATTGGCTAGCAATCAGGAGTGGAACCATGGCTGATGTTTTCCCTCCTAGCCCCGGTTGCTGAGGCACAGCCAGCCCCATCCACCTCTCAACCAAGATTAATTAACAGGGCACAAACCAGCAATTGAAACAGAGGCTTTCCCATGTGTGACTTACCCATTGAACCAGTGGGAGAGCTGCAGTTGGAACTTCCAACAAAACAAGACTGTTCTAAGACAAGTATTAACTTCAGATAGTTACTGCAGAGGTGACTGAACCGTACACTGCAGTAGTTTCATTGGAGATAATAAGGGCCCTTCCTGTGTCTTTATACCACCTGGTTATTACTGGCAATATGGTTACTATGGAAGCCAGGAGGAAAAGAGTAAGGATTCTTAAAATAGTGCTTTAAGACAAGGGATTGGGGGACTGTATTTCTGCTTTGTAACAATAGAAGGTGTGCATCAGTCATTCTAAGACGAGTATTAATTTAAAATTCTCATTATTATGACGTATCTTTAGTTTTGTTATACGATGGGGTAGATCCTGATTTTGTGCAATAATGTAAAACGGGTGATAGCGAGTCGGCAGCCCGTTTGACATCTCTCCCGATTTTTATTTTCACTGCCATCAATCGGAAGAGACGTAAAATGAGCTTCTGACTCACCATCACCTGTGAGGCTCACGGTGATTACATTTGCGATAAGTATTTGCTGCTAGAGGAACTCAAGCTCCATGTTAAAGAGCTTGAGACCGAGCTTCAGACACTGCGACACATCAGGGAGAGGGAGAAGTTCCTGGACTCTATGTTTCAGGAGGTGGTCACACCTATGAAATTAATTACTGCAGATGTAGTCCGTGGTCAGGGACAGGACGGTGTGACTATGAGTGAGGAAGGTACAGGGATCCAGGATGTAGTGTTGAAGGAGCCGCAGCCCTTGCTCTTGTCAAGCAGGATTGAGGTTCTTACTCCCTGTGAGGGCAGGAGTGGGGACTGCAGGGAGGATGAGCAACCTGGCCACAGCACCGTGGTACAGGGGGCCATTCAAGTGGAGGGAGTAAAAAGAAATGTTGTAGTGGTAGGGGATAGTATCATTAGGGGGATAGATAGGGTTCTCTGCAGTCAAGAGCGGGAGTCCCGAAGGCTGTGTTGCCTGCCCGGTGCCAGAGTTAAGGACATCTCTTCTGGGCTGGAAAGAAACTTGGAGTGGGAGGGGGAGGATCCAGTTGTCGTGGTCCATGTTGGTACAAACGACGTAGATAGGACAAGGAAGAAGGTTCTGTTAAAGGAGTATGAGCAGCTAGGGGTCAAATTAAAAAACAGAACCTCACAGGTAATAATCTCTGGGTTATTACCTGAGCCACGAGCGAATTTGGCTAGGATAAGTAAAATTAAAGAGTTAAATGCGTGGCTCAAAGACTGGTGTGGGAGAAATGGGTTTTGCTTCCTGGGCCACTGGCACCAGTACTGGAGCAGGAGGGAGCTGTTCCGTTGGGACGGACTCCACTTGGCCAGTGCTGGGACTAGAGACCTGGCGAATCATATAACTAGGGCTGTAGAGAGGGCTTTAAACTAATTAGTGGGGGGGAGGTTTCTAGAGAGCAAATAACAGAAATGACAACGGAGAAGGTCATAGACTTAGGTAGCAATGGGGAAATTAAGAAACAGAACGTGTCAGGAAGGGACAGAAGGTATGGAGTAAAAGGTAAAGTAGTAAAAGGGGAAAAAACAGGAACTAAGTGTCACAAAACATATTTGAAAGTTCTTTATCTGAATGCACGTAGCATTCGTAACAAAATGAATGAGTTAACGGCACAAATAACTACATATGGATATGACCTTGTGGCCATTACAGAAACATGGCTGCAGGGTGACTGGGAATTAAACATACCAGGTTATTTAACAATCAGGAAGGACAGGCAGGAAGGGAGGGGAGGTGGGGTGGCTATGTTAATAAAGGAAGGAATCACTATAATACAGAGAAATGATATTGGGTCAAAGGAGCAGGATAGTGAAACGGTTTGGGTAGAGATAAGGAATAATAAGGGGGAAAAAACACTACTGGGCGTAGTCTATAGGCCTCCGAACAGTTGCAACTCTGTTGGACAGAGTATTAATCAGGAAATAGTTGAGGCTTGTAATAAGGGAACAGCTATAATTATGGGGGATTTTAACTATCATATTAACTGGACAAATCAAATTGGGCAGAGCAGCCTGGAGGATGAGTTCATTGAGTGTATTAGGGATGGGTTCCTTGAGCAGTATGTAACTGAACCGACCAGGGGGCAAGCAACCTTAGATTTGGTCCTGTGTAATGAGACAGGATTAATTAAAAATGTCCTAGTAAAGGATCCCCTTGGAATGAGTGACCATAACATGGTTGAATTCCATATTCAAGTAGAGGGTGAGAAGGTTGGATCTCAAACAAGCGTGCTGAGCTTGAATAAAGGAGACTATGAAGGAATGAGAGCGGAATTGATTAGAGTGGACTGGGAAAATAGATTAAAGGATAAGATGGTACATGATCAGTGGTGTACATTAAGGAGTTATTTTACAACTTCCAAAAAAAATATATTCCACTGAGGAAAAAAGGGTGTAAAAGAAAAGATAGCCATCCGTGGCTAAGTAAAGTAATTAAGGATAGTATCCGACTAAAAACAAGGGCATATAAGGTAGCCAAATCTAGTGGGAGGATAGAAGATTGGGAAGTCTTTAAAAGACAGCAAAAAATAACTAAAAGATTGATTAAGAAAGGGAAGATAGATTATGAAAGTAAATTAGCAAAAAATATAAAAACGGATAGCAAAAGTTTCTATAGTTATATAAAAAGAAAAAGGGTGGCTAAAGTAAATGTTGGTCCCTTAGAGGATGAGACCGGGAAATTAATGGTGGGAAATATGGAGATGGCAAAAATGCTGAACAAATATTTTGTATCAGTCTTTACAGTAGAGGACACTAAGAATATCCCAACACTGGACAAACAGGGGGCTCTAGGGGGAGAGGAGCTAAATACGAGTAAAATCACTAAGGAAGTGGTACTTGGTAAAATAATGGGACTTAAGCTGGATATATCCCCTGGACCTGATGGTTTACATCCTAGGGTCTTGAGGGAAGTGGCGGTAGGGATTGTGGATGCATTGGTAATAATTTTCCAAAACTCCCTGGACTCAGCAAAGGTCCCGGCAGATTGGAAAACTGCTAATGTAACACCCTTATTTAAAAAGGGTAGTAGGCAGAAGGCTGGAAACTATAGACCTGTTAGCCTAACATCTGTGGTTGGTAAAATGTTAGAGTCCATTATTAAGGAGACAGTAACGGGACATTTGGATAAACATAATTTAATAGGACAAACTCAGCATGGTTTCATGAAGGGGAAGTCGTGTTTGACAAATTTGCTTGAGTTCTTTGAGGAAGTAACATACAGGGTGGATAAAGGAGAACCAGTGGACGTAGTGTATTTAGACTTCCAAAAGGCATTTGGCAAGGTGCCACACAAAAGATTATTGCTCAAGATAAAAAATCACGGGATTGGGGGTAATATTCTGGCGTGGGTGGAGAATTGGCTCTCTAACAGAAAGCAGAGAGTTGGGATAAATGGTTCATTCTCAGACTGGCAATCAGTAACTAGTGGTGTTCCGCAGGGGTCAGTGCTGGGTCCCCAACTCTTTACAATCTATATTAACGATTTGGAGGAGGGGACCGAGTGTAACATATCAAAGTTTGCAGATGATACAAAGATGGGAGGGAAAGTAGTGAATGAGGAGGACATAAAAAAACCTGCAAAGTGACATAGACAGGCTAAGTAAGTGGGCAGAGATTTGGCAGATGGAATACAATACTGGAAAGTGTGAGGTTATGCACTTTGGCAGGAAAAATCATAGAGCAAGTTATTATCTTAATGGCAAGAAACTGGAAAGTACTGTAGTACAAAGGGATCTGGGGGTCCTGGTGCACGAAACTCAAAAAGTTAGTATGCAGGTGCAGCAAGTGATCAAGAAGGCCAATGGAATGTTGGCTTTTATTGCTAGGGGGATAGAATATAAAAACAGGGAGGTATTGCTGCAGTTATACAAGGTATTGGTGAGACCGCACCTGGAATATTGCGTACAGTTTTGGTGTCCATACTTAAGAAAGGACATACTTGCACTCGAGTCAGTACAAAGAAGGTTCACTCGGTTAATCCCAGGGATGAGGGGGTGGTCATATGAGGAGAGGTTGAGTAGATTGGGACTCTACTCATTGGAGTTCAGAAGAATGAGAGGCGATCTTATTGAAACACATAAGATTGTGAAGGGGCTTGATCGGGTGGATGCGGTGAGGATGTTCCCAATGATGGGTGAAACTAGAACTAGGGGGCATAATCTTAAAATAAGGGGCTGCTCTTTCAAAACTGAGATGAGGAGAAACTTCTTCACTCAGAGGGTGGTAGGTTTGTGGAATTTGCTGCCCCAGAAAGCTGTGGAAGCTACATCATTAAATAAATTTAAAACAGAAATAGATAGTTTCCTAGAAGTAAAGGGAATTAAGGGTTACGGGGAGCGGGCAGGAAATTGGACATGAGTCTAGGTTCGGAATGGTCATGGCCCTGTGGGTAGTGGAGCAGGCCCAGGGGCCGTGTAGCCTGGTTCTGCTCCTACTTCTTGTGTTCTAATTCTGTGTTAGATTTCAGGAGATGGTTTTATTCCTGTTCCTGGCTGGGGTGGAGATCGCCTTTACAGAAGGTAAGTACCGTAGAAAATATAGGGACAGAGTGATCTCCTGGAAGAGTTTCGATCGCCTAGATGGGTCGGAGAGGAATTTCCCAGATTTTTTTCTCCCAAATTGGCCATTGGGTTTTTTATCTGGTTTTTCGCCTCTCCCGGGAGATCACATGGGTTCGGGTGGGATGGAGAGTGATAGAAGATTTGAGGTTAGGATCAGATCAGCCATGATCTTATTGAATGGTGGAGCAGGCTCGAGGGGCCGATTGGCCTACTCCTGCTCCTATTTCTTATGTTCTTATGTTCTTATGTACACTAACACACAAAGTCAAAACCTACCCCCATGACTTTTATTGCACTCTGTGCTGCATAGAAATGTGTTCTTAACGTACATCAGGAACAAATTTGTTCCTATTACAGTATCCTGTTCTTCATGGCCACCAAGCACACCGTCTCACATGATTTGAATACTGGAATAACCCTAGTGATTGAGAAATTAAATTTAAAATAACATTCCCAAGACAGCCACTGTCTCCACCACTATAAATAACAGTACAGCAGAATGAAACGGTGCCTGCTCCTCATCAGCAGTTAGCTGCTGACTTTGAGAGTACCTTTTATTAATCCTTTGCTGATGCATCTGGCCTATTTATGTGACCTTGCTAAATGCTAGTGCAAACGTCAACACTTCTTGAAAATGAGATAGTTCAGGATCATCTGTCTCCTTCGCCTTTTTAGTTATGTCAAGGCTTTCATTGAAGGATGACAAAATTTCTGGATTCTCTGCAAATTTTGCGAGGTGAGCTGTTCACACAAGGGGCAACAAAATAAGGCGGCGGCATTAGAAACTTTAAATCCACGCCCAAGAAGTCTCCATAGTGGGTGAAAGAATTCACTGCTAACACTAATAAATCTGGACAACAGCAAACCTCTACCTTATGTTAAAACAAAAGCAAAATACTGCGGATGCTGGAAATCTGAAATAAAAATAGAAAATGCTGGAAAATGCTCAGCAGGTCAGGCAGCCTCCGTGGAGGGAGAAACAGAGTTAACAGCCGGACTTTTCCATTAAAAAATGGGTGGGTTTGGAGCATGGGGGCAATTAAAGCGTTAAAAGTGGGATTACCAACCTGATCCTGCCTCCAACCTGCCTACTTCCGGTTTTGCCAGAGGTGGGGCGGGGGCAGGATGAAGGGGCGGGTGACCAACCCACTCCCAGGGGACGGAACCTCAATTTAAATATTGTAATGAGGCTGGAAGCCTCTATTTTCCCCTCCATTTTGAATTTAACAGGATGTGGACGGGTTTCACACAATTCGTGAAACCCGGCAGTTAAACCGAGGCAGGGAGATAAGGGAGAACCAGTGGATGTGGTGTATTTGGACTTTCAGAAGGCTTTCGATAAGGTCCCCCATAAGAGATTAGCGTACAAAGTTAAAGCGCATGGGATTGGGGATAAGGTACTGTCTTGGATAGTGAACTGGTTGGCAGACAGGAAGCAAAGAGTTGGAATAAACGGGTCTTTTTACGAGTGGCAGGCAGTGACTAGTGGGGTACCGCAGGGATCGGTGCTAGGACCCCAGCTATTCACAATATATATAAATAATCTAGACGAGGGAACTAGCTGTAATATCTCCAAGTTTGCAGATGACACAAAGCTGGGTGGGCGTGTGTGCTGTGAGGAGGATGCAGAGAAGCTCCAGTGTGATTTGGACAGGTTGGGTGATTGGGCAGATGCATGGCAAATGCAGTATAATGTGGATAAATGCAAGGTTATCCACTTCGGTGGCAAAAATAGGAAGGCAGATTATTATCTGAACGGCAATAGATTGGGAACAGGGGAAGTGCAACGAGACCTGGGTGTCCTTGTGCACCAGTCGCTGAAGGGAAGCATGCAGGTGCAGCAGGTGGTCAAGAAGGCAAATGGTATGTTGGCCTTCATAGCGAGAGGGTTTGAGTACAGGAACAAGAATGTCTTACTGCAGTTGTACAGGGCCTTGGTGAGACCACACCTTGAGTATTGTGTGCAGTTTTGGTCGCCTTATCTGAGGAAGGACGTTCTTGCCATGGAAGGAGTTCAGCGAAGATTCACCAGACTGATACCTGGGATGGCAGGAATGATGTATGAGGAGAGATTGGGTCGATTGGGCTTATATTTGCTGGAGTTTAGAAGAATGAGAGGGGATCTCATTGAAACTTATAAAATTCTAACAGGACTAGACAGACTAGATGCAGGAAGGATGTTCCCGATGGCGGGGGAGTCCAGAACCAGGGGTCACAGTCTAAGGATAAGGGGTAAGCCATTTAGGGCAGAGATGAGGAGGAATTTCTTCACCCAGAGAGTGGTGAACCTGTGGAATTCTCTACCACAGAAGGCAGTTGAGGCCAATTCATTAAATATATTCAAGAAAGAGTTAGATATATTTCTTAAGGCTAAAGGGATCAAGGGATATGGGGAGAAAGCAGGGACAGGGTACCGAATTTGGATGATCAGCCATGATCTCATTAATTGGCGGAGCAGGCTCGAGGGGCCGAATGGCCTACTCCTGCTCCTATCTTCGATGTTTCTATGTATATCCAAGAGGTAAGTGGCTTTATACCTACCTCCTAGATCCAGGGTCCCCACCTAACCCACCCTCCACGATCAGAGATCCCCCATGATCACTTTCCCAGGCACCCCCCCAGGCCTCCGATCAACTCCTCCCAGGCCTGCCCCACCAACGATGATGATGAGGCTGGCCACAATCCTCTGGTGGCTAGCGGCCCTGATCCTCCGGCCCCCCTGCCGATCCATTCACCCCCACGCGATCCCTGGCTGACCCACCCACCGCGTTCCCCGACCTCCCCGATCCCGAACACCTCCTATCGCCTGCTGATCCTGCAAACCCCACCCCCACCCCGTCGATCACCTCGCCCCCTCTCCCGATTCCCGAACCCCTCCCCGCGATCCCCAACCGATTGCCGACCCCCTTCCCATGATCCCTCCCCGGACCAAACACTTGCAACTGAGGCCTACCTGCCCACAGCCCGCCAGCCAGCCTCTCAAGCTGGCTGACTGCAGGCAGGAAACCGAGGCCACAAATTCAAATTAGGCCCTGCCGGTAAAGTCGGCAGGAAATAACAAAGGGAAAGGTCTGTGATAGGGTGGAGGGCAGGAGTGATTAAATGACAAAAGGGCTGAGAGTGCAAGGCAAAAGGAGGTGGTGATGGCACAAGTAAAGAAACAAAAGCTGGGTCCAGAGGAGGTGTAAATGGTTACAGCAAAATAGCAGAATGGGAGGGAAGCATGGACAATCTGGCAAAAAGTTGAAAGCCCCCGTGGCTCGGGAATGTGGTGGAAGAAAGGCAGGTGGACCCCAGGGGTATGGACCACCCTGCCAGCCATGAACCGATAGTGGATCCACACCCCAAGCACCAACCCACACCTCCTCCATTCCCAGTGGCTCTGGTGCAGCTATCCTCCATTATCAGCACCTACTGTCCGAGAGAAAATGGGAGCACTGGTTAAGATCTAAACACAAGTTCAGACACTTTAATAGCAATATTTAAAAATCAAGGAGAACGCAATCAACCTGAACACATTGCAGGGCATCTCAGACAGATAAACTATTCTGCTTAAGCAAAGGTATCTTTGATATTACTCCTCACAGTCAACATTCAACACTTTGGGAGACAAATTTGTAATATATGGTGAAATTATAACTACAAATATAAAGACCACAATCAAAATTTGCTACGACTAGCTAACAGAGAAAATATTCCCTCTTTATTGTTTAAAGAAATGATGTTGCTATGGTGATGCATTTCCAACATAATATTCTACGATTAGAGAGGTGTGTGCAAGGAGGTGATTTACAAAAATAAGTTAGGGGTGCAGCACCTCTGCTAAGCTAGCCCTAAGGGAGGCAGTATTCTGATTGAGGCTTGTGTGGCAGCATGAAGAATATTAAAAATAGAACAAATATTAGTAGAACTTTATGTGACATATCTAATGTGATTTGCCTGCCACTGGCCCTTCCATAATAACATTGAAATCCTATCCTAACACTAAGAGAGAGGGAAAGTTACAGTTCAGTGTTGTGATTTTGTGTCACTGAATAGCATTAGCACTGCACCTATTAATGGCATTAATGTTATTCAGTGCTGGGCACAGACTGAATCAAACCTTAGCTGTTAGCCGATGAGAAATATGCAGAATTTGAAATAAACTCATATTTTTGAGTTCTCATAGGAATAATAACCAATGCTAGGAAAAAATCATTAAAATTATTACATAATTGGTCACACACATTAAATAAAATCAAAACCAGCCGGTTAAGAGTGTGTCAGTGTAATGGATAGAGATAATGTAAGAGATAATGAGACCCAATTTTCATGTATTTCCGTTAGCTCCATACGGTGAAGCACTTGTGATAATCTGGCCAGAATGCTATTGTACTAATAGTTTTGTGGATTTGGCTATTTGCATAATTATTCACTGCTCTGGGTCAGATTTGGACATGTGCAGGGAGCACACTAGTGCTGGGAGTGGCAAATTACATGTAGGTGAAATTTAAAGAGATGCGGGCAATTGAAGAGAAGTCAAGTGGTCGAGTTGGGGACATTTCTTATGGCCTTTGAAAGGCTCAAACGGCATCTCAAGCAATTGGCTGCTTTTGCCAAAGCTGTAAGGAGAGGGAGCTAAGAAGTGACGGGCAAAAAGGAAACAAGGGGAAACCCAATGTGCAGACGTGAGCCTGCAGATAAGTGATGCAACAGCTGAGCATCCAGTCCCCTGTTTGACCGCAGTTGAAGTGAAGGTGGTGCTGTGGTACTCCAGGAGATGGTTGTGTGAAGGATGGCCTTGCTTTTCAGTCCAGGGCACTGTCCCCCTAGGTCAGTAATGCAGTATACCTGGAAAGAGGTGGAGGCAGATAGGAGGCTGCAGCTGGCAGTTACTTTCATTGCAAGTGCCAGTCTTGTGCTCCATGTCAGTCGTGGGTGTCCTTGCAATAGATAACATACCTTTGTATCTGCTAATCTAGAGCTCATGAAGATAGTTCCTCATGGTTAATTTTGCATCACTATGCTGGGGACTGCAGAATTGGTTGGTGGTGCCTTCACAGGTGTGGCCAATCACATTGGCATGCTTTCTTTGATGTAATACAACTGAAAGCATGACATACTGTGATTGGGGTGCATCAGAAGAACTAACCGTATGGCAGTTAGGCAGATCGCCACATATTGCATCTGTGCCATCGAGCCTGTTGTCACAATTTACGTTGAGAGCTTTGCATGCACTAATCCTCTGCCAAAGTAAAGTATCATAGAATCATAGAATGGTTACAGCACATAAGGAGGCCATTCGGCCTGTCGAGCCCGTGCCGGCTCTCTGCAAGGGCACTTCAGCTAGTCCCACTCCCCCTCCCTTTCCCCATAGCTCTGCAAATTTATTTCCTTCAGGTACTTATCCAACTCCCTTTTGAAAGTCGTGATTGAGTCTGCCTCCACCACCCTTTCAGGCACTGCATTCCAGATCCTAACCACTCGCTGCTTTAAAAAGTTTTCCCTCATGTCGACTTTGGTTCTTTTGCCAATCACATTAATTCTGTGTCCTCTGGTTCTCGACCCGTCCACAAATAAGAACAGTTTCTCTCTGTCTACTCTGTCTAGACCCCTCATGATTTTGAACACCTCTATCAAATCTCCTCTCAACCTTCTCTGCTCTAAGGAGAACAACCCCAGCTTCTCTAGTCTATCCACGTAACCAAAGTCCCTCATCCGTGGAATAATTCTCGGAATCATTCACCTACCCACCTTCTCCCCATATCCTCAATCCCACCAACCCACCTTCTCCCCATATCCTCAACTCCACCTACTCACCTCCACACACAATAATTAAAAGGGCTAATGGAATGTTGGCCTTTATCTCAAGAGGTCTGGAATACAAAGGGGTGTAAGTTATGTTACTGTTATATAAAGCTCTGGTTAGACCCAATCTGGACACTGCGTTCAGTCCTGGGCACCGCACCTCAGGAAGGGTATATTGGCCTTGGAGGGGTGCAGCGCAGATTCACCAGAATGATACTGGGGCTAAAAGGGTTAAATTATGAGGACAGCCTGCAAAGACTAGGCTTGCACTCCCCCAAGCACAGAAGATCAAGGGGTGATCTAATCGAGGTGTTTAAGATGATTAAAGGAGTTGATAGTGTAGATAGAGAGAAAGTAGCTCCCCCGGTAGGGGGAGTATGTGAACCTCTGCCTGTAGGTGCAGGTGTGAGGGTATCAGCGGGCAGCACAGAACACCTCTAGTACACCGCGACCTGCCTGGCATCCTTCCTCTGGTCTCCCTCTGAAAAGCTCACCTATATGGGCATTCCTATTAGTGGCACTAACGGAGATGTATGGGGAGAAAATAAGCAACAGGACAATTGCCACAAAGAATCCTAAAAGCCTTTGTGGCAAAAGGAAGAAAAAATAAGAAAATTAGCACAGCCATTTCCTTAAAACTGTCCCTTACATTGCTCTTCCAGCTCAAACCTGGTTACCCATTATATATGGGCAAGATTAGGACGTGATGTTGCTCTGGTGTAATGGCAGAAAAAAGATGTAATGATGTCATTTCCACATCATTATAATATTATTATGAAGCTCTGCCTTTTCCAGATGGGAGATTCCTGCATCTTCCCCCAGCCTCACCTGAAGAGTGCATGATGTGCAAAAAGGGTGGAGTCGTTCGTGTCTCTGTCCCTTTCTTCCACCATGTCACGCTGCATAAACTGGTGCACACATCAGACATAATTGAAACTAAAGTCGGCTCCAATGTGTTAAATAAGAAATAAAAGGCTGAGGAACAGTGAAGTGAGTGATGGTTGACATGAGTGAGAATTAGTGGCATCTGAAAAATAGTGAAATGGCTAAGAAAACCGTGCAATGGGTGGAGCGATGATTAGTTGAGAAGTAGAGACTGTTTATGCTGTTACTGAACAAATGCTTCATGTGTTTACATCAACCTCCTCACTCTACTATATTTAGCAGAGGCATTTACCCAAAATGGGTTAACACCCCTGTTACAATAGCAGCGAGGAATACAATATCAAGTAACCAGGGAAAAGGTGTTCCC
This sequence comes from Somniosus microcephalus, assembly GCF_052327205.1. Taxonomy (NCBI): domain Eukaryota; kingdom Metazoa; phylum Chordata; class Chondrichthyes; order Squaliformes; family Somniosidae; genus Somniosus; species Somniosus microcephalus. The sequence goes on along the minus strand of NC_141000.1, from coordinate 98,808,044 downwards.
TCTGGCGAGTGGATCAATAACTAAAGGTCATACATTTAAAATCATTGGCAAAAGATCTAGAGGGACAACAAGGAGAAATCTTTTCACTCGGAGAGTTGTCGGGATCTGGAACGCTCTACCTGAAAAGGTGGTGGAAGCTGATTCCATAAATAATTTTTAAAAGGACAGGTACTTGAGGATGAGGAACTTACAGGGTTATGGACAAAAAGCGAGGATGTGAGACTATGCATGACTGCTCTTACAAAGAGCCGGCCCAGGCACGATGGGTCAAATGGTCTCCTTCTGTGCTGTAAGTTTCTAGTTCTAGTTCTATGATTCAATACAAATTTGTTAATGTTCATTCAAATACTTTTGATAGTTTATCTATAGTAACTATTCTAAAATAATCAGTGGAATTATTTATCCATCACTTTAGTATTTTATATTCTTTCCCTTATTGATTAGTTTAATCAGAACTTTTTTTATTCTTATGTCATTTTAATTCAGTTAAGTTTTCCTGCAGGGGTTTAACAGAAGTATCACTTTCTCGAGCTGAATCTGCCAGTCCTTTGAAGTGCCATGTATAAAGTCAACTGAGATGGAGGAGGTAGTGCAATGGGTTAGCAAACTAGGCTTTCACCTCTGGGAGGTTTGAAACCAGCTCAGACTGATGGGATGTAAGTCTCCTCTCTCTGATGGATGTAAGGGTCATAAGTGAAATGAGTTTGGCAGAATCTCAAGCTGGTTCCTAGGGGACACAAATCCACAACACAAAACTGCCCATTGTTTGGCATTAATTGAATTGGCAATCTCACTCAGAATGGGCCACAGGGATAGTTTGTAAGGGAAGTGGAAAAAACACGCTGGTGTATTAGGGGCACTCTTCTGTGGTTGGGGGTTAAGGTACATTGTTGGGAACAAGCGCAAAGAGCTTTATTGTGCTCTGATTCATTCAATACCTGACCTTGAAGTGTTTGATGGTGCTGTTGCTTGCAAAAAGTAGAACCAGTTTAGTTCCCAGCCTAGGGCATCTCAGTCCTTGGAAAAAGTGCACGTTAACATAAATCAACAGACTCCTGCTTTTTTCTCTTCATAAAAGCCTGAAATATCTGTGGTAGTTCATTATTGAGGCTTGTACCCACCAGTAAAGATGATGACAGCATTATGTGGATGGTCCCAATTTGACTTTGCTCCTGAAGGATTGAATACATATGCTCCCTAGAGCATAGGCCACTTGATAAAACTGAAATGAAACAAGTTTGAATTCTATTTTCTTTAAAAGGTGACTGCATGGTTCTCTCAAAGACTCAGCAAGTTTGCGCTACGATCAGCCAAGCCATACAGACCAGCAAGGTGCCCGACTCGATGCCGGGTTTGTGCTGAATTCGCAATCTCAGCTGGAGCAATGGTAGCAGGGCTACAAATGGGCTCCGTACCCACGGGTAAGGCAGGGGAAAATTGGCCTTAATCACTCGCCAGCAAATCCTGCTGGGAGTGCAGCTGCCTGAATGTCCAGCGAGGACAGGATGGTGCTCCCCTGTGATGCTTCCCACGCAAAAGTACTCTACAAAAACTCACTGTCAGAGCTCATACCTGAAGAATGCCCACTTGGGTGGGGCACTGGAGGGTGAGTGGTGCCCATGGAACCATGTCCCAGCAAGGAGGCAATGCCTTCACGGAGAGGTCAGAAAATTGGCAAGAAAAAAGAAAGCTACCAAAAGAAATAATCTACTGCAGGGAATGATTTGAACATTTTTGTTATGTAAAATAAGATAAAGAGCTCAGTGTTGTGGGCAGACTTCTGGGATTACTTTCTCAGATCCATGTACTTTAACATATATAAGCAAAATAACTGAAAATGTACATAAAAATATTAAATATTATGGGGTGAGAAAAAGCCATTCAGCTCTTTAAGTTTGCTGCCTCCACATATATAGGTAATTCTGCAAACAGGCACTCCTACTGGGGAGTGGTGCTGATGTGGCACACATCGAGGGAGATTGCAGGTGTGCAGCCCATGTTTTTTTTAGCCATTATGGTTAGTGGATGCAAAACCATAAGCGGCACACCCACGAATTCCCGAAATATACTCCCGGTGAGCCTTGCTCCCCACTGGAGCGTGGAATAACCCTATAGTTTTTACCTCAATAATCAATTCCACATATATTTAATCTCATGAAGCTCGACAACATCCAGGACAAAGCAGCCCGCTTGATTGGCACCCCATCCATCACCTTAAACATTCACTCCCTCCACCACTGGCGTACCGTAGCTGCAGTGTGTACCATCTACAAGATGCACTGCAGCAACTCGCCAAGGCTTCTTCGGCAGCACCTCCCAAACCCGCGACCCCTTCCACCTAGAAGGACAAGGGCAGCAGGCGCATGGGGACAGCACCACCAGCAAGATCCCCTCCAAGACACACACCATCCTGACTTGGAAATATATCGCCGATCCTTCATCGTCGCTGGGTCAAAATCCTGGAACTCCCTACCTAACAACACTGTGGGAGCACCTTCACCAGAAGGACTGCAGCGGTTTAAAAAGGCGGCTCACCACCACCTTCTCAAGGGAAACTAGGGATGGGCAATAAATGCTGGCATTGCCAGCGACGCCCTGATCCCATAAAGGAATAAAAAAATGTTAAAAAAAATGAGGGAAGTAAATAACCACAAGATGACAAAGAAAGAGAAACCTTGGTGGAATGTGTCCCTTCACTCAAGGTAATATGGTAACGAATGATGCAGTGGATGCTGAGGTCTTTTTTCTCCTGGTCTTACAAGTGGACAGCTGCCCTTTGCCCTCAGGAGCCTGTCTCCATCACCCTATGGATTAATAATCTAAAGTAACCCCATATAACTGCCTGCATCACTGGGTAGCAGTCTGGCTACATGGAAATGAATGCTCATAATAAAATTGTTCTTTAAGTAAAAAGCTCTTAAATACAATGAATATACTGGCACTCCTCAGAATGTTCATTCCATAAATAATACAACCCAGGGGTACCTTCCTAGTATAATATATAACTCCTGGATCCTGACTCTACACTCTTGCCTTGTATTATTCAGTCAAGTTCACTCATTGCACAGACATCATATTGTAACAGTAAATCTTGAAGTTCCCAATGAGTTGAGGAAAAAAATGGCATAAAATCAGGCAGCGAGGCTTACAGAGAAAAGGAAATGGCAAGCTGGATGATTCCATGCGCTATGTGGAAGGTAGGTTGGGGGAAGGGCGGTCATTCTTCAAAGAAATGGCTGAGATGCTTTGCAAAGGATGAAGGAAATTGTAGACACTCAGAGTCACAGTGAAAGCAATGGCAGGAAGATTACAATCTAATTGGGTAAGGGCCAGTTGTATTATTTTACATTTCAACGGAAACAATATTTAATCGTATATTTAATCCATGACTGATGAGCTGACTACTGTGCACTATGTCTCTCTTAATTATGTCTAAGTCATTTGCTTTCATTTATGATTTAAGTAAATATTTTCTGCACTTTTCGATTTCTGGCTGTTCGTGTTTGCGTTTTACAGCTTAACGTGCTTGTGCCAGGAACCACTTGGCTGCTGATGCTGACATCATGAAATTTTCATTATTTTCTAAAATTTCTTTTAAAAATCTTTGTTACTGGCAGAGTCCACACTTGCGTGCTTTAAATATGTTGTGTGTCATGCACTGCACCGTGACATACTCTTCCAGAAGAAGCAAACTTTAACCCTTTCCCTGGTTCATCCCTCTCCGCGGTTCAGGCTGGGATGAGATTGCCTCTCACACATTACTTTTATTTCTTCTTTACCCATAACAATTATTTACTGACGGCTTCTTACACTGTCCCACCCTTCAATAGAAAATCACACAGATATAAGATTAAAGTGCCTGCATCAGAAATTAAATCTGAACACTGCACATCTCAACTCAAGCTATTAGCTCTCTGATGTTTTGTTTAAACCTATATGGGGACAGATTTCCTCTGCATGCTAGATGCAGCAAAATCATAAACATATTCATTATAAATGGGTTTATGACTTCACTACATTCACCACACTGAAAAAATCTTCCCCCACAATAGCCTGGAAATTACTGTGAATGATGTTAAGACATAAAAGCTTAACACAGTCGTATCAAGTTCCCCTCTTCATTGTTTCAACAGAGGCACTAACTCATTTATTTTATTATAAATGAGTTAAAGTCTCCATTAAAATAATGGAGAGATGAATTTGATACAAACACATCAAGCATTCGCACGATAGCATTACTCCGTAATTCCCAAGCTAATAGTCTCCTGTTAAGTGTATAACTGATTTTCAATCATTTTCAATGCATTTATTATCACGAATGTGCACACAGTAAAGGAGCAGATTTAAAATCACTATAACATAAAAGTAATTTATTTAGTGGAATGTATTTTAAATAATACGAATTTTCCTGCACATAACCATGACATACCTGGCTTGGGAGTGTTTGAAGCTGGGACTAACTGCCTGAAATGGAAAGTGTTCCAATTCCCAGCACCAACGTCCCTCATCTTAACCAGCACAAAATCCTTCAATTTTTTTTAAATGAAAATTTAAGACTTTATAAGATTTAAGTCAAATGCATAGATTGGTAGGAAAAAATGGTTAGGTTAGAGGCTGTAATTGTGAGCATTAAGCATGGACCGTAACATTATATCTGTAAAGGAGAATTCCCTTCAGACTTGGCTAAGAATTAGTTTTTAAAAATAGCACAATATTCAATACTTACCAGTGATCCATAATTTTAAAATTGTAGTTTTTAAAACTATATATGTAGTATATTTTTAATGTATTTAGTATAACACAATATTGAATAATTAGTTCCTACATTGATCTGAGTTTAAAAGGTTTTTATTTTCTATTTCTTCCCTTTTTTTGTAAATAATTTCTAATCTCTGCTCAAGACGTGATCCCAGGCCTGATCTTGCGCCGGCCATGAGGAGGCGATCATGAGCTGGGTGGATTAGCTTGCTCTGCTTGTGGGGAAGCATCTGCCACTGACCCCAAATCAAAATGGCAACTCACCCTTGCAAACAATGTCCTGACCATCCAGAACACAGCACAATGGCACCAAGCCACCCACAAATTCACCATTTCTAGGTAGCTCACCAATTCGTGGCACAAACCAAAAGTGATGCAACCGCCGAGCAGAGACAACAGAAGCTTGGTGGCTTTTTAATTCCCCGTTTTATCTTTATAATATCATGTTGTTCTGATGAAAAAAAATGACCTGAGCCTCTCTTACATTATTAGCCTAGGATCATTTCTAATTTCTCAGCAATAAAAAGAGAAAATGCTGGAAATACACAGCAGGTCTGTTGGCATCTGAGAATAGACAGGTTAATGTTGTGGAGGATGGACCTTTAATCAGTTGCGATGAAGGATCTATACACAAAGTATTAACCCATCTTTTCGCTTTGCAGACATCGACAGACCTGTTGTGTGTTTCTAGCATTTCTGTTTTCCTTTCGGATTCCCAGCATTTGCAGCTTTTAAAAAAAAACTCTACATTTTCTCGATATTCACACATATTAAGTAAACAGAATAATGAATTAGCTAAGAGCTGTCCTGTCTTGCAAAGTTAAGGGGGGGAAATCAATACATCACCTCTTATTTATTATCCTCTCTGTTGTAAGCCCAGCCACCCATTATTCAGCATTATGTAGCTGGAAAGATCCCACTTTAACAATGTTTGTTTTCTTAAAAATCCCATATCATTTGGTGATATTTGTTTCAAACAATTCTGTGCAAAATTTAAATGTTCTAACTGACTACCCATTTTAACTCATGGAACACTGAAAGACATTTAACTGGTTAGTAAGCACTAATATATATTTTTGTCATTTCAGTTGTCAAATTATTGATTTTAATGATTGTTTTGTATCAGAGCCCAAATGATATTTGAACAATCATTTTTTTCACAACGAAAATGTTATCATTGACTATGTATATTAACCCTTTGGGTGCTGAAAGACATAGTTCTGGAGCAGCTAGTGTTATACTCTGCTTCTGAGCTACAATAGTATGAAGGATTACAGGGATGAAAGGAAACTCTTTTAATCTATTGCGTTACCCAATCTCTGGATGAAGCAAATGTTTTCTGCTGTATTTTCTAAATGTAAAATTGCTGTGTAAAACCAAGGATAAATTTGATTGTTTCTGAGCCACAATAACCTGCAGAGAACATCAAGCTGTCTGTGTAATACCATGTGAAGAAAGGAGAATCTGGCACTGTTTTGGGATGTGGTGGATGACTGTCATCAATAGCACTGAAGTTTACTATTTAACCCACATCAGATAGAAACAAATGTTAGTTTAGAATTATGATCCCATAGTAGTTTGATTAGGACATTTCCAGTTTTTTCTTAAGCACTCGTTTTATTAAATAGTAGCATGTGTGCATAGTGACTGAGCTCTACACAGGAACAATGCCATATTTGGTGCTTCACTATTCTGGTAGCCTGGTATTATTTACCCACTGTCCTGATGACTCGTGTCTGTGACTGAAACAACTTTCTTGTCTATGGATTTGTTTCTGACCGTCCCTACCAATGTAGTGTAGAGGGAGGGTCTCGTCAGTGGGGCAGCAGGTAGAGCATCCATCTTCTATTTTTGTGACAGTGTCAGAATAGTAGGGAGAGGCTATCCATCCAATCTCTGCCAGTCTAGTGAACAGTATGTTTCTAATTTCTGCCCATCTAGTGACGGTCAAAAAGAACGAACGATGCCATGAGCCTCAAGAAGGAAATTACATTTTTGACAATTCTTCAAAATATTCTGGAAGAAGATGCAAAAGCAAATTCTAACAATTAAGCTGTATGAGCTAGCGGGTTTATATCACTTGATGTTCAAGCTGACCGATCTCCATTGCTAGCAAATTGGAACTGATGCTTGGAGGCTTCACTGCATTTTCCACAATAGAAAGTGGGAACAGTTGAAAGTTTCAGCCTCTATTAACCATCTGCATTATAAGAGGTAAAAGAAAAAACATTTTAACAGGAAGATATTCAACCTTTCTTACAGAGATCTTCTAGGCACTGGAGGAGGGACAGAGGAGGAATCAGGTTTTATGTTTGATTATTTTTTTCAGTCTGTTACATGAACTATGTGCAATAAGCTGAAACAAGCTTAGATTGGAGAGCACTTAGTAATCATGTCCCAGACCTCCTTAAACTGTTCAGAGTAGCATGACTAATTTGCCCATGTGAACAGTAGCACAATCAAAAGTACGAAACAGGGAGGGGGAAAGGTCTGTATAACTCAGGAAATATTGCAGACCATCTTACCTTACATCCATTTCCTGCGGTAGCAGTTTGGGCCTGTTTGACAATTAAATATATCGGTTCAAAGAAAATCTTGAAAATTCCACATCAACCTTAGTATTCTTTACTTTAACATTAAAAAAAATAACAGCCTGACGTTTACATGTATTGAATTCTGCAGTGAGCCACAGGAGGGGGGGGGGGGGGGGCGGTGAGAGATGCTAGTCCGTGTAGAAATAAGTAAAAAGAACAGCCTCAAGCCTTGAACCTTAGCAAACTGAGGCTGAATTTGAAAAAGGGAGATTGAATGTATCAAAATATTCTTCAATGGCATGCAAAAGAGAGAGAGAGAGAAAAACTAATTTGTTTTCTGCCTATAGACACCCATAAATTAAGTTGTTGTCTGGTAAAGGTTGCAAAATATTTGTTTGATATGAAGGTCATTGAATAATTTATGCATTATTTAATAATGCAGTAAACCAGAGAGAGTTCAGTAAGACAAGCACACTACACTCTAATTTAGTTCATGTTTCCAAATAAACACGATATTTAATGGCATTTGAATAGGTAAGGGAAAAAAAGGCTTTCTGACTAAAGAGTTCAAGGAATTAAATCCTTTCTGCCTTTTATTGAAAAGGATTAACTGCTGTGATGGAAGTCGTCAAGCTGGATATATACAACGAAGACAAAAGCTTGATAGAGACAGTCTTTTTTTTTGACAGGTCAGCATTCAAATATTTATGGAGTTGTGAGTAGATGCGATTTTCCGTCTGTGATCTACATCTTTTTTTTCCTCTAGCTTGTGTGGCATGACATCAATATTCCCTCAGTCTCATGCTAGCTGGGGTGAATGCTGCTTAAGAGTCTGGCGGCAGCCACTTCCACTCTCGTTCAAGGGAGAGGGAGGGGGTGGGGGGGTGGAAGCAAAGCTTTTCAAGTGTAACTAATCCGACAGGACAGCTCCTGCTTATTATAGAACCATCGCTGATAATAAAATCTGAATCAAACTGTGGACTGAAAGCCACTTGAGATCTTTCCCTCTTTAATTTTTAAAGTTATGGAAGCACTTGACACGAAGGTGGATCCTATATCACCAGTTTGCGTGCAAGTACTCACTTAAGCAATACAGTGCACCCGAATCCGCGTAGTGCTGTGGACATTTCAGGTGAGCACCCGTGTAAAGGCAACTAATTATGATGTTCCATTACTCTCCTCTAACTGTCACAATTGGTCCTAAGTGGGCATGAGTGATTTATTCAATTAGTTTTCACAAGACTAAGTTATGACAAATTTATGTTTTGGCTGCAGGAAACTGGTACCAATCGCGAAACCACCAAAACATCAAAACAGAAGGGAGTGCTCCTGTTAACATCCAGTCAGCTGAAATCCCAGCGCTGAGAATAGGTCTCACGAATTGCACAGCGGCTGTAACTGGATGGCTGAGCCGAGGCACAGCGTTGCCTGCAGGCCGCCAGAAGCAGCGGCAGGTTCGGCTTACGCTCGGTGCAGTGACCTGCTTTAAGCCGCTGCTGTTCAATCCGCTTTTACTGCTCGTTATTGGAGCAGTTTGGTTCTTTTGATGCACAGAAATTAATAAGCCCGTCTTCATTTTTTTCCCCTTTCCCGCAAAGCTTTTAATGTAAGTGTCCCAGTATAAAAAGGAGGGACATCACATCACTGTCAGAATTCTGGCCCTGTCGGGATAGCGATTTAACCGTGTGGACAGCGCGCTCACCGCAAGACTTTTTTTGCGAGATTTACAGATATTTTGTGCTTTATGCCCCGATATATTGTTTGCATTAAATAACCCCGAGTACAAACATTTTAATTAGTGGCAATAGAAAAATTCTCTCAAGTTTCCTCATCTCCTCCCTAAGTAGAATTGCCCAATATGGTTGCCACCAACTTTATATTAAGAGACAATCCCTAAGTTTATGTCAAAACTAAGAATGTACAAAACAAATCCAAATTCAGTGTTCTGCCCCTTAAGCCTGGGATTTCTGCAGTTTTTGCAAATTGGTGTTTATTTGCATGAATTTCTTTTTTGTTTCTCGCTTCGTGACTTATTTTCTTCCCCCTCCTTTTTAAGTCCCCAATTTATTAAAGGGTCAAAATGACAAGAAGGTGCCCTGCTTCCAGCACTTTGCCAGTGCTGCTCTGTGGGGCAGCTTTTGGAAGGAGTATTAATGTTGAGAATGATCTGACCACAGAAACATCATTGTGCAATTCTAGAAAGCCTGCTGACTCAACCTCAGCCCCCATTTTGCAAGACCCTGCTAATGGTGTGGGGTTTTACGTGGAGCAGACATGAGGTGTTAAATCAGGCACCTGACCTCGTAGAACTGACTCTGATATTCCAACCAGTAATTTCTGCACTTATCCCATGCTTCCAAAAGGTGTTTGATAAAGTGCCACTTAATAAGCTTGCCAGCAAAGTTGAACATAGAAGATAGGAGCAGGAGTAGGCCATTCGGCCCCTCAAGCCTGCTCCGCCATTCAATGCGATCATGGCTGATCATCCAAATTCAGTACCCTGTCCCTGCTTTCTCCCCATATCCCTTGATCCCTTAGCCTTAAGAAGTATATCTAACTCCTTCTTGAATATATTTAATGAATTGGCCTCCACTGTCTTCTGTGGTAGAGAATTCCACAGGTTCACCACTCTCTGGGTGAAGAAATTCCTCCTCATCTCAGTCCTAAATGGCTTACCCCTTATCCTTAGACTGTGACCCCCGGTTCTGGACTCCCCCACCATCGGGAACAGCCTTCCTGCATCTAGTCTGTCTAGTCCTGTTAGAATTTTATAAGTTTCAATGAGATCCCCTCTCATTCTTCTAAACTCTAGCGAATATAAGCCTAATCGACGCAATCTCTCTTCATACGTCATTCCTGCCATCCCAGGTATCAGTCTGGTGAATCTTCGCTGCACTCCCTCCATGGCAAGAACATCCTTCCTCAGATAAGGTGACCAAAACTGCACACAATACTCAAGGTGTGGTCTCACCAAGGCCCTGTACAACTGCAGCAAGACATCCTTGCTCCTGTACTCGAATCCTCTCGCTATGAAGGCCAACATACCATTTGCCTTCTTAACCACCTGCATGCTTACCTTCAACGACTGGTGCACAAGGACACCCAGGTCTCATTGCACTTCCCCTTTTCCCAATCAATTGCCATTCAGATAATAATCTGCCTTCCTGTTTTTGCCACCAAAGTGGATAACCTCGCATTTATCCACATTATACTGCATCTGCCCAATCGCCCAACCTATCCAAATCGTACTGGAGTTTCTCTGCATCCTCCTCACAGCACATCCGCCCACCCAGCTTTGTGTCGTCTGCAAACTTGGAGATATTACATCTAGTTCCCTCGTCTAGATCATTAATATATATTGTGAATAACTGGGGTCCTAGCACCGATCCCTGCAGTACCCCACTAGTCACTGCCTTCCACTCGGAAAAAGACCCGTTTATTCCAACTCTTTGCTTCCTGTCTGCCAACCAGTTTTCTATCCAAGTCAGTACCTTACCCCCAATCCCATGTGCTTTAACTTAGCATGCTAGTCTCTTATGCGGGACCTTATCAAAATCCCTCTGAAAGTCCAAATACACCACATCCACTGTTTCTCCCTTATCTATTCTACCAGTTACATCCTCAAAAAATTCCAGTAGATTAGTCAAGCATGATTTACCTGTTGTAAATCCATGTTGACTTTGTCCGATCCTGTCACTGTTTTCCAAGTGCTCTGCTATTACATCTTTTATAATGGACTCTAGCATTTTCCCCACTACCGATGTCAGTCTTACCAGTCTATAATTCCCTGTTTTTTCTCTACCACCTTTTTTAAATAGTGGGGTTACATTAGCTACCCTCCAATCCATGGGAACTGTTCCAGAGTCTATAGAATTTTGGAAAATGACCAGCAATGCATCTAAGTACCCTAGGATGTAGTATCAGGCCCTGGGGATTTATCGGCCATCAATTTCCCTAACACCATTTCCCTACAAATACTGATTTCATTCAGTTCCTCCCTCTCATTAGACCCTATGTTCCCCGACATCTCTGGGAGTTTATTTGTGTCCTCCTTTGTGAAGACAGAACCAAAGTATGTATTTAATTGGACTGCCATGTCTTTGTTCCCCATTATAAATTCCCCTGATTCTGACTGCAAGGGACCTACGCATGACATTACCAATCTTTTTCTCTTCACATATCTATAGAAGCTTTTACAGTCAGTTTTTATGTTCCCTGAAAGCTTACTCTCATACTCTATTTCCCCCTCTTAATTAATCCCTTTGTCCTCCTTTGCTGAATCCTAAACTGCTCCCAATCCTCAGGTTTGCTGCTTTTTCTGGCCAGTTTATATGTCCTCTCCTTGGATCTTATGCTATCCCTAATTTCCCTTGTTAGCCAATGTTGAGTCATCTTTTTGTTTTATTTTTATGCCAAACAGGGATGAACAAATTCTGTAGTTCATCCATGCGATCTTTAAATGTTTGCCATTGCCTATTCACCGTCAACCCTTTAAGTAACATTCCTCAATCCATCCTAGCCAACTCGCGCCTCAAAGCATCATAGTTTCCTTTATTTAAATTCAGTACCCAAGTCTCTGAATCAACTACTTCACTCTCCATCTTAATGAAGAATTCTATCATATTATGATCGCTCCTCCCCAAGGGGCCTCGCACAACAAGATTGCTAATTAATCCTTTCTCATGACATAATACCCAGTCTAAGATGGCCTGATCTCTAGTTGTTTCCTTGACATATTGGTCCAGGAAACCATCCCGTATACACTCTAGGAATTCCTCTTCCACAGTATTGTTACTAAACACAGTATTGAAGCCCATGGAATAAAAAGGACAGTGGCAGCATGGATACAAAATTGGCTAAGTGACAGGAAACAGAGAGTAGTGGTGAATGGTTGTTTTCTGGACTGGAGGAAGGTATACAGTGGTGTTCCCCAGGGGTCAGTACTAGGACCACTGCCTTTCTTCATATATATCAATGACTTGGACCTGGTTGTACAGGGCACAATTTCAAAATTTGCATATGACGCAAAACTTTGAAGTATAGTGAACAGTGAGGAGGATAGTGATAGAATTCAGGAGGACATAGACAGGCTGATGGAATGGGTGGACACGTGACAGATGAAATTTAACGCAGAAACATGCAAAGTAATACATTTTTTGGTAGGAAGAACGAGTAGAGTCAATATAAACTAAAGGGTACAATTCTAAAGGGGGTGCATGAACAGAGAGACCTGGGGGTATATGTGCACAAATTGTTGAAGGTGGCAGGGCAGGTTGAGAAAGTGATTAAAAAAGCACATGGGATCCTGGGCTTCATAAATAGAGGGATAGAGTACAAAAGCAAGGAAGTTATGATGAACCTTTATAAAACACTGGTTCGGCCTCACCTGGAGTATTGTGTCCAATTCTGGGCACCACACTTTAGGAAGAATGTGAAGGCCTTAGAGAGGGTGCAGAAAAGATTTACAAAAATGGTTCCAGGGATGAGGGACTTCAGTTAAGTGGATAGACTGGAGAAGCTGGGATTGTTCTCCTTAGAACAGAGAAGGTTGAGAGGAGATTTGAATGAGGTGTTCAAAATCATGAGGGGTCTAGACAGAGTATACAGAGAGAAACTGTTCCCATTGGCTGAAGGGTCGAGAACCAGAGGACACAGATTTAAGGTGATTGGCAGAAGAGCCAAAGGCGACATGAGGGAAAACCTTTTTACCCAGCGAGTGGCTAGGATCTGGAATGCACTGCCTGAGAGGGTGGTGGAGGCAGATTCAATCATGGCTTTCCAAAGGGAATTGGATAAGTACCTGAAGGAAAAAAATTTGCAGAGCTAAGGGGAAAGGGCAGAGGAATGGGACTAGCTGAAGTGCTCTTGCAGAGAGCCGGCACGGGCTCGACGGGCTGAATGGCCTCTTTCTGTGCTGTAACCATTCTATGATTCTATATTACAGACACATACAATCTCAATATAATATTGAGATCCCTTCTATGATGGCCCTATGGTGAATTTTAAGTCTTAAATGAGGCTCTGCCCACACAACAAGCCCCGCCCATAAAAAGTAGGCGATGGGGAGTCCCAGGACCAGGCGCCTCTTAAAGCTAGATGGAGATTTCTGTTGAAAGGATTTTTTTTTAGTGTGTGTGTTTTAATTCCACTTTGTTGCAAATTGCTCAATGCATTACTTAGTTTTAAATGTTTTTGCTTTTGTTCACCGTCAATACTTTTCTTCATTATTCTTGGTTGCTGCTGGTATTCAAATTGTACCATAAAAAGGGTTATTCATTTAAGGGTTCCAAACACATTGCAAAATTGGGATGCGGAAGAGCAGATCTAGGTTTTTGGCTGAGAGATAAATATTGGCCAGGAAACTAGGCAGGACGCCCCCGCTCTTCTTCAAAATAGTGCCATGGGATCTTTTACCTCCACCTCCGAGGGCAGACTTGGCCTTGGTTTAACATCTCATGGGAAAGACTTGGACATATCAGAGGGGACATAGCAGAGAAGACCTCTCATCACTGATTCTAATTCCCAAATGTAAGAAGTCACACAACACCAGGTTATAGTCCAACAGTTTTATTTGAAATCACAAGCTTTCGGAGCGCTGCTCCTTCGTCAGGTGAAGTGGAGAGATGCCTATAGACACAGCTTATATAGTCAGAGAATAATGCCAGATGATTACAGGTAATCTTTCTAACTGCCATTTATCACACCTCGGCAGAGAGATAATCACAGCAATCAAAGGTGTGGATGGTGTCCAAACAGGTCAGTCAGGAAAACATTACATCAAAGAACAATGAGGTGGGGTTAGAAAGATTACCTGTAATCATCTGGCATTATTCTCTGACTATATAATCTGTGTCTATAGGCATCTCTCCACTTCACCTGACGAAGGAGCAGCGCACCGAAAGCTTGTGATTTCAAATAAAACTGTTGGACTATAACCTAGTGTTGTGTGACTTCTTACATTTGTCCACCCCAGTCCAACACCGACATCTCCACACCATGTCTAATTCCCAAGGTAGACTACCACAGAATTGGACCATATGCTGAGCAACGCCCTGCCAACAACATTTGGATCAGGAACAACCTCTTCTGTACAAGTGAAGGTTACCACTGCATTAAGCTTTCATGCTACTGGATCCTGCCAGACCAGCGCAGGAGACCTCTGCCACACCAAAAGAGAAAAAAGAATGATTTGCATTTATATAGCGCCTTTCATAACCTCAGGGCACTCCAAAGCACTTTACAGCCAATGAAGCACTTTTGAAATATAGTCACTGTTGTAATGTAGGAAACGCGGCAGCCAATTTGCACACAGCAAGCTTCTACAAACAGGATGTGATAATGGCTAGATAATCTGTCTGATGACCAGAACATAAGGCAGTGTGTAGTGGGCGCGTATATCAAGCAAGTGACACTTTTAGATTTTCAAGGGGCAACGCCCTCATGGCTTCTCCTCTGAAAAGGGGGTGACAGCTGGACAGAGCAGAAAGCTCTCACTGGGTGGTAGGGTTCCCTCGAGTGCAAAGTCTAACTCATGGTTTCCATGTGAGCGCCAGGGCTCTTTGTATCAACCCATGGCCTTCATGAACAGAAAGGATTTGCATTCAATTATTGTTCAGATATTATCTGACCAGAGAAATATCATTGTGCACTAGGAAGCAGTAATGATGGCTTCATTGTGTGACATTCCACCATGCCTGAATGACTTGAAAGAGGAGAAACACTGGATGGTTGGCTCCTGGGAGAAAAGAGTTGTCCATAGCCATACAAAAGCAAAATACTGCGGATGCTGGAAATCTGAAATAAAAACAGAAAATGCTGGAAATGCTCAGCAGGTCAGGCAGCATCTGTGGAGAGAGAAACAAAGTTAACGTTTCAGGTCAATGACCCTTCATCAGAACCTAGATCTGACGAAGGGTCATCGACCTGAAGCATTAACTCTGTTTCTCTCTCTCCATAGATGCTGCCTGACCTGCTGAGTAATTCCAGTATTTTCTGTCCTTATCCATAGCTGTTGACCTCACCCAGAAGCCCCTGACACCAGAAGGATGCCTCAACTTGTCTGAGCATCTATTTGCTGTTCTTCTGATGCCACCTCCACCGACAAGAAAAGTGTGCTTATCTATCTATCTTCTATCTATATATATATAATAAAGCAGTTTGTCTCTCTGTCTGTCTGTCCGGCTATACAATCAAAAGTTATAGAGCGTACCTACACATATGTTATATCAAAAGAAAGCTTATCATTAGGGGAGTCTAATAGGTGTATTTACTTTTTGGTCAGACAAAAATTGTTCAGACAGTATACAAAAAAGCTTCAAAAAACAGCAACATTCCGCTCATTAGCGTTGAGTGACGTGATGGTTCACCAATCGTACAGGGAATTAACCTGATGGTTGCCCAATCGGTGCATCATGGGGGGCATTTCATTGCATGTGTGGGCGGGCCTAATCCTTCTGAGCTGAGGTGAGTGGCGACCATTTTGATTCCTAACTCTTGATTTATTTTTCCCACTTTGTGTGTGTGTGGAGGGGATTTTGGGAGTGAGTTGAGGTGGGGAATGGTTTCCCCAGCGGCGGCTATCTTGATTCCTAACTCTTGATTTATTTTTCCCACTTTGTGTGTGTGTGGAGGGGATTTTGGGAGCGTGTTGAGGTGGGGAAGGGTTTCCCCGGCAACTGGGCCCGGGCCTCTCTCACAGCCTGTAGCCCCTCAGGAGGGCGGGGGTGGGGGGAAGAAGGTTTTCCCCGGCAACCGGGCCCGGGCCTCTCTCACAGCCTGTAGCTGCTCAGGAGTGGGGGGGAGGGAGGAGGGTTAGCCCAGCAACCGGCAGCGTCTCACTCTCCCCCCCAGTCTCTCTTTCTCTCTTCCCCGTGCAGCCTGAAAGCCTGGGGGAAGAGGGAAGCGAGCAGGTGAGCGGCGGCGTCTCACTCTCCCCCCCGCCGCAGCGAAAGGCGTTCGTCTGGCGCCCGGCCAACTGGGTCCAAAGGCCTGCCGCGTTAACGATGAGGAACCCCGGGCTCGCTTCAGAGCGATGGGCACCCGGCCTCCCGATGTTGGACTAACTCTGTTCTGGTACCGGAAAGGAGGGAGAGACAGGGGGAGGGAGGGAGGGAGAGGGGAGGAGGGAGGGAGAGGGGTGAGGAGAGGGGCAGCGAGGGAGAGGAGAGGGGAGGGAGGGAGAGAGAGTAAAGCAGGGAGAGACGGGGAGGGAGAGAGAGAGAGGGTGAGGGAGGGAAAGAGTGAGGGGGTGGGAGAGGGAGGGAGAGCTCGCCTTCTTCCTTCCTTCGCAGGGGTCCATCGGGCCAGGCCTGAGGCGCTCCTTCCCCCCCTCTCTCTCCAGGTTAATCCCGAACTAAATCCAGCAGTCTCTCTCTCTCTCTTCCCCGATCTCTCTCTTCTCCCCCCCAGTCTCTCTCTCTCTCTCTCTCTCTTCCCCCCAGTCGCTCTCTCCCCCCCAGTCTCTCTCTCCCCCCCCCCAGCCTCTCTCTCTCTCTCTCTCTTCCCCCCAGTCGCTCTCTCCCCCCCTTCCCCCCAGTCGCTCTCTCCCCCCCAGTCTCTCTTTTCTCCCCCCAGTCTCTCTCTCTCTTCCAACAACAACATGCCCTCAAAAAATCCTTGGCACCGCCGGGCACTCCAGCTAGTAGTTACAATAAAAGAGTGTGTGCAAAAGTGCAATGGTTGTACACAATGCCTGAAATGGGATCTCCTAGTGGCAAACATTTCCTGTGCCATCAGAAAATTCGGTGCCGTCTGCATCCTGAGCTACTGGCACAGGTGCGTCTGCACAGAGGCCATCTCAAGACCATTTATACCATCCTCGCAAAATCGTGGCTTTATGTTCCACTCCTAACAGTGGAGAGGTGCCTTTTTCTCAAACTACCAATTTACAGGTTCCGCCTTCAAAGCTTAATAGATAGTTTGACATAGTTTATCATTTGCTTTTACTGGGAAAGAGTCCAATTTTTCATGATATTTTTATATTAAGAATGTAATGTAAACAAATTCAATTGTCATAAGGATAAGGTGACACAATAGCTTACAGCTTAGGCTCTCTTAGTGTCTCTCTCTAATGCCCAACAGTCAATATACCAAACTCCTTGGATTAATATATTACTATTTTATCTATAGCACTAACAGCAGATTGTATTATTTTGACAAAGTAATTGCAATGCAATGCGGTGGAACTGTTTTTCTCATGGCTTTAGTACGCTGAGAATAATTTACAAGATAAATTAAATGTTATTTTATATATATATATATATATAAATATTGTAACAGAAAGACAACATTACATAACTGAATTTGGGAGGGAACATTACCTATTGGTGCAACAGGTAATATGGGCCCACTTTCCCTGATAGTCAACTGGTCCTTTGTAGTTTAGTGCCAAAGTATAGGCCAATTTCCCATGTTGGTATTGCAGATTGATCAGTCAGAAAGGGGTGTCTGCTACAGCTGCAGATGAAAGGTCATCGACCTGAAATATTAACTCTGTTTCTCGCTCCACAGATGCTGCCTGACCTGCTGAGTGTTTTCAGCATCTGCAGTATTTAGCTTTTGTGTCAATTTGAATTTGTTTCTCTATTTTCTTTAATGGTATGGTTGATGGTTATGTGTGGAGGGGAAGAAATGTATTTGGGGAATTAAGATTTTTGTGGCCTTTAATTTTTCCCTGTCAGTGAGACGGGTGCCTCTGTTATGCCACTATAGATGCAGGGCACCTGCCCTGGCTATTTAAATGGCTCCTTCCCCAGGATTTGGAATGGGGTCATCAGTTGGTCAAAGAGAAGTCCTACCAAACTGCACTTCCACTGCTTCAAAAGGCTTTGTGAACTTCCTGCCTAGGAAATCTTCCTGCTACGTTTAAAATGATGCTAACACATAACAACCAGAGGAAATCTTTCCTTGTGATGGTGATCAGAAGCAGGATATTCCCCTCCCAAGCCCAGGGGCACTGAAGCAAACTGTAGCACTCACCAGGATCAGCTAACTCAACACAGACCAGTGATCAAGCCTGGGCTTGAAATGCATCTAGTACATTGCTTGCACAAGAGCTTTTTGGGGGGGAGAAATTAATTCTGCATTGATCCCACTCCAGAATAAAGAACCTTCATATCGTCACTGGCAAACATTAAAATCCAGAGTAAACAGCCATTTAATGTCCTTCCAAAACCTACAGACACTCTTACAGGATAGTACAAGTGGCATTTGACTTCACCTGTTGAAGCCTCTTAAAGCTGTAAAGGCCCATGCAGCCCATTACCTGAAATTAAATTTGGTGCCTTGCTGTAAGAATAGTGTACATGGAGCAGCTCCCTGTGACAATAACAAATACAGCCTGGAGTCGTTGCATGTCGAATTGCTCTGCGCACAAGTATAAATGGTGCATTAGAACAGTTTGTACAATGTGACAATAGGATTTATTTGATGAAGCCAACTACACTTTAGCTGAAAGAAAGAATCATTTTCAAACTACACCATTGTAATATATGGTATCTGTCAATTTGTTTTAGTAACAGACTAGCAAAAGTAGATCTGCAATCATCTAAAATACAGTTGGTCAGGAACTGGTGAATTAAATATTGGTACTGTGCTTCTGTTGCTGTTGACTGGATCATTTATTTTTGTGCTTGTCAAGATGAGGGATGCTAGTGCTGGGGAAATGGAACATTTTCCATTACAGGCACCCACTGTCAGCATCAAGTACTCCCAGGTTCGGTATAGCATAGCTAAACGCAGGGGAAAGCTCTCTTTACTCTGCCCCAAGGAAGTATCTCAGCCGCAATCTTGGAAAAACACCCCTTACTGCAACATTTGTTATATTTTTCCATTTCCCACACCAGCCATTCTGTGGACTATCTAAATCAGAATTTAATACCAACAATTGTTGCAAATTGGTGACAGTTTTATGCTATGGACCTATGCCCAACGGAAACTGAGTCTGCACAAACATTTCACATTGAACCTTTAGGGCCAGGAAACCTTCATCCCATCAGCTATTGAATTTGATGCCAGATGGCGGATTTGAAAGACCAATTGTTTAACCCATTGCACCATCCATTCCCTTAAATGGATAATTTCACCTGTAAACTTAATCTACATGAAATAGATTTTTACTTAAGTTGGTTCCAACTGGAATTGTTATCTAGATGGGTGTAAGTGACATTGATTAATTAATGCCACTTCATTCACTCTGGTCAGGTTACCCTTGGTGACCACACTGGGCACTTTAGTTTCCTCCTACTTTGAGGGAATAGACTCATTGAAGTAATTAGCTAGAGGGCAGTTTCAATACTGAGCTATGACAGCCATTAGATTCTGGGGCATTGTGGCAATTCCATTTAGTACAGTGCTAATCCATTGGTTAGGTGCAGGCAGTGCAGTTGAACTGGAATAAGATTTGTCTGTCTCATGTTATGATTTTCACATCCAAGTTATGCCCACTATGGGTGTTTGTCAAGAAAGTCATAATATAACAAGGACGTTATTGAGAGTTAACAGATAAAACAGGAAGTATATCTCTAAATTTTACCCAGGGTTTCCTATGCTGATAAGGTCCATTTTAATGTGTTTCTTTTTTAGCTTTGTAATGTAACTGGCCAAATTGTAAAACAATAATAAACTAGAAAGGGGCAACAACGGGTTGTCAGCTTCTGAATACTCACTGTTAACTCAAAAACTATGGCTCTCATCTTCATGACATGTAGAAGGTATGATTATAATGATAAGTAGAATAATCCATTAATTAGCCCTTCCTAATTAAATGTATGCAGATTAATTTGATTAGAATATTGCCTTTCCCAATAGCTCTGTACTATAAATGTCTGGTACACAGCCAAACTACCAGGCAATCACAAAATTCTCATTCCTGTTTACATTTTGCGATTTGGATTCAAATTTCCATATCTCAAATTCTACCAACTGAACTGCATCTGTAATTTAAAATAAATCCAAATACTAATCTGCACCACATGAGCCAATCAGCAAAACGTCAAGTTGCGGTAAGAACTTTGGTGAGTTTTAAACTCGTGGCAATGAGCAAGATACCATCACATAAGTGTAGTGTATGTACCTTTAAGAGCCCCTGTGTACTGTAATGCCGGTAGTGAACACTCGGGTATATAAGCCTGTATAGCGTCTTGTATCTTTGCTTCATCATTAGGCGTATACATTGTGGTGTAGGTTGTCCCTTTTCGGATGACTCTATGATCTGGTCAGCATGGCGCCTTATTATGCTTTCACCAATGTCCACGGTATACATCAGCAGTCCTAGTCGTGTGCAAATAGTTCCAGGCTGCCATTTCTCGGTACGGTAGTCCCGGGCCAAAACTTGTTGACCTATCTGGAAGGTTCTAGTTGGCCTTTCATTCGTGCCTTGAAATTGCCGGTTCTCTACGTCCCTTCTGATGTTTGGCTTGATCAAATCCAGCCGGCATCTTAGTCTTCTATTGAAAAACATCATGGCGGGAGTTTGGTTTGTAACCACATGTGTTGCATTCCTGTATGCAAACAAGAAGTTATCTACCTTATGTTGTAGATTTATGTCTTCATTACCCATGGCCTTTATGGCCTTCTTGAAGGTCTGGACAAACATTTCAGCTAATCCATTGGTGGCGGGATGGTATGGGGCGGACGTGTAGTGCTTAACCCCATTGTTTTTTAAGAACTTCCTGAATTCTTCGGACACAAATTGCGGTCCATTATCAGAACAGATCTGTTCAGACAGCCCATTCCTGGCAAATATGGTCCTTAATACTGTGATGGTTTTTTCCGTGGTGGTGGAGGACATCTTTATTACCTCCGGCCACTTGGAGTGTGCATCAACCGCGATTAAGAACATTGAGTCCATAAATGGACCAGCAAAGTCGATATGTACCCTTTGCCATGGAGATGAGAGCCACTCCCATGGATGTAGAGGGGCTTGTGGCGGGGTGTTTTGGACCTTCTGGCATCCTAGACAGCTCTTGGTCATTTCTTCGATGTCTCCATCGATACCTGGCCACCACACAAATGCTCTGGCTAGGTTCTTCATTTTCACTCCACCCAGCTGCCCCTCGTGAAGCTCCTTTAGCACTTTATCCTGGAGTTTGGGTGGAATCACCACTCTGGATCCACACATCAAGGTTCCTTGGCACACTGACAGCTGTTCTCTTCTTTGCGAGAATGCTGGCAACAGTGGTTCGCCATGTGCTGGCCATCCCTTCACCGTTAAATCGTAGACTCGTGAGAGAGTCGGGTCATTTCTCGTTTCCTTTTCAATGGTAGAATTTGTTACTGGTAGACATTCTACTATGGTTGAGTGGAACATCTCCACTGGGTCCACTGTAGGTGCCTCTTCTACCGTTGGCAACGGTAGGCGCGATAAACCGTCAGCATTCCCATGCTGTTTTGATCCTTTGTATTCTATGTCATATTGGTGTGCCCCTAGGAAAAGGGATCACCTCTGTAGCCTTTGCGCTGTCATAATGGGAACGCCCTTTTTAGGGTTGAATATGGAGACGAGGGGTTGATGGTCAGTCAACAAGGTAAATTTTTGTCCGTGTAGGTAATGGTTGAATTTCTTCACTCCCCACACCAGGCTGAGTGCTTCCCTGTCAATCTGGGCATAGTTACGCTCAGCTGAGTTCAATGAGCGTGATGCAAAAGCTATCGGCCGCTCCGAGCCATCAGGGAATCTATGCGATAATACCGCTCCTATGCCGTAAGGGGATGCATCGCACGCCAGTCTGATTGGCAGTGATGGGTTGTAATGAGCCAACACTTCCTTGGACGTGATCAAGCCTTTGCATTTATGGAAGGCACGTTTACAGTCTTCGCTCCATTTCCAAATTACTCCCGTTTGTAGCAGTGCGTTAAGAGGGTGCAGAACAGTTGACAAGTTCGGTAAAAATTTATGATAGTAATTTATCAATCCCAGGAACGACCTTAATTGTGAGACATTTTCAGGTGCTGGGGCTTTTATGACCGCTTCAATTTTTTCAGGTGACTTATGCAACCCTTCTTCGTTAATTATATGGCCACAATATGATATTTGTTTCTGGAAAAATTCGCACTTGGGGCGATTTGCTCGTAGGCCCCGTTCTCTCAGCCTAGTGAGCACCTGCTCCAAATTGGCAAGGTGCTCGTTGTCGTTTTCTCCTGTTACAAGGATGTCGTCTAGGTAGCATTGAGTCCCCGGAATCCCTTGCAGGACTTGCTCCATAGCTCTTTGCCAGATAGCTGGAGCTGATGCTACTCCGAAAACCAGTCGATTGTACCGGTACAGGCCTTTGTATGTGTTTATCGTGAGATATTTTTTAGAGGCCTCCTCAACCTCCATCTGTAGATACGCCTGTGCCAAGTCAATTTTGGTGAAACATTTCCCTCCGGATAGTGAGGCGAAAATATCTTCTATCCTTGGAAGAGGATACTGTATCGTGTGAAGGACCGGGTTTACAGTCACCTTGAAGTCCCCACAGATGCGAATTTTTCTCTGTTCTTCAGATTTATCATTATTCAACGTTTTCTTCATGACCGGGACGATGGGTGTTGCCCACTCGCTCCAATCTACCTTGGATAACACGCCTGCTTTTTCCAAATTCTCCAGCTCTGCCTCGACTACTGGACGAATTGCGTATGGCACCGGCCTTGCCTTAAAAAACTTGGGAATTGCTGCATCTTCCACTTTTATTGAGACGGTGATGCCTTTCAAGGTTCCTAGTTCCTGTTGAAACACTTCTTTGGCGTTGGCCAAGATGTCTTTTAATCGTTCAGGTATGACGTCATCATCATTTTTTTCCTTACTGGTCACCGTCAGTGCCTGAATGGAGTGCCAGTCTAAACGTATCTTCCTGATCCATTCACGTCCCAACAACGGTGGACCACCATCTTGCAGAATGTATAAATACAACTTCGGTATTTCCTTGCCCTTGTATACAACAGGCACCTTTATTTTCCCTCTGGGGTATACTTTCTGCCCCGTATATGTTTTCAAGATAATGGATGTGTCTTTTAAAGGTATATGCGGAAATAGCCGCTCGTAATCCCGTCGACTTATGACGGTCAGAGCTGATCCTGTATCTAGCTCCATTTTAACTGGGGACCCCGCTATCGTGAGGGTAACCCAAATGGTCTGGTAATCTTCTTTGGCAATTACATTATGTAATTTGAGACAGCTTAGTCTCTTGTTTCCGGAGTCGCTATCGCTCTTCTGGTCTTCGGAGCTACTGTCCATCATCATTTGTACCTTTCTGTACTTTTCCTTATTGATTTTTTTTCTGTCAGTGGATTTTTTGTTTCCAGATCGGCATACACGTGCAATGTGTCCCATCTTTCCGCATTGCCTGCATGCTTTGTCCTTGAACCAGCAGTCCCTCTGGTCATGGGTGGATCTGCCGCAGCGATAACATCTCCCGAAACCCCGTGTCATTTCATGGGTGCCGAAGTCCTGTGGCTTTTGCTGTATCTCTGCAGCTCCTCTTGCTGCTGCTTCATATGATACAGCCACACTGAAAGCCTTGTCCAGTGTCAAATCTTTCTCAGAAAGTAGCCTTTTTGTGTTCCTTCGCTTAGGAGACCGCAGACGAATTTGTCTCGTAGAGAATCTGCCAGTCCTGCCCCGAATTGGCAGTGCTTTGACAGCTTTCTTAATTCGGTGAGGTAATCAGCGTTACTTTCATTCTTGTGTTGATTCCTCCTGAAGAATTTGAATCGTTCCGCTATCAGCAGCGTTGTTGGGTTTAAGTGCTCCTGTAGGGTATCAACAATCTCCTTAAAATTCTTGTCCATCGGTTTGGCTGGAGTGATTAAGTTTCGTAACAGCCCGTGTCCTTGCGCCCATCAGATTTAGAAGTACCGATGCCTTTTTATCATCCTCTATTTCATTCGCTGTGCAATATACCTCCACTCTTTCGACATATGTGGTCCAATCGTCTATATCACTATCGAAAGCAGTAATATTGCCAGTCTTAGGCATCCTGAAAATCAAAAATGGCGCCTCCTGCGCTTTCCTTTCTTCCCTGCCGAGAAAAAATGGCACCTCCCGTGCTTTCCCGCCGCTGCCGCTGCTGACAACGCTGTTCTCTGCGGTTTTTATTTACACAGATATTTTTAATAGTTGGAGACTCGTTCTCGCCGGACTCTTTGGGACTTTTCCCTCCCTCTGCTTGGTCTGAATGCCGACCTGCTTTGCAGCGCCGGCCGTCTCCCGAGTGCTCCACTCTCCGTCTCTGTTTGCCTCCGCCTTCCGACTCGCTGCTCGGCCCCGCTGCAGAGCCACCCGATCGAGCCCCAGCCCGCCGCCCAGGAAGGATTAGTGCAGTACCTGCCACCAGCCCAGCTAGCTGGTGAAACCACAGTTTTTTTGTTTTTTTTCTTCGACCTTTGTCTGAGGAATCGATCTCCTTGAGGTGCTGCCGAATTGCAGGTAAGTCCGTTTCCAATTCGTCGCCACTGTTGTATCCGTGTGTTAATGGAGACACGGAATGCAGGAGTTGGTTTAACAGGTGTTTACTGAACAAAGTCTGGAGGTGAACTAAAAGATACAAGACGCTATACAGGCTTATATACCCGAGTGGTCACTACCGGCATTACAGTACACAGGGGCTCTTAAAGGTACATACACTACAATAAGCCAATGGGGGTTGTCAACAATAAGTTGCATGCTATATTCCTAATCATTAAAATGCATCTTGATTGGAGCTCCTTTGATGACTCAATGGGTAAAAGTGCTACCTAATATGGTACTGAGCCATAGAAACCTGTGGGGAGGGGGATCCCCAAATACAACTCCTGGCCTGTGCTGAGTTAATAGTCATAATGGGAAACCACAGCTGAAAAATCCAGCAAGGGTTCTCATTCCTGAGTGCAGTTCACGATCCCAGCTGGATTGGCTCTCAGTGAAGACTAGCTAAGCTTAGCTGTGATGCTGCTTATGGTGGGCTGACACTTTGGGGGGAAGTTTAACCGAATTCACCAGGCTGGAAATCCATGATATCGGGTGGAACACCAGTTCTACACCCTGCCCAATGTTATTGTCCATTGACTTCAATGGAGAGTAAAATCAGACAGGATGTAAAACCAGTGTTGAATCCGATCTCATGGGCTTCCTGCCTGGTGAGTTACGTTAAAATGATCCCCTCAGTATCTGGGCTAATGCAGGAAGACTGGCCGCTTGGGCAGTTACCAGAAGGTTACAAGGATCCATGAAATTAAATCTCACACAGCCAGTTTTGAATTACTCGTTTCATTTACTTAGATGATGGAAGTTGTTTATTTCTTGAATAATTAATTAACAGCAGTGGTTCCTTTGATGTGAAAGAATTAGGTTATTCCATTGTATAGATGCATACGTTTGCAAAGAGTTTGTTTCTTAAGGGAAATTCAATATTCTATTGGGGACATCCATTCTTCTTTAGTGAATTCTTCTGTCTCAAGTATTATTCTGTCTTGAACAACCTCTACATCAAAGGAGTTAATAGAAGTATTGGTTTTGATACCTACAGGGTTAAAAGCAGGTGTTTGAAACAACACAATGAGTTCTTCTGAAATCTGGGGCTCGCTCAGACAAAAGCTTATATTTTGTTCCCTGCTTGAGGAATATAATACGGCGATCCGCTGATATATAAAGTTTTGTGAGAAGATGAAACTGACTATATTTGAAATGTCAGAAACCAGAACTTTATTTATTGGATCTACAGAGAATTGTTTTTTCAATCGGGAGACTTTCTCACAGAGTATAAATGACTGATTGCAGAATTTCTCAGTGGATGGCTATTGGTATTGTCAATTTAGTTATGGGAGATTTGTTTGTTTCATATTATTAGTTAATTCTAAATAAAAATTGTAGGCACTTTAGCCTGTAAAAGCTGTGATAATGCCCACCAATTCAAAGAAAATTTGGTAGCGTAACATGCAACTAGTTAAATAAAGAAAACAGGTAACTCTTTGAGTAATATAATAGCAAAATACTGCGGATGCTGGAAATCTGAAATAACAACAGAAAATGCTGGAAACATTCAGCAGGCCAGGCAGCATCTGTGGAGAGAGAAACAGAGTTAACGTTTCAGGTCTGGGACCCTTCATCAGAACGGGAAAAAGCTGGAGCTGTAACAGATATTAAGCAGGTGCAGAGTCAGGGAAGGGGAGGATCTGAAGGAAGAGTCTGTGCTAGGGTAGGAGGCAGGAGAGATAAAATGCTGCAAATGGGGATGGCAGAATCATACAGCCTGAAGAATGGGGGCAGGGGTTATAGTCGGAAATTGTTTAACTCAATGTTGAGTCCAGAAGGCTGTAAAGTGCCTAATCGAAAGATGAGGTGCTGTTCCTCGAGCTTACGTTGAGCTTCATTGGAACAATGTAAGAGGCCGAGGACAGAGAGATCAGAGTGGGAGTGGAGCGGAGAATTAAAGTGACAGGCGACCGGAAGCTCAGGGTCACCCTTACGGATTGAACGGAGGTGTTCCGAAAAGCGGTCACCCAATCTGCATTTGGTCTCCCCAGTGTAGAAGAGACCGCATCGTGAGCAGCGAATACAGTATATTAAATTGCAAGAAGTACAAGTAAATCGTTGTTTCACCTTGAAGGGGTGTTTGGGGCCTTGGACAGTGGGAGGGGAGGAGGTAAAAGGGCAGGCGTTGCATCTCCTGCGCTTGCACGGGAAGGTGCCGGGTGAAGGGGAAGGAGTGTTAGGGGTGATAGAGGAGTGGACCAGGGTGTCGAGGAGGGAGCGGTCCCTTTGGAATGCTGAAAGGGGAGGTGAGGGGAAGATGCATCTGGTGGTGGGATCACGTTGGAGGTGGCGGAAATGGCAAAGGATGATCCGTTGAATGTGGAGGCTGGTGGGGTGAAAGGTGAGGACAAGGGGAACCCTATTGTTGTTCTGGGAGGGAGGGGAAGGGGTGAGAGCAGAAGTGCGGGAAATAGAACCGACATGGTCAAGGGCCGTGTCAACCACAGTAGAGGGGAATCAGCTTGAGAGCTGACCCAACGGAAGTGACCACTGCAGCAGACTGCAGGAATCCACCCAATCCGAGACCACCCTACTGCCTCCCCGTCCGTCCGGTCGTGTCATTCCGATTCGGGAGTCGTAGATCGCTCCTACTGCCACGGGTTGTATGTTTATTATACTCGGCTTAAACCATATGTAATATCTGATTATGCTTTAAAACTGTAGCTCTTTAATAAAAGCCTTGCAACTTCTAAAACCCTGTTGGGTAATCTGTGTGAGCCTGTGATCCTGAATCTCACATGTCGGAAGCACTGGTAGGGAAGGTGGCATCGTCAGAACAGATGCGGCGGAGATTGAGAAACTGGGAGAATGGAATAGTGTCCTTACAGGAAGCGGGGTGGGAGGAAGTGTAGTCCAGGTAGCTGTGGGAGTCAGTGGGCTTATAGTGAATATTTGTCAATAGCCTATCCCCAGAGATGGAGACAGAGAAGTCGAGGAAGGGAAGGGAAGAGTCAGAGAGGGACCATATGAAGGTGAGGGAAGGGTGGAAATTGGAAGTAAAGTGAATGATCTTTTCTAGTTCAGGGCGACAGCAGGAAACGGCACCGATACAGTCATTGATGAACCGGATAAAGAGGTGCAGGAGGGGACCTGAGTAGGACTGTGATGCGCTATCAATTACTCATAAAAGACTGAGAGCTAAGAGAGTAACTAAAGGCTTTTATTAACAAAAGAATGAAGGTCTGCCTCGAGTGGTCGACCGGTCCAGAAATACAAAGGGCTGGGGAGCAGTCACCTTTATACCAGGACTTGTGGGAGGAGTCAGCCGAGGCATGTCCAGGCATGTACACAGTGGAATACAAACAGTGGTTTACCACAGACTGGAACAAAGAATGTTCCACATATCCCATGAAAAGGCAGGCATAGCTAGGCCCATGCAGGTTCCCATAGCAACACATTTAATTTGGAAGAAGTGAGTGGAGTCAAAGGAGAAGTTGTTCAATTCCTCACTTCCTCTAACTCTTCTCCGACTCTTCACTTCCCTTCCTTGACTTCTCTGTCTCCATTTCTGGCAGTAGGTTATTGACAAACATCCACTACAAGCCCACTGACTCCCACAGCTACCTGGACTACACTTCCTCCCACGCCGCTTCCTGTAAGGACTCTATTCCATTCTCCCGGTTTCTCAATCTCTGCCGTGTCTGTTCTGATGATGCCACCTTCCATACCAGTGCTTCTGACATGTCTTCCTTTTTCCTCAACCGAGGATTCCCCTCTACTGTAGTTGACACGGCCCTTGACCGTGTCCGTTCCATTTCCCGCACTTCTGCTCTCACCGCTTCCCCTCCCTCCCAGAACAACAATAGGGTTCCCCTTTCACCCCACCAGCCTCCACATTCAACAAATCATCCTCCACCATTTCCGCCGCCTCCAATGTGATCCCACCACCAAACGCATCTTCCCCTCACCTCCCCTTTCAGCATTCCGACGGGACCGCTCCCTTCCGCGACACCCTGGTCCACTCCTCAATCACCCCTAACACCCCTTCTTCTTCGCCCGGCACCTTCCTATGCAAGTGCGGGAGATGCAACACCTGCCCTTTTACCTCCTCCCCTCCCACTGTCCAGGGCCTCAAACACCCCTTCCAGGTGAAACAGCGATTTACTTGTACTTCTTGCAATTTAGTATACTGTATTCGCTGCTCACGATGCGGTCTCCTCTACATTGGGGAAACCAAATGCAGATTGGGCGACTGCTTTGCGGAACACCTCCATTCAGTCCGTAAGGGTGACCCTGAGCTTCCGGTCGCCTGTCACTTTAATTCTCCGCTTCACTCCCACTCTGACCTCTCTGTCCACGGCCTCTTACACTGTTCCAATGAAGCTCAACGTAAGCTCGAGGAACAGCACCTCATCTTTCGATTAGGCACTTTACAGCCTTCTGGACTCAACACTGAGTTCAACAACTTCAGACTATAACCCCTGCCCTCATTCTTCAGGCTGTATGATTTTGCCATCCCCATTTGCAGCATTTTATCTCTCCTGCCTCCTACCCTAGCACAGAATCTTCCTTCAATTCCTCCTCCCCCCCCCTTTTCCCTGTCTCTGCACCTGCTTAAAATCTGTTACAGCTCCAGCTTTTTCCAGTTCTGATGAAAGGTCCCAGACCTGAAACGTTAACTCTGTTTCTCTTTCCACGGATGCTGCCTGGCTTGCTGAGTATTTCCAGCATTTTCTGTTGTTATTTACTCTTTGAGTAACCTCTCTAAAGTGAGAGTATAGTAAAGGTACAGATTATGGACCATAGGTGTAAAAGCCTGCCTATGGGACCCACTGGGATTCTGTAAAAATTCCACATTTTTGACGCCCCATATATAAATCATTACCTTCCAGAGAGAAGGGAAAAAAGTCATAGGGGAAAAAATGGGCCAGATTTTGCTGAAAAAGTCATAACTATGCACACCATTATTACTGCGCAAATCGGCCAGTAACGTTTACCGAGCGAGAGCAAGAGATACCCCGTGAATTATGAATCGCCACCAAGTTGCTGGCCATCATTAGCTTTGCCAAAACGACATCTCGTGCTTAGCCTTCTGGTGATTTTGCCCTGAAAGTAAACAATTATAATTGTGGAGTGTCATTCCTTCAAGTTGTGAATTGTTTTAGCAGATTTTAGGAATGTCAAATTTTAAATTTTCATCCTTACTTTTCCTTTGTGTCTCTTTTTTCTCTCTCTCTCTCTCTTAATCCAATCTTTCTTTCCCTCTCTTTATTTCTCTTTCTGTACCTGATTTGACATTGAATTCATCCCCTCTAATTCACCCTCCTTCTCAGTCCTTCCGCTGTTTATGTCTTAATCCTATAATCTCATTGGTTAAGGAGATGCACTGTTTATCCCGTTGTTCACCGAGGTCCCAGAGGCCCTGTTGCCCTCGCTGCGCTGTTATCAGCTCGTACTTCCAGCAACTTTGTGGGCAGTGTGCGGCTTTACCATTAGCAAGACCCAGGGATCGAACAGATAAGTCCTGTCACTATACTCTGGCTCCCATCTAAGCTCTTCAATTTTGGAAGGTGGAACAATATACGTTCTATCAGACTGCAACTCAGCCTATAAAAAAACAGACACATTTACATAGCACCAACAAGAACATGCATTTAGCCAGTGCTTTAACATATGGAAACATCCAGCGATTGCAAGCGTTTAAACAAGGTAGACAAGCATTACTTTGTAAAAACGATACTTTTACAGTAATTGCCAACTTTATTTGTATCCTCGAAATGTCAAAACAACATAAAAACATAACCCTCAATATAAAATTAGCTTCTGAAACATGGTCACTCACTTCCTATGTGGTTATAATGCGACCACAGAGCCCTCTGATTATCTTTGTGCCCTTCACAGCCTCAGACTAGCTAATTGCTTGTTGTAATACAGCCAAAATATAGCTCCAAATGGCTTGAAAATATCCCAAACAAAGGGAATTAAAAATAGATATTCCTCATAATCTATATTTAGGTGGTCAGACATTCACAGGTTTCAGAGAAGAATTTGCCTAAACAATTACAGCTGCCAAACAAACATGTACTGTAAACAGCCCCACAGGATGCTTATAATTGAATGGAGTGACTTGACTCCTTCTTGAGAAACCCATTGATCTGTTCCAACCACTTTGATCATCCTATGATTACAGGAAATTAATAGTTGTTCAGACCACTATCAGAGATGCTGCTCTAGAGAGAATGGATCTAATTCCTGCATTTAAAAGCATTAGAATATTAAACTACTCTTTGTCCCACAGGAACAACCTACATAGAACCACAGAAGAAGATGGTTCCGCTGAGGATGCTTCCTGAGGATCTCCTGCAGTGATGTTCTGGGGCTGTGATGACAGGCCTCCAACAACCACAGCCATCTTCCTTTGTGTCAAGTATGACTCCAGCCACTGGACTGTATTCCTTTTGACCCCTATTGACTTCAGTTTTGCTAGGGCTTCATGGTGCCATATGCAGTCGAACACTGCCTTGATGTCAAGGGCAGTGACTCTCACTTCACTGATGACTGGGAGGAGACAGATGGGGCAGTAATTGCCCAGTTCAGATTTATTCTGAGTTTGTGAATAGATTCGTCCTGGGCAGTCTTCCTTATTGTCAGGTTGATGCCAGTGTTTTAGTACAGAACAGTTTGGCTAGGGGAACAGTTATCTCTGGTGCACAGGTCTTCAGCACTGTTGTCAGGTCCAATAGCCTTTGCTGTGTCCAATGCACTAAGCTGCACCTTAATGTCATGGTGAGTAAACCAAATTGACTGAACACTGGTAGCTATGATGATAAGAAATAGGAGCAGGAGTAGGCCATTCGGCCCTTCGAGCCTGCTCCGCCATTCAGTAAGATCATAGCTGATCATCTAACTCAACTTCACCTTCCTGCACTATCCCCATATCCCTTGATTCACTTAGTATTAATTAGTATGAAGGGGTTTTTGAGCAGAGGCCGAGTAGAATCATCCACTCAGCACTCTTGACTGCACACACTTCAGCTCCCTTCGCTTCCTGTTAGTTACCATCATTCCCAACTGGATGTGGTAGGACTGCAGAGCTTTTCTCCAATTCACTGCTTGAGGCACTGTTTAGCTCTGTCTATAACCTGCTGCTTTTAGTGTTTAGCATGCTCTAGCCCTGTGTAGTATCTTCATTAGGTCAATTCCTCATTGTATGATATGCCTGGTGCTGTTCCTGGCATGCCCTTCTACACTCCACATTGAACCAGGGTTGGGATCCTGGCTTAAAGATGCTTAAGGAGTGAGGGATGTGTTGAGCCATGAGGTTACAGATTGCGGTGGTATACAATTCTGCTGCAGATGATGGCCCACAATACCTCATTGATACCCCGTTTTGAGATCCTAGTTCAAAATTAATAAGAAGAAAATCAGAAGGACTCAAGCATCGTACCTGGATAGACTAAGTCAATCCCAGCCCATTCAACTCGGCAAAGTCCTCCTCATGAATATCTGGGGCTGGTGCTCAAATTGAGAGAACTGCCCCACAGACGAATCAAGCAACAGCCCAACATAGTCACACTCAGAGAATCATATGCATCAGCCAACATCCCAGACTCCCTTGTCATAATCCATGTGTAAGTCCTGTCCCAACACCAGGATACACCCATCAGAGGTGGGGGCACAGTGATATACAGTTACAGTCCCATGGCTTCGGGTCAAAAAAAGACACAGAAGGGCTAAAAGGGCTACACTTTCCTCACGAATGTTGTTTGTATTGTCGGCCTTAGTTTTATCATATGCCTCCCTTTTAAGTTTCAATTTAGTTTGCTATCTCTATTTATCCACAGAGCTCTATCCTTTGATGCACATCCTTTTTGATTCATAGGAATATATCTATTTTGTACTCTTTCCAGCTCATATTTGAAGATTCTCAAGTTGATATGTCATCCTGTTTGCAAACATTTCTGCCCAGTTAATTTAGGCAGACCTTTCTTATCTCACTATTTGTTTCCAGTCCAGCAGCCTTATCTTTGACTCTTCATTATCCCTTTCTGTTTTTACATTGTATCCCACTATATTGTAGTTGCTATTCTCCTCTCAAATCAGTTATCTGTCCCCTTTCACTTCCCAGAATGAAATCACCCATTGCTTCTTACCTTGTTCGACTATTGATGTTTGGCATGTCAGACTGTAAATTATATTCGCTACAGCTTGCAAAAACAGTTAGCAGTAACCAGTTTTATTCCTGTGTATGCTGTGACCAGCAAGAACTTTTCTTATTTTGCATTTTATTTCATTTTATATTAACCACAGACTAAATGACCATAACTGAGCCTGGTCATTTCCTCTCCCAGTGCTCTAGAAGGGGTAGCAATCAGGAGCAGGATCTTCAGCTGATTTTGTCCTCCTTGAGTCTGACGACACTGAACTGAACTGCTGCATCCCTGGTACTGGCCTGTCTGAGCTCTGCTAATCCAGCACTGGGGTGTGAGCTCAGTTCCATACCACCAAAGTCCTTTTTGCCTCCAAAGGTACTATATGAAATGTTTACTCATTATAAATATTTAAAGAAACAAAAATATTTAAATTAACTTTTTGCTGTATTAAAAATCAATAGTTTTGAACATACTTGTGAGTTGTTTCAGTGTATGTGTCAAAGATTTCTACAACATTTTTTAACAAGAAGTTGAGTGTAAATATATATCTGTCATTTACAAGGGGATGGAAATCGAAACTACAATTTTCAGTTCACACTGAAGGCTTCATTCTGCGATCCCACACTCCCAGCGGGGAGCCCTGGTCGCAGGGAGTGCGGATTGGAGCATGGGAGCTACAATGCTCTGTCTCCCGCCCACACACCCTCCGAGCGCAGCTTTCCCTCAAAGCGTGCAGGAACATGCACTTAACCCTTTTACTCCTCCGAGAAAGTTGAACTCTGTAGTAGTGCGGATTCAATTATTTGAGGCACAACATCTATGTTTAAGAAATCGAAAGGTCTTAAGTGGTCACCTGTCACTGGAATCAGAACATGTAACATTGAGGCAAATTAAAATATCTTGAAGGGTTCCATATGGCCCCTATTTGGATTGATTCAAGTCCAGATAACAATTCAACCCTAAACCCTTTCAAAAAGAAAACAGCAGCATCTCCAACAGAAGTGAAAAGACAGTTCCGCCACCCTCCACCCCGCCTGCCCTGCTGAGTAGATTGCTTGAGACCTCAGTTAAACCTCATTCTCTTTTGCATTCAACAAGGAAACATAGCCAGATCGACATGTTTAAACAGCAGTTGATCTGGAGTCTGCCACCAAACAGTAACACGACTGAGGCCTGCTGATGAAGCCCGGAACCTTGAGAGTGACACTTAAGCAGTTTAAGTTATCCACATTTCCAAAATTGTTCTGATGCCTGAAACTGTGATATTAAATATAGATTCCTTTGTTTGTTTGCTACAGATGGCTACAGTGCTGTGAGGACCATTGTGTCTCACCTCCTGACTCTCCAAAGCCTTTCCACCATCTACAAGGCGCAAGTCAGGAGTGTGATGGAATACTCTCCACTTGCCTGGATGAGTGCAGCTCCAACAACACTCAAGAAGCTCGACACCATCCAGGACAAAGCTACCCGCTTGATTGGCACCCCATCCACCATCTTAAACATTCACTCCCTCCACCATCGGCGTACCGTGGCTGCAGTGTGTACCACCTACAAGATGCTCTGCAGCAACTCGCCAAGGCTTCTTCGGCAGTACCTCCCAAAGCCGCGATCTCTTCCACCTAGAAACACAAGGGCAGCAGGGAACACCACCACCTCCAAGTTCCCCTCCAAGTCACACACCATCCTGACTTAGAAGTATATCGCCGATCCTTCATCGTCGCTGGGTCAAAATCCTGGAACTCCCTCCCTAACAGCACTGTGGGAGTACCTTCACTACACGGACTGCAGCAGTTCAAGAAGGTGGCTCACCACCACCTTCTCAAGGGCAACTAGGGATGGGCAATAAATGCTGGCCTTACCAGCAATGCCCACATCCCATAAACAAATAATTTAAAAAAAACAAGTCTATCATTCCCCACAATTGCAGATGGTTGCATAGGATAAGGTAAGGGCATTTAGGTTGACAATTTCTTGGGTATAATGACATTACAAGGAGGAACCAGTCCCTGGTTCTTGTGACCCTACTAGAAAGCTGCCTGGTGAGCCTCGTGGCGCATGTCCTTGCTCTCTCAGTCAGTGTGTGGTCCAGGAAGATCTAAAGAAGTGTGGACAATATAAAATAAATCAAATAAATTGATCCAATGGCTCAATCCTTCAAATTACATGTTATCACAAATCATTCTGCTTCATGTCATAGTGAATCTAAGCAGAAAAAGTGCAGCGGTTAATGGGCATTTAAACTAAAACTACCACACCTAGTTGAAAAATGAGAGCCATTCACAGCACTGGCTGATAGAGTTACATCTCTCTCCCAAAGCTGGCACTAAAAGTAGCTCAAAATAATAGCATTTGACATTTGTTAACATTCACTCCCTTTGAATTCCTGTCACTATTGTTGTCAGCATTCAGAGGTTTAGTAATTTTAGAGAAATATATACATGTTCTTGGTAATAACTTGATACACAGAAAATTGGAACAATGTGCTTTTGAGCAGCACTTAATCTTTTCCAATTGGCAGCTGCCACAGACTGAGCTGTTAAGCCTGTGCTTATTGGCTCCCTTCACAGTTTCATTTAGGGGCATGTTGTTTTATTTAAAATGGTTTCTTATTGACTGGGTGGTGGTACATTTGGAACACAAAACATTTTGGGTGTAGTTGTAACACAGATACCAATATGAGACTAGTATCAGTGGATTACAATGCTCAGTCAGCAAACCTGAGTTATACTGTCAGCTACACCTTACACTTAGAGTCAAGTGAGCTCTGAGCTCACATGCTTAGATGCGTGTGGAGAGCTCCACTGCTCGGGTGATTCATTTGTAATGTTATGGGAGTAGAACGGGAGCAGCTTCTTACAAAAGATTGCTTATAAGGTCCCCACAAAGAGCACTTTCAAAATGTAGCTCTGCATCCGCTGGAGTTATACTGCCTCTAGTGCAAACTCCAAGTACTGTGAGATTACCCACTACAACAATTTCACATCCTTCACTTCAGTACACGCAGGACTTAGCTTGATGATCTAACCGCTAAATTATACTGCCACTTTTACAGTGATGCACATTGATTTTTTTTATATCATTGGACTTTGTAGCGATTATTTACAACTGGCTGGCTTGCTAGGCCACTTCAGAGGGTATTCGGAGTAAACCACATCATGTGGGACTGAAGTCACAGGTAGGCTAGACCAGTTGAGGTGCCAGGCTCTCTTCCCTGATGAACATTGGTAAACCAATTGGGATTTAATAAGAAGCTGTCGTGGTTATTTTTCAAGAGCTATCTCACAATTTGCTGGATATATTGGCCCATAATTCCCGATAGGAGGCTTTCTGCGTGCGGAGGCCTCCTATCGGGAAAAAAATCTACGCCCTTACCTGAGGGCTCTCGAGGTGCGGCCATTTCCGATCCTGAGCCTCTCCACAGTCGAAATGCGCAGGGCCCACGTATCCCAGGGGCGCATGCAGTTCGCAAGCATCCCTGGGATCACATGGGCCAGGCGAGCCAATGGGAGAAGGGAATCTCCCTTCGTACTTTTGACAGATAGCCCCATCAAATATATGAATGGAGATCACCCCCAAAACACATCAAAACATTAAATACATTTTTTTATCACATTTTTAAAATTAGTTAAAATTACAATAAATTAAATATTTTAAACAAAAATTTAATTTTTTGAAAAAAGTAATTAAAGTTTTTTAGGGGGCTAAAAATAAACTTACCTTTTTAAAAGTATTTTTAAATTATAACTGAGTGAAAAACATTTTTTTTTTACTTTTTTAAAACTCTTATGTTACCAGGCGTAAGATTTTGAAGTGTTTTCAGCGGGCGGAGGTTCTGCAGAAAGCGGAACTCTCCACCCGCAGTGGCCCTTCTCCAAGGCAGGCGTCTGATCTGTCGAGCGGATTCTCGACAGATCGGAAATGCCGGTTTTCAGCGCATGCGCTTCGCATGCCTGAAACCGGTATTTCCGATGTCCCTAGGGGTGTGTACACATCTCGTACATGCCCGTAGACATCAGAAAATACGGGCCTTTGAATTTAATATCAAAACTTGCCATTGTGGAGACTTAGCTGCCGACATCCTGTTCCCTTCCCCGAAGTCTTCAATTTTAACCAGCTCATCTGAGTCTGAGGAAAAGTTACACCCAGAATATCAACCCACCTTTCTCTTTCAGATCTCACTGGCCTGCTATACATTTCAGAATGTTCTGCTTTGATCACTAACTACAGTTTTGAAGCTGTGTTATTAATTGCGCAGCAAACCGTTGTCTCTTAGATTACGAAAGTTACCTCAAGGGTATGATAATACCTGAGTCTTTGACTTTAATCATTGTAAATCACACTGGCTCACCCCCTGAAGCTCTCACTGGGTCAACACTCTACCTCTGCAGCATTCGATTGCAGCCAATAGGTGTGTAATCTAAAATCAGAATTCAGGTTTATTTGTGTACAGGGAAACATTACTACAGTTCTCAAAGGGTTACATAAGAAAAAATATTAATTTTCCAGGAGCTATTAACTTTTGAACTATTTGCAGAAATCTATAGTATTAGTGAGTAAGCTGAAAAGAGGCTAGCAGTGTTGTCAAACATTTCAAGGGAGTGATACAGTAGGTTCTAGAGGGTCAACATGAAAAGGCTGGTGTAATTGTATCTCACTAACAAGAAAGACAGAGCTTTAGCTTCTTCAGACTGTCGTATAATAGAGAACTTTAAAAGGAATTAAGATATGAAGCAGAATTATCGTATTATTAATTGCACAGGCATATTAAAAGGACCCCAGAAAGTGACCCCTTCTAATAAAGTAAATGCTGGTGAAAAAAGATGTCTTAATCTTCGTCATGGTAGTTATATTAATGTCAAGAGCATCCATCACCCCAATTAACCATAGATAAAAAGCTGTCAGAATTTAATTCTTTTCTTGTCAGGGCGTTTATGCATAAACTGGCACTGGGAAAAACAGGCAGATGCTTAGGAATAGATGAGTGTCAAGGGTTTCCAGACACATTGGTGTCTCTTCCACATGCAAGCTGCTGATTAGGAGCTGCAGTCAATCGGAGCTCATGCATTGTGGGATTGCTGCCTAAGTAAATAGGCTTTCCTCCTGATTTCAATTGTGTCAAATCGAGCTTTTTACAAATGAGGGTTTATCAGGGGAATGCACGGGGCACAGCAACTGTGGAACAAACTGAGGAGCAAGTTTGAGAGACGTCATTTCTGCATGAAATGAGTCCTTGTTCACTTGGAGTGGGGCTCAGTTTCATAAGGAATTAATTCAATTGAATTCAGAAATAAAAAAACAAAATGTACCATAGTGGTGAATTTAGAATGGAAGGAAACCAATATTGTAAACCTATCAGGGATACATGAGCTACCCATGGGTCAAGCTTAGCCTGAACCAAATTGGCCCCTACTCAGTGAACTCAGATCACAACTACTGAAATACTGTCCTGATCATTAGTAGAAGGGAAAGCTTGGCTGATCCTAATGCCTTGGTTTTTTTTTGTCACTTGTTTTTCTGTCCCGGTTGCCAGCAGCCTTCACCTCCCCCAATTAGTCGGGTTTTCTTTTCATATGTGAGCATAGACAGTTAAATGGGTTGCCACCAGCGTTAAAATAATGCTGATCAGAAATTCTGGGCGAGAGCGGCAGCAGACTATTCAACCGCAGGGGGACATCACAGCCGAACCTGATCCTGTCCCCACCTGGGATACAAACATACGTAGCAGGGAATTACGGCATGGCAATTGGGAGTGAAAACACTGGCTGGTTTTTCTTTTCCCTTCCCCAATCCATGTGTTGTTGAGGCCAAATTATGACTTCTCCTTACTGCTGCCCCAGGTGAAATCAGCTAGCTCAGCACGTACAGGGAATCAAAAGTGGGACCTTCCTGATCTATGTGGCTCAGGGTCACAGTGTGTGGCACATTCACTCACAATGCAACAGGGGGATCTTGTAGCTGTATTTTAACAGCAATGTGAACAAGGAGATACAGACATACTGCCTACTTGAATGGCATGTCAAGTGAGGAAAAGCAGAGCTCCGGCCACTCATACTTTAAACACACGCACACATGCTGTGTATTAGCCTCTAGCTGTGGTGAGATTGAGGAGATCTGATAGACCAGTCTGCTCGTTTTGACCTTTTAGCATTGAATGATGATACAGCAAGCTGGCATTTTATCAAGCTTTTAAACATTAAATTGAAAAAAGTGAGCAATCAGCATATCAAAAATGTTAATGCTTCGCTGATACCACATGTGCAGTATAATTGTTGTAATGTAAAACATAAAAACCATCCATTTTACAAAAAGTGCAAGCATCAGTCAACCTGATCAAACCAACCGAGATTGATTGGACTTAGAGAATCTATAGGGCTAGAAATTTGGCTCCTTTGCGCCTGCTGTTAGTGCCTCCGGGTGGGGGGCTAACGGGACACAAAGGGGTTATTGCCCGGAGGGGCGAAAAAAGCGTCTCCCGGGAAATTTGGCGGGGCATTGCTGAGGTGCTACCCGATAGCATCGCGCCCCTGCCGGTAGCATAACGGGCTGCTGCAGCGCCGGCGACCCCTTAGCACCCTGCCGTGTCCCCTTACCGCCCCACGGCAGAAATTCAGCTGTGCCCCATGAGGCTGCCATGGGCGATGCCAGTGCCAGCCTCACGGGTCGCGAATTGGGCTGACCTCCGCTCGCGGGGCGGTATTTAAAGGGGAGGTACGGCCGTGACTCGCGCCGCCATTTTCTTCTTTTGGCCGACCTCCAGGTCAGCCCTTCGGGGTGGTCCGTGGCCACCATCGCGCAGCCCGGCACCGCATCTCGGTGCCAGGCTGCAGCCACGGCACCACGCCACCACGGTGGCTTTGTGTGGGCCATCAGAGGCCCTGCATAGCTCGCAGCGTCCCTTCCCTTTAACGGAAGGGGAGGGGTGGTGAAACGCATCAGTGCTACGCAGAGTGGCCGCATAGCGCTCGGCGTTTGAGTGCTTTGCGCTCCCGACACCGCCCCGAGAGGAAGTGGAGTGCCCGATTTAGCGCTCTGCTTCCTCTCTGGGGTGGTAAGCCAAATTTAGCGGCCGGGGCAGTACTTCCGCGCTGGGTGCTAAATGTCCGGCGCTAATTTGGTTACCGTCCCCAAACGGGGCGTAACCGAATTTCACGCCCATAGAATCACACAATGCAGAAGGAGGCCATTTGGCCAATCGTGCTGTGCCGGCTTTTTGAAAGTGCTAGCCCATTAATCCCACTCCCCGGCTCTTTCCCCGTAGCTCTGAAAATTTCTCCTTTTCAAGACTTCACTGTAGGGGGCATGATTAAGAAGTTTGCAGATGATACAAAAATTGGCCGTGTGGTTGGTAGTGAGGAAGACAGCTGTAGACAGCAGGGAGCTATTAATGGACTGGTTGTCAGAAAATTGGCAAATGGAATTCAATCTGGAGAAGTGTGAGGTAATGCATTTGAGGAGGGCGAACAAGGCAAGTGAAGACACGATAAATGGTAGAATACTGAGAAGTGCAGAAGATCAGAGGGACCTTGGAGTGCATGTCCACAGATCCCTGAAGGTAGCAGGACAGGTAGATAAGGTGGTTAAGAAGGCATACAGGATACTTTCCTTTATTAGCCGAGGCATAGAATACAAGAGCAGTGAGGTTAGGCTTGAACTGTATAAAACACTGGTTAGGCCGCAGCTAGAGTACTGCATGCAGTTCTGGTCACTGCATTACAGGAAAGATGTGATTGCACTAGAGAGGGTACAGAGGAGATTTACGAGGAAGTTGCTGCTGGCAGGCAAGGCTCATGCTGGCAAGGAAAACTTGACAGCAGGACCTATATCTGCTAGCAGAGAGGTCAGTAATCAGGGGGCATAGATTTAAAGTAATTGCTAGAAGGATTAGAGGGGAGTTGAGGAGACATTTTTTCACCCAGAAGGTGGTGGGGGTCTGGAACTCACTGGGCAAGCTTTTCATTGGGCCGTGGAGGCGGGATTGGAGGCACGTGGGGGGTTAAAATTGCAAAAACTGGCAGGCGGGCCCAACCTCAGATGAGGAGGAGGAGCAGGAGGAGAACGAAAATGAACATCTTGCAGAGGCCCATCAACCAGCGGCAGCAGTACGCAAGAACATTGCTGCCTGGGATGCAAGGAACACACTCTTGTTGGCCAGATTTGCTTAGCCTAGCCAATCAAGCACATTTGCCTCGCAGCTTCTTACCTGAGCATCGACAATGGCCAAGAAGCAGCGGATTCCTAGCAATTTGACCACCATACTGACAATTGCAAGTAATCCTAAGCCCTCAATGTGGAAGTCCCATTCGCGAAATGACACACGCCACAACTACAGCAGT
Organism: Somniosus microcephalus; assembly: GCF_052327205.1. Classification (NCBI taxonomy): domain Eukaryota; kingdom Metazoa; phylum Chordata; class Chondrichthyes; order Squaliformes; family Somniosidae; genus Somniosus; species Somniosus microcephalus. Next base: position 98,766,838 of record NC_141000.1, on the reverse strand, counting down.
AGCCATCAGATTTTTTATTTACAGTAATTATCTGATGGCTTTTTAACATAAAACATCAAATTTCACCTTTGTGACTATTTGTGCAGTATCTTTCTCTTACGCGTGCTCCTACGTGATGCTTCCCCTGTGGCTTCAGCAGATGTGGAGGCCCCTTGCTCACTTTCTTGCTGCTCCTGTCTCGACACCTTTGGCGGGCGTCCTCTGGGGTTGCGAACCTGTGAGGGCTCATCAACAGTCTGCTGCTCCTGCGGCTGTGCAGGGGTTGAGACGCCGATCTCAGTTGTGTGTGGACTCTGGTGGGGCTCTGACCGAGGGCTCTGCAGTGTCATGGAAGTGTGAGCGCTTGGAGAGGAGCCCCCGCTTCCTTGATGTCTGCCACCAACTTCCCTCTCATGGGTCAGATCCCCCTCAGCGCTTGCAAGTGGCTTGAGAGCACCTTGCTGCACATCAGGGGGGCCATGGGGACCCGTATCTGCACTGGCAGTCCTACTCAGAAGGACTTCCATGAAGGTCTGGTTTCTCTGTTCAATAGATGACCATCGCTCCTCCAGAGATGTCATTCTATTCTGAACACTCACCATGTTTTCTGCACTCTGGCGACTTATCACCTCCACGGAGGTTGCCATCATTTCCGTGGTGATGCGTTCATGCGCCAATGACTCCACAAAGGCTCTGCTCATGTTCGCTATGGACTCCTCCATTCGCTCCACACTCGCAGTGACCCTGGAGACAAAACCTGCCAGAGACTCCTGCATCTGTTCCTGGAGTTCCAGCACCACTGATCTTATGGATGGACCCAGAGGCAGAGGGTCAACATGCAGCTGAGCCGAGCTGGCTGAGTCCTGCGCCCTCTGATTAGGACTCTCCACTGCTGTCCCTGTCTCCACACTCTGCTGATGCTCACTTGTGAGCTGTGATACACCAGGTGACAACACTACTCTATGTCCCAAAGGTCCCACCGAGGTGTGAGTGTCTGCGCTGGTGCTGGGTGCAGTGAATTCTGCTGACGCTGCGCTCTCAGAGGTTGCAGCTTCCTCTGAGTAGTCTTGAGGCTCATGCTCTTCCTCCTGCACAGTGGGGATGGGTGCTTGCGATGGTCCTGTGGGGGAGTAAAGGAAAGAATCAGAGATGTGATGCCAAGGTTACATGCACATTGCATATTGCAGATGATCATAAGTCCATCTGTTAGAGCTTCAGAATCATTATCAGCGACTCATGCAATGTCAATGAGAGAGATGGAAACTATTCTGTCACCAGCTTGCTGTGATGCACCCCTCTGTCCGTCCCCCACGTGTGCATCTTACTCCACTCCTACGATCTCCAGGACCGCCTCCTCCCAGGGGGTGAGGTGGGCTACTGAGGGTGGCCCTCCTCCTGTCCTCACTCTTTCTCGCTTATTGTGAGCTCTCTTTTCCTGCAATGAGGAGACAAGTGGAGGTTGAGTGAGAATGAAGAAGTGAGTGTAGAGATTCCATAGCATAGATACTTAGAAGGAGACAAAGATGGAGTGAGGTGGCAAGACCAAGGGCCCTCCCTGTGTGTTGTCAGTTGTTTTCGTAGCATCACAGTGATAGGGAGTGTGAGGGCTGCATAGTGGAATAGTTAGGTGAATGTGAACATAGAGAGAGAGGGAATGGGTAAGGGTGCATGGATGTCAGTGTCAAGTGGGATGTGGAGGAAGAGATTGCTAAAGCTGAGTGCTGGTGAGGAAAGGCAATGGGGATCAGATTGAGGGTGATGGGAAAGTCATACTCACTTTTCCCGTGCGCAGAAGATCTTGAAATCTCTTCCTGCACTGAATCCAGGTTCTGCGGGTTACTGATAATGAGTTGACCTCCTGGGCCACCTGGATCCACACAGCCTTGGTCTGCTGGGGAGGCTTCTTCCTCCCTGAAGAAGGGAAGAGCACCTCTTTATGAGCGCTTGCTCCCTCAACTAAAGCCTGCAAGGCAACGTCATCAAACCTGGGAGCAGACCTAGGTCTCTTGCTGGTCATTCTGCCTCCAGGTCCCTGTAGCATGAAAGGCCAAAAGGTTGGCTGTCTGCAGAAGGAGCAAGGCTTGTTGCAGACCTTGAATGCAGCAGCAATGATGACATCATCGGAGGCGACTTTCAGACTGGAAAAACTCACTTGCCATGGGTTCCCACACGTTGGAACTCAATTGGCCAATTAAGTTAAAATCGCATCAATCTCCCACATCGATTTAGATTCGGGTGGATAACACGAAATACGGATTACGCGGTCCCAGCCCGCCCCTGAATTAAAATCCAGCCCACTGCCTCAAAAGGGCAGTGGAGGCAGAAACTCTCATCACATTTAAAAATACTTGAATATGCACTTGAAGTGCTGGAACCTACAAGGCTGCGGACCAAGTGCTGGAAAGTGGGATTAGGCTGGATGGCTCTTTCTCGACCAGCACAGACACGATGGGACAAATGGCTTCCTTCGGTGCCGTAAATTTCTATGATTTGATTTTATGATTCAACTATTCACCCAATTCCCTTTTGAAAGTTACTATTGAATCTACTTCCACCACCTTTTAATGTAGAGCATTCCAGATCAAAACAGGTCGCTGTATAAAAAAATTCTCCTCATTTCCCCCCAGGATTTTTTGCCAATATCTTAATTCTGTGTCCTCTGGTTACCGACCCTTCTTCCAATGGAAATAGTTTCTCCCTATCTACTCTATCAAAACCCCACACCATTTTGAACACCTCTATTGTAATGATATCAGCAAATAGAGATGGTATTTACCTGTTTGATTATGATGCCTTACCAGCATGTTTGCATGTATTGATTGCTTGTGCCTGACCAGCAGAGGGCATGTGACCGAGACAAGCAAGGCAGTTTAGTTTAGTTTCAGTTTCGTTCTAGATGCATCGCTAGCATGATGTCTCCTGTAAATGCTGTTAAAAGAGTTGAACAAGCTTTAGATTAAAAGACATTCTCTTTCATAAATGTCTCGTCATTGAACCCACAAAGAAATCAATACATGGTGTCAGAAGTGATTGAAAGAGATGAAGAGAAAAAATCTGAAGTTAAATCAGCTCTCCACAAATTAGCAAGCCAAAAGAGAACATCGTTGCTTACCATTGGAGAATAGCTAACGAAGTGAAAAATGGAAGGTTTACACCTACCGGCGACGCTTCAGTTGACAGGTAATGTGGCTGAAAATTGGAGGAGGTTCAAACAACGTGTGGGGTTGTATTTAGCGGCAATCGGAGCTGACGAGAAAAGTAATAAAAAGAAATCGTCACTGTTCTTACATGTCGTGGGTGATGAAGCGCTGGAGGTGTATAATAACTTCACATTCGCTGCTGATGGAGACAAAATGAAGCTAGATAAAATAATGGAACAGGTTGAGGCCTACTGCATACCTAAACGTAACATGATGTTTGAGAGGCACAGATTTTTCACATGTGTACAGAAAACGGGTGAGACTATTGATCAGTATGTGACTGAACTGAGAAACCAAAGCAAATCGTGTGAATTTGGGGGACTGACAGAATCGCTGATAAAAGACAGACTGGTGTGTGGTATTCCAGATAATGGTCTAAGGGAAAGACTGCTAAGAGAGCAAGATCTAGACCTGGGAAAAGCCATAGCACTGTGTAGGGCTACAGAGACTGTGAAGTTGCAGGCAAAGGAGCTGTTCAGTGACAGTAGCTGCAACGTGGATGCAGTGAGAAAGAACGGACACAAACCGTTTAACAAAAAGAGCGCCAATGTGAAAAAAGAGGCGTGGCCAGCGAACAAAAATGAGAGGGACAATCAAAAGTCATGTAGTCGATGCGGTACACAGCATACACCAAGAAAGTGTCCAGCATATGGTAAAACATGCAATAGTTGCAACAAAAACAACCATTATGCCCGTTGCTGTAAGAACCAAGTGCAACAAAGCAAGGTCCATGCAGTAGATGAAAGCGAGATAGAGGAGTTCAATGTAGATGTTGTGTCTGAAAACAAAAAAGAAGAAAGAGACTGGGTGTTGGCACTAAAAGTGAATGACACACACATTCCATTTAAATTGGATACTGGAGCACAAGTTAATGTGATATCAGAGACTGATTTTAAGAAAATTAGACCCAGACCAAAGATACATGGAATAAAAGTGAAAGTGACAGGATACTCAGGTACTGATATACCAGTGAAAGGAAGATGCATTGTCAAAGTAACACACAAGGACAGAGAGCACACGCTAGCATTAATCGTGGTGCCAAAGGATGTGCAAGCCATACTAGGTTTAAAAGCCTGTGAGAGACTGAACCTGGTAAAGAGAGTCCTCGTTGTGGAAAGCGAAGGAGAGACAGTCTATGATGAACTCATGAAAGAGTACAAAGACCTATTTAAGGGTCTAGGCTGCATTCCAGGAGAACACACGATCAGAGTAGATAAAAGTATGACACCGGTCATACATCCATGCAGAAAAGTTCCGTTTGCTCTTCAAAAGCAACTGAAGGCAGAGTTGGACAGGATGGAAAGCCTGAACGTGATTCAGAAGATAGATGAGCCAACTGAGTGGGTGAGTTCCCTCGTCATAGTGGACAAAAAGAATGGAAATCTCAGAATTTGCCTGGATCCAAGAGATCTAAACAGAGCAATAAAGAGAGAGCACTTCAAGCTTCCTACACGTGAGGAAATCATGTCACAGTTTGCAAATGCAAAGTATTTCAGCAAGTTAGATGCATCATCAGGATTTTGGCAGATGAAGCTGGATGAGGCAAGTTCAAGACTGTGCACGTTCAACAGTCCATTTGGCAGATACAGATTCCTAAGGTTACCATTTGGCATTGCCTCAGCTCCTGAAATGTATCACAAAACAATTCATATGATCTATGAGCACCTGGAGGGAGTTGATACATCAATGGATGACATCATAGTATGGGGAACCACGAGAACTGAGCATGACGAGAGACTGAAAAAAGTGCTGGAAGCAACAAGGAAAACAAACCTGAAGCTGAATAGAGAGAAATGCCAGCTCGGGGTGACAGAACTGACATTCGTGGGAGATATCCTTAGCAGTGAGGGCATCAGACCAGATCCCAGAAAGGTGTCCGCCATTGAGAATATGCCAAAGCCACAATGCAAAAAGGACGTGCAGAGGTTTAATGGAATGATCAACTACATGGGGAAATTCATATCCAACCTCTCAGAAAAGATGGCGCCACTGAGAAGACTAACTGAAAAGAACATAGAATGGGAATGGAATCATGAGCATGAGAAGTCATGGAGCGATCTAAAGAAACTGCTCACAGAGGAACCAGTTCTGAGGTTTTATGACCCAGCGAGACCCATCAAGATATCATCAGATGCATCACAGAGTGGGCTCGGTGCCGTTCTTCTGCAAAAATATGACTACTGGCAACCTATTGCATATGCATTGCGCTCAATGACAGACGCAGAGACGCGATATGCTCAAATAGAAAAGGAGCTGCTCAGCATCACATACGCCTGTGAAAGATTTCACCAGTTTGTGGCAGGACAAGCAATCAGTGTAGAGACTGACCATAAGCCCTTGATTGCATTGTTCCAAAAGCCACTAAATAGCTGTCCGCTTAGAATACAAAGAATGATGATCAGGCTGCAACGCTATACACTGAATGTTGCGTACACACCGGGTAAGCTGATGTATACAGCAGACACGTTGTCCAGAGCTGTTGACCCAAGTGAGCCCGCAAACACCACAATGGATGAAAAAGTGAACGCCTACGTGGACATGATCACAAGTGCACTGCCCATAGCAGATGCAAAAATGGAGCTCATAAAGACTGAGACAAACAAAGATGAAACAATGAGACGACTGAGGAAAAGCATCTTGGATGGATGGCCCAACATGAAGCAAGACTGCTCAGCTGACATGGCAGAGTACTGGAACTGCAGGGCGGAACTATCAGTGGTCGAAGACATCATCTACAAAGGAAGTAAAATAGTTATCCCAAAGAGTCTGAGAAAAGAGATGTTAAAAAAGATCCATGGAGGACATCTGGGAATCGAAAAGTGTAAGAAAAGAGCACGAGAGGTGATGTACTGGCCACGAATCAACCAAGATGTGACAAATGAGGTGTCAAACTGCACAATATGCCTGAAATATCGAGCAAGCAATCCGGTAGAACCACTAAAGCCACACCCAGCGCCAGACAGACCTTACCAAAAGGTAGGCGCTGACCTATTCGTATGTCAAGGGAAGGACTATCTTGTAGTCACAGACTATTACTCCCTGTATCCAGAGGTTTGTAGACTGTACACCACCACTGCAGATGCTGTGATAACATGTATGAAAGCCATATTCTCCAGACATGGCGTGGCAAGCGAGGTCTTCACAGACAACGGACCCCAGTTTTACAATGCAAGTTTCCGACACTTTGCCAAAGAGTGGGACTTTGTCCACACAACGTCAAGTCCTCACTATCCACAGTCCAATGGACTAGTGGAAAAATCGGTCCAGACAGTGAAAAGACTGATGTACAAGGCAAAAGACAGTGGAACTGACTTCTACCAAAGCATGCTTGTATACCGCACAACGCCGCTCGAGTGTGGTAAGTCACCAGCCCAACTCCTGATGGGACGTCGGCTAAGGTCAAACCTACCCATCCCGGAGAACCTCCTGAAAACAAAAGAGGGGGAGAAAGTGAGGAAGTTCAAAGAACAACAGAAAGAAAAGCAAAAGTACTACTATGACAGAGGAACACAAAACCTACCTGAACTCCACACTGGTGACCAAGTAAGGTTGAAAGACAAAACAAACACATGGACTCAGAAGGGAACTGTCCTGAGTGAAGTTCAACCAAGATCATACACCATTCAGACAGATGAGGGTGCTGTTCTGAGAAGAAATCGTCGAGATCTTCTCATGGGACCAGCCACAGCTGGTCAAGAGACTGATACTGTTGAACAACCTGATCACACAGCTGAGAACCAATCATCTGAGGCAACAACTCAGATTCAAGGACAATCAATCAGAAAATCCTCAAGACACGTGAAGCCTCCTGAGAGACTCATTGAGCAAATTTAAGGACTATTGTTATAGAAGGAAGTAATGTTATCTTATTCTTTCTTCAAGTTCTAGTGTATTGACATATTTCATGTGAACACACAAAGCAAGGTTAAAAAACCTTGATCATGATAATGATAATGTAAGTTCATTAAGTGTTACAGTTAAAATGCAGATTAATACAAAGAAAACATGTTGTTAGTTAAAAGTAAAATACTTTTGTTTTAAGAAAAGGAGATGTAATGATATCAGCAAATAGAGATGGTATTTGCCTGTTTGATTATGATGCCTTACCAGCATGTTTGCATGTATTGATTGCTTGTGCCTGACCAGCAGAGGGCATGTGACCGAAACAAGCAAGGCAGTTTAGTTTAGTTTCAGTTTCGTTCTAGATGCATCACTAGCATGATGTCTCCTGTAAATGCTGTTAAAAGAGTTGAACAAGCTTTAGATTAAAAGACATTCTCTTTCATAAATGTCTCATCATTGAACCCACAAAGAAATCAATACATCTATTAAATCTCCCCTTACCCTTCTCTGCTCTAAGGAGAGCAATCCCAGCTTCTCTAGTCTCTCCACATAACTGAAGTCCCTGATACTTCTGTAACTTGTAATCTGCTCACGCCAATAGCTTGTTCAAAACGGCTCAGAGGGAAACTCATTGGGGGCAATTTCCCAAGTTTTCCTTGCCAGCACGAGCCTTGCCTGACAGCAGCACACACTCAGAGAATCAGTCCCACCCTGTCTGAGTCATTCAGACTAGGAACATAGGAACAAAAGTAGGCCATTCAGCCCCTCGAGCCTGTTCTGCCATTCAATGAAAGAAGAAATACTTGCATTTATATAGCACCTTTTGCGACCACTGGATATCTCAAAGCGCTTTACAGCCAATGAAATACTTTTGGAAGTGTAGTCACTGTTGTAATGTAGAAAATGCAGCAGCCAATTTGCGCACAGCAAGCTCCCACAAACAACAATGTGATAATGACCAGATAATCTGTTTTTGTGATGTTGATTGAGGGATAAATATTGGCCAGGATACCAGAGATAACTCCCCTGCTCTTTTCGAAATAGTGCCATGGGATCTTTTACATCCACCTGAGAGAGCAGATGGGGCCTCAGTTTAACATCTCATCCGAAAGACAGCCCCTCCAACAGTGCAGCTGGGATCAGCCTAGATTTTTGTGCTTAAGTCCCTGGAGTGGAACTTGAACCTACAACCTTCTGACTCAAAAGTGAGTGTGCTACCCACTGAGCCACAGCTGATGCCTGAGATGAGATCATGGCTGATCTGTAGCTTAACTCTATCCACCCGCCTTGGCGCCATATCCTTCTATACCCTGTCTAGCAAAAATATATCGATCTCAGATTTAAAATTATTAATTGGGCTAACATCTGCTTTTTGTGGGAGAGAGTTCCACACTTCTACCACCCTTTGCATGAAGAAATGTTTCCTAACATCTCTCCTGAATGGCCTGGCTCTGATTTTAAGGTGACGTGCCCTTGCCCTAGACTCCCCCACCAGTGGAAAAAGTTGCTCTCTATCTACCCTATCGATTCCTTCCAAAATCCTAAAAACCTCAATCATATCACCCCTTAGCCTTCTCTATTCCACGGACTACAAGCCTAGTTTATGTAATCTCTCCTCATAATCTAACCCTTGGAGTCCTGCTAACATTCTGGTGAATCTGTGCTGCACTCCTTCCAAAGCCATTGGGCTGGATTTTGTCAATGGGGAGCTTTTGGAGGCGGGACTCCCACTTGTTGGGTTTTAGTCCCGCCTCCATCGACTTCTGGCCAACCCACGCTATTTTCCCTTGATTGACCTTGTTAAGCCCGCCCAGCGGGTTTAGCAGGCCAATTAAGAGAAAGCCAGTTACAGGTGACGTCAGCGAGTGCCGTTTCATCAGTCAAGAACTTTTGACAGATGAAATGTCATCGTTTGACGGCTCTGTGAAGCTGTCAAACACTGACAATCTGTCTTCTAAATTGTGTCTTTACTCAAGACTCAATTATAAAGCCTTCCTGACCAGAAAGCAGAAGGCTGCAGCTTTTGACAATTCAGCGGCCATTCTGCTTTCTGTGCCGGTGAGCTGAGGGACTCCCGAGACCTGAAGGGAGGAAGCCTGCAGGAAGAAGTAAAGGTAAGTAAAACTTATTAAAACACTTTACACACACCTCACACACTTACCTCTGCACACATGCACCCATTACTCACCTGCACACCGGACATCTTGGCCCCTCCGACCCCCGCAGACCGACGGCCCGCCTCACTGACCCTGGCGAGGTTTGGAGCCGTCGGAAAGCCCACACTTCAGGGCTCAAAATAGGAATTAGCAAAAAAACTGCCTGTTAACTACCTGTTCGCAGGCAGTTAATTGGCATTAATCCCCTTCCCGCCTCAAGGACCCGGCGCAGGTTGGCTACCCGCCTCCTGGCAAGATGGCGTTGGGGGCGGGTTGGGCAGCCGCCCCCAAATTCTGCCATTTTCCCGGCAGTCCCGCCTCCAAACCCGCCTCCCCAGGGCTGGCAAAATCCAGCCCATTATATCCTTCCTAAGATGTGGTGCCTAGAATTGTACCCAGTACTCCAGGTGTGGTCAAACCAGGGCTTTGTATAGCTGCAGTAGAACTTCCTCCCCTTTATACTTAGCCCTCTAGTTATAAAGGCTAACATTTCATTAGCCTTTTTGATTATTTTTTTGTACCTGACTACTACATTTTAGAGACCTGTGTACACGGACCCCTAAATCTCTTTGGACCTCCAATAGGAAAGTCTCAGATTAGATCTCTGCTCTGTGCCAAGTACACTAATTCAACTGGGGCAACAATATAAGTGTTAAAATTGGACCCAGTGCTCCTAGATTAGGGAAGGGAAAAATCAGGATTCTTATTCCTGAGAAATATCCAGTGACCCCTGGTGGAAGTGCATGGGCTCGGGCGTGATGCCCTCCATATTCAGATAGGATATTGATACACATTGTCAAGGATTTCATATGAAGTACCTGAGAGGCAATGGACATCCGTAGAATTGTAGCTCAGTGTGGGAGTTAATGCCTTCAGCAAAGTGGAGAAGAAAAATCTCCATTTTAAACACATTTATCTTTTTTATTCCTTTTCGCAAAGACACGTCTGCTGGATGTTTGAAATCCTGTCAGAACTTCTCAATCAGATGCAGATTGCTGGTTTTCTATTGTGCCATTCTTCTGCAATATTGAAGGTTCATCCCAGTGACACTGCACAATCTTCGGCCATCTGAAATCTAGATGAGGCCTTGAGAGTGAGAGAGAGAGAGAGAGAGAGAGAGAAAAAGGGAAAAAAAGGAAATTAGAGTACAAATAAGCCAACATGCACCAATCTCATACATTTCCAAGGGGTCTGTTGAGAGCAGCCTTGATTATTAGAGTTCTAAAGGCAAGGCACCTGACCCTACTCTTGGTTACACAGAAGCAATACATTTTGTGTGTGGGCAGGGGTGGGTGGGGGGATACAAAAATAACAAATGAAAATACTCGGAAATCAAATGTATAAAGGAATGCTTTTAAAGGAAGATTTATTTTGGTTGTGCTTTAGTCTTCAGTCTGAGGCAATCCTCCAAACTAAATACACTCTCGCACCAACCTCAGATGGATGCCTCCTTCTGCATCACTGTGGCATTCCAATTTCTCACACTCACTGTCATTGCAAAGTCGCTATGAGTGCAGCTGGAAAAGACAGCCAAATGAATACCAGACAATATAGAATGCTCTGTGGACTGGGCTGAGTCTACCCAGACATATTACACTTCAAATTATCAAAAAACAGGGGCCCTTTATCCCCATAACTGCATGTGCCACCCACCCAAGAGACACACAAGCAGATTATGTCACGTTTATGCATAAGTAAAAAACTGAAGGAAATAAAGGGGGAAATAGGAGTAAAAAGAAAGGAATATAACAGTCTTTCATTGTTTTGTTGCAGTTTAATATATATACGTATTCAAGCATTGGCTGCATAAACCAGTATTCAAATTACATTCACAAATTGAAAAATAATCTCTAACCATCTGAATTATAGTCAAAATTATTTCCATTTTCTTTTTGCAATCATAGCTGTCTTGCGTTAGCTGATAGATGTTATCCTACACCGTAGAAATATCTATTGATTGCAGTGTCTGCTTTCTCAGCGAATGCCTCCCAAATGTTGACTGGCTGCATACAAAATGCAAAATCAGGATGAAGAATCGAGTGTTGTGTAGATAACTCAGCCCATTCACTGCTCTGTGTGTAGCAGATATGCTTTTTTCTTTAAAAAAAACAGCAAAATATAATTATTGCAGGGGAAAAAAAAATCCAGCTGATGTTAGCACCGCCTTTCAACGTAACCTGGCATGCACTGGATTCTGCCTCACTATCCGTGACCTCCAGGTGATTTTTGAGTGGTAGCATCGCTACATCTGGTGTAGAGGCACTCAACCTTGCAAAGATGCGAAACTCATCTTTTACTACCTTTTCCTTTCTTCTGTTGCAGCACAGAGGCTACAAGCAAATCTGCTGTTCGTCTGACTTGCAATACCGAGCACCGTCAGAGCCATCATTTTGCTCAGTGTGCTGAGAAGAGAAAGTCTGGCGTAAAAGGATTAGTTCCTTCCTCTTCCACCCCAATTAATATTTTGTTTTAAGTTTTAATTTTGAATCGGTCTTTTGGCACTCTCCTTAGGAGCAGAAGACTTGGCTTTTTTAAAGTAACAATGTACAGGGCAATTGATTGGTAAAAACCAAACTTGCGCAATATTCCAAAACAAATCCCATGAATTTCTATTCTTACTGCACAGAGAACAATTTGCGGAATATAGCAATTTTGCATAAAAAGTCCCAGATAGTGAGTGGTTTTGAGCAATAACAAATCGCTTACCCGATGGGTGCATTTGCCATTGATAATATGGTTTTGCTATGAACACACTATGCTATGAGGAGTGATTCCACAACCTGGCAGTGCCAGTGAGGAGCAACTCTTGAAGTGAGTTCTCCTCAGAAAATCACAGTTGCACAGCCCATAATTTTCTGTCTCCATAATTCCTTCACCACGAAAATTGTACAATATATCCTGGAGCATTTTTTTATTTTTGGAAAACCCATCAATAAGATCACTCAATAAGAAACTAACAACTACACGGGTTTGCAGACTCCAGAAATATTACCAATTTCCATTTCTGATTTCCTGACCCTTTAATACTTGGCAAGCAGCTAACAAACCGCTTATCTCCTATAATTCCTGAGTTTAGTGCTCTCTTCCCCCCCTCTCTCCCTCGCTCTCTTCCCCCCCACAGTCGCTCGCTCTCTTCCCCCCCCCACAGTCGCTCGCTCTCTTCCCCCCCCCACAGTCGCTCGATCTCTTTCCCCCCCCAGTCGCTCGCTCTCTTTCCCCCCCCCAGTCGCTCGCTCTCTTCCCCCCCCCACAGTCGCTCACTCTCTTTCCCCCCCCAGTCGCTCGCTCTCTTCCCCCCCACAGTCGCTCGCTCTCTTCCCCCCCCCACAGTCGCTCGCTCTCTTCCCCCCCACAGTCGCTCGCTCTCTTCCCCCCCCCCACAGTCGCTCGCTCTCTTCCCCCCCCCACAGTCGCTCACTCTCTTTCCCCCCCCCCCAGTCGCTCGCTCTCTTTCCCCCCCCCCCCCCAGTCGCTCTCTCTCTCTCTTCCAACAACATGTCCTCGAAAAAGCCTCGGCACTGCCAGGCACTCCAGCTAGTCTCCTATAATTCCTGAGTTTAGTGCTGGTGAAAATGGTGAAACACTGGCAGAAGAAAACTCCTTTCAGTGGCAAAATGGATGCTGTAATGGAGCATTGCAATGGCATATGTGATGGGAAAGGAAGGCTACAAGTCAGCAAGAGATTGAGCCAGATGTAGAAGGATGTTACCCAGCTGGTGAATGCAGAATCCGACACGCAAAGCACTAGGGAGACAGTCAAGAAAAGATTTGCATGACTTCAGAAAGAACAGCGAGGTAAGAATATTACTGTAAATTGGCAGCACAGGAGAAATATGCACCTCATTGGAAACCAAAAAGGTGTATATATCCAAAAACCTGTACTGACACAGAGAAATGTGAACAAGCATGTAGCAAATAAGATATTGCCTGATAAAATAGAGAGGCATGATAGGAAAATGTGCTTCAATGAATTTCCATGGGCAAAGTTACTTTCCTAACGTACGAACATACAAAATTGATGGGCAGGAAATGACCAGCTGGTCCTTCAATCCTGCCGCACGCCATGGTGACTGGACCATCATGGCTAAACTTTTCTTCCAACCCCCACCTCACCCCCTACCCACAACCATGTAATCTCCTGGGAGAGGAAAAAACCCAGAAGAAATCCAGGGCTAATAAGGGAAGAATTCCTCTCTGACCCCCTCAGACGATCAAAACTAGTCTCAATCCCCATTGCTTTTATGTTTAAAGGCAAACTGGCAGAGTGTAACAGGTGTATAATTAATCTGTTTACCAGAGAGATTAGAAGGCATGGGGTCGTTGGAGGTTGGGGGAGACCACAGACAATAGTACTTAACTTATTATTCAAATGTTCATCATCCACAATTTCTGATTTCTTCGAGGAGTCAGCCCTTCATCTTTCCTTCTCCTTCAAAGAGCTATTTGACTATCCTAAAGTTTTCATGCCATTTACATTATGTGTGAATAAAAACACGTCTTAAAGTATGTCTTAGAGTTGTCCGTGGACACATAAGTGACATGAAGCCAATGTTGACTTGTATCTGGATACCAACAATTTGAAAACAAACTTTTTCTGCCACTTAAGCTGCTACAGCAAGTTATTGCTGAAGTATATGTGGGTGGGTGGTTGGTAAAACATGCTTTAGTGACCTGTTTAATGAAGCAAAGCAGCTGACTCTTGAGATGCCCCCTGTGGGTGATTGAAGGTTCCTGTGACATACACGTAGAGGGCAGTGGGGACCTCACCACCACTGGTATAGTGCAGTACAGATGGGCACATTTACCCGAGTCACAAGCTCTCTCCCGGGTCTGGCATCTTTCAGACACTGCTCCTTTGTCATGCCTAGGTAGCTGTTTCTTCTGACTGGAATGGATCCTAGTGTAGGTAATGCACTTCCCATGGCCTGTAGGCTTTTCGACTGACTTTCCTACTCTTTCTCCCGTTCCACGAGCAGAAACCCAGCAACAGCCACTGCACCTATGCTGTGGGGTAGATAACATAAGAACATAAGAAAAAGGAGCAGGAGTAGGCCATTCAGCCCTCGAGCCTGGTCCGCCATTCAATAAGATCATGGCTGATCTTCAACCTCAAGTCCACTTTACTTCCCTATCCCCATATCCCTTGATTCCCTTAATATCCAAAAATCTATCGATCTCTGTTTTGAATATCTTCAACGACTGAGAATCCACAGCCTTCTGTGGTAGAAAATTCCAAAGATTCACCACCCTCTGAGTGAAGAAATTTCTCCTCATTGGCTGACCCTTATTCTGAGACTGTGACCCCTGGTTCTAGACTCCCCAGCCAGGGGAAACATCCTCCCTGCATCTACCCTGTCAAGCCCTGTAAGAATTTTGTATGTTTCAATGAGATCACCTCTCATTCTTCTAAACTCTAGAGAATATAGGCCTAGTCTACTCAATCTCTCCTCATAGGACAATCCCCCCATCCCAGGAATCAGTCTGGTGAGCCTTCGTTGCACTCCCTCTATGGCAAGTATTTCCTTCCTTAGGTAAGGAGCACAAAACTGTACACAATGCTCAAGGTGTGGTCTCACCAGGGCCCTATATAATTGCAGTAAGACGTCTTTACTCTTATACTCAAATCCTCTTGTAATAAAGGCCAACATACCATTTGCTTTCCTAATTGCTTGCTGTACCTGCATGTTAACTTTCAGTGATTTGTGTACAAGGACACCCAGGTCCCTCTGAACATCAACATTTCCCAATCTCTCACCATTTAAAAAATACTCTGATTTTCTATTTTTCCTACCAAAGTGGATAACTTCACATTTCTCCACATTATATTCCATTTGCCATGTCCTTGCCCACTCACTTAACCTGTCTATATCCCCTTGCAGCCTCTTTGCATCCTCCTCACAACTTACATTCCCACCCAGCTTTGTATCATCAGCAAACTTGGATATATTACATTTGGTCCCCTCATCCAAATCATTGATATAGGTTGTAAATAGCTGAGGCCCAAGCACTAATCCTTGCGGTACCCCACTAGATACAGCCTGCCAACCCGAAAATGACCCATTTATTCCTACTCTCCATTTTCTGTCCGTTAACCAATCCTCAATCCATGCTAGTATATTACCCCAATCCCATGAGCCCTAATTTTGTTTAATAACCTCTTGTGTGGCACCTTATCAAATGCCTTCTGAAAATCCAAATACACCACATCCACTGGTTCCCACTTATCAATCCTGCTAGTTACAACCTCAGAAAACAGATTTGTCAAAAACGATTTCCCTTGCATAAATCCGTGTTGACTCTGCTCAATCCTATTATTACTTTCTAAGTGCCCTGTTACCATGGCCTTAATAATAGATTCTAGCATTTTCCCTAGTACAGGAAACTTTGTGCTATCCGGCACCCACGGGACCGAGCTGCTGCCGTTGCCTCAAAACTTCCGTACTCTCCAGAGTTAATGTTGAGAGATACGGAGATTCTTATCTCCGTATTTGACAACAAACACTGTTGCTTAGCAACAGCTTCTAAACACTCGGGTGTGGCCCTAAAGCTCTGTAGCTGAAGCTGTTGCTATAGCTACAGACCTTGCACAGCTTGACTGTTCAAACAAAGCAAAAAAAACAAACAAAAGGAATTAAAAACGGCTGCTGATTTTTGCCGGTGGCTCCAGATTGCCGGATAGCTCACCTCCGGATAGCACAAAGTTTCCTGTACTGATGTCAGGTTAACTGGTCTGTAGTTCCCTGTTTTCTCTCTCCCTCCTTTCTTAAATAGTGGGGTTACATTTGCTACCTTCCAATCCGCAGGAACCGTTCCAGAATCTATGGAATTTTGGAAGATGACAATCAATGCATCCACTATCTCTATAGCCACCTCTTTTAAAACCCAAGGATGTAACACCCCTGCACTGCACACTTCCGTGACTACTGTGCTGATACTTCCAAATACATTTTTTAAGCTAACACAGTCTATGCTAGTGTTTTTGAAAAGCCACCTCAGCTGCATAATTTTGCATATGGTTCTCACGATTAGCCATTAACAAGGCCTTAACAGGCACTAAAAGGTATTTTTTCATAACGCTTTGCTAAAGTTTGTTGTTCTTTTTCTTTTGGAAGGAATGGGATCACGAGAGAAGTGCTAAACAGTCTGTTAGTGCCATCTCTCACAGTTCCGCCTCTTTTTATAAGCAGCTTACTTTTTCCAGTAAGTTTATATACAGGATGAATTTCACCTCCAAAGTAATTTAATGCTTAAATGTTTCATACTTGAGACTGCTCAGGATACGAACATGCTAACCTGTGGGCACAGATTCAAGTCCGAGCACTGGTTGACATTTAATTCTCCTAGCCATAGAGTCTGGATTGAATTTTTGATTCTGTTGCAGCAAGGCACTGAAGAAAGCTCCGATTTGGTTAGGGAAAGGGGGAAATAAGACACTCTTTACCCTGCTCATAATTTGTAGCGGGATTTAGCAACTGGAGAAGCAGGAACAATAGCCTTTATTCAGCTCACCATTCACTGACCTTGAAGCTGTCTCAGACTGTGCAGCAGGCCATTTGTATCAAGCTAATGTAATGACCTGCTTTGAATCTCTTGCTGATTTCAGCTCGAAATCAAAACCCAATGCAGGTCATTTAATAACTTTGGACACATGAACTGACCTAGAGCAGAGCAGGAGCCTTGGGGGGGCGGGGATTGCATTTATCCTGATCCGAGCTGTAAAGGAACTCTATGGAGCTTGAATGAGTTTCTGTCAGTCCACAGCTTCCCAGGGATACTTCTGGTTTGCTAACTTAAAGGGGCTTTGTCTATATGAAAAAACATTTTTTAAAAATATATATTTTTGTAAGAGACGAACCAGAGGCGCTTCACATTTGCATCACAATGCTGTCATGCGAAAGAGATATGGTGATGTCTGTTCATGTGGCTGTAGCTTTGCTAATGCTTTTACATGAAAAGAGAGCCCCTTTAAAAGTAGAGGTATTAAAGCCTCGGAGAAACCCAAATGTTGACACTGTGGTTAATCCACTCTTTCTCGTCGCTGGGTCAAAATCCTGGAACGCCCTCCCTAACAGCACTGTGTGAGTACCTTCACCACACTGACTGCAGTGGTTCAAGAGGCGGCTCACCACCACCTTCTCGAGGGCAATTAGGGATGGGCAATAAATGCTGGCTTTGCCAGCGACGCCCACATCCCATAAACGAATAATAATAAAAAAAATCCGGGGGAGGATTTCCTCTGTTCACTATTTGTAGTGAAATCTTAAATGTGATTTTTATGAAAGCGTTTATGATTTTACTACAAATAACCAAAAATCTTCGCCTCCCCCGCCCGCCCCCCGCACCATTCCTTTCTTGTGTACCTTCTCAGCAGTCAAGAATGGTACACAGGAACAATCAAGAGTGTCTACGAGGTGAGATTGGTGTTAATATCCGGGCTACTTCACAACACTTTTACTCAGGTTCATCGCAAAAGTCAGCCTCCACAAGCAAGTCCCCACTTCAAGTTAAGTGAAAATTGGTGTCATGCATAAAATACCTGGGATAGCATTGGCACAGAACAAACAAGGATGCCTTCTGTCATTGAGGTATTCACTGGAAACAGTGGGACTGACCCACCTCGCTGTAGATCTCACCACACCTCGTGGGAAGCACCTCGTTGTCAGACTACATAGTTCAAGCTGAATAATACCAATTCATATTTATTAAAAAGTACAATTATACAGAAGCAAGAGCAAGTCAACAGATTAAAAGTTTAAAAATACAGAGGGTGCAGAGGAGATTTACCAGGATGGTACCACGGATGAGGAAATTCAGTTATGTGGAGAGACTAGAGAAGCTGGGATTGTTCTCCTTAGAGCAAAGCAGGTTAAGGCCTCTTCAAAATTATGAGGGGCTTTGATAGAGTAGATAAGGAGAAACTGTTTCCACTGGCAGGAGGGCTGCTAACCAGAGGGCACAGGTTTAAGATAATTGGCAAAATAGCCAGCGGGAAGGTGAGGAGAAATGTTTTACTCAGCGAGCTGTTATGATCTGGAATGCATTGCCTGGAAGCAAATTCAGTAGTAACTTTCAAAAGGGTATTGGATATACCTGTAATTAAAAAAGGAAACCATTTCAGGGCTATGGTGAAAGAGCAGGCAGTGGGACTAATTGGATAGATCTTTCAGAGAGCCAGCACAGGCACGATGGGCCGAATGGCCGCCTTCTGTGCTGTATGATTCTATTAATACAGTTTTTAATTCTCACTGTTCCTTTAAAACAATTTTACTGAACCAAAATGACAAAGACTTTTTGAGGTACTTTATATGTAATTGCACACTGTTGTGTTCAGAGTCCTACCTCACTGCAACGACCTGTACATTTGACAAAACCACGGGAACAGAACAAAATTAATAAGGAAAGCTTGCCACATTTATACCCAGATTCTGGCAGTTTCTGGCTGCAAAGTCAATCAAGCCTTTAAGAAGATAAGGACAGCCGCGAGCAATTTGCACACCTTCAGCACAAGCAAATTAGCGGGAGTCATTGCAAGCACGGCTCTCTGGTGGGATCACTACCAGGGGGTACTCCGAGCATGGTTGTTTCCAAACAGGTGGCAGGCACTGATGAGATGTTCCAGGCCGATGTTCCCTCCAAGCTGCGTGCATGCATGGCCACGCAGTAATCTGCAAGGCACCACGCGGGCCGCGCAGTAATCTGCAAGGTACCCCACGGGCCGTGCAGTAATCTGCAAGGTACCACGCGGGCTGCGCAGTAATCTGCAAGGTACCCCACGGGCCGTGCAGTAATCTGCAAGGTACCACGCGGGCCGCGCAGTAATCTGCAAGGTACCCCGCGGGCCGCGCAGTAATCTGCAAGGTACCCCGCGGGCCGCGCAGTAATCTGCAAGGTACCCCGCGGGCCGCGCAGTAATCTGCAAGGTACCCCGCGGGCCGCGCAGTAATCTGCAAGGTACCCCGCGGGCCGCGCAGTAATCTGCAAGGTACCCCGCGGGCCGCGCAGTAATCTGCAAGGTACCACGCGGGCCGCGCAGTAATCTGCAAGGTACCCCGCGGGCCGCGCAGTAATCTGCAAGGTACCCCGCGGGCCGCGCAGTAATCTGCAAGGTACCCCGCGGGCCGCGCAGTAATCTGCAAGGTACCCCGCGGGCCGCGCAGTAATCTGCAAGGTACCCCGCGGGCCGCGCAGTAATCTGCAAGGTACCCCGCGGGCCGCGCAGTAATCTGCAAGGTACCCCTCGGGCCGCGCAGTAATCTGCAAGGTACCCCGCGGGCCGCACAGTAATCTGCAAGGTACCCCACGGGCCGCACAGTAATCGGCAAGGTACCCCACGGGCCGCGCAGTAATCTGTAAGGTACCCCACGGGCCGCACAGTAATCGGCAAGGTACCCCACGGGCTGCGCAGTAATCTGTAAGGTACCCCACGGGCCGCGCAGTAATCTGCAAGGCACCACGCGGGCCGCGCAGTAATCTGCAAGGTACCCCGCGGGCCGCGCAGTAATCTGCAAGGTACCACGCGGGCCGCGCAGTAATCTGCAAGGCACCACGCGGGCCGCGCAGTAATCTGCAAGGTACCCCACGGGCCGCCCAGTAATCTGCAAGGTACCACGCGGGCTGCGCAGTAATCTGTAAGGTACCATGCGGGCTGCGCAGTAATCTGTAAGGTACCACACGGGCCGCGCAGTAATCTGCAAGGCACCACGCGGGCCGCGCAGTAATCTGCAAGGTACCCCACGGGCCGCGCAGTAATCTGCAAGGTACCATGCGGGCTGCGCAGTAATCTGTAAGGTACCACACGGGCCGCGCAGTAATCTGCAAGGCACCACGCGGGCCGCGCAGTAATCTGCAAGGTACCCCACGGGCCGCGCAGTAATCTGCAAGGTACCCCGCCGGCCGCGCAGTAATCTGCAAGGTACCCCACGGGCCGCGCAGCAATCTGCAAGGTACCCCACGGGCCACACAGTAATCTGCAAGGTACCATGCGGGCTGCGCAGTAATCTGTAAGGTACCACACGGGCCGCGCAGTAATCTGCAAGGCACCACGCGGGCCGCGCAGTAATCTGCAAGGTACCACGCGGGCCGCGCAATAATCTGCAAGGCACCACGCGGGCCGCGCAGTAATCTGCAAGGTACCCCACGGGCCGCCCAGTAATCTGCAAGGTACCCCACGGGCCGCCCAGTAATCTGCAAGGCACCACGCGGGCCGTGCAGTAATCTGCAAGGTAGCACGCGGGCCGCACAGTAATCTGCAAGGTACCCCACGGGCCGCGCAGTAATCTGCAAGGTACCCCGCGGGCCGCGCAGTAATCTGCAAGGTACCCCGCGGGCCGCGCAGTAATCTGCAAGGTACCCCACGGGCCGCACAGTAATCGGCAAGGTACCCCACGGGCCGCGCAGTAATCTGCAAGGCACCACGCGGGCCGCGCAGTAATCTGCAAGGTACCCCGCGGGCCGCGCAGTAATCTGCAAGGTACCCCTCGGGCCGCGCAGCAATCTGCAAGGTACCCCACGGGCCGCACAGTAATCTGCAAGGTACCAAGCGGGCTGCGCAGTAATCTGTAAGGTACCACACGGGCCGCGCAGTAATCTGCAAGGCACCACGCGGGCCGCGCAGTAATCTGCAAGGTACCCCGCGGGCCGCGCAGTAATCTGCAAGGTACCACGCGGGCCGCGCAGTAATCTGCAAGGCACCACGCGGGCCGCGCAGTAATCTGCAAGGTACCCCACGGGCCGCCCAGTAATCTGCAAGGTACCACGCGGGCCGTGCAGTAATCTGCAAGGCACCACGCGGGCCGCGCAGTAATCTGCAAGGCACCACGCGGGCCGCGCAGTAATCTGCAAGGTACCATGCGGGCCGCGCAGTAATCTGCAAGGCACCACGCGGGCCGCGCAGTAATCTGCAAGGTACCACGCGGGCCGTGCAGTAATCTGCAAGGTACCACACGGGCCGCATAGTAATCTGCAAGGTACCCCACGGGCCGCGCAGTAATCTGCAAGGTACCCCACGGGCCGCACAGTAATCTGCAAGGTACCCCACAGGCCGCGCAGTAATCTGCAAGGCACCACGCGGGCCGCGCAGTAATCTGCAAGGTACCCCACGGGCCGCGCAGTAATCTGCAAGGTACCCCGCCGGCCGCGCAGTAATCTGCAAGGTACCCCACGGGCCGCGCAGCAATCTGCAAGGTACCCCACGGGCCACACAGTAATCTGCAAGGTACCATGCGGGCTGCGCAGTAATCTGTAAGGTACCACACGGGCCGCGCAGTAATCTGCAAGGCACCACGCGGGCCGCGCAGTAATCTGCAAGGTACCACGCGGGCCGCGCAATAATCTGCAAGGCACCACGCGGGCCGCGCAGTAATCTGCAAGGTACCCCACGGGCCGCCCAGTAATCTGCAAGGCACCACGCGGGCCGCGCAGTAATCTGCAAGGTACCACGCGGGTCGCGCAGTAATCTGCAAGGTACCACGCGGGCCGCGCAGTAATCTGCAAGGTACCCCACGGGCCGCGCAGTAATCTGCAAGGTACCACGCGGGCCACGCAGTAATCTGCAAGGTAGCACGCGGGCCGCACAGTAATCTGCAAGGCACCACGCGGGCTGTTCAGTAATCTGCAAGGCACCACGCGGGCTGCTCAGTAATCTGCAAGGTACCGCGCAGGCCGCACAGAAGCTTTCCCATTTGAAATACCACAGCATGCGCAGAAATTTAAAGGAACATTGAAATAAACAGGCCACACACAACAAAGACAATTTAGAGGGAATATTGTTGCAGGCATGTCTGTAGTTAACTTTTCAGAGGACTGGAACAATTGCAACCACAGACGGTAGGCAATTGACAGTCAGGCAATCCAGATGAACTAATTCTATAATCTCAAGAGGACTTTACATCTTCTAACACTTGTTAGGCAAATAGTTTAATTCTAAGTGACCACATGCATCTGGTAGGAAGTACAAATTAACCCATCCATTGTTCTATAAAAGAGCTATACTTTTGCTAGCTATAATTCAAAGGTTTACTGGGGCAATCTAAAGTTTCACCGCCAGGAGTGAATTGCTGATGCAATGTAATTTTGCAAAGGCTTCAAACAGTGCAGTGTGTATTCATGCACACACAGGCAGACAGTTATAAACCCATTCAAATTTCGCCCATTTTAGCCCAGCTAAAATTTTATATAAAATGATTAAATATAGAGGCTCTAAAAATCCTGGTAACCACAGGGATTGCAGCTGCCAGAGCCCTCCAGCAGTGACCCTGCTGAAGTTTGCGGGGTCAGTGGGAGGGCACACAATGTGCATGGAGCAGGCAGATACAAGTGCCACTCTGGATGCATCTCCAGTGCCCACCTGCTCCTTGTAACTGGAAAATCCAGCAACTGCTCGGCATGGGTGGGGGATTGACTAGGTCTTGAGACTCCAGCCATGTCCCCTTTGGCCCCCTGTGCAAGGTGACCGGTATATCTTTTTATTTAAAGCTGTGGCTCAGTGGGTAGCACACTCGCCTCTGAGTCAGAAGGTTGTGGGTTCAAGTCCCACTCCAAAGACTTGAGCACAAAAATCCAGGCTGACACTCAGTGCAGTACTGAGGGAGTGCTGCACTGTCGGAGGTGCCGTCTTTCAGATGAGACTTTAAACCGAGGCCCCCGTCTGTTCTCTCAGGTGGATGGAAAAGATCCCACGGCACTATTTCGAAGAAGAGCAGGGGAGTTATCTCTGGTATCCTGGCCAATATTAATCCCTCAATCAACATCACTAAAACAGATTTTTTGGTCATTATCACATTGCTGTTTGTGGAAGCTTGCTGTGCGCAAATTGGCTGCCGTGTTTCCTACACTACAACAGTGACTACACTTCAAAAAGTACTTCATCGGCTGTAAAGCGCTTTGGGACGTCTGGTGGTCGTGAAAGACGCTGTATATAAATGTAAGTTTTTTTTTAATGCACTTCCTTTAGGGGCCTGACTGCTTGCCTGGCCTGGATTCCACCAGTGGGGCCCACTTCCACCCACCTGGAGGCCAGTTAGCCTCTTTTCGCTCAGTGTAACAGCCTCCGCACTCACTCCAAGGCCCACATGAGCCAGGGAGACAGGAAATCCTGGTGTAGGGTGTCACTGCCCATGGGCCCACCTCCCTAACGACAGGTTCTGCTCCTTACAAGGCATGCTGGTAAAACTCAAAAACGCCACAAACCTAGCTATCGGGTCTCTACCTGTTGTTCAATGGCCCAGATTTTCCTGCAATAGCGAGATCGGCGACATACATTGCAAATGTAGCTGTCTGGCGTGTCAATCTTGCCGTTAATAACTTCCTCCATATTTTCCTGCGTTTCTAATTGGAATATGTTGCATCGGTCATAGCGACGAACCGGAAGGGGTGCAGCCAATGACCAACGTATTGATCTTGCCGCTGTGATGGTGATTGAAGTGCTGAACTCAACAGCGATGCTACATTATAACTGCCTCGCTGTGACCTAGATTCTGATGTTAGCTACATTTCTGCATGTGAAATTGTAAATGAACTCCCTGCTTTGTTAGTGGCTCGGTGGCCGGATCCGCCTCACTTGCAGGTTCCTCGATGCCAACACTAAAATTCTTCGGTGTGTCAGTAGCCATTACCCCCAAAGTCTGATTTTTTTTCCCCTTGATCTCTACATCCCATTAAATTGCCACGGTACCAGGGAGGGCGGGGGGTGGCGGGATGCCATTCCAACCCAGGAAATCAGATGTGCTAAATGCAAGATAATGGTGTTGGGGGTAATACATAAGCATGGATAGAGGATTGGTTAACGGACAGAAAACAGAGAGTAGGGATAAATGGGTCACTTTCCAATTGGCAGGCTGTAACTAGTGGGGTACCTCAAGGATTAGTGCTTGGGCCTCAGCTATTTGCAATCTCTATTAATGACTTAGATGAAGGGACCGAGTGCAATCTATCCAAGTTTACTGAGGATACAAAGCTAGGTGGGAAAGTAAGCTGTGAGGAGGACACTAAGAGGGAGAAATTCGGTATCGCCCCGTTTGGGGCGCAATTATCGGCCGGGCGCAAAGTTTACGTCTGGCGCTAATTATCGCCTCCGACTGCAAACTTGGCTTCTATCGCCCCTGGAGGTGATTGGAGCGCTAAATCAAGCGCTACACACCTCTTAAGGTGCTAACGCCAAGGAGCAAGGCGCTACCTCAGAGCGCTGGTGAAGCTCATGTGATGTCAGTCAACAATAGGACACAGACACACTGGCGCCAGCCAGTTCTTAAAGGGGAGGGTTGATTTTGCTCTCCATCCACACCCTGCTTATTGCAGCCTTGAATTTTGGCCTGGAGAGACCTGTACATCAAATCTGTTGGAAAGAACAATGGAGAGGCCCAGGGAAAGAGCTCAGAGTGCAACCCACATAGTCTCATCTAAATCGATGCAAAGAAGATCAAATCAAAATGAACCTGCAAAGTGCTGCTCAGTACCCAAAACTCCTTCACACAGCGTTGAATCTCTCCAGAAGTCTCTCTCTCTCAGAATGCATGGTGCAAAAATGTCACTGACAAAAAAAGGCAGGAAGCATTCGCCTTTAAATAGTGCTCCCCAGTCCCTTCCCAACTGCAAAACGCTCCCCTCAACCTGTTGTTGCTAGCGGCAGGCGGTAAAGCATGTGGCGCCACTCAATATCCGGTTCGGGGCGCTACCAGGGCATTGCATGCTCGACTGATGTCACAATCTGCGGGCGCAGGAGATCGTGGCGGTAGTGTTTAGCACCGCCGCAAAATGTCTGGTCAATTTTGCGATCGGTGCAAGCATTGCCACGCCCGGGTGCTAGTTGCTTTGCGACCCATTAGCGCCCTCTTAGGGCACTAATGGGAGGCGCAAAGCAACCAAACTTTCCCCCCTAAGAGCCTGCAAAGGGGTATAGACAGATTAAGTGAGTGGGCAATATGTTGGCAGATGGAGTATAATGTGGGGAAATGTGAGGTTATTCACTTTGGTAGGAAGAATAAAAAAACAGAATATTTTTTAAATGGTGAAAAACTATTAAATGTTGGCGTTGAGAGAGATTTAGGTGTCCTTGTACAGGAAACACAGAAAGTTGGCATGCAGGTACAGCAAGCAATTAGGAAGGCAAATGGCATGTTGGCCTTTATTGCAAGGGGGTTGGAGTACAAAAGTAAGGAAGTTTTACTACAATTGTACAGGTTTTTGGTGAGACCGCACCTGGAGTACTGTGCACAGGTTTGGTCTCCTTATCTGAAGAAGGACATACTTGCCTTAGAGGCTGTGCAACAAAGGTTCACTTGATGGGATGAGAGGGTTGTCCTATGAGGAGAGATTGAGTAGATCGGGCATATACTCTCTGGAGTTTAGAAGAATGAGAGGTGATCTCATTGAAACACATAAGATTCTGAGGGGTATTGACAGGGTAGATGCTGAGAGGCTTTCCCCTGGCTGGAGAGTCTAGAACTAGGGGGCATAGTCTCAGGATAAGGGGTTGGTCATTTAAGACTGAGATGAGGAGGAATTTCTTCACTCAGAGGGTTGTGAAACTTTGGAATTCTCTGCCCCAGATGGTTGTGAATGCTGAGCCTTTGAGTATATTCAAGGCTGAGGTAGATTTTTGGACTCTGGGGGAATCAAGGGATATGGGGATAGGGCAGGAAAGTGGAGTTGAGGTCAAAGATCAGCCATGATCTTATTGAATGGCCAAAGGGCCATATGATCTACTCCTGCTCCTAATTCTATGTTCTTATGTTCTTCTTTTACACCAGCTACTTGAGAACTAGCTCCGTTCAAAGAATGAGTGAAGGGGAGGGGGGGTGGAAGGCGGGGAGGCACATTCTTAAACCCCGATTTTAACAATGGGCACGAATCTGGATCTTATCTGCATTTCCCCGGTCCGTTGCCCACCCGTAGCCTATGAGAGAGTAATGTCGGATGCAAGAGGCCAACGCCAGAGACAGAAGGAATGGTTTCCAGCTCCCAGGTAAATCGCAGGGAGGCTCCTCCTGCCCCCAAGATAAAGGTAAAAAGTAAGTTTGATAAATTTTATCTCTTTCGGCCTCTTCTGGCTCCTCCTCCCACTAGGTTGTCAGCAGAGACCGATCTGCATATTTAAAGAAGTACCCCGCTGGTTTCCGAGGGGTGTCTTTCTCGCCTGCTCAGAAGAGCAAGTTAAAACCAAAGTCTGTGGAGAGGGAGTGAGTCACCGAGGGGTGAATCCCCCGAGTGATGTTTCCCTGTCCACCCACCTGGTTCCCGCTGGGCAGGCAGGGCTAAAATAGCCTCTTTAGTTTTACAACACTATCGTTTTATTTCACCCTGTTTAAATATTCTTTAATAAATCAATAATTAAGAATGAGATGTTGTGGTTTACTTGCTTGTGAAATGAATGATGGGCCTCACTGCCACCTCGGTTCTATACACATGGTGGTATTTTAGTGCTTGCCTGCATCTTCCTTCTGCCTTTTTTTTGTCTGTTTCATTGTTCAGACACTTAATACGTCACCATTACCTCCAACTCTGGCCTTTTTCCATCATTGACCACAGGCTTTCTCAGGATGTCTCTTGGCTCAGCTGGTCGTGCTATTAACTTTCCACCCCAAATGCCTAGTTTTGACACTGCAGGCAGTGAGCAGAAACAGTGAACTCTTCTTTTGGATGAGATGTTAGAGCCAGGTCCTGTCTACCAATTCTGGTGAATAATAAAGAGTACCTACCAGCTTCTTGTTTCCCTGGAAGTTTCCTTATCCACGGGGTGTTGAAATGCATCAGCCTTTATTTTATTATGATGGGCATCTTCATTGAAGTTACCAGCAGCCTTCATTTTAGCTGCAATATAATTTTATTTTAAATCGTTTCACCCATTTTTTTATTGTTTCATCTTCACTCTTTTTAAATGTTCTTACTGCACCATGCACCACTTCCCATGACTGAGAGACTGAAGCATGCACCTTGCGTTGAGGACTCTGCCAATGCTGCTGTGTAACTGTATGCAAGGAGGCATGTGACTTGTCCTCTGGTTTTTCAATTCTCCCTCTTGGAAAGCATCTCATTCTTGCTTAGTTACTCGGCCTGTCGGCTTGGAACACATTATGGAGTATATCTTCCTCTACGTTTCTAAAGTCGACATGACTATGTGTGAAATCATAAGGGAGACACTATCTCCAGCTATTCTGTGGTAGTTGTGTCTTGTTCTTGCAGCATTTAATCTGAACATGAGTTTTTCTCTCAACTTTATTTTTTGGCCAACTTATGTTACCATTGATATGTTTAGCTGATTCATTTAATTCTTGGAGGTCTCATAGTCATACACCCAAGGTACTTGTGCTTGGCTCAGTGGTAGCACTCTCGTCTATAGGTTAGAAAGTCATGGATTCAAGCTCCTCTCCTGAGACTTGAGCACATAATCTAGCTTGATACTTCTGCCCAGTACTGAGGGAGTGATGCACTGTCGGAGGTGCTGCCTTTTGGATGTGACATTGAACTGATGTCCTGTCTGCTGTCTCAGGTTGACATAAAATATCCCATGTCACTATTCAAAGAAGTGCAGGGGAGTTCTCTGGGTGTCCTGGTCAACATTTATCCTTCAACCAAAACCACCAAAACAGATTATCTGGTCATTTTTCTCATTGCTGTTTGTGGGACTATACTGTGCACAAATTGGCTGTGTGGTTGCCTGCATTACAACAGTAGCTACACTTCAAAAATACTTCATTGGTTGTGAAACACTTTGGGACATCCTGAGGTCATGAAAGGTGCTACATAGATGCACATTCTTTCTTTCAGTGGCAAGTTAATGAGTCTATACTGGGAAGTTCCTTGAAGCTGCTCCTGCTCCACCACAATAACTTTACTGGAACCATGTTTATACATGTAAACAGTGTTTCCGCTGCAGTTCCGGAAAAGTTATGGTTTGCGGAGCAGTTACACCTCTGAGGAAATTCCTGGCCTGTGATTCCCTCGTCTTTGAGAGCTATCTGCAACACACCCACTTGATCTGGCACATGAGCTTAGCTACAAGAACAGGTTGGAGAAGCTGGATTTGTTTTCATTAGAGCAAAGGAGGTTGAGAGGTGATTTGATAGAGGTGTACAAGATTATGACAGGTTTGGATAGGCTAGACAGGGAAAGGCTGTTCCCACTAGTTGATGGTACAAGGACTAGGAGACACAGATTTAAGGTTCTGGGCAAGAGATACAGGGGGGATGTGAGGAAAAACTTTTTTACGCAGCGAGTGGTGATGACCTGGAATTCGCTGCCGATGGAAGTGGTGGAAGCGGAGACAAAGTGGGGGAGAAATTGAGTCGCGCCCCTGCTACTTTTAGCGTCCCGGAAAAATTAGCATCCCCGTGGCCGAAATTGAGTGGTAGTGCCCCAAGAGGGAAGCGGGGCACTACTGGAAGCGTCCCGCCTCCCTCTTGGAGCGCTGCGAGGGAATATCGTGGCACTACATGCCGTGGTATTGCAGGCCTTCCTCCCCTTCTTAAAGGGGAGGGGCTTTGCACAGCGTGACCCGGGGCCCAGCTGGGCCACCAGGGGATCGGAGTGCCGGCAAAAGAGCCTGACACTCAAGAGAAGTGCCGGGCTCATGGAGTGCAGCCAGCAGTCCGCGGGGGGGCTGGTCAGGAGGCCGGGGACAGGAGCGGAGGCAGGTGCTGGCAGGCGGCCAGCAACAAAAATGGCTGCCCGGCACCTCGCCTTTAAATAGTGCTGCCCCGGCCACAGGTAGGCCCCCCTGACCCCGTCAGACATAGCGTCCAGCGGTAAGTCAGAGGGCGCTACCGAAGATCACGGCCGGGGCGCTGCGCACAGCGATGACGTCATCGCCGGTGGCGCAACGCCATGGGGCGCTAATGGCTAGCGCCGCTGCTAACCTCCCACTGAATTTCACGGGAGGCATTGGCGGTGCCGTGCCCGGGTGCTAGTTGCTTTGCGCCCCGTTTCCCCCTCAATGTTTTCAAGGGGAGACTGGATAGGCACTTGAGGGAAATAAACTTGCAGGGCTACGGGGATAGAGCGGGGGAATGGGACTGACTGGATTGCCCTACAGAGAGCTGGCACGGACTTGATGGGCCAAATAGCCTCCTTCTGTGCCGTTATGACTCTATGGCCTAGAAATTCAGTGACCTACCGCGATATTTAGCGGGGCGCTAATGGCGGCGTTAGCCAGTAGCGCTGCGCCGCCACCGATGGCATCATCAGTGTGCGCAGCGCCCCGCTATCGCCCCGCTGGCCATATTTGGTCGCTGCTGCCTCCCCCGCGCCGGCCGCAAACAGCGACCGGTACGCGGGGCCTACCTGTGCCGGTGGTGGGGCAAGTTAAGGTGGAGGTGCGGCCGGCCGCTTTTTCGGCGGCTGCCTGCCCGCACCTCCGTCCCCGGCCTCCTATACCCCCCCCCCATGGCATTGCCGGCTGTTTCCAGAGAGCCCGGCACTTCTCCTTGGTGCCGGGCTCATTTGCCGGCACTCGCGAGCGGAGATCGCGCTGTTGCAGGCACCTCCCCCTTAAGAGTGAGAGGAAGGCCTGCAGTACCGCAGGCTGCCGTGCCGCAGCAGGTGGCGCTGCGGCACTTTGCACGCCGATATTCAGTTTCAGCGCCCCAAGCGGGGCGCCGAAACCCTTGTTTAGCGGCCAGCTTCCACTTGGGGCGCTGAAACTGAATATCCCGCTGGCGCAAGCGGCTCCGCGCGCAGCGGTAATTCCGGCGCCCAGGCGTGCTGGGCGCCCCTAACTGAATTTCTAGGCCTATGACCCTATGAGCTGTCACCTTGGCCATATATGTATCATCTGTCCAAGATATTTAGCTTGGGATTGGTCCAGATGGTCTCTGTAGAATGTACGCATTTCTGCAAGGTCTAAAAGGACCTTGACTGTTGCCAGTCTTGTAACTATCTGTCGACGGTATCTATTTCTATGGGGGTCTGTTTGTAGTCCAGTTGTTTTCCTTGAAGTGGCATTTTAAATAGGCAAGATTGAACAAAGTTTAAATAGATTCCAACTGCCCCACTAGAATCATAGGACTAGAAATTGAGTAGGCTTTGCGCCCAGTTTTCACCCAAAGAGGGCTTTTGCGCCACTTGCTGAGCTTTTGCCGATATTCAGCGCTGCGGTAATGGCGGCATTAGCCAGTAGCGCTGCGCCGCCACCGATGACGTCATCGGTGTGCGCAGTGCCCCGCTACCGCCCCGCTGCCGGCCCGACCGCCATATTGAGTTGCGGCCGCCTCTTCCGCAGCGGCCGCAAACAGCGATCAGAAAACGGGGCCGTACTGTAGCGTTAGTGGGGCGAGTTAAGGCGGATGTGCGGTCGCCCGCTTTTTCGGCGGCCACCTGCCCGCACCTCCTTCCCCGGCCTCCTCCCCCCCCACCCCCCACGGCATTGCCGGCTGTTTTCCGGGAGCCCGACACTTCTCCGTGGTGCCGGGCTCATTTGCCGGCACTAGCGAGCGGCGATCTCGCTGTTGCAGGCACCTCCCCCTTAAGAGAGGGAGGAAGGCCTGCAGTACCGCAGCCTGCCGCTCCGCAGTGGGTGGCGCTGCGGCACCTAGCGCGCCGATATTCAGTCTCAGCGCCCCAAGCGGGGGCGCCGAAACCCTTGAATAGCGGCCGGCTTCGACGTGGGGCGCTGAAACTGACTTTCCGGCGGGCGCAAGTGGCTCCGCGCGCAGCGGTAACTTCTGGGCGCAAGTGAGCTGGCGGGCCCAAACTGAATTTCTAGGCCAAAGTGCCTTACTTCTATCCAAGATATATGCTTATTGAAGCTCTTACACATTCATTCTGAGGGCACTATATGTGACTGTTGAAGGCCAACCAGATGTGTACACAGGAATGGGATGGGATTGTAATTGGGGACTGGGTAAGATTACCAAAGACAAGATTTCCCAGTCTCTGCAGATCTGATTCATGCCAGCAGGAATGCTCCTGCCAATCAGAAATTCAAAACCATCAGTAATTCTTTGAAATAACAACAGAAAATGCTGGAAAAACTCAGCAGGTCAGGCAACATCCGTGGAGAGAAATTTGAGTTGACGTTTCGGGTCGAACCCTTCTTCAAAACTGGAATGAAAATTCTTTGAATGCTGGAATAAATAGGAGTATTGCAGAGGATAATGGGCTAAAAATTCAGTTGGGCGCCGTTTGGGGCGCCAAGCTCGCCTGGGCGCCGGAATTACCGCTGCGAGCGGAGCCACTTGCGCCATCCCGATATTCAGTTTCTGCGCCCCAAACGGAAGCGGGCCGCTACTCGAGGCTCCCCGCACCCCGCTTGGGGCGCTCACCCTGAATATCGGCGCGCTAAGGGCCGCAGCGCCACATGTTGCAGCACGGCACGCTGCGGTACTGCAGGCCTTCCTCCCACTGTTAAGGGGGAGGTGCCTGCAACAGCGCGATCCCCGCTCGCGAGTGCCGGCAAATGAGCCCGGCACCAAGGAGAAGTGCCGGGCTCTCGGGAAACAGCCGGCAATGCCGTGGGGGGGGGTTTAGGAGGCCGGGGACAGAGGTGCTGGCAGGCGGCCGCCGAAAAAGCGGCCGCCCCGCACCTCCACCTTAACTAGCGCCACTACTGCCACAGGTAGGCCCTGTGAACCGGTCGCGATTTGCGACCGGCGTTAAAGAGGCGGGCGCGACCAAATATGGTCATCGGGGCGGGGCGCTGCGCACACCGATGACGTCATCGGTGGCGGCGCAGCGCTACAGGCTAACGCCGCCATTAGCGCCCCGCTAAATATCGTGGGAGGTGTGGCCAGTGGCGCTAAAGCCACTGAGTGCCCTCTTTGGGCGCTAACTGGTGGCGCAGCCCACTGAATTTCTAGGCCATATGTTTTGATGTGATTGAACTATGAGTCAAAGTAAAGTAAGTTAGTTGATAGGAAGATAATTCTATATTCTGATAAATCAGGAAAGCAGAAGTCATTTACATCTCAATGTAACCGCCACAGCCGTCAAAGATGCCCCAAAAAATGGTCACAAACACATGACATCCAGACTGTGGAGACACTTTATTATAGTATTCATGTGAGGAGATTGTAATTTGTCCCTGAGATTGCATTTCATCCCTGATTTAGTTTGGCTTTAGTCCATTTCACAGCAGAAAGTTACACATTTATCAGCAGATGCCGTTTCTGGTTGCATTCAAACGTAAATAGCTTTTGCTCTCCTGATCTATTAACTTGTAAAATTGCTTTCTGATCAAACAATCTAGTTTATTTAGCCCAAACAAATACTACACACTATGTCGTAGAGTAAGACAAAATGTTTAATTCAAGCATGCAGATAAACAGAGCTGGTTTTACACGTATCAAAATACATTAACTTCTGCCTGTGTTTGCTCCCAGGACTGAAAGAATTCAAAGGGTTTTATAAAGGTATTTTTTAATGTTTTTTGGATTGGAAAACAAATTGGCTGCCCATCTCTTGCTGGTACAGGTTGGTAGGATTCCTGCTCAGCCTATAGTAATAATTTGCTCAGATTTGTTATTTTGACAGCTCTCTATTTCCCACATGTGTGACTTAAAAGTTTCAAAATAACACAGTCAAATCGTCGATACTAAATCATCTGAGTTGCAAATCCATTCCGACTGAATTTCAGCAGTGACTTTGTGAATTCCTGTTACAAATCCCTGTCAGAGTCCGTCTCTGTCTCTATTGCTAATATATGAAAAGGGGGGAAATGATTGGAAATGGATATTAATTTAGATATTGCAAAGGTATGTTTATGCTTTTGATTAGAAAGGCAGCTCATTTCCTTTCCGTGTCATGGATGCTGTTATTACTATAATTTCTACATTTCTTCAGTTGCTGATAAAGTTTTCTTTCACATCCCACCCCTTACCAAATGGCTGGCTCTTCAGGGAGGTCACCTAGAGTCACCTATAAATTTTACTTCGACGTCTTGGTTTTTAGTCATTTTTACTAAGTTGCACTCAATAAAAATTCCTGAGGAAAATGAAGAACCACTTGGATAAATTTATGAGCATTATTTTTCTTGCTTGCAGAGAAATTTAATATTAGTGAAAGCAACAGGTGGAAATTCAAACCGGCCGATAACCCAGAGTGTCGCACCATAAGAGACACTTGTTGTAATGAATGTCACATATGTCTTTAGGAAACTGTAGCTACACGCTGGTTTCAGAAATAAAATACACTTTATCCCTTCTACAACCCTCAGCGAATGTAGTTTGTCACTGCAGCTTTCAGCTTCAGTCAACGGTTGGGTAGTACAGGCCTAATAAGTTCTCAAACTGCTCTAGATTCCAATACAGTTCAGTGTAGAGCCTATATTTTGCAGAAGCACAAGTAAAGGTGACAAAATGATGAAAAAGAGGCAACCCAATGACAAAGGTTGAGGTAACAGGACAAAACTCGCATCATGTCGCCAATCTCTCTGCCAGTAGCACTTCTTTATCCATTGCAGACAGAGATCACAAGTTTCCAATGCTTGTTTCTGAAATCATTAGTGGGTTACCAAAGATATTGGAAAGACATCAATGAAGCTCATCAACCAGAGGGAAGGAAGTAATGGATTGCAATGTCAGCATATTTGAAGGAACTGTAGTCTTGTCACCTTTAAGTCTGGCTCAGAGCTTGCCTAAAGGGATTAAGGGGGAAAAATTGAGTTGCGCCCCCTTTGGGGCACTAACTTCACCAGGGCGCTACTTTTAGCGCCCCGAAAAAACTAACGCCCCCACAGCCGAAATTCATCAGTAACGCCCCAAGAGGGAAGCAGGGCACTACTGGAAGCGCCCCGCCCCCCTCTTGAGGCGCTGCGAGGGAATATTGCGGTGCTACATGCCGCGATACTGCAGGCCTTCCTCCCCTTCTTAAAGGGGAGGGGCCTTGCGCAACGCGACCCGGGGCCCAGCTGGACCACTGTGATCGGAGTGCCAGCAAAAGAGCCCGGCACTCAAGAGACATGCCGGGCTCATGGAGCGCAGCCGGCACTCCGTGAGGGGGTTGGTCAAGAGGCCGGGGACGGCAACGGAGGCAGGTGGCCAGCAACAAATATGGCCGCCCGGCACCTCGCCTTTAATTAGCGCCGCCCCGGCTGCAGGTAGGCCCCCCTGACCCCGTCGAACATAGTGTCCGGCGGTAAGTCAGGGGGCGCTACTGAAGATCGTGGCCGGGGCGCGAGCAGGGCGCTGCGCACGGCGATGACATCATCACCAGTGGCGCAGCGCCACAGGGCACTAATGGTTACCACCGCCGCTAACCTCCCGTTGAATTTTGTGGGAGGCATTGGCAGTGCCACGCCCGGGCACTAGTTGCTTTGCGCCCCGTTAGTACCCTTTTAGGGCGCTAGCGAGAGGCACAAAGTAACCGAATTTCTCCCCCTAAGTCTTTGCCAAACCCAGCAATAACACAACACTGAAGTTTTTCCTATGGTGGATGCCAATATTTCTTTAGCTAAGAAGTGGGACTAACTGAAGAATTGGGAAATTCTGTTTGTTGCCCTATTGATTTGGAGCAATCTCCTATGTCAAGGTAACAATGGTCTAGCTGATAACGGGTCACCCGTGGTACACCCACCAAAACAATCAAGCACTAATAAGAAACATTTAACTGACTTATACATTACAATTACAGATACAGTAAATCATCAGACGGTCAGCCCCCTTGCGTCACACCAGCAATCATTGCCATTACGTAAGCCTATTGTTGTCCCATTCGTGGCCAGAAATACATGTTCTCAAGGGGACCCAAGCAACAAAGACAATATGAACAAATTTACTAGGATTCTTTGTGTGAGTAAGAAAGATCCCTAATGTACATTTTCCCTGTTCATCTCCCGTGCAAATCTTGCACTGCTCACCCTCTGAGTATGTGCGTTGGTGGTGCCCTCTGTGCTTCTCTTATGGTAGCAGTACCATTCTTGGAAGAGGAACAGAGACCCAGCATACCACTCAGACCAGCTAGGGCACTTTATAGAGTCTGCTTCCATCCATTGTGCAGTATAGAGGATAGGACAAAGATCAATTAGAGGTCTTTCAAAGAACTGGCATCTTTAGCACAGCTGAATGCTGATAAATAGCTTACCAAAATGGGCTTCAATCAGGATTATGCTTGGAGGATTTCTGTAAAATGCAGATATTAAGAGCTAATTAGGAAACATTTGGAGCACAGGCCATTTAATCAGTCACTCAGTAATTCAGTTGAAACAAAACTAACAGAAAACACTTGAAAAAAAACATAATCTCAGACAGAGGCGATTAGATTTCTAAAAGGTGCTGCTGTTTCTGAGTGAAAGTTGGCAGTGGACTGACTGTATTTAGTGTGCACACCATTCAATCCTGGATAATTAGGGGGTATTTTATGCTGGGATCAGAATTTTGTATTAAAGTGTTATGCATGGATCAGAAATTTTGTACAATTGAAATAAATGTTAATGTCACTTGGCACATTGGAATTCAATAGTCAGATTAAGTATTCGTTTATCTGGATATTAAAATGCTTTTAAGAAATTCAAGGCTGGGATCAAGAAATAAGAATACTTTTGCTTGATTTTTCAGTTGTGCATCATATTAATTTAGCGCAATAAAAAAAGACTTGTACTTCATTCTAGTATCCAGGCGCATGTAAACTACTGATATATGTCGAGAAGGGATTAGTTGGGTATAAAGGCAGTTTTCCTTTTTGGGGCCAGATAGCCACTTGCCATGTATTTAACCTTTGTTAATTAATACTGAAAAAACTTCTCTGGAATGTGCATACTGCTATTGATGAATTTGTCCCAGTTTGTATGAAAGTTTTTTTTTTCCCAGGCATATTCATTTCATACTGCAACATGATATAGTGTTTATGTGACTTTAATCACACGAGGATTACCAACAGTTGCTAAAAAGCATAGAGTGGGCCTCAGCCTCAGGAAAGTAAATACATCCTTGATAAAGCAAATATGCCAAATGGTGCAAAATGAAACTGAATAAATGTCTCTTAAATATCATAAACAGATACACACATTATTGTTCTGGTGCTTCGAGTAACATTGGTTGTTAATGTGGTGGAATTTTTAAATCCCACTTAAGGATATTGGAGTTCTATTACTTCCCATCCAGATATTTGTCAGTTTTTGTCACAGTAAAGCAAAACCTATAAAGGGTTTGATGAAAAGAGACAACTATCAGTTTGTATAATATAAGGAATATTAGATTATTTATTCCATATTACTGTAAGGCCATTATTGATAAACTATCATTTGACCCAGGCATTTTAATAGTTTATGTAAATACAATTTAGATAACGAAACAGTCCATGCCCGCATGCAGCAAGACCTGAACAACATCCAGGCTTGGGTTGATAAGTGACAAGTAACATTTGTGCCACACAAGTGCCAGGCAATGGCCATCTCCAACAAGAGAGAGTCTAACCACCTCCCCATGACATTCCCGTCGCCAAATCCCCCATCAACAACATCCTGGGGGTCACCATTGACCAGAAACTTAACTGGACCAGCCACATAAATACTGTGGCTACAAGAGCAGGTCAGAGGCTGGGTATTCTGCAGCGAGTGACTCACCTCCTGACTCCCCAAAGCCTTTCCACCACCTACAAGGCACAAGTCAGGAGTGTGATGGAATACTTTCCACTTGCCTGGATGAGTGCAGCTCCAACAACACTCAAAAAGCTTGGCACCATCCAAGACAAAGTAATCCGCTTGATCGGCACCCCATCCACTACTTTAAACATTCACTCCCTCCAACACTGGCGCAATGTGGCTGCAGCGTGTACCATCTATAAGATGCACTGCAGCAACTCACCAAGATTTCGTCAGCAGCACCTCCCAAACCCATGACCTCTACCAGCTTGAAGGGCAAGGGCAACAAGTGTATGGGTTCACCACCACCACCAAGTTCCCCTCCAAGTCACACACCATCCTGACTTGGAAATATATCACTGTTCCTTCATCGTCACTGGGTCAAAATCCTGGAACTCACTCCCTAACGGTGCTGTGGGAGCACCTTCACCACATGGACTGCAGCGGTTCAAGAAGGTGGCTCACCACCACCTTCTCAAGGGCAATTAGGGATGGGCAATAAATGCTGACCTTGCCAGCGATGCCCACATCCTGTGAATGAATAAAATTAAATTCCCACTGTGTCATTTTTTGATTGTTTCCCCTGTTACTAAACCTTCTCCTCCAAACAATGCACTGCTCCCTGTTGAGAAGATAAACAGACATCTTGCTCCCAGGTTTGTGCCAATGGCACTCTGCAAAACCACCCACTGACATTCAATCGAGAGTGGCCCAAGATAACTCACTCTTCAACATTCTCTGTTGAAAATGGAAAAACTAACTTGTAAATCTATGCCCTACTCTTTTGTGGTACTTCTCATTAGTATAGCATCATGACAGATCTTTCCCAAGACCTTAAAACGCTGACTTTTCACTACCTCTTGCATCTACAGGCTTTTAAACCCCACATTTGGCAACATCTAATAATTTTTCCCGATTTACCTTGGTTTTTCTCTTACTTTTGTCAACTTTAGTGGCGTCTTTCACTTTCGCCTATCGGACTATGTTCATTTCTCAAGTTCTTTGAGGATGTGACCAGAATGGTGGATGGAAATAATAATACAGGCTAATTCGTTAGGTTTCAGGCCAGTTTAGTGTCCATGTGACAGATGTTGTTTAATGTGGAGAGTGAAGTGTCATATATGTGAAGTTAGGAAACTCCAGACATGTCAATAAGAAAGAGACATAGGAGTTATAGTTGATCACTCATTAAAAGTGCACAAATAATATGAGCTGGCTATAGGGTAAGTAAATAGGGTTTTACATTGTATTTCTAGAATATTGAGCACCAAAGATGAATATTATACTTAGGCTGTATTATGCCCTGCTATGGTGGCACTGTATTTTGCACAGTTTTGGTCCCTGCACATAGTGAAGGATATTGAAGCTCTGGAGAGGGTGCAGGAGCAACCAAAATAATAGAATCTTGGAGTTTTGAGGATAGACTCTGACGTAATAAAACTCACTACGCACTTGGTTTGAGCATAAAGCAAGGCTTTAATCACCTTGTTTCAGAACATGGAGGTCTAGTTGTACTTCACTAGTTCCTTGTCTTACAAAATGTCCCTGGAAAGCTGGGGCCGACGCCCGAGTATTTATACTCCTTAGACGGCGCCACCAGCTGGCCGTCCAGCGTTATTTCACGAGTAGTTTCTTGATGAATGATGAGATTTATAACAGACTCCAAGATTTAAAGTTATTGGGGAAGATTTTTGTCTTATTGCACTTGGCGTAAAGGAGCACTTGGGTATAGACCATAAAAGAATGTTGGCCAGGGAGGATGGCATGCCCATTTAATTTTCTTCCCTTTTAAACAAATGCATGGAAAATCAGGCAAGCTCTCTTACAGGTGTGCAGTCCTCACTACCCAATTTTCCTCTGTGCACTGCTCCCAAGTGATCCATTGCCCCCAAATGGAATAAGAGGAAGATCGGTTCCATTTACTTTAGAGAAATAGTTTTGAGGGAATATAATTGAGGTTTTAAAATGGCGATGAAAGGATTGGATATCGTTAATAAAAACAGAAAATGCTGGAGATACTCAGCAGGTCAGGCAGCATCTGTGAAGAGAGAAACAGAGTTAACGTTTCAGGTCGATGACCGTTCGTCAGAACTGGTAAAAAATAGGAAATGGAACAGATTTTTAAGCAAGTGAAGAGGCTGGGAAAGGGGGGAGGGGATGAAAGAACAAAAGGGAAGGTCTGTGATAGGATGGAAGGTGGGAGAGATTAAGAGATATTCAAGGCAAAAGGAGATGGTAATGGGACAGGTTAAGAAACAAAGGATGGCTCTAGATGAAGTGTAAATTGCGCTGGCAGAATGAAAGACAGCTGCCATGTGGGAAAGAAGAAAAAAAACACGGACAAAAAGTGTGGATAAAAAATATATATATGATAGGGGCCGAGGTTCTGATCTGAAATTGTTGAACTCTATGTTGAGTCCAGAAGGCTGTAAAGTGCCTAATCGAAAGATGAGGTGCTGTTCCTCGAGCTTACGCTGTTCTTCAGTAGAACAATGCAAGAGGCTGAGGATGGTGAGGTCTGAGTGAGAGAGGAGCAGAGAATTAAAGTGACAGGCAACCGGAAGCTCAGGGTCCTCGTTATGGACTGAACGGAGGTGTTCTGCAAAGCGGTCACCCAATCTGTGTTTGGTCTCCCCAATGTAGAGGAGACTGCATTGTGAGCAGTGAATACAGCATACTAAATTGCAAGAAGTACAAGTAAATTGCTGTTTCACCTGGAAGGGGTGTTTAGCGCCCTGGAAAGTGGGAAGGGGGGATGTATAAGGGCATGTGTTGCATCTCCTGCGCTTGCACGGGAAGATGCCGGGCAAAGGGGAAGGGGTGATAGAGGAGTGGACCAGGGTGTCACGGAGGGAGCGGTCCCTTCAGAATGCTAAAAGGGGAAGTGAGGGGAAGATGTGGTTCATGGTGGTATCACGCTGGAGGTGGCGGAAATGGCGGAGGATGATCTGTTGAATGTGGAAGCTGGTGGGGTGAAAGGTGAGGACAAGGGGAACTCTATCGTGGTTCCGGGAGGGAGGGGCAGGGGTGAGAGCAGAAGTGCGGCAGTTTGCAATGAAAAGATCTAGAGAGGTTAAGAGGCCAGAGGGAGGGGTCCAGGTAGAACGAGAATTCTTAAAGCGGGAGAAAGGGTCAGCCGTGCGGGGGGAAGTCTCCTGGCCAAAGAAGTGGGCACGGAGACGAAGGTGGTGTAAAAAGAGCTCAGCATCGTGCCGAGCTCGAAATTCATTGAGGTGGGAGCGTAAGGGGATGAAGCTCAGGCCTTTGCTAAGGACTGATCATTCGGGGTCAGAGAGGGAAGGTCAGAGGGGATAGTAAAAACACAGCAGGGGTGAGATTGGGAGAAGGGATGGGGGTCAGAGGAAAGTGAGGGGAAGAATGTTCTGGAGGTGCATTGGTGTCCAAGAGTTGTTGAAGCTTGTGATCCTTGACACCTGAAAGGAAGAAAAAACGTTTTTTGTTAAAGCGCCGGATGAGGCGAAGGATGAAATGGAACTGCGGACCAGGACAGCTTTCAGATAAAGTGAATCGGTGTTGCTGAAGAGAGAGGTCGAGGGTGTTCATGTGGCATCGCATGGCGTTGAGCGTGGATCTCAGGATACGGCGAGAGCAGTGGTTCGAGGAATGCTGAATATCTTGGAGATATTTGTAATCCTGGGTGAATCCACAACACGAAGGGTGGAATTTTAGTTGGAATCCACGTGGAGTAAGTTGGAGCTGGAGGCAGTAGCTGAGGAAAGATATGTGGCTGTGAAAGCGAGTTTTCCGCGACTCTTCCGACACCCTCTGCCACTTTAACAGTTTCTAGTTTCCTGGCCCCAACCGCCTCCTTTTCACCATGGACGTACAATCCCTCTACACCTCCATCACCCACCCATGATGGCCTGAGGGTGCTCCGCTTCTTCCTTGAACAGATGCCCAACCAATCCCCATCCACTACCACCCTCCTCCGCCTGGCTGAACCTGTTCTCACATTGAACAACTTCTCCTTTGACTCCACTCACTTCCTCCAAATCAAAGGTTTTACTATAGGAACCCGCATGGGCCCTAGCTATGCCTGCCTTTTCTTGGGATATATGGAACACTCTTTGTTCCAGTCCTACTCAGGTCCCCTCCCTCACCTTTTTTTCCGCTACATTGATGACTGTATTGATGCCATTTCCTGCTCTCGCCCTGAACTAGAAAATTTCATTCACTTTGCTTCCAATTTCCACCCTTCCCTCACCTTCACATGGTCCATCTCCGACTCTTCCCTTCCCTTCCTTGACTTCTCCGTCTCCATCTCTGGGGATAGGTTATTGACAAACATTCACTGCAAGCCCACTGACTCCCACAGCTACCTGGACTACACTTCCTTCCACCCCGCTTCCTGTAAGGACTCTATTCCATTCTCCCAGTTTCTCCGTCTCCACTGCATCTGCTCTGACGATGCCACCTTCCATACCAGTCCTTCCGACATGTCTTCCTTTTTCCTCAACTGAGGATTCCCCTCTACTGCGGTTGACATGGCCCTTGACTGTGTCCGTTCTATCTCCCGCACTTCTGCCCTCACCTCTGCCCCTCCCTCCCGGAACCACGATAGAGTTCCCCTTGTCCTCACCTTTCACCCCACCAGCCTCCCCATTCAACGGATCATCCTCCGTCATTTCCGTCACCTCCAGCGTGATCCCACCACCAAACACATCTTCCCCTAACCTCCCCTTTCAGCATTCTGAAGGGACTGCTCTCTCCGCGACACCCTGGTCCACTTCTCTATCACCCCTTCCCCTTCGCCCAGCACCTTCCCATGCAAGCACAGGAGATGCAACACATGCCCTTATACTGTTAAATCTGTGAATCTTAAGGTATGGTGTTCTTCAATAAATAGACGGAGACTGCAGATTAACAATCAACAGGTGTTTACTGGATGAGGGTAGTCTAAAAACTAACAGTACAGATCCCTGCTCAGGGCTTATATACAGGTGTGGTCACTGCCGATACTACAGTATACAGGAGCTGTAAAAGTAGTTCTCTCTTAAAGGTACATACACTACAATTCCTCCCCTTTTAGATTAACAGTACCATAACATTCAAATAACAGTTAACATTTTTAACATGCACATTAACTGAAATAGTCCATTTATAGATTCAGTCTTTGGGGCGGCTTCCTGATCCTTTCTGGATAGCGCCTTTCCGGAGTGTCTTGTTCTTGGTGCGGAGGTGATTCTGGCCCCCTGTCGTCAGTTAGTTCATCAGCTTCCGATGCTACTGTTTCTGGGGTAGATGCTACCGGTATGTCGGGTTCATCACCAGGTACGCGAGACATGGGGTTGACTCATTCCTGTGATGCTAGGATCTGGTCAACATGGCGTCTCACAATGTTCTCCCCAACATCCACTGTGTACATTACTGGCCCCTGCCGTGTGCATATCGTCCCTGGTTGCCATTTCTCTGTTCGGTAGTCGCGGGCCAAGACTGGTTGTCCTACATTGAAGCTCCTTGTCGGCTTCTCATTGATGTGCTGGAATTGCTTATTCTCAACATTTCTTCGTACATTTGGTCTGAGCAAATCCAGACGAGATCTCAACCTTCGGTTAAAGAACATCATGGCCGGGGTCTGGTTGGTAACTGCATGTGTCGCATTTCTGTAGGCTAACAGGAAATTGTCCACCTTATGCTGCAGTGGAATGTCATCATCGCACATGGCCCTTACTGCCTTTTTAAAGGTTTGTACGAACATCTCAGCCAATCCATTTGTGGCTGGATGATACGGGGCAGATGTGTAATGCCTTACCCCATTCCTTCTCATAAATTTCCGAAACTCTTCGGACACAAACTGTGGTCCGTTATCAGAGCAAATCTGCTCTGACAAGCCGTTCCTGGCAAATATGGTCCGTAGGACTGCAATCGTTTTCTCCGTAGTGGTGGAGGACATTTTGATCACCTCAGGCCATTTCGAGTGCGCATCCACTGCTATTAAGAACATTGAGTCCATGAATGGACCAGCAAAATCAATATGCACCCGTTGCCATGGAGAGGAGGGCCACTCCCATGGGTGTAGAGGGGCATGTGGTGGTGCATTTTGGACCGTCTGGCATCCTGAGCAACTCTTTCTTAGGTCCTCGATTTGTTGATCGATTCCCGGCCACCACACATAAGCCCTAGCAAGGCTTTTCATTTTCACCCCTCCCAGATGGCCTTCGTGAAGCTCATTGAGCACTCTCTCCCTTAACTTGGGTGGAATTACCACTCGGGATCCACACATCGATGTCCCCTGGCATACTGACAGCTGTTCTCTTCTGGATGAGAATGCTGGCAACACTGAGTCACCATGTGTTGGCCATCCCTTCACTGTCAAATCATATACCCGAGACAGTGTCGGATCATTTCGGGTCTCCTTCTCTATATCCGCGTTAGTTACTGGCAAGCGTTCAATTATAGTTGAATAAAATATTTCGACAGGGTCCACTGCTGGTACTTCCTCCGCAGTAGGCAGTGGCAGGCGTGATAGCCCATCAGCGTTTCCATGCTGTTTCATGCCCTTATACTCTATTTCATATTGGTTTGCCCCTAGAAAAAGGGACCATCTTTGTAGCCGTTGCGCAGTCATCACCGGAACGCCCTTCTTTGGATTAAAGATGGAGACAAGTGGTTGGTGGTCAGTCAGCAAGGTGAACTTCTGCCCGTGCAGATAGTGGTTGAACTTTTTCACTCCCCATACTAGGCTGTGGGCCTCCCTGTCAATCTGGGCGTAGTTGCGCTCGGCTGAGGTTAGTGACCGAGACGCAAAGGCTACTGGCCTCTCCAACCCGTCTGGGAATTTGTGCGACAGCACCGCTCCAATACCATAGGGTGATGCATCACACACCAACCGAATTGGTAGTGCTGGGTTGAAATGAGCCAACACCTCTTTTGATGTGATCAATTCTTTGCACTTCTGGAAAGCTCGTTTACATTCGTCATTCCACTTCCATGGTACCCCCGTTTGCAGTAGGGTGTTCAGTGGGTGTAATACTGTAGACAAATTTGGTAAGAACTTATGGTAGTAGTTCACCAGCCTGAGGAACGACCTCAGTTGTGACACATTTTCCGTTGCTGGAGCCTTGACTACTGCCTCAATTTTTCAGGGGACTTATGTAACCCCTCTTCATCAATAACATGGCCACAATATGAGATCTGCTTCTGGAAAAACTCGCACTTGTGGCAATTAGCTCGTAGCTCATATTCCTTCAATCTAGTGAGCACCTGCTCCAGGTTGGCGAGGTGATCACTGTCATTTTTGCCCGTGACCAGGATGTCGTCCAAATAACACTGGGTCCCTGGAATCCCTTGCAGGACTTGATCCATTGCCCTTTGCCAAATAGCCGGAGCTGATGCTACCCCGAACACCAGCCGGTTGTATTGGTAGAGACCTTTATGAGTGTTAATCGTAAGGAATTTTTTCGAGGCTTCTTCTACCTCCATTTGCAAGTACGCCTGGGCTAGATCAATTTTGGTGAAGCGTTTACCTCCAGATAGCGAGGCGAAAATATCCTCAATTCGTGGAAGCGGATATTGTACCGTGTGAAGGACTGGGTTCACTTTCACCTTAAAATCCCCACAGATGTGGACCTTCTTTGGTTCCCCAGGCGTATTGCTCAACGACCTCTTCATTACAGGAATGAGGGTGTAGCCCACTCACTCCAGTCTACTTTGGACAGTACTCCTGAACGTTCCAACCCTTCCAGCTCTGCTTCGACAGCTGGTCTGATCGCATAAGGCACTGGTCTGGCCTTAAGAAACTTTGGGCTTGCATTTTCCTC
This sequence comes from Somniosus microcephalus, assembly GCF_052327205.1. Taxonomy (NCBI): domain Eukaryota; kingdom Metazoa; phylum Chordata; class Chondrichthyes; order Squaliformes; family Somniosidae; genus Somniosus; species Somniosus microcephalus. The sequence continues at coordinate 98,722,374 of NC_141000.1, read as the reverse complement.
TATTTTAATCATTGCTGTTATGCCTTTTAGTGTTCTGAGTCCCTCCTGGAACACTTCTTTTGCATCAGTTAGCATTTTTGACAGTCGTCCAGGTGTGACGTCGTCATCCTTTTTGGCCTCAACCTTCAGTGCCTGTATGGAATGCCAATCTAATTGTATCTTCCGGATCCATTCACGTCCTAGCAGTGGTGGTCCTCCATCTGGCAATATATATATATCCATTTTAGGTATTTCCTGGCTTTTATATATCACTTTCACCCTTATTTTTCCTTTGGGGTAGACTTTTTGCCCCGTGTACATCTTCAAGACAATCTCTGTAGCTTTCAAGGGTATATGTGAAAATAGCCGCTTGTAGTCCCTTTGGTTTATGACTGTTAGGGCTGATCCTGTGTCCAATTCCATTTTCACTTGGACTCCGTCTATCTTGAGCGTGACCCAGATAGTTTGGTGATCCTCCATTTTGATTACATTATGTAGTTTCAGACAACCCAGCTCCTTGCTTCCGGAGTCTGTATCACTTTTCTGTTCGTCTGAACTACTCTCCGTCACCTTATGTACCTTTTTGTACTTCTCCTGTGGAGATTTCTTGCTGCTGGTTTTCTTTCCCGACCTGCAGACTCTTGCTATGTGTCCTGCTTTTCCACACTGTCTGCACACTTGTTCCTTGAACCAACAATCCTTCTGGTCTTGTGTTGTTCTGCCGCAGCGATAACACTTCCCTGCTCCATATGACATTTCATTGGTGCCATATTCTTGCGGTCTCCGTTGTATCTCTGCAGCGCCCTGTGCGGCTGCTTCGTGTGATGCTGCCATGCTGAAAGCCTTGTCCAGCGTAAGATCCTTTTCTGATAGAAGCCGTTTCTGGGTTCCTTCACTTTGAAGCCCACACACAAACTTGTCCCTTAACGTATCTGCTATTCCCATTCCAAACTGGCAGTGTTTCGATAGCTTGCACAGTTCCGTTAAATACTCAGCATTACTTTTGTCTTTATGCTGGTCCCTTTTGTGAAACTTAAATCTTTCTGCTATCAGCAGCGGTGTGGGGTTTAAGTGGTCCTGTAGGATTTCCTCTATGCTTTCGAAATCCTTATCCACTGGCTTCTCTGGGGTTACTAGGTTTCGCAGTAAGCCATACGTTTTTGCACCTATGGAATTCAACAAAACCAGTGCTTTCCTGGCATCTGGCACTTCATTCGCCTTGCAATACACCTCAATGCGTTCCACATATGTCGCCCAATCTTCGACTTCATTGTCGAACGCTGTGACACTGCCACTTTTCGGCATCCCTGGGTGTGGTTAGACTGGCTAAAATGGCGTCTCCCGCGCTCTCCTTTCTTCCCGCGCTCGCCCTTCTTCTCCGCTGCGGCTTCAAAAATGGTGTCTCCTGCGCTCTCCTTTCTTCTCCGCGGCTCAAATGGCATTTCCCCGCGGATGCTGCTCAGCCCTTGAGCCCTGGCTGCGCTCTGCGCATTCTCCTGTGCGTCTCTCTCGTTGCCGCCACTCGGTCCTGAACCCTGGCTGTGCTTTACCCTCTCTCTCTTTTTGTTTTCCGTCGACGCCGCTCGGTCTTCAACCCCCGGCTGCGCCCTGTGCGCTTTACCCTCTCTCTTACCCCGTCGACGCTGCTCGGCCTTTTCTGTGCCGTTGGTCGGCTCCAGCCGCCGCTGTCCGGGAAGGGTCTGCGCTGTACCTGTTGCCAGCCTGTTGCTGGATCGTCGTGGCTGGAGAACCAAGCCCAGCTCTCAACAGCCTCCCCTGCGATGCTCACTCTCTACCGGATGACTGGGCGGTTGCTCGTGGTCGACGCCCGTGCTTCTGGCCTTGACTTTCTTCCACTGTCCTCCAGGAGCGAATCCGTGGGAGGAAATGCAGAGTTGCAGGTAGGTTCGAATCGCCCTCGTCGCCACTGTTAAATCCGTGAATCTTAAGGTATGGTGTTCTTCAATAAATAGACGGAGACTGCAGATTAACAATCAACAGGTTTTTACTGGATGAGGGTAGTCTAAAAACTAACAGTACAGATCCCTGCTCAGGGCTTATATACAGGTGTGGTCACTGCCGGTACTACAGTATACAGGAGCTGTAAAAGCAGTTCTCTCTTAAAGGTACATACACTACATATACCTCCCCCCTTCCCACTGCCCAGGGCCCCAAACACCCCTTCCAGGTGAAACAGTGATTTACTTGTACTTCTTGCAATTTAGTATACTGTATTCGCTGCTCACCATGTGGTCTCCTCTACACTGGGGAGGCCAAACACAGATTGGGTGACCGCTTTGCGTAACACCTCCGTTCAGTCCATAAGGGGGACCCCAAGCTTCTGGTCGCCTGTCACTTTAATTCACCGCTGCATTCCCACTCAGACCTCACCGTCCTCGGCCTCTTGCATTGTTCCACTGAAGCTCAGCATAAGCTCGAGGAACAGCACCTCATCTTTCGATTAGACACTTTACAGCCTTCTGGACTCAACATAGAGTTCAACAATTTCAGATCAGAACCTCGGCCCCTATCATATATATATTTTTTATCCACACATTTTGTCTGTGTCTTTTTTTCTTCTCTCCCACATGGCAGCTGTCTTTCATTCTGCCAGCGCAATTTACACTTCATCTAGAGCCATCCTTTGTTTCTTAACCTGTCCCAATACCATCTCCTTTTGCCTTGAATATCTCTTAATATCTCTTAATCTCTTCCGCCTTCCATCCTATCACAGACCTTCCCTTTTGTTCTTTCATCCCCCCCCCCTTTTCCCAGCCTCTTCACTTGCTTAAAAATCTGTTCCATTTCCTATTTTTTTACCAGTTCTGACAAAAGGTCATCGACCTGAAACGTTAACTTTGTTTCTCTCTTCACAGATGCTGCATGACCTGCTGAGTATCTCCAGCATTTTCAGATTTCCAGCATCTGCAGTATTTTCTTTTTGGATATGGTTCAGTTCGATAGGTAATTTGAAATGTATTGGACTTGATGTCATGCCTGTAAATCCATAGGGAAAGAGTTAGATTAGATGCAAGGAAGTATTTCTTGCACTGTGAATAGGAACGCCCTGGAACAAACTGCTGAGATATGTGGTGAATGCACGGGCACTGCAGTCCTTTAAAAGGGAACTTGACAAGTTCCTGAGGGAAAGGGCCTTTTCCTGTTATAGTTTCAATTTAGTTGTAGATGAGTCTTAGGCAACTGCAGCCATCTGGAGATTATTTGTGGTAGAAATGGGACCTCGTTGCAACCGATTTTCTGACGTAAATCGGGTGCAACAAACCGAATTTGAAGGACCAGTGTCCGGCGCTCTGTGTAGGGGCTACAGGTGCCAGCAGCTCTCCCACATTGTTTAGATGAGGCCCAAGGTCCAATTTCGGGATAGCCTTGAGCCTCTCGATGGGAAGGGGGTGGGGCAGGGGGCTGCTGCTTGCCCACAGACAATTCTGGGTTCCAATTTCTAACCATTTGATTGCTTTAGCAAGCTGGAGAGGAATTTCCCAGAGTTTTACCTGAATTGGCCACAGGTTCTTTAACTTTTTTTGCCAGGTGAATGGTGTGAGATTGGACCAGTGACTGACTGATTGGCCTGATGGCTTTATTGGCCTGGTGGTATTTTCTCACTCTTTAATGTTTATTCAGCCGCTAGCGTAGGACAGCCTGAGCTGCAGATTTATTGGACATTGTCAATGCCATTCTATGAACAGCTGACAGAGGGATGTCTAAATGATACAATTGGTCATGGCATGTGAATTCTTTTTTCACCCCTTCCCCATCTTCTCCTTTCATTGAGATGGAATGCTTTGTGAGATTTTAGTGGTTCTGTTAGAGTAACAACAATTTGCATTTATATAGCGCTTTTAACATTTAAAAAATCCCAAGAAGCTTTATAAACGATAAATAAAAATAAATAAAAGAAGGAATGGATGCTGAGCTAAAAGGGGGGCAATTAGGAATGGTAATGAAAAGTTTACATAGGAACAGGAGTAGGCCATTCAGCCCCTCGAGCCTGTTCCGCCATTCAATTAGATCATGGCCGATCTGTATCTTAACTCCATCTACCCGCCTTGGCTCCATAGCCCTTAACCCCCTCGCCTAACAAAAATCTATCAATTTCCATTTAAAATTTTCAACTGACCCAGTATCAGCTGTGGCTCAGTGGGTGCACTCTCCCCTCTGAGTCAGAAGGTTGTGGGTTTAAGTTCCACTCTAGGGACTTGAGCACAAAAATCTAGACTGACACTCCAGTGCACTACTGAGGGCGTGCTGCACTGTCGGAGGTGCCATCTTTTGGATGAGACGTTAAACCGAGACCCCGTCTGTTCTCTCAGGTGGGCGTAAAAGATCCCATGGCACTATTTTGAAGAAGAGTAGGGGAGTTATCCCCGGTGTCCTGGCCAATATTTATCCCTCAATCAACATAACAAAAACAGATTGGCACAATTGCTGTTTGTGGGAGCTTGCTGTGTGCAAATTGGCTGCCGCATTTCCTACATTACAACTGTGACAACACTCCAAACAGTACGTCATTGTCTGTAAAGTGCTTTGAGACGTCCGGTGGTCGTGAAAGGCGCTATATAAATGCGAGTCTTTCTTTCTTTTCAACAGCTTTTTGGGGGACAGTGTTCCAAATTTCCACTACACTTTGTGTGAAGAAGTGTTTGGTTGAAGAGATGGGTTTTAAGAAGGTTTTTAAAAGCGGAGAGAGAAGTGAACAGGTGGAGTGGTTTAGGCAGGAAGTTCCAAAGAGTAAGGCTGAGGTATCAAATCTTTATCCCCAGTGATGAGCAAAGTTTACAGCACATAATCTGCTGTGTGTACAGGTGCTGACAATGTCAACTACACCAAACACAGCACCAGACAAGGTTAAATTGTTAAATTATGCGCAGTGTGTACTGTGTGTTGCAATTATTCAACACCCAGTGATCCAAATCTTAGCCCCTTCCTCTCCACCGTTCCCCACCAGCATCAGTGTGAAGTTTATGTTTCCTACATTCTTTTAATGATCTCCCCGAGTGAGATTGGAAATTGTTCAGTGCAAGATATAATTCAGTGGTGTACTCTAGATTTATACCCACATGATCGAGATTGAGCATGTCTGGACTCATTTGGATTATGTTATCTTAGTGGAGATCTTCATTCCACCTGCCTGTGAAAACCAACACAGACATACTCTTGCATCTAATAACCCCTCCTGATACTGAAAAAGTGAAATTGACAAGAAAGCAAGTTTTCTTTTGAAAAAGGATGCTGCTGTGTATCCATTTTTTATATGACCTGTTTCAAGGCAATTTCATGAATTCAAAATCAACCTCACACTACTTGCAGGTTGATATATACTGTCAATAAAGAAAGTTATCACATTGTTTAACCATTGCATAGAATTTTTTTTTACCTAATCTACTTTAAATCTTTAAACAGGACAGTATTGTATGGTTTCTATTACAAATAATGTAATTAAGAACAATCCTTCTCCTTCTTAGGCAGTCCCTCGGAACCGAGGATGACTTGCTTCCACATTAAAAATGAGTTCGCAGGTGACTGATGAGTCCAATGCGGGACCTACAGTCTCTGTCACAGGTGGGGCAGACGGTGGTTGAAGGGACGGGTGGTTGGGGTGCTTGGGTTGACGTGCGCTCCTTGCGCTGCCTGCGCTTGGCTTCCGCTTGCTCCCGGCGAAGAGACTTGAGGTGTTCGGCGCCTTCCCGGATGCTTCTCCTCCTCTTTGTGCGGTCTTGGGCCAGGGATTCCCAGGTGTCGGTGGGGATGTTACACTTTTTCAAGGAGGCTTTGAGGGTGTCCTTGAAGCGTTTCCTCTGCCCACCTGGGGCTCTCTTGCCATGCCGGAGCTCCGAGTAGAGCGCTTGTTTTGGGAGTCTCGTATCGGGCATGTGGACAATGTGACCCGTCCATCGGTCAAGACCATCTACGGCCCAAGCACCCAAGGCCCTACCCCACTGCGGGCCAAGGACGGAGAGGTACTCATCAAGGACAGAGAGGCAGTCAGTGCCCGCTGGAAGTAGCACTTCGAAGATCTCCTTAACCACGACTCTGTCTTCGACATGAGTGTCCTCAACTCCATCCCACAGCATGCTACCCGCCACCATCTCAGCACAACCCCAGCCCGGCATGAGGTTGAAAAGGCCATCCAACAACTGAAGAACAACAAGGCCTCAGGAGCAGATGGAATCCCTGCCGAGGCACTAAAGCATGGTGGAGAAGCACTACTGGCACGAATTCATGAACTCATTTCTCTTATCTGCAAGGAGGAGAGCATGCCAGGGGATCTCAGAGATGCCGTAATTGTGACCATCTTCAAGAAAGGTGACAAGTCCGATTGCGGTAATTACAGAGGAGTTTCCCTGCTGTCTGCCACAGGGAAAGTCATTGCAAGAATCCTCCTCAATTGCCTTCTCCCAGTGGCCGAAGAGCTCCTCCCAGAGTCGCAATGCGGATTCCGCCCACTAAGGGGCACAATGGACATGATCTTCACCGCACGTCAATTACAAGAGAAATACAGGGAACAGCACCAACCACTGTACACGGCCTTCTAAGAACAATAGGGAGAATGTAACAGCGGGTTTGATGCCCGCAGGATCTAACCCATGATGTACTTTTTTAAATTTGTTTATGGGATGTGGGCGTCGCTGGCAAGGCCGGCATTTATTTCCCATCCCTAATTGCCCTTGAGAAGGTGGTGGTGAGCCACTGCAGTCTGTGTGGTGAAGGTACTCCCACAGTGCTGTTAGGGAGGGAGTTCCAGGATTTTGACCCAGCAACGATGAAGGAACGGCGATATACTTCCAAGTCAGGGTGGTGTGTGACTTGGAGGGGAACTTGGAGGTGGTGGTGTTCCCATGCACCTGCTGCGCTTCTACTTCTAGGTGGTAGAGGTCATGGGTTTGGGAGGTGCTGCCGAAGAAGCCTTGGCGAGTTGCTGCAGTGCATTTTGTAGATGGTACACACTGCAGCCACGGTACGCCGGTGGTGGAGGGAGTGAATGTTTAAGGTGATGGATGGGGTGCCAATCAAGTGGGCTGCGTTGTCCTGGTGTCGAGCTTCTTGTTGAGTGTTGTTGGAGCTGCACTCGTCCAGGCAAATGATCTGTTCTCTCTGTTCATCCACATCCTTCAGTGTCTTCCATTAAGTGCTCATTCCCATTTCCACCTTTTTATTTTCCCAAAATGTATTACCTCACACTCATCTACATTAAATTGCATCTACCACATGTCTATCCTACCACTAACCTCTCTATACTGTTTTCCTCGCTGTTTGCCAAATATCCTACTTTTGTGTCATTGATGAATTTTGAGGTTGTGTTCACTATAACCAAGTCCAAATTACCACGAACAAAAGTGAACCCAGCACTGACCCTGAGGTACACCCCTTCCAACCCTTCTCTAGTCCGAGCAATATCCATTTACCCTAAGTCTTTGTTTCCTGTCCTTCCACCAACTTTCTGTATATAGTGCTACACCACCTCTTGCATCATGTACTGTACTTGAATTGTTCAAACAAGCCTCTTGTGAGACATTTATTGAATGCTTCTGAAAATCCGTATATACTACATCTATTGTGTCCCCATTATCCAATTGGCCACATCTTCAAAAAAATTTGCCAAACATGAATTGCTTTTAACAAATCCATGCTGGCTGTCCTTGATTATCTCTTGCATTTCTAAACATTTATTAATTTGATCTCAAATATGGATTCTATGAGTTTGCCTACCGCTGACGTTAGACTAACTGGTCTACAGTTACCCAGTTTACCTCTCTCTCCCTTTGTGAACAATGGGACTACATCGCCCACTCTCTGTCCCATGGTTTGATTTGCATATTTAAGGAGGATTGGAAAATTGTGGCCAAAGTTTCTGTTACCTCCTTTTTGATGTCTTTTAACAGCCCCTGAAATGGCCTAGCAAGCCATTTATTCAAGAAGGCTCACCACTTTCTTGAGGACAATTAGAGATGGGCAGTAAATGCTGGCCTTGCTGGTGACGTCCACATCCCGTGAATGAATAAAGAAGAAGTCCATCAGGGGCCAGTGACTTACATAGCTTGAGTTTTGCTCATTTTTTCAGAGCCAGTTCCTTTTCTATAATTGTCTCTAACAATTGACCCATATTGGCTATGTTCTCATTTCCACCATCATTTATTTTAATATCTCTGCCATATCTTCATCCTCCACAATTAGACTCCCTCCTTCGTCCCTAAATGGTCTTACCTTTTTTTATATATGAGGCACTTTAAAATGTGATGGAAAGTATGGTAACTATCATATTTATTATTATTATAATTTCAGTATATAACTGTAAAACATTGAAAAATTCAGATAATTGAATACAATGGCCTAGAAATTCAGTCTGGACACTTTTGGGGCGCTAAAGTCGGGCGCTCGCTAAAGTTAGCGCCCGCCGGAAAGTGTAGGCCACATCGCCGAAATTCAGTAGAGTTGGCCCTAAGTTTGGCCGAGCGCTGAAACTGGCGTTGAAATGCTGTGTTCCGGCGCTAAGCCGACGATGCAGCCTAATAACGCCGAAGCTGGGCGCAGCGCAGGTGCGGTCATGTTTTGATTGACAGCAGACACCCTGACGCCGGCCAGCTCTTAAAGGGGGAAGGGTCAACTTTGACTGCTGCCACGCCCTGCATACTGGAGCCCTGCAGCTAGGCCTCAGCACTACTGGTGTGCCAAAATAGCGCCTGGAGCAATGGAGAGGGCCCGTGAGCGAGCGCAGCGCTTCTCAGAGCATGCTCTGAGTGTGCTCATTCATGGTGTGGAGAAGAGAAGAGAGATCCTGTGCCCGGACAGTGGCAGGAAGGCTCCCAGGAGCCAGTACAGGAGAGCCTGGGGCAAAATCGCCCGCAGGGTGTCATCAACCTGTGATGTCCCAGGAGTGTGGACCAATGCCGCAAGAAGTTCAACGACCTCACTCGGATGGTGAAGGTGAGTACCCTTTCCAGTGTCCCCCTCATCCTTGCATGTGCACCTCACATTATGGGCAAAGGGACCTCAAAGGCCTAATGGGCAGCCCTCCTCCCGCAGCAATGGCACTTGCATGTTCATCAATAGCACTTTCTGCACTTAACACACTGGCCAAGCTATTCGACCATGGGAGGCAGTGCACCCAGCAACAGGGCACCACACTGGCCAAGCTATTCCACCATGGGAGGCAGTGCGCACAGCGACAGGGCACCACACTGTACTTAGAGGCCGTCCTTTCTCTTGCAGGCCAAGCTGGCGAGCAATGTAAGGAGCCAGGCTGTCACTGGTGGAGGCCGTCCCGAGCACCAGGCGCTCACTGATCTGGAGGAGAGCGTGGCACGACTCATGCGTGGCCGGGTGACTGGCCCTGTCGCGATCGGCGAGGCGGACCCTGTACTGGTACCCACTGGTAAGGACATGACCGGTTGCACCTCTCTCATTGCCCTCGCGCTTCAGATCTACATCCTTTCCCACTGACCGACAAATGCGCATAATGCACCACTCAGGCCTCCCTCGCTGACAGCCTGTCCTCACTCTAAAGCTACTCTTGTGCCTTCCTGCTTTCAGCTGGTGAGGAGGAGGTGGTCCCTGAAGCGCAGAGAGACAGGCCCTTGGAGGAGGAGGACGTCGAGGACCAGGAGGAAGGCGGCACATCGGGGGAACCCTCCTCCGCGCCAGGGGATGGCAATGGAGGGGAGACGTCTGGCCTGCAGGAGAGCCGGGGGAGGTGTTGGAGGGGATGGCCGAAGCTGGTCCCAGTAGGGTGGACGCACGCGGGAAGGGTCCGGCAGCACGCCGGCCTTCTCCCCAGAGGGGGGAGGTGTTGGAGGGGAGGGCCGAAGCTGGCCCAAGTGGGGTCGACGCACGCGGGAAGGGTCGGCCAGCACGGCGGCCTTCTCCCCGGAGGGAGAGTCCGCCCTCCAGTCCGGACACGGTCCTCGCCCAGGAGGTGCGCGTCCTCGATGAGATGTCGGCGGCGTCTGAGCGGCGCCACCAAGAGTTCATGGGGGTGGTCGAACAGATGCCTCACGCCATTGAGTCCCTGGCTCAGAGTGTGGTGGCTTTCGGGGAATCACAGGCCAGGGGGTTCGAACAACTCACGGCAGCGCACGACAGGGGTGTCCAGCAACTGGCCGCAGCGCACGACAGGGGTGTGCAGCAACTGGCGGCAGCGCAGGACAGGGGTGTGCAGCAACTCGCGGCAGCGCAGGACGCGGGTGTGCAGCAACTGGCGGCAGCGCAGGACGCGACTCGCGAGATGAGTGGTGCCGTCCAGACACTGGCAGAGCTGATGCGGGCACATACCAGGGCAGTTCGGGCACTCACTTCTGCCACACTCGCTGTGGCACGGAGGCATCGCCATGGCAGCCGCCGCCCTGCTGCAGCACAGCGGTCTGGCCTCCCCCAGATTGCTGCGCTTGCTACACTGCCAGCCCGGCCGAGTGCCAGTGTCTCTGGCGAGCAGCGCGCACCTGCCATCAGCCAGCTTGCCCCCAATGGTGCTGCCGACACTGCCACTCCCCCAGCCAAGGTGCGACGAGCTGCTGCTAAGACTGATGCTGCCCAGCCACAGCTGCAGCAGTCAGCAGGCGGCCCCTCCCGGGCCAGGCCTCGTCTAGGCCGACCCCCAAGGGCATCTGCCGACACGCTTTGTGGCCCTCATGAGCCTTCCCCCAGCCTCGCCACACCCGCAGGGCCCAGGTTGAGGCGGAGCAGCAGGTCGGCCAGGGGCCGGAGAAGCCTGTCTAAGGACTCGCCCTCTCGGCACACCCATTAGAGTGTGGTGAGAGCGGTTTCTTTTATATTGGGGGGCTTGTGTTGTGGGGGGCATTATTTTGTTAAGGCCGAGGATCAAGGCATTTTTTGTTTTCATGGGGGTGTCTCTGTTGTGGGGGGGGCTTATTTTTGTAAGGCCGCTGTTGAAGGCCTTTTGGATGGGCAAGTTTTGTTAGTCCTCCCCAGGTTTTGGGAGTGACAGATGTTTTTGACTGTTTTTTGGGGGTCTTGTCTGTTTTTCTGTTTCATGTGGGAAGGGCCCTGAGTTTGTGAAATAAAGCTTTTGATTTATTCAGCATGTCCAGGTGTCATGTTTGAAGTGGTTGTTGCGTTAACCGGCTGAGGGCTTGCGGAGCGGCTGCCTCAGGTGCGTTCATTGCCACAGGCCATTCCCTGACAGGGTGCCTCGAAGTGTCGATCAATAAGCCCCCGGCGGACGGCCCTTGGCCCTTGTCGCTCCCTCCTGGGCTGGTCCTCCTCCTCCTCCTCCTCCTCCTGAGGTGGTGGTGCAATGCCAGGTGGCAGTGCCTGAGTCCTGCGGATAGCCAGGTTGTGCAGCATGCAGCACACGACGACGAACTGGGAGACTCTATCCGGCGAATACTGAAGAGATCCTCCGGAACGATCCAGTCAGCGGAACCGTTGCTTGAGGACGCCTATCGTTTGCTCGATGATGTTCCTTGTGGCTTGATGGCTTTCGTTGTATGCCTCCTCCGCTGGGGTCCTGGGCGCGCGGAGCGGGGTCATGAGCCATGTACACAAAGGGTAGCCCTTGTCCCCGATAAGCCATCCCCTTGGTGGAGGCTGTGCCTCGAACATGTCAGCCACAGTAGTCTGGCGCAGGATAAATGCATCGTGGCTGCTTCCTGGGAAGCGGGCATTGACAGCTAGGATGCGCTGCCTGTGGTCACACACCAGCTGTACATTTAGGGAATGGTAGCCCTTCTGGTTGCGGTAATCCTCGGCATTGTGGATAGGTGCCCGCATAGCCACATGCGTGCAGTCAATGGCGCCCTGCACCATGGGGAAGCCCGCGATCCTGCCAAATCTGACTGCACGCTGCTCCTGCCTCTGTCGGGTCATGGGGAAGGAGATGAATTGGTGTCTCCTCGCGTAAAGTGCATCGGTGACCTGCCGGATGCAGCGATGCGCGGCGAACTGGGAGATGTTCGCTATGTCCGCAGCAGCGGCTTGGAAGGAGCCGCTTGCATAAAAGTTCAGAGCCACCGTGACCTTCACTTCCACCGAGAGAGATGTCCTGCACATCAGCTGTGGACGCAGATCTGTGTGAAGCAGCTGGCAGATCTCTGCAACCACCTCCCTTCTGAAGCGCAGCCTCTTCACACAATGCGCCGCAGTCATGGTGAGATAGGACACCTGCTGCCGGTATTGCCTGAGTGGGTAAGGCCTACGTTGCCGATGCCTGATGGCCCCTCTGCGTCTAGGCATGGCTGGCCCTCTCTCACAGCGTCTGCGAGCCCTTCGCACATAATGCTGCAACTGAGGGTTGGCCCCCCATACAGCCCCCATAATAAAGTTGAGAACAGATAAATCATAATGAATCAAATGTCAAAGCACTGGCCAGAAGCCAAAAATACCTCTCCTATGTTGTCCCAAATCAGTAACCTCTGTCCCTTGGTCTCTGTCCAGAAATCCAAAGCAGTGAAGTCATTGCAGCAAAATGGCTGGGCTTTATAGGTCAGTGTAAGTGCCCTTTAATTTGCGCTCCCCGAGGCCCACAGGGCCTCTTTTGCGTTCCACCTCACAGTTCTTAGCAGCGCCACGCCCACATTGGGCGGGCGCCACTGAATTTCCGGTTTGGGGCGCACAAACAGCGTTGCGCGACGATATGACGTCATAAGCTGCGCGCGCACCTGAGCGGGCGCAAACGCTTTGCGCCGGCGCTAAATGTCAACTGAATTTGGGCGTCGGCACAGATCGGACTGCGCTCAGGCGCTAAGTGTCTAGCGCCGGAAATATAGCCCTTTTATGGCGTTAGCGGCTGGCGCAACCCACTGAATTTCTAGGCCAATGAGTTTAAATGATTCCCTTCTGATAATAGAAACCTGTAAAACAAAGTTGCAATGTCTGTTTCATGATACAGTATTTCCAACTGTATCATATTTGTCTGTGCATTGATGGAGTATTCTTCACAGACAGATTCAGCAACAGTTCTCGAGGGAGCAATAAAAGATTTGTTATATCCTTTACACAGCCTCTAATGGAGATATTTATCTTCTCTGTAATTTCACCTATTCATATTGTAATTTGAAAATAGCTTTAATCATTGCCCCATCTGCAAAATTATAACAATGAAAAATGCCCCAAATATATTCCATCTGTTTACAGAGTAGTTCAACTGGTTTCCAAAGAGATGCACCTTGCTGTCTGAAGCCCCGCTAATCAGACCGACAGGAAGCACATGGGCAGGTTAAATAGCAGGAAACTGCAGCGGAAAGCTCAGTGTCACCAGGCGACTCTAAGACGGCTATGGAGCAGACGCGAAGCCCCATGAGAACGCTGGAAAGGTCAATCAATACGAGAGGTTCAGCCTCTTGAACTTGTCTATTACTTATGTCCATAAACATTAATTGACCCATGGAGATAGCATAACTGCTGCTGCCACTCAGCTTATTAAGGTGTAAAGAACATTAATTATTGTCAGTGTATCCCACTCTCTAACTTAATTTTGATCCCACCCAACCAAATTGTCATTTTTCTCCCCTCAGATCAAAATTCAATGCAAAGTTTAATCATTTTATTTTGAACATTTGTGGGGCATTCTTGAAAATTTAGCTGGAGAGGATGCAGATCAAAATGTTGCTTGCAAAATGAATGCCCTCTCTTCAGTTCTACGTTACCTGCCAGCAGTAGCCCTTTAAGAGCTGCTGACTCACTGGCTGTGCCACCCATGAATCCAGCCCACACCCTACACATCAGCCAATCTGTACAGGGAGCATACGACAATTATTTAAATGATCACACCTCACAAATTCACATGAGGTCAGCTCTTTGTGCTACTTCCACGCCATGCATGTGATGCATTCTGGTCCTGCCGGCATTATGATGGGACTGCGTAGCTGGCTCGAGTGAGTTTACCCACTGAACCTCTCACATTAAATGGCTTTCATGATCTTTAGACCGTGGATTCAGAACCACGCCAGTGATGTGTTTACTCCTCCAAAACATCAACAGTGCTTATCTGTGGGGTGATGCTTTAAAGTGGTTCTGATACACCCATTCACCTCTTGCAGATGGTTTGGTCTTTGACAATGAATGATGAGGCTGTCAACACTAATGCTTTATTTTGGTGCCTTCCTTATATCTGGCTTTGAGATCTGAAATGAATCATTTTATCACCCTTGCATTGGCTGCATGAAAGGCATATGACCGTACACCTGAACTCCGTGAAATAGCAGATTAATACTGCGAATAACCCATTTGATTATCTGTTCAACCACCTTCTTCCAGGAGACCTGATGTAAAGTTAGCTCTCCTGCATTCTGACAAGACAGACATGATTAATCACATATAAAAACAGAAAATGCTGGAGAAACTCAGCAGGTCAGGCAGCATCTGTGAAAAGAGAAACAGAGTTAACGTTTCAGGTCGATGACCTTTCGTCAGAACTGGAAAAAAGCAGGAAATGGAACAGATTTTTAAGCAAGTGAAGAGGCTGGGAAATGGGGGAGGGGATGAAAGAACAAAAGGGAAGGTCTGTGATAGGATGGAAGGCGGGAGAGATTAAGAGATATTCAAGGCAAAAGGAGATGGTAATGGAACAGGTTAAGAAACAAAGGGTGGCTCTAGATGAAGTGTAAATTGCGCTGGCAGAATGAAAGACAGCTGCCATGTGGGGAGAAGAAAAAAAGACACAGACAAAAAGTGTGGATTAAAAAAAATATATATATATATATATGATAGGGGCCGAGGTTCTGATCTGAAATTGTTGAACTCGATATTGAGTCCGGAAGGCTGTAAAGTGCCTAATCGAAAGATGAGGTGCTGTTCCTCGAGTTTACGCTGAACATCCGTGGAACAATGCAAGAGGCCGAGGACAGTGAGGTCTGAGTGGGAGTGGAGCGGTGAGTTAAAGTGACAGGCGACCGGAAGCTCGGGGTCCCCCTTATCGACTGAACGGAGGTGTTCCACAAAGCGGTCACCCAATCTGCGTTTGGTCTCCCCAGTGTAGAGGAGACCACATCGTGAGCAGTGAATACAGTATGCTAAATTGCGAGAAGTACAAGTAAATCACTATTTCACCTGGAAGGGGTGTTTGGGGCCCTGGACAGTGGGAAGGGGGGAGGTATAAGGGCATGTGTTGCATCTCCTGCGCTTGCATGGGAAGGTGCTGGATGAAGGGGAAGGGGCGTTGGGGGTGCTAGAAGAGTGGACAAGGGTGTCACGGAGGGAGCGGTCCCTACGGAATGCTGAAAGGGGAGGTGAGGGGAAGATGCGTTTGGTAGTGGGATCATGCTGGAGGTGGCGGAAATGGCGGAGGATGATCTGTTGAATGTGGAGGCTGGTGGGGTGAAATGTGAGGACAAGGGGAACTCTGTCGTGGTTCCGGGAGGGAGGGGCAGGGGTGAGGGCAGAAGTGCGGGAGATAGAACAGACACAGTCAAGGGTCATGTCAACCACTCAACCGAGGATTCCCCTCTACAGTGCTTGTCACGACCCTTGACTATCTGTTAACAGGCAGTTAATAAGCTTTAATCCC
Organism: Somniosus microcephalus; assembly: GCF_052327205.1. Classification (NCBI taxonomy): domain Eukaryota; kingdom Metazoa; phylum Chordata; class Chondrichthyes; order Squaliformes; family Somniosidae; genus Somniosus; species Somniosus microcephalus. The sequence goes on along the minus strand of NC_141000.1, from coordinate 98,706,917 downwards.
TTCCTGCCTCCAAGGAGACGGGACCCGGCGCGGGACAGCAACCCACCACCTGGGAAGATGGCATGGAGGTGGGTTGGGGGCGGGTTTGCCACCCGCCCCCAATTTCTGCTATTTTCCTGGCAGTCCCGCCTCCATACCCGCCTCCTCGGGGCTGGCAAAATCGCTCCCATTATTACAAAGCCACACTCAACCTCATCCTGCTGTGCCTCTCATCACATCTCCATCACTCTGCCTTCCCCACCCTACTCCTGCATATCCTTACTCACACCAGCTTACCTTGCACCTCCACCCATCCCTCTCTATCTACATTATCACTTCCCCATCTCACTAGCCAACCCTCACACTCACCCTCATCCTAGTGCAATCGTATCAACTAACAACACACGAGGGTAGGCACTTGGGTGTTTATGCAATGTTCATGTAGAGTTTCTGTTAATGTGGTGTCAAACATTGAAACCTTTATTTTTAACACTTTGTGTTCTTGGATAGATTTGTGTGCACATTTGGAAGTGGCTCAGTGAGTTGCAATGAATGGTGAGACATAATGGTACCCCCTGCAATGGTGATGAGTGTGAAAGGAATGGCTTGGGCATTGTAGGGATGCTTTATGGTGTTGGTGTGGGGTGGTGCCAACCTGGCGCATCATGTGGCAGCCAGGGTGTACAACGTCAAGTGAAGTAAATCTGGCCATGGTGAGGTCATCCCTGGCCTCCCGGGCAGCAATGTGGTCGGGTGCTGATGCCCTGTGTCCTGTGCAGCATCAGTTGATTGCGGAGAAGGGTGGTGTTGTTGTTGGTGCTGCTGGTGCTGCTGGTGTTGGGGATGATCGTGTTGGGATTCTGAGGACCAAGGTGAGGGAGTATTAAGGGCACCCATGCTGATGGAATAGATGGCAGGTGAAGTAGAGATGACAGAAGTTTGTGGCTGCGGAAAGATATCTCTGTAAGGTGGGAGCTTTTACTGTACATTTGAAGCTGTCAACTCAACAGCTAATTCCATGGCCACTGACCTCCCACCTCCGCTTCACAGACAAGGCACTAGGCACAGCAGGAAACTGGTGGTGCGACCTGTCAAATCCAAAAAGCTAAGAAAAAACCATGGATAAATGGCTGTAAACAAGCCACTAATGATTTTAATTGCCTCCCCCGCTGCTGCCTGTTGGGTCTGCTCAGTGCTGGCAGACCCGACATCGGGAAAGTCCAATGTGCACGTTTTGACAGTGGGTTCCCGACCCGCTGTCAATCATTTTAAATTTAACAGCTGACCAGCCACCCTTTCCTTCCGCTGAGTGCTGGCAAAATTCCAGCCTATGTGACATGACCACACCCTGCTGGAAGTGGGGGCTATTACATTTTGCAAATATGTTTTTTTTAACGGCATCCAGCCAGCTGTCGTACGGATCATTCTGCCCCTGTGGCCATTGATATATGTCAATAGGAAGGGGTACCATGCTCAGGATGTCCAACTCATCTGTGATGCAAACCAAGTTGTGTCCTCACTCCCCGCTGCAAGGAGCACCAGAATCAATTAATCAGTCGATGGAGATGTCCTGCAGAACCTGCCCTCTGATGCCCCTTGCAGCGGCGAGTGACACGACCTGGTTTGCATCACAAATGGGCTCCTCCAGAGCCTACAAAAATCATTCCACACCTACCTTTAGCGGGCCTTTCAGTTCCATCGCCCATGGAACTGCTCAGAACCTGCATGGCGCAGGCGCTGATCAGTTACGACCTAAAATGGCAATCAAGGTCCTATTTACATCATAGGATCCCAATTTCCATATTAAAAGGGATCTATCGCTTGAAACAGGTGGGTGCTTTGGACACCCTGTGGTAGGCCCCTCTCAAAATGGAGCCGAACGTATCGCTGGTGTTAACAGGCCGGTAAGCCTACCGACCCCATTTTGTAGCCATTACCACCCCTTTAACACCAGTTGAAAGCAATCAAATTCGACCTCACTAGCTGCAAAGCATTTCTTGCTAGTGGTTGCAATTTGAGGACAATGGGCTACCTGCACAGTTGTGGAATAATCTGGAAGTTTGCTTTACTTATTGCATCTTCGTCTGTTAATTGATGTCACAGGGAACAATAAGGTAAGTCCCAGAGTTCAAAAGATTGTGATTGATTTATTTTCAGTCACTTTATTCGGTTCAGTGTGATACCTTATCAGTTCAGTAAACGCGTCAATAATTATTCCTCTGACTGGAACAAAAATCAACAGTAAAGCCTTTTTAACTAAATTATCACAAAGGAGCTGGATCTATGACACACTTACTTGCTATCTCTGCTGTTCTAGTATATACACCAGATAACCTGTAAACCATCAAGGAACGCACTGAGGATTCTCTTTCCTGTATAAATGGGGTATCAAGTAACCCCCAGGATATTATTGATGCAGGTTCGACAAATCAATTTCACGTGTTCTAAAAGCCAAGTGCTTTAAAAATATAAGAAAATTAATATTGATCAGTCCAATCATTTAAAAAATTATATTATTTTAATTTTTTAATACAACAACATTCTTCTTCTTAGGCAGTCCCTCGGAGCCAAGGATGACTTGCTTCCACATTAAAAATGAGTTCTCAGGTGACTGATGAGTCCAATGCGGGACCTACAGTCTCTGTCACAGGTGGGGCAGATGGTGGTTGAAGGGGTGGGTGGGTGGGGTGCTTGGGTTGTCGTGCACTCCTTGCGCTGCCTGCGCTTGGCTTCCACTTGCTCCTGGCGAAGAGACTCGAGGTGTTCGGCGCCTTCCCGGATGCTTCTCCTCCACTTTGTGCGGTCTTGGGCCAGGGATTCCCAAGTGTCGGTGGGGATGTTACACTTTTTCGAGGAGGCTTTGAGGGTGTCCTTGAAGCGTTTCCTCTGCCCACCTGGGGCTCTCTTGCCGTGCCGGAGCTCCAAGTAGTGCGCTTGTTTTGGGAGTCTCGTATCGGGCATGTGGACATGTGACTTGTCCATCGGAGCTGATCGAGCGTGGTCAAAGCTTCGATGCTGGGGATGTTGGCCTGAGCAAGAACACTGATGTTGGTGCGCCTATCCTGCCAATGGATTGGCAGGATCTTGCAGAGGCAGCGTTGGTGGTACCTCTCCAGTGCTTTGAGGTGCCTGCTGTACATGGTCCATGTCTCTGAGGCATACAGCAGGGCGGGTATCACTGCTGCTCTGTAGACCATGAGCTTAGTGCCGGGTTTGAGGACAACAACATTAATTAATCAATAACCTCAGAGTCCCAATTTGAGTAATCTCAGGGGTGGCTGTATGTTGTCTGGATCAGTGGGAGCCTGGCTGCCATCAGTCATAGCAACAAAGGTAGATTATTTTCTACATTAGTAATTAATGAAATATTAACCATTTATCTTAGCTCTCTGATGGGGGAGAAGGTAAGTGTCTAATCTTTGACACTCCAGTGTTGAGTATATATCTGTATTTCCATAACAGTTTAATGCAGGATTATTAATTCCTGCCAGTGTAGTGACTGAGTGGGGAGAGAGGAAGATGGTATTATCTGGCAGTTTGACGATGAATAGGAGTTGTTTTTTCTTACAAGTATCTGTCAATACTTGATGGTTCTTATGCCTGGTGCTTTTGGTGAACTGGTCATGTGAAGGAATAAGCAATATAACCTATTCAGAAAAATACACCATTCTATGAAAGCATTCTGGCCTTATTATAACATGACAAACTGGGTCTGGAAATCTAGGAACCTAACGATGAAAAAGCTGTGAAAGTATTCTGGCTATAGAGATAAGATCGTTGTTGACACTGAATCAATAGCCTTATTGAAACAGAAGGTTAAAGGCTCTGGTAGGCTGACCTTTCGGAACAAGACAATGGTTCACCCTGGTTAAGGTGTTCTAATTTACACTTTGTAAAGAAGCATAAACATCTGCCTTCGTCAAAATGACATCAAGTAAAACGCACCTGCTGTTACACCATTTTTCATGGTAAACTTAGAACACCTAGAGAAGAGACATAATTCTGTAATGCTACCAGCTGAGGTGACAGTAAGAATTGTAGGGGTCAGCAGAAAAAGGACTAGAGGTAATTAGCTTACATCAGCAGAAAACCTTAAAGTAAATACCACTGGAAAAGCGTATAAATATTGAACTCTCAAATGGGATAGTAGACTCGCTTTAAAGGGGCAAAATGATTCTCGGCTTCAGAGGCGGATGTGTAAAGTCGCCAACTCTTTGTACCTCGAGGATCAAAGGTATTTGATTTTGGTGGATATCCTGTAGAAAACTAAGACCTGTAAAACTGTAGCGAAGTTAAGATTTGAGAGTAGGTTCTCTGATAATAGAATTGTAAGCTTTCTCTTTTTGGAACTGTTAATGTTGCAATTGACTCACCAACTGTAAATTACATGTCGGTTCTTTAATAAATCTATATATTTTTAGAATTGTCTCACATAAGACTTCTGTATCAAACTCGCGAACTCAATCTCTGTACACTCTTTGGTGAGGAGTTGCAGAATTCTGGGGGAGTTTTCCGGACCCTCATAATATCCGGAACGTTACAGTCTGAGGAATACGCCTGATCTGGGGTAGCCCTAAAGGGGCTAGGACTAGTAATTATCCCTTCAGTCAGACTGAGGAGGTATCTTCGGTTGTTCCCTGGGATTGTTAAGGTGAGTTTATGTCTCTTCTACTCGTGTAGTTGTGTTGGTGGAGGGGGGGCGGGGAGGTCAGAGGGTGGAGTCAGTCCATACCTCTATCTTCTGACCATCATGAGAGACTCACATTTCATCTTCATATCCACCAGCATCTGAAAGCCAAACTGAATCTGTAGCAGGGCTGAGTCTGAAAATGACAGACAGTTGAAGGATCGCTATCCAAGAATGAATAGGATGAAAATTGCTGCTGCTCCAATTAAGAAGGCTATTGGCTGATGTCAATGGACTCTTACTCTGATGTCCTCCTCCTCTGAAATGACAGGTCTCAACACAGGCTCAGGCAGTGATTTAAAGAAGGATATCTTCTAACAGGTAGGAGAGTTTGAAAGATTTCAGGCAGCTTCCCCTAGGGTCAGTTTTTTTAATCAAAAAAAGGAATGTGGTTAAACTTAAATAAATCTGGAAAACAATAATTGGCAGTTCATTTATTCTGAAGGGCCAAATGGTGGCGTGTTAGAATAGAAACATTTATAGGCTCTGGGACCTGGGTTTGAACCAGCTCAGACACAGGAAACAATGGTTTCCTCTTTCCCTGACAGTTGCTAAAGGTTCTAAGTGAAGGGGCTTAAGTGAAATATAGTTGAGCAGTCATAATTTATTTTTCATTGGCAAAAGTCTGCACTCCAGAATTTGGCCCTAATTGCTAATATTTCTCCAGGAGTTCATGGGGAGAGTGAGTGGGTGGAAAGAGAAGTGATTGAATGTCCCAGTGGTGAAGGAGTGATGGCACTGTTGCAATTGAGACTGAGGTACATGATCAGCAAAAAAAAAGCTTTGTATTAAATCTGGCCATGCCATACCTGGCTGCCTGTGATTGTATTAAATCCTTTTACATGACTAACTAAATAACTTTGGGTAGCTGTATCATTAAAAGGGTTAGTGGGACCAAATTTACTTGCATGGAATATTTAAGTAGTGTCAAATTCAGAAGTTCAGACAGGAATGACCATGCACAGTCTGACGCTCTGCTGCACAGTATTGCCGCCTTGGGTGGCATTTCAGTCCTTTAATGTATCTAATTTAACACCTGACAGGAAGGGCTTCTTTTAGAATAAAGACACTGTTGGAATTAACGAATTCCAACGAATAATGGAGATGCCACGAGGACTGCCTGGGCAGCCCCGTGGTTTGCGATGTGACGTCATCGCGTTTGCCCGCGTTTTCCCGCGCTCTTAAAGGGGCCACGCCCCGTACATGCAAACTCTATATACAAAACACAGTAATGCCTAACACAATGGTACAGGTTTAGGCTGGTGTTAGAACATCGTTAAAGAGAATTATATACAGTTAGCCAGTGTCATTCAGTGGTTCTGCCACATGCGCCCCCCCCAGAATTCGCTTTAACGGACAAAGTCAAACAGTGAGGGGGTCTGACGAGCCTGTTAGAATGACTCCTGTACTCTCAAGGCGGAGGCTGCTGGACGGCTGGTGGTCTGGCGGGCGGTCAAACTTGGTCTGCCGTAACGACGATGGGTGGCCGACCCCGTCTCGGCGGTTGTGCTGTCTCGACGGGGTGGTCGAGGTCCAAATGTGCTGGCTTTAAGCGGTCGACCGAAATGTGGTCCGGCTTACCACCGACATCGACCGTGAAGGTTTTGTCCCCTGCTTCCAACACACAGAAGGGGCCGGTATATGGGGCCTTGAGCAGATCCCTATGTGCATCATGGCGAATAAAAACGTATTCCGCCTTGTGAAGCCGGTGCAAAACATCTGGCCGCCTCTTGGTGACTAGCAAGCTGGGCAGACGCGGACCATGGCTCCGTCGATGTTAGTAGGAAGTCCCCTGGGACTCGCAGCGGCTGACCATGCGCAATCTCCGCTGATGAAGAGTGAAGGTCTTCTTTGGGGGCTGTGCGAAGGCCCAACAGGACCCACGGTAGCTTGTCTGCCCATCCAGTGTCCTGGAGGCTGGCCCTCAGGCCGGCTTTCATTGACCGGTGGAAGCATTCGCAGAGGCCATTCGCCTGTGGGTGGTAGGCTGTGGTGTGGTGTAATTTGACACTGAGCCCTTGGGCCACTGCATTCCAGAGTTTGGAGGAAAACTGCGGTCCCCTGTCTGATGAAATATCTGCGGGCACTCCGAAACGGGCGATCCAGGAGGAAATGAATGCTCTGGCCATGTCCACCGAAGTAGTGGATGACAGGGGAACCGCCTCCGGCCATCTGGTGGTGCGGTCAACCATGGTCAGGATGTGTGAAAAACCATGGGAGGGTTGGAGTGGTCCTACCAGGTCCACGTTGACATGGTCAAAACGGTGCTCCGGAACTGTGAAGGTGGCCAACGGAGCTTTGATGTGGTGCTGTACCTTGGCCTTTTGGCAGACCATGCAGGTGTTGGCCCAGTCGCTGACATCTTTATGCATGCCATGCCATACAAATTTCGCTGACATCAGTTTCTGAGAGGCCTTCATTCCTGGGTGTGACAACCCATGTATGGCGTCGAACACTTTGCGGCGCCAGACGAACGGCATGACAGGGCGAGGATCCTGTACGGAGACGTCACACAGCAGCGTGGTACCTGCCGAATGGAAGTTGACGTCGGCCAACTGGAGGCCAGTGATGGCCATTCTGTAAGCTTGGACCTCCGGGTCTGAGGCTTGGTCCGCTGCCATGAGGGCGTAGTCGATGCCCAAATGAACCGTATTGACGATCGCGCGGGAGAGGCAGTCTGCCACCAGGTTGTCCTTACCGGCTACGTGCTGTATATCCGTGGTGAATTCGGATATGTAGGTCAGTTGACGCTGCTGTCGGGCTGACCACGGTTCGGCGGTCTTAGCCATTGCAAAGGTTAGCGGCTTATGGTCCACAAAGGCAGTGAAAGGACGTCCTTCCAGAAGAAACCGAAAATGGCGGATGGCCAGAAAAAGGGCGAGCAACTCCCGGTCGAACGTGCTGTATGCTCTCTCGTTCTGCCGTAGTTGACGGCTGAAGAATGCCAACGGCTGCCACGTCCCGTTCACCCACTGCTGTTGCACAGCACTGACTGCGTAGTCCGACGCATCGGTGGTGAGGGCGATGGTGGCTCCTGGCAGCGGGTGTGCCAACATAGTCGCGTTGGCTAAGGCGCTTTTGGTGTCGGCGAACGCTCGGGCCATGTCATCCGTCCAGTCTACCGGGTTCTTGCCAGTCTTGCCCTTGACGGTCTCGTACAGGGGCTGCATGAGTAGTGCCGCCTTAGGCACGAAACGGTTTACCATGCCTAGGAATTCCTGCAGGGCCTTTATGTTCTGCGGGCGTGGAAAGGATGTCACCGCCTCTACCTTCGAAGGTAAAGGAACCGCTCCCTCTGAGGTGATGCGATGCCCCAGGAAGTCAATTTGGTGCAGGCCAAACTGACACTTGGCCGGGTTGATAATCAGGCCGTGTTGGCTGAGGCGTCGAAAAAGGGTGCGTAGGTGACAGGTATGTTCTTCCTTAGTAGGACTGGCAATTAGGATATCATCCAGATAGACGAAGAGGAACTTGAGGTCTTGCAGCACGGAGTCCATCAGGCATTGGAAAGCCTGGGCGGCGTTCTTTAACTCAAATGGCATTCGTAAAAACTCGAAGAGGCCGAATGGGGTGATGACTGCGGTCTTCTGGACGTCTTGTGGATGAACTGGGACCTGGTGGTAGCCCCGGACGAGGTCGACTTTTGAAAACACAGTGTTCCCTGCCAAATGGGCAGAGAAATCCTGGATATGGGGGATTGGGTACCGATCAGGAGTGGTGGCGTCGTTTAGGCGTCGATAGTCGCCGCATGGCCGCCATCCGCCGCCAGGCTTCGGGACGATATGGAGGGGTGAAGACCAGGGACTACTTGACCGGCGAATAATCCCTAACCGTTCCATGGTTGCGAACTCCGCCTTTGCGACCGCCAGCTTGCCAGGTTCCAGGCGCCGGGCCTGTACGTAGACCGGGGGCCGTTGGTGGTGATGTGGTGCTCAACACCATGTTTCGTGGCTGTGGAGGAGAACGTGGGTCTTGTCAGGTCGGGGAATTCGCCGAGCAGGCGAGCGAACTCATCAGGAGTCGGGAACGCACAGGAGACGGTGCGTGACGTAGTGTTACTGCGGTAACACGGAAGAGAATTAAAAGTTGCTGCGTTGATCAGCCGCCGGTTCCTAACGTCGACCAGGAGGCTGTTGGCGCACAGGAAATCCGCGCCGTGGAGGGGCTGGGAAACCTTGGCCGTAACAAACTCCCAGTGAAAACGTTGCCCCCCGAGGCACAGCTCCACTCGCCGTCTGCCAAAGGTCCGAATTGTTCCACCATTGGCCGCTTCAAGGGCGGGGCTGTGATTCCCCGCCTGCACATCGAAGGCGGACGCTGGTAAAATGCTGCACTGTGCTCCGGTGTCGCACAGAAAACGACGACCGGAGAGAGTATCAGTGGTGAACAGCAATTTTCCCGCATTGCCGATCGCCATCGCGGCCGCGGGGTGCCCGTTAGACCCATTCCTCGGTGGTCGCAGTGTTAGTTGTTGTTGGTTTTTTGGGGGAAAACTGCAGGGAGGGTGGCAACGCTTCGCCTTCGCGCCGAACTGCGCACGGTAGAAACACAGCCCAGCAGGCTGACGAGCTGGGGCGGCATCCACGGGGGATGGGTGCCTCGTGGTGGCGCAGTACTGCCGAGTTTCAGCGAAAATGTTGTCAGCCTCCGCAGCGAGTGTTGCGCAGTCTTCAGTTTCAGATCTGGCCAAGGTAGCTTGTACCTGTTCAGGCAGTTGGCGGAGGAAAATCTCGCGGAATAGGAAACATTCCCGTTCTGAGCCCAGGACACCAACTCTGAAGGCTTGGAGTCCCCGAGCCCGTGCATAGCGAGTAATCGACGAGTGCACTCCGATTTTGTGAGCCCGAAAACCTGCAGTAACCGCGCTTTGAGGGTTTCATACTTGCGCTCCGTTGGGGGGTTTTCGAGGAGGCTGACGATCCGAGAGGCGGTAGAGCTGTCGAGTGCAGAGACCACGTAAAGATACTTGGTCTGATCCACATCGATGTTCCTCAGGGCGAACTGGGCCTCGACCTGAATAAACCACGAGGGCACTTGCTGCTCCCAGAACTGCAGTAGCTTTAGCGAAACGGCATTTGCTTCCATGCTATGCTCTTCTTTTGTGAAAACGTTCACAAAAACGGGGTCACCAATGTTGGAATTAACGATTTCCAACGAATAACGGAGATGCCACGAGGACTGCCTGGGCAGCCCCGTGGTTTGCGACATGACGTCATCTCGTTTGCCCGCGTTTTCCCGCGCTCTTAAAGGGGCCACGCCCCGTACATGCAAACTCTATATACAAAACACAGTAATGCCTAACACAATGGTACAGGTTTAGGCTGGTGTTAGAACATCGTTAAAGAGAATTATATACAGTTAGCCAGAGTCATTCAGTGGTTCTGCCACAACACCACCATTCTTAGTTCAGAATTCAGCTTTTATGTAAGTAATTAATACTTGAACACCACGCAGTTGGCAGGAACACCCCTCTCATGTCCGAACATCACATTGGGAATTTCAGGAGAGTCTGATTTCTTCATAACTCTTGCTAATTATCTGACTGTGTAAGAAGGAGGTTGTGAAAATGTTTAAACTCTTGTGGATTGATTCAACATTTTTGTTTTTTTTATATATTTGTGCTGTCAGTGAATTACCTTTGATGTGTGATAGATTCTGTGATATTCTCACTTTATAGAGGTATATAGAGTTAGAACTAAAGGTTGATTCCCCTTGCTGGAGAGTCTAGAACTAGGGGGCTTAGTCTCAGGATAAGGGGTCGGCCATTTAAGACCGAGATAAGGAGGAATTGCTTCTCTCAGAGGGTGGTGAATCTTTGGAATTCTCTGCCCCAGGGGGCTGTGAATGCTGAGTCTGTGAGTATATTCAAGGCTGAGACAGATAGATTTTTGGACTCTAGGGGAATCAAGGGATATGGAGATCGGGTGGGAAAGTGGAGTTGAGGTCGATAATCAGCCATGATCTTATTGAATGGCGGAGCAGGCTCGAGGGGCCGTATGGCCTACTCCTGCTCCTATTTCTTATGTTCTTATGAACTAGTTGTATGTGTAAATATAAAAGAATACATCATGTTCTGTATAAATGTAAAGCTAAAGCTGGAGAAGGTCTAAGTTGGCCGTCCAACTTCACTAAGTCTAGCTTTCAAGAGATAGCTTTTATTTTCTGTATAGCACAAATGCGTTAATTCAAGCAGAAACTTTTGTTTTGGAGGCATGCAGAAATGGGAATATCAGAGGAACTATTAGACTATCAAGGCAGTAATATTAATACGCTTTATTGTATGTCTACTTGGAATCCACAGTGCATTCCAGGCAGTTCGGAGACTAATAGGCCACGTAAACCTCTAGCCTGAGAGAGAAAGACTAAACTATGAAAAGTGTGGGAACCAAGTTGGTCCTGGGTGAAATGGTACCATAGGTAAGTGCTGGAGCATGTTACAGACAGTTGGTAAAGAGACATTGACTGCATTCACTACTGTCCAGGGTAGACTGTAGTTTTAAATGATCAGGCAATTTACTGCCACCACTATGCACAAGCTTGTGTTGTTCTGTATCTGTCCTGCTTGTTTCAGGTCTGTAAATAAATCAAGTTAGTTCATTTGCAATCTAAGCCCAGCTTATGGTGGGTTGATCATTCCACCTTCAGCCGTGTCTTGGAGAGAAATTAAGTGCAGTGGTCAAGGGTGATTTAGGATTGTTTGAGTCCTAAAGAGTACGAGATCTCAGCAGGGAAGGGGCAGAAAGCCAATGGGCTGCAGCTTCTGATCCCTACAGGACATGCAGTCCACTTACAGATAAGAGCAGCAAGGTTGTTGCAAGTTACTGCTTTCAATAACACTAGGCTGCCCAAAATCCAAGAAGAGAGGTATTTTTTTCCACTCACATAATATTCCATTAGTGGGCTTTACAGAACACTGAAGCTGTTAACGTTAGTAAATAGGGCCAAGCATTCTTGACAATTCCCACATTCCACCAGTTTTTACAGCTACCTTTCACACTCGTTTGTCCCAGAGTTTGTATTCCTTACGGGGCAACTCCACAGTATATCTTTCTCATTTATTGACTTGGTCTCAGTGCCGAAGGTAACACACTATTTATTTGCCCAGTGTCGAAAGTTCATCTAAATCTGCTGTGGTGATTCACTTACTGTTTGTCTTTCAGAATAACAGTTAACCATTTGTAGAGGATGGTGACATCAGTGAAGGGAAGAAGTTCCCCTTTTGATGGTCTCCAGCAGATCTTTGATGACAGTGAGAAACAGAGTGGGGCCAAGAAGTACGTTTCCCTGAGGAACTGCAGTATAGATATTGCAGCCAGTAGCCGAATGCCCATATATCACAGCCCAATCTTTGTGTCTTGTGAGGAGGGCGCGCGCTCCGTTCAACAGCTCATGGATATAACACAAGAGAGCAGTTTCTCAAATGAGGCCAGGATGTTGTACCTTGTCAAAGGCTTGATTTATGTAACTACACTCTCTGTGACCTGGAAAACAAAAAGTTGCCTCAGAAAAAGTTATATGAGGACGCACATGTGGAACTAAACTTCTTGAAGAATCGAATAGAAAATTGTGGGGAGCATGCGACCAGCTTCCTCACATTCACCCCCAACATTCAAAGCTCTGCTCCAGCAGTGCTAAAGACAAAAATGTACTCCTATTTAAATTAAGGCGACTATCGGCTTCACATTAACACCTTCGTAAATATATCGAACAAAGGAATGCGTTGATACATTCGGTCTGGCGACGCCTCGATTTTAAAATTGTCATCCTTGTTTTCAAATCCCTCCAAGGCCTCGCTGCTCCCTGTCTCTGTAACCTCCTCCAGCCCTACAACCCTCCAAGATCTCTGCACTCCTCCAATTCTGGCCATTTGCGTATCCCCCGATTTTAATTGCTCCACCGTTGGTGGCTGTGCCTTCAGCTGCCGAGGCCTTAAGCTCTGGAATTCACGACCAAACCTCTCCGCCTCCTTCTCTTCCTTTAAGACGCTCCTTAAAACCTTCCTCTTTGACCCAGCTTTTGGTCACCTGTCCTACTATCTCCTTATGTGGCTCGGTGTCAATTTGCCTGATAAACACTCCTGTGAAGTGCCTTCGGACATTTTACTAGTGTTAAAGGTGCTATAAAAATGCAAGTTGCTGTTGTCAATGTATTTGTTACTATTTCACATAGTGTTGTTCTTAACATTAAGTATCCAAAGTGGCCTTAGTGATTCAGACAGTGATGATTTAGCCTAGGATAGAAATGGCCTGCCACCATGCTCTTTATGGGCTGTGTGCAGCCATTTCTATCCAACAACCCAAAGCAATTTCAGCACACTATCGCAAAAGAATTCAATAACCTGATTACAATACCCATGTTAGTATTATTCAGCTGCACTGAATGGGATTTTGTGCTCTTGAAAATAAAAGAAACAAATTGTTAGTGCTTCAACATATTGAAACGTACAGTTCATCAGCGTGGGCACTGAAATGCTTCAAATAAATACATTTCTGCTCAGATTGAGGTCGTGAGAACCAAATGGCTATTACTATGTGGAGTTTGACTGTGTTGTAAGTGCTGCGCGCATCCATTTCTACCAAAAGCTGGAATATCTGTTCTCTTCTGGCCAGGCTGAGAGCTGAAGAAATGTATTTCCAGCAGAGACAAATGAGCTGAAGTGAGATTCAGTCCAGAAAGGAAACTGTTTCCACCCCCACCCCAATTTTCTGCCTTCCCCTCCTGAAGCTGCTGAGTCTCACAAAGCAGTTCCAACAGCATTGCATTCCTCTGATACTTAGCATAGTGGCTCTTTTTTCATGTAGAAGCCCAGTATCATGAGACTATTTGACTATGGAGGGCATTACACTCAACTCCTGCTTTGACCCACGTCCACATTTTCCAGCAGGGGTCATAGACAGTGATCGAGAGTGATTTTTGCCTTCCCCACCGCTGAGGTAAGAAAGAAAGACTTGCATTTATATTGCACCTTTCATGATCTCAGGACATCCCAATGTGCTTTACAGCCAATTAAGTAGTCACTGTTGTAATATAGGAAACAGGGCAGCCCATTTGCTGGCAGGAAGGTCCTAACAGCAATGTGATAATGACCGGATAATCTGTTTTTAATTGATGTTGCATGAGGGATAAGCATTGGCTAGGACACTGGAAAGAACTCCCCTGCCCTTCTTCAAAATAGTGCCATGGGATCTTTTACCTCCACCTCAGGGGGCACACGGGACGTCGGTTTAATGTCTCATCCGAAAATACTCGCTCAGTACTGCACTCGCCTGGCTGGCCTCCCACCTTGCACTCTCTGCAAACCTGAGCTCATTCAAAACTCTGCTGTCTGTATTCCAACTCGTACTAAGTCCCGTTCATCCGTCACCCCTGTGCTCGCTGACCTACATTGGCTCCCGGTCCGGCAACGCCTCAATTTTAAAATTCTCATCCTTGTTTTCAAATCTCTCCATGGCATTGCCCCTCCCTATCTCTCTGTAACCTCCTCCAGCCCTACGACCCTTCAAGATCTCTGCGCTACTCCAATTCTTGCCTCTTGCATATCCTCGATTTTCTTCGCTCCACCATTGGCGACCATGCCTTCAGCTACCTTGGCCCTAAGTTCTGGAATTCCCTCCCCAAATCGTTCTACCACTTTAAGACGCTCCTTAAAGCCAACCTTTTTGACTAAGTTTTTGGTCACCTGTCCTAATATCTTCTTTTGTGCCTTGGTGTCAGATTTTGTTTGATAATCATTCCTGTGAAGCATATTGGGATGTTTACTAAGTTAAAAACATTATAGAATGCAAGTTGTTGTCAGCCTAGATTTTTGTGTTCAAGGCGCTGGAGTGGGATTTGAACCCACTACCATTCTAACTCTGAAGCGAGAGTGCTACCCACTAAGCCACAGCTAACACCTGTATGACACTATAGCCTTCCTACTGCCACCCCAACTGATACTGGTTAATTCAATACAGATCAGGAATTGAACCTGGCACCTTCTGGTCTGTACCACAACAGCCAGTACCTTCACATACAACCGTGCCTTCATCAACTAGGACAGCAACCTCAGGGGAGCTCAAGGACACGTTTTCATTCAATATGTCTGAGGTGGAAGGAACACAGAGAGATGAAAGAGCAATAGTTACTGCTCCAACCTTTCTGTCCCAACTACAGCTCCCAGCAGTGAGATCCATTCTGTCAGGTCATTTTTATTTTGTACAGGACACAGCTGCAGGCTGCTCGGAATTTGCGGAGACTGGTAGGAGCCTCTTGGGACCGCTGGCAAAGCTCACCGAAACCACATGTTGAGCACATTGAAACCAGAAGTTCAAGAAATGTAAACAAATGAGGAGCAATCAATGCGGCACATTGAAAGAGGCCTTTCCAATTAATACAAATTAAGATGGTAGTCAACTGCAATGTTCCACTGCGGCACAGCTGAGTTTGTGCAGATAGCAGATGTCCCATTAGCCTAAACAAATGCAAAGGCCACCAGAGCGAAGGATGAAGCTATTGTAATACTATAGATTCCACAGGGCTGCATGTGCGAAGCAGATTAGCTCAAGTTTGATTCTAGACAATGATAAGGGAGGTTTTTGCTTGGTTGAGAACGGTCGTAAAATCCTTGCTCTATACTGTAAAATTATCTCTTTCATTTCTTTACATTTTTACAGGGCTGAAAGGGGAACCGAGTCCACAAAAATCATTCCCTGGTCTCCAGCCCTTGTAGTTGACTCACTTTCAAAACCTACCATTTATTCTCCCTCTGAACTGCTGCTGTGAAGACAAGAGCACGATGAGACATAGAAATAAACCAAAACGCATGCAGTCGTGATCCAACAATGCCAAGGAACAGGAAGCATCGGCCTAATGGAACCATGACTACCCAGCACCTGTTTCTGCTCAGTCAGTCTCAAGTCGTGGGCACTGTAAGATGCCCCGCCCCCCCAAATACCAACCACATAACATACACTGTGCTTCTTGTATGTTACTGCACAAAGGTTTGGCATTTTCATGAATATTTTCAGTCATAAATGTATCACTGAACAAAGAAGGTTAAGGGGGAGATCTAATAGAGGTTTTAAAAATTGTGAAAAGTTTTGAGAGTAAATATGAAAAATTGCTTCCACTGGCTGATAAGTTGGTAATAAAGGAACGTAGATGGAGGATTATCACTAGTAGAGCAAAACTGGCCAGTTAAGACACAGAGGGATATTAGAACATGAAATGCTTCACCAAAAGTGGCCATTAAGGGAATCAATATAACCATAATTTAAGAGGGAATTGGATAAGGTTGAAAAGGAAGAACGTAAAAGGGATATAGGAAAATGGCAGGGAAGTGGGATTAGAGTAGATAGTTCCAGTTGAAGAGTTAGCACTGGCACAGGTCTGATGGGCTGTATGGTCTCGTTCTGTGTTGTAAATTCTACCATTTTATGATTAATAAACATTTAAATAATATAAATATATTAGTTCAGTTCACAGGATATAGCAGAGCAACTCAAGAACAAGGAATAGATTCAGTTGTCCTTTACCCCTGCCAATACCCAATTCATTTTCTGATATGTCTTTCCCATTTACTGTAAAGCTTGGTCGAGCCTCACAATGCTATCACCATCAACACATCAAAACCAAGAAATTCCATTGCGCTGGTGGAAATGTGGTGGGATGGAGGTTCCATTTTGACATTCCAAACTGCCACAAACCCCCATCCCTAGTTCCAGGAATCATCTCATTTGAAACTGGGGAATAGACACCAGTACCTGTAGTGGCACAACAGAGGCACCCAGATGGATCGGCGCATGTTGGAATGGCCACTCCTAGAGGCGAAGCCTAAGGATCAAGTCGGGCAGAAAACAAAGTAGCCATTTAAAAAAAAAAATTCTTACTCTTTTATGTTGGGACCCAGAATAGGACCTAAGCCTGCTGATATCCAATATAGGCCCTTCTAGGCCTATCAAGGTTGCTTCTGTTGGAATTCCTAGGGAATCTCCTCTCCAGTGCTGGGACAGTCGTGGGGAGGATTGGGATGGCGGGGAGGTCATGAAAATCTATCCTATAATTGCTATTGTGCAGGATTTTATATCAGTTACAAACGTCACAAATATCTAATATTAATGTTCGGAATAGAAAAAAATTGTGGTTTGAGGAATAGAACAGTGGGTGAAAAGACAGCAGAATTTTAAAAGAGATTCTATATTGCTACAGCTTAACTGGTGGTCTGTATCCATGGATCAAGAAAGGGGGATATCTATTATGTACTGTTACTCTTGGTATCATGTTTGCAGGTGTCAGAGCTTCAGTGGAGACAGGTTGGATGTGGTGCAAAAGCGTACGATACTAAAAGCTATATTTTTGCTAAAGATAAAAAAGAGGTTGATTTTTTTGCCGGTGTAGGACTGAAGGAAAGTGACGCAAAGGGAACGAACAAAGAGAAGAGATTCTGATTGTGTTTAACAAAGTTTTCAAATACTTTCAAAATATCTCTTTTTTAGTCTTCCTCCTACTTCCATCACAATCTGTAAAAAGTCTGATTTACGGAGCAAACTTTATAATTTGAGACACCCCTGTGTATTAACATCCTCACTGAAATCCAGACTCCTTACACCATCTCCTACTTTGACACGTTCTTTTCCAGGACCTCAAAACTGCAACATTCCTTACCTCCATCAGTCTTCTCTCCCTCCTACAATCTACAGGCTTTTAAAAGCCAAGTCTAGTGTTATCTAAACACTATTCCTTCATTTACCTTGTCTTCCCTGCTAATTCTTTTTAACCTTGGAAGTCTCCTCCCTTCTAGAGCTTAGCCCTACACCAAGGTTTCTCGGGTAATGACATCCCCACCTAAAAGACATGTTTCAACCGTTAAAAATATTATGGAACACAGAGAGCAGAGTATGGGCACATGTTAACCAGCTCATTTACCTGACCCTGCAATATGTATTTCACGATTCTCTACTATTTATAAACAAAAAGCAAATAAACTGCAGCTGCTGGAAGTCAAACAAAAGCATGAACTACTGGAAACACTGAGCAGGTCAGTCAGCACCTGTTGACAGAACAGATGAGATAACAATTCAGGTGTAGACCTTTTGTTGGAACTGGGAGAAATGACAGATCAATAGCATTTAAATGTTTTTTTTTTAAATCCTGTTTATCTGTAATCTCTTCCAGTTCTGATGAAGGGTCTATACCTGAAATGTTAACTCATCTGATCTCCCCACAGATGCTGACTGGCCTGCTGAGTGTTTACAATGTTTTCTGTTTTGGTGTCTCTACTATTTATGCTCAGCTTATGTAACAACGTGTTTGGCAACTTGAACCATTTTTTGTACAATTTGGGCAATTTTACAAAGGCAATCTCTTGGCATCTGTAATGAACCAAAAATCACAGGGAGCTGCCTGTGATCTCTGACCTGTGCTTCCATTGGGCAGGGCTCCTCACCAGAAGCACGCATTCATAAGTTGGCCCTCTTAAGGCATTCTTTGGTTTGGGGTATCATCACCAAATGTTTGCTTACAGATCTCTGCCACACGTGTCCTCTGCTGGACTCCTACCACCCCTGTCCTTGGCTTCCAACTTTAAAATGCCTTTTAAATTCCTCGCCCTCATTTCAATGGCCTTGTATTTCCCCACGTGCGCAATCTTCTGCCACCTGATGTTGCTTTGCTGATGTAGCAATGTTTAAATCTTGCTGTGATTCAAGTGGACCCTGACATTTGCAGTAACAGTCTCCGTTTAAAAGGAATACAAGAGAACAAAGCCCTGCCTATCCTAAATTACTCAACCTAAAATTAAACCCTGACAATGCCATATCTTCATATTAAAAATACACCTCATGGATGTTTTTCTTTTCTAGAAAAGCATTTACATGAAGTTAAATGTTCTTAGCTGACTGACCAAAGGTTGGCATTGTGTCGTCAATTTTGTTGCATTTCGAAAGTCAGATCTAAAAACAGGACACAATTTTGCTTAAGTGTTTCTCCCAACACCCCTCACAATTCCAGTGAAAGCAGGGAGTGGGAGCTGGGCATTTTTCAGCCTTGTAATTATTGTTTCTTCTTCTTCAACATTTATAAATCCATACATACATGGTGTATTTTAAAATGAATATTTGAGGAGATGGTCATTGTAGGGCTTTATCCTTGAGCAATCCTTTCAAATCAATAAAATTTATAACAGCGCCCCTTTAGGAAATCATGTCTGACAGCAACAATCCAGTGGAACACTTCCCTTGTGCCTACATATTTAGGAAGTGACAGCAAACCACGGCAACACAGCAGTGAATCAGCCGATCCCATCAGTATTATTTAATTTACTAAACCTGCGACACCCATCACAGACACTTCAAAAAATAACTAACGCCAGAATTATCGATATCCGACCATGCAAACCCCCCTACGTAAGATGTGAAATAACCTGATAAAAGGTGGATCCGTTTGAAATGGGAACTTCTGAAACCTCCGTAGGTTCACATCTTTCTGCTTTCCTGTTGGCGAATTTTAAGCTAATTAAGGGGAGGGATGTGAAATGGAACACTTTCCCATTTTGGCACCAAGAGCTGGATTTTGCCAATGGGGGAGCTTTTGGAGGTGGAACTCCCACTTGTCGGGTTTCAGTCCCGCCTCCAACAACTTCTGGCCAACCCACGCTATTTTCCCTTGATTGACCTTGTTAAGCCCACCCAGTGGGCTTAGCAGGCCAATTAAGGGAAAGCCGGTTACAGAGAACGTCAATGTATGATGTTTCATCTGTCAAAAAATTTTGACAGATGAATTGTCATCGTTTGACAGCTCTGTGAAGCTGTCAAACACTGACATTCTCTGTAATTTGATGAGTTCTTGAATTCAAGACCTCATCAAAACTCTTTCTTTTGTAGAAATGAGATGGTTGTTGCATTGGAGAATGCAGTGGCCATTTGTCATCTCTGCCGCAGAGGTGCGAGGCTCTCCGCATACCCACCGATTGAAGCCTGCAGGAAGAAACAAAGGTAAGTACACTTTTACTAACACTTTGCACTTACCTCAGATACTCACCTCTCCACACTTGCACCCATCACTTACCTTCACAGCACACTTTTGGAACCCTCCGACCCTCACAGACCCACTACTCGCCTTGGTGACCCTGGCAGGTTTCGGAGCCTTCAGGAAGCCCACACTTGTGTGGGCAAAATGGGGATAATCCTATTTTCTGCCTCTTAACAAGTAGTTAAGTGGCTGTAATCCCTTCCCGCCTCCAAGGAGACGGGATCCAGCGCAGGATGGCCACCCACCTCCTGGCAAGACGGCATAGAGACAGGTTGGGGGAGGGTTGGGCACCCGCCCCAAAATTCTGCCATTTTCCCAGCAGTCCCACCTCCACAAGGCTGGCAAGATTTGCACCCCTTGTGTCAGCATCCAGCACCCCCAGGTCAAGTACGGCATGGGTTAAATGCAGTGCATCCGCATCTGCTCTACCCGATCAACAGCACAATAACAGATTATCTGGTCATTATCACATTGCTGTTTGTGGGAGCTTGCTGTGTGCAAATTGGCTGCCGCGTTTCCTACATTACAACAGTGACTGCACTTCAAAAGTACTTCATTGGCTGTAAAGTGCTTTGGGCTGTCCTGAGGTTGTGAAAGGTGCTACAGTAAACTCTTGTTTAAATGGCACTTAATCATCTGGAATACTTTAATAACCGGCAAAATAGGTAACCGGTAATCTTGCCGAATCCATCCAGCACTCGTTTTGCCGAGTCCGAGTCTCCCGCAGTGGCCAAGTTAGTCAGTGGTTTTTATTTTTGTTTGTGTTAAAAATTGCCTTGGTAGGTAGACCTCTCTGTTATCCAGAATTTTTCATCAACCGGCACCATCCTGGTCCCATAGGTGCCGGATAAGAAAGGGTTTACTGTATATAAATGCAAGTCTTTCTTTACTCCAATGCTGTGCTTCAGCTCCTTAGAAGAGCCACCCCTACTGTGCCAGTATGACATTTTTCCCTTTGGAATCATTTCAAATTTTCCCTAACTCCTGGGTCTTTCTCTCTGGGGAATGCACTGACTACAACTGAGAGAACGAGTGAGCAACTTGCTTTCAGGTCTCTGAGTTCGCCACTTTGAAATCACAGAAATCACAGAAACCCCACAGTGCAGATAGAGGCCATTTCGGCCCATCGAGCCTGCACCGACACATATCCCACCCGATCCCCGTAACCCCTACACCAACACATATCCCACACCTATCCCCGTAACCCCACGTATTTAATCCCCCTAACACTAAGGGTCAATTTATCATAGCCAATCATCCTAACCCGCACATCTTTGGACTGTGGGAGGAAACCGGAGCACCCGGAGGAAACCCACGCAAACACGGGGAGAATGTGCAAACTCCACACAGACAGTCACCCGAGGCCAGATTCGAACCCGGGTCCCTGGCGCTGTCAGCACAGCCTGGGATCACTCTACAATCTTCCCTCCCTCCCTATTGGAGGACAATGCTTGGGACCTGCCCACAGTAATGCTGTTGAGATGTGGAACTGAGTGGTGTGTGGGGATCAAACCCTCTTCCCATCATCCTGTGGTGTCAATGCACTCTAATACTCTCTCTGCAATCTTAATTTAATCAACATTATCTCTGGGGATTTTTTTTTTTTACTGATCGCAAACATATCCAGCCGAAGTTTGCACGGGGGTTCCCCGGCAGGAGATTGGCAAAGCTGCCAGGGAAATGGTGTAACCGGCTTTAAATGGCCATTCGCACTGCTGCTCCAGGGGTTCCATTGATCACCCACCCAAGTTATGGCAGGAGATTGGGAGAACCCCACCGAAATTGCGAGTACAGGTTTCAGATATACATTAAAAACAAGAGACCTGAAATTCCTGTAAGGCCTCTTTTCTGGCGAAAAAGTGGCAGAACGGACGCAAAGACTGCTCGAGTGGAGAGATCCGGACCCTGTCCTAAATTACAGGGCTGGGTCATTTACATACATCGGGCAAGCATGCCAGTATGGGTACTGACATGAATCAGTCATTCATGAAAGAAAAACTTATGAAATAATACTGAGCAGCCTACGGGTGGTGCTGTCCAGGGACAGCATAAATACTCGGGCACAGCTTGCGCAGGACATTCTTAACAGGAACTAGTGAAGGACACAACTAGACCTCCATATTGTAAAACAGTTGATTAAAGCTTTGTTTAATGCTTAGACCAAGTGCCTAGTAGTTTTCTTACGTCAGGTACCTTGAACCACGGGCAGGAATGTTAGAGCAGCACCGTGCCGTTCCGATATTCCTCTACGTGAAGAGTACTACGGAAATGTAAGTTGTTGTAGCTCCATATATCAAATTGTAGTTATTGTTGATCTTTCTCCAAACCATTTAGAATCATAGAATCATAGAAATTTGCAGCACAGAAGGAGGCCATTCGGCCCATCGTGTCTGTGCCAGCTGAAAAAGAGCTATTCACCCTAATCCCACTTTCCAGCTCTTGGCCCGTAGCCTTGTAGATTCCAGCACTTCAAGTGCATATCCAAGTACTTTTTAAATGTGATGAGGGTCTCTGCCTCTACCACCCTTTCAGGCAGTGAGTTCCAGACCCCCACCACCCTCTGGGTGAAAAAAGTTCTCCTCAACTCCCCTCTAATCCTTCTACCAATTACTTTAAATCTATGCCCCCTGATTATTGACCTCTCTGCTAAGGGAACTAGGTCCTTCCTATCCACTCTATCTAGGCCCCTCAGGATTTTATACACCTCAAGCCTCCCCTCCTCTCAGCCTCCGCTGCTCCAAAGAAAACAACTCCAGCCTTTCTAATCTTTCCTCACAGCTAAAATTCTCCAGTCCTGGAGAAAATTTCTGCACAGAAAACCTGACCAGGTACCAATCTCAATTCATTACAATGCAGTAGCTTTACTTATCTCCATTATTTTGCCCTTTAATTGAGAGGCTCCTGCACTAAATGCCACTCCCTGGCTGCTCCCTCTTGTCAAGCCTACCTCAATGCTGTAGTCACCCTTCAGAAGCTGTATGGAAGGGGCCCATGGTGAGCACCATTTCAAGAATCACAGGAGTGCATGGTGCCGTTTTTAAGAGTTGCCAACTCTGATTGGACCTATTACTGGAGATATAATCACATGACCTCCCACCTCTAACTGCCCCACCCAGTCAGACAGATTTTTTCAGCCCCATCTCGAATATTTTTATAACTAATAAACGAAAACATTTAAAGCAAATGAAAGAAACATTTTTTTTTGCTCCTGGTTTGCTCACGAGAGTGTCCTGGAGATTAATCTTTAAGTCCTGGAGACTCCAGGGCAATCCTGGAGAGTTGGCAACCTTAGCCTTTTTAACGTTCACAGCTCGTGAAGATGGTAACTAACGTGTTTCCCCTTTCATTCGTTACAACATCTCAGTTACCTTGTTTAGACTGGTAACGCCAGAAGAAAGTTTACTCTTCCTGAACATTTTCTCAACAGCCAAGCACAGGTTCAGTGCACGTGAGCCTTAAATACCTGCTTCTGTTGAATGCTGCAGTCATTTGACTCTTCGCTCCATGCCCATTAAATCAAGCTTCGACTGGTTAACATGCATAGTGACTTGCAGGGGAGTTATGTGTCAATTTGTTCATTAGCGTAGGCTATTAAATCACACATACTATCCAGGTTTGCCCTCTTCATGAATTGGATTTCTGCGCACAAGTGAAAAGAGAAATACTGGACTTAAAGTTTACCTCCCCCCGGTAATGTGAGGTCAGCTAATTTATAAATATATATAAATGGCACTCCCAGACTGTATCACATGACTCACCAGCAGAGTGCTCAGGTGAACAGCTTCTTTCCCAGGGCTGTCATCCTACTGAACTCCACAAACAAACTCTAAAGCCTGCACATCTGCCAATGCACTTTATTATGGTTATGTTATGTTAATATACTACAAGCCAACTGTATGTTGAATGTTTAAATGTCTTTATCCAAATGTACACTCTCGGGAGCTGCAAGCCTACATTTCGTTGTACTGCACTTGTGCACTAACAATGACAATAAAAGTTGATTTGATTTGATTTGATTTTATGGGGGGGTGGGGGGGGCAGGTCATTGGGTGCAACAACTTTTAAAGAGCTGCGAGCTGCCCTTAAAGGTGTGCCTGTCTTTTGACAAAATGATGATTGCGTGGAGAAAAATGGCCTGTAATGAAAGGAGACTCTATGTGGAGGAGAGAGCGAGAGAGACACTAAGCAATAAATAGTTGACTATTTCTGAAAGCCTCCGTGAAGCATTTGTTTCAAATGGGTGCTGAACAGTAAGGTGTGGGAGGAGGCTCATAAACACCGGCATAGACCAGTTGGGCTGAATGGCCTGTTTCTGTGCTGTAAATTCTATGTAATTTGGATGGCCGCTCAGGTGCATTATGGGCCTTGCCCTTAACTTGCATGAAATTAGTGGCCTTAATGAACCTAAAAAGAATCTCGGGAAGAGATAGCAGAGGCATTACTACACATATTTAATAATTCGTTAGAAAAAGATGTAGTACCAGAAAACTGGTGGATAGCTAATGTAATACCTATATTCAAGAAGGGGGATAGAACATGTCCAGGGAATTATAGACCAGTCAGCTTAACATCGGTGGTAGGAAAAATAATGGCATCCCTACTAAAGGAGAAAATAGAAGAACATCTAGAAATCAAAAATATAATAAGGAATAGTCAGCGTGGATTTCAAAAGGGAAAGTCTTGCTTGACCAGCCTCACTGGATTTTTTGAAGAGGTAACAGAGAGAGTAGACAATGGTAATGCAGTAGATGCAAGTTATCTAGATTTTCAAAAGGCCTTCGATAAGGTACCTCATAATAGACTGATGAACAAGGTCAGAGAATGCGGAGTCAGGGAACAAGTAGCAGAATGGATTGCTAGCTAGCTTCAAGACAGAAAGCAGAGAGTGGGAGTAAAGGGTAGCTATTCACAGTGGCAGAAGGTGGGTAGTGGTGTTCCACAAGGATCAGTGCTGGGACCACTGCTGTTCATAATTTACATTAACGATTTAGACTTAGGAATCAAAAACACAATTTCTAAATTTGCAGATGACACCAAATTGGGGAAGATAGTCAATACTGAGGAGGACTGCAACAAATTAGAGGAGGACATTAATAAACTTGCAGAATGGGCATATAATTAGCAAATGAAGTTCAACACAGATAAATGTGAGGTATTACATTTTGGTAGGAAGAATAGGGAGGTTACTTATCACTTGGAGGGTGGGAGTCTAGGTGGGGTAGAGGAACAAAGGGATCACGGAGTACAAATACACAAATCACTAAAAGTTACGACACAGGTTAGCAAGGCCATAAAAAAAGCAAACCAAGCACTAGGGTTTATTTCTAGAGGGATAGAATTGAAAAGTAGGGAAGTTATGCTAAACCTGTATCGAACTTTGATTAGACCACACTTAGAGTACTGCGTACAGTTCTGATCGCCATATTATAAAAGGGATATAGAGGCACTGGAAAGGGTGCAGAGAAGATTTACAAGGATGATACCAGAAATGCGAGGGTATACATATCAGGAAAAGATGAACAGGCTGGGTCTCTTCTCTTGAAAAAAGAAGGCTGAGCGGTGACCTAATAGAGGAATTTAAAATTATGAAAGGTTTTGATAGAGTGGATACAGAGAGAATGTTTCCATATGTGGGGAAGAGCATAACTAGAGGCCATCAATATAAGATGGTCACCAAGAAATCCAATAGGGAATTTAGCAGAAACTTCTTTACCCAGAGAGTGATGAGAATGTGGAACTCGCTACCACAGGGAGTGGTTGAAGCGAATAGTATAGATGCATTTAAGGGGAGACTAGACAAGCATATGAGGGAGAAGGGAATAGAGGGTTATGCTGATAGATTTAGATGAAGAAAGACGGGATGAGGCTTGTGTGGAGCATAAATACTGGCATGGACTGGTTGGGCCGAATGGCCTGTTTCTGTGCTGTATATCCTATATCCTATGTAATATCCTATATAAATCTCAATTACAGTCTATGCACAGGTCCTAGTACCTTCGCCTGCCTTGTCATGAACACTGCGCAGGGGTGGAAGAGGGCCTCAGCCCTCTATGCTTAATAACATGGGATTCCAGCACTCAAAGCGCTGCAATGCTTTGAGTGCTTCCCAATACATGTTTTTAGCCCATTTACATTGTCACAGAGAGAATGTAGCAGTCTCTACCACATGATTATACTGACCTCTAGTGGCAATCACCAACATTGTAACAGCAATCTACTGTACTATTAAGAACATAAGGGCCCGGATTTTCCATGGCCTATGACTGGGTATACGGTGCGTACGCGGCCATACGTGTCTCGCAAGGTCTGGGTTTACGTATGAGCTGCACATGCGCAAAAACCCGGTGTCTTGTTTTGCACACTTTGTACAAAAATAATAAATTGCAGGACATCGGAGTATTACACTTTAACTCTTTATTTAAGCAATAGGTCTGTGAACTTACTCATACAGCAGAGTGGGGACAAGATGGAGTTAGGACCCCTAGCCTGGGTCTTCAAAACAATAGCAGTCCTTACAGATGCCTGCAGGCCAATGACAACTCAGCATGTGATCACATGTGAATATAATAGGTATTCCTTACAGATGCCTGCGGGTCAATGATAATTCAATATGCAAATGTTACACCCGGAACTTGTGATCTGTCAAGAATCTTCTTGACAGAGCCTCTGCATGCACAGGAAATGGACATTCGCTGGTGCAGGGGTGAGCTATCTGCCCAAATCTTCTCCAGCAAATGCCCACAAAACTCTTACGCCTGCTAAGAGCAACCAGAAGGCCTTCTTTTACCAGCGTAAGGGTGAAAATAAATATTAAAATAAATTTAAAAAAATCATTTTAACATTCAAAAACCCGTAAAGTAAGTTTGGGTTATTTTTGGCCCCTTAAAAAATGTTTACATTTATTTTTCAAAAAATTACATTTTTGTTTTAAATGTTTAATGAAATTGTATTTTTGGGTGATTCCTATTAAGCTTGTGGGGATTTCGTACGTAAATGGAATCCCCATAAGCATAATGGGAATCCCCTTTCTGATTGGTTGGGCCGACCCACGTGCGCTTCTATGCAGGCCTACGCGTAGAGGCCCAGCAGCGCGAGTCTCCGTGGATCCAGGACCATCAGGCAGGCGCGTAGATTTATTGTGATTTGGAAGCATCCGCCCGCGGGAAGCCTCCGACCGCAAATTCAAGCCCAATAACACAAGAAGTAGGAGGAGGAGTAGGTCATACGGCCCCTCGAGCCTGCTCCGCCATTCAATAAAATCATGGCTGATCATCGAGCTCAACTCCACTTTCCCACCCGATCCCCATGTATCTTGGTTACTCTAGAGTCCAAAAATCTATCTATAATGTTTCTTTGTTGCAAAGAGATTGTTCCCCAGTAAGAAATGACAAAAAGCGGCAATGATTTATTGGCAATAAAATAAATTTAGAAAGATTTAAGGTAGCGTGCCACTGTATCCTTCTAATTAGAATATAGACATTTGTTCCATTGAAAATGTGTACATCATTTAGCTTAATAATCTAATCTTGGCTGGGCCAATGTTTCAGTGAGTATGTGCACTGTCTGGTGCGGTACTGAGCTATCCAGAGCAGGAAGATTCCTGATCTGTTGCAGAAACTGCCAATTTTGGCTGAGGCAATGGTGGGAACTCTACAGTTGCCATCAGTATACCTGGGCTAAGGAGAGGGTTTGGGGTTGAAATCAGATAGGACTTTCGTTCCTGTTTGCTACTCAGTGATTCCTGCTGAAGTGTGCATATGTTTGGCCTACTTGTGAGGTACTTCCACCCAACATTCAAACAGACTGCCTGAACTCATTGTCCACTTGGGCTAGGGCACTGTACAATGTTGGCTCAGCTGGTAGTATTCTCCGAGTCAGCAATTTGTGGGTTCAAGCACATACTCTAGACTGATGGGTGAATTCACTTCTGAGGGAGTGTTGCTCTGTCAGAGATGCTACCTTTCAGATGCGATCTTAAACCAAGGCCCCATTTGTTAGCTAGGAGAACCTGTGGCACTATTTGAAGAGGAGCAACGAGTGCTGCTCGTGACCTGCCCAACATTCTTCCCACAATCAACACCAGCAAAAATACATTTCCCCACACATTCACAAGGGTTGTCCGAGTAATTTTGGTAGGAGACCAGAAGAAACCACATGGAATTTCAGGACTATTAACTAGTCATGCATTCATTTGCCATTTGTGCAAATTGACTGCTGTGTTTGCTTATGTAACAACAGGTGACTGCACTTCAAACAATGACCTATCTGCTCTAAATTGCTTTGGGACATCCTGAAAATGCTTCATAAATACAGGCCTGTTTGTTCTTTCTTATCAGAGTGCTACTAGCATCTATGGACCCAGCACTTTCTAGGACAGGAGCAGAAGGAGGAGAAAAACAGGAGGGAAAAAGTCCAATATTACAGATTCTAATTTTCAAAATTTCCCCCAATTAAAAAAATCAGAATATGATGTGATAAACTATGTTGAGTTCCCTCACAGGAATATTCATTCTAAGTCTTACTCATCCAAGAAGTTTCATAACACACAGTCCTGGTGCAATAGTCTTTATAAAGACTTTAATGTCCAAACCAGTGACTCAGTCAGTAACTTCCAGTTCTGCCACAGGCCACAGACTGTGATTGGTGTCTATAGGAAGGAATCTCTCAGTTTGACTTGTGATACTTATTAATCTCAGTGCATTTAGTTCTCAAAATAGAACTGATTGAGGTAGCATGCCAGTTCAGAAAGCTAGAGAGCTCTGGAAGGATGGATGGCCCCTCGATGTTTACTCAGACTTTGAGCCTTAGGGCTTACAGATCATTTCCAGTTGCTTTCACCACCTGGAATCGGAAAATCTGCCTAAAAACTACGGCAACAAATTGAGCACTTTCCAATAGTCCCTGCCATTGTTCACAACAAATCCTTGTGGCTAACTTGCATAATTCACCCCTTCAGCATCGAGTTCAGTTTGAAAAGATCATTTAGGCAGGGGTGACTGACTGTAATGGTGGTGTGGAGATGCCGGAGTTGGACTGGGGTGGACAAATGTAAGAAGTCACACAACACCAGGTTATAGTCCAACAGCTTTATTTGAAATCACAAGCTTTCGGAGCGCTGCTCCTTCGTCAGGTGAAGTGAGACCATGCAGACACTGCGACAACGGATGAACGGACACCGCGCAACAATCGCCAGGCAGGAGTGTTCCCTCCCAGTCGGGGAACACTTCAGCAGTCAAGGACATTCAGCCTCCGATCTTCGGGTAAGCATTCTCCAAGGCGGCCTTCGAGACACACGACAACGCAAAATCGTTGAGCAGAAACTGATAGCCAAGTTCCGCACCCATGAGGACGGCCTCAACCGGGATCTTGGGTTCATGTCACGCTACATGTAACCCCACCTGACGTAGGGTCATCCAGACTCGAGTCGTCGTTGGCTTGTTCTCACTACACAGATGCGGCCGGACCTGCTGTTATTACCAGCAAAAAAAATGTTTTTTGTCTTTTTTTGTTTTTCATACAGACCCCAGCATCTGCAACATTTGACCCCTTGTGAACCCACCTCATTGTTCTTTGATGTAATGTTTTCCTGACTGACCTGTTTGGACACCATTCACACCTTTGATTGCTGTGATTATCTCTCTGCCGAGGTGTGATAAATGGCAGTTGGAAAGATTACCTGTAAACATCTGACATTATTCTCTGGCTATATAAGCTGTGTCTTTATGCATTTCTCCACTTCACCTGACGAAGGAGCAGTGCTCTGAAAGCTTGTGATTTCAAATAAAGCTGTTGGACTACAACCTGGTGTTGTGTGACTTCTTACATTTGACTGTAATGGGACTGTGCTGTTCCTCTAATTGCACCTTGCACATAAGAAAAGTACTCAATGTACAAAATAAAGTACAATGGGAATGTGTGCCTGTGTGGGTCTTTACTATGCCAGTTTCTCAAGTTCCTATCTCAGGGAATGACCTTTATCGACTGCACTTCCCCTTTTATGTTATTGCTGGGCGCCTCTCCCCACAGTCGTACTGGACTCTGGTGGACACTCAATTACTTAAGAGTGCTAACACGTGGAATCAGCTCCCCACATTTACTTTGCTGCAACAGGATACCTTCATTTGACAACAAAACTGTGGGCCCACATTTTCAAGGGTCTGCGATGCCATCAGTTAACTGCAAGCTGGAACATTCCCACTTGTGAATGCAGTTGCGTGTCTCCTGTCAGCTGCACTCGTCTAACGTAACAGCACCTTAACTGCTCTGCTCTTGACTCCAGCTCCTTTGGCTTGCTGTATTGAACAGAACTCTGCTATTCCATCGCTTTCTATATTCTAAAATAAACCAATATGTTAAGAGGCATTTGATATGCTAATCTCAAACATTGGCTGAAACATTTGCCCTTGTAAAGCTTGGTGTTGTACAGTTTAAAATCATTAAAAGTTTTAAAAATATACTTTGGATTTGAATATTATTGGTTCGCCACGGGAACAATACACCATCAGAAAAGAACGCCTATACATCAACAGTCAACTGAAGGAATAACAACAGAAAACGCTGGAAAAACTCAGCAGGCCAGGCAGCATCTGTGGAGAGAGAAACAGAGTTAATGTTTCAGGTCGAAGACCCTTCGTCAGAACTGGAAAAAAAGCAGGAACAGGGATAGATTTTAAAGCAAGTGGGGGCTGGGAAAAGGGGGAGGGGATGAAAGAACAAAAGGAAAGGTCAGAGATAGGATAGAAAGCAGGAGAGATTAAGAGGCATTGAGAGACATTAAGAGATATTCAAGGAACAAAGGATGGCTCTAGTACGATAGCAAAATACTGCAGATGCTGGAAATCTCCGCCGCATCTGCTCCGACGATGCCACCTTCCACACCAGTGCTTCCGACATGTCTTCCTTTTGCCTCAACCGAGGATTCCCCTCTACTGTGGTTGACACGGCCCTTGACCGTGTCCGTTATATCTCCCGCACTTCTGCCCTCACCCCTGCCCCTCCCTCCCGGAACCACGATAGCGTTCCCTTGTCCTCACCTTTCACCCCACCAGCCTCCACATTCAACAGATCGTCCTCCGCCATTTCCGCCACCTCCAAAGTGGTCCCACCACCAAACGCATCTTCCCCTCCCCTCCCCTCCCCTTTCAGCATTCCGTAGGGACCGCTCCCTCCGAGACACCCTAGTCCACTCCTCTATCACCCCCAGCACCCCTTCCCCTTCGCCTGGCACCTTCCCGTGCAAGCGCAGGAGATGTAACACTTGCCCTTATACCTCCCCCCTTCCCACTGTCCAGGGCCCCAAACACCCCTTCCAGGTGAAACAGTGATTTACTTGTACTTCTTGCAATCTAGTATACTGTATTCGCTGCTCACGATGTGGTCTCCTCTACAGTGGGGAGACCAAACGCAGATTGGGTGACCGCTTTGCGGAACACCTCCATTCAGTCTGTAAGGGTGACCCCGAGCTTCCAGTCGCCTGTCATTTTAATTCACCGCCCCATTCCCACTCGGACCTCACCGTCCTTGGCCTCTTGCATTGCTCCATGGAAGCTCAACGTAAACTCGAGGAACAGCACCTCACCTTCCGATTAGGCACTTTACAGCCTTCCGGACTCAATATCGAGTTAAACAATTTCAGATCATAACCTCGGCCCCTATTACATTTTTACTTATATTTTTTATCCACACCTTTGTTTTGGCCTTTCCCCCCCCCCTTCTTTCTTTTTTTTTCTCTGTCCCACATGGCAGCTGTCTCCCATTCTGCCAGCGCATTTCACACCTAATCTAGAGCCGTTTTTAGTCTCCACTAGTCCTATCACCATCTCGTCTCATTTTGAATACCTCTTAATGTCTCTTCTCTTTTGTTCTCTCCCAGCCTGGCCTCTTAATCTATTTCATTGCCTATGCTTCTTTAGTCTTGACAAAGGGTTTTCACCTGAAATGTTGACTCTATTTTCTCTCCACGGATGTTGCCTGGCCTGCTGAGTTTTTCCAGCATTTCCTGTTGTTATAAAGGATGGCTCTAGATGGAGTGTGAATGGCCCTGGCTGAATGAAGGACAGCTGCCGTGTGGGAGGGAGGAAAAAAGCCCAGACGAAACTGTGGATTAAAAAAGAGGGAAATGTGATGGGGGCCAAGGTTATGATCTGAAATTGTTGAACTCTATGTTGAGTCAGGTGCACAGTGATAGGTCAGTAGAACATTGGCATCATAACACGCTAATGCTAAAATGCAGCGGATTCTGGGACATTGCACTAGTGTTAGACATTGAATTGGAGCTAATACAATATTCGTCCACCACAGGACTACTGTCATCTCTAGAATCAGTTCCAAGTATAGAAAAGGAACTAAGACACAGTATAACATGGATATGTTTAAGTGTCGCTGTTCACCTGCGAAAAGAACTGGCCAAATTTAATTTCATACCATTGCATATACATTATTACACCCTCGGACTGAAAGATAAATGAGGTTGGATGAGGAGACATTGCCCATTAAAATTACAAGGCACAACGCATTACCTATTCAAAATAAATGAAACTATTTCCCATCGAGAAGGTATATATAATCTATGGACATAAAACATGTTTACTGTAGTTTTCAGCAATGTTCCCTCTTTTTTTTGGGTGCACGACCCCTTTAAGGGACTGCGAGCCCACTGCCAGTTTCGCATGCGCGGAACTTTACATTGAAAAATCTGCACCTTATAGGGAATGTTGGTTTTCAGGGGATTATTTTTGAGTGTCGTACAGTCTTTAGATCACTGCTCTAGTTCTTGGCTTGACAATATTAGTATGGTTCTCATTTATATTCAGTATTTGTATACTATCACATGACTGATGATTTTACTTTATGTTTCCCGTGAGCTCATCTAGCTGTTAGTGGAACTCAGGTTACTCCTATTGGTCAGCGTTACTGAGTTTCCTCTTGACTTGCTTGTAATAGAATCATTCAATATTACTGCACAGCTTCCGTCTCACAGGAATGTCTTGGCTACTGTCACTATATTATAATATACAAGGACCTTCTCTGCTAGGAATTGCAGACTTCCTGCAGCTAGAATTCATTTTGTTAAACCTTTCTCCCCTTTTTCTGCTGTTAAATTGTGCAACTGAAAAGCAATGTACCTCTATTTGCCTCTAAACCGTAAGGGGGTGAAGTCGGGTGCCTTTGCGCCTCCCGTTAGCGCAACTGGCTTGACGCTGACATCGAGTCCCGCCATATTCAGCGGGAGCGTTGCGGCGGCGCTACGGCACTGTGCCCCGATCTTCTTCACCTGGAGATTGTGACATCATCGCCATGTGCATCGCCCCAGACCCGAAATTGACTTCCGCCCCCTGCAGCAGCGCCGGTCGAAAACACCGACAGCTGCAGGAGGCGTGCATCGGGCGGGCAGCCGGTTCAGGGACGATGATTAAAGGCAAGGTGGCCGAGGTAAAAAAAAAACTTACCTTTCCTGTTCTAGTTTTTTTGGCGGGTTCCTGCCTGTGAGCGATCAGCCCGGTGCTCTGCTTGAGTGCCGGGCTGATCGCGTGGGATCACGGCTGCCTTGGTGGTCCAGATCGGTAATTTTTCTATTGCACAGCCTGCAGCGATGGCCCTTCCCTTTAAGGGAGGGAAGGAGTCTGTGAACGCGGCAGCGCTGCACGGCCCAGTGTGCAGCGCTGCTGAAGTCTCCGCCCCGCTCTCCGACGTTAGCACCCTAAGAAGGAAGTGCAGCGTTTGATTTAGCACTCCACTTTCCTCTTGGGGCGATAAAACTCAATTTCGCAGTCGCTAAAGTTAGCGCCCCAAAATGGTCGATACCAAATTTTTCCACCAAAGAAAAAGTAGTGGAAATCCCCCCTGCCTCAGTCTATCTAGAAACATAGGCCTAGAAATTGGGTTTTGGCTTAGCCAGGGCTTTAGCGCCGGAAGTTAGTGCCGGCGCTAAGTTCCCCTGCGCGCGCCAAAAATTCAGTAGCGCCGCGCCCAAATGGCTGCCGGCGCTACTGAAGGGTCTTAGCGCCTGGAAAAGGGCGCTAACTGCCGTTTAGCGCCGCAATTCCGGCGCTGCGGCACCCGATGCGGTGCGGCAGGCTGGGGAAGTGCAGGCCTCCTCCTTCCGTTAAGGAGGAGCTGCCTGCACCCGGCCGCGGCCCGCGCAAATCTGTTTAAAAATGAGCCCGGCACCTCGGACAAGTGCCGGGCTTGCATCTGTTCCGGGGGGGGGGGGAGAAGTCCGGGGAGGGAGCTGCGGGCAGGCGGCCGGCGGGAAAGCGGCCGACCGCCACGGGGCCTTTAATGCGCCGGCGCAAACACATGTTGGACTCTGTTGCCAGAGTCTTAGTTGCGGCTGCCACGGGCGAGGCGGCCGCAACTGAATTTCGGCGCTGGGGCCCGTCGGCATGGCAACCGGGACGCTGCGCACACCGATGACGTCATCGGTGCCGGCGCAGCGCTACCGGTGCAACGCCGCTTTAGGGCCCCAGGGAATTTTTCAACTGGCCATAACTCTGGCGCTAGTCCCTCTAGCGCCTCAAAAGCGGCGCTAAGGCTAGTGAATTTCTAGGCCATAGGAACAGGAGTGTACCTGAAGCCCATTTACCCGCCTTTGATCCATATCCCATGATATCCTTAGCTAATAAAATTCTCTCAATCTCAGTCTTGAAATTTCAATTGACCCGCCATCCACAGTGCTTTAGAGAGAGAATTCCAGATTTCCACTACTTTTTCTGTGAAAAAGTGCTGCCTGATTTCACTCCTGAAAGGCTTAGCTCTAAGTTTTGAATTAGGACCTCTTGGTCTGGATTCCCCCAGCAGAGGAGATAGCTTCTCTATGTTCTCTATTGAAACCTTTTGGGGGAGAAATTCGGTTGGTAGCGCCAGCAATTAGCGCCTAAAGAGGCCGAGAAGTGGGGCGCTAACCAACTAGCACCCGGGCGCAGCGAACCCTGCGCCTCTTCCCATATTGAGTGGACTTTTAGCGCCGGCGCTAAATCTTAGCGCCCGCTCACGGGCACAGGCAGATCATGACGTCATTTCAGTGTGCAATGCCTTTTTGGCGCCCCGGACCGGAAATTCAGTGGCGCCCCCCTCCGTTCCGCCTGGTGTTAATAAGGACAGCTTACCTGGAATGTTCCTTAGTCGCTCTCGGGCTGGGGGGGCGTTCTTTAAAGGGGACTGCACTGGTATAAAAGCAGCAGCCATTTTGGGAGCACAACTTCTTCAAGAGTTTCACAGAGTTGCTGAGCTGCACTCTGAGAGCCATTTCACCAGTGAGCCAGCGCTGGCAGAGGAACTTCAGCCTTCTGACCATCACCTTGCTGCTGGTGAGCATTTACAACGGGAAAACTTTCTTTTGCGCTATTATTATGGGGGCTGCATTGGAGGGGAACGTCCTGCTGCTGAACCATCTGTAAAGGGCACAGAGACGCAGGGAGAGAGGGGCAGGCATGGCCAGACAGAGGAGGGCCAACAGACGTCGCCACATCAGACCTTTCGCTGCCAGGGTTTTCCGACAGCGGTTCTCTTACTTGAACATGTCAGAGGAGCAGTGTCTCAGAAGGCTGCGCTTCAGAAAGGAGGTGGTGACTGAGCTGTGCCATCTGCTTCAGCCAGATCTGCAGTCTCAGATAAGGTGCAGGACCTCTCTGTCGGTGGCTGTCAAGATGACTGTTGCCCTGAACTTCTACACAAGCGGCTCCTTTCAGGCCGCAACTGGGGACATAGCCAACATATCGCAGTTTGCGGTGCATTGCTGCATCCGTCAAGTAACTGACGCCCTGTTTAAAAGGAGGCAGCAGTACATCTCCTTCCCTATGACACTGGACAAGCAGCGGGAGTGCGCAGAAGTCTTCACAGCAATAGCGGACTTCCCCATGGTGCAGGGCGCCATTGACTGCGTGCACGTGGCTTTGCGGGCGCCTGTATTGAATCTGGAGGAGTTCCGCAACCGCAAGGGGTTCCATTCCTTGAATGTGCAGCTGGTCTGTGACCACCGACAGCTGATCCTCGCAGTCAATGCGCAGTTCCCTGGCAGCAGCCACGACGCCTTCATCCTGCGCCAGACTTCAGTTGCAGACCTATTCGAGGCCCCGGCTCACCCAGGAGGCTAGCTTCTCGGTGACAAGGGCTATCCTCTGTGCCCATGGCTGATGACCCCGCTCCGTTCGCCCAGCACCCCTGCTGAAGAGCACTACAATGTGAGCCATCAGGCGACGAGGAACATTGTGGAGCACACAATCGGCGTGCTGAAGCAGCAGTTCCGCTGTCTGGACCATTCCGTAGGCGCCCTGCAGTACTCACCTGAGCGAGTCTCCCACTTCGTGGTTGTATGTTGCATGCTGCATAACCTTGCTATCCAACGCACCCAGCCAATGCCACCAGACATTGAAGCACCAGCAGAGGAGAAGGAGGAGGAGGAGGAGGACCAAGATGGGAGGGAGGCACAAACTGGAAGGGCTGTCCGTCAGAGGCTGATCAGAAGTCGCTTCTAGGCCCCTCTCACGGAATGCTTGGTGCCATTCGAAGAGCAGGAATGGAACCGTTCTGATAACCCAAAGCCTATGAAGGGCAATATGAATGTAAATAGCAGACATGGCCAATGTAAATAAAAACATTTGTTTATTTTGCAAAATGTGCTTCCTTCCAACATGACAAAGCAATGGCAACAGAAAGCAAAACTAACACACTGACACATAAGTGACTCGCACACCCGGGAGACTATCCAAAACATAACTAACGTTCAGACCAGGTGACTCGCACACCCGGGAGACTATCCAAAACATTACTAACATTCAGACCAGCATCCACGGCCTTGATTTCTACAAATAAGACGTCTCAGCCGTACCTTCTACTCTTTCCCCCTTGATGGTGATCTACTTCTCTTGCGAGATCGGCCCCTTCCCTCCCTACAACTCCTCCGTAATGGGACCCCAGTGGCTGCATCAAGGCTGGGGGAGGCCTGCTGACTGTCTGAAAGCGCAGATGCCCCTGAGGGACGGCCTGGACGACCTCTGGGCTTGGAGGGCCCGGATGCTGACTGCTCCAACTGTGCATGGGTGGAAGCAGTCTGTCCTGCAGGTGGTGGCAGCTGCAGTGGAGACGTGCCAGTGGTGGCATGAGGAATGCTGTCATCCTGAGAGCAGACACCTGCTCTGTGGTCGGCCGACACACTGGCACTCTGACGGGGCAGCACCGCAGCATGCGCACCAATCGGCTGGTCCACAGATTGCTGGCCTGCTGTGGTGCTGCAAGGGCCCGGGTAATCCTGCCTGATCCAGCGACGGTGGCAGCTGCCAGTGGTCGCGTGGCCTCAATCTGCATCTGCATGAGACCAGCGAGTGACTGCGTGGCAGCACTCAGCACTTGCATGGCAGGTGCCAGTGCTTCGGTGAAGCCCTGGACAGTCCTTTCCAGTGCTTCGGTGAAGCCCGGGACAGTCCTTTCCAATGATGTCCCGATGCCCTGGACAGTCCTTTCCAGTGATGTCCCGATGCCCTGGACAGTCCTTTCCAGTGCTGCCCCGAAGTCCTGGACAGTCCTTTCCAGTGCTGCCCCGAAGTCCTGCGCACTCCTTGCCTGTGCTGCCCCGAAGTCCTGCGCACTCCTTGCCTGTGCTGCGCCAAAGTCTTGGACACTCCTTGCCAGTGTCTCGATGGATTCAGGCATCCTTGCCACTGCAGCCATGAGCTCAGTGTGCCTGAGCCGAGCCTGGGCGCTCATTTCTGCGAGGGCACGCACCTCTTCTGCGCTCTGTGCAGCAGTACTCGCGGCCTGACTCGCCCTCCGGGGAGATGGCCCCCGAGCTTCCCTACCCCCCTTGCATTGCTGCAGCCCACTGGGTCCTAGAGCTGGTTCCTCCTCAGAGCCTTCCCCCACTCCCCTCCAGGGAAGTACTATCCCCAGTCTGCAGATGGGCTGGCTCGCCTGAGGGTGGTACGGATGGTCCGGCTTCCTCCTGCTCGTCGCCTCCGGAGTCAGTGGCAGTGGCAGCTTGAGGGCCCGGCTCCCGAGCTGGTGCTGCAGCATCTGAAAGCAGGGAGGTTGAAGAGTGGCTTTAGCAAAAGGACAGGGTGGCAACAAGGGATGCATGAGTGCTGCAATGCACTGACTTGGGTCCAGAGTGAAAAAGCATGCTGGTGGGGGGAACAAGTGGAAGGAGAGAGTTCAAAAAGGTGATGACCTTACCATCGCTGTGCACAATGGGGTCGGCAGCTCCAGTGGTGACAGGACCAATCATCCGGCTTCCAACAATCTGATGGACTCATTCCTCCAGGTCCGTGAGTGTCTGCAGGTGAGGCCGACCTCCTCCGGTACGAAGCTGCTCCCTCCGGTTCCTGGCCAGCTTGGCCTGCAGGAGAAAGGACGGGAAGTGATGATACATTATGCCCTGAGCTGACATCACATGCCCCCCATGGTAGAATAGCCCTTACATTATGCCCTGAGCTGAATGTGCGTGTGTGTTTCCAGAAAGGGCCATGTGTGCTGGCTGACAGATGGCCATTGGGGCTTCGCGCACCCTCTGGCCATAAAGTCAGGTGCAGATGGAGGGATGAAGAAGATTGCGAAAAAGGCACTCACCCTAACGACCCGAGTGAGGTCATTGAACTTCTTCCTGCATTGCACAGGAGTCCTGGGCACGATGCTGCTGGAGGCGACTCTTTGACAAACTTCCCTCCAAGCTCTGCGGAACTCGCTCTGATGAGGCCTCCTGCCATTGTCGGGGTACAGCACAGCTCACCGGCGCTCCACTTCCCCAGCCAAAGCATCCAATGCCCCATTGGTAAAGCACTCCGCTCTCTGCCTCACCCTCTCCATATGTTCAAAGTTTGGAACGCCATAGAAAGCAAGCGCCGATTTTGAGGCCTACAAGGCGCAGAGTGTGGCAGCTGATCCTAATTGACCTGCCCCTTTAAGAGCTGGCCGGCGCCAGCATGTCTCGGGGAAATCGATTATTGACAGCACCTGCGCTGCACCCGGCCGCCGAGAAATTGAGTAGCGTCGCCGGGTTAGCGCCTTAAGAGTCCCGTGCAGCGCCTGATTTTACGCCGCAATCACCTTGAGGGGCGCAGCAACCCAATATCACTCGAGGTGGCGATAAGTTGAGCCTGGTGATAAAATTTGCGCAGCACCAATTCTAGCACCCCAAACGGGGCTATACCGAATTTCTCCCCCAATTATCATTTTAAACACCTCGATTAGATCACCCCTCAGCCTTCTAAACTCAAGGGGATACAAGGCAAGCTAATGCACTCAGTCCTCATAATTTAACCCTTTAAGCCCTGGTATCATTCTAGTGGCTTTGCGCTGTATCCCTTCTAAGGTCAATATATCCTTCCCGAGGTGCAGAGCCTAAAACTGAACCCAGGCTCTGACCAAGACTCTGTACAATTGAAGCATATCTTGCTCCCCTTTGTACTCTAACCCCTTAATATAAAAGCCAACATTCCATTAGCCTTCTTGATTACTTTTTCTACCTGTGTACTAGCTTCTAGAGTTTCGATTATTGTATTAGTATAAGTTCTTGAATTAGATTTTCTGCCCATTGACTGACTGGTGGAATTCTGGCCTAAACTTGCTTCTCTATTGCCATAGAGATATTTTATTCATGTTAGGAACACACCTACAGTTCAAGGTTTGGTTTTCTTTTTTTAGGAGACAAATGACTAATTCTTCACACTACTGCCCTGAAGGCACAGCTTGGAACTGGCACTAACTATCGTGAAATAAACTGGCTGCGATAACTTTTAAGTGTCTCAAAAGCTAGTGCCACATTGATTAACATCTCAAATAACAGCTCAATGAATATCTGCCTATGCTGATTGAAGCATCAGTCACTTGTTAGATGCATGTGCGAACATCAAGTTAGCTAGTAATGAAGTGTTAGCTGGGTATGAGTCACAAGCCTAGGAGTTGAGGGTGGCAGCCTTGCAGTACCATTTCAATGTTGCAAATTGGCTCCAGGTGTCTTTGTACTTTGTTCAATTAAGAAAATGAAGATGAGTGCAAACAGGCTGCCGTTTCGCTATCATCCATTCTGCACTATCGGCCAAGGTGAATTTAAACCCCTTTAACTTCCCACTACAAGGCTGACCAGTTCCAATGGATATTCTGCATTGTTTTTCAACATCTATTATTTCCCTTCATCTATTGCAGCGCCTTGGGGCGTTTTACCACGTTAAAGGCAAATACAAGTTGTTGTTGTTGTTGTAGCACTCTCGCCTCTGCATCAGAAGGTTGTGGGTTCAAGCCCCACTCCAAAGACTTGAGCACTTAATCTAGGCTGACACTTCAGTGCTGCACTGCTGGAGGTGCCGTCTTTAAGAACATGAGAACATAAAAAATAGGAGCTAGAGTCGGCCATTTGGCGGTTTGAGCCTGCTCCGCCATTCAATGAGATCATGGCTGAGCTTCTACCTCAACTCGACCTTCCCGCACTAGGAGTTTGCACATTCTCCCCGTGTTTGCGTGGGTTTCCTCCGGGTGCTCCGATTTCCTCCCACAGTCCAAAGATGTGCGGGTTAGGTTGATTGGCCATGATTAAAAAAAAATTGGCCCTTAGTGTTAGGGGGGATTAAATACGTGGGGTTACGGGGATAGGGCTTGTGTGGGATGGCTGTCGGTGTAGGGACCGGGTGCTAGGGTTTGGATGATCAGCCATGATCTCGTTGAATGGCGGAGCAGGCTCGAAGGGCCGAATGGCCTACTCCTGCTCCTATCTTCTATGTTTCTATGTTTCTATCCCCATATCCCTAATTCCCTCAGTTCCCCAAAATTTATTGATCTCTGTCTTGAATATACTCAATAACTGAACATCAACAGCTCTCTGGGGTAGAGAATTCCAAAGATTCACAAACCTTTGAGTGAAGAAATTTGTCCTCATCTCAGTCCTAAATGGCCAACCCCTTATTCTGTGACTGGGACCCCGCGTTCTAGATTCCTCAGCCAGGGGAAACATTTTCTCAGAATTAACCCTTAAGAATTTTATATGTTTCAATTAAATCACCTCTCATTCTTCTAAACGCTGAGGAATATAGGCCTAGTCTATTCAATCTCTCCTCATAGGGCAATCCCCACAGTACTCCAGGTGTGGCCTCACCAATGCCCTGTATAATTGTAGTAAGACTTATTTATTCTTATGCTCTAATCCCTTTGTAGCAAAAGCTAACATACCATTTGTTTTCCTAATTGCTTGCTGTACCTGCATGTTAACTTTCTGTGACTCATGTACAAGGACACCCAGGTCCCTCTGAATGCAAACATTTCCCAGTCTCTCACCATTCAAAAAATATTCTGCTTTTTTGTTTTTCCTACCAAAGTGGATAACTTCACACTTCCCCACATTGTATTCCATTTGCCATGTACTTGCCCACTCAGTCAACCTGTCCATATTTCTCTGCAGCCTCTTTGCGTCCTCCTCACAGCTTATTTTCCCACCTAACTTTGTATCATCAGCAAACTTAGATATGTTACACTCAGTCTCTTCATTTAAGTCATTAATATGGATTGTAAATGACTTCTTGCAGTACCACGCTAGTTACAGCCTGCCAAGCCAAAAAAGTCCCATTTATTCCTACTCTGTTTTCTGGCCATTACCAATCCTCAATCCATGCTAATATATTACCCCCAATTCCATGAGTCCGAATTTTGTGTAATAACCTGTTGTGTGGCACCTTATCGAATGCTTTTTGAAAATCCAAATACACTATATCCACTGGTTCCCCCTTATTCATCCTATTAGTTACATCTTCAAAAAACTCGAACAGATTTGTCAAACACAATTTGCCTTTCATAAAACCATGTTGACTCTGCCTAATCATATTGGCCCAGAAATTCCAGAACGGGGCTTGCAGCGCGTGCAAGCCCCGTATTTGCACTTACCCCGCGCTCGTGCCGATCAGCTTCTGGGACGCCTGAACTTGCAGAAATAGAAAGCACATTCCCGGGCAGCGTATGACGTCACGCCGCCCAGGAGTGCAGCCAGCGCGAAGCCAGGAGCATGCAGTGTAAGTGAGACACGCCCCTTGAGGTCTCAGTTTCACTGGACATGCCCCCAATGTTTCTGTCAAGCTGCTAAGGATTTTTACATGCAAAGCAGCAGTTTAAATAGGTTTTTGGAAGTTTTTTGAAGATTTTGGTAACTTTTATAAACTTTTTAAAATGTTTACATTATTTTGAGTAATCTGAAGTAGTTTTAAAGAGAATTAAAGCAATTTAAAGACTTTTAAAAGCCCTAAAAGAATTTTTTAAATTCCATTTATTTATTTAGCAATGTCGTCGTCATACATGTCTTCACACTGTTCCCTTTGGGGAACTGTATGAAGTGGTGGAAGGATTTATGGCCATGATTAATGCTCATTCCGTGACCGTAACCATCTTTGAACCAGCCATTAGGGCGGTTAGTCCTATGGCGGGAGGGTTTTACGGGCTCCCACAAGCTGTACAAGGAGGGGGGGCCACCCACACCCATGGACGCAAATATCCCACTGGATGTCAACCCAGAATTTAGAGCCGGAGCTCCGACTCCACTTGCCGGGACTGTCTGGAGCGGGGTTCGAAACCCTACCCTGATCTGGCCCAGCGGCGGGGATCCTACCGCTATGACAAAGGCCCAATCCAATTAGCAACGTGAAATGGCAGCATAGGGCTCCAGTCACGGGGAGGGAAAAGGCGCAGGAAATGTATGGGTGTCACCTTTTGTGCGGAGTGGGCCTTTTGCGTAGCAGTAAGCATCCCTGCCGCTGGGCCAGAAGGAGTAAGGTTTTGAACCCCACTCCAGACAGTCCCGGCAAGTGGAGTCGGAGCTCCAACTTTAAATTCTGGGTGGACATCCAGCGGGATGCTTGCGTCCGTGGGTGTTGGTGGCCCCCCCCACCCTCAGATGGGTTGTGGGAGCCCGTAAAACCCGCCCGCCATAGGACTAACCACCCTAATGGCTGGTTCAAAGATGGTTACGGTCACGGAATGAGCGTTAATCACGGCCATAAATCCTTCCACCACTTCATACAGTTCCCC
The DNA here is from genome assembly GCF_052327205.1 of Somniosus microcephalus. Taxonomy (NCBI): domain Eukaryota; kingdom Metazoa; phylum Chordata; class Chondrichthyes; order Squaliformes; family Somniosidae; genus Somniosus; species Somniosus microcephalus. Next base: position 98,664,250 of record NC_141000.1, on the reverse strand, counting down.
AAAGGGAACAGTGTGAGGATACGTACGATGATGACCTCTTGCGCAATGCACCGCCTTGGACCCTCAGTCGCAGATGCGAGGGGGCAAGTTGTGCAATTGTTAAATTTTTTATTTTATTGACATGTAAAATGTTGGCCCAGTAATTCCCTTCCAAATGCGCTAGTACGGTCGGGGTACTTACGCATCTGGCCGGATGAAATGCCGGTTTTCAGCATGCACAGTGCATGTGGGGAAAACCGGCATTTCCTGTCCTCTGAACGAAGGGGTTCAGAGGCAGAACGCGTGCGACTGCACAGGCAGCGCGTGCGCAGTATAATTCGCCGCTTTCATTAATGCTTTCAGTGAGGTCCAGTCATTATAACTTACACATGAAAAAAGCATGGGTACAGTTGCTCCAGAGGCTGCGGAGGAAGATATTTCTTATCGTGGAGCTTCTGAAAGTATGTATGTCTGTATATATTCCTTTGCGTGTTATGTATATATTCCTTTACTTATGTGTATGAATGTATTATTTAATTATGACTTTCAGAGAAAGTAACTTGTTGGAAAATCATAATTAAAAATATACATTCATACACATTAGTAAAGGAATATAAAACATACATACATATACGTAAAGGAATATATGTGGACATACATACATAACTCATTCTCACATTCCATTCACACAGCCACAATTGCTCCTTCTACCTACCGTTCTGAAAACCCGTTTAAAAAAAAAAAATTAAAGTTTAAAACTTAGTTAAAATTTCTTAAAATAACTTCCCTCCCTTTCCCAAACCTAAATATTGCATTTCATAAGCTCCTCCATAAAATATATCTCCTTCCCCAGCCAATGAACAACTTTACACTTGCTTTTTTCAAGTGCAAGTTCTAGGGACTTACCCTCACTGAACCCATCAGTGAAATCTACAAAGTTCACTGCGCAAGCACTGCCTGTGCAGTCGCACGCGCTGTGAATAGACCTCGGGTCTGGAAATGCCGGCGTTCCCTGCATGCGCCGTTCCTGCTGAACGCCGGCATTTCCAACGGCCAGATGCGTGAGTAACCCGACCGTACTCACGCTTCTGGCCTGGAATTTCTGGCCCATTATGATTTTCTAAGTGCCCTGTTACTAGGTCCCTAATAATAGATTCTAGCATTTTGCCTACTACTGATGTCAGGCTAACTGACCTATAGTTCCCCATTTTTTCTCTTCCTCCTTTCTTAAATAGCGGGGTTATGTTTGCTATCTTCCAATCCTTGGGGACTGTTCTCGAATCTAGGGAATTCTGGAAGATTAATACCAGTGCATCCACTATCTCTGCAGCTACCTCTTTTAAAACCCTAGGATGCAGGTTGTCAGGTCCGGGGGATTTGTCGCCACTTAGTCCCATTAATTTCTCCAGTACTATGTCTTTACTTATACTGATTTCTTTAAGTTCCTCATTCTCTCTAAACCCTTGGTTCCCCATTATTTCCAGAATGTGTTTTGTGTCTTCTACCGTGAAGACAGACACGCAGGGCTGAATTTTGTCAACGCTCAGAGGGCGGGTTTGGAGGCAGGTCTGCTGTCAAAATCAAAATGATTGACAGCAGGTTGGGAACCCGCTGCGAACCCGCCTCTTTGTAAGTTTCCAAAGTGTCGGATCTGCGATTTCAGAATAGACACGACACCAAGCGGCGGGGGAGGCATTTAAGATAGTTAACTGCTTGTTAAGTGCTTGTTTACTACTATTTTGCCAGTCTTATTCTATTTTACCACATTTTTAACAGGGTTCACGTCGTTCGGAGATCACGTCAGGTAAGTAGGTCGGGTTCTCTATGTCTCCCCATTGCTGTGAATAGGTGAAAACTGCAAAAGTGGTATGAAAGATTTCATTTCAGAGCTGGTTACTTTTCAATGTCAGAAGCTTGAGCCTTCAAGAATTGGAAGACACTTTTCAGTTTGGAAGTGTTTGGAGTAAACTCTCTATCCACTGTTACCTCCTTGGAGCAAGCTCTCTCACCATTGACAGATCGCTTCTGTCATCTCAACTTCAGCTAATACCTGTTGCAGCAACATCGGTGCCCTTGAAAAAATCTTACCTTGGTCCTCAGAATCCCTCCATGATCAGCCCCAACACCAACATCACCAGGCGCACCAACATCACTAACAACAATAGCAACCTTCTCCACAATCACCTGATGCTGCACAGGACAGAGGGCATCAGCACCCGACAACATTGCTGCCCGGGAGGCCAGTGATGGCATCACCATGGCCAGGTTTACTTCACTTGATTCTGTACATCCTGGCTGCCACACGATGCACCAGGTTAACACCACCCCACACCATCAACATAAAGCATCCCTACAATGTCCAAGCCATTCCTTTCACACTCATCACCATTGCGGGGGATACCGTTATGTCTCGCCATTCACTGCAACTCACTAAGACACTTCCACTTATCTGTACAATAAGGCAAAGTGTTGAAAACAAAGATTTCAATGTTTGACAACGTATTAACAGAAAATTTACACGAACATTGCATAAAACACCCAAGTGCCTACCCTTGTGTGTTGTTAGTTGGTATGATTGCACTAGGATGAGGGTGAGTATGAGGGATGGCTAGTGAGATGCGGAAGTGATAATGTAGATAGAGAGGGATGGGTGGATGTGCAAGGTAAGTTGGTGTAAGGATGTGCAGGAGTAGGGTAGGGAAGGCAGAGTGATGGGGATGTGATGAGAGGCACAGCAGGATGAGGTTGAGTTTTGCAGTAACGTTTCGTGATCTACTGAGATTTTTGAAAGGCTTGTGTCACTGCAGCCTGGTCCTCCTGACAACATCCCTGCTTTTGCCCTCCTGTGCAATGTGCAACCAGCAGCATTGGTGTCCTGGGGAGGTCTCTTCCACCCATTGGAAGGGAAGAGAACCTCCCTGCATGCTGTGACTCCCTCCATAAGAATATGGTGGGAGTCATGGGAGAGCCTGGGTGCAGCCGTGCACCTTTGTGCAATGCTTGTCAGTGTTTGCAGATCCTCAATGCTGCAGAACACTGACAGCACAACTGTCAAAATGAATGCAGCTATGGTTCCTTTAAGGAAACCGGCCAATGACGCGTCATCAAATGAAGTCATCAGGCCCATTTCCTTTTACTTGGCCGGGAACCCCGCAGGGTGGGATTAACAAGCCCTATTAATGGAAAATGCTTTTTACAGAGTGGTTGCAGCCAGGAGTGGGGCCAGAACCCACCAATCACCTCTCCTGCCTCGGCTGGCGAAATCACGGCCGAAGTATTTGTTTAATGTCTCCGCCATTTCCTTATTGCCCATTATAATTTCTCCTGTCTCTGCCTCTAAAGGGCATATGTTTACTTTCACTAATCTCGTCCTATTGACATACCTATAGAAACGTTTACAGTCTGTTTTTATGTCTCTTGCTAATTTACTCTCATATTCTTATTTCTCTTTCCTTATCAATTTCTTGGTCCTCCTTTGTGGAATTCTAAAATCCTCCCAATCCTCAGGCTTACTACTTTTTTTGGCAACATTATAAGCATTATAGCATTTTCTCTACTACTGATGTCAGGTTACCTGGTCTGTAGTTCCCCGTTTTTTTCTCTCCCTCCTTTCTTAAATAGTGGGGTTACATTTGCTACCTTCCAATCCATGGCAACCATTCTAGAATCTACGGAATTTTGGAAAATGACAACCAATGCATCCACTATCTCTATAGCCAACTCTTTCAAAACCTTCCAAAAATAGAGAACTGGTTGGCAGACAGAAAGCAAAGAGTTGGAATAAACGGGTCTTTTTCCAAGTGGCAGGCAGTGACTAGTGGGGTACCGCAGGGATCGGTCCTTGGACCCCAGCTATTCACAATATATATTAATGATCTAGACGAGGGAACTAGATGTAATATCTCCAAGTTTGCAGGTGACACAAAGCTGGGTGGTCGTGTGTGCTGTGAGGAGGATGCCGAGAAACTCCAGGATGATTTGGTCAGATTGGGTGATTGGGCAGGTGTAATATAACGTGGATAAATGCGAGGTTATCCACTTTGGTGGCAAAAACAGGAAGGCAGATTATTATCTGAATGGCAATAGATTGGGAGAAGGGGAAGTGCAACGAGACCTGGGTGTCCTTGTGCACCAGTCGCTGAAGGTAAGCATGCAGGTGCAACAGGCGGTTAAGAAGGCAAATGGTATGTTGGCCTTCGTAGCGAGAGGGTTTGAGTACAGGAACAAGGATGTCTTGCTGCAGTTGTACAGGGCCTTGGTGAGACCACACCTTGAATATTGTGTGCAGTTTTGGTCGCATTATCTGAGGAAGGATGTTCTTGCCATGGAGGGAGTTCAGCGAAGATTCACCAAGCTGATACCTGGGATGGCAGGAATGACGTATGAGGAGAGATTGGGTTGATTGGGCTTATACTCACTGGAGTTTAGAAGAATGAGAGGGGATCTCATTGAAACTTAGAAAATTCTGGCAGGACTGGACAGACTAGATGCAGGAAGGATGTTCCCGATGGTCGGGGAGTCCAGAACCAGGGGTCACAGTCTAAGGATAAGGGGTAAGCCATTTAGGACAGAAATGAGGAGGAATGTCTTCACCCAGAGAGTGGTGAACCTGTGGAATTCTCTACCACAGAAGGCAGTAGAGGCCAATTCATTAAATATATTCAAGAAGGAGTTGGATATATTTCTTAAGGCTAAAGGGATCAAGGGATATGGGGAGAAAGCAGGGACAGGGTACTGAATTTGGATGATCAGCCATGATCTCATTGAATGGCAGAGCAGGCTCGAGGGGCCGAATGGCCTACTCCTGCTCCTATCTTCTATGTTCCTATGTTTCTCTGTTAAACCTAGGATGTAGGCCATTGGGTCCAGGGGAGTTATTGGCTTTCAGCCCCATTAATTTCTCCAGTACTATTTTTTTACTAATACTAATATCTTTCAGTTCCTCATTTTCACTAGACCCTTGGTTGTCCACTATTTCCGGGAAGTTTTTTGCATCTTCTTCCGTGAAGCCAAACACAGTATTTGTTTAATTTCTGTGCCATTTCCTTATTCCCCATTATAATTTTTCCTGTCTCAGCCTGTAAGGAACCCACATTTACTTTCGCTAATCTTTTCCCTTGTACATACCTATAGAAGCTTTTACAGTCTGTTTTTATGTCTCTCACTAGTTTACTTTCATATTATATTTTCCCTTTTTTTTAATCAATTTCTTTGTCCTCCTTTGCTGAATTCTAAAATCCTCCCAATCCTCAGACTTTACTACTCTTTTTGGCAGCATTATAAGCCTCTTCCTTTGATCTAATACTATCTTTAGCCACGGTTGGACCACATTTCCTGTGGGGTTTTTGTGCCTTAAAGGAATGTATAGTTGTTGTAAATTATGTATTAATTCTTTAAATGCTAGCCATTGCTCGTCCACTGTCATACCTTTTAATGTAGTTTCCCAATCTACCTTAGCCAACTCACCTCTCATACCTATGTAGTTTGCTTTGTTTAGATTTAAGACCCTAGTTTTGGATTTAACTAAATATAAAATTCTATCATATTATGGTCACTCTTCCCTAAAGGCCCCTTTATTACAAGGTTATTAATTAACACTTTCTCGTTGCACAATACTAGATCAAAAATAACGTGTTCCCTAGTTGGTTCCTCAACATACTGATCTAGAAAACTATCTTGCATACATTCCATGAATTCGTCCTCCACACTATTACAGGAAACTTCGCGATATCCGGCACCGACGGGACCGAGCTGCTGCTGACCTATCAAAACTTCCGGATAGACCAGCGCTAATGTTGAAGGATACGGAGGTTTTCATCTCCATACCTGACAACAAACACTGTTGCTTAGCAACAGTTTGTAAACACTCGGCCCGTACCTTGGAAGCATCTCTGAAGCTGTTGCTAAGCAACAGACACGCTTTCCAGAGCCTGACTGTTAAAAAAATGCTAGGAGAAGAAAAAAACCTAACCAAAACGACTGCTGATTTCTGCCGTTAGATCGAGGTTTCCAGACATACAACTTCTGGATAAACCAAAGTTTCCTGTACTGCCAATTTGGTTTGCCCAGTCTAAATGTAGATTAAATCACCCATGATTACTATATTACCCTTGTTACATGCACCTCTAATTTCCTGATTTATACTCTGCCCTACATTACAACTGTTGTTGGGGGGCTTATAAACAACTCCCACCAATGTCTTCTGCCCCTTGCTGTTTATTAGCTCCACCAAAACTGATTCTACTTCTTGATTTTCCAAGCCAAGATCCTTTCTCTCTACTGTCATTATCCCATCCTTTATTATCAGGGCTACCCCTCCTCCTTTTCTATTTTGCCTATCTCTTCTAAAAGTTAAGTATCCTGGAATATTTAGTTCCCAGCCTTAGTCACTTTGCAACCACGTCTCCGTAATGGCTATTAGATCAAATCTATTCATTTCTATCCGCGCTATTAATTCATCTATTTTGTTGCGAATGCTTTTTTTTCAAATCAGACATGATCCCAAGGCCACGTCTGTCATGTCAGGCAGATGTAGAAGATCCCATGGCAATTTTCGAAGAAGGGCAGAGGAGTTCTCCCAGCGTCCTAGTCAAAATCTATCCCTCAACCAACATCACTAAAACACATTATCTGGTCATTTATCTCATTTCTGTTTGTGGGACCTTGTGTTTGTAAATTGGCTGCCATATTTCCCTACATTACAACAGTGACTAGACTTCAAAAGTGCTTCATTGGCTATGAAGTATTTTGGATGTTGTGAAAGGCGCTATATAAATGCAACTTTATTCTTTATTGTGTCTCTCTTTCTATTTACATCAATTAGGCACAGGTGTCAGCCGAGTGTTGTGAAAAGCAACTTTTTATTTGCCACTGAAGTGATTTCATCAAGCTGATCACAGTACAAAAATCAAACTCACAAAGTTAATAACCCAGAACTCAAGAAAATATTGAAGAAAACATAAACCGACGGCTTTTTTTCATCACCAACATTTCTAATAAGCAGCACTTATACTAATATTAAAGAGTTCCTGTTTATGCCTCATGTATAAATGCAGGGCTTTTTATACAAACCAACAGCCTGCCCCACCTACCCCCCCTTCCCCCCGTCCCCATCTTACTTGAATGATGAATCTGTCCTTCAAGGATTTGCCTCCTTTACTTAACCTCTGCTGTTCTGTTTTGTATTCTCTATCAGACACACACTGGTACATATGAATGAAAGAGGTTCAACTGCCACAATCACTGGGAACACATTACAAAATGAACAAGCAATGTAAAATTTAAATGCAAAGTTCCACTTGTTACAGATGACAACGTTCTGCAACAGTCATTAGTTTGCCAAGGTCTGCAGATATGGTCTGGTGCCTGCTGATCTCCCGAGCATGTCTTCTTTCACCTTGTATCACCTCAAGCATTAAATGTTCTATTTGAGGCAGTTTCAAAACAAACTTGTATTGAGTTAAAAAAAATTGCACTTTCCAAAATATTAAAAATGTCTGATTAAAAACAGCATAGAAATAAAAAAAAGTACTTCAAACATTGCACTAAAAAGCTTTTAAAATCTTTAAAATTGACTCCTTTCAGAGCTCCAACACAAATAGGCACAGAAGGAAAAATGAAGAAACCCGGCCAATCCTGCAGAATTTGCTCATTTAAATATTTTTGCATCAATTCTGGGCCTTAATGAGGCTAAGACATGAAATGGGCACAAGCAATCTAAGATCTCTGAATTGCAACTTAGTAGGAAATGATCACGGTGCCTGCTCTCCTAATTCTCTGAGGTCCTTCCGTTCATGGTACAGCTGCTTCCCTGGATCAAAGAATCACTCCCAATGTCTATAAATGCATCAATATGTAAATCAGTGTAAACTATCATCGTAACAATCACGCATTATAATCAGATACAACGCTTAAAATGTAGATTCCTGGCCCAGGTGTATAATATTCTCTAATTCTTCATGTTTTATTCGCTCAAGCAAATTGGTGATCTATTGGTGCTCTATTGACTACTTTCCGATCCTTGGACTCTTCTTCAGTTTCTAATGATCCCCTAGAAATTGGGTTTTGGCTTAGCCAGGGCTTTAGCGCCGGAAGTTAGTGCCGGTGCTAAGTACCCCTGCGCGCGCCAAAAATTCAGCAGGGCCGCGCCCAAACGGCTGCCGGCGCTACTGAAGGGTCTTTGCGGCGGTAAATCAGCGCTAACTGCCGTTTCGCGCCGCAATTCCGGCGCTGTGGCACCCGATGCGGTGCGGCAGGCTCGGGAAGTGCAGGCCTCCTCCTTCCGTTAAGGAGGAGCTGCCTGCACCCGGCCGCGGTCCGCGCAAATCTGTCTAAAAATGAGCCCGGCACCTCGGACAAGTGCCGGGCTTGCATCTGTTCCGGGGGGTGGGGGGGAGAAGTCCGGGGAGGGAGCTGCGGGCAGGCGGCCGGCGGGAAAGCGGCCGGCCGCCGCGGGGCCTTTAATGCGCCGGCGCAAACTCATGCAAGACTCTGTTGCCAGAGTCTTAGTTGCGGCTGCCACGGGCGAGGCGGCCGCAACTGAATTTCGGCGCTAGGGCCCGTCGGCATGGCAACCGGGACGCTGCGCACACCGATGACGTCATCGGTGCCGGCGCAGCGCTACCGGTGCAACGCCGATTTAGGGCCCCAGGGAATTTTTAAACTGGCCATAACTCTGGCGCTAGTCCCTCTAGCGCCTCAAAAGCGGCGCTAAGGCAACTGAATTTCTAGGCCAGTGGCAAGGAAATCACCAATTTTTCTGCCATTTCTTGTATGAATTCCAGCTGGGCCTGGTGTCTTACCTTCCTTTACAATCTTCAGCCTATCAGTGACTGCCTTATTTGAAATTTCTATCTTTTCTAATACTTTCTCCCCTTCCCCCTCACAATGCCCCCCCCCCCCTCATCAAGAAGTTTAGCTTCTATGCTGGGGAAACTGCCCATGGTCTCCTCCATGAACACAGAAAATAATTAATTCAATATATTTGTGATCCCTTAGTCACTTGATATCTTTGGGATCTTTCAGTGGCCCTGCCATTTCCCTTTGCAACTGCTTGCTGTGAATGTAATTACAGAACTGCTTGATATTTGTTTCAAAAAATTCCCCACCATCAATTTCTATTTTAGCTCACCTGACCACTTCCCCTGTACCTTGTTTTTGTATTTGTCTCGGTCCACTGAGCCACCTGTGTTACAATCTCTTAGGAACAATGGGGCTGAATTTCCGCAGAGGTTCTCCCAAAGGTCCACCGTAACTTCAGCGGAAGATCGTTTAGGCCACTTCTCTGAGGTTTCCATGGATCTTCCTCCAAAGTTACGGTGGCTGGCTGGGAGAACCACTTCCCCCATCCCCTCCCCCAGAAAAATAACTGGCAAATCTCTTCTTTGCCTTGTTCTCTGCATTACTTTCATCAACATGTGTACTTGCTGATATGCTGTCGAATAAACACAAAGGGATTAAAATTCGTTTGTTAGCTAAGTTCAGTGCATTTTTTAGTAATTGTACATGAACACATTGACCTGTTCACTAAAAATAATGCACAGAGGAATTTCCAATCTGAATCATCTTTTTTGAAAGATCAGTATGTCTTAAGCAAAAGCTATTAGAGTAATAGAATAGCTAGGTTGTCTGGGCAACAATAGTCCAATTCAGCTATATATTATCTACTTCTTCAAATAAAAATGAATAAAATGCCTCCAATTATGCCTCCAAGACCATGCTTTTTGTTTGAAACAATCATAGAATTATAGAAATTTACAGCACCAAAGGAGGCCATTTGACCCATCGTGTCTGTGCTGGCCGAAAAAGAGTTATCCACCCTAATCCCACTTTCCAGCTCTTGGTCCATAGCCCTGTAGGTTCTGGCACTTCAAGTGCATATCCAAGTACTTTTTAAGTGTGATGAGGGTTTCTGCCTCTACCACCCTTTCAGGCAAAGAGTTCCAGACCCCCACCACCCTCTGGGTGAAAAAAGTTCTCTTCAACTCCCCTCTAATCCTTCTACCAATTACTTTAAATCTATGCCCCCTGGTTATTGCTAGGGGAAATAGATCCTTTCTACCCACTCAATCGAGGCCCCTCATAATTTTATACACCTCAATCAAATCTCACCTCCGCCTCGTCTGCTCCAAAGAAAATAACCCCAGCCTATCCAATCTTTCCTCATAGCTAAAATTCTCCAGTCCTGGCAACACCCTCGTAAATCTCCTCTGTACCCTCTCTAGAGCAATCACATCTTTCCTGTAATGTGGTGACTAGAACAGTAAACAGTACTCTAGCTGTGGCCTAACTAGTGTTTTATACCATTCAAGCATAACCTCCTTGCTCTTATATTCTATGCCTCGGCTAATAAAGGAAAGTATCCCATATGCCTTCTTAACCAGCTTATCTACCTGTCCTGCTACCTTCAATCTAAGGACTCTTGTTATCGGAGCCGATGCCCAAAGCAGGACATTGTACCTGGAGAGATGCTACAGACTCAATATCAAATCAGTTGGCCTATCAGGCACCAAGATGTAGCATTAGAAAGGCGAAACAAGGTGCACAAAGGATTGGGAGAGACAGATAGCACTAGAGTAAGAAACAGTACGCTGTTAGGTGGGGTCAGACTAAGGGAGAATACAAGGTCTAAGATAGGTTTGCAGTGTATTTGTGTAAATGCACAAAGCATGGTAAATAAGCTGCAGATGCAAACAGCCACATGAGAATATGATGACCTAGCTAACGGAGACCTGGTTCAAAAAAGGGCAGGATTGGGTACTAAATATTCCTGGATATAAGGTGTTCAGGAAAGATAGGGAAGGAAAGAAAGGAGGTGGAGTGGCAGTATTGGTTAAGGAGAATATTACAGTGCTGGAGAGAGAGGCTGCCCTGGAGGAGTCAAGGACAGAATCTATTTGGTTAGAGTTGAGAACAATAGAGGTGCCATTACAATACTAGGTGTATTCTATCGGCCACCAACTAGTGGGAAGGATATAGAGGAGCAAATTTGCAGGGAAATTACAGTAAACGGGTAGTAAGAGGAGGGGTGGGGCCGATTAGGGACCAAAAAGGAGACCTACACATAGAGGCACAGGGCATGGCTGAGGTACTAAATGTGCATCTGTCTTCACCAAGGAAGAAACTGCGGCCAAAGTGAAAGAGGAGGTAGTTGAGATACTGGATGGGATAAAAATTGATAAGGAGGAAGTACTCAAAAGGCTGGCTGCACTTAAAGTAGATAAGTCACCAGGACCGGATGGGATGCATCCTAGGATGCTGAGGGAGGTAAAGGTGGAAATTGCAGAGGTACTGGCCATAATCTTCCAATCCTCCTTAGAAACAGGGGTGGTGCCAGAGGACTGAACAATTGCAAATGTTACACCCTTGTTCAAAAAAGGGTGTAAAGATAAACCCAGCAACAGGCCAGTCAGTTTAACCTCGGTAGTGGGGAGGCTTTTAGAAACAATAATCCATGACAAAATTAACCGTCACTTGGTCAAGTGTGGATTAATTAAGGAAAGCCTGCATGGATTTGTTAAAAGCAAATCGTGTTTAACTAACTTGATTGAGTTTTTTGATGAGGTAACAGAGAGGGTTGATGAGGGCAATGTAGTTGATGAGGTGTAAACGGACAAAGTGCCACATAATAGGCTTGCCAGCAAAGTTGAAGCCCATGGAATAAAAGGGACAGTGGCAGCATGGATACGAAATTGGCTCAGTACAGGAAACAGAGAGTAGTGGTGAACGGTTGTTTTTTGGACTGGAGGAAGATACACAGTGGGGTTCCCCAGGGGTCGGTACTAGGTCCACTGCTTTTCTTGATATATATTAATGACTTGGACTTGGGTGTACAGGGCACAATTTCAAAATTTCCAGATGAAACAAAACTTGGAAGTATAGTGAGCTATGAGGCGGATAGTGATAGACTTCAAGAGGACACAAACAGGCTGGTGGAATGGGCGGACATGTGGCAGATGAAATTTAATGCAGAAAAGTATGAAGTGATACATTTTGGTAGGAAGAATGAGGAGAGGTGTATAAAGGGTAAAATTCTAAAGGGGTGCATGAACAGAGAGACCTGGGGGTATATGTGCACAAATCGTTGAAAGTGGCAGGGCAGGTTGAGAAAGTGGTTAAAAAAGCATACGGGATCCTGGGCTTCATAAATAGAGGCATAGGGTACAAAACCAAGGAATTTATGATGAACCTTTATAAAACCCGAGTGGTGGCAGCACCGAGGAGGCAGTACTTTAACTGAGTGGGAGGCAAGGACAGCGCGGACCTGAGCGGTGGGAGCACCGAGGAGGCAGTACAATTCTGGTGAATTGAAAAACAACAAAGAAACAAGGAGTTAAGTCACAGGATAGCAGGTAGGTGATTGGTTGGTGAGCATTACCCTTTTTTTCTCTCTCTAAGCTAGGACAGTGGTTTAAACTAAGAGCTGGGAAACTATAATGTACTTTATTAAATTAATAACTTAACTAGATAAACTAATTAATATAACTATAAGTAATCATTTGAATAAAGACTTTAACTAATTAAATAAATAAAACAAGGTTAGATTAAGATATGACAGAACAGGTTGTGTGTCTGGACTGCAGTACGTGGGAGTTTGTTGACAGCGAGACTATCCCGAGAGAACACATCTACAGTAGATGTATCCATCTCGAATCTCTCTGGCTCAGAGTCATTGAGCTGGAGTGCGAGTTGGAGTCACTCCGATACATTAGGGAGGGGGAGGAGCATCTGGACAGTTTGCTCCAGACTTCGGTCACACCTCATATAGAGGTGCAGGATCAGAACGGGGTTGGTGCGACCGACAGTGTGCAGAGTAAGGGGAACCCAGGTAAGAAAGGGAATGAGGTTTCACAGAAACTGATCCTATTCAACAGGTACAATGTGCTTGTTACCTGTGAGGATAAGGATAAAGACTGTCGGAAGGACAGCCAGAATGCGGACCACGGCACTTTGGAGCAAGAAGCTGTCCTAAGGGGGGAGGGGGAGGAGGAGGAGAGGAAGCGCAATGTGGTAGTTGTAGGGGATTCTATAATTAGGGGGACAGATAGCATCCTTTGTAAGCAAGATCGAGAGACCCACATGGTATGTTGCCTACCTGGTGCCAAGGTGAGGAACATCTCGAACCGGCTTGAAAGGATACTGGAGAGGGAGGGGGAGGATCCAGTTGTTGTGGTCAATGTTGGGACCAACAACATAGGGAAGAGTTGGCAAGAAGTCCTGTTTGGGGAGTACCAGGAACTAGGAGCTAAATTAAAGAACAGAACCTCAAGGGTTATAATCTCTGGATTATTACCTGAGCCACGTGCAAATTGGTGTAGGGATAAGCTGATCAGGGAAGTGAACACATGGCTAAAGGAGTGGTGTGGGAAAGAGGGGTTCCATTTCAGGGGGCACTGGCTCCAGTATTGGCACAGGCAGGAACTGTACCATTGGGATGGGCTCCACCTGAACCGGTCTGGGACCAGGGTCCTAGAGGAAAGGATAAATAGGGCAGTCACAAGGACTTTAAACTAGTAAATGGGGAGGGGAGAGCTCAGGTGGAAATTGTAGTACAAATAGTAGTTCAAAAATGAACGAAAGGGAAGAGAGTAGAGTAACAGTCAGAAATTGTGCTTTAGGCACTACATGTAAAGGGAATTGTGCTGGGGCCTCAACTATTCACTGTATTTATTAATGACTTAGATGATGGCAAAACTTTGGCAAATGGATTTCAATGTAGGCAAATGTGAGGTCATCTACTTTGGGCCTAAAAGGATAGAACAGGGTACTTTCTAAATGGTGAAAAGCTAAAAACAGTGGATGTCCAAAGAGACTTGGGGGTCCAGGTGCATAGATCATTAAAATGTCATGAACAGGTACAGAAAATATTCAAAAAGGCTAATGGAATGCTGGCCTTTATATCAAGATGACTAGAGTACAAGGGGGTAGAAGTTATGCTGCAGCTGTACAAAACCCTGGTTAGACCACACCTGGATTACTGTGAGCAGTTCTGGGCACCACACCTTAGGAAGGATATATTGGTCTTGGAGGGAGTGCAGCGTAGGTTTACCAGGATGATAACCGGACTCCAAGGGTTAAGTTACGAGGAGAGATTACACAAATTAGGGTTGCATGCCCTAGAATTTAGATGGTTAAGGGTTGACCTGATCAAAGTTTTCAAGATATTAAGGGGAACAGATAGGGTAGATAGAGAGAAACTATTTCCGCTGGTTGGGGATTCTAGGACTAGGGGGCATAGTCTAAAAATTAGAGCCAGGTCTTTCAGGAGTGAAATTAGGAAACACTTCTACACACAAAGGGTGGTAGAAATTTGCAACTCTCTTCCGCAAACGACAATTGATGCTAGATCAATTGTTAATTTTAAATCTGAGATTGATAGCTTTTTGTTAACCAAAGGTATTAAGTGATATGGGGCAAAGGCAGGTATATAGAGTTAGGTCGCAGATCAGCTATGATCTCACTGAATGGCGGAACAGGCTCAGGGGGCTGAATGGCCTATTATTGTTCCTATGTTCCTAACACTGGTCCGACCTCAACTGGAGTATTGTGTCCATTTCTGGGCACTGCACTTTAGGAAGGATGTGAAGGCTTTAGAGAGGGTGCAGAAAAAATTTACAAGAATGGTTCCAGGGATGAGGGACTTCAGTTACGTGGATAGACTGGAGCAGCTGGGGTTGTTCTCTTGAGAGCAGAGAAGTTTGAGAGGAGATTTGACCGAGGTGTTCAAAATCATGAGGGGTCTAGACAGAGTAGCTAGAGAGAAACTGTTCCCATTGGCGGAAGGGTCGAGAACCAGAGGACACAGATATAAGGTGATTGGCAGAAGAACAAAAGGCGGCATGAGGAAAAACCTTTTTTACGCAGCGAGTGGTTATGATCTGGAATGCACTGCCTGAGAGGGTGGTGGAGGCAGATTCAATCGTGGCTTTCAAAAGGGAATTGGATAAGTACCTGAAAGAAAAAAAATTGCAGGGTTATGGGGAAAGGGCGGGGGAGTGGGACTAGTTGAAGTGCTCTTGCAAAGAGCTGGCACGGGCTTGATGGGCCGAATGGCCTCCTTCTGTGCTGTAACCATTCTATGATTCTATGATTCAGTCCCTAGAGAAATGCAAAAGCCGAACTGATAATACCATAATCATATTAAATTGAACTTTAAAGAGTTCCATGAGCAGCACCATGTCGCAGGCGATGGTGACGATGTGCTGTTCCATGGAAAGGATGGCCACCTGCAAGGAGCAGCTAATCCACCAGTCAAATGAGAACATGCTAGCTGTGAACAACAGATTGCAGACACTCATTGAACTCATCTCGAGGAGGGATACCAACATAGACTTGGGCCTTCATCGCCCCACTGATGTGCAGCAAAGTGCTCTCCAGCTCCTTGCTGGCAGGAACGTGCGGGTGGCCCATGAGAGGGATGATGGTGAGAGGGACATGGAAGTGGGGACTCTTCTCAAATCACTCCCACTTCTCCCCCATTGCCTCCCCCTCAGTCAGGGCCCCACATGCTTCCTCGGATCCCGATGGCCGAGTCTGCCCCTGCACTTTTGCAGGAGGAGCAGTCTTTGGCGGGGCCCTCACAGGCCCTAAAACCCAGAGGACGTCTGCCAAAAGTGTTGAAGCAGTCGCAGCAGGGAAGTGAGCAGCCTGCAACTACCTCTGCTGAAGCCACAGGGGTTGCACTTCATAGAAGCACTCGGAAAAGACACAATCGTAGATGCACAAGGGTATGCACATGGGTGTTTGCCAAAATGTTAGTGTTAAGTTTCAGTTCTATTTATGACACACATAAATTTCTTTCTATGCACTTCTTTTCCCTCTTGTCCATTTTTGCCTGCTACCTGGGAAGTGGCCTTGTCACTTGGAGTGAATGGTGAGACATTACTTAACCTCGAGCAATGAGTGTTTAATTGACAGGAATGATTTGGTCATTTTAGGACTGCTTTGTGGTGCTGGTGGTGGTGGGGGAGTGTTGGTACAGCATCTGGGAGCTAGATGGGTGCGCTGGTGCAACTTAACTAAATCGGGCCATTATGAGGCCATCCTGGGCCTCCCGGGCAATATAGGCCACTGCTGCTGCCATCTCCACCTCAGGTTCCTCCTCCTCCTCTTCCTCATGTTCCGCCTGTTCCTCCTCCTCCGACGAGGCTGTGCGCTCTGCGCCTTTCTCCTCTTGCAGCTTCAATCCTTGCTGCTGTGCTATGTTGTACAGCACGCAGCAAATGATGATGATTCTGAAGATCCTGGCTGGTGCGTACTGAAGGGCTCCTCCGGATCTGTCAAGGCATCTGAAGCGCATCTTCAGCATGTCGATTATTTGCTCTATGACACAACTGGTGGTCATATGGCTTTATTATAGCACTCCTCGGCATCATTGTTTGGCCTCCTCAAGGGTGTCATCAGCCACGTCATCAGTGGATAGCCCTTGTCTCCAAGCAGCCAGCTGGTACGTGTGTTTGGAGGTGCGAAGAGCTGAGGGAGGGTGGACTGGTGCAGAACGAAAGAGTCATGACAGCTTCCAGGGAATTTGGCGCACAAATGCATGATGATCTTTTTATGGTTGCAGACGAGCTGCACATTGAGGGATTGGAAGCCCTTCCAGTTCACAAACGCACCTGGGTGATGAAGGGATGCCTTGATGGCCACATGTGTGCAGTCGATGATGCCCTGCACCTGTGGGAAGCCAGCCAGAGCCGCGAAGCCGAGTGCCCGCTCAGTAACACTAGCTTCATCAGTGGCAAAGTTTACATAAGTGGCTGACTTGTGAAACATGGCATCGTCATCTGGGTGATGTATTTGTGGGAGGCCGACTGCGAGATCCTGGAAATATCTGCTGCAGATCCCTGGAAGGAGCCTGAGGTGAAGAAGTTGAGGGTGGTGGTGACTTTGACAGCCACTGGTAAGGAGTGTCCCCAGGGCCTCTGGGCAGCAGGTCTTGTTCCAGCAAGCTAAAAATGTCTGTCATGTCCAGGAAGCTCATCCTCTGCCTGTATACCCTGTGTTGGGGGTATCACCTCTGCCACGGTGCAGTCCAATGCTGACCCCTCTCTCCTGTGGAGCATCAGGTCAGTGAGGAGAAGGCTGCTGGTGTTGTTGCTGCTGCTGCTCGTGTGGCTGGTGCTGGAGCTCATATTGGTTTGAAGCTAATGTCCAAGGTGAGACAGCATAAGCGGCACCCATGCTGATCTGATAGATGTCAGGTAAAGTGGAGATCAGAGGCACAATCCTCCAATGTAGTGAGAGTGGCTTCCGAGGTTGTAGAAATCACCTGCAAACTCCTGAAAGCAAAATCTCTGCACAAAATGGTGTCAGCAAGAGTCTTTCCCTTAGGCAAGGAAGCAGGTATAAGGTGTGTGTATCTATGTGCTTTTTCCAACTGTCACTTAATGAAGTAGCACAATTGTCACGGAGCTCCCGCCTTCCCTTCACAGGCGAGCTTCCTGAGGTCCGTGAATCCCGCGCACAACCAGTTAAAGTTCAAACCTCATGTTAAGGTTCTCTCAACGAGCAGTTAACTACCTCAATGAGGTCGCCCACCTCTCCCGAGCAGGTCTGTGACGCGCCTCGAATTGCGCCCCAGTTAAATGCGGCAGTCAGCGGGATGATGGCAGGTTCCTGACGTGCTGTCAATTTCAGCGCTTTTAACTGCCGACCCGCTCCCAAACCCGCACGCTCTGCAATGTGAAAATTCTGGGCCCGGTGTTTCTGGCTATAGGTCAACGTGAGTTCAATCATGCCCGTAATTCAACAAATATCGCAATCAACATATAAAGAATGTTACTTCCTTACAAATCCTAAAATCTTTTCTTTCACTTCATTAGATCACAAGATGGATTCAAATGAAAAATGCCCTTTAGCCCATTTGATCTCATCCATCTAGAATACGAACCTTATTATCTTCCCATTATAGCATCTAACTCTTTCTTAAATGAATCCTGGCTTCAACTACCCTCCTGGTAATTCATTTCGGCTCTTGACCACCATCTGTATGAAATGTATTTCTTGATAACTGTCAATATACCTTCCACAACCTCAAAACGATGGCATCTTCTACTGCTGCCCTGGAGTTTCTGAAAGTATTGTTCCAGGTTTACTTTCTCTATTCCATTAGGTATCTCATATGCCTCCATAAGATGACTTCTAAGACATTTATTATCGTGGCTGGAGTGGTTCTATAATGGGCATGCAATCCACAATGCCAGATATGTTCAGGCAGCATGATAAAAAGCTACCCCATCTTTTCTAAAGTGATTCATACTAATATAAAATATAGTCTATAAAAATAATTGCTCAAGAGCAGTTTAATGTATACTTGCATGCAAACATAAATGTGCAAAAGAAGCTTACTTCTCCTTCATCCCATGAGTAACAGAATTTTGCAGTTCATTAGTCGAAGTAGTTTGAACTACAGAAGCTATGGGGATAATTTGCAACTTTGCTTCCTAGTGGTAACCTGGTAGAGCAGATTGCCCACCCATTGTAGAACCCGCCTAATTTTCATCCCCTCCACCAGCTTACCGCTCAGGGCTGCGAAGTTGAAAACGATGTCTTATTTCTAGAATAAATTACTTGAGAAATACACTCAATTCATTGAGATGGGCCTGTAGTACAGGCAGCTGAATAGATAAATTGGGTTGGTTGATTTCCAACTGATCATTCAAAGCTTTCACCTGAAGGTTAACGTATTTGATTTTCCAATTGCTTCCATCAACTGGGGTGCGGATGAGTCCAAAGAGCTGCTCAAAGATACCCAGGCATTGTGCGTTCTTATGAATGGTGCCAGCCACTGCTATGGCAACTAGTCCATGTGGAGAGGTTGCACATCTCATGCCATTCATGCTGATGTTGGGATTGAAGAGCAATTGCTCATCCTTTACCAGGGACAGCAAGCGCAGACTGACAATTGCTGAACTCTGATGCTGCTCTGTTCGGTCTTCATGGACAGAATAAGCAAAGTGAAGTACTGCATCTTCCCAAAAGTGCTGCGGACCCCACTCTTCTGGCTGTCGGCCAAACAAAGGATTCTGGGAATTCAGAAGCTGAAAGAACCATTGGCAGAAAGCTTCTCCTATTGTTTGACAGTCAAAGTCTCCCCCTGCCGCTGGCTGAGATGGTATCTGGTACTGGGAGGTTTTAAGAAACAAGAATAAAGTCACTTCATTAGAAAAAAAATAGAAAATAACAGCAAAGATAAATATATTTAAGGCTAAAAATATGCATAGGGTAGAAGGGAATGAAAGAAGGACACAGCACCCTTGTCCCTTCTTCTTTCTGCGCATTAATAGTTACCATCTGTACCAATGATTATTTTGTGAATATTGGGGAAATTTAGCTGCAGCTTCAGAGGATCTAAAATCTGGAAATAAAAACCTCTTTAGACCACCAGAGAATGAAAATGCAGCCTTCTTCTCTAGCTCTCCAAGGAATATGGGCATATGTTCAACACTAAATTAAAAATGATGGGTTAATACTTAAAGCATTAGAAAGGCAAAGAGCATAACCCACCACCAGACTGTCTAGAGCTTGGAATCCCTCTACATTAATACTCAGCTGTACTCAGACCATTGCTAGGATTTCAAAGATCAGAAATCCTCCTTTATCTGGAATGGGAGGTCCCTCTCCTAAATTAGGTTGCCAGTTTTATGCACAAAAATACAAAAAGGAATAAATAGAAACATAGGAACAGGAGTAGGCCATTCAACTCCTCGAGCCTGTTCTGCCATTCAATTAGATCATCTCCGATCTGTATCTTAACTCCATGTACCCGCCTCGATTCCGAAACCCTTGATACCTTTGTCTAACAAAAATCTATCAATCTCAGTTTTGAAATTTTCAATTGACCCCCCCAGCCTCAACAGCTTTATGGGGGAGAAAGTTCCAGATTTCTACATCACCCCCAAACAGCCTTGCGCTAATTTTAAGGTTGTGCCCCTTTGTTCTGGACTCCCCAGAAAAAGCTGAATAGCCTGGACCAAATGAAACAAAAGCAGAAAATGCTGGAAACACACAGCAGATTAGTCAACATCTGTAGAGAGAACGGAAAAGTTTTTGGATGTGAACCCTTCTTTAAAACAGGAGTCATGTAGAAGGGTTTACATAACTTTTCTATTTTCTCCGCAGGTGCTGACTGGGCAGCTGTGTGTTTCCAGCATTTTCTGGTTTTGTTTCAGATTTCCAACTTCTGCAGTGTTTTTGCTAGCCCAGAATAAATGTTGTTTGTTTAAATATTCTCCACAGGAAACTACTTGATGTATTTTGGTGCATTTGGAAAAGTGGGGGTTCACTTTGTCAAACTGGCATTCAGTGTGTATCTATGTCTGATTTATTATGATAAACGTCATTAATTTGAAAAACTGTGACCCATTCCTTTAATATGGAAGGCTTGGATGAGCGAGCAGCCTTAATAAGTTTCAGTAAACCACAACTTTAGATAATTGGGCAGCATCCCAAATCAAAATATTTATCAATTTTGAGCCAATAGTGATAGAATGTAAATACTGTACTTAAGAATGAGAGTAAGCCATTTGACCCATCCAGCCTTGTCCACCATTTTGTTAGCTACAGCAGCTCTATCTTTATCATCCCAGTTCCCTACCCCTTTTCTGTTGTCCCTTAGTAATTACTTTCTAAGAAAGTATCTATCTCCCTTTTAAACACTTCAATTGATTCTTAATCTAACACCTTCTTGAATAGTGCATTTTACACTCTCACAATCTTTTGTGCGATTTATTTCTTCTAGATAGCACATTGTGTCAATTTTTGATTATTACTGTATAGGGTTGAATGGAAGAATGTCTTTCTTCTGTTAAATATGAACCCTAAAAATACATCTTTAGGAAACTCTGATAATGCAGAGGCTATGACACAAAATCTCTGCTAGGCGCTAAACATTTCTCAATGCAACATTAATTACCTGTGTAACATTCACATGTATATTCATTTGCATTTCCAGCTGCCTCTTTGCCTCATCTTCTGCTTGTTTCCTCATTTTCTCCTGCCCTCGTCTCTTCATTTGCTCTTCCACTTGTTCTCTCAGCTGTCCCTCTACTTGTCTCGTCTGCTCCAATACCCTCCTCGCCTCCTTGACTTCTTGTGCCAGTGCTTTTATCTTTGCCTCTTCAATTTCCTGCTTTACCTTTCGCTCCAATTCTGGCTTCCTAACTTGCCCCAGAAGCTGGTATTTTGTTTGATCTGTTGACTCTTTTCTCTTCCATTCTTGCTGCATCCAATAGACCAAAGCCTTATCGATAAGTTGCTGTTTGTCTGATGAACCTGATATGACAACCTCATGTCTGATTAGGTACTTCAATATTGCCTCTCGCAGAACTTTCCTGCGTTTTAGCAGCTCTTCAGCACTTTGGCTACAGTTCAGAATGACACTGATGACTTCTACAAGGAAATTAAAACATTCTTTTTATATATATGTAAAACTACTTTACTTATGTTTGATTGAGACTAAATAATATTGAAAAATAAAAAAATTGATAATTTGGACTGCTAAGAAACTAAACCATTGAACTGTTTTGGTGAATGTCAACATAAAGTCACTTCTGTCCTTTCAGTTAAAAGACAATGGCCTGGATTTTGTGGTCAGTGGCGAAGGAACGCCGCTCTCCATTCATCACGCTTACAGCTGCCCACAGACTTTCGTGTGCTTTTGAGCAGCAACTTACAGTTACTAGAGATTATTTTCAACGCGGTGCCTGCTGCAGGGGATTGGGAGCCTGTGTGAACAGGGAAAGCAACAGCATGTTTCCGCAACCAATCAGATTGAAGAATCCTCACCGACCCATGCAGTCTCAACCAGGAAGTTTAAGTTAGAATATTTAATTCAATGTAAAATCATGTACAGAAAGCGAAATAAAGCGAAGAAATGAAAGATGGGATAAAGAGAGATAGATAAAAGAGACAGAAAAAAAAAGTACAACAAAAAGATATTTTAATACTTATTGGCCCAGAAATTCGGGTCCCCACGGGTGAGTACGCATGGGGTACTCATGCGTAGGCCCAACGAAAGTGCCGGTTTCGTGCATGCACTGAGCATGCATGGGAAAACGGAACTCCCGTTCCCTTGAAAGAAGGGGTTCACAGGTGGAACGCGTGCACCAGAGAGGCACCGCGTGCACATCGAACTTACGTTTTTTTTGCAGGGTTCTCCGGGAGGGTAAGTCTCCAGCAGTTACACTTTTAAAAAGCAGGAGAAAGGCCTGCTTTTAACAAGATAAGTGGTGAATTAATTAAAATTAAAACATTTTTTCCACAGGTTTATTATTTTTAAATACTTTAAAGAAAGGTAAGTTAATTTTTAGCCGTTAGAAAATGTAATTTTTTCAAAAATTTATATTGTTTAAAATAGTTATTTCATGTAATTTATAGTTATTTTAAAAATGTGATTTTTTATTTTTTATTTATTTGAAGTTTTAGTTATGTTTTGGGGCTTGTAGGGGGAAAAATTCAGTATCGCCCCGTTTGTGGCGCCATTGTCGGCCGTGCGCAAAGTCTAGCGCCTGGCGCTAATTATCGCCTCCGACAGCAAAATTGGCTTTTATCGCCCCTGGAGGTGATTGGAGCGCTAAATCAGGCGCATCATACCTGTCTTAAGGCGCAAAGGCCGAGGAGCGAGGCGCTACCTCAGAGCGCTGGCAAAGCAAGGAAGGGCAAATCAAAATGAACCTGCAAAGTGCTGCTCAGTACTCAAAACTCCTTCACACAGCGTTGAATCTCTCCAGAAGTCTCTCTCTCTCTCAGAATGTGTGGTGCAAAAATGTCACCGACAAAAAAAGGCAGGAAGCGGTCACCTTTAAATAGTGCTCCCCCAGTCCCTTTCTGACAGCAAAACGCTCCCCTCAGCCTGTCGTTGCTAGCGGCAGGCGGTAAGGCAGTGGGCGCCACTCACTATCCGGTCCGGGGCGCTGCGCACTCGACTGATGTCATGATCTGCCGGCGCAGGAGATCGTGGCGGTAGTGTCTAGCGCTGCCGCAAAATGTCTAGTTAATTTCGCGAGCGGTGCAAACATCGCCGCACCCGGGCGCTAGTTGCTTTGTGCCCCAATTGGCGCCCTCTTAAGGTGCTAACGGGAGGCGCAAACAACTGAATTTTTCCCCCATAGTATTTATAGGTTTGACAGCTCTTCCTGTCAAATTTATGAATGAAGCATTCCCTGCTACCATTGGCTCTCCATGGCCCACGTGATCCCAGGGGACGCTTTGAACTAACTGCGCCCCTGGGATACGCAAGCACTGCGCGCCGGCAGTTGGAGGAGGCCCAGGATTGGAATACCACGCAGGCCCACAGCACAACGGCTGGCGCGCAAGGTAAGCACAAGTCGGAGGCTTGCACCCGCGGGAAGCTTCTGACCCGAATTTCTGGGCCATTTTTAAAAATCTCTAACAATACTGAAAATCTGAAGGAATGATACGCCACACTTTTAAAATAAATTTTCAATGCCAGAGCAGTAGTTTGGCAGTAATTCATCACCCCTCCATCCCTCTCCCTAACATCTGTCTGAGGCTGAACCAGATTGTTCGCACCTTGGTGTCATATGTGACCCTGAAATGAGCTTCCGACCACATATCCGCAGCATTACTAAGACCACCTATTTCCACCTCCGTAACATCGCCTGACTCCACCCGTCTCAGCTCATCTGCTGTTGAAACCCTCATCCGCTGCTGAAACCTCATCCATGCCTGTGCTACCTCTAGACTTGATTATTCCAACGCACTCCTGGCTGGCCTCCCACGTTCTGCCCTACATAAACTTGAGGTCATCCAAAACTCGGCTATCCATGTCCTAACTCGCACTGAGTCCCGTTCACCCATCACCCCTGTGCTCACTGACCTACATTGGCTCCCAGTTAAGCAATGCCTCAATTTTAAAATTCTCATACTTATTTTCAAATCCCTCCATAGCCTCGTCCCTCCCTATCTCTGTAATCTCCTCCAGCCACGCAACCCCCCCAAGATATCCTCTAATTCTGCCCTCTTGAGCATCGCTGATTATAATTGCTCAACCATTGGTGGCCGTGCCTTCAGCTGCCAAGGCCCTAAGCTCTGGAATTCCCTCCCTAATCCTCTCCACCTCTCTTTCCTCCTTTAAGACTCTCCTTAAAACCTATCTCTTTGGCCAAGATTTTGGTCATCGACCCTAATTTCTCCTTATGTGGCTTGGTGTCAATTTTTTTGTCTGATAATGCTCCTGTGAAGTGCCTTGGGACATTTTACTACGTTAAAGGCACTATATAAATGCAAGTTGTTGTTGTTGTAACTAAGATTTATCATGCCGCTAAAAATTTACTTACAGCTGAATGAACAAGCCCTAACTTTTTTTTGGTGTGTTTATTGGGTAGCTAATGGGTAAGTATTGTAACTTCATGCCCTTCATGTGTTTTAATGCTGAATCTCTTGGCGAGGTACCAGTGTAGCGAAGCTTGTGGAGAAACAGGACAAATCGGACG
This sequence comes from Somniosus microcephalus, assembly GCF_052327205.1. Taxonomy (NCBI): domain Eukaryota; kingdom Metazoa; phylum Chordata; class Chondrichthyes; order Squaliformes; family Somniosidae; genus Somniosus; species Somniosus microcephalus. The sequence continues at coordinate 98,639,819 of NC_141000.1, read as the reverse complement.
GCAACTTCCTGATTTCTGCGTTTAACTGCGTATGTGTGGACACCGAAAATTGCTGTCCGATTTACTCCATAATAAGGGTGAGCGCTGATAGTCTCTCGTTATTCTTAATGCAAAATCCAGGCCAATAGGACCGAAAATCCGTGGCGGCTCCAATGCGCTCCCACCATAACACCAGCCGGAGTGTACAGGAGTCTAGCAGAACTGCCAGATAATAGGCTGGGTCGCAGATATGTGGAGCCTTTTCCCAAAGGCAGCGTCACAGGGTGGAAGAGGCTAGGGGTGGGGGCTTCCTACCCTTGGAGTTCCCACAACTTCTGGCTTACAGAAAATTGAGGCATCTTCAGGAGCCAGTATGCCCAATAAGAGATACACCAACCCCTCCCTTGTCAGAAATGTCGCCCACTTGGGGGTCCAGAGCTGGATTGTGACCTGGGCTCTTTCCCTATCCCCCGAAGCTCTTGGTGAAAGGGTGAGTTTTGCTCAGTTCCTTAAGAAAGGCAGAACAAGTTGGCTGTTGTGTATTCTTTCCGGTGTTGCTGGGAGTAGGGAGCATTCGCTGGATATTTTGTCCCAATCACCCCACAGTGTAACTTCAGGACCAGTATGTTTTTGTTACACTTATAGCTTTGAACAATTGCACGTTTGTGGTTGAAAGACAAAAATTGAAAGTCAGTTCCCAGGTGTGAGGAGGCAGGTGTAGTGTCCTCTTTCCTCCACCCCCCTCTCCCCAATCATCGAAATCATAAGACTAGTTATGTTTGCAAGACTAGGTGAGGTTCTTGTGCCTTGGTATCACTATATATATTCTCTTTACTTCAGTTGCAGTTGCAGAAATCACATTGCCACCCAAAGTGAGGAGTCTATGGTAACTCCATGTCTCCCTTCTTTCATTTGCTGGTTGGTTCCTCAGGGTGGGTTGCATTTGATGCTGGTGTACCTCATGAAGCCTTATCTAATTATAGTCTGCTGTACACGTCCTATAATAATGTCTTGCAGGCACTATTTTGAAATACTGGGCGTATTTAATTTAGTTTGGATATCCATTCCCCAAGGCATGCCTATGCTTGTCTATACAGACGTGGTTATTTTAGAAGTGCTGGCATGTTATTTGCTGCTGTTCTGGAGTTGGAACATGTGCCTATATGGAGTACTGCACCCAGGAATGTAGGAGCCTCACCTGCTTCCTGACTCATTGCAGTACTGGAACTCTGATATATGAAATACAAAATAAACACAAATTATCTTTAAATTATTTAACTTATTAAACAATGTATGTCATAATTTGGTACTCTCAGAAAACACTACAGGGATGAAATTCCTCCAGTTTGCATTTTGTACTCGTACTATGACATTTTCACTAAAATTATCATCCCTTAGATTACAGTACAGGTAGACTACCCTTTATCCGAACTTCCGAAAACCGAAACCCTCTAAAAACCGAAGGTTTTTTCGTTCAGCGTAAGTCGTGCGCACGACATGACCAGAGTGGCGCACGACTTACGCTGAGCAGGGCAGAGGGTCACTGAGTTCCCTCCTGGGTAGGAGATTGCAGGCCGAGCCAACCCAACAATACAGTGGCCCGTCCGATAGCTGCAGCGGCCTGTCCGATATTCTTTTCTCCCCCCCCCGACCCCCCGCCGACCCCCACCCTTTCGGATAAGGGATAGTGTATCCTTTATCCGCACTTCCGAAAACCAAAATCCTCTGAAAACCGAAAGTGTTTTCGTTCAGCGTAAGTCGTGCGCACGACCCCGACCCCCACCCCCGACCCCCCGCCGACCCCCACCCCCCGGCCGACCCCCCGCCGACCCCGACCCCCGACCGACCCCCACCCCCGACAAATTTCCCAGTCTTATAAAATACCTTCCGAAATCCGAAATTTTCCGAAAACCGAAACACGGCTGGTCCCGAGGTTTTCGGATAAAGGATAGTCTACCTGTATACCAATGGTGTAGAGAAGTGATGGGTACACACTTTGAAAACAAACCTCAGATCGTATAACATCTCTACTGATGAATGGGAGCACATGGGACTGGATATGCCAGGTAATGTACTGCCCTGTCTACTAGTGTCACTCATTTTTGAAAAAGTCTCGGTGAGCAGAGCAAAGTGAGAAAACCACATAATCACACCACAGCTGCACAACAGACTGTTTTGAACTAAACAACCGTATGCTGCACCCAGTGTGAGAAGATCTGTAGTACCTACAGTGGGCCAATCAGTCACCAGCAGAAGGATCAGAGGAGCAGAGAAACTTCTGATAATCCAGTCATCCTCAATATAAGGGATAAGCCACAGACATTTGCAGCACAGAGGGTGGTCTTTGGCACATTGCATTTGTGCCAAGCTGCAACAATCCAAATCTAATGGACTCTTCTCCATTGCCCTATATTGAATATTAAAACACTGCCCATCAGGTTGAACTCTGGATCTCTAGTACCTCTGGGTGTCCTCCAAAAATAAGAAGTAGGAGCAGGAGTAGGCCATACGGCCCCTCGGGCCTGCTTCGCCATTCAATATGATCATGGCTGATCTGAACCTAGACTCACGTCCACTTCCCTGCCCGCTCCCCGTAACCCTAATTCCCTATTATTAGTGCGATGCTGACATAACATTGAAAAGCTCTGGACTCTAGCTAGTCTGCACTTTTTCCTGACTTAATAATCACCACCACAATCTAATTCGTTTTTTTGTACTAGAACATGTTACGGCATATAAAATGGAGAAAAGCAGCAAAATTAAAGCCCCTTATTTTACTCGTGATTGCCTGGCAAGGGGAATGGGCTAAAATATGTCCTAAAATAACCTCATCCTAGCCCTAGCTCCTTATCTCATGACGTCTGCTGGATATTCACACTTATGGCCATTAGATGAGGCCTGACTAAATGCAGTTTTGATGACACCCAAGGTTGGAAATCCTGAAAACACACCCATACATTTAAAAACATAATGGACACTTGGGCAACATAATGTGGATCTATTAGTACTCATGGAACCGTATCCAGTATGAATCGCTGCCTTCGAGAAAGAAGAAAATTGAAAAATGTGTCTATTGAAAAAAGACCCATTCCATCCTGCTCTTTAAAAAGATTTGCTTTGCTACATTAACATTTGTATTTATTTTTAGAAAAATACAACTTTGAATGTATAATTTTTTTGGAACCACTGGTTCAAAACAGACCTTTTACTACTTTTTGTTAATGCTATTGAAATGCTGCCAGATAAAAGTCCATTAAGATTGTTTTTAATAATTTAAAACATAATGGAGTGCAATTTAATATTTTTACACAGCAATGTTTTTATAAGTTTATATTTTGCATTTGTGGAAATTGGCTCCATTGACTAGTCTGAAGAGAAGAAAAAGTTGCATGTAATGATCCAAGTGAATATTGATATAAACTTGTAACCAAATCTGACGCGTTTATCGTCCAGTTAGCTACAGATAGAAATCAGGTACAGCTATTTATTTTGTACAGACACATTCTGGTAACTTGGTACATCAGTATCTGCCCGATCGTACGTACCTTCTTTAATCCAGCCGTTAATCAGCTTGTTGGCTACAGTGTCCTTCAGTGCTAACAAATCACTGTAGCTTAAGGACTGTAGGATTTCAGTGCACCCTTTTCTCTGCGTCACAGAAAAATGGGACATTTTTTTTCCCCCTTCCTCTTCAAGTCTCTGTGGTTACCAAAATGTTAAAAAATTAACTATACTGGAGGAAAGCCACAAATTTCCCTTAAAAAATACAAGTGCCTCAATTATATCGCCGTGACTTCCGAGAGGAGCGTTTCGAAATACCTATTCAGTGGATTCACAAAGTGAGGTCAGGGTAAAGTGAAACTTAAACAAATGAATTGCACAATGGGAAATCGAAACTCAAAACCAGCTGACATGAACAGGGTGCATCATCAGAAAAAGAACACAGAATTATACTGAACAAATCATTTCTTTCCCTGCCCCCAAATTGACAGCTTTTGAACACAGGTAAAAAAAATTGTAGAAATTTGGGGTTAGTGTTCCCTCCTCCCACGTTAATGTTTTAAAAAAATACACAGCAAATTACAAGAATAACTTCTGGGTGTTTTTTGGCCTGTTATATCCGACTCTGGAAATTATTTTTGACTGCTAAGAAGATTTTGCTTGTGTTGCATTGTTTGTGGCTGCCTTCTAAACAGTTTGACTGCAGTCATGGGTGGTCTGGTAGGGCTGCCTGTGGGGTTGAACATAAGAAATAGGAGCAGGAACAGGCCACTTGGCCCCTCGAGCCTGCTCCGCCATTCAATAAGATCATGGCTGATCTTGGGCTCAAAGCCACTTCCCCGCCCACTCCCCATAACCCTTCACTCCCTTATCTTGCAAAAATCTGTCTATCTCCACCTTAAATGTATTTAATGACCCAGTCTCCACAGCTCTCTGGGGCAGAGAATTCCACAGATTTACGACCCTCAGAGAAGAAATTCCTCCTCATATCCGTTTTAAAAGGGCGACACTTTATTCTGAAACTATGCCCCCGAGTTCTAGATTTCCCCACGAGGGGAAACATTTACCTTGTCGTGCCCCCTCAATATCTTATATGTTTCAATAAGATCACCTCTCATTCTTCTAAATTCTAATGAGTATAGGCCCAACCTGCTCAACCTTTCCTCATAAGTCAACCCCCTCATCTCTGGAATTAACCTAGTGAATCGTCTCTGAACTGCCTCCAATGCAAGTATATCCTTCCTTAAATAAGGAGACCAAAACTGTACGCAGTACTCCAGGTGTGGTCTCACCAATACCCTGAACAGTTGTAGCAGGACTTCCCTGCTTTTATACTCCAACCTCTTTGAAATAAAGGCCAACATTCCATTTGCCTTTTTGATTACTTGCTGTACCTGCATGCTAACTTTTTGTGTTTCATGCACAAGGACCCCCAGGTCCCTCTGAACTGTAGCATTTTGTAATCTCTCTCCATTTAAATAATAATTTGCTTTTTTATTTTTCCTGCCAAAGTGTATAACCTCCCACTTTCCCACATTATACTCCATCTGCCAAATGTTTGCCCACTCACTTAGCCTGTCTATATCCCTTTGCAGGTTCTTTGAGTCCTCTGCACAACTTGCTTTCCCACCCATCTTTGTATCATCCGCAAACTTGGCTACATTACACTCGGTCCCTTCATCCAAGTCATTAGATTGTAGATAGTTGAGGCTCCAGCACCAATCCCTGTGGCACCCCACTAGTTACCGTTTGCCAACCGGAAAATTACCCATTTATCCCAACTCTCTGCTTTCTGTTAGTTAGCCAATTCTCTATCCATGCTAATATATTACCCCCAATTCCGTGAGCTCTTATCTTATGCAGTAACCTTTTATGTGGCACCTTATCGAATACCTTCTGGAAATCCAAATACACCACATCCACTGGTTCACCTTTGTCCACCCTGCTCGTTACCTCCTCAAAGAACTCCAGCAAGTTTGTTAAACATGATTTCCCTTTCATAAAACCATGCTGATTCTTCTTGACTGCATTATGATTTTCCAAATGCCCTGCTACTGCTTCCTTAATGAAGGACTCCAGCATTTTCCCAACGACAGATGTTGGGCTAACTGGTCTATAGTTTCCTGCTTTCTGTCTCCCTCCTTTCTTAAATAGGGATGTTACATTTGCGGTTTTCCATTGGGTCCTCTCCAGAGTCCAGGGAATTTTGGTATATTGCAACCAATGCATCCACTATCTGCAGCCACTTCTTTTAATGACCCTGGGATGCAGGCCATCTGGTCCAGGGGACTTGTCATCTTTTAGTCCCATTATTTTACCAAGTACCATTTCCTTAGTGATAGTGATTGTCTTTAGTTCCCCCCTCCCTGTGGCCCATTGATTATCCATTATTGGGACGTTGTTAGTATCTTCTACCGTGAAGACAGATACAAAATATTTGTTTAGAGTCTCTGCCATTTCCTCGTTCACCATTATTAATTCCCCAGTCTCATCCTCTAAAGGACCAACGTTTACTTTAGCTACCCTCTTCCTTTTTATATACCTGTAGAAGCTCTTACTATCTGTTTTAATGTTTCTTGCCAGTTTACTCTCATAATTTATCACCTCTCTCTTTATTATCTTTTTAGTCATCCTTTGCTGGTTTTTAAAAATTTCCCAATCCTCTGGTCTCCCACCAATCTTAGCAACATTATATGCCTTCGTTTTCAATTTGATACCATCCTTTACTTCTTAGCCACGGATGGTGCTCCCTTCTCTTAAAATCTTTCTTTCTCTCTGGAATATATTTTTGTTGAGAGTTATGAAATATCTCCTTAAATGTCCGCCGCTGCATTTCAACTGTCTTACCCTTTAATTTATTTTTCCAGTCCACTTTAGACAGTTCTGCCCTCATGCCACTGTAATTGCCTTTGTTTAAGATTGGAACACTGATTTGAGATACAACTTTCTCACCCTCCAACTGAATTTGAAATTCAACTATTCTATGATCACTCTTTCCTAGAGGATCCTTTACTATGAGATCATTTATTAATTCTGTCTCATTACATAGTACCAGATCCAAGACAGCCTGCTTCCTGGTTGGTTCCATTACATACTGTTCTAGGAAACCATCCCGGATGCACTCTATGAACTCCTCCTCCAGGCTACCATGGCCAATTTGATTTGTCCAATCAATATGGAGATTAAAATCACCCATTATTATTACCGTACCTTTTTTACAGGCCTCCATTATTTGTTGATTTATACTCTGTCCAACAGTATTGCTACTGTTCGGGGGCCTGTAGACTACGCCCACCAGAGACTTTTTCCCTTTATTATTTTTTATCTCCACCCAAACCGATTCTACATCTTGATCTTCTGAGCCAATATCACTTCTCACCACTGCACTGATCCCATCCTTTACCAACAAAGCCACCCCACCTCTCTTTCCTTTCTGTCTATCCTTCCGAATTGTCAAACACAGGAGGATGGGGAGCAGCATGTAAGAGAGCAGGAGCAGCTAGGGACAGTTTTATACTAGCATATCCTTATTGAGAGCTTTAAGTCTCATTTTTGTATCTATGCACTTTATACAGCTGCATTCTCCAGGTAGACGGTTTGCCCAAGTATAAACAACTGCTGCTTAATACAAAAGCAAAATATTGCAGATGTTGGAAATCTGAAATAAAAACAGAAAATGTTGGAAATACTCAGCAGGTCAGGCAGCATCTGTGGAGAGAGAAACAGTTAACATTTCAGGTCGATGAGCTTTCATCAGAACTGCTGTTTAATATTTATTCTGGTTCAAGCCTTGAGCAATTTATACCACAACAGCTCCAAGCATCAATGTAAAAAAACTCCAGGGAGTTAGATTAGTTTCCGGCAAAATAAATCCATCATTTACTGTGTTCAAAGACTGACTCAGTGACCAGTTTAGCTTTATTTGTTGAAATATGGTACAGTAACCGCAAATCAAACATGAACACAAAGGCATTTCACAGAACTCAGTTCTATTTATAAATACATTCAAAGTCCAGCAGATTCATTAAGTCTAGAATATCCTTTCTGAATATTAACACTTGTCAACCACCAAGTATCAAGTGCTGGATTGACAATTAACAGAAAATATATATTAACAAAAACAGCTTTCTACAACTAAAATGTTGAAATATGTACTTAATAAGAACCCAAATCTGTCTGTATAACTTGTTCCAAATGTATCATTGACTTCTATTTCTGCTCTTACTTTTGATTACCACAATTAATTTCCAGTTGTCTTTAGAGTTATATGTAAAATCGAAGTTATGGACTCTGAAGTGTGAACAGTTTACAGGCATCTGTCCACATCATTCATGAGGTACAGCAGTGCACGCTCACCATTTTAAACAGAAAAATGATAATGGTAAGGTTGGACAGGACTATCATATATAAGCACAGCTGGCACGTTACAGATCAGTCACGATCTAACTAAACGGCAGAACAGGCTCGAGGGGCTAAATGGCCAACATGTTGAAAAGACTCCTGGAAGAAGCCAAGTGGCTCCCCTATGTGGTAGTAAAATCTTTGGCTTGATTGGCTGCGTAGCATTTCTTAACCACTTATCCAACCCCCTCCAATATTTTCACTTTGCCTCAGCATTGGTTATGGTAGAGGGTAACAGTACGCTGCTTCAATCAGTTTTATAAGAAAACTTTCAGTTATTAACATTTACAGTGGGCAGGATTGAAGGTGATGGCAGGTACTTCCACACAAAAGGGAAAAAAAAGTACAACAATCTTTTCAAATCATGTCTTTTCATTAATGCATCTCCCACAGAGTTCACAGGTCAAGCAGCAGAGAACCAGGAGTGAGTGGGACTCCATGACTGGGACTCCATGACTGGGACAGGAAAGCAAGCTGCAGCCACGAGCCAAAGCCCACAGCCTGGGAAATGAGCAGTAGAAGGTGCAGGCAGAGCAGACAATGGCATCAGGAACTGCCTGGTAGGTGCTATAGAGGTAGGTCATGACTTACCTCTTTCTGTTCATATGCTTGCTGGGCTGGCTGTGCAGGTTGAAGCGACAAACTCTCACAGCAGATGGAAGGAAGCCAACATTTTTTTTTGCTACTCTGCTTGTTTTTTGTAGTAGAAACATAATGAATCGGAAAGCTCAGGCATGAGCCCACTTTGAACTAATCAGAAGAGCCAATAGCATGACATTTATGGCAAACACAAAGAAAGTCTCAAAGCACTTCACACAATGAATTACTTTTTTGGAGTGCAGTGACTGTTGTTACGTAGGCATATGTGGCCATTTTGTGCACATCAAGATCCCACAAATAGCAATGTGCTGATTGACTAGTTAATCTGTTTTCGGTGGTATTGGTTGAGGATGGAATGTTGGTCGGGATACCAACTCCCTGCCCTTCTTCAAATAGCGCCATGGGATCTTCAACATCAACCTGAACAGGCAGACAGGACCATAACTTGTCATCTCATCTGAAGGACAGCAACTCCAACAATGCAACACTCCCTCAGCACTGCAATGGATTGTCAAGCTAGTTTATCTGCTCAAGGGATTAGAGTGGGGCTTGAATGGCAATCTTCTGACTCAAGAGCCAAAAGTGCTACCAACAGAGTCAAAGAGACGCAATAAACTGAGCGAATACAGCTTTAACAAATACATTTAGTGGTTGCAATCTAAAAAAAGAGTAAATGTAACCAGCAAAGGTGGTGGAGAGAAGGGAGGATTTATTGAAATAATATTTATCCTTTGGTAAGGACCAATTTTATAACATGTCCTCACTCAGGATTTTTGTCAATATTGCATATACTGTTAGTATGTTGCATGAGCAATAAATGCAACCTGTTTTTATTACTTTTTTTTTGTCACCAGCATTTACGTGTCAGCTTGAATTGCAGTACTGGTTGCACTGCAATATAGTGCATTGCCATCTAGCACAAATGTAAAGCTACACTTTTGATGTTATATAAAAGTAGTAATGAACAGTTGGCAAATGCAGCAATCTTTCATAAAGGTCAAACAGGCAGCACAGCCTCACAAATTCCGACTGTATTCTTCAAAAACTTGCAGTAGCTCATTGGATTCATATTTAACGATGGGTAGCTCTGAAGCCTCGTTGGACTGGAGAGTCGGTGACGCTATGCCTTGCCCAGTGATCTTTAGGTGAATAAATTTCATCTTCCAATTGTTCTCGCTGCTTGGACAACGGATAAGACCAAAGATTTGCTCGAAAATTCCCAGGCAGACTGACTCTCTGTGAATGGTGCCAGCCACTGCAATAATAACTAATCCATGAGGTGAATGGATACACTTCAGTCCGCCGCCAGTCAGGTTAGGATTCAGGAGTAGATGTTCATCCTTTGTCAGTGCTAATAAACGGAGGCTGACTATCACTGCACCAGTGTACACCTCCATCTGCTGCTCGGAAGTTCTGTAGGAAAACTTAAGTATGGCATCTTCCCAAAAGTGCTGCGGGCCCCACTCTTTCGATTGTTCTTCGAGCAAAGGATTCTGGGAGTTCAGAAGCTGATAAAACCACTTGCAGAATTGTAGTCCCATAGCCTGGTAATCGTTCTTGTAAGCTGCGGCTATGTCGTTTTGTGGGACATTATATTCTGATGAGCCTTCTGAAGAATTATCTTTCTAATAGAAAGGAAAAATATGTACATTTATCCCTGGCTGAGAATATACCGTGCATCTGAGTAAACAAAATAAGGCATAGGATTTACATTATCGTTGAACTTATTTTGAAGTAGCTGTAAAAATATGACCAAATATTTTCTTACCAATTCCATGCAACATCCCACTGAAAAATTATAACTGAGTACTCATATTTGTAAGGGTTTCCTCCAACTTTCCTTGAATACTCTCCCCGTACCTGAAGTAGGATATGGTTCCTCAGGCATCGATGCTGACCAGAACCCCCCCCCCCCCCCCCCCCCCGCCCACTTCCGGTTTTAATGGAGGTGGGACGGGGGTCGGGCAGCCAAGGGGCAGGTTGGCACTTTAACTATTATAATTGGGTTGGAAGCCTCGGATTTAACGTGCTTTGCAGGTTTAACTGTGGTCAGCCCGTGTTCCCGGGCCTCGGGATTCCCGGCAGCTCCAGCGGGTGAGGACAACCTTGGGGAGCAATCTTTGTGGGCTGGGAGGAGCAGGAGTGCTTCCTCCCGGGTTCCCAAGCTCCCCCACCATCAGCACCCCACCCTCCTCCCCCTGGGGTCAGGGATCAGACCCCACCCGGATCAGATATTGGAACCCCTCTCCCAGGGTCGGGGATCGGACCCCCCCACCCCAACCTCTGTCCATGACGTCACACGCACACTATTGAGTTAAATCTCCAGAGCATGCGGGAAAACCCGGACTTCCGGTTCTATTGGGCCTCTCTCCACCCCCTCCCCTACCCCCCCCCAGCTCCACGCGGGTCCAGAAGTAAAAATTCTGGTAACTGTTAAGGCAAGCGTTGGAACCGTGGCCAATTTTCCCCCTCCCTAGCCTGGAGCCTACTGCTGGCTGAGGTCGAGTACACCTACTCTCACCCTGCCTGAAATTGGGGATCAAACTGCACATTTAAAACAGAGATTTTATTTAACAATCTGTTAAGTTCTCTCTTTTGAATATAGCTACTGAAAACATTCCCTTTGCAGTTTCAAAAAGATTATAACATTAACTAAAAAAAGCGTGCAATCTTGGAGTTGGTCAGTAATAAAGAATGCTACTCTATTGTCTTTTAACGAGCTAACAGGTTAGAAGGTTTACTCACTTGAACTCAATCAAGTTTGAAAATACAATATTCAACTAACTAGATTGTTGTATTTCAATGACAAATGTACTCTTCAAGCTTCATTTCTACATTTGGTGCCATACACAGTGCACACAGAGGCATACTTGAGGCTAGTGATAGTTGAGAGTGCAGCGCCACAATGGAATTACAATAAGGAATTACAATAGAAAAAAAAAGGTAGCACGCTCAATTCTTGCTCCAGCCAACCTAAATTCAAGTAAATGACTAGCTCCGTGCTTGAACTTTTGCATCCAGGGGACAGGATGCTCAAAGCAGTAACATTATTGAGGCAAGATCTCCACAGGCACGTGTAGCTTCTTGTAAAGTTTTGCTGCTAGTATCTAAATGCAGGTAGATATTAAAGTAGTTAAGAGAAAACTAAATTTGAGTCATGGCCCCACTATTTATTAACTAGACAGCATGTCCTCCATTAAGGTACTTTATGTTCTAGTATATAGTGCTTAATCAAAACAGAAATACACTGATCAATTTTGTGCGTTTCAGGTATATTCAATAAGATCATGGCTGATCTTCTACCTCAACTCCACCTTCCCGCACTATCCCCATATCCCTTGAGTAGCCAAAAATCTAATAAGAACATAAGAAACAGGAGCAAGAGTAGGCCATTTGGCCCTTCGAGCCTGCTCCGCCATTCAATATAGCAACTTTCACCACCTCAGGATGCCCCAAAATGCTTCACAGTTGATGAGTTACTATTTTTTGTAGGCAGACACAGAAAGGTCTAACAAAAAGAGATGAGATAAATGACCAGCTGATCTATTTTTGGTAACATTGATTGAAGGATAAATGTTGGTCAGGACATCCTGCTCTTTGAATAGTGCCATAGGGTTTTATGACCACCTGTACAGGGCCTCAGTTCATCATTTCATCCAAAAGTCAACATCTCTGACACTGCAGAGCTCCCTCAGTACTGCACTGAAATGTTGCCATGGATTATGTGCTGAAGTGTTGGAGTGGGCCTTGTACCCCTAACCTTCTAATGCAAAAGGTGAGAGTGCCACCAGTGAGCTAAGCCAAATGTTTTGTTTCTTAACTTGTCCTATTACCATCTCCTTTTGTCTTGCACCATCTCTTAATCTCTCTTGCCTAAAAAAAAGCTAGTTCTGATGAAGGGTCATCGACCTGAAACGTTAACTCTGTTTCTCTCTCCACAGATGCTGCCTGACCTGCTGAGTATTTCCAGCATTTTCTGTTTTTATTGTTAGACTGTAGGTATTGTTGTTCTCATTTGTTAATAGAAATTCTGTCTCCTGTCAAATAAAATACTGCCTCATCCTACAATGGAACAAAAATCACCTAGGGACATCCACAGACGAGACCAAGGCTTTTCTAACACTTCGAAAAACTTTCTAGAGTTGGTGCAAGCTAATGCCTAAACTATCTGTTTTCTGAAAACAGTAGAATTATAGAATAGAATCATAGAATGGTTACAGCACAGGAGGCCATTCGGCCTGATGAGCCTGTGCCAGCTCTCTGCAAGAGCACTTCAGCTAGTCCCACTCCCCCGCCCTTTCCTCATAGCCCTGCAAATGTTTTTCCTTCAGGTACTTATCCAATTCCCTTTTGAAAGCTGTGATTGAATCTGCCTCCACCACCCTTTCAGGCAGTGCTTTCCAGATCCTAACCGCTCGCTGCATAAAAAAGTTTTTCCTCATATCGCCTTTGGTTCTTCTGCCAATCACTTTAAATCTGTGTCCTCTGGTTCTCAACCCTTCCGCCAATGGAAACAGTTTCACTCTGTCTAGACCCCTCACGATTTTGAACACCTCTATCAAATCTCCTCTCAACCTTCTCTGCTCCAAGGAGAACAACCCCAGCTTCTCCAGTCTATCCACGTAACTGAAGTAATTTAATTAGGCTCTGTATAAGTTAGACAGAAAGCCTAAAATTCTCAACCCCACAAAACAGTGCAAGACAATACCTTGGATAGCTATCGTGGTCATGAAGTTAGGGCACATCATTGCCAAGCTCCAACAGTTTTGCCATCTGGGCAATACTGTCACCATTCGCCCCACTTGATTCCTTACTATAGCTGGAATTTGTGATGTAGCTAAATTTATTTGGATGCATTATTTATACATCCAATGTCCCTAGTAAAAAGCCTTGTGCTTCTGGGGTGTTCCCTGTGCATAAAGCTTTCCAACTCGGACCACTCATTTAAACTCCTCCTCAGGGGAAAATAAACTGCACTGAAGTGTCAGCACTTCCCTGGACAGAAACTTATCAAATTTCATCTGCATATGGCCGATTCGTAGAAAGTCAGCAACTGCTGTATAAGCAAGAATCCTCCTAAAACCCAAGACCAGCCAATATAATCTATCTGGCTGGACACTACAACTGTCTCTAATAATTTTTCTCAGATAATCTTTGCTGCAGTCCAGATAGGTGGTGGGAAATGAAGCACCACAAGTATCAACTTGAACAATGGGATGAGATTTTATCCGCTTCACTTCTTAAAACAGACCACCGAAATGGTCCATATCGAGTTACCCTTCTGTGAAAAGGGACTCTGGAGAACTGACAAGACATAAAAAGTGGCTTCAGTCTCCTCTAGACTATGAAGCAGAACAAAAGAAAATTGTCTGAGGTGCTCATTGCTACATAATATCCAGTGAGCCCTGCTAGAAGATGCTCATGTGTGGACAGCAGGTAGAGACAGATCAAGCTTGGGTGTGATACTGCCCAAGGTCAAATAGTTCAATGGCTACGCTCACATATATTGATACTAGCTGGAGTGCCCGGCGGTGCTGAGGGTTTTTTGAGGGCATGCTGTTGTTGGAAGAGAGAGAGAGAGAGAGAGTTGGAAGAGAGGAGAGAGAGAGAGACTGGGGGGAGTAGAGAGAGACGGGGGGGGGGGGGGAAGAGAGAGAGACTGGGGGGGAGAGAGAGAGAGAGAGACTGGGGGGGGGGAGAGAGAGAGACTGGGGGGGGAGAGAGAGAGACTGGGGGGGGGGAGAGAGAGAGACGGAGGGGGGGGAGAGAGAGAGACGGAGGGGAGAGAGAGAGAGAGACTGGGGGGGAGAGAGAGAGAGACTGGGGGGGAGAGAGAGAGAGACTGGGGGGAGAGAGAGAGAGAGAGAGACTGGGGGGGGAGAGAGAGAGAGAGACTGGGGGGGAGAGAGAGAGACTGGGGGGGGAGAGAGAGAGAGACTGGGGGGGGGAGAGAGAGACTGGGGGGGGAGAGAGAGAGAGACTGGGGGGGAGAGAGAGAGAGACTGGGGGGGGGAGAGAGAGAGAGACTGGGGGGGGAGAGAGAGAGAGACTGGGGGGGAGAGAGAGAGAGACTGGGGGGGGAGAGAGAGAGACTGGGGGGGGGGAGAGAGAGAGACTGGGGGGGGGAGAGAGAGAGAGACTGGGGGGGGAGAGAGAGAGAGACTGGGGGGGGAGAGAGAGAGAGACTGGGGGGGGGAGAGAGAGAGAGACTGGGGGGGGAGGGGGAGAGAGAGAGAGACGGGGGGGGAGAGAGAGAGAGAGACTGGGGGGGGGAGAGAGAGAGAGAGACTGGGGGGGGAGAGAGAGAGAGAGACTGGGGGGGGAGAGAGAGAGAGAGAGACTGGGGGGGGAGAGAGAGAGAGACTGGGGGGGGGAGAGAGAGAGACTGGGGGGGAGAGAGAGAGAGACTGGGGGGGAGAGAGAGAGACTGGGGGGGAGAGAGAGAGAGACTGGGGGGGAGAGAGAGAGAGACTGGGGGGGAGAGAGAGAGAGAGAGAGACGGGGGGAGAGAGAGAGAGAGAGCTGGGGGGGAGAGAGAGAGAGACTGGGGGGGAGAGAGAGAGACTGGGGGGGAGAGAGAGAGACTGGGGGGGAGAGAGAGAGACAGGAGAGAGAGAGACTGGGGGGGAGAGAGAGAGACTGGGGGGGAGAGAGAGAGACTGGGGGAGAGAGAGAGACTGGGGGGGAGAGAGAGAGACTGGGGGGAGAGAGAGAGACTGGGGGGGAGAGAGAGAGACTGGGGGGGAGAGAGAGATTAAAACATCAGTCCAAATAGAAATCCCAATTAGCATTTGGCTCAAAATTTTTAAATCAGTAATTGAACCAATTGCACTCTATGGCAGTGAGGTGTGGGGACCGCTAACACAACAAGAATTTGCAAAATGGGACAAACACCCAATTGAGATCCTACATGCAGAATTCTGTAAAAGTATCCTCCGGACTCAAAGGAAAACCGTAAACAATGCATGCAGGGCAGAACTAGGCCAATATCCATTAATAATCACTATCCAAAAAAGAGCCACCAAATTTTGGAAACACCTAGAAATGAGCAACCCCCAATGCTATCATTACGAAGCCCTGAAATGCCAAGAGAGGACCATAAAGAAGAATACCCTCAGTCAACTAGTCCTGGGACTCAGTGAAGTAACTACTAACACTACTAACAATAACCAGCCCCAGGACAGTGACAGCGTAACACAAAGAATTCGACCCAACACAATCGTCGCTAAGCAAAAGGAAAAATATCTGTCATATTGGACAGAAACAACAAAAACCCAAAGCAAACTCAACTGCTACTTGGCCCTAAACAGACAATACAACATGGCTGATTACCTGACCATGGTAAAGGATAGCAAACTGAGAAAAACCTTGACAATGTACAGACTTAGTGAACATAGCCTGGCGATCGAAAAAGGTAGACACAGGCAGACCCGGCTACCAAGAGAGGACAGGATATGCTCTCACTGCAGTCAGGGAGTGGTGGAGACAGAGATGCACTTCCTCACAGCTTGTAGAAAATATCAGGGCATAAGGGAGAATTTCTACCCAAAATTCACAAAAATATGCCCGGAATTCAGAAATTTGAATGACGACCAAAAACTCCCATACCTACTAGGGGAAGATAGAAATTGTGTAACCTTAGCGGCACACTATGTTACAGCTTGCCATAAACAGACGGACAACCACTAAATATAAGAAAAGAGTATATACAAATTACATGAATGTATATTTATACACTCAGGGATATATCTGTTTATACACTGTATGGATAGATCTGTATTTTTGTGTACAACCATGAATGTTCTTCGATGCTTTGGCAACATAAGATGTACCTTGTCATGCCAATAAAGCAATTTGAATTGAATTGACAGAGGGAAGGAGAGAGCGCGACGGAGAGAGAGAGGGAAGGAGAGAGAGAGGGAAGGAGAGAAAGGGGAAAGGGGTGTGGTGGAAAGGGGTGTGGTGGGAAGGGGAAGGGGAAGAGAAGGGGAAGAGGGGGGAGGGGGAAGGGGAAGAGGGGGGAGGGGGAAGGGGAAGAGGGGGGAGGGGGAAGGGGAAGAGGGGGGAGGGGGGAGGGGGAAGAGGGGGGAGGGGGAAGGGGAAGAGGGGGGAGGGGGAAGGGGAAGAGGGGGGAGGGGGAAGGGGAAGAGGGGGGAGGGGGAAGGGGAAGAGGGGGGAGGGGGAAGGGAAGAGGGGGGAGGGGGAAGGGGAAGAGGGGGAAGGGGAAGGGGAAGAGGGGGAAGGGGAAGAGGGGGGAGGGGGAAGGGGAAGAGGGGGGAGGGGGAAGGGGAAGAGGGGGGAGGGGGAAGAGGGGAAGAGGGGGGAGGGGAAGAGGGGGGAGGGGGAAGGGGAAGAGGGGGGGAGGGGGAAGGGGAAGAGGGGGGAGGGGGAAGGGGAAGAGGGGGGAGGGGGAAGGGGAAGAGGGGGGAGGGGGAAGGGAAGAGGGGGGAGGGGGAAGGGGAAGAGGGGGGAGGGGGAAGGGGAAGAGGGGGGAGGGGGAAGGGGAAGAGGGGGGAGGGGGAAGGGGAAGAGGGGGGAGGGGGAAGGGGAAGAGGGGGGAGGGGGAAGGGGAAGAGGGGGGAGGGGGAGGGGGAAGGGGAAGAGGGGGAAGGGGAAGAGGGGGAAGGGGAAGAGGGGAAGAGGGGGAAGGGGAAGAGGGGGGAGGGGGAAGGGGAAGAGGGGGGAGGGGGAAGGGGAAGAGGGGGGAGGGGGAAGGGGAAGAGGGGGGAGGGGAAGGGGAAGAGGGGGGAGGGGGA
The DNA here is from genome assembly GCF_052327205.1 of Somniosus microcephalus. Taxonomy (NCBI): domain Eukaryota; kingdom Metazoa; phylum Chordata; class Chondrichthyes; order Squaliformes; family Somniosidae; genus Somniosus; species Somniosus microcephalus. The sequence continues at coordinate 98,622,582 of NC_141000.1, read as the reverse complement.
AGGGGAGAGGGGGAAGGGGAGAGGGGGAAGGGGAAGGGGAAGGGGAAGAGGGGGAAGAGGAAGGGGAAGAGGGGGGGAAGGGGAAGAGGGGGGGGGAAGGGGAAGGGGGGGGGGAAGGGGAAGAGGGGGGGGGAAGGGGAGGGGGGGGGGAAGGGGAAGGGGGGGGGAAGGGGGAAGGGGGAAGGAAGGGAAGAGGGGGGGAAGGGGAAGAGGGGGGGAAGGGGAAGAGGGGGGGAAGGGGAGAGGGGGGGGAAAGGGAAGAGGGGGGGGAAAGGGAAGAGGGGGGGGAAAGGGAAGGGGGGGGAAAGGGAAGGGGGGGAAAGGGAAGGGGGGGGAAAGAGGAGGGGGGGGAAAGAGGAGGGGGGGAAAGAGGAGGGGGGGGAAAGAGGAGGGGGGGAAAGAGGAGGGGGGGGAAAGAGGGGGGGGGGGAAAGAGGAGGGGGGGGGGAAAGAGGAGGGGGGGGAAAGAGGAGGGGGGGAAAGAGGAGGGGGGGGAAAGAGGAGGGGGGGAAGAGGAGGGGGGGGAAGAGGAGGGGGGGGGAAGAGGAGGGGGGGAAGAGGAGGGGGGGGAAGAGGAGGGGGGGGGGGAAGAGGAGGGGGGGAAGAGGAGGGGGGGAAGAGGAGGGGGGGGAAGAGGAGGGGGGGAGAGGGAGGGGGAAGGGAGAGGGGGGGAGGGGGGAAGGGAGAGGGGGGGAGGGGGGGAAGAGGGGGAAGGGGGGGGAAGAGGGGGAAGGGGGGGAGGAAGAGGGGGAGGGGGGAAGGAAGAGGGGGAGGGGGGAAGGGGGGGAGGAAGAGGGGGGAAGAGGGAGAGGAACGGGGGGAGGGGAAGGGGGGTGTGGGGGTGGGGGGGGAAGGGGGTGTGTGGGAGAGTGGAAAGGGTGTGGGGGGGAAGGGGGTGTGGGGGGGGTGAAGGGGGTGTGGGTGGGGGAAGGAGGGGGGAAGGGAAGGGAGGTGGGGAATGGGGGGAATATGGGGGGGAAGGGGGTGTGTGGGAGGGTGGGGAAGGGGGTGTGTGGGGGGGGGGAAAGGGGGTGTGTGGGGGGGGGAAAGGGGGTGTGTGGGGGGGAAGGGTGGGGGAAGGAGGGGGGGGAAAGGGAGGGGGGGGGGGAAAGGGGGGTGGGGAGCCAGCAGACCCTCTCCCCTCTGCCAGTGTTGCGAGTTGCGCTGCCGGCAGCGGTTGGAGAAGGCTAGGCCCCGGGGCCTCGGGCACCCGCACTGACATGGCCCAGCCGAGCGCAGCGCCCCGGGCAGCCCGAGCTCCGCAGCCGCCGTTCGGCCGCAGGCCACAAAGCACCCGAGCCCAGCGCCGGCTCTGCGGAGCTCCGTGCCGCCTCACCAGCCTTTACAAAGATGGCGGCGGTGGCTACGCTAGGCTCAGCCCCGCCCCGCCAGCCTTTACAAAGATGGCGACGATCGCGGGCCGCTTGTTGAGCGGGACGGGAGGTGCCTAGCTCGGGCGTGGCTGGGGCGGAGAGGCCGAGGCTTCGAGGCCTGCAAAAACGGTGAAAGGTAGGAAAATTAATGAGTTTAGAGAAAATATTTACAAATTAATTAACTTTTTTTAAAAAACAATTTAATTGTGTTTTAAAAGCAACTTTTTTTTTGCTGGAAATCTATATTTGAAAATAAACACGCAGAAAGTGGGAAAAATAAATGAAGAGTTAGGAATCAAGATGGCGGCCACTCACCTCAGCTCAGAAGGATTAGGCCCGCCCACACACGCAATGAAACGCCCCCCGTGACGCACCGATTGGTCAACCATCAGGTTAATCCCCTGTATGATTGGTCAACCATCACGTCACTCAACGCTAATGAGCGGAATGTTGCCATTTTTTTGAACCTTTTTTGTATACTGTCGGAACAATTTTTGTCTGACCAAAAAGTAAACACGCCTATGAGAGTCCCCTAATGATAAGCTTTCTTTTGATATAACATATGTGTATGTACGCTCTATAACTTTTGATTGTATAGCCAGACAGACGGAACGGTTTATATATATAGATAGATTAAGGCACAGCAACTGTCAACCATGGAAGTATGGAACTGTCAACTAGTAAAAGAAAAACTTCCAAATAAAAAGATAAAACTATGTATTTACTGTGAAACTACACTGCCAGTGAAAAATAACACAAATGGTGAAAATGAGCTTGTTCTGGGGTAAATAAGTATCGAACTAGTACTGATGAAGAAAGAACTTAAGGACGCAGTTTAGAACAAAGCCCAATATATGGTTATTACACAAAATGACAACAACTTGCATCAGTATAGTACTTTTAATGTTGAAAAACATCTCAAAACACTTAACAGAGGCATAAGCAAAAAAAAAATCAACATCAAACCAAAGGAAGAGCGATGAGGAGGGGTGAATTAAAGTTTCATCAAAGTGTGTTTTAAGGAGGGTCTTGAAGGAGGATTGGGAGGTGGAGAAGCAGAGTGGTTTAAGGAGGGAATTCCCGTGTGTGGGACCAAGACGGCTGAAGGCACGGCCATCAATGGTGAAGCAAAGGAGGGTGGATGCACAAGAAACCAGAGTCAGGGGAACAGAGTGTTTGGGGCATTAATGTTCGAGGAGATTAGTGATAGGGAAGGGCAAGGCCATGGAGGGATTTAAAAACGAGGATGAGAATTTTAAATTACAGGATTATGGCACAAATTTCCAAAAGAAATAGGATCCCTAGGGTGCCCTTGTCCAGGATGACAGTAATAGCCCATTTGTACATGAAACAAATCTTGATTCTTCCAATTAGGAGCCGTCCTAATTTCAAAATTGGGTTTCCCTTTAAATAGGCAGTAAAATACTGTCATTTGATGAGAGAAATAACGCCACATCCAATCTGTTCAAATTTTTTTTTTAAACTTAGATCAGCTGGGCATTAATGTTTCATTTTCACAAATACTTATTTGAAGGAGTAACCTGAATTTGTAAAAATCATCATTTTTAAAACGAATTTCATTTTTAATTGCACTGCAAAAATATTTGAAAGTACAAACATACGTGTTTTATTATAAAACGCAGCTTCAAATTAAATACCTGGGATGCAGAGGTGCCTTCCCTCCAATACTCTATAATTTTCTGAACAAGCTGGTATTTCTCTGCATTACTTGGTACAACAACATCATGTTTTGCCAAATATTGAAATAATATCTCACGGTGGATCTTCTTCCTCTTCAGCAGCTCCTCAGCACTCTGACTATAGCTTAGTATCGCATTCATGGCTTCTGCAGGCGATAAGAGCAACAATAAGGTTCTGCACAAAGGAAAAACATTATCGCAAGACACACAGAAATTCTTTTAGCTAAACATGACTGTGTGGAAACTCTCAGCATTGCACTACATTCTCACCGCTCTGGTTATCTCTTTATATTGTTGTATCCCCCTTCTCCTCTTTAGCTTTTTGTACTGAATGTTACCTCATTAACTCTCCAACAACAGCACGGTTGCAAGAGGCCTTTACTGAAAAATTAGCAATACAAAGAGAGTTTCATTCTCTCCGGAGTGAATTTTGTCCAGTATTTGTTGCACTAAATGTTGAAATATCACAAAACTATCTGTAGGGGAAAAAAATCTAGTTTTTGCTCTGATTGTTGAAACTTCTAAACATTCTGACACACCATTCCTCTCTTCTCCAAGGTTTGAGAGATCCAAGTAAAAATGTACTGCATGCTGCAAAAGTATCAGGAGCCTGTACTAATACCTACTGATTATCCTTATTTCCTCCGCTTTCTGCAAAGGCCAAGCATGGACTGTGGAGATACCAGTTTGTCCTTCAAGCCTCTTCACTTTGGTGTTCACAAAAATCTAAAAATGCTTCAAGCCAACAGCTCTCGACTTTGATGAACACTTCAAACTCCAAAATGAGGATTCCAAGCTTTTCCCTAACAGAGACACCATTTCCATTTGGGCTCCCTCATTTATATAAGCTGCACAGCTCATGGAAGTACAATAGCAAAATACTGCAGATGCTGGAAATCCAAAATAACAACAGAGAATGCTGGAAAAACTCAGCAGGTCAGGCAACATCCGTGGAGAGAAATTTGAGTTGACGTTTCGGGTTGAAACCCTTCTTCAAAACTGGAAAGAAAATAAAAAGATCGAAGGCAAAGCTGCGATTGAACAAAAGAAGAAAAGGAGACAATAAAAGGTATTAGAAGCCAGATGAGATGGTAATGGGTCCGTGGAGACAAAAGGGCAGCTGAGATTAGGTGTGAAGTGTACTGGCAGGATAAGGACAGCTGCCAGGTGAGAGAGAGAAACAAAAGGAAAGGAGGGGGGTGGGGGGGGGGAAGGAGGACCCAAAACAAAGGGGTGGAAAAAATTAAAAGGAAAAAAGTAATAGAGGCCGAGGTTATGATCTGAAATTATTGAACTCGATATTGAGTCCGGAAGGCTGCAAAGTGCCTAATCGGAAGATGAGGTGCTGTTCCTCGAGTTTACGTTGAGCTTCCGTGGAACAATACAAGAGGCCAAGGACGGTGAGGTCCGAGTGGGAATGGAGCGGTGAATTAAAATGACAGGCGACCGGAAGCTCGGGGTCACCCTTACGGACTGAACGGAGGTGTTCCGCAAAGCGGTCACCAAACACCTGCCCCTATACGTCCCCCCTTCCTACTGTCCAGGGCCCCAAACACCCCTTCCAGGTGAAACAGCGATTTACTTGTACTTCTTGCAATCTAGTATACTATATTCGCTGCTCACGATGCGGTCTCCTCTACATTGGGGAGACCAAACGCAGATTGGGTGACCGCTTTGCGGAACACCTCCGTTCAGTCCGTAAGGGTGACCCCGAGCTTCCGGTCGCCTGTCATTTTAATTCACCGCTCCATTCCCACTCGGACCTCACCATCCTTGGCCTCTTGTATTGTTCCACGGAAGCTCAACGTAAACTCGAGGAACAGCAAATCATCTTCCGATTAGGCACTTTGCAGCCTTCCGGACTCAATATCGAGTTCAATAATTTCAGATCATAACCTCGGCCTCTATTACTTTTTTCCTTTTAATTTTTTCCACCCCTTTGTTTTGGGTCCTCCTTCCCCCCCACCCCCCTCCTTTCCTTTTGTTTCTCTCTCCCACCTGGCAGCTGTCCTTATCCTGCCAGTACACTTCACACCTAATCTCAGCTGCCTTTTGTCTCCACGGGCCCATTACCATCTCATCTGGCTTCTAATACCTTTTATTGTCTCCTTTTCTTCTTTTCTTCGCAGCTTTGCCTTCGATCTTTTTATTTTCTTTCCAGTTTTGAAGAAGGGTTTCAACCCGAAACGTCAACTCAAATTTCTCTCCACGGATGTTGCCTGACCTGCTGAGTTTTTCCCAGCATTCTCTGTTGTTATCATGGAAGTACACATCAGTCTCCTGCAATTGAGTGAATCGCAACTTTTACACAGACCGTGAAACAACCTCGTTGACTGCAGTTTCTGATTCAAGCAAGCCAAATGCTGACTTCTAATAATATAGGTCAAGTGCTGCCTTACTTAAAGTTCAGCTACCTAGCAATGCCAAGCTGACCTTGCCTGCCAGTCTCAGCTACCTGCCACTGCTAAGGAGGCCCTGTCTTTTTTTTAAATTCATTCACGGGATGTGGGTGACGTCGGCAAAACTGGCATTTATTGCCCGTCCCTATTTGCCATTAAGAAGGTTGTGGTGAGCCACCTTCTTGAGTAAGTGACATGCTAGGCCATTTCAGAGGGCAGTTAAGAGTCAACCACATTTCTGTGGGTCTGGAGTCACATATAGGCCAGACCAGGTAAGGACAGATTGCCTTCCCTAAAGGACATCAGTGAACCAGATGGGTTTCTATGCAACTCCTCAGATAATGAAGCAGTTCATGCCCTCATGCAGCAAGACCTGGACAACATTCAGGCTTGGGCTGATAAGTGGCAAGTAACATTCGCGCCACACAAGTGCCAGGCAATGACTATCTCCAACAAGCGAGCATCTAACCATCGCCCCTTGACATTCAACGGCATTACCATCGCCGAATCCCCCACCATCAACATCCTGGGAGTCACCATTGACCAGAAACTTAACTGGACCAGCCACATAAATACTGTGGCAACAAGAGCAGGTCAGAGGCTGGGTATTGTGCGGCGAGTGTCTCACCTCCCGACTCCCCTTTCCACCATCTACAAGGCACAAGTAAGGAGTGTGATGGAATACTCTCCACTTGCCTGGATAAGTGCTGCTCCAATGACACTCAAGAAGCTCAACACCATCCAAGACAAAGTAGCCCACTTGACTGGCACCCCATCCACCACCTTAAACATTCACTTCCTCCACCACTGGCGTACCGTGGCTGCAGTGTGTACCATCTATAAGATGCACTGCAGCAACTTGCCAAGGCTTCTTGGACAGCACCTCCCAAACCCGTGACCTCTTCCACCTAGAAGGACAAGGGCAGCAGGGGCATGGGAACACCACCACCTCCAAGTTCTCCTCCAAGTCACACACCATCCTGACTTGGACGTATATCACCGTTCCTTCATAGTCGCTGGGTCAAAATCCTGGAACTCCCTCCCTAACAGCACTGTGGGAGCATCTTCACCACACAGACTGCAGCGGTTCAAGGCGGCTCACCACCACCTTCTCAAGGGCAACTAGGGATGGGCAATAAATGCTGGCCTTGCCAGCGACGCCCACATCCCATGAACAAATTTTAAAAAACAATTTGGTAGTTTCATGGTCACCTTTATTGATACTAGCTTTTTTTATTCCAGATTTACTTAACTAATTGAATTTAAATTCCCCAGCTGCTGTGGTGCAATTTGAACTTATATGAATAGAGGTCCATGTACATAGATCATTAAAATGTACTGGACAGGTACCAAAAATAATCAAAAAGGCTAATAGAATGCTGGGCTTTATATCTAGAGGACTAGATTATAAGGGGGCAGAAGTTATGCTACAGATATACAAAGCCCTAGTTGGACCACACCTGGAGTACTGTGTTCTGTTCTGGGTACCACATCTTAGTATTGCCCTTGGAGGGAGTGCAGTGTAGATTTACCAGAATGATACCTAGGCTCCAAGGGTTAAGTTACGAGGAGATTACACAAACTAGTGTTGTATTCCCTGGAATTTAGGAGGTTCAGGGATGATTTGATCGAAGTTTCAAGATATTAAGGGGACCTGATAGGGTAGATGGAGAGAAACTATTTGCACCGGTTGGGGAGCCCAGGATTAGGGGACATAGCCTAAAAAATAAAGCCAGATCTTTCAGGAGTGAAGTTAGGAAACACTTCTACATGCAAATAGTGGTAGAAGTTTGGAACACTCTTCTGCAAACAGTAGTTGATGCTAGTTCAATTGTTAATTTTAAAACTGAGATTGATAGAATTTTGTTAAACAAAGGTATTAAGGGATATGGGCCAAAGGCAGGTATATGGAGTTAGGTCGTAGTTCAGCCATGATCTCATTGAATGGCAGAACAGGCTCGAGGGGCTAAATGACCTACTCCTGTCCTATGTTCACATAAGTGCCAGGCAATGACCATCGCCAACAAGAGTCTAGCCACCTCCCTTGGACATTCAACCCACAAGATGCTGAATACTCCATCAACAACCCGAGGGTTGCCATTGAGTAGAAACTCAACTGGACCAGCCACATAAATACTGTGGCTACAAAAGCAGATCAGAGGCTAGGTATTCTGCAGTGAATGACTCACCTTCTGACTCCCCAAAGCCTTTCCACCACCTACAAGGCACAAGTCAGGAGTGTGATGGACTCTACACTTGCCTGGATAAGTGCAGCTACGACAATACTCAAGAAGTTCAACACCATCCAGGACAAAGCAGCCCGCTTGATTGGCACACCATTCACCCACTCCACCACCAGCACACCGTGGCTGCAGTGTGTACCATCTACAAGATGCACTGCAGGAACTTGCCAAGACTTCTTCGACAGCACCTCCCAAACCCACGTCCTCCCCCACTTAGAAGGACAAGGGCAGCAGGTGCATGGGCGCACCATCACCTCCAAGCTCCCCTCCACGTCACACACCATCCTGACTCGGAAATATATCGCCGTTCCTTAATAGTCAAAACAGCCGGGATCATCTGCTCCCCTGACCTCTATCCAAATACATGCATCTGGTAAGTACGGGAGCAGACTTGACCATGTCATGGTTGAATATCCAAACCGACACTCAGAGTGCAGGTTTAACATTGTGAATGAGACTATTGAGGTGAGGTGAGGTTACGGAGAGAACCGCCATCACCCCCCAGCAACTGGTTCAAGGGCCGGGGGGGGAGGAGAGAGAAAACTGGCAGAGAGCTGATCTGATTTGGCAAGACCCCAGTGGGTGGGTGTGGGCGCTGGGAGCGGGCGCTGGGGCTGGGAGAGGGCCGAGGGAGTGGGGGTTGGGGGAGAGGGAGTGAGGGCTGAGGCTGGGGGAGGGAGGAGGGTGCCGGGGGAGGGCTGGGAGTGGGGGAGAGGGAGTGAGGGCTGGAGTGGGTGAGGGCTGAGGGAGTGGGGGCTGGGGGAGAGGGAGTGGGGGCTGGGGGAGGAAGTGGGTGCTGGGTGAGGGCTGGGAGTGTGGGAGAGGGAGTGAGGGCTGTTGCTGGGGGAGAGGGAGTGAGGGCTGTTGCTGGGGGGGAGGGAGTGGGGTTGGGAGCCGCCACCCACCTGCCGCACTCTCGATATTTAACATCCTGTTGGTGACGGTGTCCGCCACTGAGAAGAGCTCGCACTGCCCCAGGGCCTGCAGGATCTCCTGGCAGCCGCACCGCTCTATCTTCGACAACAGGGACATGATTGTGGCTTCGCTCTCCTCAAACACCGAGCCCGCGGGCAGGGGCTCGCCGCCGGCTCCACTCCGGCCGGCAATGGGACCCCGGACAAAGGTTCCGGCCCGCACTCCCTCCCCTTCAGTTTAAACTCTGCGGCGGCTCATTCCCGGCACCACAACCGCGACCGTGGTTTTTAAATTCAATAAGATTTTTAAAAATATAGTAAAAGCACTAAATGCCAAATAAGACATCTCCTGACCTCATGCACAATTATAGTGTCGACAACAGTGTTTTATACTAAATAAGAACAGGCGACGATAATAAAAGGAGAAGTCAAGCGGCATCAATAGTGAAATAAACACCGAAAATGCTGGAAACACTCAGCAGGTCGTGCAGCATCTGTGGAAAGAGGAAACAGAGTTAACGTTTCAGGTCGATGACCTGTTTCCAGTTCTGATGAAAGGTCTTTGACCTGAAATGTTAACTCTGTTTCTCTCTCCACAGATGCCGCCTGACCTGAGTATTTCCAGCATTTCCTGTTTTTATTTCGGATTTCCAGCATCCTGCTTTGGTATTATTTTGGCTTTTGCAGGGGCAGTAGCTGGGAAATTCAGGGATTCAACAACATTGAAGCAACAGGCGTGGTTCAACAGCTAATTACACTCGGGTTTTTTTCTGAATTCCCTCCGTGGTTGCTGAAAATGCCGCTGATTCCTCCAGCTGGGCGGAAGCATTTGAGCGGCTCACCCTGTCAGAAGTCATTCGGCGGCTCTAGGACCCAGGGGGAATGTTCAGGGCCGCGCTGCCGAGACACCCAGGAGAGACAGGGAGGAACCGAGAGCAAACGGACAGGGTCACAGGAGAAATGTGAGTGTATCCCTGGGCCACAGGAGAAATGTGAGTGTATCCCTGGGTCACAGGAGAAATGTGAGTGTATCCCTGGGTCACAGGAGAAATGTGAGTGTATCCCTGGGTCACAGGGGGGATGTGAGTGTATCCCTGGGTCACAGGGGGGATGTGAGTGTATCCCTGGGTCACAAGAGAATGTGGGAGAGCAATAGTGGTAGGGGATTCCATCGTTAGGGGAACAGATAGGCGTTTCTGTGGCCGTAGACGTGACTCCAGGATGGTTTGTTGCCTCCCTGGTGCCAGGGTCAAGGGTGTCACTGAACGGCTGCAGGGCATTCTGAAGGGGGAGGGTGAACAGTCAGAGGTCGTGGTTCACATTGGGACCAATGACATGGGTAGGAAGAGGGATGAGGTCCTGCAGCAAGAATTTAGGGAGCTAGGTAGCAGATTAAAGAGCAGGACCTCAAAGGTTGTAATCTCCTGGATTACTCCCGGTGCCATGTGCTAGTGAGTATATAGGAATAAGAGGATAGAGCAGATGAATGTGTGGCTAAAGAGTTGGTGCAGGAGGGAGGGCTTTAGTTTCCTGGATCATTGGGCCTGCTTCTGGGGAAGGTGGGACTTGTACAAGTCGGACGGGTTGCACCTGAACCAGAACGGGACAAATATCCTTGCGGGGAGGTTTGCTAGCACTGTTCGGCGGGGTTTAAACTAAAATGGCAGGGGGTTGGGAACCTGAGCAGGGAGACAGAGGAAAGGGAAACAGGGATAAAAGCAAAAGATAGGAAGGAGAAAAACAAAAGTGGCAGTCAGAGAAATCAACAGTTTAAATCAAACGTGGCCACAGTAAACAATAATTCTAATAGGTCTAAGAGCATTAAAAAACAAGCCTGAAGGCTTTGTGTCTTAATGCGAGGAGCATTTGTAATAAGGTGGACAAATTGGCTGCGCAAATAGAGGTAAACGAATATGATTTGGTTGGGATTACGGAAACGTGGCTCAAGGATGGCCAAGACTGGGAACTCAACATCCAGGGGTATTCGATATTCAGGAAAGATAGGCAAAAAGGAAAGGGAGGTGGGGTAGCATTACTGGTTAAAGAAGGGATTAATACAATTGTAATGAAGGATATTAGCTCTGATGATGTGGAATCTGTATGGGTAGAATTGAGAAATACTAAGGGGAAAAAAACATTAGTGGGAGTGGTATATAGACCTCCCAACAGTAAGGCGGAGGTTGGGGATGGCATTAAAAGGGAAATTAAAGAAGCGTGCAATAAGGGCACAGCAGTCATCATGGGTGACTTTAATCTACATATAGATTGGGCCAACCAAATTAGTAACAATACTGTGGAGGAGGAATTCCTGGAGTGTTTACAGGATGGTTTCCTGGACCAATATGTCGAGGAACCAACCAGAGATCAGGCCATCTTAGACTGGGTATTATGTAACGAGAAAGGATTAATTAGCAATCTTGTTGTACGAGGCCCCTTGGGTCGGAACGATCATAATATGATCGAATTCTTCATTAAGATGGAGAATGAAGTCGTTGATTCAGAGACTAGGGTCCTCAATTTAAATAAAGGAAACTACGATGCTCTGAGGAGCGAGTTGGGTAGGATTGATTGGGGAATGGCACTCAAAGGGTTGACGGTGGATAGGCAATGGCAAATATTCAAAGACCGAATGGATGAGCTACAGAATTTGTTCATCCCAGTTTGGCATAAAAATAAAACAAAAAAGGTGACTCAACCGTGGCTAACAAGGGAAATTAGGGATAGCATAAGATCCAAGGAGGGGACATATAAATTGGCCAGAAAAAGCAATAATCCTGAGGATTGGGAGCAGTTTAGGATTCAACAAAGGAGGACAAAGGGATTAATTAAGAAAGGGAAAATAGAATATGAGAGTAAGCTTACAGGGAACATAAAAACTGACACTAAAAGCTTTTATAGATATGTGAAGAGAAAAAGATTGGTGAAGTCAAGCGTAGGTCCCTTGCAGTCAGAATCGGGAATTTATAATGGGAAACAAAGAAATGGCAGACCAACTAAATTCATACTTTGGTTCTGCCTTCACAAAGGAGGACACAAATAACCTCCCGGAGATGCCGGGGAACATAGGGTCTGATGAAAGGGTGGAACTGAAAGAAATCAGTATTTGTAGGGAAATGGTGTTAGGAAAATTGATGGGACTGAAGGCCGATAAATCCCCAGGGCCTGATAATCTACATCCCAGGGTACTTAAGGAAGTGGCCCTAGAAATAGTAGATGCATTGCTGGTCATCTTCCAGAACTCGATAGACTCTGGAACAGTACCCATGGATTGGAGGGTAGCTAATGTTACCCCACTATTCAAAAAAGGTGGTAGAGAAAAAGCGGGGAATTATAGACCGGTAAGCCTGACATCGGTAGTGGGGAAAATGCTAGAGTCTATTATAAAAGATGTAATAGCAGAGCACTTGGAAAGCAGTGACAGGATCGGACAAAGTCAACATGGATTTACAAAAGGTAAATCATGCTTGACTAATCTACTGGAATTTTTTGAGGATGTAACTGGTAAAATAGATAAGGGAGAACCAGTGGATGTGGTGTATTTGGACTTTCAGAAGGCTTTCGATAAGGTCCCACATAAGAGATTAGCGTGCAAAATTAAGGCACATGGGATTGGGGGCAAGGTATTGACTTGGATAGAGAACTGGTTGGCGGACAGAAAGCAAAAGAGTTGGAATAAACGGGTCGTTTTCCGAGTGGCAGGCAGTGACTGGTGGGATACCGCAAGGATCGGTCCTAGGACCCCAGCTGTTCACAATATATATTAATGATCTGGACGAGGGAATTGGATGTAATATCTCCAAATTTGCAGACGACACAAAGCTGGGTGGGAGGGTAAGCTGTGAGGAGGATGTCGTGAAACTCCAGTACGATTTGGACAGGTTGGGTGATTGGGCAGAAACATGGCAAATGCACTATAATGTGGATAAATGTGAGGTTATCCACTTTGGTGGCAAAAACAGGAAGGCAGGTTATTATTTGAATGGCAATAGATTGGGAGAAGGGGAAGTGCAAAGAGACCTGGGTGTTCTTGTGCACCAGTCGCTGAAGGTAAGCATGCAGGTGCAGCAGGCGGTTAAGAAGGCAAATGGTATGTTGGCCTTCGTAGCAAGAGTGTTCGAGTATAGGAACAAGGATGTCTTGCTACAGTTGTACAGGGCCTTGGTGAGACCGCACCTTGAGTATTGTGTGCAGTTTTGGTCGCCTTACCTGAGGAAGGACGTTCTTGCCATGGAAGGAGTGCAGCGAAGATTCACCAAGCTGATACCTGGGATGGCAGGAATGACGTATGAGGAGAGATTGGGTCGATTGGGCTTGTACTCACTGGAGTTTAGAAGATTGAGAGGGGATCTCATCGAAACCTATAAAATTCTGTCAGGCCTGGACAGACTAGATGCAGGAAGGATGTTTCTGATGGTCGGGGAGTCCAGAACCAGGGGTCATAGTCTAAGGATAAGGGGTAAGCCATTTAGGACTGAAATGAGGAGGAATTTCTTCACCCAGAGAGTGGTGAACCTGTGGAATTCTCTGCCACAGAGGGCGGTGGTGGCCAGTTCATTAAATATATTCAAGAAAGAGTTGGATATATTTCTTAAGGCTAAAGGGATCAAGGGATATGGGGAGAAGGCAGGGACAGGGTACTGAATTTGGATGATCAGCCATGATCTCATTGAATGATGGAGTGGGCTCGAAGGGCCGAATGGCCTACTCCTGCTCCTATCTTCTATGTTTCTATGAGTGTATCCCTGGGTCACAGGAGAATGTGAGTGTATTCCTGGGTCACAGGAGAATGTGAGTGTATTCCTGGGTCACAGGAAAATGTGAGTGTATTCCTGGGTCACAGGAGAATGTGAGTGTATTCCTGGGTCACAGGAGAATGTGAGTGTATTCCTGGGTCACAGGAGAATGTGAGTGTATTCCTGGGTCACAGGAGAATGTGAGTGTATTCCTGGGTCACAGGAGAATGTGAGTGTATCCCTGGGTCACAGGAGAATGTGAGTGTATTCCTGGGTCACAGGAGAATGTGAGTGTATTCCTGGGTCACAGGAGAATGTGAGTGTATCCCTGGGTCACAGGGGGAATGTGAGTGTATCCCTGGGTTACGGGGGAATGTGAGTGTATTCCTGGGTCACAGGAGAATGTGAGTGTATCCCTGGGTCACAGGGGGAATGTGAGTGTATCCCTGGGTTACGGGGGAATGTGAGTGTATCCCTGGGTTACGGGGGGATGTGAGTGTATCCCTGGGTTACAGGGGGATGTGAGTGTATCCCTGGGTTACAGGGGGATGTGAGTGTATCCCTGGGTGACGGGGGAATGCAAGTGTATCCCTGGGTTACAGGGTAATTGAATTTAGAAGGATATGCTGATAAGGTTAGACCAAGAATTGTGGGAGGAAGCTTGTATGGAGCATGGTCCAGTTGGGCCCAATGCCTGTTTCTCTGCTGTAAGTACTTTGTAAGTGTTTCCCTGGTTTACAGGGTAATTAATGTAAGGGCATCCTTGGGAGCTGCGGGTAAGAGACACGGAGAGAGAGAGGCACAGCTCAGTCAATGAGAGAAACTCCACGTGGACAGAGAGCAAAAAAAACCTGGGCAACAAAGAAGATCTGGCAGGGGAGGGGGGAGGGGGAGAGGGAGAGAGGTGCAATGTGACTGAGGCTGTCTGAAGTTTTTTTTTTAAGTTGTGAGTTTAATTTTATGCTTTTATGTTGTAAAAACAAAACACACTAGTTACGCGTACAGTGAAAAGGTTTGGGACTGACTTTGCTTTACCGCTGACGGCTATTTGCATGGGGAAACATTAGCTTGACTTCTCTTTACAGAAGACCACACACTTGCTGAGTGCTTCTTTTTTTAAAATTTTGGTTTGCAGCATTTGTAACTTTTTATGTCAACACCCAGGAAGTGTTCAGATTTATATGATTTCAAAGAGTGATACGGACTGCAAAGCTATTTCAACAAATTGGGTTGTATTTATTCTGAGTGATATAACACAAAATACGGAACCTTTTTATTGTTGCTATTTGGTGTATTTAAGTACTGGTTATTAAACTGTCTACTCTCAAACCTGTTTAGACAAAAACTGAAAATGCTGGAAAGACAGCAGGATAGCCAGCATAAGTGGACCGGCCAGTTCAATGTTTTGGGCCGAGCTTCTTTTCTTCACTTAAAATGCTTGTTCATCTTTCATTTAAAAAAAAATAGAATCTGTATAAAGGGAGGACAGAAAGGGGAAGCCAATAGATACTAAAAGAAAATGGGACATTGTTAGAGGCCAAAAATTATCTCAGTCAGAGAATAGAAATAAGCATTAAAGAAATAAAAGATAAATAACAAAAGGAGTGTGATGTACTCCCACAAGAAAACAGGACATAAGAACATAAGAAATAGGAGCAGGAATAGGCCACTTGGCCCCTCGAGCCTGCTGCGCCATTCAACAAGATCATGGCTGACCTTGGGCTCCAAGCCACTTCCCCGCCCGCTCCCCATAACCCTTCACTCCCTTATCTTGCAAAAATCTGTCTATCTCCACCTTAAATGTATTTAATGACCCAGCCTCCACGGCTCTCTGGGGCAGAGAATTCCACAGATTTATGACCCTCTGAGAGAAGAAATTCCTCCTCATCTCAGTTCTAAAAGGGCGACCCTTTACTCTGAAACTATGGGACACATTGAAAGAAATGACCCTTAGTGTTAGGGGGGATTAAATACGTGGGGTTACGGGTATAGGGCTTGGGTGGGATGGCTGTCGGTGTAGGGACCGGGTGCTAGGGTTTGGATGATCAGCCATGATCTCGTTGAATGGCGGAGCAGGCTCGAAGGGCCGAATGGCCTACTCCTATCTTCTATGTTTCTATGAAAGATAATTTATATAGCTCCTTTCATGATCTCAAGACGTCCCAAAGTAATTCACAGCCAATAAAGTATAAGAAAGACTTGCATTTATATAGTGCCTTTCACAGCCTCAGGAAGTCCCAAAGCGCTTTACAGCCAGTGAAATACTTTTGAAGTGTAGTCACCGTTGTAATGTAGGAAACGTGGCAGCTAATTTGTGCACAGCAAGGTCCCACAAACAGCAATGAGATAAATGACTGGATAATCTCTTTTTTTTGTGATGTTGGTTGAGGATTAAAAGGTTGCCAAGACTCCTCTGCTCTTTGAATAGTGCTGTGGGATCTTTTATGTCCACCTGAGAGAGCAGTTAGGACCTCAGTTTAATATCTCATCTGAAAGACGGTACCTTGACAGTGCAGTACTACCTCAGTACTGCACTGAAGTGTCAGCCTAGATTATGTGTTCAAGTCTCTGGAGTGGGGCTTCAACCTATAAGCTTCTGACTCAGAAGCAAGAGTGTTACGACTGAGCCAAGACTTACACCCAAACAGCCTGCAGGTCATATCTAAAATTAAAACAAAAACTGCTTGCACAACACAGTGGGTCTGCCCATCCCAAAAATAGAAGAAATAGCCTAACAACAAAGATTCAGATCCTCCTGCCAGCACCATGTTCTGACGATGATGTCCACTCCAAATGTCAACCGCCTCCACTCTTTTCTGCCCCCCCCACCCCAGACATCAACAGATCCACCTCACACCACCAGCCCCCCTTTTATTGTAAAGAAAATGGAGAATATAGCTAAAGTCTAAACCACTAAAGTAAGTGTTCAGGCTGGAGGGCTGCATAATGCCCAGTAGAAAGAAAAGTCCTGTTCCTGAAGCTTTCGATGAGCTTCATTGGAAGAGTGTTTGAAGACCAAAGACTGAAAGGTCAGAGTAGGAATGAGAGGGGGAATTCCAGTGGTCATTCACAGTCACTCAATACTTCCACCCCTCACTAAGACGGTCTCCCGACACATCACCCCTGCTGTTTTCGCTAAGGATGCTTACTGATCTGCTATGTGTTTCTAGTAGATTTTTTTTGTTTCATATTTTTAGCCTTTGCAGTTTGTTGATTTTATTATTTATCATTTGAGCTTTATTTTGATGATTATTGCATTTACTGCATCTGAAATACTTGAGGACTGCAGTAATAGTACAGCAAGGGGTTACAACTATTTTGTTCACATTCCAAAATTATGAGGTGACAATAACTGGTTTGAGGTCACTGAAGGTTCTTTGTGATGTCATTGAACTGGCCCTGCTTTAAAAACTGTTCCTGAGAAGCATGTGCAAGAGTGGGATGGCCTCTGTGCTGTGGCAGTTTTGATTGACAATTAGATGGTATGTGAATCATTATGGTATAGGGAGGACACATATTTCCTCAGCTTAAAGGTTTAATAAATATGCCAGTGTTTTGGGGACTATTATGCTGCTCCAAGTTTGTTTCCAAACTGGGAGATTTCAGCAGATTAGAAAAGTATTTACATTTATATAATGCTTTATGATGTTATGGAAATATCGCAAAGCATGTCACACAATTAAGTACTTTATGAAGTGCAGTGAGTTTTGTTATGTAGGAAGATATTGTTTCCATCATGCAACAACAGCAGCTTGGCTACTTTGGTGACATATTTTGACTGAGCAAATGGGCCGGGAATTTGCAGTCAGCGGCGAAGCAAAGGTGTTCGCTGCTGGCCCCGAAGAAAGCTGCCCACAGAGATCTCGCAATCTCTGTGGCAGGACATTTGCCGTCTTCAACAAGTAAGTGATTTCTCTGCAGTGTAGTGGGGATTCCCAAATGCGATCTGCTGTGATGTCGACAAGCGGTCTAAGCAGCCAATCACATTGCAGAATTCTCAGACAGTGAAACAGGAAATGAGAACCTGCTTCTATCCTGACTTTTTAAAAATGTTAGAGAGCAAAACAAAGATTGGCGCTCCCACATGGGGATAAGGTGGAACCTGAAATATCATGGACAAACTTTAAAAAAAAATATATATACATTTTAAAGTTTCTTAAAGATTGTAATATTTATCATAATGGAGAAATTTGACAGTCCGCAAAATTAAAGTTCATTTTTCAGGGCGAGAACGTTTGTTTACTGGTCAATACGCTGTTAAAACCGCAGTTACTCCTAATCCAACAAGCAATGTTCCCTGTAATTTTTCTTTTGCCCGTGCGGCCCCTTTAACGGGCATCGCGGGCCATTCAAAAGTCGCGCATGCGCAGTTTTTCTATGTAAAAGCCGATTCACCGGCCGCGCGGGACCTGCAGTGCGTCGCACAGCTTAAAGGAAACGTTGCCAACAAGGCCTAACATTTAATGGGGTATTTAACAGCGATATTACCGTGGAAAAGCCCACGTTTTCATCAGTTTCGCTGATTGCCGGCTATGGGGGGGTGGGGGTGCACATCGCAGCCAGTGTCGGAGCAGTGAGTGACTGACCGCAACTTTTGGATTGCCGCGTTTAGTTGCACATGCACTACATCCTGAAGTTGCGGTCATTTTCAAAGGGGCAATAACGGCGAACGCTGTTAGTTCACCGTTATTACCCACCACAGATTCCGGCCCATTCATTTTTCCTCATAAATGTGAAAAATAAATCCAAGAATTTGTGAAGTATTTGAATCACTTTATCATACATAGGATATACGGCACAGAAACAGGCCAAAGGGAGAGAAGGAAGAAAGACTGGAAGAGAAACAACAGAAAGAATTAGGCAGTGGAAGGCGAGCAGGGAGACAGTTACAGAAAGTGTAATGTGTGCAACACCTTGGGAAATCAGTTAGTGTGAAAGGTGACGTAAGAATAACGGTCAGTAAATTTGTAAACCTTGTATTTGTCAAACGGTGTCAGATGAATCTCTCAACCCTTTGCTTCAAGTTCACACCAGAAATTAGGGTTGGAAATGTACCTGCTAAGTCTAAGGTTTATTGATCCCTAAAGTGCAGCTTGTTTGAACCATCTTGTCCAGGTCACGTTGTTTGCAGTTACCAGGAATACTGCACATCAAGTAAATTTGCTAAATCGCTTGTCAGAATCATCAGATATACGCAAACTAACAACACTTTATTTACACATATATATGACAATGTGATTAATACCACCACAGATGTACATGAAATATTTGTGCCAATATTAATGAACCGTTCAATTGTTGCAGGCTCAAACATAGGTAGAGTATTTCAGCAACTCTGTCAGCTGGGCTCTACAGGGTTACATTTAGTGTATGAGATCATTTCGATTGGCAAGGTACAAGTTACATAGCAGACAGGTTGACAGTTTGGGCAACAAGTCAATTCAGATATATTTGAAGTCTATTCATACAGTCTTGATGTGGCTCCCTCTGGTCACGGATGTTTGTCGGTAGAGATGTCTGAGAGTTCAATCTCCATACGTAGCTGTGATATTTCTTCATTCTTGTGTTGTCTGCTTCTCTTCCTGGTAGATTTAACCTTGCATTTACTATGCTACTGATGTAGGCACCTTACACTTAGCTATGCTGACTCGTGTCCCACTGTTCTCAAACGACTTGCAACTTAACTTCTAATACAAAAGCAAAATACTACGGATGCTGGAAATCTGAAATAAAAACAGAAAATGCTGGAAATACTCAACAGGTCAGGCAGCACCTGTGGAGAGAGAAACAGAGTTAACGTTTCAGGTCGATGACCCTTTGTCAGACGCTGCCTTATCTGCCGAGTATTTCCAGCATTTTCAGTTTTTATTTGCAATTTAACTTGCTTGACTATGTCTGGTTTCTTCATTTGTTTTACTCTTAACACATTTCAGCTTAGAAGACTTGCTTTATTCAAATTATGTTTGATAATGTGCCTGTGAAGCGCCTTGGGATGTTTTACTACGCCAAAGGCGCTATATAAATGCAAGTTGTTGTTGTTATAACCATTTCTGGACTCTTCCCAGATTTCTCCAGACCTTCCTATTTCCTTCAACCTTCCTATGACTTCTGATTTGAGTGTGAAAGACCCAATCTTATATAAACTTCATTTCACAAAGACTCCTTTATCCACCTATTTCAATGTCTGACCAAACAAGTTGACTCATTTTATGGCAAGGGTACATCTATTCAGTGTCAGTTACTTAGAAACAGACACATGCCAAAGATGCGTAAGGAGCAAATTTACATACAAGACAAAAGCTAAGCCTGTTCGTTAGCTAGTTATTCCTTTTACTTTGCCGGCCTTAGTAATTACAAATGCTTGTAACACTAGATAAGTCCCTCCCAGTTTTGGGTATCTTGTCCAGACAGCATAAATGTTGTCGCTAGGCCCATGACCTCAGCAAGCTAGATCTGCTGGTTCCCTGAGCCATTGTATGAGTCCTTTGTTCTAAGAACACTGTCTGCACTTCTTAGAAACAGAATGATGAATTCTAAGAGAGCAGCAGGTTGTTCAAAACACCATTTTAAATGCAACTTTTCCTACACTAACTTGGGCTGCTGCTGCCTCTTGAACTGTAACTGTTCCTTACATAAGCCAGTTCCTTCAGGAAAAGAAGGGGAACATTTGTGGAAGAAAAAGTGCTGACTATATATTTGCATAAGTCTAATTTGTGTTTCTTTTTTGCATGGGTCATGATTGGTCTGTTCCACTGAGCTATTGAAAAATATGCTCCATTAATTAGTTCCATGCTAGCCTGAATCTCGAGTTGTGTAATCTGCTGGCACTGTAAATAGATTTTAAAATGGACAATTTGAATAGGAATTAAAGTGGGTTATGTGTTGACGCATTGGAAGGTCACATATTCTAATAGTTACGCAGTGTTAAAATCTCAAGAGCTACAAATTTTAATTAGCGGCATGACAAATTATCCAAACTTGGTCATAATGGCACTACTTGCTTTTACTCAGAATTTCTAATTAATGCCTGCAAAAAGATGTTTGTGATGGTGTGCAGAATGTTCTGCTTGGACGTGAAGCAACCTCCGTATGGGAGGTGCGAGAGCACCTTGTGTGTTTATAAAATTACAAAATAAACTATGTATAGATCTAATAATATTTCAACAAATACTTGTGGTTTAAAGAGACTACTTGATAGTAAGCCATTGCATTCGGTTTGAGTGGATACAATAATCTAAGGAAAAGAAGGGATGAGAGCTAAGGTCAGTACAAAAAGAGATGCATATAACATAAATATTCAGGGGACAGAAAAGGTTATAGGAAGTCATAATATAATACTATAAAAATAAAGTACAGCATATTAAATTGCCTCGAAATCAATGTACAGAACAGCAGCAACAAAATGGAGCAATTGGAGACAATAGTGATAAGTGAGGAAATAGATGTAATGGAAACATGGCTACAGACGGAAAAGGATTGGCAGTTAAATATTGCAGGCTATAATGTATTTAGAAATAACAGAGAAGGACGAAAGGATGGTGGGGCAGCCCTGTTAATCAGAAATAACATAATGGCAGTAGCAAGAAAGGACAAAGAGATAGAAACAGAATCCTTATGGATTGAGGTAAAGGAGAGGAGGGCATTAGTCATGCTTGAAGGTATTGAAGGTATACAACAGACTGCCAAATAGTGGGAAGGAACTGAAGGGAGAAATATTTACGCAAGTATATGAAATGAGTAATAAAGCACCGAATCAGAATCATGGGGGATTTCAATTAAACTGAGAGGGAGGGACCGGGGAGGGGGTGGAGTTTTTAACAGTGTGTGCAAGACACCTTTTGGAGCCAATATGGAAGCACTACTAGATTGAGTAATGGGAAATGAACCAGAGCAGATATGAGGAGTAAGCATGGAAGAACATCAAATGAATGGTGCTCACAATATAATAATAATGTTTAAGATAATTGAGCTATAGATAGTATAAAGACTAAAGTAATAGATTGGAAAAAAGCCAACTGTGTAGGAATGATGATAGAGCCAAGGAAGATAAACGGGAAAAAAATATTGACAGAGGTAGAAGAACAGCAGGCAATATTTAAACAAGAGATCAATAGAGTTCAGGGGAAATATATTTCACTAAAAAATAACAAACTAGCCAAGAGTGAGATGGCATAGATAATTAAAGGTGAGGGTAAAATCAAATCTAAAGAAGATGACAAAAGGGAATATAATGAGCTTAGAAAAGCGAGTCAAAATAGACAGTTAGGAAGGCAAAGAGGAAATGTAAAATGAAAATATCAAAGAATATAAAAAGAAATAGTAAAGTATTCTATAGGCAGATAAGTAACACAAGGAGAATTAAGGTAGGGATATGATCACTAAAGAAAGAGCAAGATAAACTCACAGGAGCTGATACTGAAATGGTGGGGATACTGAATAGATACTTTTCATCAGCCTTCACTGAAGTGACTAACAAACAGGCAATTGCAAGTGAGATATTACAACAGGTAGGATAGAAAGAAAGGAGATACTGGACAAACTAGCCACACTTAAGGCAGACAGGATCCTGGGTCCAGGTGGATCGCACCCGTAGATTCCCAAAGAAACTAGAAAGTAAATCAATTTAAATAAAGGAATAATGCCAGAGGACGGACTAACAGCAAATGTAATTCCTATCTATGACTAACCCAGGGAACTATAGACCAGTTAGCTTAATGTCAATGGTAGGAACAATGTGAGAATCTTGTTAAAAGATCAAAAAAATCTAGAGGCACTAATATATATATATATATATAATGTCAGCATGGATTTCTGAAAGGAAAATCATGTTTAACCAACCTTACTGAATTCTTTCAAGAAGTAGCAGAGTAGATATGGACAATGCAGTGGATGTGGTGTATATGGACTTTCAGAAGGCCTTCAATAAGATGCCACATAAGAGACTCCTGACAAAGGAGTCCGGGACTCGGTCGCAGAATGGATTGAAAGATGGCTACAAAACAGAAAATAGAGGGCAGGAGTTAAGGGAAGTTTCTCGGACTGGCAGATAGTCCGAGAAGTGGTGTCCTGCAGGGATCTGTTCTGGGAGTGAGGTGGTTCATTTTGGTAGGAGGAATAAGGAGACCACTTTTTCCGTGGAAGACAAGAAACTAAATGGATTAGAGGAACAAATCGAGGAGAAATTATTATTGGGAATAAGGAAATGGCAGAAACATTAAACAAATATTTTGTATCTGTCTTCAAGCAGAAGATTCAAAAAGCATACCAAAAATGGTGGGGAACCAAGGGTCTAATAAGAGTGAGGAACTTAACGTAATTAATATAAGTAGAGAAACTAATGGGACTAAAAGCCGACAAATCCCCTGGACCTGATGGCCTACATCCTAGGGTTCTAAAAGAGGTGGCTGAAGAGATAGTGGATGCATTGGTTTTGATCTTCCAAAATACCCTAGATTCTAGAACATGCCAGCGGATTGGAAGGTCGCAAATGTAGCACCGCTATTCAAGAAAGGAGGGAGAGAGAAAACAGGGAACTACAGGCCAGTTAACCTGACATCAGTCATCAGAAAATGCTGAAATCCATAGTTAAGGAAGTGGTATCAGGGCACTTAGAAAATCATAACATGATTAGGCAGAGTCAACATGGTTTTATGAAAGGGAAGTCGTGTTTGACAAATTTATTAGAATGTTTTGAGGATGTAACTAGCAGGGTAGATAAAGGGGAACCAGTGGATGTAGTATATTTGGATTTCCAAAAGGCATTCGATAAGGTGCCACATAAAAGGTTATTACACAAGATTAGGGCTCATGGGGTTGGGGGTAATATAGTAGCATGGATTGGTTAATGGACAGAAAACAGAGAGTAGGGATAAACTGATCTTTTTCAGGTTGGCAGGCTGTAACTAGTGGGGTGTCACAAGGATCAGTGTTGGGGCCTCAGCTATTTACAATCTGTATTAATGACCTTGATGAAGGGACCGAGTGTAATGTATCCAAGTTTGCTGACAATACAAAGCTAGGTGGGACAGTAAGCTGTGAGGAGAACACAAAGAGTCTGTAAAGGGATATAGATAGACTAAGTGAGTGGGCAGTAAGGTTGCAGATAGAGTATAATGTAGGGAAATGTGAGGTTATTCACTTTGGTAGGAAGAATAGAAAAACGGAATATTTTTTAAATGGTGAGAAACTTTCAAATGTTGGTTTTCAGAGAGATTTGGGTGTCCTCGTGCAAGAAACACAGAAAGCTAGCATGCAGGTACAGCAAGCAATAAGGAAGGCAAATGGCATGTTGGCCTTTAGTGCAACGGGGTTGGAGTATAAGAGTGAGGAAGTCTTGCTACAATTGTACAGGGCCTTGGTGAGACCACACCTGGAGTACTGTGCACAGTTTCAGTCTCCTTATCTAAGGAAGGATAGACTTGCCTTGGAGGCGGTGCAACAAAGGTTCCCTAGATTGATTCCTGGGATGAGAGGGTTGTCCTATGATGAGAGACTGAGTAGATTGGGCCGATACTCTCTGGAGTTAGAGAGGTGATCTCATTGAAACATACAAGATTCTGAGGGGGATTGACAGGGTAGATGCTGAGAGGTTGTTTCCCCTGGCTGGAGAGTCTAGAACTAGGGGGCATAGTCTCAGGATAAGGGATAGGCCATTTAAGACTGAGATGAGGGTTGTGAATCTTTGGAATTGTCTGCTCCAGAGGGCTGTGAATGCTGAGATAGATAGATTTTTGGACTCATGGGGAATCAAGGGATATGGAGATCGGGCGGGAAAGTGGAGTTGAGGTCGATGATCAGCCATGATCTTATTGAATGGCGGAGCAGGCTTGAAGGACTGTATGGCCTACTCCTGCTCTTATTTCTTATGTTCTTATGATCTAGGAATACAGATACATAAATTGCTAAAAGTAGCAACACAAGTTGATAAGACCATAAAGGGTACAAACAAAGTAATAGTGTTCATTTCTAGAGCAATAGAATACAAGCCCAGGGAGGTAATATTAAATTTATGTAGAACCTTGGTTCGACCATGCTTTGATTACTGTGTGCAGTTCTGGGTTCCGTACTATAAAACGTGTCCAGCCCTTTTTTTAATGAGACCTTTTTAGTAAGATTTGATCTCAAGATCCTAACATTTGTCAATTCATTTACAGTAGCGTACATTTTTGTAGCTGATTCTCTCGTCAAATTCTGCTTCTTTTACATTTATTTAATACTTAAGTCCATGGTTATCAAAGAGCAAATGCTCTGCTCTCCTTTCTATTCCACAATAACGTGTTCAAATATTCATTAACCACACTTCTCTGAAGTACTGAAAACATTCCAAGCATAATATTTACAGAATGAACCATAGTGACACAGAAGTAGAAACCAGTTTTATAAAATCCAAACTTTTATTTATCCCTAGTTTACATTGCTTACAATCCACCTTTTCTGTTTTTTTTTGGAGCATGATATTTATATTTTATAAACTTGGAAACAGCTTTATTTTTTTGTGCTAGAAATAATAAAATGAACAGTGTTTACAGCAAAAAGAACTGGGAGTTTGGGGAGTGAACATTCTTTAGTCATCTGTGCTCGAGTGTACCAGGATAAAAATGTTACTCCTTAGATAAGTGATCTCACTTCAAAAGTAATTTATTGGTTGTGAAGTGCTTTGGAATGTCCTGCGGGTGTGAACAGCACCCTATAAAAATGCAAGTATTATCTTTCTTTTCCTGTATCCTGAATTCATTTTTATCCATTGGTGCTTTCAGGAATTGAGAATTCCGTGGCAGACACGGGTAGAGGAAGGACTCCAGGGAATGAAGCACCATAGTTTATGAACTTCTACACAAGGCAACAGTGAAACAAGGGGGGAAAAAAAACAAATGCAGATTGGCAACATATTCTTCCGTCCTACAAATCTAAAATGGAGCCGGAAGAGACAGTGATCCTGCAGCAATTATTAGGCAGAATTACGGTTTACACCATTACGGGATGTCTTCATTGTCTTCGTATAAAGGCTCGTCTGACTAATATGGGACTCCCATTTGTTGAAGTTAATGTAAGGAATAATTCTGTAATACACCAGCAGATTGTAGAACTCACTGGGCGTCTTACTGTACCACAAATCTACTTTAACAACATCCATATTGGAGGATATGATGATTTTGAGAATTTGGTAGGTAATATTGGTTTTATATATATATAGCCATATGATAATGCAGTAAATGAATGATTTTTCCATAAAGTCTCCTTGAGCTTCTGCATAACTGCCATTTTTTTATCAGTTTAGTAAAAGCTCAAGGACAGAAACAGTTCGTGTTAGCGAAAAAGGTCAGCTGAATTGTGCTGGCGTAACTAGTTTTAGAGATGGGAAGAAAATGAAAGCTGTGAGTACGGCAACAATTAAAAGGTGGCTCAGATTTCTGTACAAACTGGATGCACTTCGCCATTGCAGATTAATAAGCCTGTCACAAAAACCTTGTCTTATATTTATAATCCATTTACTAGATTTTCATTGCCTAGAATTTCCAACATTGCTGTAAAAGGGAGGCCATTTTCCCAGGTATTGTCATTTGCGAATGATTCATGGTGTATAGAAAGACACGAGCTTTCTCGCACCTCCCAATGTCAGCAAATAGATCAGATATCCATCCTATTGAATCGACTGCCTCAACCTGTTCTGACAAACCTGAAATATTTGAAATGTTTGAAATTAATTTGGCTGTGCCCTTCCTGGTTGAACAGTCCCATTGAGCAAGATGCAAAATGCTGCGGATGCTGGAAATCTGAAATCCAAACAGAAAAATGCTGGCAATGCTCAGCAGACCAGGCAGCATCTGTGGAGTTTCTCTATTTCTCTCTCTCTCTCTCTCTACAGATGCTGCTGTATTTCCAGCATTTTCTGTTTTATATTTGAGTAAGTAGTAGTATATAAAATGTAGTTAAAAATCTCATTTATTAATTTCATTATGTAACCGCTTTCACAGAGATACGAAGCAGTTATGGATGCTGATTGATGCAAAAGCAATAGTGTAAATTGGGGATAATGTGAGTCCCAAGAAATGTTGTGCGCGGCCTGTTTATTTCAGTGCACGGTCCCTTTAAATTTCTGCGCCGCCGCGGTATTTCAAATGGAAAAGCTTGTGAGCGGCCCGCGCGGTACCTTGCAGATTACTGCGCGGTCCGCGCGGTACCTTGCAGATTACTGCGCGGCCCGCGCGGTACCTTGCAGATTACTGCGCGGCCCGCGCGGTACCTTGCAGATTACAGCGCGGCCCGCGCGGTACCTTGCAGATTACAGCGCGGCCCGCGCGGTACCTTGCAGATTACAGCGCGGCCCGCGCGGTACCTTGCAGATTACAGCGCGGCCCGCGCGGTACCTTGCAGATTACAGCGCGGCCCGCGCGGTACCTTGCAGATTACTGCGCGGCCGTGCATGCACGCTGCTTGGAGGGAACATTGGTCCCAAGCATACTTAAAATAGGGAGGAATGAGACCGCCTCAAACAGGAAGTCTCAAACTGTTTGATTCCACACTGGGTGTAGCATAACTCCAGCCTGTTGGATCAATTGGGTTCTTTATAAACTTTTGAATCCTAGTATTAAGAGAGAAATAATGCTTCCACACCTGGGTTCTCCTAACATCAAAAAGTAACTGGCCTGGGAGTGATACAGTATCTATGAATGGAAATATGCTTGTACAAAACTCTCTCTCCTTTTTTATGTTGCCGTCCTGTTTATTCTATAATGGGCAGTACAATAAAAGCCAGTGTCAGTGCAGTTCATAGAAACATAGAAGATAGGAGTAGGCCATTCGGCCCTTCGAGCCTGCTCCGCCATTCAATGAGATCATGGCTGATCATCCAAATTCAGTACCCTGTCCCTGCCTTCTCCCCATATCCCTTGATCCCTTTAGACTTAAGAAATATATTCAACTCTTTCTTGAATATATTTAATGAACTGGCTTCCACTGCCCTCTGTGGCAGAGAATTCCACAGGTTCACCACTCTCTGGGTGAAGAAATTCCTCCTCATTTCAGTCCTAAATGGCTTACCCCTTATTAGGGTTGCAAAGGGGTGGAAAGTTTCCGGTAAATTTCTGGAAATTTTCCACGGGAAGTTTAGCTTGGGAATTTTGCCCAAAAAAGCACATGCTAGCATAATATTGTTTTTTTGTATTTATTTCTTTTTTTTCCACAGGTCCTCTCTTAAAATTACTAACAGAGATGGAATCTTAATTATTAAGGAATTTCTTAATCAATATTCTTACTTGGCTTGTTTTAATAATTACAAGTTTTGTGTGTGACTGTGAACAAATGTGTCCTGATTGGGTGGATGAGCGATTAGCTCCCTCTATTTGTAATATTTGCATATCGAATTGTGATTGGCCTGCAGGCATCTGTAAGACTGCTATAGTTTTTTTAAGATCCAGGTTAGGGGTCCTGAGGGAAGTCATTTTGTTTTCTGCTGATGTTGTGATGATGCAGTAAGTAAATCAGACTTTATACCAAATAAACCAGTTACTTGTTGAACTCTGTTGTCCTTCAATTTAAAATATACAAAATAATACACTATTGGTGATGTAGCGTCGTGTGTGTACAGGTCATGCTTCCATCACATGGAGCATCAGCAAAAATGTACTCACCCTGTTGCAATCGTGCTGATCGACCGCAGTTCGACACAGAGATGAATGCCCTTTATTTCTCTGCATAGAACAATGCCATGTTTACTGTCAGATGTGTGGAAGCATTTTACCCCAGGCATTAAAGATGGAAAGACTGTGTACATGTGCAAACACTGTAGAAAGCCATATGTAACGAATGCCACAAAGATGCAGCAGCATTTATCCAAATGCAACAACTTCACTCATATTACGTCTATTGGGTGCGCAGCTCATGGGCTTAACCTGCTCCTCAAGGACATCATGGGTTTGAGAACCATGGAAGCACTGTACAAGAGAGCCAAGCAAGTTGTTAAGTATGTCAGGGGAAAACAGGTAGTTGCAGCAACCTACAACTCCAAGCAAATGACAAAGAACAAGAACACCACACTGAAGCTGCCCAACAACACTAGACGGGGTGGTGTTGTCATAATGTACAACAGCCTTCTGGAGGGTAAGGAGTCGCTGCAAGAAATGGCAATATCCCAGTCTGGGGATATGGAAACCACCATCAAGAAAATACTGCTGGATGATGTGTTTTGGGAGAGAGTGGTTAGCAGCCTTAAAATACTCTCACCAGTAGCATCTGCAATTGCTCAGATTGAAGGAGATGATGCTGTCTTGTCAGATGTTCTCAGGCTTTTTACTGATTTAAAAGAACAAATCAGCATTGCCCTACCCACATCCCTGCTGCTCAAAGCAGAGGAGAAGGCAATTGTTCAATTCATACAGACGCGTCAAGAATTTTGTGTCAAGCCGATTCATGCTGCAGCATACATGCTGGACCCAAAGCATGTTGGGAGACCAATACTTTCTGGAGAACAGATCAACAGGGCTTACAGTGTGATTTCTACCCTCTCACACCATCTCAATCTGGATGTGGGCAAAGTTCTGTGAAGTCTGGCAAAGTTCTCTACCAAGCAAGGTCTTTGGAATGGGGATGGGATATGGGAATCATGCAAGCATATCAGTGCACATACCTGGTAGAAGGGACTTTGTGCATCGGAGGCCCTGTCACCTATTGCATCGGTGATACTCCAAATCCCACCTTCATCAGCGGCCTCTGAACGAAACTGGTCACTTTTTGGGAATACGCATACAAAGGTGCGCAACAGGCTGACTAACAAGAGAGTGGAGAAACTGGTGGCTATCCGGGCGAACCTACAACTTATTGAGCCAGATACAGAAGTGTCCACCACACAGCTAGACACTGACACAGAGGAGGAAATGGACACGCCAGAGTCAGAGAATCAGGAGGAGCAATGAGGAGTAGAAGACTCAAAGGGACAAAATAAGGACAAATTACAGGCTAAATAAGCTGACGCTCTTTTTATTTTATTTTAGATGGGTCTTTTTTGTGGTGGTTCAATAAAGTTCAAAATTATAACCTAAATAAAGTTTTGAAAGCCTGTTTTTATTTGTATGGAACAGTATGTTTATTTTGACGACAAAGATAATATAAGGGTCAGAGACAAAAACCATCAGCGTGCAAAAAAACTCTAAATTCCCGAAAATTCCCATGGAAAGTTTCCTCTTTTAAAAATTCCCAGAATTTTGCAACCCTACCCCTTATCCTTAGACTATGACCCCTGGTTCTGGACTCCCCGGCCACCAGAAACATCCTTCCTGCATCTAGTCTGTCCAGGCCTGACAGAATTTTATAGGTTTCGATGAGATCCCCTCTCAATCTTCTAAACTCCAGTGAGTATAAGCCCAATCGACACAGGAGTCCTCTGTGAAATCCACTGCTGATTTAATATTTTTTTTGTGAAAAACTAATAGAACTGGTTCCACAAACTCCAACCCTGTGGACCCTTGGATTATCTGCATCCTGTTGTCTACATTTTTGTGGGAGTTGGGCTTTTCTTTGCAAAAAATCAGCTAAAACGGTGTGGATAACCTTTCAGTGATTTTTGAGACACGAGATTCTTGATCCAGCAGGCTAAGGAGTTGTTATGTGGATCTCTAATACCTGGAAGAATTTACTATCCATATTGCTCTGATATTTGGCTTCAGGTCAGAAGCCCGGCAGGAGACAGGTCGTCTAGTGGGTACGGTAGCCTAGTGGTTATTAAAAGGATGCTGCCAATGTCACAGTAAAGGAGGAGGGGATAGAGAAATTGAATAGGATAAAAATAAATGGAGGAGATTGGCAGCACGAAAGGCAGTAGGTTTTGTGCTAGAGGTACCTAATAGTAAGGCCTGTGTCCATTGCATGTTGTCTTGTGGACAGAAGCTTCACCTGAGTATTCTGGGTGAGGAACTCCACCGATAGTCATGATTTGAAATGTTCCAATGACCAGGTCTTACAGCGGGCACTTGTAGGAACAGTTTTGTGTTTGCATATCTGTCTCAACAGCTTTTTCCTGTTGGCTTAAAAACTATGAGCAGTCCTGCAAATGAATATCTTGATATCCCTTTGTCAGATTGAGACAATTCAGTAATATGATGAAACTATAAATCACTTCTTTTTTCATCAGTCACACGAACAGCTTGCCAAACTGATTGATCTAGTTAAGAATAAGCCAGCTCCTCCTGATGCACCTCCAATCCCTGAACCGGAAAAGGCTGAAGAAGAAATACCACCAAAGGAAGGTTAGTAGAAAAGAAGCTTCCGTACTCGCTAGGTATAACTGCTAAGGTAGCTAAACCAGCCAAATATGGCAGGCGACTGTTTCTAACTTTGCTTTACATTTTGTCCAGCTTCAGTTGAATACTGAAAGCTGAAAAGTGGTAATTATCTCCTGAAATATTTCACAGTGGACTAAGGATGCCATAATTATATCATAGTATTGGTGAAGTGCCATATTAGACTGACCCACCTGCACATTGGATATGGAGTAAACTGTATGAACAGACCAGTGCTTGATACAAAATCAAAATATGGAGCAAGTATATTTGAGTTAATGGCATGGGTGTAGTGAGTGGACTGGAAGATTGACTGAAGGGACAGACAGAAGATAGTTAATCAGTAAATCTGCCCATGATTAGGGCAAGACAATACATGTGGAGTGTAACATTGGTTAAGTAAAAAAAATGTAATTCCACTTTAAACAAGGTTAACCATACTGTTTCAAAATGTACAGCTGCTTCTGTGTAGGGTATACACTGCTGGGATTCTTCTGCTTTGCAAAGCCATGTAATGCAGAATTGTTCTGATTTCCTGTGCTATAATTCTGTAGTGAGAAACCAATAACTCTAAGACCAGCATTTATTGCCCATTCCTAGTTGCCCTTGAGAAGGTGGTGGTGAGTCTCCTTCTTGAACTGCTGCAGTCCGTGTGGTGAAGGTACTCCCACAGTGCTGTTAGGGAGGGAGTTCCAGGATTTTCATCCAGCGACGATGAAGGATCGGCGATACACTTCCAAGTCAGGATGTTGTGTGACTTGAAGGAGGACTTGGAGGTGGTGGTGTTCCCATGCACCTGCTGCCCTTGTCCTTCTAGGTGGTAGAGGTCGCAGGTTTGGGAGGTGCTGCCAAAGAAGCCTTGGCGAGTTGCTGCAGTGCATCTTGTAGATGGTACACGGAGTGAATGCGTAAGGTAGTGGATGGGGTGCCGATCAAGTGGGTTGCTTTGTCCTGCATGGTGTCGAGCTTCTTCAGTGTTGTTGGAGCTGCACTCATCCAGGCAAGTGCAGAGTATTCCATCACACTCCTGAATTGTGCCTTGTAGGTGGTGGAAAGACTTTGGGGAGTCAAGAGGTGAGTCACTTGCTGTAGAATACCCAGCCGCTGGCCTGCTCTTGTTGTCACAGTATTTATGTGGCTGGTCCATGTGGTAAACCACTTTTATCGTTCACTATCGTTACACTATGGTTATCACTGTTTATATCGTTACACTATGGTTATCACTGTTTACACTGTTGTATCACTACACAAGGTCACCTCTTGCCACGCTGTTATACCTGGGCTGACCACAGCTGACTCCGCCCATGGCTCCGCCTGCTTGCCCAGGTATAAAGGTGGTCGACTGGCTGGTATTCCTCCTTGTTGGATCCGATCACCCATGAGGGTGGGCTCTGTTATTTAGCCAATAAAAACCTATAGTTACTAACTTAACTCGTCGCTTTTCATGAACTGAATTGATAGGTATATCAATTTTATTGGCTAAATTTTGAAATGTCTACAACGGAGCAGCCAAACGATCAGTCAGATGTACAGCCGCAGCCAAACGGCCATCTACAACAGCCCCAGCAGCCGGCCTGGCTACGAGCCCTCCGGCCGCCGTACCTGGATCTAAACCCACAGGCTGCGAATTCAGCCCTCGACTTCGAACACTGGCTGAGCTGCTTCGAAGCCTACCTGGGAGAATCCGGCGTGCCTCCGGCATCCAAACTAAGAGTTCTGACCGCTCAGGTGAGCCCTAAAGTATTTGCACTCATCCGGGACATTGCCACATACGAGGACGCCCTCAACCTGCTAAAAGAACAGTATCGGAGCCCTGTAAACTCAATGTGCGCCAGGCATCTCCTAAGATCCCGCTCGCAACAGCCAGGAGAGTCGGTTGATGATTTCTTACGGGCGCTGCAAATACTCGGCAGGGACTGTGACTTTAAAGCCGTAACAGCTGCAGAACATACAGATGGAAACATCCGAGATGCCTTCGTGAAAGGCCTTCGGTCAGACTACTCACGGCAAAGACTGCTGGAATCAAAGGACCTCGACCTGAAAACAGCTGCTATCCTCGCTCGCTCCTTGGAAGTGGCCCATTGGGACCTCGAGGCGTACTCCAGGTACTGTGCTGCGCGACCCTGGGACTCGGGCCCGACCCCGGCCGCAATACCCTTCGCACCGCCGCCTCCGGGACCTACCACAGCGTCGGTGTCCCGGAACCGATCGGGACCGCCACCCCCGGTACCGGCTGCGACATTGGAGCCCCGCGATCGGGCCGCTGGCGGCTTCTTCTGTGGCCAGGCGAAACACCCGAGGGCGCGCTGCCCTGCAAGAAACACGACCTGCTCCGACTGCCACAAGAAAGGCCACTTCGCGAAGGCCTGCAGGGGGAAAGCCACAGACGCTAGCAGTGCCTCATGCGAGTTGTGGGGGCGGCCATCTTTCATCAAGGCCACAGATGCCAGTATCCCCTCGTGTGAGTCGTGGGGGCGGCCATCTTTGATCAAGGCCACCGACGCCGGCAGTGCCTCATGTGAGTTGTGGGGGCGGCCATCTTCTCCGCCATTTTATTCAACGTCGTGGGCGCCGCCATTTTGTTCACCACACTCGACCGCCACCTTGCCTCCAGACCTGACCACCGCCTCACCCGCAGACTACAGCAGCTCGCTCAGCCATACACTAGCCTCCGTCACACTTGACCAAGCTCACCCGCATCACCTGTCCAAGTCCATGATGGACATCAAAGTAAACGGCCACGCCACGACCTGCCTGTTCGACAGCGGAAGCACGGAGCGTTTCATCCATCCAGACACGGTGGGCCACTACTCCCTCACTGTCCGGCCAATGCGCAACCGGATCTCGATGGCGTCGAGGTCCCATTCTACAGACATCAGCGGCTACTGTGTTGTGACCCTGTCGGTTAGGGGCACGGAGTATTAAAATTTTAAACTTCTCGTCCTGCCCCAGCTCTGCGCTGCCGTCCTACTAGGGCTGGATTTCCAATCCCACCTTCAAAGTGTCACTTTGGCATACGGTGGACCCCTCCCCCCACTCACAGTCTACAACCAGCAGATTTTGAACCGCCCACCGCGTACCACCTGCGGCCTATCCACCCTCAAGGTCCCGCCCCCCTCCCTGTTCGCTAACCTCACCCGCGACTGTAAACCCGTCGCTACCAAGAGCAGGCGGTACAGCGCCGGGGACAGAGCTTTTATTAGCTCCGAGGTGCAGCGACTCCTGAAGGAGGGCATCATTGAGGGAAGCAACAGCCCCTGGCGTGCCCAGGTCGTAGTCGTTAAGACCGGCGATAAACACCACCTGGTCATCGACTACAGCCAAACCATAAACCGGTACACCCAGCTGGACGCATACCCCCTTCCCCGCATATCTGATATGGTCAATCAGATTGCACAGTACCGGGTATTCTCTACCATCGACCTTAAGTCGGCCTATCACCAACTCCCTATCCGCCCTGAGGACCGCCAGTATACCGCCTTCGAGGCGAATGGCCGCCTCTACCACTTCCTTAGGGTTCCCTTCGGCGTCACCAACGGGGTTTCGGTCTTCCAAAGGGAGATGGACCAGATGGTTGACCAGAACGGGCTGCATGCCACGTTCCCTTATCTAGATAACGTCACCATCTGCGGCCGCGACCGGCAGGACCATGATGTTAATCTGGAGAAATTCCTCCGTACGGCCCAACGGCTGAACCTCACCTACAATAAGGAGAAATGTATATTTAACACCTCGCGCCTTGCCATCCTCGGCTGCGTAGTAGAGAACGGAGTCATCGGCCCCGACCCCGAAAGAATGCGCCCCCTCATGGAGCTTCCCCTCCCCCACTGTCCAAAGGCGCTGAAGAGAACCCTGGGGCTCTTCGCCTACTATGCCCAATGGGTGCCCAATTATGCGGACAAAGCCAGACCCCTCATGAAGTCCACCTCCTTCCCCCTGACGGCAGAAGCATGCGCAGCCTTCTCCCTCATAAAGGGAGACATTGCTAAGGCCACAATGCACGCGGTGGATGAGTCTATCCCTTTCCAAGTGGAGAGCGATGCATCCGACTTCGCCCTAGCTGCAACCCTTAACCAGGCGGGGAGACCTGTGGCCTTCTTCTCAAGGACCCTCCAGGGCCCTGAGATCCGACACTCTTCGGTCGAGAAGGAGGCCCAGGCGATCGTGGAGGCAGTACGGCGCTGGAGGCATTACCTGGCAGGCAAACGATTTACCCTCCTCACCGACCAGCGCTCGGTCGCTTTTATGTTTAATAACAAGCTGAGGGGCAAAATCAAGAACGACAAGATCTTGAGGTGGAGAATCGAGCTCTCCACCTACGATTATGATATCTTGTACCGGCCTGGTAAACTGAACGAACCCCCAGATGCTCTATCACGAAGTACATGCGCCAACGCGCAAATTGATAGACTGCAGACCCTCCACAACGACCTCTGCCACCCCGGGGTCACCAGACTTTACCACTTCATTAAGGCCCGCAACCTGCCCTACTCCATCGAGGAGGTCAGGACCATGACCAGGAACTGCCAAACCTGTACCGAATGCAAACCGCATTTCTTTAGGCCGGACAGAGCAAGCCTGATCAAGGCCACCCGCCCCTTCGAGCGCTTGAGCATCGATTTTAAGGGGCCCCTCCCGTCCTCTGACCGTAACGTGTACTTCCTCAACATTATTGATGAGTACTCCCGTTTCCCTTTTGCCTTCCCCTGCCCAGACATGACTAGTACCACGGTCATCAAATGCCTGAACGACCTCTTCGCCTTGTTCGGGTTCCCGAACTATATACATAGCGACCGGGGCTCATCCTTCATGAGCGAGGAACTTCGCCAGTTCCTACTAGCGAGAGGTATTGCTGCAAGCAGGACCACCAGTTACAACCCCCGAGGGAACGGCCAGGTGGAAAGAGAGAACGCGACTGTCTGGAAGGCCGTTCTCTTAGCCTTAAAGTCTAAGGGCCTCCCAACCTCTCGCTGGCAGGAAGTCCTCCCGGCAGCGCTGCATTCCATCCGGTCACTGCTTTGCACTGCCATTAACGCCACCCCCCATGAACGAATGTTTGTTTTCCCCAGGAAGTCGACTACGGGAACCTCGCTACCAACATGGCTGACTTCTCCGGGGCCCGTCTTGCTGCGAAAGCACGTGAGGGCCCATAAAACGGACCCCCTGGTCGAGAGGGTGGACCTCCTGCACGCCAACCCCCAGTACGCCTATGTGGCATACCCAGACGGGCGGGAGGACACAGTCTCCTTACGAGACCTCGCACCCTCGGGCATCCCTGAGACACCACCGTTACCCCCCACCACCCCCCCCAAATCCAGCCCAGGTAGACGGCATGCCGGAACCCCCACGAGCCTTCGCCGACCACGCAGACACCAGCATTAACATCGGATACTGCACCACCGCCGCCGCTGCTGCGCCGATCAGAGAGGCTTACGAGGCCTCCGGACAGACTGACATACCCGAACTGGTAGTACACTTCACCCCGCCGGACTCAAATTTAAACAAGGGGTGAATGTGGTAAACCACTTTTATCGTTCACTATCGTTACACTATGGTTATCACTGTTTATATCGTTACACTATGGTTATCACTGTTTACACTGTTGTATCACTACACAAGGTCACCTCTTGCCACGCTGTTATACCTGGGCTGACCACAGCTGACTCCGCCCATGGCTCCGCCTGCTTGCCCAGGTATAAAGGTGGTCGACTGGCTGGTATTCCTCCTTGTTGGATCCGATCACCCACGAGGGTGGGCTCTGTTATTTAGCCAATAAAAACCTATAGTTACTAACTTAACTCGTCGCTTTTCATGAACTGAATTGATAGGTATATCAGTCCAATTAAGTTTCTGGTCAATGGTGACCCCCAGGATGTTGAGGGATTTGGCGACGGGAATGTCATGGGGAGGTGGTTAGACTCTCTCTTGTTGGAGATGGTCATTGCCTGGCACTTGTGTGGCGCAAATGTTACTTGCGAATATAAAGCGATGGAATAATTATACCATTTAGAAGTATGTTTTTTCTATCTACTTTTGTGGAATTTTGTCATTAACAGTCTTGTCATTGGAACTGTCTTGGAGGATTTGCTGAGCCCAAAAGTGTGATAGACAGGAATTGGCATTAATTATTAAGCTTAATTTGTGTTTGATAATTCAGCTTCTCTGCATTATTGGACTTAGTAATTCCACTTAAATCAGTCCCCGGATATCCTGAGTACTCCATGTTGTACTCCGTATTGAGAGAAAATTATTTACAAAAACTAAACATTGGGAAGGAATGCTACTAAAGTGCATCACAATACAGGAAACTTTTGATTTACCGGCACCTAAATAACCGGAAATCTCGGTTAACCGGCAAAACTCGGGAGTAGGTTTTACTTCATATTGTACTTGCCTTCCTCCATCTGGTGCTGTGCAAGGGTGTGGCTGCAGCTGTTGCTAAGCTACAGAGACGCTTGGAACTTGTGGCCATTGTTCTGAACTTGTTGCTAAGCAACAGGGTTTGTTGCTTTATACGGAGCTGTCAGCTCTCCATATCTTTTACTATAGCTTTCGGTTATCCGGAATTTTTGATGAACGGGCACCACGTCGGTCCCGTCCGTGCCGGATTTTTAAAAAAGTTTCCTGTATACTACTGCCGAGATGAGAGTTTGAGAGTAAAATACTTAAATCAATTCTGATGGCCATAAAATAATATTTTATTGTATTGTCCCAAAATATAAACATTCTGAAGCACAGATGCTGTGTATAACCTGGTATTTACAGTGCTATCATTTTATTTTATTTTATAATTGAGATGGAAACCGTGCTTTTAATTTAAGTTCTAGTTTTTTTGTTTGTATCTAGGAGAAACCAGTCATATATTAAGAATTTTCTATTTTGTATATGAATATGCATTGTAAACATAAGCCTGTGCTTCTGCATTGTACCTATATATGCGAAAGGTACAATGTAGCCTCTTTTTTAAAGACACAACAGGTCTAAAACAATATGATTATACACTCTAGTTATGACCATAGAAGCCATAGGAAATCATATGTATTTTTTTTATAAAAGTAATTTTAATGCACCCACTGTTGAAATTAGCAAACTTGTATTAATTGCTTTACAGAATTGAAAAGTGAAAGAGATGAATATGCAGACCTAGTCATGGAATTCAAGCAAAGTGGCATTATTGGCAATCACTGGTCATGGCTGAAAATGTATCAACACACCTTTACTGGGAAAAAATTAGTCAACTGGCTGGTTGAACACAAACATCTTGGTGAGTCTGCTAGTTGAAGGGGGAAAAATTGGGTATCGCCCGTTTGGGACGCTAATTTTTGAAATTTTGAAAATTAGCGCCAGGCACTAAGGATTCTGAACTTCTACTAAATTGGGTGTTCGAGCCCCAGGAAGGAATTGGGGCGCTGTAGAGATTAGGCCAATTAGTAGCTTATCTCTAGTCTTTCAAATAATCAGGATCAACTGCAAATCAATATGGTGGGTATATTGTGTTTAATCAGAGTTTTAGACGGAATATAACATGCTAGTTATACAGCAAAAACATACAACCGTGACCAGCAGCTGGTATCGGGCCCGATCGGACAGGCGGCTGGTGTGCGTG
Source organism: Somniosus microcephalus (assembly GCF_052327205.1). Classification (NCBI taxonomy): domain Eukaryota; kingdom Metazoa; phylum Chordata; class Chondrichthyes; order Squaliformes; family Somniosidae; genus Somniosus; species Somniosus microcephalus. The sequence goes on along the minus strand of NC_141000.1, from coordinate 98,584,342 downwards.
AACAGTTCTCTGACTTACAGCCTCTCTTCCTCTCATCTAGAACCTCCGAGTTGGTGAGCATGGGCTCACTCTCGAAAGAGCATTCAACCAGCCCAACTTCTGCTTGGCTCTTCTGTGTGGACAAGCCCTTGGGGTGTTACTTTTATTCTCTTTTTAGGGGAGGGCCTGAGGCCAAATTATTGACAAGACCATCCAACCTATAGAGGTTCCCCATAAACCTCATTACTCAATGGGGCATCGAGTTCTTTGTCTCGATTTGTGGATGAAAGCCCTCCCCTAACGGGGTTTTATGATAGCAGCCAATTTGTCTTATTGTTTCATCTTTCTGAAGGTTCTTCCTTTGGAATTCGTGTCTTATCTCCCTGGTCCCTATCCTCCCTGGTACACTTGGTGCTAGGCCTGACCTTGTACCCTTTCAATCATGAGGCCCAAGTCAGAGCTATCTCACTTCAGCCGGTCGTTATCTCACTTTCATCTAGCAAACCGCCCCACCCTGAGATGGATACCTTAATGCCACTAAATTCCTTTTATTGTATGCCTTTTATACTGATTAACTTTTAATTATCTTCACAAGCAATTTTGTTAAGCTAACTCCAATTCCTACTGTAACATTATATCATGGTTATTAGCAATAATAGAAGAAATGTAGACATTGAGCCTCAGTTGGTCCAATTAGAGATACATAAACAAGTTGAAATCCCAACTTGAAAACAGCAGATAGTTAGCTTGGAAACAAGATTATTTATGACCGTCACAGTACAGAATGCTCTAACATCCGCAGAAAACCAAAACACAAGCAGATTCGAAGCATCTATCCAGTTATTCTAATACTAGTCTGAAGAGACTTTTTGATCCAGTTCTAAAACCATCATGTAAACACAGCATTATTCGCATCACAATTTTGATCGCATAACCATATACATTTTGGACACTCCTGATTTCTAACAGTGCTAAATCAAGCGCTAATGACCTCAGTGGGGTGCTACAGGGGCACTACCAGCAGAGCACTAATGAATTTCAGGTGCAATACATTCAGCAGTGATCCTTCACACTGGTTCCTTCCAGCTCTTAAAAGGAAGATTGCATCATTGTGCAGATTCTCATTTTCAGTATTGCTGGCTTTGAGGCAACCCGCGAGCAAGTGAATCCCCTGATGGCTGTGGCTGTTCCTACTTCCAGGGAGAGAGCTCGTCGGTTCATAGATGTGGCATTGGTGGCTAGAATGGAGCGAAGGAGGGCAATGCTGTTCCTGGCCACTGGAAGGAGGCCATCGCCTCAGGTGTTCAGGGCAATGTGCAGGGAAGCGGCCCAGGAGGTCTCGGCCAGTAGTGTGGTGGAACGCAGCCTGACACCATGCTGCAAGTGGTTGGATGGTCAGGGTGAGTGCATGCTTCAACAGTTCCTACATACCAGCATCCGAACCTCAGTCTGTGCACACTGTGCAAACATCCACACTGCCACCACTCACCCACCAAACATCTTCACCTACTCAAACTCACATCCACATCTCGCACCTTACCTACAATCTCAGCTATTCAATGACGGCAGGCATATCTCCCAAACACATAGCTGGACTCTGACTCAAACACATTTGTTGCTCTTGCAGGCCAAGATGGCCCACAATAGGAGGGAGCAGCAGAGAACAGGCGGGGATGATGCGCAGCTGCAGCAACTCTCAGACCTGGAGGAGTGAGTGCTGTGACTCATTGGGCAGCATGTGGTGGGCGCCGTGGCTGTCGGCAACGTTGACCCCTTGGGGCAACAACGGTATTTCAGCCCCTCTCCTTCTCTCATCTCACTTCCCCCTCACACCACAAACCTTTCCCACTTTCCACCTCCTGAGAATGTCTGCATTCCTTGCTCCATTCCTGTCCCCCTTCCCTCACCTTAACATGAGTCTTGTGCCTTTATGCTTTCAGAGAATCAGCAACCAGATGACCAGCCTGTCCCTGAGCCTCCTACTGAGAGTGAGGAAGGAGAAGAGGAGGAGGAGCAAAGCACCGCGTCACTGCATCTCTCACCCGCAGGCACCACCTCAGATACTGGCACTACGCGATCTTTAGAGGCAAACTTAGTAGAGGGGCTTGCACTGGGTGATGCACCGGGGATGAGCGGACTGCAGCAAGGCCAGGGGGGGAAGGGTAGCTCAGGAGCCAGCTCCCCAGAGGGCGAGTTCTGCTGCATAGGACTCGAATGAGGACCTCGATGGGGAGGCATTCACAAGAAGGGTGATGGCCATGCACTCCGAGATGATAGGTGCAATGGCAAGGGTGCCTGAGAGCCCCTCAGCAATGGTAAGGAGCATGGAGGAGCCCACACACCATGGAGCCCATCATTTCCACTGTGCAGAGGATAGTGGACTCCCAGAGAGACCGTGCGGATCCAGATTTCATGACGCGTGTCATGAGCGATGTGGCAGCTTCCATTGCAGCACAGGTGGAAGCGACACAACGTCTTAGTGCTGTAATGCAGTCAATGGTTGCTGCCATCGAGTCTCAGACTGCTCTCATGTAATCTCAGCTTGATGCCACAGAAACTCTGACTGCTGCCATCATCGCTGGGCCCACCACAGTCCACCAGCAGGCCAGCAATCTGTGCTCCAGCAGATTGGTTGGGATGCTGATGTCCCCAGGGGAGTGGCAGTGAGTCAGTGGAGCAGGATGACAACATTCCTGCTCCCACCACTGCCACTCCGCCATTGCACTTGTCGCTGCCTGTCATTCAGCCAGCCCAGACTACCACCGCCCAGCCTGAGGTGGTGCAGTGTACAGCCGGGCTTTCCAGGTCCAGAGCTGGTCGAGGGCGTTCTGCAAGGCCATCTGTAGTCTCTGGCAGTGACACTCCGCAGCCTTCCACCAACCCTGCTGCAGCCACTGGGGAGACACTACGTAGAGGCAAGGGTTGTTGTATATATTTGGTTAATGGTTTTTGATAAATTTATTACTGGAGTGCCGCAGATTTGGTGGTGTCACATTTCAGTTTAGAGGTGTGGTGTGGAATCACAAAGTGATGGAATGATGGCGATGTGCTCAGTAACCGGAACGAGGACTCGAAGACCCTGGAAACGAAGTCTGATGAGACGGTCTCAGACCAACCTTGCAGAACGTCGAGTGGCTGCCTCCTCCATCGTTGCTGTTCGTCCTCCTGTTCCTCCTGCACCTCTTCCTCCTCCGTCTCCTCCTGAGGTGGTGCAGCTATGCCTGGTGGCAATGGCTGGGCCCTCATGATGGCCAAGTTGTGCAGCAGATGACGACGAAAAGTGACACCCGCTCAGCCCAGTACTGTCCGGCTCCTCCCAAGCGGTCAAGGCAATGGAACCATTGCTTGAGCACTCCGATGTTCTGCTCAATGATGTTCCTGGTGGCAGCTTGGCTCTCATTATATGAGTGCTGGCGAGGAGTGTTGGGGTTGCGGAGGGATCTCATGAGCCAGGTGGAGAGCGGATAGCCTTTGTCTCCCAGCAGCCAGCCGCAAGCTTGATGTGGTGGCTGGAATAGATCTGGCACAGGATGAAGGCATCGTGGCTGCTGCCAGGATAGTGAGCATTGACGGTCAGGATTCGCCGTGTGTGATCGCACACCAACGGCACATTAAGTGACTGGTAGCCTTTGCGGTTATGGAATACCTCAGGATTGTTATGAGGTGCCCGCAGAGCGACGTGGGTGCATTCATGGGGAAGCCCGCTATCCTGGCAAAGCCACATGCACACTCGTGCTGCTTCTCTCTGGTCATGGGGATAGAAATGTAATCCCTTCTCCTTCTGTAAAGAGCATCTGTGACCTGGCGGATGGAGCAATGGATGACAAACTGGAAGATGTTGGAGATGTCGTCTGTCGCACACTGGTGTAGAAATTGAGTGCGACGGTGACCTTGACTGCCACTGAGAGAGCCATGGTGGTTCTGATCTGAGGCTCGAGGTCTGGCTGCAGGAGGTGGCAGAGCTCTGTGACCATGTCCTTGCTGAAATGGAGCCTTCTAACACACTGGTCCTCAGTGAAATTCATGCAGGAGAACTGCTGCTGGAATACCCTGTGTGGGTAAGGCCTCCTGTTGAGAGCCCTGTTAGCCCTTCTACCTCTGGCCACATTTTACACTCTTTCTTTGTGCCTCAGTTGCCTCTGACATTGACGTCCGGTGCCAGTACAGCCCCCGTGGAAGGATCCAAATATTGCACTTTTAAATCTCCCCTCACTGAAACTGAAGAATCTTTATGTGCCAGAACACTCGTTGAAATGCAAAATGCTCAAATCTGTCAAAAAGTTTCTCATAGGCAAAGAAGCCAACAAAGCAGCATTGTTGGCCGACGAAAACTACACCGGATGTGGACACCTTTGATATACCTATCAATTCGTCCAATAAAAGCGACGAGTTAGGAACGTAACTAAAGGTTTTTATTGACTAAATAACAGAGCCCACCCTCGTGGGTGATCGGGTCCAACAAGGAGGAATACCAGCCAGTCGACTACCTTTATACCTGGGCAGGTAGGTGGAGCCATGGGCGGAGTCGGAGGTGGTCAGCCCAGGTATAACAGCGCGACAAGAGGCGACCTCGTATCGTGATACAACAGTGATAACGGTGATAACAATACAACAGTGATAACTATAGTGTAACGATAAAAGTGGTTTACCACATTCACCCCTTGTTTAGATTTGAGTCCGGCGGGGTGAAGTGTACTACCAGTTCTGGTATGTCAGTCTGTCCGGAGGCCTCATAAGCCTCTCCGATCGTCGCAGCGGCGGTGCTGCATTATCCGGTGTTAGTGCTGGTGTCTGCGTGGTCGGCGAAGGCTCGTGGGGTTCCGGCATGCCGTCTACCTGGGCTGGAATTGGGGGGGTGGTGGGGGGGGGTAAAGGTGGTGTCTCCGGAGTGCCCGAGGGTGCGAGGTCTCGTAAGGAGACAGTGTCCTCCCGCCCGTCTGGGTAAGCCACGTAGGCGTACTGGGGGTTGGCGTGCAGGAGGTTCACCCTCTCGACCAGGGGGTCTGTTTTATGGGCCCTCACGTGCTTTCGCAGCAAGACGGGCCCCGGAGAGGTCAGCCAGGTTGGTAGAGTGGTTCCCGTAGTCGACTTCCTGGGGAAAACAAACATTCGTTCATGGGGGGTGGCGTTAACGGCAGTGCAAAGTAGTGACCGGATGGAGTGCAGCGCTGTCGGGAGGACTTCCTGCCAGCGGGAGGTTGGGAGGCCCTTAGACTTTAAGGCTAAGAGGACGGCCTTCCATACCGTCGCATTCTCTCTTTCCACCTGGCCGTTCCCTCGGGGGTTGTAGCTGGTGGTCCTACTTGCTGCAATACCTCTCGCTAGTAGGAACTGACGGAGTTCCTCGCTCATGAAAGAGGAGCCCCGGTCACTATGTATATAGTTTGGGAACCCGAACAAGGCGAAGAGGTCGTTCAGGCATTTAATGACCGTGGTACTGGTCATGTCTGGGCAGGGGAAGGCAAAGGGGAAACGGGAGTACTCATCAACAATGTTGAGGAAGTACACGTTACGGTCAGAGGACGGGAGGGGCCCCTTAAAGTCGATGCTCAGGCGCTCGAAGGGGCGGGTGGCCTTGATCAGGCTTGCTCTGTCCGGCCTAAAGAAGTGCGGTTTGCACTCGGCACAGGTCTGGCAGTTCCTGGTTATGGTCCTGACCTCCTCGATGGAGTAGGGCAGGTTGCGGGCCTTAATGAAGTGGTAAAGTCTGGTGACCCCGGGGTGGCAGAGGTCGTTGTGGAGGGTCTGAAGTCTATCACTTTGCGCGCTGGCGCATGTAATTCGTGACAGAGCATCGGGGGGTTCGTTCAGCTTACCTGGCCGGTACAAGATATCATAATCGTAGGTGGAGAGCTCGATTCTCCACCTCAAGATCTTGTCATTCTTGATTTTGCCCCTCAGCTTGTTATTAAACATAAAAGCGACCGAACGTTGGTCGGTAAGGAGGGTAAATCGTTTGCCTGCCAGGTAGTGCCTCCAGCGTCGTACCGCCTCCACAATCGCCTGGGCCTCCTTCTCGACCGACGAGTGTCGGATCTCAGGGCCCTGTAGGGTCCTTGAGAAGAAGGCCACCGGTCTCCCCTCCTGGTTAAGGGTGGCGGCTAGGGCGAAGTCGGATGCATCGCTCTCGACTTGGAAGGGGATGGACTCATCCACTGCGTGCATAGTGGCCTTGGCAATGTCTCCCTTAATGAGGGAGAAGGCTGCGCACGCTTCCTCCGTAAGGGGGAAGGATGTGGACTTCATGAGGGGTCTGGCTTTGTCCGCATAATTGGGCACCCATTGGGCATAGTAGGCGAAGAGCCCCAGGGTTCTCTTAAGTGCCTTAGGGCAGTGGGGGAGGGGTAGCTCCATGAGGGGGCGCATTCTTTCGGGGTCGGGGCCGATGAGTCCGTTCTCTACTACACAGCCAAGGATGGCAAGGCGCGAGGTGTTAAACACACATTTCTCCTTATTGTAGGTGAGGTTCAGCCGTTGGGCCGTACGGAGGAATTTCTCCAGATTCACGTCATGGTCCTGCCGGTCGTGGCCGCAGATGGTGACGTTATCTAGATAGGGGAATGTGGCCTGCAGTCCGTTCTGGTCAACCATCCGGTCCATCTCCCTTTGGAAGACCGAGACCCCGTTGGTGACACCGAAGGGGACCCTAAGGAAGTGGTATAGGCGCCCATTCGCCTCGAAGGCGGTGTACTGGCGGTCCTCGGGGTGGATAGGGAGTTGGTGGTAGGCCGACTTAAGGTCGATGGTCGAGAATACGCGGTATTGTGCAATCTGATTGACCATGTCAGATATGCGGGGAAGGGGGTATGCGTCCAGCTGGGTGTATCTGTTTATGGTCTGGCTGTAGTCGATGACCAGGCGATTTTTATCGCCGGTCTTAACGACCACGACCTGGGCACGCCAGGGGCTGTTGCTCCCCTCGATGATGCCCTCCTTCAGGAGACGCTGCACCTCAGAGCTAATGAAAGCTCTGTCCCCAGCGCTGTACCGCCTGCTCTTGGTAGCGACGGGTTTGCAGTCGGGGGTGAGGTTAGCGAACAGGGAAGGTGGCGGCACCTTGAGGGTGGATAGGCTGCAGGTGTTACGCGGTGGGCGGTTTAACCTTCGCTGGTTGTCGACTGTGAGTGGGGGGAGGGGTCCACCGTATGCTAGGGTTACACTTTGGAGGTGGGATTGGAAGTCCAGCCCTAGTAGGACGGCAGCGCAGAGCTGGGGGAGGACGAGGAGTTTAAAGTTTTTATACTCTGTACCCTTAACCGACAAGGTCACAGCACAGTAGCCGCTAATGTCCGTGGCGTGGGACCTCGATGCCATCGAGATTCGGTTGCGCGTTGGCAGGACAGGGAGGGAGTAGTGGCTCACCGTGTCTGGGTGGATGAAGCTCTCCGTGCTTCCGCTGTCGAACAGGCAGGTCGTGGCGTGGCCGTTTACTTTGATGTCCATCATCGACTTGGACAGGTGGTGTGGGCGGGCTTGATCCAGAGTGACGGAGGCTAGCGTGTAGGTAAGCGAGTCGTTGTCGTCTGCGGGCGAGGCGGTCGTCGGGTCCGGGGGCCCGGTGGCAGTCGGGCGTGGTGGGTAAAATGGCGTCTCCCACGAGGTAGGACAAAATGGCGGAGAAGATGGCTGCCCCCATAACTCACATGAGGCACTATTGGGGTCGGTTGCCTTGATCAAAGATGGCCGCCCCCATGACTCACGTGTGGGGATACTGGCCTCAGTTGCCGTGAACGAAGATGGCCGCCCCCACAGTTCGCATGAGGCACTGCTGGCCTCTGAAGATCCGCTCCTGCAGGCCTTAGAGAAGTGGCCTTTCTTCCTGCAGGTTGTGCAGGTAGAGTTCCTGGCTGGGCAGCGCGACCTCGGGTGCTTCTCCTGGCCGCAAAAGAAGCAGCCGGCGGCCCGATCGCAGGTGCCCGATGTCGGAGCCGGTACCGGGGGTGGCGGGCCCGGTCGGGTCCGGGACGCCGACGCTGAGGTAGGTCCCGGGGGCGGCGCTGCGAAGGGTATTGCGGTAGGGGTCGGGGTAGGTCCCGGGGGCGGCGCTGCGAAGGGTATTGCGGTAGGGGTCGGGCCCGAGTCCCAGGGTCGCGAGCAGTACCTGGAAAACGCCTCCTGGTCCTGATGGGCCACCTCCAGGGAGAGAGCGAGGGCTTCAGCTTTGTCCAGGTCGAGGTCTTTAGCTTCAAGCAGTCTTTGCCGTGAGTTATCGGACCGTAGGCCTTTCACAAAGGCATCGCGGATATTATCTTCTGTATTTTCAACAGCCGTCACCGCTTTAAAGTCACAGTTCCTGCCGAGTGCTCTTAGCGCCCGTAAAAATTCAGCTACAGACTCTCCTGGCTGTTGCGGGCGGGATCTTAGGAGGTGCCTGGTGTACATGTAATTTACCGGGCTGCGGTACTGCTGTTTCAGTAGGTTGATAGCGGCCTCGTACGTAGTCGTGTCCTGGATGAGTGCGTATACTCTCGGGCTCGCTTGGGCGTTCAGAAGTCTTAGTTTGGATCTCTGCGGGGCGCCGGATTCTTCCAGGTAGGATTCGAAGCAGTCCAGCCAGTGTTTGAAGTTGAGGGCTGCGTTTGCTGCCTGTGGGTTTAGATCCAGGTACGGTGGTTTGAGGGCTTGCAGCCAAGCCGGCTGGTGTGGCTGTGCTTCTGGGAGGGCTTCTGGCTGGCCAGTAGTAGACATCTTAAAAATTTAGTCAATAAAATTGATATACCTATCAATTCGTCCAATAAAAGCGACGAGTTAGGAACGTAACTAAAGGTTTTTATTGACTAAATAACAGAGCCCACCCTCGTGGGTGATCGGGTCCAACAAGGAGGAATACCAGCCAGTCGACTACCTTTATACCTGGGCAGGTAGGTGGAGCCATGGGCGGAGTCGGAGGTGGTCAGCCCAGGTATAACAGCGCGACAAGAGGCGACCTCGTATCGTGATACAACAGTGATAACGGTGATAACAATACAACAGTGATAACTATAGTGTAACGATAAAAGTGGTTTACCACAACCTTTAAATAGCGCTCCTCCAGGGGACATCCGACTGCAAGCCGCCGCCTCTACCTATCGTTGTTAACAGCAGGCGCACAAGCAGGGGGCGAGAGGGAATTTTTCATCCGGGGGCGCTGCGCACGGCAATGACGTCACGATCTCCGGGCGCAGGAGATCGGGGCACAACGTCTTCCCTCCGCCGTAAAATTCCCACCAAGTTTAGCAGAAGCCGTTGATATTGACACGCCCGATCGTAAAGGAGCCCAATTTATAGCCCGAAGTCTCTCCTACACAACATAATTTAAAAAGTCACCTAAACAAGCCTCTCTCCCACCTCTGATTTGCTTGCAGAAGTATGATATCGTGCAGTGATAACATTAGAAATTCCAGGAAGTTTCTTCAAATCACATTTAAAGGATCTTTGTGCCAGAATTAATTTCATTAAATCTTTTAGTTCTTCGGTGTCCACAAACTGCATGCACAACCTTTACACATTTTAACTTTTTTTAACAGTAGCTCTTTGTCAAAACAGACACCAGGTACCCTTTACAAATCTGTACTTTGTTCAGTGGCTCGACATGTTGAACTTCTGCCTTTGGAGCAGCAAGACGCAGCTTTTTTTTCATTCTGCCTATGATTTCACAATAGTTTAATGTGAGCTTCCATTATCAGCCGTGCTACTTTTGGGAGGCATGAGGTAGAAACCAGAAATAAGGGCTCCGATATTTACAAAGAGGGAGCAGGGGTGACTTTTAGCATCCAGGGAATGTGGAGGACCTGCCTAATGTAATGGCAGGACCGCAATTACATTTTTTATCTCTGTTATCAGGGCATTCTGGAGGGGGAGGGTGAACAGCCAGTTGTCGTGGTGCATATAGGTACCAACGATATAGGTAAAAAATGGGATGAGGTCCTAAAAGCTGAATATAGGGAGTTAGGAGGTAAATTTAAAAAAATAGGACCTCAAAGGTAGTAACCTCAGGATTGCTACCACTGCCACGTGCTCGTCAGAGTAGAAATAGAAGGATATTTCGGATGAATACGTGGCTAGAGGAATGGTGCAAGGGGGAGGGATTCAAATTCCTGGGACATTGGAACCAGTTCTGGGGGAGGTGGGACCAGTACAAACTGGACGGTATGCACCTGGGCAGGACTGGGACCAATGTCCTAGGGGAAGTGTTTGCTAGTGCTGTTGGGGAGGGTTTAAACTAAAATGGCAAGGGGTTGGGAACCTGTGCAGGGAGACAGAGGAAAGGGAAGCAAGGATAGAAACAAAAGACAGGAAGGAGAAAAGCAAAAGTGGAAGGCAGAGAAATCAAGTGTATAAATCAAACAGGGCTACAGTAAATAATAATTCTAAAAGGACTAAGATTGTTAAAAAAACAAGTCTGAAGGCTTTGTGCCTTAATGCGAGGAGCATTCGTAATAAGCTGGATGAATTAGCTGTGGAAATAGATGTAAACAGCTATGATATAAATGGGAATAAAGAGACATGGCTCCAGGGTGACCAAGGCTGGGAATTCAACATCCAGGGGTATTCAATATTCAGGAAGGACAGGCGAAAAGGAGATGGGGTAGCATTGCTGGTTAAAGAGGAGATTAACACAATAGTAAGGAAGGATGTTAGCTCTGATGATGTGGAATTTATATGGGTAGAGCTGAGAAATACCAAGGGGCAGAAAACATTAGTGGGAGTTGTATACAGACCCCCAAACAGTAATGCTGAGGTTGGGGATGGCATTAAATGGGAAATTAGAGATGTGTGCAATAAGGGCACAGCAGTTATCATGGGTGACTTTAATCTACATATAGATTGAGCTAACCAAATAAGTAACAATACTGTGGAAAAGGTATTTCTAGAGTGTATACGGGATGGTTACCTGGACCAACATGTCGAGGAACCAACTGGAGATCAGGCCATCTTAGACTGGGTATTATGTAATGAGAAAGGATTAATTAGCAATCTTGTTATGCGAGGCCCCTTGGGGAGGAGCGATCATATATGATAGAATTCTTCATTAAGATGGAGAGTGAAGTAGTTGACTGAGAGACTAGGGTCCTGAATTTAAATAAAGGAAACTACGATGGTATGAGGCACGGGTTGGCTAGGATGGATTGGGGAACGTTACTTAAAGGGTTGATGGTGGATAGGCAATGGCAAACATTTGAAGATCGCATGGATGAACTACAGAATTTGCTCATCCCTGTTTGGCATAAAAATAAAACAAAAAAAGTGACTCAACCGTAGCTAACGAGGGAAATTAGGGATAGCATAAGATCCAAGGAGAGGACATATAAATTGGCCAGAAAAAGCAGCAAACCTGAGGATTGGGAGCAGTTTAGGATTCAGCAAAAGAGGACAAAGGGATTAATTAAGAGGGGGAAAATAGAGTATGAAAGTGAACTTGCAGGGAACATAAAAACTGACTCAAAGCTTCTACAGATATGTGAAGAGAAAAAGATTGGTGAAGTCAAGTGTAGGTCCCTTGCAGTCAGAATCAGGGGAATTTATAATGGGGAACAAAGAAATGGCAGACCAATTAAATACATACTTTGGTTCTGTCTTCACAAAGGAGGACACCAATAACCTCCCAGAGGTGTCGGGGAACATAGGGTCTAATGAGAGGGAGGAACTGAATGAAATCAGTATTTGTAGGGAAATTGATGGGATTGAAGGCCGATAAATCCCCAGGGCCTGATGATCTACATCCTAGGGTACTTAAGGAAGTGGCCCGAGAAATAGTAGATGCATTGCTGGTCATCTTCCAAAATTCTATAGACTCTGAAACAGTTCCAATGGATTGGAGGGTAGCTAATGTAACCCCACTATTTAAAAAAGGTGGTAGAGAGAAAATAGGGAATTATAGACCGGTAAGCCTGATATGGTAGTGGGGAAAATGCTAGAGTCCATTATAAAAGATGTAATGGCAGAGCACTTGGAAAACAGTGACAGGATCGGACAAAGTCAACATGGATTTACAAAAGGTAAATCATGCTTGACTAATCTACTGGAATTTTTTGAGGATGTAACTGGTAGAATAGATAAGGGAGAACCAGTGGATGTGGTGTATTTGGACTTTCAGAAGGCTTTTGATAAGGTCCCGCATAAGAGATTAGCGTGTAGGGTTGCAAAGGGTAAATTTCCGGAAATTTTCCACGGGAAGTTTAGCTTGGGAATTTTGCCCAAAAAAGCACATGCTAGCATAATACTGTTTTTTTTTGTATTTTCTTTTTTTTCCACAGGTCCTCTCTTAAAATTACTAACAGAGATGGAATCTTAATTATTAAGGAATTTCTTAATCAATATATGTTTATCTTCCTACTTGGCTTGTTTTAATAATTACAAGTTTTGTGTGTGACTGTGAACAAATGTGTCCTGATTGGTTGGATGAGCGATTAGCTCCCTCTATTTGTAATATTTGCATATCGAATTGTGATTGGCCTGCAGGCATCTGTAAGACTGCTATAGTTTTTTTAAGATCCAGGTTAGGGGTCCTGAGGGAAGTCATTTTGTTTTCTGCTGATGTTGTGATGATGCAGTAAGTAAATCAGACTTTATACCAAATAAACCAGTTACTTGTTGAACTCTGTTGTCCTTCAATTTAAAATATACAAAATAATACACTATTGGTGATGTAGCGTCGTGTGTGTACAGGTCATGCTTCCATCACGTGGAGCATCAGCAAAAATGTACTCACCCTGTTGCAATCGTGCTGATCGACCGCAGGCTGAGTATAACAGAGTCCAAGGAAAGCTCAAAGAAACGATAGCGATGGCAGACTGTGTTGCAGTTATCTCAGATGGGTGGTCAAATGTACGAGGGGAGGGCATCATAAACTACATCGTCTCCACTCCTCTCCCAGTGTTCTTCAAGAGCACAGACATGAAGGGCAACAGACACACAGGCACATACATTGCTGATGAGCTGAAAGCGGTCATCAACGATCTTGGATCACAGAAGGTCTTTGCAGTAGTTACTGACAATGCTGCGAATATGAAGGCTGCTTGGGCTCAAGTAGAGGAGGCCTACCCTCCATATTACATCTATTGGGTGCGCAGCTCATGGGCTTAACCTGCTCCTCAAGGACATCATGGGTTTGAGAACCATGGAAGCACTGTACAAGAGAGCCAAGCAAGTTGTTAAGTATGTCAGGGGAAAACAGGTAGTTGCAGCAACCTACAACTCCAAGCAAATGACAAAGAACAAGAACACCACACTGAAGCTACCCAACAACACTAGACGGGGTGGTGTTGTCATAATGTACAACAGCCTTCTGGAGGGTAAGGAGTCGCTGCAAGAAATGGCAATATCCCAGTCTGGGGATATGTAAACCACCATCAAGAAAATACTGCTGGATGATGTGTTTTGGGAGAGAGTGGTTAGCAGCCTTAAACTACTCTCACCAGTAGCATCTGCAATTGCTCAGATTGAAGGAGATGACGCTGTCTTGTCAGATGTTCTCAGGCTTTTTACTAATTTAAAAGAACAAATCAGCATTGCCCTACCCACATCCCTGCTGCTCAAAGCAGAGGAGAAGGCAATTGTTCAATTCATACAGACGCGTCAAGAATTTTGTGTCAAGCCGATTCATGCTGCAGCATACATGCTGGACCCAAAGCATGTTGGGAGACCAATACTTTCTGGAGAACAGATCAACAGGGCTTACAGTGTGATTTCTACCCTCTCACACCATCTCAATCTGGATGTGGGCAAAGTTCTCTACCAAGCAAGGTCTTTGGAATGGGGATGGGATATGGGAATCATGCAAGCATACCTGGTGGAAGGGACTTTGTGCATCTGAGGCCCTGTCACCTATTGCATCGGTGATACTCCAAATCCCACCTTCATCAGCGGCCTCTGAACGAAACTGGTCACTTTTTGGGAATACGCATACAAAGGTGCGCAACAGGCTGACTAACAAGAGAGTGGAGAAACTGGTGGCTATCCGGGCGAACCTACAACTTATTGAGCCAGATACAGAAGTGTCCACCACACAGCTAGACACTGACACAGAGGAGGAAATGGACACGTCAGAGAATCAGGAGGAGCAATGAGGAGTAGAAGACTCAGAAGACTCATGAGTAGAAGACTCAAACGGACAAAATAAGGACAAATTACAGGTTAAATAAGCTGACGCTCTTTTTATTTTATTTTAGATGGGTCTTTTTTGTGGTGGTTCAATAAAGTTCAAAATTATAACCTAAATAAAGTTTTGAAAGCCTGTTTTTATTTGTATGGTACAGTATGTCTATTTTGACGACAAAGATAATATAAGGGTCAGAGACAAAAACCATCAGTGTGCAAAAAAACTCTAAATTCCCGAAAATTCCCATGGAAAGTTTCCTCTTTTAAAAATTCCCAGAATTTTGCAACCCTATTAGCGTGCAAAGTTAAAGCACATGGGATTGGGGGTAAGGTACTGACTTAGATAGAGAACTGGTTGGTAGACAGGAAGCAAAGAGTTGGAATAAACGGTTTTTTTTCCAAGTGGCAGGCAGTGACTAGTGGGGTGCCGCAGGGATCGGTGCTAGGACCCCAGCTATTCACTATATATTAATGATCTAGATGAGGGAACTAGATGTAATATCTCCAAGTTTGCAGACGACACAAAGCTGGGTGGGCATGTGTGCTGTGAGGAGGATACAGAGAAACTCCAGTATGATTTGGACAGGTTGGGTGATTGGGCAGATGCAGTATAATAGATAAATGTGAGGTTATCCACTTTGGTGGCAAAAACAGGAAGACAGATTATTATCTGAACGGCAATAGATTGGGAAAAGGGGAAGTGCAACGAGACCTGGGTGTCCTTGTGCACCAGTCGCTGAAGGTAAGCATGCAGGTACAGCAGGCGGTTAAGAAAACAAATGGTATGCTGGCCTTCATAGCGAGAGGATTCGAGTACAGGAGCAAGGATGTCTTGCTGCAGTTGTACAGGGCCTTGGTGAGACTACACCTTGAATATTGTGTGCAGTTTTGGTCGCCTTATCTGAGGAAGGATGTTCTTGCCATGGAGGGAGTGCAGCAAAGATTAACCAGACTGATACCTGGGATGGCAGGAATGACGTATGAGGAGAGATTGGGTCGATTAAGCTTATATTCGCTAGAGTTTAGAAGAATGAGAGGGGATCTCATTGAAACTTATAAAATTCTAACAGGACTAGACAGACTAGATGCAGAAAGGATGTTCCCAATGATGGGGGAGTCCAGAACCAGGGGTTACAGTCTAAGGATAAGGGGTAAGCCATTTAGGACAGAGATGAGGAGGAATTTCTTCACCCAGAGAGTGGTGAACCTGTGGAATTCTCTACCACAGAAGGCAGTTGAGGCCAATTCATTAAATATATTCAAGAATGAGTTAGATATTCAAGAAGGAGTTAGATATATTTCTTAAGGCTAAAGAGATCAAGGGATATGGGGAGAAAGCAGGGACAGGGTACTGAATTTGGATGATCAGCCATGATCTCATTAAATGGCGGAGCAGGCTCGAGGGGCCGAATGGCCTACTCCTATCTTCTATGTTTCCCACCCAGCAGCTGGCCAGA
Organism: Somniosus microcephalus; assembly: GCF_052327205.1. Taxonomy (NCBI): domain Eukaryota; kingdom Metazoa; phylum Chordata; class Chondrichthyes; order Squaliformes; family Somniosidae; genus Somniosus; species Somniosus microcephalus. Next base: position 98,568,827 of record NC_141000.1, on the reverse strand, counting down.
TTGAAGGCTGTCCAGCTGTTGAGCAGAAGGCCTGTGCTAGAAGCCGGGGAGCCTAGCGATTGCAGGCGGGGTGGGGGCTGGAGGGAGAGATTGCGGGGGTGGTGGCGGGAGGGAGAGGTGGGGGAGGGAGAGATCACAGAATCACAGAAACCCCACAGTGCAGATAGAGGCCATTTCGGCCCATCGAGCCTGCACCGACACATATCCCACCCGATCCCCGTAACCCCTACACCAACACATATCCCACTCTATCCCCGTAACCCCACGTATTTAATCCCCCTAACACTAAGGGTCAATTTATCATAGCCAATCAACCTAACCCGCACATCTTTGGACTGTGGGAGGAAACCGGAGCACCCGGAGGAAACCCACGCAAACACTGGGAGAATGTGCAAACTCCACACAGACAGTCACCCGAGGCCAGATTTGAACCCGGGTCCCTGGCGCTGTGAGGCAACAGTGCTAACCACTATGCCGGGAGGGGAGGGAGTGATCATGGGGGTGGGGGAAGAAGATTGTGGGTCGGCATCAGATCGCGACAGCTTAACTTGGGTCGTCGGGGCGAAGCACTCCTGCACCTCCTGGCTCATGAGTGCTAGAAAAGCTGCTGCAACTGGCAGTTCTCGCCTCCCTTTAGCTGCCGGGTTTCCCGATCCCTGGAAAACCTGGCCCGCAGCCATTAAATCTAAGTGGATATCACTCTGCTGTAATCTGAAATAAATACAAAAGAACCTGTAGAGCAATATCAATGGAAGCTGAAGTGTGGATCACCTTTCTATCCTCGGAACTAGTGAATAGCTATGTTGCTTTGGGGTGGGGGGAAGGGAGACAAAGCCTGACTTGTTTTGTTAACACAGCATTTCATTTTGCTGCACTTGTTACATTTGTTATGAGAATTCCATAACAAAGTTGTACATATTTATTATCAGATCCATGTAGCATGGAGAATCAAGGGATCATCTTAATTTTCATTTTAGAAAGGTAATCTACCGAGAAGCAGCAGTAACCGAAAAAGATTTCAAAAGCTAAAATAATTTTTAGTTGTGTTTATTAAAAAAAAAAAGTTTTTTTAAAAATAGTCAATGCAGATTGATGCTGTTGAGCAGGTTTTTCTTGTTTAACTGCTTAATCATGACAACCCTTTACCAGGAAATGTCACATTTAAATTCTACACCCAACACAAGTCAGGCTGGTCATTTAAGTTATTTTAAACACAATTGATAGCTGGCATTTTAGATTTCTGAACCTTTAAAAATGGAGCATTCTATCTTGAGTAACCTTGGACTAGAAGCTTTGCTCTAAATTTCTAATGTTTCATGTCGAACAGAAATGTTTCTGATCCGTTTACCATAAACAAAGGAGTAGAACCTCTTTAAACAAACATTTTTTTGGGGGGAGTGGGGGAAGAGGGGGTGATGGGGGGGGGAAGAGTTAGTATGACCTAATACTTTTGTCAAAATATCCTTTTTTCACACATACATACCTGTGTGGCGGATCGCCACCTAAATGGGCGCAATCCACTTTTCCGTCCGTGGACAATAAATCGGGCACCTTGCCTTTAAGAAGCATGCTGCCTTTAAAGCATGACAAAGGAGCGGGCGTCGCCCTCTGTGTGTACACAAAAGCGCGGGCGTCGCCCTCATTCTGTTTTCGGGTTTAGCAGAGAGAAGAGCTGGGGCAGCCACCTCTCAAGAGAATGTAATAAAAAGCCATGTGTTCCTCAGATCGGTTCGGCCTCCATTCGTGTTCCGCGGCAGCCTCAACATTGGTGACCCCGACGCTCAGAACGTATTCCGAGCACTGCAATGGCGGACACGAACGCAGTTTCCGTGAAACTGCCGGAGTTTTGGGAAAACCAGCCCGAAGCCTGGTTCCTCCAAGCTGAGTCCCGATTCCGGCTGCGACACATCACCACAGATGGGACGAAGTATGATTACCTCGTCGCATCACTCGGTAGCTCCACAGTCACGAAGGTCTGGATAGCGCTGCAGAACTCACCAGAGGAGGGCAAGTATGCACATCTTAAGGCCGCGCTCCTTAAAAAATTTACGACCTCGACATACCAGCGAAACTGCCGCCTCCTCGACCTTCCAGGCCTCGGTGACGCCTCACCGTCAGACCTCCTCTCCCACATGCTCTCACTCACCGACGAGAGCCCACCCGGGTCCCTCTTCCGCACGCTGTTCATCCGCCAGCTACCTCCCAGCATCCGCCCAGCGATCATGGCGTCCGGCCTCATGGACCTTGAAGCCCTGGCCGACGAGGCCGACAAGCTGCTGTCCGCTCACTCCAGCCGCGACGTCGCTCCGGACCTGGCAGCCACAGCCTGGGCGCGCCCCTCACCGGCCACCACGCGGCCACAAGGCCCAGCCACGGGGCCCACGGGACCTTCGCGCCCCACAAACCCGGGCTACTGTTACTACCACGCACGGTTTGGCGCCAGGGCACAACGGTGCACACCTCCCTGCTCCTTCAAGTCCGCCCCCATACCAGCCCCCACGATGGCCGTGGGCTACGCGGGCTCCCTGCTGTACGTCACGGATGACAAAACCGGCCGCCGGTTCCTGTGCGACACTGGAGCTCAGCACAGCATCATCCCGGCCTCCGCCCTCGACATCCAAAAGGGCGAACGAGGACAGGCGCTGGCTGCCGCTAACGGCTCGGACATCCGGACGTACGGCACCTGCACAGTCACCCTCGACCTCGCTGGTCGCCGCTACCGCTGGGAGTTCATCACTGCCAAGGTACTCTCCCCTCTCATCGGCGCAGATTTCCTGTGTGCCCACGGCTTACTGGTAGACATCCCTCGACACCGCCTCGTGGACATGAACACCATGTCCCCCATCCTGGGCGCCATGGCGTCACAATGCTACGCCCGGGCCACGGATGACTACTCGGCACACCTGGCCGAATTCCCGGCCCTCACCAACCCGACCTTCTCCGTGGAGGTCGCCAAACACGGGGTGGAACACTTCATCCCCACCACAGGCTCCCCAGTGTACGCCCACGCCCACAGGCTGGACCCGGCCCAACTGGAGATCGCGCGGACCGAGTTTGCCACTATGGAGCGGCAGATGATGCCGAGCTGTTCCAACAGTCCCTGGGCCTCCCCACTCCACATCGCCCCCAAACCAGGTGGGGGTTGGCGCCCCTGCGGGGATTACCGCCGCCTCAACGACGCCACCACCCCTGATCGGTACCCCGTGCCGCACATTCAGGACTTCTCGGCTAGACTGGCCGGCCGCTCAGTCTTTTCCAAAGTCGACCTGGTGCGCGGCTACCACCAAGTCCCCGTCCACCCCGCGGACGTCCCCAAGACGGCCGTAATCACCCCCTTCGGGCTTTTCGAGTTCCTGCAGATGCCCTTCGGCCTCAAAAACGCGGCCCAGGCATTCCAACGGCTCATGGACTTGGTCCTTCGGGACCTGAAGTTCCTGTTCGTCTACCTGGACGACATCCTGGTAGCCAGTTCCTCCAAGCAGGAACACCTCGAACACCTTCGCATCCTGTTCGGGCGCCTCAGCGACCACGGGCTCATCCTCAGCCCAGCCAAGTGCCAGTTCGGCCTGGACAAGATCGACTTCCTCGGCCACCACATCACCCATGCTGGGGCCATTCCCCTGCCCACCAAGGTGCAGGCCGTCCAGCAATTTCCCCGCCCCACCACCATCAAAGGACTCCAGGAGTTCCTCGGGATGGTGAATTTCTACAACCGCTTCATCCCCATAGCGGCGTCCCTCATGAGGCCCCTGTATGAAGCCCTCCGCGGTAGGAGCGGCAAGATGGCGGTCGAATGGATGGCAGACGTATCAGCCGCCTTCAACTCCACCAAGACCGCGCTCGCCGACGCCACCCTGCTCGCGCACCCACGGCCCAATGCCAGAGTAGCGCTCACCACGGACGCCTCCGACCATGCGGTCGGCGCCGTGTACGAGCAGTGGGTCGACGGCGCCTGGCAACCACTTGCCTTCTTCAGCCGCCAACTACGCCCCCCGGAGGTCAAGTACAGCACCTGCGACCGCGAGCTCCTCGCGCTGTACCTGGCGGTCCGCCATTTTCGGTTTTTGCTGGAGGGCCACCCCTTCACTGCGTTTGTCGACCACAAACCCCTGACATTCGCAATGGCAAAGACAACCGACCCCTGGTCCGCCAGGCAGCAGCGCCAGCTCACGGCAGTGTCCGAGTTCACCACAGACATCCAACACGTCTCCGGCCGAGACAGCGTAGTAGCCGACTGCCTCTCCCGCCCCGCCATCCACGCCGCACACCTGGCAGTCGACTACGCTCAACTCGCAGCAGACCAGCTCACGGAGCCTGATCTGCTCTCTGCACCTACCAGGGTTACGCCTGGCCGACGTCGCCTGCGGCCCGACTGCAGTCACGGTCAAGTGCGACATACCCCTATCTCAACCTCGGCCCAGCGTCCTGGCGCCGCCGGGTATTCGAGATTCTCCACAACCTCTCCCACCCCGGCACCCGCGCATCCATCAAATTGGTAGCCAACCGCTTTGTCTGGCGCGGCCTTCGCAAGGATGTGCGTACTTGGGCCAACTCCTGCCTAGCCTGCCAACGGGCCAAGGTGCAGCAACACACGAAAGCACCCCTCGAGGAGTTCACCATCCCTTCACGTAGATTCGACCACATCCACGTGGACATCGTCGGGCCCCTGCCGCCGTCGCAAGGCCACACGCACTTGCTGATGATCGTCGACCTCACCACGCGCTGGCCCGAGGCAATTCCACTGACTTCTACCACCGCCGCCGACATCGCCAGAGCCTTCGTCAGCACCTGGGTCGCACGGTTCGGCGTCCCCTCCGACATGACGTCGGACAGAGGTCCGCAATTTACCTCTGAACTCTGGACCGCCATCGCACGCAATCTCGGGGTGACCATTCACCGCACCACAGCGTACCACCCCCAAGCCAACGGACTGTGTGAGCGGTTCCACAGATCCTTGAAGGCATCTCTTCGAGCCAGCCTCCAGGACGGCGCCTGGACCGACCGACTCCCGTGGGTCCTCCTCGGCCTGCGCTCCGCGGTTAAAGAAGACCTCCACGCATCGGCAGCAGAGCTCGTGTATGGCCAGCCGCTGCGCGTACCCGGCGAGTTCCTGCCCACCGCCACGACACCCTGGTCAGCCGACCAGCAATGCCACGACTTCGCCTCACCGGCGCTACAGTTCGCCCCGGTGCCCATTGCCCGGCACGGCGAATCCACCTCACACACCTCCCGCTAAGCCTGCACCAGGCACGGTTCGTTTTCGTCCGGCACGACGCCCACCGCGGACCCCTTCAACCCCCGTACGACGGGCCCTACAAAGTGCTACAGGCTGGGGACAAATTTTTCGCCCTACAAGTGGGCGACAGGACTGAAAAAGTGTCGGTTGACCGACTCAAGCCAGCACACTCGGAGCCCGGTGAGCAGGTCCCAGTAGCTCGTCCACCGCCACGCGGCCGACCTGCCCTCAAGCCAGTACACCCGGCTGCTCCACGCCCGGCCGTTCCACGTCCACCGGCGTCCTACAAGAGCCGGTCCGGCCGGCCCATCAGACCGCCGCACCGTCTCGTCCACACCTCCTAAGCGGATTCTGGGGGGAGCTGTGTGGCGGATCGCCACCTAAACGGGCGCAATCCACTTTTCCGTCCGTGGACAATAAATCGGGCACCTTGCCTTTAAGAAGCATGCTGCCTTTAAGGCATGACAAAGGAGCGGGCGCCGCCCTCGGTGTGTACACAAAAGCGTGGGCGTCGCCCTCATTCTGTTTTCGGGTTTAGCAGAGAGAAGAGCTGGGGCAGCCACCTCTCAAGAGAATGTAATAAAAAGCCATGTGTTCCTCAGATCGGTTTGGCCTCCATTCGTGTTCCGCGGCAGCCTCAACACCAGTCAATTTCCATTGATGTTACACTTGGGTGGCAATGGACTCAAAGCCAGTCCCTGCCGAAGGTTGGGTTAGTGTCAAAGACTTCCACTGCTGTTGAGCTACCTACAAGCGAAGAAGTCACTGAGCACAGGGATTGCACATTCAGGGTGAGTGTGGGAGTAGGAGCGGCAACACTGGGAGAAGGGTGCGATGTCCAGAGAAGATCATGGAGTGGAACCGCTAATTTGTAATGTGCATTTGTGGGGGCAAGGTAAGGTCAGGCTTTGGCTGGCTGGCTTGGACCTGTCCTGTATAAATGAGGCTGAGTGGAGTCGGATTGAGCCTCCTATAGACTCCTCTCATTGGCTGTGATATCTCTTCATATAGAACAACAACAACTTGCATTTATAGAGTGCCTTTAACGTTGTAAAATGTCCCAAGGTGCTTCAGAGGAGTGTTATCAAACAAAAATTTGACACCAAGCCAAATAAGGAGATATTAGAACAGATCTTGGTCAAAGAAGTAGGTTTGAAGGAGCATCTTAAAGGAGGAAAGAGAGGCAGAGAAGTGGAGAGGTTTAGGGAGGGAATTCCAGAGCTTGGGGCCTAGGCAACTGAAGGCACGGCCGCCAATGATGGAGCGATTAAAATCGGGGATGCGCAAGAGGCCAGAATTGGAGGGGTGCAGAGATCTCGGAGGGCTGTAGGGCCGGAGGAAGTTACAAAGATAGGAAGGGTGAGGTCATGGAGGGATTTGAAAACCAGAATGAGAATTTTGAAAACAAGGTATTGCTGGACCGGGAGCCAATGCAGGTCAGTGAGCACAGGGGTGATGGGTGAACAGGACTTGGTGCGAGTTACACGAGGGACAGCAGAGTTTTGGATGAGCTCAAGTTTGCAATGGGTGCAAGATTGGCAGGCGGTCAGGAGATCATTGGAATAGTCAAGTCCAGAGCTAACAAAGGCATGGATAAGAGATTCAGCAGCAGGTGAGCTGAGGAAGGGGTGGAGACGGCCGATGTTAGAGGTGGAAGTAGGCGGTCTTGGTGATGGAGTGGATATGGGGTCGGAAGGTCAGATAGTTCACCAATGTTGCGAAGGATCTGGTTCAGCCTCAGACAGTCACCAGGGAGAGGGAAGGAGTTGGTGGCTAAGCTAATTGAATCTTGAACCAGCATAAAAGATCACGGAAAACATGAGCACAAGTGATTTTAGGCGTAACTCACTTACATTTGAAATTCCCTAATCTTTTCTGCTGGTTCAGCCAATTATGTCTATCTGGGTGCAAAACTAGCAGAAACAAGCAAAAACCTCCCCCCATTGGTGTGAAAGAATTTGGAATAACCTAGAAGAAAATGAATTTGTAAATTTAATGATTTTTGGAGGAATTACAATTTTTTTTTTAGATTGTTATTTGTACAGCTACATTCTGCTGGGTTAGAAATAAAAATGGTGGCTAGAATTTTTTCTAAAAACTGAACTTAGTGATGTGATTGGTTAAAATTGCAGCCTTTCAAAAATATTTTTTTTTGTGGGAAATGGCCAAGCCCTTATTAACTTATAAAGGAAAACATACAATTTTAGAACTTGTGCTGGTGTATTGGTGCCTATGTGCCTTACCGAGCAGAGTGGTAGGAAAAACTGAACTCAATTTTTAAGCAAAAATACTACCACAGCCTTTGAATAGTTATGTGTTGTTTGGATTATTAAACATTCCTATAATGAATACTTCATACCTTTTGCTGACTGATCCTTATTTTACCTAGACAAAAGTGCAGCAATAGAAATGGCAAGAGACTTGACGAGCAGAAAGTTTTTAAATCCTTTGAGTGGACATGGATTTGAAGACAGCGACGCTCTGTACAGATTGATAGAGCACGACTATGCTTCAGCATTAAACACTGGAGTTACTGCAGAATATAGTGCGGCTTCCGGTATGTATTGTTTTGTACCTCTTTTTACTGATGTCCAGTGGAAGATTCACTATCCAGAGTGTCTAACTGAGATGGATAACGTTTAAAATACACTGGTTACTGTCAGTCGTAAATTTGAGCATTTCTTTTCACATCCCACAATATTTTTTTTTAAATTAAGTTTTCAGCTTCCGACTGAGAGTCCTTACTCTCTACCATTGCATCCACATTTCCCACATTTTTATTTCAACCATTGCCACCATCTACGACCAAAAGTACAACACACAACATAAGGAAAGTTAAATTGGAAGCAGTCCGCAGTGTCCAATTTTGAGAGTGGGCGGATTATTTAATTATACCTGATTGTGAACCTCATGATGAATTCTTAAAAAATGATTCGGTAATACTTTGCAAGACCACCTCCAAATATTTTAAAATTCACTGGCACCTCTGAGTTATTTCTAATATAAATGAAACTTTCTTATCATTTAAATGTTGAACTATTCTGAGTGAACTGGGGGGTGCAGTGAGTTAGCAATGTGTCCTCGGTCTGAATCTTTGTTAACTGTAAGGCTACTACTTAAATTAGCTGAGACTAATCAGTTATATAAATACTTGGTGTGGGCTTATAACACAATAAAAATCCATAATTTGGATCCATTTGGCAATTTCACTGAGAAGCCAAGTTGGTGTAAAAATGGAAAAAATCAAATTGCTGCAACAGGACATGTTGTTCTCATGTTGGGTTACGGTCCTATTGGGACAGAGGGGAACCTTTTCTGTTGAATATCTGACACTAAAATACTTTATTCTGACCTTGGGTGCCCAAAATGGAGAGGGTGTATGTAGAGAGAGAGGAATGTTCCTTTTTCATTTTTAAAATTAAAAATGTGCTATATTCAGCAAATCTAAATGACTTATGGCATATTACATCTGTGAAGTACTGGGTAACTGTAAGGAAATGTACAAACCTCACCAGGGTCTGTTGATGCCAATTTGTTCAGAAAAATGGTTTCACCTGAGCTACTTTTATGATCCCATGGCAAAACACTTTGTTCAAATTACTATAGTTTGAGGCTGAAATGTGGAACCACCATTCAAGTCCATAATCTTTTTTTCTTCTTTGAGCTGGGTTTAAGTTCCTAACCATCTGTTTGGTGTTTAAATCACGAGCACTTGGGAGCTTTAAAAATTTTTTTTATTAAAGTAAGTTTAACTGTTGCTGAGTGTACCAGGAAATTGGGCTAATAAGCTCTGGCAGCTGTTTCAGAAGCTAATTGGATATTTATTTAGAAGAATTTTGTTAAATATGCTCCCCTGGATAATGTACTGAGCTTTAAAGTTCAGTCTCTGAAAGAAAGACTTGCATTTATATAGCGCCTTTCATGACCTCCGGACGTCCCAATGTGCTTTACAGCCAATGAAGTACAGTTGTACTGTAGGAAATGTGGCAGCCAATTTGTAGTGCACAGCAAGTTCCTACAAACAACAATATGATAATGACCAGATTATCTGTTTTTAGTGATGTTGATTGAGGGATAAATATTGATCAGGACACAGGGGAAAGCTCCCCTGCTTTTCTTCGAAATAGTGCCATAGGATCTTTTAAGTCCACCTGAGAGAGCAGACGGGTCCGAGGTTTAACGGCTTGTAATTTGCGGTTAGAGGTGAAGCAAAGGCTTTCGCCACTGGCCCCGAAGTAAACTTCCCACAAAGATCTCGCAATCTCTGTGGCGAGAAGTTCAGCTTTTCCAACATTCAGTTGAGATCAGTGTAAGTTAATGGGGAATCCCTAACGCGAGCTGCTGTGACATCAACAAGCTGTCTTAGCAGCCAATCACAATGCAGAATTCTCACTGACCGAGAACCAGGAAGTGAAGAAGCTCCTTTTATTCTAACTTTTTACAAATGTTATGGAGAGCAAAACAAAGATTGGGGCTCTCACATGGGGGAAAAGGTAAACATGAAAAAACCTTTTTTTAAATTTAAAAGTTTCTTAAAAATTAACATTTTTATCATAATAGAGAAATTTGACACTTAGTTTTTCAGGGCCATAACACTTGTTTAACGGACAATACGTTGTTAAAACCCCAGTTACACCTAATCTAGAAGGGTCTAACTTTTAATGGGATATTTAACAGCGATATTACCGTGGAAAAGCCGAAGTTTCCATCAGTTTCACTGATTACACAGATTGCTGGCTGGGGCGGGCCAGAGCGCAGCCAGTGTCGAAGCAGTGAATGACTGACCGTAACTTCAGGATTTCTGCGTTAGGATGCGCACGCGCTACATCCTGAAGTTGCGGCCAGTTTCAAAGGGGCGATAACAGCGAACGCGGCAAAGTATCCAAGAGGGGATAAATGTAAGGTGGCATGACAGGGTAACAGGAAGGGTTGAAGACAGGCAAGAAGGGACAGAGAACATTCTGCAAACATATTTTTGTTTATGGTATTTTAAATATTGGTCCATTATAGCATCCACTTGATCATATGCATCACTTCCTCCCTTGCTTCTGCTGCTCCCCTTCCCCATCCTTTTCCCAGAGTAGCACAAGCTCAGGGACTGAGTGACATTGCTGACCCCTCTTCCCAGAATTGCATTAGGTCAGTGGCACAGTTGGTTAGAACATAATTATTTCACCTCTTAAAATCCACCCAGATTGACACATTCTGTTGCTCAGTTTTAAGTTAAATGAACTTGGTCAGTAATGGGAATAATTTTGACTGGATTGGCAGTCTTACTCAAATAGCCCCAAGGATGACTGCAGTAAGAAGTGAAAATTCTTAGAAGTAAAGCTGGGGTTCCTCACTTCGGGCTGGGGTTATGATATATCAGTGGGGTAGTTTGGCAGGAAACTTTACCCTGCATCTAATTCATGTTATGCCTGGTGTTCAATCCCTCACTGATGTGCAAAGACTTTTTAAAAGCTGCATTGTTGGTAAATTGAAATACTTTATAACCCAGTCTCCTAAAGCCTCAAGATTACAATTCTCATCCTGGTGCTTAGATCCCTCCCTATCTCTGTAACCTCTTCTAACGTTGTAGACCACCGCCCCCCCACCCCCCCCCCCCCCCGCAAAAAAAAACTGTTCCGCTTACTCTGGCCACCATTCGCCCAACCATTGAAAACTATGCCTTCAGCCATCTTGGCCCTACGTCCTGGAATTCCCTCGCTAAGCCCCTCCACCTCCCTCTCCTACTTTTAAGACTCTCCTTAAAGCCCATGGCTGAACAAGTTTTTGTTGAACCCCTCCTAATATCTCCTTTGGCTCCGCATCATTTTATTTCTGATTACGCCTCTGTGAAGTGCCCTTGAGATGCTTTTCTACATTCAAGGCACTAAATAAATGCAACTTGTTGCTCACATACTCCGTCCCGTTCAGAATCCTCCTTGTGTCCGTTCAGATTTTTGTTCGCTGCCCTTTACGCCAATAATAACTTTTGGTGGTGGCCCTCTTACTCTGCCGGCTGTTCCGCCTCTTCCATCCCACCCCTCACCCTGCCTTCCCTCAGTCGTGTCTGCTTCCATTTCTGGATATATTGCTCCCTCTGTCAGTCTGCTCTCTTGACTTGTTTATATTGTAAATTGGTAGTTTTGTAATATACTGTGCTGTGATGGTACGTGCGGAGAAGAGACCAGGAGCTGGCTGAGGATCAGCCTTCCTCAGTTCAAGTTGAGCCATGCTATGTTCAAATGTAGCTTCCTGGCTTTGTGGCATCATTGCTATTAATTATTATGCTTTAAAAAGAGAAAGATTAAAAATTATGCATTGTGAAAAGAACGATTCAGAAGTGCATTGCGTCCATGTTCTAATGCAGTCTACCAGGAAGTTATAGAACATGGCAATTTCCCAAGAATGTCCTTCCCCTTAGAGAGAGGAAGTGATCAAGTAATGTTCAGCAATTCCAGTTACTCTCTCATAGCAACAACAACTTGCACTTATATATAGCGCCTTTAATGTAGTAAAACATCCCAAGGTGCTTCACGAGAGTGATTATCAAACAAAATATGACACCGGGCCACATGAGATATTCGGACAGGTGACTAAAACTTGGTCAAAGAGGTAGGTTTCAAGATGCATCCTAAAGGAGGAGAGAGAGGTTTAGGGAGGGAATTCCAGAGCTTAGAACCTTTACAGCTGAAGGCACGGGTGCCAATGGTGGAACGAAGAAAATCAGGATGCGCAAAAGGCCAGAATTGGAGGAGCGCAGAGATCTCGGGGAGTTGTAGGACTGGAAGAGGTTACAGAGATAGGGAGGGGAGAGTCCATGGAGGGATTTATAAACAAGGATGAGATTTCTCAAATCGAGGCATTGCCAGATTGGGAGCCAATGTAGGTCAGCGAGCACAGGGGCGATGGGTGAACGGGACTAGGTGCGAGTTAGGACACGGGCAGCAGAGTTTTGGATGAGCTCAAGTTTACCGAGGAATTTAGTCAGAGGAATTGACAGAGCTTCAGAAGTCAATGCATTCCAGGTATCTTCTGAAGTGGAAAATCAATTGGCCAAAACTTGAGGGAAAAAGTGGTAATAAGGGAAGAAATACAGTGAGGGACAAATAAAAACACAGAGGGGAATTATAAACCTGAGAAAAAGAATCCATAAACACATAAATAAAACCTGCAAATACTGGAACGTGAAATCAAAACAGAAGATGCTGGAAATGTGTAGCAGGTCCATCAGTATCTGAAGCGAAAAGATAGGTTAATTTTTTGGGTGCAGTCCCTTTCCAAGAATAAATGAAGGGATTTTCCAACGTGTAGGTCGCTTTTTGGAGGAATTATGGTCGCACAATGGACTGGTGAATTAACACATTGTATTACGGAGTGTGTTGCAGAATCATGGCATCTATTCACCACATAGTGATTTTCTGCATCACGAGGGTGAGGTGTCGAGTAGGGGCAAAGATTCAGTGTACAATTTTGTCTGATAATGCTCCTGTGAAGTGCCTTCAGACATTTTACTACATTAAAGGTGCTATATAAGTGCAAGTAGAAGTTGTTGCACAGAAGACAAAGTGAAGCTCTCCCAACACCACCACCCCCGAAAAAATAGTATAATAGCCTGACAGTTTCTCATGTTCAATTCTACTATTAACTTGCTCAATAATCTGTCAATACTTTAGCTTCTAGACTTTCTGAATTTATGAGAGACTTGGTTCTGAAGCTGTTCTCGGAACACATTACACCTGATGGCAAGGTTAGTCAATGGTTTTTTGTCCAGTAAAATTTCCCTATATCTGCTCTTCGCTCTACATTTTTCAATTCACACTTAAATGTTCAACCGCTGTACCCTAATTATGCTAATTTCAATTTAAAAAAGTTAAATGCCTACTTAAGTTTCACTACTTCAATATATTTCTAGTAATTATCTCATGAATAGCTTTAATCCATTTAGTTTGATTTGAGAGACAACTAAGTAACTACGGTCAGATTAATAAATAACACTGTCACCTTTCTTGTAGTTTGTAGATTACAAATCCATGGTGGAGAGTCCAATTTTCGAGGAGTATTGTCAACTTGCAACACAGCTACAGCGCTTGGATCTTGAAAATCTCACTAGGAAAGAGAAGCTAGCATTCTTCATCAATGTGTATAATGCATTAGTGATTCATGGGAATATTAAACAAGGACCACCAAAAAACGTTTGGCAGAGATATAAAGTAAGATGTCAAACATGCAATTTTTACCCCTTATTGTTTTGCGAGGGCTAACAACTTGCACATAGATGACACTTTGAACATGCAGTGGGTGGTTCATACAGTGACATTCACATCTGCGCAGGGGGAGGGAGATGAGCTAAGTGATGTGGCTCATGTGCACATCTGAAGAGCTCAGTTTTTACGTGCTGTTACAAAGGTAGAGAATGATGGAGCTAGGTGGAGAGTTTTGGAAGAGCAGTTCAGAGGGCCAGAAAAAGATGGCTGAATGTCTGTCACCGAGGGAGCCACAGTCTCAGGATACGGGGTAGGACAGAGATGAGGAGAAATGTCTTCACTCAGTGGTGAACCTGTGGAGGCCAAGTCACTGAATATATTTAAGAAGGAGATAGATAGATTTCTAGGCACAAAAGGCATCAAGGGATATGGGGAGAGAGCAGGAATATGGTATTGAGATAGAGGATCAGCCATGATATTGAATGGCGGAGCAGGCTCAAAGGGCCGAATGGCCTACTCCTGCTCCTATTTTTCTATGTTTCCATGATGGCGAAGCAGAGGGATTGTACCTAGACCAGAATCGGAAGAGCAGAGGGTGTGAGTGCAGGAATAGGGTAGAGCAGTTTGTTCTACCCTACCGAGTACGCCGCCGGCACCCAACTAGAATACAAACTTGCCTGTGGCTCAGTTGGTAGCACACTCGCCTCTGAGTCAGAAGGTTGTAGGTTCAAGTCCCACTCCAGGGACTTGCGCACATAAGGCTAGGCTGACACTCCAGTGCAGTGCTGAGGGAGTGCTGCACTGTCGGCGGTGCCGTCTTTCGGGTGAGCTGTTAACCTGCTCTCTCAGGTAGATGTAAAAGATCCCATGGCACAATTTCGAAGAAGAGCAGGGGAGTTCTCCCTGGTGTCCTGGCCAATATTTCTCCCTCAACCAACATCACTAAAACAGATTATCTGGCCATTTTCACATTGCTGTTTGTGGGACCTTGCTGTGCACAAATTGGCTGCCATGTTTCCTGCATTACAACAGTGACTCCACTTCAAAAGTACTTCATTGGCTGTAAAGCGCTTTGAGACGTCTGGTAGTCGTGAAAGGTGCTATAGAAATGCAAGTCTTTCTTGACCTGATGGGGATCCTCCTTCGTGAACTTTCTCCCTGACGCTGTGCACTCGAGGGCAGCATAATGGCCCTCGGATCCCAGGGGCTCAGCGTGTGCGGAGAAGTACCTGGGATCACTGGGCTTGGTGCTCCAATCAGTGAAAGCGCCAAGTTTCCTCTTGACAGATATGTGGGAACCAGCATCAGGCTTTTATAGTTAATTGCTCAATAACTGTTACACAGAGGAATAAAGTTACAGAATAAGGCGACAGAGGAGAAAGGAAGGTGCTTTTACATGTAATGGGGGGGGGGGGGGGAAGGTGCTTTTACATGTAATGGGGGGGGGGGCGGTGGGAGGGATGCAAATTGAAATTAGATTGTTTCTTTTCATTAAACTATTACAGTAAATTGTACTGTATTTATTCAAGATATCAAATTATATTACTGCCTGTCTAGAATGAAAAAAACTTTTGATAATTTTTAAAAAATACACTCCTTAAAGCATTTTAGCTATTGCTGAACCGCCCTGGCTGGATGCAATTATTTTCACCATTAACACGGCTTAACCTGCAAAAGAACGGAAAGGTGGTTCTTCTTTGCAGTGAAACCGGCTCCTGTGCCTGCTTTCACTAACCGTAACATTTAAGGCCATAATTGGTGGGCAATTAGTCCAACTCTGCGCCAGCAATGAGCATTTCCCTGTCGGTGCGAATCATCTGTCAAGTCATAACTTGACCGATCACAAGCACGTGCGGAAATCCCGAACTTGCGGTCAACTTCAAAGGCGGTATGACGGCGCACTCTCGGAGTACGCCGTCATACCCACCGCAAAATCTGCCCCAATATTTTGAAATCTATGTGCCGGAGAATGCGGAGTAATAGATATCTTCAGGAACAGGGGTGATAGATGAGCAGGACTTGGTGTGGGGTAGGATATTGGAGGCAGAGTTTTAGATTAGATTAGTTGAAGGTTATGTAGGATGGAGCTTGGAAGGCAGCAAGTAGAATTGTCACACGAGTGTAACAGTGAAAGGGTACATCAGGAGGAGGTGGAGCAATTAGATTGAATAACTATAGATAAGGTAGTAGTATTGGGGGGGAAAAAAATTAGTGGAACTCAAAAGTGGAAAATGCACGGGGCCCTGATGGGCATGCATCTTAAAATGCTGAGGGAAGTCCGAGAAGAAATAGTAAAGACTTTGACCGCAATCTTTCAAATATTCTTTGATACAGAAGTTGTGCTGAGAATAGGAGGGTTGCCAGGTAACACTCCTGCTCAGGAAAAGGAGAAAGGGACAAACAGCTAGCTACGTGGATCAGTTAACCTAACATCAGTTGTGGGTAAGCTTCTAGAGGCCGTAAATACAGGATAAAATTAATATTCAGCTACAAAGACACGAGTTAATCAACAAAATGAAAAAGGCAAATCATGTCTCACAAATTTGGGAGAGTTCTTTGAGAAAATAATGGAGTGCATTGATTAAAGGAGATGTAATGGGTGTTGTGTATATCGATTTTTCAAAAGGCATTTGATAAGGTACCTGTCACATTTTAGGATTTATAAAAACTTTTCCACAAGGAAAGATTTTGAAAAAGAAATACTTTTAAATGTATGTTAACTGAATAATGTAGTACTGCAAGTAAAACCGAGAGGGGGTCTGAAACAGTAGGTAGTTACAATGCTAAGGAGCTAGACTTATTGTTTCTTCATAGGCAGTAAATAGTAAACAATTTGCTGTGTTTCTTCACAATGGATAAACCATCTCGTACCTATTGTGTTAGAAGGTTTTTGATCCCTTTCTGACTGAACAATGAGGAGTAAAGTAGAATGTCAGACACTCAAAAGCAGTTTAGCTTTTGCAACAGGAACAGCAGCTTGAGGCTGAAAGGCCCCAAGAAAGGCAGGCTCAAAATAGTAAGGATGCAGAGGAGTTATCCTGTTTTAAGTTAAGGAAGACAACCCACTAAATTGGGGTAGCAGAGCACGTCCGTTATTTTTATATCATTGCTGAAGATATATTGAACTAAGGGAATCTGATCATCACTGTTACTCTGTACATGCTCCTTACAATGAAATAAAGCAGCTTAACAATTCAAACCAAGCCTCACCACATCTAGGGTTAACTCGGTTTGCTTTTGGAGAGATTAAAGAAATGCATGTGCAGAAGATGCAGATATCCGGTTCGGGTCACAAGACAGTCTATTGTTGCATTCCTGGCTCCCGACTGTACAAGTAGACATAGGGCAGTGTGAGTCAACCCCCACTTAAGGGAGCAAAAGACAACATTGAAATCTAGAGTCTACAGCAGACTCGAATTCATAACCGTGCCACATTGGAGGCTTCTTGATAAAATGCAGCCACGTGGTTTTAAAGAGATTATGGCAGAATGGATAGCAAGTTGGTTAAAGGACAGAAAACAGAGATGGGGTTAATTATTTTTTTTGGACTGGAGGGATGTAAACGGTGATATCAGTAATGAGACGATTACACTTCTGGGTATCTATATATATATAAAACGGTCCGTCTTTCCGTCTCTCTTTCCATCTCTCTTTCTGTCTGTCTGTCCGGCTATACAATCAAAAGTTATAGAGCGTACCTACACATATGTTATATCAAAAGAAAGCTTATCATTAGGGGACTCTCATAGGCGTATTTACTTTTTGGTCAGACAAAAATTGTTCGGACAGTATACAAAAAACGTTCAAAAATCCACTCATTACCGGTTGACCAATCCTACCTCTCATTAGTGTTGAGTGACGTGCTGCTTGACCAATCCTACAGTTCAGTGACCTGATGGTTGACCAATTGGTGCGTCACAGGCGGGACCTAATCCTCCAGTCTCCCTAAACTTCGCCGCCATTTTTTTCATCCCCACAGGGACAGCACCAGCCAAACAAACCCCCACATTGCGACTCCGGGAGCGGCAGGTGAGTTTACACACAGCGGGCGGGTCATCCGCAGCGGCTGCCCGTCAACCGCGCCACCCGCGGGGGAGCTCAGCTCGAGTCCGTCTCGCCCCGAGAGCCCAGCCAGGCCTCAAGCGCTAGGCTCGAGACACGCAACGGGCGGGCGAGCTGCAGCTGCTGGCCGTCAACCGCGTGATCCCCTGGGGAGCTCAGCTCGGGTCCGTCTCCGCCCGAGATCCCGGCCGGCCCTCAACCACTAGGCCCCGCACTGCCGGTATCACGACGGCGCTGGGCCTGACGCGCTACCCAGGGAGACGGGAGGGAGGGACGGAGAGAGGGGGAGGGACAGGAGGGAGGGAGAGGAGAGGAGAGGAGAGGGAGGGAGAGAGAGAAGGGACAGACACGGGCAGGGAGACCGCGCGGCCCAAAATTGCCCTGGCAACGCCGGGCACCCGCTGCTAGTAGAATATAAATGATCTGGATTTGAATATAGGCAACAATATAAAAAATTACAAACAACACAAATACGGAGACTGTTAACCGTGAACTTTAAGAGGACATAGACATGTTAGTAGATTGGGCAAATAGATATCAGAGAAAATTTAATGCAGACAAATATGAGGTGATACATTTTGGGAAGAAGAATAAAGAGAGAACATATACACTAAGTGGAAAAACTTTAAAAGTCATAAAGGAGCAGAGACTAAAGGTTTTGGATAAATGGGATCCTAGGCTTTATCATAGAAGCATAGAAATCATAGAAATATGAATAGAGGACATAAGCAAAAAGATAATGCTGAACCTCTGCAAATCATTGTTCATGCTGCAGTTAAAATATTGTGTTCAGTTTTGGATGACCTACATTAGGAAGGATGTCAGGGCCATGCAAGGGGTACAGAAGAGATTCACTACGACGATACTGGGCATGAGAGGCTTTAGTTAAGAGGTGAGATTTGAGAAACTGGGGCTTTATTCCTTAGAACAGAGGAGGTTAAGTGGAGATCTGATCGAGGTGTTTGAAACTATGAAGGATTTTGATAAGTAAGCAGAGGAAAACTATTTCCACTGGTCAGTGAGCTGGTTACTGGAAGGCATAGGTTTAAGATAGTCACTAATAGGACAAAGGGAGAGTTTAGGAGAATTATTTTTATGCAGAGGGTTGTTGGGACATGGAATGCCCTACCAGAAACTGCGATGGAAGCGGAATCCATGTAGCTTTTTAAAAAGGGGAGTGGATAAATATTTGAAGAAGAAATGGAGAAGGGGAGGGAATGGACTTAATTTGCTGGCTCTTTCAAAGTGTTGGCACAGACATAATGGACCAAATAACCTTTGCTGTAAAATTCTATGAGTCGTTCTCCATTATTCAACTGTGATCTGCTGCCCTCCATGGGCAACACCCCAACCCAGCAGCACAGAAACCATCATGCCACATGAGAATTTAATCATCCCAATCTATATCTAACCCTATGACTTTCAATCCCATTCTGAACCAGATGTTTATACTGAACCAGATGTTTACACAATTTATTTTTTGAAGGAGTTAATAAACATAGCATCTAAATAGCTACTAATTCATTGGGGAAAAGTAATTTCTTCTTCCTAATCTTGCTCGAGGCTTTTAAACTTGCATATCCCAGTTCTGCGCTCGGTCTACATCAAATGGCCTGCGTGCAGGTCCATTATCTGTAGCTCTCAGCATTTTAAAGACCTTAATGTAATTTTCCCTGCAGTCATCTCTTCTCAGCAAATACATGTTCAGCTGAGCAAGTCTGTCTTCAAAACTCAAACACCTGAAAAATCACTTTTCCAAAAGAAAAACCAGCCCAAACTTCTGTCAGAAATTAAATTCCCAATACCTGAAATCATCTTTGTTGCTCACCCTCTAAACCTTCTCGAGCAATAATATCCTTCCTGTAATTAGGTAACCAGAACCAATGCTTTACATAGCAAAAATACAACCTCATTGCAGCCCAGAACCACACTTTGTAATGTAGCTAAGCACTGTGGTGATGATTTCGTGGATTTATTCACTATAACACATGGATCTCTTTGCTGATCATTCTATACTACTAATCCACGTAACACAAACTCTCTTTTGGTTCCCTGCGCTGATTTTAATTATCTATGTATGTCAAATTCCATTTTTCACACATTGGCCCAGTTAACCTAGATATCTAAATCCTTCTGAATCTGTTTGCATCATTCATCATTATTTGCTGTGCTCCCTATTTTGTAGCATCTGTAAATTTAGAAATTTTGCCGATGATACATTTGTCCAAGTCATAGACTAACCCCTGAGGTACCCTGCTAATTATGTCTTTGGAGCCTAAAAAGGTCTCATTTAAGACTACTCTGTTTCCTGTGGGGTTTTTATTGTGCTGATCAAGCTAAGGGATGTTGGTGCTGGGGAATGAAGGTCTTCCATTTTAGGCACCCATTGTCAGCATCAATACTTTCCCAGCTCAGGTATATCACAGCCAGGTACAGATTAAAGCTCCCTCTACTCTGTTCCAACAATGTACCTCAGCCCTAACTGCACCAGTATATTTCTACCATTTTCTTCTCTAAGTGAGAAATTGGGGGCAGTTTAGTGCTGTAGGCCTATGCCTACTAGGAATTAGAGCGAGACTGCTCACATAGGACTCGTACAGCCAGCAGACATATAACAGGAGACTTTCCTCCCATCAGTCTGGCCTGGATTTGAATCCAGGTCCTCATAGAATCATAGAAAGTTATAACACGGAAGGAGGCCATTTCAGCCCATCGTGTTCGCGCCGGCCAACAAAGAGCTATCCAGCCTAATCCCACTTCCCAGCTCTTGGTCCGTAGCCCTGCAGGTTACAGCATCCCAAGTGCACATCCAAGTACTTTTTAAATGTGGTTAGGGTTCCTGCCTCTACCACCCTTTCAGGCAGTGAGTTCCAGACCCCCACAACCCTCTGGATGAAGAAATTTCCCCTCTACACCTTCCACCAATTACTTTAAATCTGTGCCCCCTGGTTTTTGACCCCTTTGCTAAAGGAAATGGGTCCTTTCTATCCACTTTATGCCCCATATCATTTTATACACCTCAGTAAAGTCTCCCCTCAGCCTCCTCTGTTCCAAGGAAAACAGACCCAGCCTATCCAGTCTTTCCTCATAGCTAAGATTCTCTACTCCCGGCAACATCCTTGTAAATCTCCTCTGTACCCTCTCTAGTGCAATCACATCTTTCCTGTAATGTGGTGACCAGAACTGCACGCAGTACTCTAGCTGAGGCCTAACTAGTGTTTTATACAGTTGAAGCATAACCCCCCTGCTCTTGCCTTTATTAGCCATGGCATAGAATACAAGCATTCCGTATGCCTTCTTAACCACCTTATCTACCTGGCCTGCTACCTTCAGGAATCTGTGGACATGCACTCCATGATCTCTTTGTTCCTCTGCACTACTCAGTGCCCTACCTTTTAATGTGTATTCCCTTTCCTTGTTAGCCCTCCCCAAATGCATTACCTCACACTTCTCTGGATTGAACTCCATTTGCCACTGTTCTGCTCACCTGACCAATTTATTGATATCTTCCTGCAGTCTACAGCTTCCTTCTTCAGTATCAACCACACAGCCGATTTTAGATGAAAGGCTAGTATCTAACCCATTGCGTTACCTGGTTCGCTAGATGTCACATTTCTAAGTCAAAAATGTGTATCTAGGGTTCATAAATACTTATTAGATGTTGATATTTGTGATATTAACTTTTATTTGTAAAAGAATTATAAAACTTCATGGTGTAAAAGTTTAACTTTTCTCTTGCCATCAGCTGTTGTCTTCTGAGTGAAAATGTTGAACTGATCTAGTACACCGCAGTAAAGAAAACTCAATTGTCATTTATATTTAAGTACAGTTCTAAATATGATTGATTTATTTGCTATACTATAAAAGAAACCTCCTCTGAACTCCATTTCTGTACCTTTTTAGTATTTTAATTCTGTAAGTTACGTGATTGGTGGAGAAGTCTATACACTGCAAGATATTGAAAATGGTGTACTTCGTGGGAACCGCAAAGGCATCGCTCAGATGATGAAGCCGTTCTCGAAGGGTGATCCACGTCTTAAGGTCAATTATTGATTGTCTCTTTGTGTGTACAGATAATTACCCATAGACTTCTGCATATTGTTGGGAAAACAAATTTGTCTTTGCATTGAGTGTATATTCCTATTCCTTGTTTTACTTCCCAAAATGTGTTCACCTCAAACTTAGGAGATGGTGTGGAAATCCCTGACAGGATATCATAGCAGCATATGCCTTTACCCTGCCTGAGATGCAACTGTTTAAGACCCATGAAATCCCATCAGCAAAGATTTCTTTCAAACTAAGAATCAAGAAAAAATTTAGCAAGAGTTAGTTACACCTGCCCAATATAGCCAAGCGAATTCAAATCTCGAAGCTGAGAGTTTGGTTGGGGCAGAGGGTAATCCTACTCGAACCATTGGGCTGATCCAGCTAAATTTTCAGATTGCTGACAAATGAATGTTTTAAATAGTACAGTAAAGTAGCTGACCAGAACTATTTTTGAAAAGATGAACTACACAGGAAATTAATTTTAAATCTTTGAGTTATTGTCGTCTATATTTACATGTCACCTAAATGACCTGAAATACTGGTCCTCTTACATTCTACTGTAAAACTCAAGTAATCTACAAAAATTCTGGTATCAACCTTGTTCTGTAAACCAAACCCTGTATACAATTACTATATCAATTTGTAATAATTAGCTCAAAGTTTTAATATTAAATTTTTTTTTTTTCAATTTTCTTCCTCACCGCTCCACATTTATTTGGGTCATGTTTTAAGCTGACTTCTATATGACTCGGTGCTATCATTGAAAGCATCTGTTTGACTATTAAATGTAATATTACATCAAATACTGTAAGTAGAGTGCTTTTAAGCTTGTTTTACTGTTTTGAAAATGTAAAGTTTAACAGCTCAGGGAACCTGAAAATCCTAACAATATAATATTTTAAAATCCAAATCAATCAGAACTAATGTTGTAAGGCATATGTATTTGAGAATGTAAACGTTAGAATTTGCATCTCATCATTGTGTATTTGTCACACATTTAAGCTGGTGTGTTTTAAACATTTTAAATGTGACATAAAAACAGAAAATGCTGGAAATACTCAGCAGGTCAGGCAGCATCTGCAGAGAGAGAAACAAAGTTAACGTTTCAGGTCGATGACCTTACATCAGAACTGCAAAAAGTTAGTTGTAACAAGTTTTAAGCAAGTACAGATGCAGGGGAGGAAAGAACAAAAGGGAAGGTCTGTGAGAGGGTGGAAGGCAGGAGAGATTAAATGACAAAAGGGCAGGTGGGGTGGTAATGGGGCAAGTAAAGAAACAAAAGATGGGGCTAGATGAGGTGTAAATGGCAATAGCAGGATCATTACCAACAACTGCTGTCCGAAAAATGGGAGCAGTGGTTATGATCTGAAATGGTTGAATTCATTGTTGAGTCCGAAAGGCAGTAAAGTGCCTAATCGAAAAACGATGGTGCTGTTCCTCGAGCTTCTCTTGAGCTTCATTAGAACAGTGTAGGAGGCCAAGGATACAGAGGTCCAGGGCCCCAAACACTTCTTCCAGGTGAAACAGCGATTTACTTGCACTTCTTTCAATTGCTGCTCACGATGCAGCTTCCTCTACATCGGGGAGATCAAATGCAGATTGGGTGATCACTTTGCGGAACACCTCCATTCAGTCCGCAAGCGTGACCCTGAGCTTCCAGTCGCTTGCCATTTTAATTCTCCACCCCTGGCCTCCGACACCGTTCTAAACAAGCATCTCTGCAGTATTTTGCTGTTTTATTTTAAATGTGACTCCAGCTTTAATTTTTCAGACTGCACTGGAGGAAGTGGAACCACTTATTCATTTTGCTTTAAACTGTGGCGTCCTAAGTTGCCCTCCAATCAAGACCTACTCTGCCCAGGTTTGTTGCCATTACCATTTTAAAGCACTGTTCAAAGATTTTTTGTGTCATCTCCCCTTGCCTTCAATGAGGATGAGGTTTTAGAATGACCTCTGGAATTTTAAACCTCATAATTAACTGCCTATGGTTTTCAGTAATCCATTCTCTCTTTCTATCTTTTGATATTATTAGAATCCTATTTTAAATCTTGTTATGATGGAAAGCTCCAAGAAAAAACTTGTTGGCCATGATGGAGATAGCAAGGCAAATTGAGTGGCCCAATAGAAGATGCCAACTCCACTGACCAACTTGAATTGGAAAGCTCACAAACACACAAAGCAGAATTAGAAAACGGCTCACATATATTGCAATGTAACAAGGGAGTTTGAAGGTTGCTCACAGAATGTTCAGGCAGTATTTAAGTTCTATCTCTAAATGTAAAAAAAATTAGAACTGTACAATTTACCAGAAGTATGCACATTCATTGCCCGTTCTGTGCTCAGTGAGCTGATCTCAGACAGGAAACTTTTTGACTAATCTGCTGGAATTTTTTGAGGAAGTAACTGGTAAAATAGATGGGGGAGAGCCAGTGGATGTGGTGTACCTTGACTTCCAGAAAGCCTTCGATAAGGTTCCACACAAAAGATTATCATGCAAAATTAAGGCTCATGGGATTGGGGGCAAAGTATTAACGTGGATAGAGAACTGGCTGGCGGATAGAAAACAGAGAGTTGGAATAAACGGCTCGTTTTCGGAGTGGCAGGCAGTGACCAGCGGGGTGCCGCAAGGATCTGTCCTGGGACCCCAGCTGTTCACAATATATACAAATGATCTGGATCAGGGAATTGGATGCAATATTTCCAAATTCGCTGACGACACTAAACTAGGAGGAGGGGTGGGCTCTGATGAGGATGTCAGGAGGCTACAGTGCGATTTGGACAGGTTGGGGGAATGGGCAGATACGTGGCAGATGCACTATAATGTGGATAAATGCGAGGTTATCCACTTTGGGGGTAAAAACAGGAGGGTAGATTATTATCTAAATGGCAATAGATTGGGAGATGGGGAAGTGCAGAGGGACCTGGGTGTTCTTGTGCACCAGTCACTGAAGGAGAGCATGCAGGTGCAACAGGCGATCAAGAAGGCAAATGGTATGTTGGCCTTCATATCAAGGG
This sequence comes from Somniosus microcephalus, assembly GCF_052327205.1. Classification (NCBI taxonomy): domain Eukaryota; kingdom Metazoa; phylum Chordata; class Chondrichthyes; order Squaliformes; family Somniosidae; genus Somniosus; species Somniosus microcephalus. The sequence continues at coordinate 98,544,275 of NC_141000.1, read as the reverse complement.
GGTTCGAGTATAGGAATAGGGATACCTTACTACAGCTGTACAAGGTGCTGGTGAGACCGCATCTGGAGTATTGTGTACAGTTTTGGTCGCCCCATCTGCGGAAGGATGTTCTTGCCATGGAAAGAGTGCAACGGCGATTCACCAGGCTGATACCTGGAATGGCGGGAATGACCTACGAAGAGAGATTAAATAGTTTGGGCTTGTACTCACTGGAGTTTAGAAGATTGAGAGGGGATCTCATCGAAACATATAAAATTATGGCAGGCCTGGACAGGCTGAATTCAGAGAGAATGTTTCCAATGGCCGGGGAGCACAGAACCAGGGGCCACAGTCTAAAAATAGCGGGCAAATCATTTAAAACAGAGATGAGGAAGAATTTCTTCACTCAAAGAGTGGTGAGCCTGTGGAATTCCCTGCCACAGAGGGCTGTGAAGGCTAATTCAATAAATATTTTCAAGAGAGAATTGGATATATTTCTGAAGGCTAAGGGGATTAAGGGTTACGGAGAAAAGGCGGGGACGGGGTACTGAACTGGTAAGATCAGCTATGATCTCAGACGAAGATCAGCCATGATCTCATTGAATGGCGGAGCAGGCTCGAAGGGCCGAATGGCCTACTCCTGTTCCTATCTCTATGTTTCTATGTTTCTATGAAACAATGGGGTGTGCTACGATTGGCCTTTGTGCCCCCGAGTTAGGGAGAGGCAAGAGCAGCCAGGGCTATTGAGTGATCCCTGCGGAGAGTGCATTTGTTCAGGCATTGATGGAGGATAGAATTGGGCTTGGTTGTTTTGTCCGCCACAATTGAATGGCCTTCTGACATTCACTGAGCGCACACATGAAATACTGGCCACATGGGTACGAGACAAGGCCTTTAAAAGAAAATTAGTTGGGGTGGGGTGGGGGCAGATGATGTAGAGCTTGGTAAATCAAAAATGTATTTTATTCTATAATTACAGGAAATTGACAAACAGCTGAAGATTTCAACTCAAGCTTTTCTTGATGGCGCCGATGGCTGCCAAGTTGATGTGTCCAAAAAGGAAGTTCGCCTGAGCCAGATTTTCAAGTGGTACAAGATTGATTTTGGTGGAACAGATGAAAAGGTAACTCGCACTAAGTCCCGTTCACCCATCACCCCTGCGTTCGCTGACCTACATTGGCTCCCGGTTAAGCAACGCCTCGGTTTCAAAATCCTGATCCTTATTTTCAAATCCCTCCATGGCCTCACCCCTCCTTATCTCTGTAATCTCCTCCAGCCCCACAACCCCTCCCCCTACCCCACCCGAGTTATCTGCGCTGCTCTAATTCTACCCTCTTGAGCATCCCTGATAAAAATTGCTCAACCATTGGTGGTCGTGCCTTATGTTGCCTAGGCCCTAAGCTCTGGAATTCCCTGCCTAAACCTCTCCGCCTCTCTACCTCTTTCCTCCTTTAAGACACTCCTTAAAACCTACCTCTTTAGCAAGCTTTTGGTCACCTGCCCTAATTTCACATTGCTCGGTGTCAAATCTTTTGCCTGAAAATACTCCTGTGAAGCGCCTTGGGAAGTTTTACTATGTTAAAGGCGCTATATAAATACTTGGTGGTGGTGTTGTAAAGAAATGATCATGTGAATTTTCACTCCGTTTTTAAACGAGAGTGAAAATAAACTGAATGAAGTATATGATTATAATATAACACTATTTTGAGACAATATTTCATTTATATCGATCAATGGATTAAAATGTTCAACATTAAGAAAGGTCTCTAAGAAAACTGAATTACATTTCATCTTTTTATCATTGCCACACAACTTGATCCTGCAGGTAGGAAAACTACATCTAGTTTATTTACATCTATAATACAGCTGTTATTTCAGGGACTATGCAAGCCACTCAGCAATGCATGAATGTGACTATCAGCATCTTTTGGCTTAAAAATGATATCTGAAAACATTTGGCAAGTACTAGGTCCCAAATGTCTGTCTAAAAATAGACAGTTATAATAGTAGCAAAATCAACAAGAAATCCTGTATCTAGATGCAATTAACTTAATTGGATCTTCTGAAAAATTGACTTGCAACCCTCCCAAACTATTTGTCATAAACTGGAAGAGGATGACGGGTCAGGGAATTAACGTTTTAAAGAAAAACTTTCATGGATCACTTTCTCCCAATTTGGCAGCTAAACAGTTTTTAAAAAATTTGTTCATGGGATGTGGGCATCGCTGGCAAGGCCAGCATTTATTGCCCATCCCTAGTTGCCCCTAAGAAGGTGGTGGTGAGCCACCTTCTTGAACCGCTGCAGTCCATGTGGTGAAGGTACTCCCACAGTGCTGTTAGGGAGGGAGTTCCAGGAATTTGACCCAGCGACGATGAACCAATGTTGATATACTTCCAAGTCAGGATGGTGTGACTTGGAGGGGACCTTGGAGGTGGTGGTGTTCCCATGCGTCTGCTGCCCTTGTCCTTCTAGGTGGTAGAGGTTGCGGGGTTGGGAGGTGCTGCCGAAGAAGCCTTGGTGAGTTGTTGCAGTGCATCTTGTAGATGGTACACACTGCAACCGCGGTACGCCAGTGGTGGAGGGAGTGCCAATCAAACAGGCTGCTTTGTCTTGGATGGTGTCGAGCTTCTTGTGTTGTTGGAGCTGCACTCATCCAGGCAAGTGGAGAGTATTCCATCACAGTCCTGACTTGTGCCTTGTAGATGGTGGAAAGGCTTTGGGGAGTCAGGAGGTGAGACACTCGCCGCAGAATACCCAGCCTCTGACGTGCTCTTGTTGCCACAGTATTAATGTAGCTGGTCCAGTCAAGTTTCTGGGCAATAGTGACTCCCAGGATATTGATGGTGGGGGATTCGGCAATGGTAATGCCGTTGAATGTCAAGGGGAGGAGGTTAGACGCTCATTTGTTGCAGATAGTCATTGCCTGGCACTTGTGTGGCCTGAATGTTACCTGCCACTTAACATAGAAACATAGAAGATCGGAGCAGGAGTAGGCCATTCGGCCCCTCGAGCCTGCTCCGCCATTCGATGAGATCATGGCTGATCATCCAAACTCAGTACCCCGTACCTGCCATCTCCCCATATCCCTTGATACCTTTAGCTCTAAGAAATATATCTAACTCCTTCTTGAATATATTTAAAGACTTGGCCTCAACCGCCTTCTGTGGTAGAGAATTCCACAGGTTCACCACTCTCTGGGTGAAGAAATTCTTCCTCATCTCTGTCCTAAATGGCTTACCCCTTATCCTTAGACTGTGACCCCTGGTTCTGGACTCTCCGACCATCGGGAACATTCTACCTGCATCTAGTTTATCCAGACCTGTCAGAATTTTATAAGTTTCGATGAGATCCCCTCTCATTCTTCTAAACTCCAGCGAGTATAAGCCCAATCGACCCAATCTCTCCTCATACGTCATTCCTGCCATCCCAGGGATCAGCCTTGTGAATCTTCGCTGAACTCCTTCCATGGCAAGAACATCCTTCCTCAGATAAGGCGACCAAAACTGCACACGGTACTCAAGGTGTGGTCTCACCAAGGCCCTGTACAACTGCAGCAGGACATCCTTGCTCCTGTACTCAAACCCTTTTGCTATGAAGGCCAACATACCATTTGCCTTCTTCACCGCCTGCTGCACCTGCATGTTTACCTTCAGCGACTGGTGCACAACGACACCCAGGTCTCGTTCCACTTCCCCTTCTCCCAATCTATTGCCATTCAGATAATAGTCTGCCTTTCTGTTTTTGACACCAAAGTGGATAACCTCGCATTTATCCACGTTATATTGCATCTGCCGCGCTTCTGCCCAGTCACCCAACCTGTCCAAATCATCCTGGAGTTTCTCGGTATCCTCCTCGCAGCACACACCCACCCAGCTTTGTGTCGTCTGCAAACTTGGAGATATTACATCTAGTTCCCTTATCTAGATCATTAATGTATATTGTGAATAGCTGGGGTCCAAGGACCGATCCCTGCGGTACCCCACTAGTCACTGCCTGCCACTCGGAAAAAGACCCGTTAATTCCTACTCTCTGCTTTCTGTCCGCCAACCAGTTCTCTATCCAATCAATACCTTGCCCCCAATCCCATGTGCCTTAACTTTACACTTTACGCGAATCTCTTATGCGGGACCTTATCGAAAGCCTTTTGAAAGTCCAAATACACCACATCTACTGGTTCTCCCTTATCTATTTTCCCAGTTACATCCTCAAAAAATTCCAGTAGATTAGTCGAGCACGATTTACCTTTTGTAAATCCATGTTGACTTTGTCCGATCCTGTCACTGTTTTCCAAGTGCTCAGCTATTACATCCTTTATAATGGACTCTTGCATTTTCCCCACTACCGATATCAGGCTTACCGGTCTGTAATTCCCCGCTTTCCCTCTACCACCCTTTTTGAATAGTGGGGTAACATTAGCTACCCTCCAATCCATGGGTACTGTTCCAGAGTCTATCAAGTTCTGGAAGATGACCAGCAATGCATCTACTATTTCTAGGGCCACTTCCTTAAGTACCCTAGGATGTAGATTATCAGGCCCTGGGGATTTATCGGCCTTCAATCCCGTCAATTTCCCTAACACCATTTCCCTACAAATACTGATTTATTTCAGTTCCTCCCTCTCATCAGACCCTATGTTCTCCAACATCTCTGGGAGGTTATTTGTGTCCTCCTTTGTGAAGACAGAACCAAAATATGCATTTAATTGGTCTTCCATTTCTTTGTTCCCCATTATAACTTCCCCTGCTTCTGACTGCAAGGGACCTACACTTGATTTCACTAATCTTTTTCTCTTCACATATCTATAAAAGCTCTTACAGTCAGTTTTTATGTTCCCTGCAAGCTTACTTTCATATTCTATTTTCCCCTTAATTAATCCCTTTGTCCTCCTTTGTTGAATCCTAAACTGCTCCCAATCCTCAGGGTTACTGCTTTTTCTGGCCAATTTATATGCCCTCTCCTTGGATCTTATGCTATCCCTAATTTCCCTTGTTAGCCACGGTTGAGTCACACTTTTTGTTTTATTCTTATCCCAAACTGGGATGAATAATTTCTGTAGTTCATCCATGCGGTCTTTGAATGTTTGCCATTGCCTATCCATCGTCAGCCCTTTGAGTGACATTCTCCAATCAATCCTACCCAATTCGCGCCTCATACCATCGTAGTTTCCTTTATTTAAATTCAGGACCCTAGTCTCCGAGTCAACTACTTCACTCTCCATCCTAATGAAGAATTCTATCATATTATGATCGCTCTGACCCAAGGGGCCTCGTACAAGATTGCTAATTAATCCTCTCTCATTACATAATACCCAGTCTAAGATGGCCTGATCTCTGGTTGGTTCCTCGACATATTGTTCCAGAAAACCATCCCGTAAACATTCTAGGAATTCCTCCTCCACAGTATTTTTACTAATTTGGTTAGCCCAATCTATATGTAAATTAAAGTCACCCATGATGACTGCTGTGCCCTTATTGCACGCGTCTCTAATTTCCCGTTTAATGCCATCCCCAACCTCCGTATTACTGTTTGGAGGTCTATATACCACTCCCACTAACGTTTTCTGCTCCTTGATATTTCTCAGTTCTACCCATACAGATTCCGCATCATCAGAGTTAATATCCTTCCTTTCAATTGTGTTAATCCCCTCTTTAACCAGCAATGCTACCCCACCTCCCTTTTTTGCCTATCCTTCCTAAATATTGAATACCCCTGGATGTTGAGTTCCCAGCCTTGGCCACCCTGGAGCCATGTTTCTGTAATCCCAATCAAATCATATTCGTTTACCTCTATTTGCGCAGCTAATTCATCCACCTTGTTCCGAATGTTCCTTGCATTAAGACACAAAGCCTTCAGGCTTGTTTTTTTAACGCTCTCAGACCTATATGAATTATTATTTACTGTGACCATGTTTGATTTAAACCGTTGAGTTCTTTGCCTTCTAATTTAGTTTTTCTCCTTCCTGTCTTTTGCCTTTTTCCTTGTTTCCCTTTCCTCTGTCTCCCTGCTCAGGTTCCCAACCCCCTGCCACTTTAGTTTAAACCCTCCCCAACAGCACTAGCAAACACTCCCCCTAGGACATCGGTCCCGGTCCTGCCCAGGTGCAAACCGTCCCGTTTGTACTGGTCCCACCTCTCCCAGAACCGGTTCCAATGTCCAAGGAATTTGCATCCCTCCCCCTTGCACCATTCCTCTAGCCACGTATTCATCAGCCCAAGCCTGAATGTCGTCCAGGTCTTGCTGCATGCGGGCATGGACTGCTTCATTATCTGAGGAGTTGCGAATGGCGCTGAACACTGCAGTCATCAGCGAACATCCCCACTTCTGACCTTATGATGGAGGGAAGGTCATTGATGAAGCAGCTGAAGATGGTTGGGCCTAGGACACTGCCCAATTCCTGCAGCGATGTTCTGGGGCTGTGATGATTGACCGCCAACCACCACAGCCATCTTTCTTTGGGCTAGGTGCAGTGAGAACACTTTTCCTTACATTTATTTGTGAAGCACTGTGGGTGTTTCTTATGTCAAAGGTACTACAGGAAACTTTCGTTTATCCGGAGGTTAAATGTCCGGAAAGCTCTATCTACCGGCAAAATTCAGGAGTCGGTTCAGATAATTTTTTTTCTTTTCATTGCTTCTATTCTCCAGTCCTGGCTCTGCAAACATCTCTGTAGCTAAGCAACAGCTTCAGCTAGACGCTTGCAAGCTGCGCCGACTGTTTTGAAGCTGTTAATAAACAACAGGGTTTGTTGCTTCACACGGAGCTCTGAGCTCCGTATGTTTTAACATTAGCGCTGGTTTCTACGGCAGTTTTGATCTAACGGCACCAGTTCGGTCCCGTCGGTGCCGGATACCAGAAAGTTTCCTGTATGTAAATGAGAGTTGTTAAATTATTTAGCACGATTACTGGCTTGATGGTTTCATTTTAAGGCTTCAAGGCCTAGTTGTTAGTGACCCCAAGCTTAGGTTTTTAAAGTCTGCTGCAAGAGGTGGCTCTTTGGCTGATCAAGCCCACTCCATCCAAAGATCATGGCCCCGATTTTTGGCTTGTGTGGGAAATGGTCGGGTTTCCCCGAATGTGGGGTTTCTGACACACACAAAAAAGTGTCAGCCAGCTCCACGCAATTTTTCCCTCAATTAGCCAATTAATTCCCAGCATGTGGGAAGCCTTGCTAATTGTCCAATTCGAGTCAGAAATCCCCACAGTATGATGTCATCATTCGTGGTGCTTTCAAGGTCCATAGCAAGCACTGCATCCTCTGAAGGCTTCCAAACGAACCATACAGGATGGCAGAAGAGCCTGCAGCAGCTGTGGCCAGTGCCAGACCCCGAGCTGCCTTCAAATTCGACGAGGCTTCACTGCAGGCATTATTGGATGGGGTTAGGGCCCACAGGGAGGTCCTCTTCCCTAGGTCAGGGAGGAAGAGGCCTCCCACTGAGACCAATGCTGCATGGATGCAGGTGTCAGCAGATGCCAACTCGCTGGGAGTCACCAGAAGAACCTTGGCATTACATCTCTAACTCCTTCCTTTACTCCCCCACATTGGAGGAGGAAGAGACTGTGTAGCCAGACTCCTCAGAGGAAGCTCCAACCTCTGAGGGCACAGCGTCAGCAGAAGTAAGCACACCCAGCACCAGCGCAGACACTCACACCTCGGGGGGACCTTCGGGACATAGAGTAGTGTTTCACAGCTCACAAGTGAGCCTCAGCAGATTCTGGAGACAGGGACAGCAGTGGAGAGTCCTCGTCGGAGGGCGCAGGACTCTGCCAGCTCAGCTGCGCTGCATGTCGACCCTCTGCCTCTGGGTCCATCCGCAAGAGAAGAGGTGATGAATCTCCATGCACAGATGCAGGAATCTCTGGCAGGTTTTGTCTCCAGGGTCGCTGTGAGTGTGGAGTGAATGGAGGAGTCCATAGCGACCATGAGCAGAGCCTTTGTGGAGTCATTGGCGCATGAACGCATCACCATGGAAAGGTTGGCAACCTCCATGGAGGAGATAACTCGCCAGGGTACGGAAAACATGGTGAGTGCTCATAAGAGAATGACATCTCTTGAGGAGCGTTGGCCATCTGTTGAACAGAGAAACCAGATCTTCATGGAAGTCCTTCTGAGTAGGACGGCCAGTGCAGAAACAGGTCCCCATGGCCCCCTAAAGCGCAGCAAGGTGCTCTCAAGCCACTTCCAAGCGCTGGCCCCTTCTGGCCTGTGCAGCTTCAGGTGAGTGAGCAGCAGCCTGGTGCTCCTGTTGCTCCTCCTGCTGTTCCTGGTTCTGCTGCTGCCGCCTCTGCTGCTGGAGATCCCCTAATGGCAAGAAGGGAAGGAAAAAAAGGCGTCCCATGCTTCTCGCAGATGCCTCCGCTGAGGAAGCGCTGAGTGAGGGTGGCGAGAGGGGCTTCCCAGGAGATCGCATTGGAGAAGTGTGTGAGGCTCCAACCTTCCACAGCTGTGCCTAAGCCTTGAAGAAGTAGCCCCAAACTTGCAACAACAAGGTCCTTCAACATACAAGTGCTGTCCCTTTAAATCGCAGCTTTTCCTGACCTGCAGCTGACAGCAAGCAAGCCGGCAAGCTTCACGCCAGGTCTCATCAGCGGGGTTCCCCGCAGGCGTGTTTGATGTGGGGAAAGTCCCAAAGTCGCAACGGCCCCGGAAAATCTTCAAGGTAATTATTGGTCATTAGTGTGCTGACGACCAGTCCCGCCAGCGGCGGCCGGGACTGAAGCGGGTCGCGGGGAAACGGCGGTCCGAAAGTCGGACGGGGCGGGGAATCAGGCGGTGGGGAGGAGGTCCCGACCCGCTTTTTCGGCCCCCGGCTGCCTGAAAAGCCGCCCGACGGCGGCCAGAAAATTGACCCCCATGTCTTCGATCAGGGACTTACCTGCTGATCCCAGTATTGAGGAATATCAAATTGCTTCGGCTGCATCCACGGAGAGAAAATATTCGTATTTTACACACCCTTAATCCCCTTTCTATGGCATCAGCTTCTCCGAGTGTTGATTCCACATGTCGGGTATTGTCATTGGGTCAGGTGAGAGATCGGTTTGTTTCCTAATTTCTAAACACTTCTGGCATTTGAACGTGGTACTGAGTGAAAGGAGCTCATGGACTTCTTGTCACTAAAGATTGAGACCATATGTACAGCAGCCTCTGCCACTTCCCTCCCTCCCCCAGCCCACTAGGCCAAACTTCTAAGATTCCACCCTGCCCTAGCCCTGAACTCACATTTTTCTCTAGTTTCTCTATCTCCCCTAATGCCCTCTCTGAGCTCATCTTGTCCATGAGACCCACCTCCTGCTTCCTCGACCCTACTCCCCCCAAACTACTGCCCACCCAACTTCCCTTCCTGGCCCCCAGGTTAGCTAACGATTCTCTCTCTGTGGAATGTGAACAATTCCATCGCATAATTTGAAAAATAGAGAATTCTCCCAGTGTTTCTCCCTCAATCTCAGTACCACCAAAAAACAAATGAACTAGTTATTCATCTTATTTGCAAGATCTTGTGTGTAAATTGGCTGTGTTTGCTTATATAAATGAGTAAATGATCTCCAAGTTTGCAGACGACACAAAGCTGGGTGGGTGTGTGTGTTGTGAGGAGGATGCCGAGAAACTCCAGTATGATTTGGACAGGTTGGGCAGATGCAGTATAATGTGGATAAATGCGAGGTTATCCACTTTGGTGGCAAAAACAGGAAGACAAATTATTATCTGAATGCAATAGATTGTGAAAAGGGGAAGTGCAACGAGACCTGGGTGTCCTTGTGCCCCAGTCGCTGAAGGTAAGCATGCAGGTGCAGCAGGCAAATGGTATGTTGGCCTTCATAGCGAGAGGATTCGAGTACAGGAGCAAGGATGTCTTGCTGCAGTTGTACAGGGCCTTGGTGAGACCACACCTTGAGTATTGTGTGCAGTTTTGGTTGCCTTACCTGAGGAAGGATGTTCTTGCCATGGAGGGAGTTCAGCAAAGATTCACCAGGCTGGCAGGAATGACGTATGAGGAGAGATTGGGTCGATTAGGCTTATATTTGCTGGAGTTTAGAAGAATGAGAGGGGATCTCATTGAAACTTATAAAATTCTAACAGGACTAGATGGAGGAAGGGTGTTCCCGATGGCGGGGGGAGTCCAGAACCAGGGGTCACAGTCTAAGGGGTAAGCCATTTAGGACTGAGATGAGGAGGAACCTGTGGAATTCTCTACCACAGAAGGCAGTTGAAGCCAATTCATTAAATATATTCAAGAAGGAATTGGATATATTTCTTAAGGCTAAAGGGACCAAGGGATATGGGGAGAAAGCAGGGACAGGGTACTGAATTTGGATGATCAGCCATGATTTCATTAAATGGCAGAGCAGGCTCGAGGGGCCGAATGGCCTGCTCCTGCTCCTATCTTCTATGATTATACTTCAAATGCAATTGACTGGCTGTGAAATGTCTTGAGGTACTATATAATATACAAGTTCTTGCTGACAGCAAGTGAATACCACCTTTCGCAAAGATTTCTTCAATTCATTTTCACATATTTGCACTTTGTTCCCTTTTACAGATGTTGCAATGGGTGTTCGAGCACCTCGGAGATTCACCAAAGAAGAAAGCACTGAAAGAACTCCTGGATCATGGAAACATCAAAATTACTAGCCTTCCATATGACTGGTCAACAAATTCTAAAGACTGATGACAGGTGGTAGTGGAAGCTATTGGCTGCTTGCAAGAATATTCCAATCTACTGCTCTTAGAGAGTATCTTCTGAAATATTTGTGTACAATGTTGTAGACTTACCTAATCAAATCTGGTTTAAATAGAATGTTTAATAGAAATTTCTGAAAATAATCCTAAATTGATTAGTTTGTTACATTACTTGGTTTTGTGCCCAGATTCAAGCTTTATCATCAATGCTATTTTGCTAAATTCATATTTTCAACAACTGTTTAGCCTAGATTGTGTGTCAGGACAACTGAAAAGGATCCTTTTCACTTTTTTCCCCCTCTCTGACTAAAACACTAATGGGGTCTGAATTTGCATGTCATTTCCCCCAGACTTTAAAAAAAAGAGTAGCACTACCATTCTTCTCACTCTTTCTTTGAAGAGAATGATATGTCTGGGAATATTGTAACTGTTTGTAAACTACCAAAGATTGTAATGGATCTAAATATTCTTTTTCTACAGGCTTGTATTCTGACCCTCAATAAAGTCATAGTGCAAAACAATATATCTTTAGTTTTTACTGGATTAAAAGAAATGGCTCATGGGGGCTGATTGAAACTCCCACCTGTCCCCATTTCAACTCCCAGGGCCTGAACATATTTTGTGCAGGTACCAGTGCCAGTAGTTCTGGGGCACTTACTGGCTGTGTTGGCCAAAGATGTTTATAAATTAAGTTTTTGATTTTTTTTAGATCCTTTAACATAGAAAAGAATCCTCAAGACATTTTGAAGAAGCATCAGCAATAAAGTGGACTTTGAGCCAAAGGAGGAGATATTGGGTGAGGTGACCAAAAGCTTGGTCAAAGGTGGTTTTTAAGGAGGGTCTTAAAAAGGAGGGAGCTGGAGGGGTTTGGACAGGGGATTCCAAAGCCTGGCACAGCTGCCAATGGTGAGGACAGAATAGTTTGGAAATATATTACCAGCAGAGGTTATGGTGGACTTCGTGCGGGATAGGATATGAGCTGACAAATTCACAGAAGATGGAGAATGCAAGGCCGGCCAAAAGAGTATTGGAGTGATTGAATCTGGAGATGACAAAGGCATGGATGAGTTTCAGCAGCAAAGGCAAAGGTGGACCATGTTAGTAGCTGGTCTTTTGGGTTGGATAGAATGCCATGGTTACAAACCGTCTGGTTCAGCTGAAGACAGTTGCCAGATTGAAATGGATGGCAAGGGTACAGTTTGTGGCAGGAGCCACAGAAAGATTAGGTACTATTCCTCAAGGGTATGTCGTGCTTCATTGCAACAGCTGGGAGTGGGAGTGGGTTGGAGAATTGGAAGTGCGAGCAGCAGGGAGCTCAATGCCTCACTTGTAAACAGAAGTGTTCAGCAAATAATTTTGGAAAGTGTGCCTGTAAATTGCTGTCTCACACAAGTGTTGAGGGCCCTGGACAGCAGTGTGGGAGGAAATCAATAGGTATGTGTTGCATCTATTGTATTTACACAGGAAGGTGTCAGGGAAGCAGGTGGTGGAAGTGAACCATGGTCTTGGGGAGGGAATAGTGCTTTTGGAAAGTGGAGGCAGGAGGGTACAGGAAATGGTGATAAAGTAGTGAATGGCAAGGACAAGGGTGACACGCTCACGGTTGTCAAGGTTAGCGCAGAAGCATGGGAAATGGGGCAAACCTAGTTGAAGATCTTGCCTACCAGTGGAGGGGAATTCTCAGTTGATGACAAGAGAACATTTCAGCTCTAGCAGAAGATAGTGTCATCAGAGATGAAGAAACTGGAAGGAATGGAGTCCTTACAATAAGATTGAAAAAGGGTTCACCGGAAATGTCGACTCTATTTTCTTTCCACGGATGTTGCCTGGCCTGTTGAGTTTTTCCAGCATTTTCTGTTGTTATTCCTTACAATAAGATGTTGGACAGAAGCAGGTAGTTGTGGCTTGTAATAAGTGTAATACTGAGTATTTCCAGAATTTCCTATTTTTGTATCAAGCTAATTAACACTAGTCAGTTAATCTGCTTACAGTTCTATTTGCACAATCAGACTCCCATGTACACCCATCACCAACTCCCGCTCAGACCAAGCTCCACCTACCTTCTCAGCATAAAAACTTACTTTCAGTTCCTCACTCAAGACTCTTGCAGGTTAAGTCGTAAAGCATGAGCTACTATACAGCAACAGTTTCAGAGGGGGCCTTGAGAGAGAAGTTACTTTGAATAAGTTGGCAAGGCAGGTTATCGTTGGGCATTTTCTGTAACGTGTAGAACACTGAACAGAATTTGGGGTCTGGAATAGTCCAGACGGGTCTTTACTTCACCAGTCACAATTAGATCTCCAGTGAGCTTAGCACGGTGTCCAACGTGTCATACTGATGCAAAGTTTGGGCCAATAGATTTGTCAAACCCAGATTGCTCTTGCAACAAATCAGGATTGTCCAGAATAAAAAAAATTTTTATACAAGCAAGAAACCAAATGTGTATACTCATTAATGGTAGAGTGTAAAGCTGGTATAACATTTTAAAATCTTGAATTTCTTAATGTTTTCCTTAGATGGGGTACACTGTATACTTATCAATGTTTAAAAATGAATATTTAACAGACAGATTAGTCCTAGTCACTGCTTTGTTTGATTTTAAAAAGACCTTTTATTCAGTGAGCCTGATCAAGGCATAAAGTTGTTTTCCTCTTTATACATTCTCCATCTCAAAACTGGCCAGCAGGACAATAATGAGAACAAATTAAATGCCACCTTGAAGTTTACATTGAATTACTGGTGAAAATGTTTCGAATCAGAAATGTTGGTACAGAAGGTCATTTGGTTCTGTGTCAGTGCTAGTGCCCCCACTGGAGCCATCTACTCTTAATCCTGTTTCGGCCTGAATAAACTCCGCACCTACCTGATGGTCCCATAGGTTCGGACACTTGCGCTCTTGGGCCTCTACTCGTACGCCTACATATCCCAGGGGCGCATGCAGTTCGCAAACACCCCTGGGATCACGTGGGCCGGCCCAACCAATAAAAAAGGGGATCCCCATTATGTTTATGGAGATTCCATTTACGTACAGAATCCCCATAAGCATGACTAGGAATCCCCTAAAAAAAATTACACACCAGTTAAATAAAAACAAATCAATACATGTTCAAAATTAATTAATACAATTTAAACAAACATTTAAAACAAATTTAATTTTGAACAATAAATGTAAATGTTTTAAAGGTGCTAAAAATAACCTAGTTTTAAAGGTTTTCTTGTTTAAATAATTTTTAAAAATATCTATTTAAACTCTTACACTGGTAAAAGGCCTTATGCCTGCTTTTACCAGGCGAAAGTTTCACAGGCATTCGCTGGACAAATCTCCACCAGCGAATGTCCATTTCCTGGGGATGCGGTGGATCTGTCAAGCTGAAACTTGACAGGTCGCAAGTTCTGGGTTTGACCCGGCACTTATGGCCAATATTTTGCACGCGTTTATGCAATTCTGCCTTTGACTCACCTTCAAAAAGTATTGCATTCCAATCCTAATAACCTTTTGTGTGAAAATAAATTCCTGAACTCTATGCTTCCAAAACTAATCCTGATTTTATGTCCCTTTGTTACCAATTCACCGACCAGTTGAAACATTTTTTTAGTCTCAAATCCTTTCATAATTTTGAACACGTGTTCAATCTCAGACGTTTTTATTTTAGTAAAATGTTTCATCACAGCTTTATTCTCACTCGTATGTTGTGCAAAAACTTTCTAAATGTTCACGATGATTGCAAGTTTGCAACACCCCTGTCCCCAATTCTAGATATACAGTAATCAGCTTATTTTTCAGGACTGTAACAGCATCAATATCAAAATGAAAGACATGGTTATCCAATGTATGTACAGGAAACTTTGGTTTATCCGGAGGTTAACTGTCCGGAATGCTCGAGCCACCGGCAAAAATCAGGAGCCAGTTAGTTTTTTTTTCTTTTCGTTGCTTTTTTTTCCCCCACCAGTCAGGCTCTGCAAGGTCTCGCTGAAGCTAAGCTACAGAGACGCTTGCAAGGTACGGCCGACTGTTTAGAAGCTGTTGCTAAGCAACAGGGTTTGTTGCCAGATACGGAGATCAAAATCTCCATATGTTTCAACATTAGCGCTGGTTTGACTGGCAGTTTTGATGGGACGGCAACAGCTCAGTCCCGTCGGTGCCGGATAGCACAAAGTTTCCTGTAGCGAGTTCTCCATCTCAACCAGGATTGGAATGCAGCAGAATGGGAAGAGAAACTGAGAATCATTATTTCAGGCTGCTCTCACATCAAAGTGGTCAGTTACACAATGCTGGGAGAAGCATGAAAAGCAGGTCACCATTCCACTGCTTTGCTTAGGAAATAATTTTCAGCATTTTTGAAGAGTGGGAAAGAGAACATTTTTATATCAAACCACCCACAAATCGTTAATTTATCACAGAACACAATACAAATTACCATACATCATTCAGTTGCCGTCGATTTTGCAGTTAGAACGTGGTGGGAAAAGTAATAAGTACAAATAGAGACAACAGTGACTTTTAATCAATAAATTCAGGCAAAGTACAAAAAAACCCAATTTTTCAAATCATGTTTTCAGAACTGCATCAAAATTAAACTTTTTAGGTCATGTCCACCAGAATGACTGCAGTTCAATTATGGCTCAGCTTGAGCTTTATATTAACAAGCACAAAAGTAGAATATTGTACAAATGTTCAACAAGGAAGCACAAAATGTAGAACTTGCTAAACCAGAAATAATCAAATTTTAAATAGTCCCATTACAAATAATCAATAGAGAAAAGTGCAAAAGTTAACATTTTTCAAAGTGTATTTAATCTTGTGTGGAAAGCTTTTCCAATATCAGTTTAAAAAGAATGTAAGAAAGCATTGATACCACATAAGGCTTTCCCTCCCTTAGTTGTCAGTGCCTTTTTTAAATAAAGAAAATAAATAGTTCTTTAAATGAGAGGCTTACTCTTAGATCGTCACAAGAGGGAAAATAATGCTGTGATGGAAAATCCCAGAAAAATGACCTGAGAATGACAACTGCACTCCAAAGTGCCTTAAATGAAGAACTGAACTTCTACATGTACAATGTACAGAAGGGCAACTTATGATCAGTAACTGTTTGCATTCTTCCAAGCAATGTTGCCTGTACAAGGTATCTGCATGTAACCCATCTAAATTTTAGAAGACTGCTTGTTCATAATTTTTACTTCCTCTTAAGGACAGGAAGTTTTGTAGGAATATTTACATTGAAAATAATAAACCAGATTGTAGAAAATGTAAAAATATTTTCTAATGTACACCTTCCTACTTAAAACAGTAGTTGTATATTACTATTTTACTACAGGGCACAACAGTAACTGTCAGATAGATCATATCCTCAAATAGTGTAATGCACTACTCAGGAATTTATATTTTGCTTCTGTGCACCTTTACACACTGGCCATTTACCACCACATCCAAGACATAGCTACTATACTTACTACTGGCAATTAACATCAATAGGAAACATTTTCCAGCCTGTTTCAGTGCACAAGTGTTAAAATTGGACAACATTAAGACCATACTCCATTCTAATAGTAGGAAAAGGCCCAAATATAGAATTTTTCAATGCCTTCAAGATTTAGGACAGCTAGGTTTTAATGGCATCCGTGGCCTTTCCACAAGTTATTACAACTCCAACTGGGCTCAACCCTACTTCCGCATTCATTACACCTACTTCATCTTTCTCACTAAGTTTTCACTACAGCTTCCCAGATAAGTTCAATTACCAAATTAAACAAATTGCTGCTCCTGCCTAGCAGTTATCAGAAATTAATTTTCTAAATTCTCCACTTGTCATGTTCCTTTTACCTTACACTGGGAACGGTCTCTGGTTCAAAGTAAGGCAGAAACACTACTAAAGAACTGACCTCAATGGACCAAATGGCCTTTATTTATCCCTGATTTTTATTTAAGTTATCATTTTAGTGTTGATACAAAAATAGTTCATCAAGTATTGATATGGAAACAATCACGCAGTACTGATGGGTGCTACCACTCCAAATGTTTGAATGTAGAGAACAACCTAGTCTTCAAAATTTAGTTGGATTTTAGTCAGACCAGTAGGGCTGTTCATGATGAATGCAAAACAAACTATAAATGTTGACTGATAAGCTTCATCACAAGAAGCTATTAAAGAACAAAATTAGACTGTGCTGTATGTTGTATGTCTATGTATCAGAGAATACTTAAAAATAAACATAGGTGTGCTCTCAGGTTAACTCGTCATGGTAATCATCTTTCCAAATCGTAACTTTACTCAGCTTTCAAAATTTACGGTCACACGTATGTTTTGTCCAGGGCTAAGTGAGCAGAAGTGACCATTTCATCTACCCCTATTCAGAGCGCCAACCGTGTGTATAGTGATTTTGAGGCAAGAGATTGGTGCATTTAGCCCTTTGCCTGCATTTGTAGCCTTGGTTCCCAATCACAAATACTTAGTTCTTTGACAAGTCAGCACAGAGTAATGCCAGATGTATTAGGTGGTGGTGAACCGTCATAGATAGATATTTTGTTGTTAGGTTTGCAGATTATCAGAGATCATGGAACGTAATGTAAAGCTTAATTATTAAGTTTCTAATGAACAATTTAAAATAAAATCCTGCACGCTTTTGCAGCCAAGGATCTCCCTGCACTCGACATAAGGCATTTGAGCTGAAGGCCTATTTTGCCCAAGAAATGAGTTGTGTGTGTAAATTGAAGAAACTTGATTTTTGCATATTACCTTCAGATGTGTCATTATTGCTTTTCTCAATCCTTGTACTGTGCTGGATATGAACACCTTTATTATTTGAGTTTTGTGGCAGTTTACTCAGTTTCCTTCATTCCTGTAACATTTCCAGAGTGGTCACGTAAAAGCCATCCTGGCTTCTCATTCTGATCAAGGAAGGTTTCAAATTTCATAAGTGACTATTGTCTGATCATTATTTTTTCATTTTCAAATTGGAAGCAAACATCAATTAGGAATAGAATGCTTGCAATTTCCTCCATAAATGTGTTTGATTTGTTGTATGACTATTTCCACTTTGGAAGTTTTCTGTAAAGATGAACAAAATGTTCAGATTTGACAAGCCTCTCCAAGAGCTATTTTAGTGCATTAGGACTAAAAGGTTTAACACACTTTGTTTCTTGAGGTAAACAAAAATTCTGATAATACACTACATCCTCAATGCAACAGTCTTCAGGAGCTAAGCATTTTGCATGTTATACTGAGGTGCATGCTATACTGAATGCCTTATAAAAGTAACATTAAAATCTAATGTAGAAAAACTGGGAGTCAAAGTCCAGTGTTTTATAACTAATAACAGCCTTAACAATAGTAATATGTACAGACAGTCAATATCCTCAGTACATCACAATAGAGGATACTGCACCAAGGAAGAAAAAAAAATCTTTATTAAGCTAGTCAACTTTGAACTTTTTGTTCATCTCTCATTTCTTTAGCACATGCAGAAGAGCAGAAACTCTTCAACACTGTTGTTTTGGAAGACAACCAGCCATATATATGAGCAACTCCACTTCAGCTGTTAGAACGAGCAGCTTTAAGCTCTTCAACTGTATTTAACTAACTTGGGTTTTGCTGCACCTGTGCTTAACAGCATTTACATTGAGCCAAATCTTCCTGGAAAGATAATGGTGAGTTCACGACGCACGCAGTTATTAATGCGCAAATTGGCCAGCAAGTTAGGGGATGAAGAGATATGCCATGAGTCGCAAATCTCCAGAATTTGCTGGTCGATTTATGCCGCTCTGCTGTTTGCCTCGCACAAACATCTCGCCCTCAGCCGCCCCAGTATTTTTAAGAACTTGCTGGATTTGCACATTAACTGCCCATTAAACTCGCCGCACAATGTTAAGGCTCATAACAGCGCAAGTACCCTTTTAATGACTTGATAATTGTTAATGCAATGCCAATCAATCTCTCTGGCCCAGAAAGGGAACAATTTAAACTGTTGAGTCTCATTCCTGCATGTAGTAAATTCGTCAAGAGATTTAAAAAATTTCAAATTTAAATTATTTCTTACTTTACCTCTATCTTTTTTCTCTCTCTTAATCCAATCTTTCTTTCCCTCTATACCTGATTTGACCCAAATTCACCTACTCTAATTCACCCATCTTCTCAGTCATTCCTGTTTCTTTCTCAATCCTTAAATCGCATTGGTTGAGATACACTGTTGGTCCCATTGTTCACCAAGATCCCAGATGCCCTGATATCAGCTCGCACTTCCAGCAAGTTACTGCACAAATTATATTCGAGTTGAAGGGTGTCCCGCTCCAGCAAGATTTGGCCCATACATTACAAGTCTTCTGGTGCTCTTCTATTGTGCTGTTACACCGCTGCCTTTTTAGTACGGCACAAATGAAAAATAAACTTTAATTTTCCAATATGATGTGGCAAGACCAAAGTTCATGCGCTGCTGAATATTCTGCACTTCACATCCATTTCTACAACGTATCACAGGTTTCTCCACACTTCTCGTGACTCTTCAGTGTAGGAGCACTTCCTGAATAAGTGCTACTTTAAAATTTGGTGTTCTTCTCAAACATGTATGTTTGATAGTTTGTCGTCTTTGACCCTTTTCTGTGCTGAGCCTATAGACCTTACATGGCACTTGGATTAAGCTGAGATGAACTCTGTACAGTACTGTAAATTGATTCCCTAGTTTGACTATCAAATACATCAGAAGGGCCATTCTCTTGCAAAGCATTCCTAGTCACCTGGAAGGTAGAAACGGACCACAATTATTCATTCACATTCATTTAATGAAGTAAATCTTAACAACATGCATCTACAGTATAATCTACAACTAGAATTAGGAGTCTATAGTCTGGACAACCTGGTTGTTCAATTATTACACAATTAAATTAAACTATGTTAATATGTATAAACTTTCCAATTTCCATCTTCTACTCAAAACATAGAGCTTCAACAAGTGCAAAGGAATTTCCCGAGCAATTAAAGCAAAATCAGAATGAGAAGCAACTTGAAGTCTTGGACGCATTTCTATAAGCAGCAGTAACTATGCTCATTAGTACAGCAGATCCCACTTCTATACAGAGATCTTTGAAAACTACTTACATTACATATATAGGAGGGCATTAATTTGGTTTCCTACAGTCAAGTCAAACACACATTGGTCAATCTACAATTTATAGCAAGGAATAAATTACACACTACGGGCCGGATATTCCAATCCCTACGGGTGGGTAC
Organism: Somniosus microcephalus; assembly: GCF_052327205.1. Lineage (NCBI taxonomy): Eukaryota > Metazoa > Chordata > Chondrichthyes > Squaliformes > Somniosidae > Somniosus > Somniosus microcephalus. The sequence goes on along the minus strand of NC_141000.1, from coordinate 98,524,399 downwards.
GTGCGGTGTACCCACCCATAGGGACATCGGAAATGCCGGTTTCAGGCATGCACTGCGCATGAGCTGGAAACCAGTATTTCCGATCCGCCAAGAAAGCTCGACAGATCCTCCGGCTGCCCGGGAGAAGGGCCTCTGTGGGCGGAGAGTTCCGCTTTTTGGAGACCCTCCGCCCGCAGAAAACCCTTACAATTCTTGCACCTGGTAAAAGCAGGCGTAAGGCCTGGTTTTACCAGGATAAGAGTTGAAAAAAAGTTTTTTTTTTTTTTTTTAATTTCCACTGATTTATCATTTAAAAACAGTAAGTTTATTTTCAGCCCCGTTAAAATGTTTTATTATTTTTCTGAAAAATTTAAAGTTTTGTTTAAAACAGTTAATTTATTGTACTTTCAAGTCATTTTAAAAATGTGATGTTTTTAAAAAAATGTATTTAAAGTTTTACTATGTTTTGGGAGTGATCTCCATTCATATATTTGACAGGTCTCCCTTCTGTGATTGGCTCCCCATGGCCCACGTGATCCCAGGGACGCTGTGAACTACCTGCGCCTCTGGGATACGTGGGCCCTGCGCACTTTGAGTTTGGAGAGGCTCAGGAGCGGAAGTGCGCCTCCCGGGAGCCCTCAGGTAAGGGCGCAGATTTTTCCAGATCGCAGGCCTCTGCCCGCAGGAGGCCTGCGATCGGAAAATACAGGCCTATGTACCTAAAGTGTAGTAGTACATGTCTTTATGCTACAAGTGTTGGCCCAAAATATTCTGCAACTTTTCTGCACTTACACATAAAAGTCTAGGTGCAGCATGGCCCGAAGTCACTTGATATCTGCGTAACTGAGATTTCTGGAGTTTGATACCATTTTCTATGTGATTTAAAAAAAACTCCGACCGAGACCTGTATTATACTTAACCAAACTACCATCAGTTTTGGTACAATAAACTTTTCGGACCTCTACCGCCACTCCCCCACCCACTTGTTAAGTAGTACAAAGCAGAAGGAACGGCTTTGCCAATGGGCATACCCCTGTCTGTATAATAGAAGACGGGGAGCAGCAGAGGCAAGAGGCATTAGTAGTGAGGCACCATGGCAGAAGACAGAAGCGGCACTTGCTATTTATTACCCTCATTGGTGACACTGCTTTTGTACTCACTTTACACCAGTGTTTGCAGCGTAGGTAAATGAGCTCCGCAGGAAATTTCAGAACAAGTTCCCGTCAGCAAGAATAACGCGGAAACCATTGCAACTTCGGCATAAATGGGATTCAAGGAATTTGGGATTTCTGTCTTTTTATGCTACATGCACTGGAGCATTCTTCGGTTTGTTACCTGTGTAAACCTCTGCTGTCATTTTTTTTAGCCCTTTACAAGAATTATTTCAATCGAGCATTTCATAAAGTGCACAAACTGCTAAATTTTTTCCTATTAAAGCCATCAGCTTAATGCCGCCCATTTCAAACAAAAATGCAAAGTTATGGATTCTGCTTAACTGAGTTACTCTATACTTTTGAGAACTTAGTTTAAATCGTGTCACTTACCCTCGTCACTATCTGATTCCATAACAAAGAGTGGTCTACAATTTTTCTGGGAGTTGTGCCCTTCTAATGCTTCAATGCTGTTGAAGATCATGAAACATTTCCGACATATGTGTCGCTGGTTTTTCACATTAACTGCATTCTCGCGTGAACTGGGAGGCTGATTTGAACCGGTGGTTAGCTTCCTTCGTTTTGGCATACTGATATATCGTTCATCTAGGTAGCTTGGTGGCTGTGGCCTGTAGTACTTTTGTTGTCGGCCACAGCCCTTCTGTTCTCCCCTGCTACTACTCTGTTCTTGGTTAGAGGATGACTGCAAAGCTGACGGAACCTTACTTTGCTGTGACAGACTGCCGCTATTCTGGGACACTGCTGTGGCCTCTTCCCTTAAAGCATCTTTTGGAACACTGTTATGCAACACTGATGTAGACTCTGATTTTGAAGCATCTGCTGAAGGACTGGTCTTATCTGAATCAGCAATGCCATCTCTTGACACATCACCTGAGTAAAATGGATTTATGTTTGAATCACTCGAAGTCTCTTTCAGTTTACTGTGTCCATTTACTATTTGTTCATTATTAATACAACAGTTTATGCTGCCTGATTCAACGGTCAAGGTTTTCGGATCTGACTCAATGGAAACGTGTGGAGTATCACTTGATGGGCTGTTTCCATTTTGAGTAGCACTCTGCTTGCTAGCCATACTGTGAAGGTAGGTCTTTGGTTCCGAAAACTCTTTTCGTGACTTCCACGATGGAACTAGCAATTCCCCAGCATTCGGTTCATTTTTTAAGTGTTTATCTTCACTTGTCTTTGCTCGGTGGCTTAGTACTTTGCTTGTCTGGAAGTTTCTTTTATCACAATCAGTGAACCGGATAGCTTTTCTGCTTAAGTAATGCTGTGCCTCATGCTCATAAAGCACATCGAGTCTATCAAACAATTTGTCACAGTCATGAAAACTGCACTTTGCTTGAAAAGCTTCATGACACTTGGTATGAGTTACAAGTTCCGAAGCAGATTTAAACCGCTGGTCACAGTCGCACTGTAAACAGAAGTACAATTTAGGATGCACATGCCTTTTTAGGTGGTCAATTAAATGCTGGGAATAGGTGAATTTTCTTTGGCAGTAACGGCACTTGCCCTTATACCACTTCATTAGGTAATCTTGCACATTTTCATCAGAGGAGTGAAATTTCCGTGCATGCTTCGTCAGAAACTGTATCTTAGTGAAGACCTTTGAACAGCCATGGCCTGGACAAGAGAGAAAACCTTCACTTTCTCGATCACTTTCTGCTTTTTCATTTGAAACAGAATCATCTTGCACCTGTTCTTGTCTGCATAGGGCTCCATTATTTTTGTGACCGGTCGAACGTTTTTTAGTAAGACAGTTTTTCATTTTCTTTTTGGTCGGAACAGTAGCTGCATCTGAAGCAGACTCTTCTTTTACCACTTGATCAACTATAATAACATCATCATCAAGATCATCATCTGCTCGAGGAGCAACATCTTTGTTAGGATCTTCCTGAGTTTTCAAATGTTCGTTCAGTGCTCCATCCAGACCAGCTGAGCAGTGTGGCTCAATTGGAACATCAACACTAACTTTAATATCTTCATCTCCTGCTAACTTTTTACAGTTACTCGGTTCATCTACACGAGCAGATTCTGAAGTAGTTGATGCTCTTTCATCATTATCAAGAAGTCCATTTGTGAGAGTACAGGTTTCCTGCAAACCATCAGTAACACTGGAAGATTCTTGAGTATTTGTGTGAGCAGAAAGTTCTTGCTTTTGAAACTTCCTCACATGAGTCTTTAAATGCTTCAGCATTTGTCCCCTCAATCTGAACTTTCTTGCACAAATCAGGCAAGAAAAGGCACCTTTTTGCTGATGAACCTGTGCATGGCGTACAATGTGCCCGCCAAGGAACTCCTTGTTACACAACACACAGCGATGCATTGGGGTAATATGGCCATCTGCCTTGGATGCGCCTGGGCTTAGCCGCGACGTTTTAGCAGGTTTTTCCTTAGTCTTGATTTTAGTCTTGTCATTAGCCGACAAGCTATCTCCAGGCTTCGCAATTAGACCACGTCCACGGGCATTAATTAAGGCTACTTTGCCACGCATTAGAGCAAGACAGTTTTTCTTCAAAATCCGCCAGTCCCAAAATTCTGGATCAAAAGGCCAGGTGGTTTTTAAAACAAGCAGCAGCTCGCAGCGAAGGAAACTTGGAACTGAGCTAGTATCTTCAGTGTACAGTTGATCTGGCTGACTGTACAGATTTTCAACTGCGTGAAAAGATTCTGATGTACACTCAGAGAAAAAAACTGTAATAGTGCATGCTCTACAGAAATCCAAATCATTTGGCAGCAGATACGAGAGCGTTTTACACACTAAAGTTTTAATATTTGGTTCATCTTGATAATCTATCCGTAGGGCACGTGCACAGAGTTCCACACAGAATTGCAAGCCTTCAGCTCCAACCTACAATGTTTAAACATTACATATTCAAAGTTATTAGGTTTTCGCAGTACAAACCGGAGAAAAAAAAACGAATTTAGTAAGTAGCCAAAATACATAGTTAACACTGACATTTCTCTGTAAGGCCACAATATGACATTATTGATTCGTATTTCTGTATAAAAATAGATTTAGAATCAGAACCTATGCTAAATAAATTATACAAAAAATACATTTTTGTGGAGGGGCTGTGGCAGAAGAATGGCATGATTGTATACCTCCCCCCACCCCATCAGTGACATAACCTAACAATGCATGGTTATCCTCCAATAAAAAGCACAGAAAGCTTGAAACATGAACAATCACAACATTTTCACAAAAGACATTAGGTTAAAAGTTGAATAAAACCTTTTTTAAAAAATGTATCGACATGCAAGTAGTAACTAAAGCAAAAGGGGCTAAAGTTGTAAACAGCACACGTAGTATGCAACCAATAGTACATTTCAGGTTATAAAGTTGCAAGTTATCACTGCTACCCACACGCAATGAATACAGTCTTGCTGCCTCTCTGGTCAATAAAACACAAATCTGAAATCTCAAACTCTAAATGAATAGGAATATACGAACAGGAGTAGGCCATTTAGCCCCTCGAGCCTGTTCAGGCAGTCAATGAGATCATGGCTGATCTGTGACCTAACTCCACAACTTTGCCCCATATCGCTTAATAACTTTGGTTAACAAAAAGCTATTCATCTCAGATTTAAAATTAACAATTGATCTAGCATCAATTGCTGTTTGCGGAAGAGAGTTGCAAATTTCTACCACCCTCTGTGTGTAGAAGTGTTTCCTAATTTCACTCCTGAACGGTCTGGCTCTAATTTTTAGACTATGCCCCCTAGTCCTAGAATCCCCAACCAGCGGAAATAGTTTCTCTCTATCTACCCTATCAGTTCCCCTAAATGTCTTGAAAACTTAAGGTCACCCCTTAACATTTTAAATTCTAGGGCATGCAACCCTAATTTGTGTAATCTCTCCTTGTAACTTAACCCTTAGGAGTCTGGGCATCATTCTGGTAAACCTCCGCTGCACGCCTCCAAGGCCAATATATCCTTCCTAAGGTGTGGTGCCAAGAACTGCTCACAGTACTCCAGGTGTGGTCTAACCAGGGTTTTGTACAGCTGCAGCATAACTACTACCCCCTTGTACTCTACTCCTCTAGATATAAAGGCCAGCATTCCATTAGCCTTTTTGATTATTTTTTGTACCTGTCCATTTCATTTCAATGATCTACATACATGGACCCCTATTCATACATAAATAGTGGGCGTTAAAAGTATAATAACTATGAGAAGTAAAGGAAACGGAATACACCATCTTTCACTTGCACGTGGTTACTTACCTCATTCTGAATAACCCTGATAAAGAGGAAGATGTGGTTGACATTTCTGGATGTTAATAAAAGGTGATGACACTTCTCCAGAAAGTGTTGCTTGGATGCGTCAAGTTTCAGCTGCAGCTTGCTCCACACCAATATTAACTCCCTAAGTAAAATTAAAATGAGTTGACATCAGTGTGCTATAATCAGAGCTATCCTAGGAATCACAGTAGGATAATTAGATGCTATGTCAAATGAAGTGGTGTGCCATTTAGTTGTGTCTAGTCTGGTTTACCAGAGTATGTTTTGCACGAAGCAATTTACTTCAAAGAGATGAAACTGCCAAGAAGCAGATTTAAAAAACAATAAATCCCACAAATATGTGTTTTGCAAACTTGCATCTAATCCTACTGCAAGTCTCCATACACATTTAAATGTAATGATGCAAACATTCTGCAAACCAATGAAGTTAAGAAACACCAGACTGCAGTGTCTTTAGGAATGACTATCAAATTATTTAGCCCACAACTTACTTCATTGTACTAACTTTAGTAAGTTCAGTTTGAACAGAGCAACTGTGTTCTAGTCATGGTGGGGAAAACTGGGCAAGGGAGGGAAAAAAATCAAAGGGAGGCCAAGGTTTTTTTTTTTTTTTTTAAAATCACAAGATCAGATCCTTATACAGGAAACTTTTTTTTAATCCGGCACGGACGGGACCGACGTGGTGCCGGTTCATCAAAAATTCCGGATAACCGAAAGCTATAGTAAAAGATACGGAGCTGAGAGCTCTGTATAAAGCAACAGGTGCAAAACAATGGCCACAAGTTGCAAGCGTCTCTGTAGCTTAACAGCTGCAGCCACGCCCTTGCACAGCACTGATGGAAGAAGGCAAGTAATAAAAGTTACCTGAACCTACTCCTGAATTTTGCCAGTTAATCAACATTTCCGGTTATTTAGGTGCCGGTTAATCGAAAGTTTCCTGTAGAGTGCCTATATCCATGTCAATATTTTTACTTATCCTACACACATTTATATAGTGCCTTTAACATAGTAAAACGTCCCAAGGCGCTTCACAGGAGCAGTGCAAGACAAAAAATTTGGCAAACAGCCACATAATGATAAATTAGGGCAGGTGACCAAAAACTTGGTCTAAGAGGTAGGTTTTAAGGAGCGTCTTAAAAAGGAGGAACGAGAGGTAGAGAAGTTTAGGGAGGGAATTCCAGAGCTTAGGACCTAGGCAACAGAAGGCACGGCCACCAATGGTTGAGTGATTAGAATCAGGGATGCTCAAGAGGGCAGAATTAGAGGAGCGCAGATATCTTTGGGGGGGGGGGGGGGGGGGGGCTGAAGGAGATTAGAGATAGGGAGGGACGAGGCCATGGAGGGATTTGAAAACGAGGATGAGAATTTTGAAATCGAGGCGTTGCTTAACCGGAAGCCAATGTAGGTCAGTAAGCACAGGAATGGTGGGTGAACGGGACTTGGTGCGAGTTAGGACACGGGCAGCTGAGCTTTGGATGACCTCAAGTTTACGCAAGGTAGAATGTGGGAGGCCAGCCAGGAGTGCGTTGGAATAGTCAAATCTAGACAAAGGCATGGATGAGGGTTTCAGCAGCGGATGAGCTGAGGCAAAGGCGGAGACGAGCGATGTTACAGAAGTAGGAATAGGCGGTCTTAGTTATACCACAGATGTGTGGTCGGAAGCTAATTTCAGGGTCAAAAATGACACCAAGGTTGCGAACAGTGTGGTTCAACCTCAGACAGATGTTAGGGTGAGGGGTGGAGTCAGTGGCATGGGAACGGAGTTAAATTTGCTTAATATCTGGTACGGTATTTTCAAATTATTGTTCACGCAGCACTAGAAGATTCTATCCCCCATATAAATGGCCACAACCTCAAAAAAAGCAAAATATTTACCTAGTACAATACATGTCTCCATTTCTTAGCTGCCGAGTAAGGAATGCCACACACAGAATCCAAGACAGTTTCACCTGCCCTTCTGAATCTAATCTGCAAATAACATCAAGGGCTTCCAGGCAGTCAATTCTGGCAATCTGTCATACAGAAAAACAAGGGGAGAAAAGTCAAAGAAAATTCTTCTTGCTTCGACACTTTGCAAAAGCTTGACATCATGAATAGCCAAGAGAAATACTATTGCTAGGTCAGGTTCACCTTTCCTTTAAATGTGAAAATCACTTTCAGCGTTTCTCTTCGAGCTCATTTCATGGTCACTTTTACTGATACAGGTAGACTATCCTTTATCCGAAAACCTCGGGACCAGCCATGTTTCGGTTTTCGGAGAATTTCGGAAGGTGGGTCGGCAGGTGTCGGGGCCGGCGGGGGGAGTCGTGCGCACGACTTACGCTGACGCTCAGCGTAAGTCGGTGGGGGTCGGGTCCGCGCGCACGACTTACCCTTTATCCGAACTTCCGAAACCGAAACCCTCTAAAAACCAAGGTTTTTTCGTTCAGCGTAAGTCGTGCGCGCGGATCCCCGCCTTCGGTTTTTAGAGGGTTTCGGTTTTCGGAAGTTCGGATAAAGGGTAGTCTACCTGTAGCAGCTTTTTACTTCCCGATTTATTAAACTGAATTCAAATTCATGGTGGGATTTGAACTCCGTTGCTGGATTATTAGTCCAGTCCAATAACATAACCACTACACTACCATACCCACACACACGGATAGACAATTTAAAAAAAGTAAATGGAATTTTGGGTCAGAGTCAGAAGAGTGGAGCACATGTCCACAAAAGTTACAGAGGCTTTAGAATGCACTAGTCAGACCACATTTGGAGTACTGCATATAAGTGTGGTCATTATGCTTCAAAAGGAACAAACATACAGTGGAGTGGGTGCAGAGAAGGGCAAGAAAAATCTCAAAAATAAAGAAACAAGACAATGTTAAACTTTCCACTCTTGGCTCCAAAAGAGAAGGTTCAGTGGAGAACTCGTCAAGGTGAACTTAAAGTAAGGTGCAGGTCAGGCCAACGGGAGACAAATATTAATGAAAAGTAAACTTAAAACAAATTAGAAAAAAAAACTTTACTCAATGGATGATTAACATTTGGTATAGTTTACAAAATAAGGTTGGAGAACCAAAGACATGACTACTATTAAAAATGCAGGTTGGCTAAGTTTGAATAGTAAAAGGCAAGACAAGATTCAATGGGCCACATGATCTTTTTCTGTCTTGAACTTTCTCTCATGTTACATTCAAAACATTTGATAGTCAAACATAACAGTAGTATTATGCCTAACTGTAGTATGTCAGAACACCTGCAAGTAAATTATTTTACCTAATTTCTTACTGCAATATTTAAAAAAAGTATTCTAGAGTACTTTTGAAATTTGAGACACATTTTATTAAAATGTTTACAAATGAAACATCACATAACCTTACCTCCTGCAGCAGGATTTCTTCCGGTGATGAGCGGCATAGCCAGGTTAAAAATAAGTGGAGAAAGTACTTGTTTCCGCCAGTTTGAGGATGATTCACACAGTATTTGGTCAGTGTCATTGCTTCTCCGATATGCTCGTACTTCATCAAGTATTTCACTCTATATTCAAAGAACACCGGAGACTCGGATTCCAAGTATTCATTTACTGTAAAAAGAACGCAATGGATAGGAAGATAGTGAAATAAAGTCCAGCAGATTGAAATACTTTAGAATCTTCATTTAGATTAGTCTAATTCTGCAATTAGCAACGTGTTATGATCATGCAATATAAAGTGAGAATAAAAACATTAAGCAGTCAGACTAGTTAATAGATATACAACCGCTGGTACAATAACAAAACAGATGATTCTACTTGTAAATTTATCAGTTTTATTTTCTAAGTTGTTATATTTGAGACGATCAATCTTTCTTTAAAAAACTGTAGTTCGTCAGACTACATAATTTTTCCCTACAGTTAATTATATGTATATTTTTAAACCACAAGTTCACACTATGAAAACTAGGCAGCTGATGCCCTAACCCAGCAGCCCTACCTCCATCTACCCTATCCTTGTCTGTTGAAGTGGCAGATGCAACAGCCTATCAAGTCAATCATTACTCCACAGTTGCTGAAAACAGAATGAAGCTGCTGATGGGTAGGAATGCGCAGCTGCAGTCTTCAGCCAGTTTGGTAAAATGACACGTTTGGCAGGACAGCAGGGGTGGAACTCCAATTTTTGTTTCAATTCGACAGATCGTTGGCGGTTAAGTCACCATAACAATTCTACCTACTATGCCATGCATTCAGCATTAACCATACTGAAGAGGTAGTATCAATTCCAAGCTTAATGTGTACCGCTTTTAGCTGATATTGTACAGGTAGGGACCGTTGATGAACTGCTGCTAATGTACCAAGCAAACAAGCCGTATTACTTTAAAAAGGATATTCACGTAAACAAACAACAAAAAAAGCAACCTTTTAGTTAGTTAGATGTGCTCTTAGAATGTTATACTGAATGAGCCACTATTTAAATTTATTAGCTGTGCAATTTAAATTAATGTAACAGCATATCAAAATTATATTAGCCTGCGCAAAGAAGGATCTGAATGAGTATATGAACTGCAGGTACCATGCCCAAATACTAAACAGCTTCATAATTAAAATGAAGTAGTTGATTAGGTAATCCCCTTTGCTCCTTCAACCATGACTGCTTATACGTTCAGGGAAATACCAGTCTCCCTGGACTGGTTGTTTTTCAAGTTTTTAGCTCGCATGCTGGTGATGTTGAAATAAACACTATGGGTACTCAAATGTCTGGCACAGTTTTCGTAGTATAATATTAACACTTAAAACAGAACTTTAAATAAATTTTAATGATCCACTAACAGCCTAGCGAGTATAAACATAGCGGAGAAAGGTCCCAGGTTTGATTCCTATTATGTACGGATGAGTTAGCTGAGCTCAGCTGGAGCTGTGGCGATATTGCCACAATTATCTCAGTGCCTTTAGGCTGCTAGGAGAAAGGGCAGAAAATAATCAGCGAAGATTCTTGCTTCAATTTACCATTCAAAGATTTCTGCTGGAAAATGCAAGTGTGTAGACATCAAGCTAGAGCAGGGTTGATCTTGGTTGGGATGTTCTTCATATTTTAATGGTCTACTGACACTCAGCATTGAGGCTCACACAAGAAGGTCAGACACTTAGGCGAGATACTGAAGGACTCTCAGTATCCAGAAAGAAAGGAGAAATTTGGGGGAGTTTTAAGACATTACCACCATTCATCCCATCTATTCCTTGCCCACAAATTCTTACCTCTTCACCACTCTCTTTTGCTATTATTTTTAACGTTATATTTTTATTCCATCTATTCTCAACCAGTCTTTAAAAATATATATTTTACTGTACCCAGTTGCCCCACCTGGTGTTACTGACTGGATGGAAAACAACCTGCTCATTCAACTATAAACCTAAAGTCTCAAGATATCATCAAATCAAAAGGCCATAACATATAAAATGCCTCAAATAGGAAGGGTTATTACCATTCAACTAAACTGCCTGGTGACCTCCCAGGATCCAACTGCATCTTGTTAAGTAAATTTGTGGCACAATAAGGGTCTCATAACTCATTTTAAATTAGTACTACAGCAAACACCACCATAGTGGACAATGAATGATTGTTTTCCCCCCAATCAGGCAGGGTTTTCCCTCTGAAATTTGAACTTAACTTTTTTAGCCTTTCCACTTAGCTGCCTATATCTACCACTATGTTTGTAACAGTTTAGAATAGCCAGCGCATTTAGAATGGACTTGAAACCTTACATCAATGGTGGTCATGCAGAACAAACCTCACTACTGTTTGGTAACTTTGAAACAGTTAAAGTAAAAACATAGGCCTGGAGACCGCTGCAATGGCAATGAATGCCAGAATAGAGACCGCCGTGCCCCAGAAATATAATTAGAATAGTGCTGCAGCGAGCAGAGCTGGCGGATCGGGAACAACTGGCCATTATACTTTCTGTCACTACACAGACAAATCACATTTTTGAATGCTTATAAACCAAAAGAAACACTTTAGAAAAAAAGCCAGAATCGGAGTAATTTTAAAAATTTTTTTTTTTTTTTTTTTAAATAAAAAGATCACTAATACTTGGATGGATTAGAAAACCACGGCTATGAGCAGAAGCTTGTTCTTTTTGCTGGCATATTTGTATAGTTGTAAGCGTTGCTGTACATCGGGTTAATTTGGACAGAATGCTTAAATACTAACTTTGTTTTAGTGAAATATTTTGGGCTTTCCACAAGTGTGTGTTGTCAGAACCTTTGCAGGGGAGGCTGGCTGTGATTACCTAGCCTTTTCCAGCCAATGGACTTATCAGTTAATTTATTTATTTTGTTTCTGTGGCTGCGATACTCCGGCCATCACTTTCTTACAGCCCGTCACCTCCGATATATTAATGCAAGTGGCCGATAAAGAAAGAAATTCTCCCCCCGATGCTGAACATTGATGCCAGTGATTCAGAGTTTCTTTTAGATGGGTTCACTGCTAACTTTCCGTGCTCGCACTCCTTTGACGGGGCTTGTTACACAGTTAAAATTTTAATTTCCCTAAAGCTTTTTTCCTTGGGCTGCACATTGTTCAAATTGGTCAAATGTTGCTCACTTTCAGGAAAAAACAAATGGCAACAGATTCGATATAAAATTTTCTTTTACTTTGTACATTTCAGTAATCAACACTGCATGCGTCGATATCTCTGACCAGAATTTTTACTCTGAAACTTGTCAATTGTAAAAGTTTGAGATTGCTTTATTGTGTTATTTCAATTGTTACACTTGTCTTAATAATAAAAAGATTGCATTGCCTCGCTCCTTCCTGGTTTGTGGACCCTCCAATTCAATGTAAGGCCCGTTATAGATGGCAACAGTCAGCAACAATGAAAATCAAACTGCAATTTGATTTTAAAATAACAAATTAAGCGGTAATTTGTTGCATTCAAAAATTTGAGTAATCAAATTTACACAAAGTAAAAAAACATATCCGAAGATGTATGGTATGGATTAAATAATTACAGGAGTTTGAACATATGACTTAATGGTTTGTGATATAATTACAATCTCCCCCCCCCCCCCCCCCCAACCCCCCACACAAATCCCAGGAATGCATCAATCACTTTCAAAAAATGAACTAAGATTAGGCTTCTCTTACTGCCCCAATCAGCAAACACATTTTAGCACATCATATCAATGCAATCAGAGAAGGCACCTTTTAATCCGCTGTCAGACCATTTGGACCATTATTTTTCAGTTTATGTGGTGTGAAAACGAGTGTTAAATCCAAATTGGCGGTTGCCGTTAACTGCAATGGTGGGCTGAGCAACGAGAACAAACTTTTATTGGCTTAGGCGAACCTATTGGCAGAGCGACGTGCATGTCCCAGCAAATTATGGCACAATACAACTAATGGAATAACACGCTTACTCCATTCATTTCCTGGAACTTTACCGTTTAAATAATGGCATATGCAATTAAGGCGGCATTACTATGGTGCATATTTCCAGAAAATCTGAACCCATAAAGTTTAAAGTTAAACCACAAAACTAGTTCTGCAGTAGTGAAAACAACAGCTGCTTGAGTGTTACCAGTGTGCATTAATGAGTTCATCCAATTACAGGAACATAGGACGCAGGCATAAGCACCCTATGAAATGGTCCCACTACAACCTCAACATTCTGCCAAATTTCATCCACAGTGGTAGACAAGCCTGCAAACTAGGTTTTAGCAAATACCGAGAGCCTCAATATTAAACATTTTGATACAAAAGCAAAATGCTGGAAATCTGAAACTAAAAAAAAAGAAAATGCTGGACACACTCAGCAGGTCAGGCAGCATCTGTGGAGAGAGAAACAGTTACGTTTCAAGTCGATGACCCTTTCGTCAGACCTGCTGAGTATTTCCAGAGTTTATGTTTTTATTAAACATTTTAAATTCAGTTTTAGGAGGGAAAAACTGCTGATATAATTACTTAAGAAACTTCATACTATCCAGGACACCAATTACAGTACCTAATTCCTGAGTTATTAACTCTTGGTTAAGGATGGACATCAGTACTGGATTTTGCCATGGGCCTCCATTTTTACTCATCCTGATTAGTACATCAAATTCTGTATTTAAGTCATTTTGTAAAACATTGTGACATTCCTATAGGGGAGAAAAAAATTGAACAATGTTAATGGAAATTAGGAAACAGCATCATAATTACATTGTGTATTTAATATAAATGTGATGCCACAAATAACTGGAGACAAAGCAAGCATTCTGCAACACAGCAGGTATAAACTGTAATTTATACATTTTAATGCATGAAACTAATTTATATAATTAACCGAAGTCACCAATAGACACGAGTGCAAAAATTGCAAATGTTACCTGAATGGTTTTTAAAAATTCTTCCCAAAACTCTTTAGACGAGTCATCCTCCCTACAATACAGCAATACTTCAAAGCAGCTCCTATAAACAAGGCAGAGAAATTGAAGAAAGATCAGTACAAATACTCCAGTTTTTTGGAGACAGAGGATCAAAAACGAGTTATTCCACTTCCTAGCCTCTAAACAATGTTGGAAGGTATTCACTGATCCAGAACATACACATTCCCATCACTCTGTTTAAGTGTACCCGTCTGATCATCTCTCTAAATTCGTTAGTTTAAACAAGGAAAATCTGCATAAATTGAATTCATTCCACAATCTTCTACGGAAAAAACTTACACCATTTATGGACTGATTTTGAAATAAAGGATCTTTAGATAAATCATGAGTGAGAAGGCACCGTCACATAAATTGCTTTAAATATTCTCTTCAAACTTCAAAAAGAAAACCGGTTCATTAAATAAAGTGTGATATAATTTTCATGAAATTATTTAAAAAAGGCAAAAACTTGCATTTATGTAGCACCTTATCACATCTCTCAATGTCTTTAAATGACTTATTTTAGGCAAATGCAGCAGCCATTTGCTGCACAGCAAGATTCCACAAACAGCAATTAGATGAATGATTGGCAAATCTGTTTCTGGTTGATACAGGAATGTTCAGGGAGCAGTCCCCACGCTTCCTTGAATAGTGCTATGTGACCGCTAACATTCACTAGAAACAGCAGATGTTGTTTGATGGACAACAACTAACAGTGCAGAACTCCTTCAATACTACACTGGAATATTAGCCCAAATGATGCGTTTCAGTCCTGGAGAGGGACTTGAGCTCACAACCTTCTAACTCAGAGGCGAGAGTGCTACCAGCTGAGCCAAGCTAACAATTAAATGATGTCACATATATTGCATAACAGGCAAAATAGTCTGATTGGACCATTTCGGAGTGGCCCAGGTTGAGACCTCCACAGATTCAACAAGGATTTCACTGCTCATCAGTATATCATCTGGTTCAGTGGGCTATATCACTGAAAACGGTTGACAATACCAAAACACGAGTCCTGATTTCCTGCAAAATCCATGTATATCATAGCGGGGTGGGACTGCAGCCTGACTACTACTACTTCTTAGGCAGTCCCTCGGAACCAAGGATGACTTGCTTCCGCATTAAAAATAAGTTCTCAGGTGACGGATGAGTCCAATGCGGGACCTACAGTCTCTGTCACAAGTGGGGCAGACCATGGTTGAAGGGGTGGGTGGGTTGCTTGGGTTGACGTGCGCTCCTTCTACTGTTTGCGCTTGGCTTCCGCTTGTTCCCGGCGAAGAGACTCGAGGTGTTCAGCGCCTTCCCGGATGCTTCTCCTCCACTTTGTGCAGTCTTGGGCCACAGATTCCCAGGTGTCGGTGGGGATGTTGCACTTTTTCCAAGGAGGCTTTGAGGGTGTCCTTGAAGCGTTTCCTCTGCCCACCTGGGCCTCTCTTGCCGTGTCGGAGCTCTGAGTAGAGCGTTTGTATTGGGAGTCTCGTATCGGGCATGTAGACGATGTGGCCCGTCCATCAGAGCTGATCGAGCGTGGTCAAAGCTTCGATGCTGGCCTGAGCGAGAACAGTGACGTTGGTGAGCCTATCCTGCCAATGGATTTGCAGGATCTTGCAGAGGCAACGTTGGTGGTACCTCTCCAGTGCTTTGAGGTGCCTGCTGTACATGGTCCATGTCTCTGAGGCATACAGCAGGGCGGGTATCATTACTGCTCTTTAGGCCATGAGCTTAGTGCCGGGTTTGAGGTCCTAGTCTTCAAACACACTCTTCCTCAGGCGACCGAAGGCTGCACTGGCAAACTGAAGGCGGCGTTGAACTTAGTCATCGACATCTGCCCTTGTTGACACCTTCAGCCTGACTACTTACCCCACAGTTGACCACCTGGTCCATGGATCAGGCAAATTTTAAAATCCATGTGGGATTCTCACTTGCACCAGCAAGGCCCTATTGGGGGAAGGGTGGAAAATAGTCATTTCAGACATCAGGCATGTTTAGCAGCAGAACCTGGCTGGCTGTCTCCGAGAAAGGATTGAATTTGTTTTTAAAAATAAGCAGTGTTATATATAATCGTATACTCCTTTGGATTTAATTGTTAATTTCCCCTCCATCTGCCACAACAACAGTGACTGCCATCGTATACTGGTATCCCTTGCATCAAGCATTGCTGTGGTTGTAACGACAAGTAATACATCGCATGACAAGTGAGAAATTACATATTAGTTGGACAAATCAAACATTGAAATAATTCGAAAAAAATGAAAATCTGTATCTTCAGGAAAAAGCTTTAAAGCATACAGGAGCTTTTCTAACTTTTTACAGTTGGCCTGTACACCAACTTAAATATAAAGACAGATAAGAAACTTCTGGGGGGGTTGCATCTCGGACTAAAAGATCGAAGCAAAGCAGTTAGCAGTCATGGACTAAGTAAGAGAGGTCACTGGAAATGCTCTCTAACCAAAAGAAACTGCTCAGATCCACTGGATTCAAATATGGGCACTTCCGTGTTGTTAGCTACTTTGAGATTTTAGCATTCTCTGAGTATAAGAAGTAAGTCATCTTTTTCTCCTTTAAAAAACCATTTTGCTTATTTTCACCCTCCCTCCCCTGAAGGATTCTTTAATGATTAAGATGTATTGTTAGTACGGTTCCAGTGGCAACAGTCAGTATCTTACTCAAGTGATCATTATTCAGGAATTAGGCTCGACATTGAGCATTAGCAGTCTGATCAGCCACAGGGGCTGCCACAGCTGAGCCCATCTGTCCTCATTCAAGGTCCACGCAAATGTATTTCCAGCAGAGTTTTCTGGATAGCCATCAGGACCAGGAATCCTGGTTGAATTTTTTTTTTATCCCTAGGGGTAGTGAGGCCTGTTTAAGTGCTCCTACTGTCGCTATGAGTGAGATCAGCACATAGATCAAACCTACAAATCCACCCATTGGAGAAACTTGCTCAGATAGTGAAGGAGCATTAAAATTAAAAAAAAACTAAAATTAATAAATCTGTGTGTGTTTTGTTGATGCTTGTGAAGCGCCGTGGGCATGTTGCTATGTTAAAGGCGTTATATAAATGCAAGTTGTTGCTGGGAAGGTTGGACTTGTCATATTTTTGAAATGTCCAAAAGTGTACAAATATTTTAATATTTGAAATTATTACCATCTAGTTGAAATAGGAAAATTATCCAACATAATATAGTAACCAATAAAAAAAGTTTGCATTCTACTGTGCACTAACAACATCCCAATAATGGATAATAAAGGGGCCACAGGGAGGGGGGAACTAAAGATAATCACTATCACTAAGGAAATAGTACTTGGTAAAATAATGGGACTAAAAGACAAGTCCCCTGGACCAGATGGCCTGCATCCCAGGGTCTTACAAGAAGTGGATGCATTGGTTGCAATGTACCAAAATTCCCTGGACTCTGGAGAGGTCCCAGCGGATTGGAAAACCGCAAATGTAACACCCCTATTTAAGAAAGGAGGGAGACAGAAAGCAGGAAACTATAGATCAGTTAGCCTAATATCTGTCATTGGGAAAATGCTGGAGTCCTTCATTAAGGAAGTGGCAGCAGGGCATTTGGAAAATCATAATGCAGTCAAGCAGAGTCAGCATGGTTTTATGAAAGGGAAATCATGTTTAACAAATTTGCTGGAGTTCTTTGAGGAGGTAACGAGCAGGGTGCACAAAGGTGAGCCAGTGGATGTGGTGTATTTGGATTTCCAGAAGGCATTCAATAAGGTGCCACATAAAAGGTTACTGCATAAGATAAGAGCTCACGGAGTTGGGGGTAATATATTAGCATGGATAGAGAATTGGCTAACTAACGGAAAGCAGAGAGTCGGGATAAATGGGTCATTTTCCGGTTGGCAAATGGTAACTAGTGGGGTGCCACAGGGATCGGTGCTGGGGCCTCAACTATTTACAATCTACATTAATGACCTGGATGAAGGGACCAAGTGTAATGTAGCCAAGTTTGCGGATGATACAAAGATGGGTGGGAAAGCAAGTTGTGCAGAGGACTCAAAGAACCTGCAAAGGGATATAGACAGGCTAAGTGAGTGGGCAAACATTTGGCAGATGGAGTATAATGTGGGAAAGTGCGAGGTTATCCACTTTGGCAGGAAAAATAAAAAAGCAAATTACTATTTAAATGGAGAGAGATTACAAAATGCTACAGTTCAGAGGGACCTGGGGGTCCTTGTGCATGAAACACAAAAAGTTAGTATGCAGGTACAGCAAGTATTCAAAAAGGCAAATGGAATGTTAGCCTTTATTGCAAGGGGGTTGGAGTATAAAAGCAGAGGAGTCCTGCTACAACTGTACAAGGTATTGGCGAGTACTGCGTACAGTTTTGGACTCCTTATTTAAGGAAGGATATACTTGCATTGGAGGCAGTTCAGAGACGATTCCCACGGTTGATTCCTGAGATGAGGGGGTTGACTTATGAAGAAAGGTTGAGCAGGTTGGGCCTATACTCATTGGAATTTAGAAGAATGAGAGGTGATCTTATTGAAACATATAAGATACTGAGGGGGCTCGACAAGGTAGATGAGAGGATGTTTCCCCTCATGGGGAAATCTAGAACTCGGGTGCACAGTTTCAGAATAAAGGGTCACCCTTTTAGAACGGAGATGAGGAGGAATTTCTTTTCTCAGAGGGTCATAAATCTGTGGAATTCTCTTCCTCAGAGAGCTGTGGAGGTTGGGTCATTAAATACATTTAAGGTGGAGATTGGCAAATTTTTGCAAGTTGAGGGAGTGAAGGGTTATGGGGAGTGGGCGGGGAAGTGGCTCTGAGCCCAAGATCAGCCATGATCTTATTGAATAGCGGAGCAGGCTTGAGGGGCCAAGTGGCCTATTCCTGCTCCTATTTCTTGTGTTCTTACATCACCACTCCAAAACTACCTATTCAGGATTACGGAGTCTTGCTCTTTAGAGTAACTTCCCACATCCTTACTAAGCCTTCGTACTGGTGTAACTTCTCATACCTCCAGATTTTTCATCTCATTAGCAAGGACTGTTGGTCACAATGTAATCTTTCACTTGTTTCCAAATCCCCAAATTAATTTTGTTCCAAAATTTGTTACAGGAAACTTTGTGATATCCGGCACCGACGGGACCGAGCTGTTGCCGTTCCATCAAAACTGCCGGACAAACCAGCGCTAATGTTAAAACATACGGAGCTTTTGAGCTCCGTATCTAGCAACAAACCCTATTGCTTAACAACAGCTTCTAAACAGTCGGCCGTAGCTTGCAAGCGTCTCTGTAGCCAAGCAACAGCTTTAGCTAGACCTTGCTTTTTTTTCACCAGTCAGGCTCTGCAACGAAAAGAAAAAAAACTTACTGAACCGACTCCTGAATTTTGCCGGTGGATCGAGCATGCACAGTTAACCTCCGGATAAACCAAAATTTCCTGTATTAAAGTCATGCATTTTATGCTATAAAGTTTGCCTATTACAAGTGCACTATGCTCGCAGTACAAAATTCCCTTTTATATAGTGGTCTCAGGATCCAATGGATCTTTTATCATAGCAATGCATTTGCACCAACATGCTCACAGCACAGGACTTGATAGATGCACTTGGTATCCTGGTTTCTGCTCCAGCCTGTAGCCTGAATCCAGGTACAAACATTCAAATGCACCACTACTGGTTAATTAATCTGGCTGCCAGCAACTTACTTTGGACAGTACTCTGCTTTAACAGGAAAATATAAACTTAAAATGAAAAATCTGCCACATGTTGTCGCCTCCCCTTTAAAAAAAGAGATGTATCATTCCAACGATTACATCCAAGCAGAAGGAACAGTACTGTCAGCCTCATAATGGACCGTAGTTTGCGACCTCCACAGGTGTGTACGCTCCGTAGGGGCCGTGCAAGTTCCCGGTTTAGGCATGCAAAGCGCATGCGCGAAAACCCGGAACTTGCGACCTGTCAAGAATCCTCTTGACAGATGATCCGCATCCCTGGGAAAAGAACCCCACAGGCGGAGAGTTACACTATTTGCCCAACTTCCTCCCGCTGAATGTCTGTGAAATTCTTACGCCTGGTAAAAGCAGGCATAAGGCCCGCTTTTACCAGCATAAGTGTTTCAAAAAATAGAAAAATAAAATGTTATCACTAATTCATACATTAAAAATCCTGTCCAATAAGTTTATTTTTTAGCCCCGTTAAAATATTTTAAAAAATTGAATTAACTGGCATTTTAATTAATTTTAAATACGTAATTTAAAAAAAAATTACTTCATGTGTTTGTGTATTTTTTAAGTGATCCCCATTCATACTTGTGGAGATTCCGTCTGTACGGAACTCCCATAAGTATGAATGGGGATTCCCTTCTTTTATTGGTTGGGCTAGCCCACGTGATCTCAGGAGCGCTTGCGAACCGCGGGTACCCGGAGAGGCCCAGGAGCGCGAATCTCAATACCTCCCGGACTACCGGGTAAATTCGTAGATTTTATTTTACAGGTCGGAGGCATCCGCCCGCGGTAAGCCTCTGACCGCAAATTTTGGGCCATTTTATAACCTGACAAATGCCAGATGTATCTAGCAAGTGAGAACAGACCATAGCAAGGCACACTTAGTCAAACCAAGTATCTAATTGGGAACAAAAAGCCATGTTTAAACACATTTGTTTCATATTCTAAGATTAGTAGACGATAAGATGCATGTAATTCGTATATTTATGCTACTAGATGTCTGACTTTGATGGAAAGAGCATAGAGAGAATGTCATAAATGTATCAATCTACTGACTACTGTTTCAATGTCAACATTTTAAAAATATATATATATTTTTTTTTTTTTTTTAAACAGACAAGTTGCTTTACTTTTGGTCTAGTCACAATTATTCAGATTCAAAATGAACTAGATGCTGAGCTTTCTTCAAATTCGGATTAGAACTTAGAAACAAAAACTTGACTACTGCAGTTTTAATGATGTTTAGAGGAAAGAATATCCTAATTTTCTTCTGTAGCTAGAAATTATGCATGGGTAAACTTTCACTGTTAAATTCTCTGGTAGAAACATCAATAAATTGCATCATTACATTTATTAAGATGAACTCGATCCCTTTTACTGTGCTTTTTATACCAATCTTTATAAAAAACAACTACAGCTACTTTTCTCTTTCCAGTTTTGAAACTATATGGCCCGACATTTGCGGCTGTAATGATGGTGAAACTGTCAGCGTTCACCGTCATTACAGCGGTGAATCTGACAGCAACATCCGGAGTACACACATGCACAGTTAAACACGGAAATCCAAAAGCTGTCAGTCATTCCCTGCTTCTCCGCAGGGCACACTATTCAACTCACCGGAGCCGGCAATCAATTGAAATCACTGAACTGATGAAAACTTCCCCTTTTATGCTTGAATATCGCTGTTAAAAACGCCCGAAAAAGTTAAGCCTTGTTGAATGAGGTGCAACTGGGATTTTAAACGGTGTACTGAGTCATAATTACTGAACAACAGTTCTGGCCCTGAAAAACTAATTTTATATTTGTGCAATGTCACATTTTTCCAGTTGTCTCAGCTGTGGCTCAGTTGGTAGCACACTTGCCTCAGAGTCAGAAGGTTGTGGGTTCAAGTCCCAATCCAGGGGCTTGCGCACATAAAGCTAGGCTGACACTCCAGTGCAGTGCTGAGGGAGTGCTGCACGGTCAGAGGTGCCGTCTTTCGGATGAGGCGTTAAACCGAGGCCCCGTCTGCTCTCTCAGGTCGATGTAAAAGATCCCACGGCACTATTTCGAAGAGTAGGGGAGTTATCCCCGGTGTCTGGCCAATATTTCTCCCTCAATCAACATAACAAAAACAGATTATCTGGTCATTTTCACATTGCTTTGTGGGAGCTTGCTGTGCGCAAATTGGCTGCCACGTTTATCACACTGCACGTGGCTACACTTCAAATAGTACTTCATTGGCTGTAAAGCACTTTGAGATGTCCAGTGGTCATGAAAGGCACTATAGAAATGCAAGTCTTTCTTTTTTTATTATAAAAATTCCATGGTTTTTAATAATTATTTATTTATTTATTTATTTATTTTTTAAAAGCTTGCTTATGAGATTCCAGTTTCTATCTTAATCCCATGTGTATGTCTCAATCATTATTTCGCTCTCTGTAAAATGATTCAAAAGCGCATTTTACTTCCCGGTTTGCTGTCTGAGAATTCTTCAACATGATTGGCTGCTTGATGACATCACTGTTGCTGGACACTAGAGATCCCCTAGACTTGGTGTCAGATTCAAATTAATGTCGGGAGAGGTGAAATCGACGCCACAGAGATCATTAGATCTTTGTGGGCGGCTTTCTTCGAGGTCAGCGCAAGCGTCATCACTTTGCTGCCAACTGCAAAATCCGGGCCTATATGCGCACGGTTTGTTGCCCCCATCAACAATAGAACAAGTAGTATTTGTTTCTCTAGTTAAAAACCCTTCAATAATTACTTCTTCCATTTTTGATCCCTGCTTATTCCTCTAATCTTCCAGCTCACCCACCACCCAAAACACTAGTTAGGTTACTCTTCCGTCAGCTTTTAACTATTTGCTTTACTGACAATGTCAAATGATTTAATATTGGTTGCCTAGCAACTTTCCTTTAATGGAAGATCTCTCACCTCAGCTCTATTAAATTGCAAACAGAATATAATTGCCCAAATTTAATGAAACTTAATTGCTGCCTGCGCTGTAAACAAAAAAACACAAGGTGAAACCAATTATTAAAATGAAAGCTACATTTAAGGTATAAGCTGCACAGTAACCAGAAGATGCAGACTTTTCTTGATCACCAAAAAGAGCCACCATGAAAACAAATTTCCTGTGGAGCTATTTCTGAAATCAGCAGACTGATTTCCTGGTTAAAGGGATGACTCAGAATGGATGGCCTCTATAAGGCTCAAAATCTTCTATTAGGTAGATTTTTTTTTTACACTGAGGAATTGGGATGGGGATAGCGGAGAAGCACGTTCCCCTCCTTCACTGCATTCTTGCTTCTTTAAACCTGTCTATCCTTCAAATAATGATTCTTCAGGACAGAATGGGTGTAACCTGAAACACTGGATGACATGACGCCGTACGCCTGCTTTCTTAGTAACACAAGTGAACCTTCAGCTGTATTTACCAGTTGTGGTTGGGAGCACATTCTGAAGTGAAATGGAACCCAAGTACAGCATTGCTAAAATGCAAAATATTCAGCAATTTGCATCTCATTAAATACAATTGGCGCCTTGCAGGAAATAAAATATTTTATCTAAACTTTTTTAAAAAGTGAGATTTGCATTATGATTATAGAGGGGATGGAGCTCAACAAAATGACATACAGGAAACTCTTTCGTATCCGGCATCGACGGGACCGCCATGTTGCCTGTTGATTAAAAATTCCGGATGACGGAGAAGTATATCTACTGAGGCTATTTTTAACAAACAAAAATTAAAAAATCAAGAAATGTGCAGTATAATTGGGTACTCACCTACAGAATGTTGTGTTAAATGGATGGTGGAAGATCAGAAGAGACTACCGGCAGCGCGGGAGAGTCAGACTCCTGTTATTGAGGTGTTCGAACTACCGACAGTGCCAAGTGGAGAACTACCCCCACTAACTAACTCGGCCACCGTGGGAGACTCGGACGCTGCAACATTGCCGGTTATTGAGGTGTTGTTTTCAGAGTATGAATTTTGCCGGTTAATAGAAAATTCCGGATATTTAGGTGCCGTTTAAATGAGAGTTTCCTGTATCATGTAAAGTTCTAATCAAAAACATTCGCACAATGGATTGTTGGTTTATGGGAAACAAACCGGCGTTAATTAACTCACAAACAGCATGGGTGCAAGCGAGCTGTCACAAAAGGTTTTCTTTATATAAATCAATGCTGCAAGATATTTATATAAATGGTATAAACTAAGCATTTTTGTTTGCTATTTTCTTCCGCAGTCACAAAGTGATGCATATGGTGAAATCGTGATGCAGTGCTGCTCCTTTTCAGCATCACGTTAAGGGGTCACCTTGGGGGACGAGGTTGCAGACTTCAGGAAAAGTTGTGATGTTTGTGGGTGGATATTTCTGAAGAAGCTATTTTGCATTTTCAAATAATAACAGGAAGGTTGAGTCACCCCTTCCATTTCTTTGTGATTAACAAAGAAACTGATTTATTTTTTAAGTTCCAGGACAGGAGTTTTTTTTTTTTTTTTTTTTTAAATGTGTTTTAATAGATTTCTGACAGGGAGGTCTCTAGAATTTACTGAAAATGTATCATCTTCTGTGCATGCGGTTTGAGTGGATCATTTTGCTTTGTTTCTAGTGACGGTTGCACCAGCATTTATAAAAATAGATTAGGGCTATATTCATTAGGATTGGTGTTTTCTTTTAACATTTTATGTGGTGCTTTTATTTATGACACCCAAGACTTTTTGCTGAGTTACATATTTTTGTACGAATTGTGTGGCTGGGAAGGATTTCAATGTCAATTTGTTTTTGTAAGATGTACTTGCAGAGTGAGTGGCTGTGTGGTTATCTTTTGTTGGACTGTCTGGGAATATTGGGATAGATTCCCTCACCCGCATGGACTTCGGGAGGACTAGCTGATGGATCGCGCAGGTCAGCCGATAGTCCATGCCCATTTTGAGGGCCAAGCCTCATTAGCATCAGGTAGACTGACTGCAGCCTAGATCGAGCACCCACGGGCATCCTACTGGTTCTGCAATGCCGCAATATCAGGCGGTCCGGCTGGCCTCCAGGCTGGAAGAAGGTAAGTCCATTGGGGAGGCAGCAGCAGCGGCCCAGTGTGGCTTTGTAAAGCCTGCCTCCCCTCCCGGTCCCATATAAATAAAGAAGCACTTGCTTTTAGGCTCCTCTTCAGTCAGGATGCCAGCTGATACTAGGCAGAGCATGCACGGTGCACGCTTCCCCAAGATCAGTCCAAAAATGTCAGTGTCCTATTGCTGCTAAATATCTAAATGAGCGATTCGCCCTCTGCTATTCGGAGAACTCAGCAACTTGGAAGACGCCACAATGGGGCAATAAGTTCTTCCACGCCTTTTTCCAAGGCCCTAGCGCCCCGTTTCAATGAGTTCATACCGGTTTACTAGTGTGCTAGTTAAACAGAGTCAAGTTTCAGGTCGCTTTTGGTTGCCATTTGTGGTTTTCAGTAATAGGAGGGTCCAGCTCATATTTTGCTGTGCAAGTTGATTTACATTATGTCACATCCAAATAGTTTTGTTCCATTTCCTGTTGTACGATAACAGTAATAAAAGTATCCTGTTCTCACGGGTGTAAAGTGCAAATAGCAAGTTAGTTCTCCCCTTTGGATCTGCCAATTTTCTTTCTTCCAATTCCTATTAACTCTACTGCGAAGCATAAGCCATTCTTCAGCTGCCTGCTGGAGTGGTCCAGCATCGTGCATCCATCACTTGCTCCCTTCCCATTTTCCCTTTATTTAGTTCTACTCTGGGGTTAAGTTTGAGCAACAACATATTCCCTGATCAGAATAAAATCTGCAGAGTGGCAAAATTAAAGCAACTTTCCCCACATCGTATTGGATCTAAAGCATCACCACCACCAAACTATAGAACCAAATTCCACAAATCTGTTAATTTATAGGGAATAGATAGTGAAAGAGCCAATGGGGCTCATATTGAAACAGTAAAATGACAATAGATTTATACACCTCCACAATTTGAAATATATAATCCAAATTTTATTGTAATGTTGGGTGAATAAATTAGCATTGATAACCCAAGGAAACACACTTCCATTAATTAGAAAACAAATGATTCAGTTAAAGTGAATTAGTATCAGTTACACCAGAGCCGTTAGCATGCAGTTACACTAAGTTTAGCATAGAATCAGAAGGCATGGAGCATATTTAAAACTGCAGTGATGTATATGACTCCATAACATACAATTAGGGCATAATTAAACCAGCCTGGTAAAAGGCATAGACTTTCCTGCCACCACCATTCATTAAATATTTCTGCTTGCTTTTTTTGGGAGGGGGAGGGTACGACAGGAGAAAGAGAAAAACAGGTTAGATTCAGGAAGACACAGTTTCCATACTGCTGGATCACCTCTGGATTTCTTCAAATCAGAACCAGAGCCAAGAGTCCAGAACATAAACCAATAATGTAAGTGCACAAAATATACACAGTTTCCACTAAAATAACCTCAACATAAGTTACACCAAATAGCACCACAATAACATGAGGAAAGTTCCCGTGAACAATTTATGACCCAGGTAGAACACTGTAGCATTGCGAGATCAGTCATGAGAAATCTTGGAAATAATTCCTGGTTATAAAGTGGTCATGAAATATAGGGAAGGAAAGATAGGAGGTGGCGTGGCAGTATTGGTCAAGGAGAATGTTGCAGTGCTGGAGAGGGAGGATGTCCTGGAGGAGTCAATGACAGAATTTATGTGGCTAAAGTTAAGAAATAAGACCACCAAATAGTGGGAAAGATATGAAGGAGCAAATTTGCAGAGGTGCATGAACTAAAGAGTAGTAATAATGGGGGACTTCAACTATCCTAATATAGACTGGGATCGTAATAGTGTTAAGGGCAGAGAAGGTGAAGAATTTCTGAAGTGTGTTCAGGAGAACTTTCTTGTGCAGTATGTTTCCGGCCTGACGAGGGAGGAGGCATTGTTGGATCTGGTTCTGGGGAATGAGGTAGGTCAAGTGGAGCAAGTGTCAGTAGGAGAACATTTAGGGAACAGTAATCATAGTATCATAAGGTTTAGATTAGCTATAGAAAAGGACAGGGAGCAATCTAGAGTAAAAATGTTTAACTGGGGTAAGGCCAATTTCAGTGGGATGAGAACGGATCTGGCCCGGGTAAACTGGAATCAAAGATTGGCAGCCAAAAACTAATGGAACAATAGGCTGCCTTTAAAAGAGGAAATAGTTCAGGTACAGTTGAGGTACATTCCCACTAGGGGGAAAAGCAGGGCAACTAAAGTCAGGGCTCCCTGGATGATGAAAGAGGTAGAGAATATGATGAAGCAGAAAAAGGGCGCATATGACAGATGTCAGGTGGCAAATACATCTGAGAATCAGGCTACATATATAGAAAGGTCAGAGGAGAAGTGAAAAAGAAAATAAGAGGGGCAAAGAGAGGGTATGAGAATAGATTGACAGCCAACATAAAAGGTAATCCAAAAGTCTTCTATAGGCATATAAATAGTAAAAGGGTAGTAAGAGGAGGGGTGGGGCGATTAGGGACCAAAAAGGAGACCTACGCATGGAGGCAGAGGGTATGGCTGAGGTACTAAACAAGTACTTTGCATCTGTCTTCACCAAGGAAGAGGATGCTGCAATAGACATAGTAAAAGGAGGTGGTAGTGGAGATACTGGATAGGATAAAAATTGATAGAGGTATTAGAAAGGCTGACTGTACTTAAAGTAGATAAGTCACCAGGAGCGGATCGGATGCATCCTAGGATACTGAGGGAATTGAGGGAGGAAATCGCGGAGGTGCTGGCCACAATATTCCAATCCTCCTTAGATACAGGGGTGGTGCCAGAGGACTGGAGAATTGCAAATCTTATACCATTGTTCAAAAAAAGGGTGTAAAGAAAAACCCAGCAACTACAGGCCAGTCAGTTTGACTTCGTAGTGGGGAAGCTTTTAGAAACGATAATCAGGGACAAAATTAACAGTCACTTGGACAAGTGTAGATTACTTAAGGAAAGCCAGCACGGATTTGTTAAAGGCAAATCGTGTTTAACTGACTTGATTGAGTTCTTTGATGAGGTAACAGAGAGGGTTGATGAGGGTAATGCAGTTGATGTAGTGTACATGGATTTCTAAAAGGCGTTTGACAAAGTGCCACATAATAGGCTTGCCAGCAAAGTTGAAGCCCATGGAATAAAAGACAGTGGCTGCATCGATACGGAATTGGCTAAGTGATAGGAAACAGAGAGTAGTGGTACATGGTTGTTTAAGGATGGGAGGAAGGTATACTAGGACCACTGCTTTTCTTGATATATATTAATTACTTGGACGTGGGTGTACAGGGCACAATTTCAAATTTGCAGATGACACCAAACCTGGAAGTATAGTGAACAGTGAGGAGGAGAGTGATAGACTTCAGGAAGACAGACAGGCTGGTGAAATGGGCGGACACGTGGCAGATGAAATTTAACACCGAAAAGTGTGAAATGATACATTTTGGTACAAAGAATGAGGAGAAGAAATATAAACTAAATGGTACAATCCTGAATGGGGTGCACAGAGAGACCTGGGGGTATGCGTGCACAAATCGCTGAAGGTGGCAGGGCAGATTGAGAAAGCAGTTAAAAGGCTTACGGAATCCTGGGCTTCATGAATAGAGGTATAGAGTACAAAAGTGTGGAAATTATGATGAACCTGTATAAAACACTGGTTTGGCCCCAACTGGAGTACTATGGGGCAGAAAACGTTAGTGGGAGTGGTATATAGACCTCCAAACAGTAATGCGGAGGTTGGGGATGGCATTAAAAGGGAAATTAAAGAAGCGTGCAATAAGGGCACAGCAGTCATCATGGGTGACTTTAATCTACATATAAATTGGGCTAACCAAATTAGTAACAATATTGTGGAGGAGGAATTCCTGGAGTGTTTACGGGATGGTTTCCTGGACCAATATGTCGAGGAACCAACCAGAGATCAGGCCATCTTAGACTGGGTATTATGTAACGAGAAAGGATTAATTAACAATCTTGTTGTATGAGGCCCCTTGGGTCGGAGCGATCATAATATGATAGAATTCTTCATTAAGATGGAGAATGAAGTTGTTGTCTCAGAGACTAGGATCCTGAATTTAAATAAAGGAAACTACGACGGTCTGAGGCGCGAGTTGGGTAGGATTGATTGGGGAATGTCACTCAAAGGGTTGACAGTGGATAGGCAATGGCAAACATTCAAAGACCGCATGGATGAACTACAGAATTTGTTCATCCCAGTTTGGCATAAAAATAAAACAAAAAAGGTGACTCAACTGTGGCTAACAAGGGAAATTAGGGATAGCATAAGATCCAAGGAGGGGACATATAAATTGGCCAGAAAAAGCAGTAAACCTGAGGATTGGGAGCAGTTTAGGATTCAACAAAGGAGGACAAAGGGATTAATTAAGAAGGGGAAAATGGAATATGAGTGTAAGCTTGCAAGGAACATAAAAACTGACTGTAAAAGCTTTTATAGATATGTAAAGAGAAAAAGATTGGTGAAGTCAAGCGTAGGTCCCTTGCAGTCAGAATCAGGGGAATTTATAATGGGGAACAAAGAAATGGCTGACCAATTAAATCCATACTTTGGTTCTGTCTTCACAAAGGAGGACACAAATAACCTCCGAGATGTCGAGGAACATAGGGTCTGGTGAAAGGGAGGAACTGAAAGAAATCAGTATTTGTAGGGAAATGGTGTTAAGGAAATTGATGGGATTGAAGGTCGATAAATCCCCAGGGCCTGATAATCTACATCCTAGGGTACTTAAGGAAGTGGCCCTAGAAATAGTAGATGCATTGCTGATCATCTTCCAAAATTCGATGGAATCTGGAACAGTACCCATGGATTGGAGGGTAGCTAATGTTTACCACCTTTTTTGAATAGTGGGGTGAGAGAAAATGGGGGAATTACAGACCGGTAAGCCTGACATCGGTAGTGGGGAAAATGCTAGAGTCCATTATAAAAGATGTACAGGTTGGACCCCGGTAATCCGGCACCCTCGGGACCAGGCCGGTGCCGGACGATTGAAAATTCCGAACCACTGAAGGTTAGGTAAATAACACCTAAAATAAGCACAGACCACTGGGAGTGACAATCGCACATGTAAACAATGTTTGTTTATATCACGGGAAACGGTGGCGCCGCCAAGCGGCTGCTCCGCAAACTAAAGACCACCGGTTTCAATTCGTGCCGGACCACTGAAGGTGCCGGATTACCAGGGTTCAACCTGTAATAGCAGAGCACTTGGAAAACAGTGACAGGATCAGACAAAGTCAACATGGATTTACAAAAGATAAATCGTGCTTCACTAATCTACTGGAATTTTATGAGGATGTAACTGGTAAAATAGATAAGGGAGAACCAGTGGATGTGGTGTATTTGGACTTTCAGAAGGCTTTCGATAAGGTCCCGCATAAGAGATTAGCGTGTAAAGTTAAGGCACATGGGATTGGGGGCAAGGTACTGACTTGGATAGAGAACTGGTTGGCAGACAGAAAGCAAAGAGTTGGAATAAACGGGTCTTTTTCCGAGTGGCAGGCAGTGATTAGTGGGGTACCGCAGGGATCAGTCCTTGGACCCCAACTATTCACAATATATATTAATGATCTAGACAAGGGAACTAGGTGTAATATCTCCAAATTTGCGGACGACACAAAGCTGGGTGGGCGTGTGTGCCGTGAGGAGGATGCCGAGAAACTCCAGGCTGATTTGGACAGGTTGGGTGATTGGGCAGAAGCATGGCAGATGCAATATAACATGGATAAATGTGAGGTTATCCACTTTGGTAGCAAAAACAGGAAGGCAGATTATTATCTGAATGGCAATAGATTGGGAGAAGGGGAAGTGCAACGAGACCTGGGTGTCCTTGTGCACCAGTCGCTGAAGGTAAGCATGCAGGTGGTTAAGAAGGCAAATGGTATGTTGGCCTTCGTAGCGAGAGGGTTTGAGTACAGGAACAAGGATGTCTTGCTGCAGTTGTACAGGGCCTTGGTGAGACTACACCTTGAGTATTGTGTGCAGTTTTGGTCACCTTATCTGAGGAAGGATGTTCTTGCCATGGAAGGAGTTCAGCAAAGATTCACCAGGCTGATACCTGGGATGGCTGGAATGACGTATGAGGAGAGATTGGATCGATTGGGCTTGTACTCGCTGGAGTTTAGAAGAATGAGGGGGGATCTCATTGAAACTTATAAAATTCTGACAGGACTGGACAGACTAGATGCAGGAAGAATGCTCCCGATGGTCGAGGAGTCCAGAACCAGGGGTCACAATCTAAGGATAAGGGGTAGGCCATTTAGGACAGAAATGAGGAGGAATTTCTTCACCCAGAGAGTGGTGAACCTGTGGAATTCTCTACCACAGAAGGCAGTAGAGGCCAATTCATTAAATATATTCAAGAAGGAGTTGGATATATTTCTCAAGGCTAAAGGGATCAAGGGGTATGGGGAGAAAGCAGGGACCGGGTACTGAAGTTGGATGATCAGCCATGATCGCATTGAATGGCGGAGTAGGCTCGAGGGGCCGAATGGCCTACTCCTGCTCCTATCTTCTATGTTTCTATGTCCAATTGTGGGACCACACTTTAGGAAGGATGTGAAGGACTTAGAGAGGGTGCAGAAAAGATTTACAAGAATGATTCCAGGAACGAGGGACTTCAGTTATGTTGATAGACTGGAGAAGCTGGGATTCTTCTCCTGGAGAAGAGCAGATTGAGAGGAGATTAGATAGAGGTGTTCAAAATCATGAGGGGTCTGGACAGATAGAGGGAAACTGTTCCCATTGGCAGAAGGGTCAAGAACCAGAGGGGACAGATTTAAGGTGTTTGGCAGAAGAACCAAAGGCGACACAAGAAAAAACTTATTTACGCAGCGAGTGGTTAAGATCTGGAATGCGCTGCCCGAGAGGGTGGTGGAGGCAGATTCAATCGTGGCTTTCAAAAGGGAATTGGATAAGTATCTGAAGGAAAGAAATTTGCAGGGCTACGGGGAAAGGGCGGGGGAGTGGGACTCGCTGAAGTGCTCTTTCAGAGAGCTGGCACGGGCTCGACGGGCTGAATGGCTTTCTTTTGTGCTGTAACCAGTCTATGATTGTATGATTCTATACTTGGCTAAATCTATTCAGAAGCTTAGTCAATAAATGTTACTTTTTGTTTTGTTTTCACAAAATTGTTCATGAAATGGTTTTCTCCAGTTGATTTGAGTTGCACACCATAACATGTACTAATTTTCTAAGATACTTCATAATAAAGCAGTAAGTGTACCTACTTCCAAAAATATCCTGCATATGCAATTAATCCTTGGTCGTTTTAAAGCTTACGTCTATCGCAGTTACTTCCTCTTGGTTAATAAATTAAAAATCTAACATATTATAGTTGACAACATGGCCCATGTTTTCCGACCAGAAGCTTCCTGTGTGTGGAGGCCTCCGATCTGGAAAAATCTACAGACTTACCGGAGGGCTCCCGAGGTCTGGACACTTCCGTTCCTGGGCCTCTCCAAACTTGAAATGCGCAGGGCCCACGTATCCCAGAGGCGCATGCGGTTCGCAAGAGTCCCTGGGATCACGTGGGCCATGGGGAGCCATAGGAGAAGGGAATCTCCTGTCATACACTTGACAGATAGACCCGTCAAATATCACCCCAAAAACACACAAACAGTAAATAATTTTTATTTTTTTATTTTTTAAATCATTTTAAAAATCATTTAAAAAAAGTTCAAATTACAATAAAATTAAAGCTTTTTACAGGGCTAAAATTAAAATACTTATAAACTTATCTTTTTTTAAATGATAAATGAGTGAATTTTTTTTTTTTTTTTTAAACTTTAAAACTCTTATGCTGGTAAAAACAGGCCTTACGCTTTTACCAGGCGTAAGATTTCTAAGGGTTTTCAGCGGGCGGAGGTTCTCCAGAAAGCGGAACTCTCCGCCTGCAGAGGCCCTTCTCCAGGGCAGGCGTTCGATCTGTCAAGAGCATTCTTGACAGATCGGAAATGCCAGTTTTCAGTGTATGCGCTTCGCATGCCTGAAACTAGCATTTCCGATGTCCCTACGGGTGTGTACACAGCTCGTACACTCCCGTAGGCATCGGAAAATACGGGCCTATGTTTTTTTCTTTTATGTTTAAAACATATACTCACCCCTCATCTGTGAATTGCTGTGACACACAGTCTCGGATAGTCAGAGCACTATACAGTACACACATTTGTGCTGGAAGGCAATTTCAAAATTTATAATGCAGTGTATAACCAGCTCCTTAATAAATGTAAAACATTTATATAAACCCAATGGCATACTGAACCTCCAAGATCTCAGATCAAACTGACAATTTCTTTGACATGCATTTCAAGGTCAATTAGTACTTTTGTAGTTTGACTGATATCATCCCCCTGAAGTTCTAACTAGATTGTAGGGCTCAATATTAACACTGGTCTACCTGGAGCCAACACAATATACAAGAGTCACAAAGGCGATCCAGGTTCTCAAACAGTAAATTAGTAATAACAGAAAACGCTGGAAAAACTCAGCAGGCCAGGCAACATCCGTGGAGAGAGAAACAGAGTTAACGTTTCAGGTCGAAGACCCTTCGTCAGAACTGAGAAAAAAAAGCAGGAAATGAAACGGATGAAAAAGCAAGTTTGGGGGCTGGGAAATGGGGGAGGGGATGAAAGAACAAAAAGGGAAGGTCTGTGAGAGGTGAAGAGACATTAAGAGATATTCAAGGCGAGACGAGATGGTAATAGGGCACTGTGATGAAGAACTGATGAAATATCAGATACTTCACCAAAAGGGGCAGAAGGAAGTGAAAAGAAATACAGCAGCCAGGTCACTGCTCTCACATACCTCCTAATGGACAGTTAAGAGCAGTACTGAGGGGGGCCTGGCAGACAACAGTTCTTACTATCAGAAATGGTGCATGCCAAAGGAATTTACCAATTGGGGGAAAAAGTACAAGTTAAACACAAAAGTAAAAGTTCCGATAGACTTGTGGCAGTTTACATAACCAACAAAACAGTGAGCACATTCCAACATAGGCTCATAGACCACTCTCTCCCACACAGGAAGCTTCTTGTGTAATCAGTGTGGAAAACTGTCGGCAGACAAGCGGGTGCTATACCCAACACAGACGAAAAGAAATGGTTCTTTTTGCAGGCAGCAGTTTTCATTGTGAATCAACTAATGGCCCTGCTGCCTTTAAAGCCTGAGATACTAAAAATGGATGAAAAAGGAACTTACAAAGCCAGCCGGCTCAAGACGTATTGGACATGTTCACATTCCGCAGCGAGAAGGGGTCTTGCTTTGGTAAAACAGCAAATAGCACTTTTAAGCACTTGAAGTAGTGGCAAAGGCACCTGCCATCTCCCAGCATGCCATTCAGTTACCTGTTTGAGGGAGAGAAGACAGAACGTTAATTGCTGGTAAAAGATTCAAAACCTACAAGATTTAGCCAATCAAAACTTCCCTAGTCTCTCTTTTTTTTCTTTATTCATTCACGGGATGTGGTCATCGCTGGCAAGGCCAGCATTTATTGCCCATCCCTAATTGCCCTCGAGAAGGTGGTGATGAGCCGCCTTCTTGAATACAACCGAGTGGCTTGCTAGGCCATTTCAGAGGGCAACTAAGAGTCAATCACATTGCTGTGGGCCTGGAGTCACATATAGGCCAGACCAGGTAAGGGTGGCAGATTTCCTTCCCTGGGTTTTTATGACAATCCAGTAGTTTCAGTTCACCATTACTGATACTAGCTTTTTATTCCAGATATATTTAATTGAATTTAAATTCCCCAGCTGCTGTGTCTCTGGATCATTAGTCCAAGTCTCTGAATTATTAGTCCAGTAATATAACCACATGCCACCATTCCGCATCAATATCTAAATCTTTACTGCGGTCATGTACATAAAATCTAAATCTGTCCACACAAACTATACAATTCAGTTCTGCTCAAATGTAGGGGAAGAAAAATTAATGTGAGAATTATGCTAGAGATGTCACCAGAATAAAAAACTAGGAAGTATACAAAGTTAAGGGTCACTGCTGATCAGTCAACTTCACACCATGAGATAAACCATGGAGTACTTTGTAAACTGAGGTTCAGTGTGGTAGGTCTTCAAGAATTTGACAAACTGGAGGAACAAATAATTTGAGTTGGACTGTGACAGCATTTTGAAAATATGCGTTTCAAGAGCTTTGCAATAATAAGAGTGGAGTACTCCTAAAAATTACCGGTGCCATTTTTAGACCACCACAAATTTGAACCTCAGATTCCATTAAATGGATTTCAATAAATCTGACAATTTGTGGACTGGTACTCTATCATAGCTAGATCATCATAAAAACCCAACTAGTTCAATAATGTCCTTCAGTGAAGGGAACCTGTGAGCACTACCTAGTCTGACCTACACGTGACTCCAGTCCCACATTATGTGATATACCTTCAGGGTAACTAGGCATGGGCAATAAATACTTGTTGGTGTCACTGACATCCCAAGAATAAATACATAAAAAATTAACAGCTTGCTGCCGGAACACAATAATTGGTTGCCATTCCCTTGAATGTTTTATCTGAAAACAGTTGTTACAGCCAGATGACAAAGAACTTTGCTATTTAATTTGTTGCTGCAGCAGCTCGAACTGCATTAAAAATTATGAATACCCAACTCAGTAATGACAAATGCCAGCTACTAAGACGAGGCTACTTCTACCTTGAAGATGTTACCTTGAAATGATCATATTCTGTATTACTGCGTTCACAATATACACGAGTTTGATAGTCAGAAATGTTAGCACAGTCATATCTACTGTACAAAGTATACCAATTAAAACAAAAGCTTAGTTGGGCAAATTCACAAAGTTAATGAACTGAATTCTGCCATCTTATTACCGTCACACTGCGTCATTTCCTAAACAGTAGAGTGTAAAGAAAACTAGGGTGCGCAATGAAAACAGGCCCCCAAAAAATTGTTGGAAATGTTCTGTCAACGTTGTACAGTACTTTGTAACATGTTGCATGACAACAATCATCTACCAACATGCTGCAACATAAATTAGGCTTCCTTTTAAAAGCACTGCAACTTTTGTAATGGAGTGTAGTGTACCTGCATTCTTCGACAATATTTTATATTAAGATATAATTTTACAATATTAAATGATTGGTATGGGATTCACCTCTCCCACCCCAAACTCAACCAGTTCCACTTTTTCTCCACATCAGTCAGAGCGACAGACACGGTAATCAAACATGGAATTGGACCAATGCCCCTCAGGATATAGAAGACTCTATACATCTACAGTCAGCTCAACCTACCCACTGTTTACATGGGAACTCTGCAGAATAACAGCTTATTTTTTTAATTGCTGAATTGTGATTCTATCACCATCACCACCAAGCAAAGTGTCCTTTAAGGAACTTTAATTAGTTTAAAGAACGGTGATGCAAGATGATATACCTATCAATTCCTCCAATAAAAGGCGAAGAGTTACGAAGGTGACTAAAGGTTTTTATTGACTAAATAACAGAGCCCACTCTCGTGGGTGATCCGATCCAAGCAGGAGGAATACCAGCCAGTCGTTGACCTTTATACCTGGCCTGGTGGGTGGAGCCAAGGCGGAGTCGGCAGTGGTCACCCCAGGTATAGCAGTGTGGCAAGAGGCGACCTCGTACCGTGATACAATAGTGGTCAGTGATACAGTTATAACGAACAGTGGTGAACAGTGCTAACTACTAACAGTGATACGATAGTGAACGTGGTTTACCACATTCACCCCTTGTTTAGAATTAAGTCCGGCGGGGTGAAGTGTACTACCAATTCTGGTAGGTCAGTCTGTCCGGAGGCTTCGTAAGCCTCTCCGATCGCCGCAGCGGTGGTGTTGCCTTATCCGGTGCTGGTGCCTTATCCGGTGTTGATGCTGGTGTTTGCGTGGTCGGCGAGGGCTCGTGGGGTTCCGGCATGCCGTCTACCTGGACTGAGGTTGGGGGGGGGGGGGGGGGGGGGGTGGTGGCGGTGTTTCCAGATCGGCTGAGGGTGCGAGGTCTCGTAGGGAGACAGTGTCCTCCCGCCCGTCTGGGTACGCCACGTAGGCGTACTGGGGGTTGGCGTGCAGGAGGTTCACCCTCTCGACCAGGGGGTCCGTTTTATGGGTCCTCACGTGTTTCCGCGGCCAGACCGGCCCCGGGGCGGTCAGCCAGGTTGGTAGAGTGGTTCCCGTAGTCGACTTCCTGGGGAAAACGAACATTCGTTCATGGGGGGTGGTGTTAGTGGCCGTGCAAAGTAATGACCGGATGGAGTGCAGCGCTGTCGGGAGGACTTCTTGCCAGCGGGAGGTTGGGAGGCCCTTAGACTTTAAGGCTAAGAGGACGGCCTTCCATACCGTCGCGTTCTCTCTTTCCACCTGGCCGTTACCTCTGGGGTTGTAGCTGGTGGTCCTGCTTGCTGCAATACCTCTCTCTAGGAGGAATTGCCGGAGTTCCTCGCTCATGAAGGAGGAGCCCCGGTCGCTGTGTATATAGTTCGGGAACCCGAACAAGGCGAAGAGGGCATTCAGGCACTTAATGACCGTGCTACTGGTCATGTCGGGGCAGGGGAAGGCAAAGGGTAAACGGGAGTACTCATCAACGATGTTGAGGAAGTACACATTACGGTCAGAGGACGGGAGGGGCCCCTTAAAGTCGATGCTCAGGCGCTCGAAGGGGCGGGTGGCCTTGATCAGGCTTGCTCGGTCCGGCCTATAGAAGTGCGGTTTGCACTCCGCACAGGTCTGGCAGTTCCTGGTCATGGTCCTGACCTCCTCGATGGAGTAGGTCAGGTTGCGGGCCTTAATGAAATGGTAGAGTCTGGTGACTCCGGGGTGGCAGAGCTGGTCGTGGAGGGTCTGAAGCCTATCGATATGCGCGCTGGCGCATGTCATTCGTGAAAGGGCATCAGGGGATTCGTTCAGCTTGCCTGGCCGGTACAAGATCTCAATCGTAGGTGGAGAGCTCGATTCTCCATCTCAAAATCTTGTCATTCTTGATTTTGCCCTTCAGCTTGTTATTAAACATGAAAGCCACCGAACGCTGGTCGGTGAGGAGGGTAAATCGTTTGCCTGCCAGGTAGTGCCTCCAGCACCGTACTGCCTCCACGATCGCCTGGGCCTCTTTCTCGACCGACGAATGTCGGATCTCGGGGCCCTGTAGGGTCCTTAAGGCGGCCACTGGCCTCCCCTCCTGGTTTAGGGTGGCGGCTAAGGCGAAGTCGGATGCGTCGCTCTCCACCTGAAAGGGGATGGACTCGTCCACTGCGTGCATCGTGGCCTTGGCTATGTCTCCCTTAATGAGGGAGAAGGCCGCGCACGCCTCCTCCGTGAGGGGGAAGGAAGTGGCTTTCAGGAGGGGTCTGGCTTTGTCCGCGTAATTGGGTACCCATTGGGCATAGTAGGCGAAAAGCCCCAGGGTTCTCAAGTGCTTTAGGGCAGTGGGGGAGGGGTAGCTCCATGAGGGGGCGCATTCTTTCTGGGTCGGGGCCGATGATTCCGTTCTCCACTACGCAGCCGAGGATGGCAAGGCGCGTGGTGTTAAACACGCATTTCTCCTTATTGTAGGTGAGGTTCAGCCATTGGGCCGTACGGAGGAATTTCTCCAGATTCGCATCATGTTCCTGCCGGTCGCGGCCGCAGATAGTGACGTTATCTAGGTAGGGGAATGTAGCCTGCAGTTCGTTCTGGTCAGCCATCTGGTCCATCTCCCTTTGGAAGACCGAGACCCCATTAGTGACACCGAAGGGGACCCTAAGGAAGTGGTATAGGCGCCCATTCGCCTCGAAGGCGGTATACTGGCGGTCCTCAGGGTGGATAGGGAGTTGGTGGTAGGCCGACTTCAGGTCGATGGTCGAGAATACTTTATACTGTGCAATCTGATTGACCATGTCAGATATGCGGGGGAGGGGGTATGCGTCCAGCTGGGTGTACCTGTTTATGGTCTGGCTGTAGTCGATGACCAGGCGGTTTTTATCGCCGGTCTTTACGACTACGACCTGGGCACGCCAGGGGCTGCTGCTCCCCTCGATAATGCCCTCTTTCAGGAGGCGCCGCACCTCAGAGCTAATGAAGGCTCTGTCCCCGGCGCTATACCGCCTGCTCTTGGTAGCGACGGGTTTGCAGTCAGGGGTAAGGTTAGCAAACAGAGAGGGTGGCGGGACCTTGAGGGTGGAGAGGCTGCAGGTGTTACGCGGTGGGCGGTTTAACGTTTGCTGGTTGTTGACTGAGTGGGGGGAGGGGTCCACCGTATGCTAGGGTTACGCTTTGGAGGTGGGATTGGAAGTCCAGCCCTAGTAGGACGGCAGCGCAGAGATGGGGGAGGACGAGGAGTTTAAAGTTTTTATACTCCGTGCCCTTAACCGACAGGGTCACGACACAGTAGCCGCTGATGTCCGTGGCGTGGGACCTCGATGCCATCGAGATTCGGCTGCGCGTTGGTAGGACAGAGGGGGAGTAGTGGCTCACCGTGTCTGGGTGGATGAAGCTCCCCGTGCTTCCGCTGTCGAACAGGCAGGTCGTGGTGTGGCCGTTCACTTTGATGTCCATCATTGACTTGGACAGATGGTGCGGGCGGGCTTGGTCCAGGGTGACGGAAGCTAGTGTGTAGCTGAGCGAGTCGTTGTCATCTGCGGGCGAGGCGGTCGGGCGTGGTGAGTAAAATGGCGTCTCCCACGAGGTAGGGCCCCATGAGGCACTATTGGGGTCGGTTGCCTTAATCAAAGATGGCCGCCCCCATGACTCGTGTGGGGATGCTGGCCTCAGTTGCCCTAAACGAAGATGGCCGCCCCCATAGTTCGCATGCGGCACTGCTGGCCTCTGAGGATTCGCTCCTGCAGGCCTTGGAGAAGTGGCCTTTCTTCAGGCAGGTTTTGCATATGGAGTTCTTGGCTGGGCAGCGCGACCTCGGGTGCTTCTCCTGGCCACAAAAAAAGCCGGCGGCCCGATCGCGGATGCCCGATGTCGGGGCCGGTGCCGGGGGTGGCGGGGCCGGTCGGGTCCGGGACGCCGACGCAGAGGTAGGTCCCGGGGGCGGCGCTGGGAAGGGTGCTGTGGTAGGGGTCGGGCCCGAGTCCCAGGGTCGCGAGCAGTACCTGGTGAATGCTTCCTGATCTTGGTGGGCCACTTCCAGGGAGATAGCGAGGGCTTCAGCTTTTTCCATGCTGAGGTCTTTAGCTTCCAGCAGTCTTTGCCGTGAGTACTCGGACCGTAGGCCTTTCAGGAATGCGTCGCGGATATTATCTTCAGTATTTTCGGCTGCCGACACCGATTTAAAGTCACAGTTCCTGGCGAGTGCATATAGCGCCTGTGAGAATTCGGCTACTGATTCTCCTGGCTGTTGCGGCCGTGATCTTAGGAGGTGCCTAGCGTACATGTAGTTTACCGGGGTCCGGTACTTCTGTTTCAGCAGGTTGATGGCGGTCTCGTAGGTAGTCATGTCCTCGATGAGAGTGTATACTCTCGGGCTCAGTTGTGCCTGCAGGACACTTAGTTTGGATGCCTGAGGGACGCTGGATTCTCTCAGGTATGATTCGAAGCAGACCAGCCAGTGTTTAAAGTCTGCGGCTGAGTTTGCTGCTCGTGGGTTCAGGTCCAGGTACGGCGGTCTGAGGGCTCGCAGCCAAGCTGGCTGGTGTGGCTGTGCTCCTGGGAGCTGCGCTGGTGGCTCCTCCGCCGGTTGTGACTCGTTGTCGGACATCATTAAATTTAGTCAATAAAATTGATATACCTATCAATTCCTCCAATAAAAGGCGAAGAGTTACGAAGGTGACTAAAGGTTTTTATTGACTAAATAACAGAGCCCACTCTCGTGGGTGGTCCGATCCAAGCAGGAGGAATACCAGCCAGTCGCTCACCTTTATACCTGGCCTGGTGGGTGGAGCCAAGGCGGAGTCGGCAGTGGTCATCCCAGGTATAGCAGTGTGGCAAGAGGCGACCTCGTACCGTGATACAATAGTGGTCAGTGATACAGTTATAACGAACAGTGGTGAACAGTGCTAACTACTAACAGTGATACGATAGTGAACGTGGTTTACCACACAAGATCTATACCTATGAATAATGCTTTTTTTTTAAGCCACGCAAGTTTATTTTGAAACTCCATCACTTTTTATTTTTTGCTCACGATAATTATGCCCCAATTATGTAAAACTAGCTACTGGCATTGAAAAGCGGAGATATCAACTGGAAGTGACTTGGCATTTTATGATAATCTTCTCACTTCACCTTTGCAGCCTACTTCATTGCCTTGTGCTCAATATTCTTCAAGAAGAAAATCAAAAAGGTAATTGTTTTTCATGTTTGCCCCAAAGCTTGTGCATAGACAGCTCATTACATAATGTGCATGTCTAAATGTGAATTTGACAGAATATTAACGCCACCTTTGTTAATCAAACTATTACGTAATTAAATATTTCTCAATGCAGAAGTCAAAAAATGGGTAGGAGCCTTGTAACGTACATTACTACAGGTATACAGGCCAGCTTATTAAAAATATAGATTGCATTGCATATGGACTGGCCAAAAAAAACCTAGATCTGTCCAAGGCAGGCAAAAGTGTGGAGAAGGTGACAATCCAAGAAAGCTAGGAATCTAAAATAAAAACAGAATCTGTTGGAGACGCCCAACTGTTCAGTCACTCCCAGCTCCCATCTACACAACTTACTGTGCTTCCTAACTTACTGTCATCTGCAAACTTGGATATACAACTCTCTATTCCTTCATCCAAGTCACTGTGATATACGGTGACAAGCTGAGGCCCCAGTACAGATCCCTGGGGACCACCACTTGTCACATCCGCTTATCAGAGTACATTCCCTTTATCCCTCTGTCTCTGCCCTGCCAACCAATTACCGACCCATGACACAGGTTACCTCCAATCCGTGTGCTCTCTGTGCTAATAATGTGGAACCTTATCAAATGCCTTCTGAAAGTCAATAGAGAGAACAGACACTCCTCCTATCCACCATGTTAGTGGCTTCCTCAAAAAATTTAACTAGATATTCAGTCCAGTAACTTTCCCACAACTGCCGTTAAACTAAAAGGTCTGTAGTTTCCCGGTTTGTCCCTCTCTACCTTCTTAAATAACGGAATGGTAGTTTCAATCCAAAAGCACAATTCCTCAATAGAGAGAGCTTTCGAAAATTATGACTGACACAGTTGCAATTTCTTCCCCCATTTCTTTTAATTTCCTGGTGTGGAAACCATCAGGTGCTGGAGATTTGTCGATCTAAAATCCCATTATTTTCTTCATTAACTTACATTAAATACAAAAATTTCCTCCCCTTGACTTATTTTTAGGTTCCCTTGTACCTCTGGTATTTTGTCTTTTCCCTCTACTGTGCAAAGGGATACAAAGTATTAAATAACAAGTCTGCCATTTCCTTATCATCCATGATAGCCTCACCTGCATCTGTCTTTAATGTGCCCACATTCCCCGTTACCACACTCTCTCGCGCTATATATTTATAAAAAGTTTTACTGTGAGCTTTTTTTCCATATTCCTTTTTGCAGCTATTACTTTCTTAGTATACCTTCTTTCTTTTTCTCCCAGTCAGCTGAATTTCTACTTTTCTTTGCATCATACTTGTTAAGACAGAACCTGATTCTGTGGTTCCTCCTTCTCTGCCATCAGTAGGTTCCCCCTACCCTGCTGATAGACAGTCACACACATAAACACTCCTCTTCCTGTACCTGTGTTCTAGAGTAGACTATTCAGATATTATTCCCCCTCCCTCATGTGTCAGAC
The DNA here is from genome assembly GCF_052327205.1 of Somniosus microcephalus. NCBI lineage: Eukaryota > Metazoa > Chordata > Chondrichthyes > Squaliformes > Somniosidae > Somniosus > Somniosus microcephalus. Next base: position 98,482,205 of record NC_141000.1, on the reverse strand, counting down.
TGTCTTTAACTCATGCTCCAACTCAATAACTCCGAGTCAGAGACACTCAAAATAGAAATAACAGAAAACACTGAAAAAACTCAGCAGGCCAGGCAGCATCCGTGGAGAGAGAAAGAGTAAACGTTTCAGGTCTGGGACCCTTCATCAGTCCCAGACCCGAAACGTTAACTCGGTTTCTCTCTCCACGGATGCTGCCTGGCCTGCTGAGTTTTCACAGCATTTTCTGTTGTTATTTCAGATTTCCAGCATCCGCAGTATTTTGCTATCACACTCAAAATAGAGAGGTGTTCATCCGGTACAGTCTCACTGCTCACAAATTCCCACATTCAAACTGCCTATGTTGCCATTATCTATTCTATGTTTATTTATTGTACAACAGATGGATTTAATTTGATTTATTTTAGTTACTTTTATTGCTCAGGTTAGTTTATTTATTTCTCTTTTTGACAGCAGTTTTTATTTAATTTTGATTACTTAAAACAGCTAGTTAGGTTTTTGTCCTTGCCTCCTTTTTTTTTTTTTTTATATAAAGTTTAGCTCTTACTGCTACTTTGCTGTGTTATTTACTTTTCTTAATTCAAATATTCTTCAGTGCAAAAAATGACTTGGAATTATCAGGAGGAAACTGTATTCGATTTGCATAATTCAACTTAAGATCACACAACAAAACAATTATTATAACCTAGCACTGAAGCATTAACTGAAGAGCTGTCACGTGCAATTTCAAACAACTGCTCAATGTCACTATACAAACAGAAAGCATCATTTATGATTATATCCCACAAAAATCAGCAGGGGAAAACAGTTTCATTTAGGGCACAGGTATAATAAAGCAAATATTTGCTATAGTTTTTAGGCCAGAGCTACAGAAGTGATGAAGCATGCAATACCCATAGCCTCTGGGCTATCATATACCCTTGGGCAGTTCTGTTGTTCTTGGATCAATAGTTCAGTGATACAGCTCTCTACCACATTCAACAAATCAATTTCTTTAAAAGAAATAAGGCCTATTGCGATACCAGCACTGCACAACTAACTGCATCGTTTAATCCTGTCATGTGGCATTTGAGCATCTGGCCAAAATCCATCTGTAACTTAAGTTACCTGTTCACAAAAATAATTTGCACGACATTCTAGGGCAATCCATAATAACCAAGTTGCTTGCTACTAAAAGAGGAACAATGGTTTTGCCATTTTGGTACTCAAATCTTAGGGGGTTCATTAAAGCAGTGTTATGACAAGACTCACGTTTGACATCTCATACAATACCAAATCCAAGAAAACTGAGCTAAAGAAAAAATAAGTTACCGTATATACACAACACATTTTCCCAAGATAACCCTACAACAGTGCTCACGTAACAGCAATCAGGTGTTGTGAATTCAAATGGCAAAATTCAGCCATAATGTAAAATGGTCAGGGCGAGAGATACGGATACCAATACCAACAGCAAACTCAAACTAATGAAGCTCTGGAAAATGGTTTAAAAATAAGGAATCCATATATATTTTGAAATGTTTGGAATGTCATTCTAACACACACACAGATTTGGACCAACCGTGTTTCACTCTCACATTATGACTTACTCACTCCCTGGCTTTAGTTATTCTCTATAAAATATACATCAATAAACCATACAAAACTTGCATCAAAACCATAACACATTTTGTGACTATCAAAGAGATAAGTGCACCAACTCAAAAGATTATTTAAGCCATGAACTGGACAAGTGTAGATATCTTGTACAGTTGCATATTTGAAAATGCAATCTAGCTCCTACAGCCACCTTGCCCACACCCCCTGAACTCCTTATCTCAGCATGTTTACCTTGCCACCTCCCTTCTTGCCTTTAAAAACCTCAAGACCTCCACTTCCATTGTGTTTTTGTCCCCTTGTGGCCCTTTTCCCTCAGCTCATTGCTCACTTGCTATCCACTGAGACATCTCTCTGCATGTGAACACTATATACATACAGAAGCACACAACACATAGAAGTCCATTAATTGTTGATATAAACCATCTGGATCCCAAGATTACACCACTTTATAGTATCACTTCTAAATATTTATCTATCTACATATACTGGTGGGAGGATGCTCATGTGCAGCATAAACACCAGCATGGACTGAATGGCCTGTAAATACTATGTAACTATGTGCTGCAAAACTCAAAAACAAAGATATTCTTCACATGATGTCACAAAGCTTCAGGTTCTACATCAGGGCTTAATATAATGAAATGATAAAAGTTCATTAGTATTAACAGCAAACAAAATTAGTTGTCTTAAAATTTCATTATATATTTTAGCTGCAAATTGAAGTGTGTTTGGATCATACAAACAACGCAGTTTTCTCTCCCCATTCATGACACCAAACCCCCTCCAATTACCAGATTGTAATTGACCGCTATACGAATAATTATTCATTTGAATTGTACACCCACATCACGTCTTTGACACAAAAAACTTTAGTTAACGCCATAGGGGGTGAACAGCATTGTTGATGCACTATGACAGTAAAATGCTGGTCTTCAAAATGAACATTTCATAAAAAGGAGGGGAAATGGTCACAATTCACACCCATAAAACGAGTTTCAGAAAACACTTTGAAACAATATACACAAAAAAAAAGTTTTCCAAAAAGAAATCAGACGTCAGCTCTCACAATTAGTTCCTGGGGGGGATATGCTGCGAAAGCAGCCCGTCGAGGGGCAATACACATTTTGTGGTGTAACTTTGACTCTGCAATGTAATGACGGGGGGAGAAAGACTGTCAAGAAGCTCTCACTCCCAGACTATTGAATTCCTCCCCAGCAAACCCCACCCCTCCCCCCGCAAAAAAAACCCACCAAATGGCACACTCACTCGACAAAACTTCAGGCAGTAATCGTTGGACGCGGTGACTAGGCCCACGGACGCTCGCAGTTCGCTCTCTATCCATTCCAGTTCTTTTCTCAGACTCCCTACCTCAAACTCCTCTTCTTCCGCCATGCTTCTCACCCCTACCTGCGCGTACCAACGTGCGTGCGCCGTTGCGTCATCGCACGCACACAGCGATTGGTTCCCCCCTCCTCCTCTCCGCGCCTGCCGGTTGGATCCTTTCGCCGCTCCTGCGTCACACGGAGGCAATCACGTGACGGCTTCGCGCGATGACGTCCCTGGATTCTGTAGTTCTCGGCTTGCGCCGGACGGAGCTTGATTGACAATCGCAATCAGCCAATCGCCATAAGCCACCATATAAGGAAGCAAGACCAAAAAAAACCCGACTGCGCCCTCTGGCTGGTCAGGTTGCATTGTGGGGATTGTAGTCTGGTTCTTGTTTTGACAGCGTTTAGCCCGCGACCGCTGGAAGCCAGCCCCTGGTGCTAAATATATTTGTTCACCCCCCCCCCCAAATTCATTCATTCGATATTGGGAAAGAATGAAAGTGCAATTTTAATACCTGGATGTAGTTCATAGAAATCATAGAAATTTACAACACTGGAAGGAGGCCATTCGGCCCATCGTATCCCTGCCGGCAGACAAAGAGCTATCCAGCCTAATCCCACTTTCCAGCTCTTTGGTCCGTAGCCTTGTAGGTTACCGCACTTCAAGAGCATATCCAAGTACTTTTTAAATGTGATAAGGGTTTCTGCCTCTACCACCCTCTCCAAATCCCCTCTAAACCTCCTACCAATTACTTTAAATCTGTGCCCCCTGGTTTTTGACCCCTCTGCTAAGGGAAATAAGTCCTTCCTATCCACTCTATCTAGGCCCCCTCATAATTTTATACACCTTGTGGTAAACCACTGTTTGTATTCCACTGTGTACATGCCTGGACATGCCTCGGCTGACTCCTCCCACAAGTCCTAGTATAAAGGTGACTGCTCCCCAGCCCCTTTGTATTCTGGACCGGTTGACCACTCGAGGCAGACCTTCATTCTTTTGTTAATAAAAGCCTTTAGTTACTCTCTTAACTCTCAGTCTTTTATGAGTAATTGATAGCGCATCAATTTTATTAACAAAATTTTTATAATGGAGAAGATCCTCACACCAGCATGCCTGGACTTAGATCATCGGGAGGCGGACTCATCCACCAAGTTTACTCACTGGCTTAAGTGTTTCGAAAAATTCCTGACCGCCTCCGCAGCAATCAAATCGGACGAGGACAAACTGGATGTCCTGACCTCCAAAGTGAACCACCGAGTGTACTCGGTCATCCAAGACGCGACCTCGTACGCGGACGCTATCAAGCTCCTCAAGGACCAGTACACGCGCCCAGTGAACGAAGTGTACGCCAGGCACCTTCTGGGGAGTCGTAAACAACAACCTGGGGAATCGACCGTGGAATACCTTCAGGCACTGTCTGTGCTTGGCCGGGCCTGTGGTTGTAAGGATGTAAAGGCCGCCGTGTACACAGAGGAACTTATCCGGGACGCTTTTGTAGCGGGCCACAGATCCAATTACACCCGACAGCGACTGTTGGAGCAGAGTGACCTCGACCTCAACAAGGCCTCTGAACTCGCACTATCATTGGATGCAGCCTACCGGGGCATGGATGCCTACTCCTCTGCACCGTGGACGCCGCGGGGAATGACAGCCTGGGACACGGTAGGACCGCCTCATAGCGCCGTGCCACCCCAGCCACACCCCAGCAACGGCCCAACTACCGCAGCAGTGTCCCAAGGCCAGACAGCAGTGTCCCAAGGCCAGAAATGCTACTTCTGTGGCCAGGCAAAACACCCCAGAGCGCGCTGCCCGGCGAAAAACGCGATCTGCTCGGGCTGTGGGAAGAAGGGACACTACGCTAGCGTCTGCAGGGCCAAAGCCACCCCGAACCCCAGCAGCGCCGCGTGTGGGCCATGCGGGCCGCCATCTTGGGCCTCCCCGGCCATGTGCGAACCACCGGTACAGCAGCCATTTTGGACGCCTCCAGCCACATGGGGATCATGGACGCCGCCATCTTGGACGACAGCCGGAACGCAGCAGGCCCCCAACACCGCCTCATCTGATACCCGCAGCGACACACCGACCCCTACGCTGGCATCCGTTACACTGGACCAAGCGAGACCGCACCAGCTGGCCAGTTCCACAATGGACATTAAGGTAAATGGTCACGATACAATCTGCCTTTTTGACTCTGGGAGCACGGAGAGCTTCATCCACCCCAACACGGTGCGGCGTTGCTCTCTCCCAGTCCTGCCTGCGCACCAGCGGATTTCTATGGCCTCCGAGTCCCAGTCGGCGGACATCGGCGGCTACTGCGTGGTGACATTCGTAGTAGACGGGACTGTGTACGATCATTTTAAACTTCTGGTCCTGCCCGACCTCTGCGCTGCCGTCCTGCTGGGGTTAGATTTTCAGTGCCACCTTAAAAGTGTTACGATGGCGTACGGTGGACCCCTACCCCCACTCACAGTCCGCAGCCAGCAGCTTCCAAATTGCCCGCCGCGCACCAGGTGCAACCTCTCCACACTCAGAGTCACCCCCCCCCCCCACTGTTTGCTAACCTCACCCCCGACTGTAAGCCCATCGCCACAAAGAGCAGGCGATACAGTGCCGGGGACAGGGTTTTCATTAAAACCGAAGAGGAGCGGCTCCTGAAGGAAGGGATTATTGAGGGCAGCACCAGCCCCTGGCGAGCCCAGGTTGTGGTCGTTAAGACCGGCGAGAAGCAGCGCCTGGTCATCGACTACAGCCAGACAATAAATCGCTACACCCTGCTGGACGCCTACCCACTCCCCCGCATAGCTGATATGGTCAACCAGATCGCGCAGTACCGCGTCTTCTCGACCATTGACCTGAAATCAGCGTACCACCAGCTCCCTATCCGCCCTGAGGACCGCCAGTATACTGCCTTTGAGGCAAACGGCCGCCTCTATCACTTCCTTAGGGTTCCCTTTGGCGTCACCAACGGGGTCTCCGTCTTCCAAAGGGAGATGGACCGGATGGTAGATCAAAATGCGTTGCAGGCCACTTTCCCATATCTGGACAATGTGACCATCTGCGGCCGTGACTTGCAGGACCATGACGCAAACCTCGAAAAATTCCTCCGCACCGCCCAACTCCTGAACCTGACATATAACAAGGAGAAGTGCATATTCCGCACAAACCGCCTCGCCATCCTTGGCTGTGTTGTGGAACACGGAGTCATCGGCCCCGACCCCGACCGGATGCGTCCCCTTATGGAACTCCCACTGCCCCACTGCCTCAAGGCCCTGAAGAGGTGCCTAGGGTTTTTCTCCTATTACGCCCAGTGGGTCCCCTACTATGCGGACAAGGCCCGTCCGCTGATCAAGTCCACCTCTTTTCCCTTGACGGCAGAGGCCCGCTTAGCCTGCCACCGTATCAAGGAGGACATTGCCAAAGCCACCATGCACGCAGTGGACGAATCCATCCCCTTCCAGGTGGAAAGCGACGCGTCCGACTTTGCCCTGGCCGCTACCCTCAATCAGGCGGGGAGACCCGTGGCCTTCTTTTCACGAACCCTCCAAGGCCCGGAGACCAGACACTCCGCTGTTGAGAAGGAGGCCCAGGCGATTGTGGAGGCTGTGCGTCATTGGAGGCACTACCTGGCCGGAAAACGATTTACCCTGCTCACTGACCAACGTTCAGTTGCTTTCATGTTTAACAACAAGCAGAGGGGCAAAATCAAAAATGACAAGATCTTGAGGTGGAGAATCGAACTTTCCACCTACAATTACGAGATCTTGTACCGGCCCGGGAAGCTCAATGAACCCCCGGATGCGCTATCGCGTGGCACCTGCGCCAGCGCGCAGATCGATAGACTGCGGGCCCTCCACAATGACCTCTGCCACCCGGGGGTCACCAGGTTCTTCCACTTCATCAAGGCCCGCAACCTGCCTTACTCTATTGAGGAGGTCAGGACCATGACCAGGAACTGCCAAGTCTGCGCTGAGTGCAAACCGCACTTTTATAGACCAGACAGGGCCCACCTGATAAAAGCCACTCGCCCCTTCGAGCGCCTGAGCGTTGATTTTAAAGGGCCTCTCCCCTCCTCCGACCGCAATGTGTACTTCCTCAATATTATTGATGAGTACTCCCGTTTCCCGTTCGCCATCCCCTGCCCAGACATGACCAGTGCCACGGTCATTAAATGTCTGAACGACCTCTTCACCCTGTTCGGTTTCCCCAGCTATATCCATAGCGACCGGGGCTCATCGTTTATGAGCGACGAACTCCGTCAGTACCTGCTAACTAGGGGTATTGCCACAAGCAGGACCACCAGTTACAACCCCCGGGGGAACGGACAGGTGGAAAGAGAAAATGCGACAGTTTGGAAGGCCGCCCTGCTAGCCTTAAAGTCTAGGGGCCTTCCAACCTCCCGCTGGCAGGATGTGCTCCCCGATGCGCTCCACTCTATTCGGTCACTGCTCTGCACTGCCACTAACGCCACCCCTCATGAGAAAATGTTTGTCTTCCCAAGGAAGTCCACATCGGGGACATCGCTACCGCCATGGCTGACGTCCCCAGGGCCGGTCCTACTGAGAAGACACGTGAGGACCCATAAAACGGACCCCCTGGTCGAGAGGGTCGACCTCCTCCACGCCAACCCCCAGTATGCTTACATTGCATACCCGGACGGGCGGGAGGACACAGTCTCCATAAGAGACCTTGCACCCTCGGGGGCCGCAGTAACCCACTACTCACTACCACCCCCCCCACGACCCGATATCCAGCCCCAGCAGACGGCAGGCCTGGGCCCCGCGACCCACTCGACATCTACGAGGATGGCACGCCTGTGCCACAGCCTACGCAGGACTCGACGCCAGAAGCTCCACTACCCCTGCCATCACCACGCCGATCACAGCGGCAGACAAGACCTCCGGAGAGACTCCAATACACTAACTTTTAATACACTTCACCCCGCCGGACTCAATTTTAAACAAGGGGTGAATGTGGTAAACCACTGTTTGTATTCCACTGTGTACATGCCTGGACATGCCTCGGCTGACTCCTCCCACAAGTCCTAGTATAAAGGTGACTGCTCCCCAGCCCTTTGTATTCTGGACCGGTCGACCACTCGAGGCAGACCTTCATTCTTTTGTTAATAAAAGCCTTTAGTTACTCTCTTAACTCTCAGTCTTTTATGAGTAATTGATAGCGCATCACACCTCAATTAGGTCTCCCCTCAGCCTCCTCTGTTCCAAAGAAAAAGTTCCTATGCTCTCTCCCACCACCTTTATTTCTTGGTTTGGTCTCCCATGGGAACTTTGCCCTCCTCACTCTCTGGGATTCTTTTCACTCTTTGAAGCCACTTGTTATACACGGGTGAATTCAGTAGATGGCTATCAGCAATTTACAAAGCAGTAATTAAGTCAAGCAGATATGATGATAAAAGTAAACTCTAAGGGTGAAACTGAGAATGGATGTCACCGGAATTCTAAAATGTTAAAATACTGACATTTATATCCACATGAAAGTGGGAATGCATGGGATAATGACGGGAGGGTCCATGGAAAGCAGCACTTTCCCAGTCACAGAGAATCCAGAGGGAGACGCTCTGTATAGGTGGAATTTGGCATGCAGCCAGGACAATTTTTCTTATTGTCAGCAAGAATTCAAATTTTCAGTGAGATCACCCGAGACGAATAAAAAAATAAAAGGCACACTATTTGCATAGCCTGTGAGTTTGTGTGGAACTCAGAGTCCATCAGTAACACTGGAGGCCAAAAGAGAGGAAAGGGGAAATCAGAAACAGGGGGGGAAAGTTTTACATGCTCTGCTTCCCTTTTATGCTTTTATTGTTTATTTGGGCAACTAAATAAAAAAATGAAGCTTAATTTTTAAAAATGATCCTAAACAAAAGGGATTTAGATTATATCTTTTTGCTTTTCTTTATATTGCTTTGATTAAATCAAAAGGGATTTGTTTTAGCAGCAAGTTCCAAACAGCTGACATATAAAGACAGAAATTTCAGTAAAATCTTCATACGAATGCTTAGTGTGCTCGTACAACAACCCTGTGTATGCTGTTTTTATGGAAGCATTTGCAAGATACTGATGGATGAAGGAGGTTATTTGGATATACTTGCCATAGAGAGAGTGCAGCGAAGGTTCACCAGACTGATTCCTGGGATGGCAGGACTATCGTAGAGATTGGGTCGACTAGACCTGTATTCACTAGAGCTTAGAAGAATGAATGGGGATCTCATTGAAACGAATAAAATTCTGACAGGGCTAGACAGACTGGACGCAGAGAGAATGTTTCCCCTGGTTGGGGAGCCGAGAACGAGGGGTCACAGTCTCAGGATACGGGGTAGGACACTTAGGACTGAGATGAGGAGAAATTTCTTCACTCAGAGGGTGGTGAACCTGTAGAATTCTCTACTACAGAAGACTGTGGAGGCCAAGTCACTGACTATATTTAAGAAGGAGATAGATAGATTTCTAGACACAAAAGGCATCAAGGGGTATGGGGAGAGAGGGGGAATATGGTATTGAGATAGATGATCAGCCATGATCATATTGAATGGCGGAGCAGGCTCGAAGGGCCGAATGGCCTACTCCTGCTCCTATTTTCTTATGGCCCATCTTAATTCATCCATCCAGAACAGCCCTACACTCCCCCCATTGCTGCATCTTGTTGTTTCTTAAATTATTCCAGGGTTTTCGCCTCTATCACTTTTCACACAAGACTATACCAAGTGTTGATCACTCTCTGTATGAAGAAGAATCTTCTGATATCAGTCTTAAATTTAACTTCTACTAATTTGAATCTGTGCCCTTTGTCCTCCCACACTTTAATTTAAAGTAATATTGCAGATGAACCATTTCCATACCATTTATTATCTTACTTGTCTCTGTATGATCCCTCTTGGAAGCCTCTTTCCCAGCCTAAAAAGCCCAAGTCTCTCCAGTCGTTCCTCATAATTCAGATCCACTGGCACTAGGAATCAGCATTGTGGCTTTTTGTTGCACTGAGTCTAGTGCTTGAATGTGTCCCTTGTTTCATAGCAACATAACAAAAACAGATTATCTAATCATTATCACATTGCTGTTTGTGGGACCCTGCTGTGCGCAAATTGGCTGCTGCATTTCCCACATTACAACAGTGACTACACTTTTTTTTAAAAGTACTTCATTGGCTGTAAAGCACTTTGTCCGGTGGTCGTGAAAGGCGCTATATAAATGCAAGTCTTTCTTTTTATGTCAGTTTGAGCATACAAATGAGAACCAGGCTGAATATAAAAAGTTCAGAGGGGAAGTGAAAAAGGAAATAAGAGGGGTAAGGAGAGAGTATGAGAATAGATTGGCAGCTAATGTAAAAGAGAATCCAAAGTCTTCGATAGGCATATAAATAGTAAACGGGTAGTAAGTGGAGGGATGGTGCCGATTAGGGACCAAAAAGGAGATCTACGCATGGAGGTACAGGGCATGGCTGAGGTAATAAATGTGTACTTTGCATCTATCTTTAAAAAGGAAGAAGATGCTGCCAAAGTCATAGTGAAAGAGGAGGTAGTTGAGATACTGGATGGGATAAAAATTAATAAAGAAGAGGTTCTAGAATGGCTGGCTGTACTTAAAGTAGATAAGTCACCAGGACTGGATGGGATGCATCCTAGGATACTGAGGGAAGTTAAAGTGGAAATTGCGGAAGTACTGGCCATAATCTTCCAATCGTCCAGACCCACAGCAATGTGGTTGACTCTTAACTGCCCTCTGAAATGGCCTAGGAAGCCACTCAGTTGTGAAAAAAGGCTACAAAAAACAATAAGAATAAAACCGGACAGACCACCCGGCATCAACGTCGGCACTGGCTACGGACATGAAAATGGCAAACCCAGCCCAATCGACACTGCAAAGCCCTCCTCACCAACATCTGGGGACTTGTGCCAAAATTGGGAGAGCTGTCCCACAGACTAGCCAAGCAACAGCCTGACAAAGTCATACTCACAGAATCATACCTTTTAGCCAATGTCCCAAAATCCTCCATCACCATCCCTGGGTATGTCCTGCCCCACCGGCAGGACAGACCCATCAGGGGTGGTGGCACAGTGGTAAACAGTCGGAAAGGAGTGGCCCTGGGAGTCCTCAACATTGACTCTGGACCCATGAAGTCTCATGGCTTCAGGTCAAGCATGGGCAAGGAAACCTCCTGCTGATTGCCACCCACCGCCCTCCCTCAGCTGATGAATCAGTACTCCTCTATGTTCAACACCACTTGGAAGAAGCACTGAAGGTAGCAAGGACACAGAATGTACTTTGGGTGGGGGTCTTCAATATCCATCATCAAGAGTGGCTCGGTAGCACCACTACTGACCAAGCTGGTAGAGTCCTGAAGGACATAACTGCCAGTCTGAGCCTGCGACAGGTGGTGAGAGAACCAACACGAGGGAAATACCTACTTGACCTCGTCTTCACCAATCTACCTGTTGCAGATGCATCTGTCCGTGACAGCATTGGTAGCAGTGACCACCACAAAGTCCTTGTGGAGACGAACTCCCGTCTTCACACTGAGGACACCCTCCATCATGTTGTGTGGCACTACCACCGTGCTAAATGGGATAGATTCAGAACAGATCTAGCAGCTCAAAACTGGGCATCCATGAGGAGCTGTGGGCCATCAGCAGCAGCAGAATTGTATTCCACCACAATCTGTAACCTCATGGCCCAGCATAGCCCTCACTCTACCATTACCATCAAGCCAGGGGACCAACCCTGGTTCAATAAGGAGTGTAGAAGAGCATGCCAGGAGCAGCACCAGGCGTACCTAAAAATGCGGTGCCAACCTGGGGAAGCTGCAACACAGGACTACATGCATGCTATAGACAGAGCTAAGCGATCCCACAATCAACGGATTAGATCAAAGCTCTGCAGTCCTGCCACATCCAATCGTGAATGGTGGTGGACCATTAAACTACTAATGGGAGGAGGCTCCATGAATATCCCCATCCTCAATGATGGTGGAGCCAAGCAGGTGAGTGCAAAAGACAAAGCTGAAGCATTTGCAACCATCTTCAGCCAGAAGCCGAGTGGATGATCCATATCGGCCTCTTCCTGAGGTTCCCACTATCACAGAAGCCAGTCCATGTGATATCAAGAAACGGCTGATCACACTGGATACAACAAAGGCTATGGGCTCCGACAACATCCCAGCTGTCGTGCTCCAGAACTAGCCGCGCCTCTAGCCATGCTGTTCCAGTACAGCTATAACACTGGCATCTATCCGACAAAGTGGAAAACTGCCCAGGTATGTCCTATCCACAAAAAGCAGGACCAATCCAATCCGGCCAATTACCGCCTCATCAGTGTACTCTCAATCATCAGCAAAGCGAGACAAGCGAGACTCTAACCATCTCCCCTTGACATTCAATGGCATTACCATCGCTGAATCCCCCACTATCAACATCCTGGGGGTTACCATTGATCAGAAACTGAACTGGACCAGCCATATAAATACTGTGGCTACAAGAGCAGGCCAGAGGCTGGGAATTCTGCAGCGAGTGTCTCACCTCCTGACTCCCCAAAGCCTTTCCACCATCTACAAGGCACAAGTCAGGAGTGTGATGGAATAATCTCCACTTGCCTGGATGAGTGCAGCTCTAACAACACTCAAGAAGCTTGACACCATTCAGGATAAAGCAGCCCGCTTGATTGGCACTCCATCCACCACCTTCAACATTCACTCCCTCCACCACCGGCGCACTGTGGCTGCAGTGCGTACCATCTACAAGATGCACTGCAGCAACTCGCCAAAGCTCCTTCAACAGCACCTTCCAAACCCGCGACCTCTACCACTTAGATGGACAAGGGCAGCAGACGCTTGGTGTAGTGTATGTACCTTTAAGACAGAACTACTTTTACAGCTCCTGTATACTGTAGTACCGGCAGTGACCACACCTGTATATAAGCCTTGCGCATGCCTCTGTACCCCCAGTCTTGAGACAACCCTCCTCCAGTAAATACCAGTTTATTGTTAAGTTACAGCATCCGTGTGGTTATTGAAAAACATCATACTCTCAGAATCACGGATCTAACAGTGGCGACGAGTGGCGATTCGAATCTACCTGCAACTCTGCATTTCCCTTCGAGGATTCGCTCCAGGAGGGCGGTGTAAGAAAGTCGAGGCCAGGAACACGGGCGTCGACCACGAGCAACCGCCCAGTCGTCCGTCAGAGAGTGAACATCGCAGGGGAGGCTGTGGAGAGCCGGGCTTGGTTCCTCAGCCACGACGATCAGCAAGAGACTGACGACAGGTCCAGCGCAGACCCTTCCCGGACAGCGGCGGCTGGAACCGACCGATGGCGGAGAGAAAGCCGAGCAGCGTCGACGGGGTAAGACAGAGGGTGAAGCGCACAGGGCACAGCCGGGGGTTGAAAACTGAGCGGCGTCGAGAAAAACAAAAACAAACCGGAGAGAGAGAGGGTAAAGCAACAGCAGGGTTTAGGACCGAGCCGCGTCGAGGAAAAAAAAAAGAACGCGCAGAGCACAGCCAGGGCTCAAGGGCTGAACAGTGTCCGCGGGGAGAAGAAGGGAGAGCACGGGAGACGCCATTGAGCCACGGAGAAGAAGGAAGAGCGCGGGAGACACCATTTTTAGAAGCCGCAGCGGAGAAGAAGGGCGAGCGCAGGAAGGAAGGAAAGCGCGGGAGACGCCATTTTGTGCCAGCGGAGAAGAAGGGGAAGCGCGGGAGACGCCATTTTTGACAGTTAAATCACACCCAGGGATGCCGAAGAGTGGCAGTATCTCTACGTTCGAAAATGAAGTCGAAGATTGGGCGACATATGTGGAACGTATTGAGGTGTACTGCAGGGCGAATGAAGTGCCAGATGCTAGGAAAGCACTGGTTTTGTTAAATTCCATGGGTGCAAAAACTAATGGGTTACTGTGAAATCTAATAACCCCAGAGAAGCCGGTGAACAAGAATTTCGAAAGCATAGTAGAAATCCTACAGGACCACTTAAACCCCACACCGCTGCTGATAGCAGAACAATTTAAGTTCCATAAAAGGAACCAACACAAAGACGAAAGCAATGCTGAGTACCTAACGGAACTGCGCAAGCTATCGAAACACTGCCAGTTTGGAGCGGGACAAGCAGATACGTTAAGGGACAAGTTTGTGTGTGGGCTACAAAGTGAAGGAACCCAGAAACGGCTTCTATCAGAAAAGGATCTTACGCTGGACAAGGCTTTCAGTATGGCAGTATCACACGAAGCAGCCGCAAGGGGCGCTGCAGAGATACAACGGAGACCGCAAGAATATGGCACCAATGAAATGTCCTATGGAACAGGGAAGTGCTATCGCTGCGGCAGAACAACACATGACCAGAAGGATTGTTGCTTCAAGGACCAAGTGTGCAGACAGTGTGGAAAAGCAGGACACATAGCAAGAGTCTGCAGGTCTGGGAAGAAAACCAACAGTAATAAATCTCCACAGGAGAAGTACAAAAAGGTACACCAGGTGATGGACAGTGGTTCAGACGAACAGAAAAGTGACACAGACTCCGGAAGCAAGGAGCTGGGTTGTCTGAAACTACATAAGGTAACCAAAATGGAGGATCACCAGACTATCTGGGTTACACTCAAGATAGACGGAGTCCTAGTGAAAATGGAATTGGACACAGGATCAGCCCTAACAGTCATAAACCAAAGGGACTACAAGCGGCTATTTTCACATATACCCTTGAAAGCTACAGAGATTGTCTTGAAGACGTACACGGGGCAAAAAGTCTACCCCAAAGGAAACATAAGGGTGAAATTGATATATAAAGGCCAGGAAATACCTAAAATGGATATATATGCATTGCCAGATGGAGGACCACCACTGCTAGGATGTGAATGGATCCGGAAGATACAATTAGATTGGCATTCCATACAGGCACTGAAGGTTGAGGCCAAAAAGGATGATGACGTCACACCTGGACGACTGTCAAAAATGCTAACTGACGCACAAGAAGTGTTCCAGGAGGGACTCGGAACACTAAAAGGCATAACAGCAACGATTAAAATAGAGGAAAATGCAAGCCCAAATTTTCTTAAGGCCAGACCAGTGCCTTGTGCGATCAGACCAGCTGTCGAAGCAGAGCTGGAAGGGTTGGAACGTTCAGGAGTACTGTCCAAAGTGGACTGGAGCGAGTGGGCTACACCCATTGTTCCTGTAATGAAGAGGTCGTTGAGTAATACGCCTGGGGAACCAAAGAAGGTCCGCATCTGTGGGGATTTTAAGGTGACAGTGAACCCAGTCCTTCACACGGTACAATATCCGCTTCCACGAATTGAGGATATTTTCGCCTCGCTATCTGGAGGTAAACGCTTCACCAAAATTGATCTAGCCCAGGTGTACTTGCAAGTGGATGTAGAAGAAGCTTCGAAACAATAACTTATGATTAACACTCATAAAGGTCTCTATCAATACAACCGGCTGGTGTTCGGGGTAGCCTCGGCTCCGGCTATCTGGCAAAGGGCAATGGATCAAGTCCTGCAAGGGATTCCAGGGACCAAGTGTTATTTGGACGACATCCTGGTCACGGGCGAAAATGACAGTGATCACCTCGCCAACTTGGAGAAGGTGCTCACCAGATTAAAGGAGTATGGGCGACGAGCTAATCGCCACAAGTGCGAGTTTTTCCAGAAACAGATCTCGTATTGTGGCCACGTCATCGATGAAGAGGGGTTACATAAGTCCCCTGACAAGATTGAGGCAGTAGTCAAGGCTCCAGCACCGGAAAATGTGTCACAACTGAGGTCGTTCCTCGGGCTGGTAAACTACTACCACAAGTTCTTACCAAATTTGTCCACGGTATTACACCCACTGAACACCCTACTGCAAACAGGGGTACCATGGAAGTGGAATGACGAACGTAGACGAGCTTTCCAGAAGTGTAAAGAATTGATCACATCAAAAGAGGTGTTGGCCCATTTCAACCCAGCACTACCAATTCGTTTGGCATGTGATGCATCACCCTATGGTATTGGAGCGGTGCTGTCGCACAAATTCCCAGACGGGTTGGAGAGGCCAGTAGCCTTTGCGTCTCGGTCACTAACCTCAGCCGAGCGCAACTACGCCCAGATTGACAGGGAGGCCCTCAGCCTAGTATGGGGAGTAAAAAAATTCAACCACTATCTGCATGGGCAGAAGTTCACCTTGCTGACTGACCACCAACCACTTGTCTCCGTCTTTAATCCTAAGAAGGGTGTTCCAGTGATGACTGCACAACAGTTACAAAGATGGTCCCTGTTTCTAGGGGCGAATCAATATGAAATAGAATATAAAGGCACGAAACAGCATGGGAACGCTGATGGGCTATTGCGCCTGCCACTGCCTACTGTGGAGGAAGCACCAGCAGTGGACCCTATCGAGATATTTTATTCGTCAATAATTGAACGATTGCCAGTAACGAACGCTGATATAGAGAAGGAGACCCGCCATGATCTGACGATGTCTCGGGTATATGATTTGACGGTGAGGGGATGGCCAACACATGGCGACTCACTGTTGCCAGCATTCTCATCCAGAAGAGAACAACTGTCAGTATGACAGTGATGTGTGGATCCAGAGTGGTGATTCCACCCAAGTTAAGGGAGAGAGTGCTAAATGAGCTACATGAAGGTCATCTGGGCGGAGTGAAAATGAAAAGCCTTGCTAGGGCTTATGTGTGGTGGCCGGGAATCGATCAACAAATCGAAGACCTAACTAAGAGCTGCTCAGGATGCCAGAAGGTCCAAAATGCACCACCACATGCCCCTCTACATCCATGGGCGTGGCCCTCCTCTCCATGGCAACGGGTGCATATTGATTTCGCTGGTCCATTCATGGACTCAATGTTCTTAATAGCAGTGGATGCTCATTCGATGTGGCCTGAGGTGATAAAAATGTCCTCAACCACTACAGAGAAAACGATTGCAGTCCTACGGACCATATTTGCCAGAATCGGTTTGCCAGAGCAGATTTGCTCTGATAATGGACCACAGTTTGTGTCCGAAGAGTTTCAAAAATTTATGAGAAGGAATGGGGTAAGGCATTACACATCCGCCCCGTATCATCCAGCCACAAATGGATTGGCTGAGAGGTTCGTACAAACCTTTAAGAAGGCGATAAAGGCCATGTGCGACGATGAAATTCCACTAAAGCATAAGATGGACAATTTCTTATTAGCCTACCGAAACGCGACACATGCAGTTACCAACCAGACCCCGGCCATGATGTTCTTTAACCGAAGGTTGAGATCTCGTCTGGACTTGCTCAGACCAAATGTGCGAAGAAATGTTGAGGACAAACAATTCCAGCACATCAATGAGAAGCCGACAAGGAGCTTCAATGTAGGACAACCAGTCTTGGCCCGTGACTATCGAATAGAGAAATGGCAACCCGGAACGATATGCACAAGGCAAGGGCCATTAATGTACACAGTGGATGTCGGGGAGAACATTGTGAGACGCCACGTCGATCAGATCTTAGCGTCACAGGAACGAGTCAACCCCATGTCTCGAGTACCTGGGGATGAACCCGACATACCGGTAGCATCTACCTCAGAACCAGTAGCAGTGGAACCCGATGAACTACCTGATGAAAAGGGGTCAGAATCGCCTCTGCACCAAGAACAAGAACCTCAGGAAAGGTGCTATCCCGAAAGGGTCAGGAAGCCGCCCCAAAGACTGAATCTATAAATGGACTATTGTTGTTTAATGTACATGTTAAAGTGTTAATTGTTATTTGAATATTAGGGGTACTACTAATCTAAAAGGGGAGGAATTGTAGTGTATGTACCTTTAAGACAGAACTACTTTTACAGCTCCTGTATACTGTAGTACCGGCAGTGACCACACCTGTATATAAGCCTTGCGCATGCCTCTGTACCCCCAGTCTTGAGACTACCCTCCTTCAGTAAATACCTGTTTATTGTTAAGTTACAGCATCCGTGTGGTTATTGAAAAACATCATACTCTCAGAATCACGGATCTAACACTTGGGAACATCACCACCTACAAGTTCCCCTCCAAGCCACACACCATCCTGACTTGGACCTGTATCGCCGTTCCTTCACTGTCGCTGGGCCAAAATCCTGGAACTCCCTTCCTAACAGCATTGTGGGTGTACCTACACCATATGGACTGCAGCGGTTCAAGAAGGCGGCTCACCACCATCTTCTCAAGGGCAATTAGGGATGGGCACTAAATGCAGGCCTAGCCAGCGACGCCCACATCCCATCAATGAATAAAAAAAGTGATGGAAGGTGTCATCGACAGTGCTATCAAGCAGCACTTACTCACCGATAACCTACACACTGATACCCAGTTTGGGCTCTGACAGAACCACTCAGCTCCAGAGCTCATTACAGCCTTCGTCCAAACATGGACAAAAGAGCTGAATTCCAGACATGAGGTGAGAGTTATTGCCATTGACATCAAGGCAGCTTTTGACCGAGTGTGGCATCAAGGAGCCCTAGTAAAACTGAAGTTAATGGGAATCTGGGGGAAAACTCTCCACTAGCTGGAGTCATACCTAGCACAAAGGAAGATGGTTGTGGTGGTAGGAGGTCAATCATCACAGCCCCAGCATATTGCTGCAGGAGTTCCTCAGGGCAGTGTCCTAGGCCCAACCATCTTCAGCTGCTTCATCAATGACCTTCCCTCCATCATAAAGTCAGAAGTGGGGGTGTTCGCTGATGACTGCACAGTGTTCAGTGCCATTCGCAACTCCTCAGATAATGAATCAGTCCATGCCCGCATGCAGCAAGACCTGGACGACATTCAGGCTTGGGCTGATAAGTGGCAAGTAACATTCGCGCCACACAAGTGCCAGGCAATGACCATCTCCAACAAGCGAGCGTCTAGCCACTGCCCCTTGACATTCAAGGGCATTAACATCACCGAATCCCCCACCATTAATAACCTGGGGGTCACCATTGGCCAGAAACTTAACTGGACCAGCCACATAAATACTGTGGCAACAAGAGCAGGTCAGAGGCTGGGTATTCTGCAGCGAGTGTCTCACCTCCTGACTCCCCAAAGCCTTTCCACCATCTACAAGGCACAAGTCAGGAGTGTGATGGAATACTCTCCACTTGCCTGGATGAGTGCAGCTCCAACAACACTCAAGAAGCTCGACACCATCCAAGACAAAGCAACCCGCTTGATGGGCACCCCATCCACCACCCTAAACATTCACTCCCTCCAGCACCAGTGCACCATGGCTACAATGTGTACCATCTATAAGATGCACTGCAGCAACTCACCAAGGTTTCTTCGGCAGCACCTCCCAAACCTGCGACCTCTGCCACCTAGAAGGACAAGGGCAGCAGATGCATGGGAACACCACCGCCTCCAAGTTCCCCTCCAAGTCACACACCATCCTGACTGGGAAGTATATCGCCGTTCCTTCATCGTCGCTGGGTCAAAATCCTGGAACTCTCTCCCTAACAGCACTGTGGGAGTACCTTCACCACAAGGACTGCAGCGTTTCAAGAAGGCGGCTCACAACCACATTCTCAGGGGCAATTAGGGATGGGCAATAAATGCTGGCCTTGCCATTGACGCCCACATCCCATGAACAAATAAAAATAAAATACGGGGGTGGTGCCAGAGGACTGGAGAATTGCAAATGTTACACCCTTGTTCAAAAAAGGATGTAAATTCTTCTTCTTAGGCAGTCCCTCGGAACTGAGGATGACTTGCTTCCACATTAAAAATGAATTCTCAGGTGACTGATGAGTCCAATGCAGGACCTACAGCCTCTGTCACAGGTGGGGCAGATGGTGGTTGAAGGGGCGGGTGGGTGGGGTGTTTGGGTTGATGTGCGCTCCTTGCGCTTGGCTTCCGCTTGCTCCCGGCGAAGAGACTCGAGGTGTTCGGCGCCTTCCCGGATGCTTCTCCTCCACTTTGTGCGGTCTTGGGCCAGGGATTCCCAGGTGTCAGTGGGTTTTTGCACTTTTTCAAGGAGACTTTGAGGGTGTCCTTGAAGCATTCCCTCTGCCCACCTGGGGCTCTCTTGCCGTGTCGGAGCTCCGAGTAGAGCACTTATTTTGGGAGTCTTGTATCGGGCATGCGGACGATGTGACCCATTCATCGGAGCTGATCAAGCGTGGTCAAAGCTTCGATGCTGGGGATGTTGGCCTGAGCGAGAATACTGACGTTGGTGCGCCTATCCTGCCAATAGATTTGCAGGATCTTGCGGAGGCAGCATTGGTGGTATCTCTCCAGTGCTTTGAGGTGCCTGCTGTACATGGCCCATGTCTCTAAGAAATACAGCAGGGCAGATATCACTGCTGCTCTGTAGACCATGAGCTTAGTGCCAGGTTTGAGGTCCTGGTCTTCAAACACTCTCTTCCTCAGGTGACCGAAGGCTGCACTGGCACACTGAAGGCGGTGTTGGCCTTCGTCATCGACGTCTGCCCTTGTTGACAGTACGTAGTATAAACCCAGCAACTACAGATCAGTCAGTTTAACCTCGGTAGTGGGGAAGCTTTTAGAGACGTTAATCAGGGACAAAATTAACAGTCACTTGGCCAAGTGTGGATTAATTAAGGAAAGCCAGCACAGATTTGCTAAAGGCAAATCGTGTTTAACTAACTTGATTGAGTTTTTTGATTAGGTAACAGAGAGGGTTGATGAGGGCAATGCTGTTGATGTGGTGTACATGAACTTCCAAAAGGCGTTTGATAAAGTGTCACACGATAGGCTTGCCAGCAAAGTTGAAGCCCATGGAACAAAAGGTACTTTGGCAGCATGGATATGAAATTGGCTAAGTGACAGGAAACAGAGAGTAGTGATGAACGGTTGTTTTTCGGACTGGAGGAAAGTATACAGTGGTGCTCCCCAAGATCGATACTAGGACCACTGCTTTTCTTGATACATATTACAGGTTGACTATCCCTTATCTGAAAACTTTGGGACCAGCTGTGTTTCGGTTTTTGGAAATTTTTGGATTTCAGAAGGTATTATTTCAGACTGGGAAACTCTGAACATTAAATTAATTTGGTAATTAGTATTTGTATTTAATATAAATTTTAAAAGTTCAGGCTACCTCTTGCGACTGTTCCGTGTCTCATTCCCCTTCCTGCTTCTCTGTGCTGCCGCTCCCAGTCTGTTTACAGCTCCCCCTGCTCCGTATCTGAATTCCTTGACTTAGTGGGGGTCTGGGGCTCGACTGCCGCCACCAGTTGTGGGAAAGCCGGATATCGGCTGACTCCTACGCTAAGCTGGCCCGCAAATCAGGTCAGAAAAGCATTGGCCGCGTCGGGTCATGTTTGGCGCCACTCGGGTTATGTCGTGCGCACGACTTACGCTCCACAAACAAACTTTCGGTTTTCAGAGGATTTCGGTTTTCAGAAGTGCAGATAAAGGATAGTCTACCTGTAATGACTTGGACTTGGGTGTACAGGGCACAATTTTAAAATTTGCAGATGACACAAAATCTGGAAGTATAGTGAACAGTAAGGAGGATAGTGATAGGCTTCAGGAGGCCGTAGACAGGCTGGATGAATGGGCAAACACGTGGCAGATGAAATTTAACGCAGAAAAGTGCGAAGTGATACATTTTGGTAGGAAGAAAGAGGAGAGGCAATATAAACTAAAGGGTACAATTCTAAAGGGAGTGCATGAACAGAGAGACCTGGGGGTATATGTGCACAAATCGTTGAAAGTGGCAGGGCAGGTTGAGAAAGCGGTTAAAAAAGCATACGGGATCCTGGACTTCATAAAAAGAGGTATGGAGTACAAAAGCAAGGAAGTTATGATGAACCTTTATAAAACCCTGGTTTGGCCTCAATTGGAGTACTGTGTCCAATTCTGGGCACCGCACTTTAGGAAGGACATGAAGGCCTTAGAGAGGGTGCAGAAAAGATTTACAAGAATGGTTCCAGGGATGAGGGACTTCAGTTACATGGATAGACTGGAGAAGCTGGGGTTGTTCTCCCTGGAGCAGAGAAGGTTGAGAGGAGATTTGATCGAAGTGTTCAAAATCATGAGGGGTCTGGACAGAGTAGATAGAGAGAAACTGTTCCCCTTGGTGGAAAGGTCAAGAATCAGAAGACACAGATTTAAGGTGATTGGCAGAAGAACCAAAGGTGACATGAGGAAAAAAAATTTACGTAGCGAGTGGTTAAGATCTGGAATGCACTGCCTGAAAGGGTGGTGGAGGCAGATTCAATCGTGGCTTTCAAAAGGAAATTGAATAAGTATCTAAAGGAAAATATTTGCAGGGCTACGGGGAAAGGGCGCGGGAGTGGGACTAGCTGAAGTGCTCTTGCAGAGAGCCGGCATGGGCTCGACGGGCTGAATGTCCTCCTTCCGTGCTGTAACCACTCTATGATTCTTAATCAATTTGCATTAAGTTTCAGAACCCAAGGCAATGATGTAAATTAGAAACAGTATCAGCCCTAACACTGAACCCTGGAGCACCCCATTCAGCACGCCCGCCGCCACCCACCCCCCCCGACCCTGGCATTACCAACCGTACATGTTATTTTTAACCAACAGTTTCTTATCCATACTCAAATTATGCCCTAAATCCTCTTTTGTGTGGAACTTTATCAAGTGCCTTTTGGAAGACTAAGTACACAATGTTGACTCCCTCAAGTTTACCACAGTCAACATGGGTTATCACTTCCTGAATGAAATCAAGGAGGTTGGTCAGGCAGGAATTTCCCCCATTCAAAACTCCCTCTGAACACTGTTTAAGAAAGAACGAACTTACATTTACATAGCCTCATCCATGATCTCAAGACGTCCCAAAGTGCTTTACACTCAATGAAGTATTTTTTGAAGAGTAGTCACTGTTATAATGTAGGAAATGTGACAGCCAATGTACACACAGCAAGGTCCCACAAACAACAATGTGATAATGAGTATATAACCTGTTTTTTATTGATGTTGGTTGAAGGATAAATAATGTCCAGGGAGAATTCCCCTGCACTTCTTCAAAATATCGGCATGGGATTTTTTTTACATCCACCTGAGAGGGCAGACGGGGCCTTGGTTTAACATCTCATCCGAAAGAATGCACCTCCAACAGTGCAACACTCCCTCAGTACTGCACTGGAGTGCCAGCCTAGATTATGTGCTCAAGTCTCTGGTAGGGCCTTGAACCCATGACCTTATGACTCACAGGAGAGAATGCTACCAACGGAGCCACAGCTGGCACATATATTAGTTATTGTGGTACAGATAGTTGTCAAGTTTACTCCTGATAATCATAGAATCATAGAATGGATACAGCACGGAAGGACATTCGGCCCGTCGAGCCCGCGCTGGCTCCTTGCAAGAGCACTTCAGCTAGTCCCACTCCCCCACCCTTTCCCCGTAGCCCTGCAAATTTTTTTCTTTCAGGTACTTATTCAACTCACTTTTGAAAGCAGTGATTGAATTTGCCTCCACCACCCTTTCAGGCAGTGCATTCCAGATCCTAACCACTCGCTGCGTAAAAAAGTTTTTTCTTATGTCACCTTTGGTTCTTCTGCCAATCACTTTTAAATCTGTGTCCCCTGGTTCTTGACCCTTCTGCCAATGGGAACAGTTTCTCTCTGTCTACTCTGTCCAGACCCCTCATGATTTTGAACACCTCTATCAAATCGCCTCTCAATCTTCTCTGTTCTAAGGAGAACAACCCCAGCTTCTCCAGTCTATGCACGTAACTGAAGTCCCTCGTCCCTGGAATCATTTTCGTAAATCTTTTCTGCACCCTCTCTAAGGCCTTCACATCCTTCCTAAAGTGCGGTGCCCAGAATTGGACACAATACTCCAGTTGAGGCCGAACCAGTGTTTTATACAGGTTCATCATAATTTCCACGCTTTTCTATTCTATACTTCTATTCATGAAGCCCAGGATCCCATAAGCTTTTTTAACTGCTTTCTCAACCTGTCCTGCCCCCTTCAACGATTTGTGCACATATACCCAGGTCTCTCTGTTCACACACCCCCTTTAGGATTGTACCCTTTAGTTTATATTTCCCCTCTTCATTCTTTCTACCAAAATGTATCACTTCGCACTTTTCTGTGTTAAATTTCATCTGACATGTGTCCGCCCATTCCACCAGCCTGTCTATGTCCTCTTGAAGTCTATCACTATCCTCCTCACTGTTCACTATACTTCAAAGTTTTGTGTCATCTGCAAATTTTGAAATTGTGCCCTGTACACCCAGGTCCAAGTCATTAATATATATCATGAAAAGCAGTGGTCCTAGAACTGACCCCCGGGGAACCCCACTGTATACCTTCCTCCAGACTGAAAAACAACCGTTCACCACTACTCTCTGTTTCCTGTCATTTTGGCCAATTATTTTACATGGAATTGAATTACAACTAATGGATCTGTTGTTGCCACTGTCTGTTTTATCACCCTTTTTGAGTATGGTCACCACGCCTGTTTCCAGTCTACTGTTACCTCCCCATTGAATCCTTCATAATGGTTGTCAGTGCCTCACCAATCTCCTCTCTAGTCTCTGTCAATAGTCTGGGATAAATACCATCTAACGCTGGAGATTTATTTGTTTTAAGCACTTTCAGCCTGTCTCTGACTTTTATTTTATTTATATTGAAGTCTTGAATTATGCCTGAGAACTCTTTCTTGGGGGAAGGCATGGTGTTCATGCCTTCCCTTGTGACTACATTGAGGAAGTAATCATTCAAAATATTTACTCGTGTTCATCATCAGTTTCAAGCCTATTTGCATTTTTTTATGTTCTCACCTCTTCTCTAACAGGCCTTTTGCTATTGTAGTACTGAAAAAAATTATTTTACTGTTGTATCTTGTCTCTGCAGCTATGTTTTTTCTAGGTCTCTTTTAGCCCCTCCGCTCACCTTTTTAACATATTTCTGCATGATACTACAGGAAACTCTCTTTTTACCAGCACCTAAATAACCGGAGATCTCTCTTAACTGGCAAAATTCAGGAGTAGGTTCAGGTAAGTTATACTTCATATTAGTGGCCGTGTAACCGGGGTTCCTGGATCTGTGGCCGTGTAACCGGGGTTCCTGCACCTGTTGCCATGCAACAGGGACGCCTGGATCTGTGGCCGTGTAACCGGGGTTCTCGTACCTTAGTAAGTATACCTCACTGTAATCCGGACTTTTTGATCAACCAGCACCACGCCAGTCCCGTCGGTGCCGGATAAAAAAGGGTTTCCTGTATTTTCATCCCGGTGACCCTTCCCCCTTCTCCTTTCCCTCTGTAGGATGTGTAGAGTTAATTTTTCCTCTTTATTTCATTTTTAATTTGTCTGCCAATCCATTTGGGGTCACACTTGTTTAATCTGAGCTTGCTGATACATGTCCAGCAATATTCTTTAAAGATCTTCTGCTGAAATGTTGAACAAACATCCTCTTCCAATCAATTTATCTCAATTCTCTTATCTCTTTGAAGTTATAAACCTGGCTCCTGGTTTTTTGGTAAATTTGGGTCCCAGTATAAGTTAAATTTCTGTGGTCACTGTCCCTGGGGTGCTATGACTTTCTTGTACATTATCTGCATCATTTATGAATACTAGGTCAAGATTAGCACCGCCGCTTTCCTTATGCACTGAGTCATCAAGGAGTCATGCATTACATTTTCTAGTTCTGGCCCTAAACCACTTGGATTTTTCCAATTTATATTGAGTTGATTGAAGCCTCCCATTAGAATAACTTTCCTGTTCTCATGCACCTTTTGTACTTGTTCATATAGCAACTGTCCTCCTTCTTGCATTTATCTGATGGTCTGTACCATACCCTTCGGTCTCGATTTTAACCCCCCCTCACCCAGCGGGAATGGTGCGTGGGAGGGGTTAATGTTAAGCCTAGTCGACTTACTGGCCTGAGGTTGCTCCATTTCCGCAAGGGGCCATTTCATTTTCACCGATCTTCTTCAAGTGGGTCGAGGCCCCCACTACAGGCAGGCAGGACCTACTTTTAATTCAAAAGTTGCGGCCCGCTGAAGTCATCGGTACAGCGACGTGATCTTAACATTGAGTTGAAGGGATAATTACTAGTCCTAGCCCCTTTAGAGCTACCCCGGATCAGGCGTATTTCTCAAGATGTTCACTTTCAACTAAAGTTTGAGATAGCCGAATCCTAAAGACGTTTAATTGGGTCTAAAGGTCTGGGCTATCTCTCCCTAAAGGAAAGGAACAGCCCGAGAATGTTACCATCCTCCAGATAGCACTTTTAATAAGTTTAGCTAGACTGTAACGTTCCGGATATTATGAGGGTCCGGAAAACTCCCTCAGAATTCTGCAACTCCTCACCAAAGAGTGTACAGAGATTGAGTTCGTGAGTTTTTGATACAGAAGTCTTATGTGAGACAATTCTAAAAATACATAGATTTATTAAAGAACCGACATGTAATTTACAGTTGATGAGTCAATCGCAACATTAACAGTTCCAAAAAGAGAAAACTTACAATCTTATTATTAACAGAGAATCTTACTTTTAAATCTTAACTTCACTACAGTTCTTAGTGTTCTACAGGATATTCAGCAAAATCAATTACTTTTGACCCCCGCGGTACAAAGAGTTGGAGACTTACAGAGCCAACTCTGAAGCCGAAAATCGCTTTGCCCAATTAAAGCGAGTCTGTTATCCCATTTGAGAGTTCACTATTTATACCTTATTCCAGTGGTATTTCCTTTAAGGTTTTCTGCTGATGCAAGCTAATTATCTCTAGTCATTTTTCTGCCGACCTCTATAACTCTTACAGCCATCTCAGCTGGTAGCATTACAGACTCATGTGTCATCTCTAGGTGTTCTAAGTTTACCATATAAAAAACGGTGTGGCGGCAGGTGTTCCTTACTTTATGTCATCTTTACGAGGGCAGATGTTCCTTACTTTATGTGCCTCTTTACGAAGTGTAAATTAGAACACCTTATCCATGGTGAACCATTGTTTTTGTTCCCAAAGGTCAGTCTGTCGGAGCCCTTCACCTTCTGTTTCAATAAGGTTATTTATTCAGGGTCAACAACTGTCTTAGCTCAATAGCCAGAATGCTTTCACGGCTATTTCATCGTTAGTTTTCTAAATTTCCAAACCCAGTTTGTCATGTTTTAATGAGGCCAGAATTCTTTCATAAGATGGTGTCTTTTTCTGAGTAGGTTATATGGCTTATTCCTTCACAGAGTCAGGGGAGGCCCGCATGGTGCAAACCACAGCGGGAGGCCACAGATGGCCAGAAGAGACAAAGTTGAATTTTCCAAAATTACTTTTGTGAGAACTCTTTGTGGTTCAGGAGGAGCAGGAGTGCTCCCCTAGGCCATGGAATGAATCCTTGGGCCTCCCCAGCCCCAGCCTTGCCTTTCCCTCTGCGCGCTGTCATCAGCTGCCAAAGAACCTTGCCCAGCGCTAACTTTATGCTGAGGGCCGTTCCTTTGGCTACCCGGCGTCCTAAGCCTCCCGACCCGATTTCTCGCTCCCGCCTGCCGGCCCTGACATCAGTCCTGCCAGTTTCTGGCTGGAGACAGTGCTGGAATATCTAAATGTGGCCCGGGAGTTAAAAATGTCTCTGGCCTCACGCTGATCTCTGCATGGCGGTTTACCTCCCTCCTACCTTCCCGAATGTCCCCTCCAGTAAAAACTGAGGCCCTGGTGTCAGCTTGGATTTATTCACATCAGAGATATCTAACCATTGTAGTTATTTGTGTAGCTTACCCCCTCCCGCTGGATCAATTTCGTTTACCTCCAAGATTAATCTGTTTAAAATAAATGGACTAATATCTAGTGCACACCGGATTGTAGTAGGAGCATGTTAAGTGTTTATGCATGAAGTACACTGGTCAGAATTACTATCCTATAAAATAAAATAAAAAAACATAAGTAGCTTATTCAATAAAAAGGAATGCATCCAGGAAAAAAATTAATAGAGATAAAAGGGTTAATTCTGTGATGTATAGACATGGTTCTCAAAATTTACAAAGCATCTGAAACCTATCATTTCCTTTGACATTTTTTATATGGTGATTTCTATTTACTAAAGGTTTCAAAATGATTTTGCACAATATTACTTCAAATATTCTAATTTCAAGATGGTTAAAATTTTCTCTGCAACAGGGGACTCTTACAACTTTACTACTTGTTCAGGATTCCTTGACTTAGATTATAAATTTGTACAGACCTTATCACCAGGAAGGAGGTAACAGCGTCAGGGAGCAACTTGGCCAGGAGATTTGCAGCATTGGTTTTTTGAGTCGAGCGGGGAAACAGCAGTGTCAGCTGGGAGTTGGGCCAGCGGGCTGCAGATTATGCGGAGGAAGAAGTCAACACAAGAAACTTCAAATGTCAAACTATGTGCAGGCAGGGTATCGGGCCAGGGAGTTAATCATGTCAAATCTTAAATTTCTTCCCACACTCAAGCAGATATCGAAACTGGCAAAACTGGGAGATACTCTGACCAAACTCAGAGGCCCTGAATTCACTTAAAAATTTGATGTCTCCATCCTAAATATGGCAAGTTGACATCTGCAGTATTGTCCTGTAAATTTGATCAGGTGTTGGTGAAAATAGAGATACTCAGTGATATGATTGTGTTAGAAAGGGCGTCTGTGTTTAAAAACAAATGTGAATGAAGGTGACTTTGCAAATATTACATTGTAACAGCTTAAGTTTTTCAGGAACATAGTCCAAAATGTATGATGATGTTGCCCCACTTAAATAGCTTTTCTAACATACGTAAGGGATCACTTTTATGTTAGTCCACGAGTAGGTCTACACGATTAACTCAGTCTGCTTTCTGTGAGGTTGGATGCCTTACACTTATTGTATTACCAAAGAGCCAATCAGAATTTGCCTGCAATAATCCTGCTGTGTTACTTGTTACACTACCAATCTTGCACTTAATAAGCTAAAATCTGTAAAAAAAAAATTGGACAAATTTTCTGTGTAGTGCGCATATCTCAAATTCTTTTCCTCGCTTCGGCTCGGGTAAAAATATTAAGGAAAGCCAATCGTATCGGCTGTGGCTCTCGCCTCTGAATCAAAAGGTTGTGGGTTCAAATTCCACTCCAGGGACTTGTGCACATAAAGCTAGGCTGACACTGCAGTGCTGAGGGAGTGCTGCATTGTCAGAGGTGCCATCTTTCGGATGAGACGTTAAACTGGAACTGGAAAGTACTGAAGTACAAAGGGATCTGGGGGTCCTGGTGCACGAAACTCAAAAGGTTAGTATGCAGGTGCAGCAAGTGATTAAGAAGGCCAATGGAATGTTGGCTTTCATTGCTAGGGGGATAGAATATAAAAATAGGGAGGTATTGCTTCAGTTGTACAAGGTATTGGTGAGACCGCACCTGGAATACTGCATACAGTTTTGGTGTCCATACTTAAGAAAAGACATACTTGCTCTCGAGTCAGTACAAAGAAGGTTCACTCGGTTAATCCCGGGGATGAGGGGATGGACATATGAGGAGAGGTTGAGTAGATTGGGACTCTACTCATTGGAGTTCAGAAGAATGAGAGGCGGTCTTATTGAAACATATAAGATTGTGAAGGGGTTGGATCGGGTGGATGCGGGGAGGATGTTCCCGATGATGGGTGAAACTAGAACTAGGGGGCATAGTCTTAGATTAAGGGGCTGCTCTTTCAAAACTGAGATGAGGAGGAACTACTTCACTCAGAGGGTGGTAGGTCCATGGAATATGCTGCCCCAAAAAGCTGTAGAAGCTACATCATTACATAAATTTAAAACAGAAATAGACAGTTTCCTAGAAGTAAAGGGAATTAAGGGTTACGGGGAGCGGGCAGGAATTTGGACATGAGTCTAGGTTCGGAATGGTCATGGCCCTGTGGGTAGCGGAGCGGGCCCAGGGGCCGTGTAGCCTGATCCTGCTCCTATTTCGTGTGTCTAATTCTGTTAGATTCAGGAGATGGTTCTGTGATAGTGGATTGGCGATTAGGATCAGATCAGCCATGATCTTATTGAATGGCAGAGCAGGCTCGAGGGGCCGATTGGCCTACTCCTGCTCCTATTTCTTATGTTCTTATGTTCTAAACCGAGGCCCCATCTGCTCTCTCAGATGGATGTAAAAGATCCCATAGCACTATTTTGAAGAAGAGTAGGGGAGTTATTCCCGGTGTTATGACCAATATTTCTCCCTCAACCAACATAACAAAAACAGATTGTCTGGTCATTTTCACATTGCTGTTTGTGGGAGCTTGCTGTGCGCAAATTGGCTCCTGCGTGTCCCACATTACAACACTTCAAATAGTACTTTATTGGCTGTAAAGAGTTTTGAGACATCCGGTGGTCATGAAAGGTGCTATATAAATGCAAGTCTTTCTTTATATACTCAGAAGACACTACATTACCTCATGTCTATAAAAGGTAAGATTCATTTAAAATTTTTTAAAAAGTAGAAACATGGGTTGAAATTATTATTAGTATCAATGTTCTTTGATGATATTTTTAAACAGCTGATCGCCACGAGAAAAAAATCAGGAATCGAATCGTGCAACAGGTCAATAATTTTTAGAACAGTAGCAATGAAATCAGACAACAGGAGGTACATGTTAGGAGTGAAACATTCTCTGTGCCATACATGGGAAATGCTTAAAAGGAGAACATTGCAAGTGCTGAAAATCTGAACTAAAAACAGAAAATGTTAGAAATACACCAGAGTTGCAAATTTATATTAACTTATCCCAGGAAAGCTGCATATAACTCCTTCCACTGGTGAATGGTGTAATTTTCTTGTGCAACAATAGTGTCACAACGGCATAATTGACATCAAGGAAATTCAGGACTTATGTCTCAATTCAGTATGATTGCGTATCTAAAATAACAACGGAAAATGCTGGAAAAACTCAGCAGGCCAGGCAACATCCGTGGAGAGAAATTGGAGTCGACGTTTCGGGTGAACCCTTTTTCAAAACTGGAAAGGAAATGAAATAGATCGAAGGCAGGGCTGCGATAGAACAAAAGAAATAAAGAGACATTAAGAGGTATTCAAAACCAGACGAGATGGTAATAGGACAGTGGAGACAAAAGACGGCTCAGATTAGGTGTGACGTGTACTGGCAGGATGAGAGACAGCTGCCATGTGGGAGAGAGAAAAAAAAAGAAAGGGGGGGGGGAAGGTAAAACCCAAAATGAAGGGGTGGAAAAAAAATATATAAGTAAAAATGTAATAGGGGCCGAGGTTATGATCTGAAATTGTTGAACTCGATATTGAGTCCGGAAGGCTGCAAAGTGCCTAATTGGAAGATGAGGTGCTGTTCCTCGAGTTTACGTTGAGCTTCCATGGAACAATGCAAGAGGCCAAGGACGGTGAGGTCCGAGCGGGAATGGAGCGGTGAATTAAAATGACAGGCGACCGGAAGCTCGGGGTCACCCTTACGGACTGAACGGAGGTGTTCCGCAAAGCGGTCACCCAATCTGCGTTTGGTCTCCCCAATGTAGAGGAGACCGCACCGTGAGCAGCGAATACAGTATACTAGATTGCAAGAAGTGATTTTGCTATCGTGATTGCGTATCTAGTCTGATGTCTACAGAAAACAGATAATTCACGTGGTTGTGTGTGAAAACTTCCAGCAGTTATGGATTAAGTGTTGTCTATTATGATCCCTGAGTCATGCTATAATTTATTTAGATAATAATTGGCAAAAAAACTGTGCACTGAATCATAAGGGACATGAGTTCTACTTCTGGGAGTGAGCAGTAATGCTGAACCTGATAAAATATCTGACATAAGAACACAAAAGCTATGACAGTTACCATTGCCATTATGATAAAAACCCAGGCCACCATGTTCACCTTCTGCAAGATTGCAAGCCATGACTGTCGGACCCTCTGTTTATTACTGGGTTGCCCTTCTGACCCAGTAACAAGACTAGGAGGACAAAGACAGCACTGCATGAGTGAAATTCACTTCAGCATTCTGTGTAACCTACATCACCGGCTTAGTCATAGACACTTTGGCTTTTAGTAAATTTGATTTCCTTCTGATGGGACATCACTTGGGGGCAGCACATGAAAAAGAAAATTGTGCACTAGTACATATAGCACAAGGGAATAGCGATGCATCATGTTAAACATATTTCCGTATTTCTCTTACATTAATAAAAGCAAATACTCAAATTGTAATGGTTGCTGTCATTATTTTGCTAGGAATTCAACAAAAAAGCATAAGCACTGAACTTTTTGCCGAAGAATACAACAAAATATTTCATCTGATATTTAGCACATAACAGAGAGCAACTGGACAGTTCTAATTTCTGTCCTTGTATTTGCAGAAAAGACTGTGAAGATGAGTGCCATGGCTGCTGTGTTGCTTGGTGCTCTGTTCCCTCTCAGCTTCTTCCTGGGGTTTGACTTATTGCAGGCTCCCTTCATCAAGCATATGTATGCCTCTTTCAATGGCAATATTGTACAACAAGCAACATACTACAGGAAACTCTTGTTTAAACAGCACCTAAATATCCGCAATTCTCTATTAACCAGCAAAATTCTCACTCCGAAAACACCTCAATAACCGGCAATGTTGCCGAGTCCGAGACTTCCGCAGTGGCCGAGGTAGTTCTTCAAACTGCCACTACTCGGCTTCTTGACGCCGTCGGGAGTCGGAACACCTCAATAACAGGAGTCTGACTTTCCCACGCTGCCGGTAGTCTCTTCTGATCCGCCATTTTACAGGGGTACTGTGTGTCTCCCACGCTGCTGGTAGTCATTGCATTGCATTACCCTCAACTGGCAGTACTGTACTTAATCAAGTATCTTCCACCATCCATTTAACACAACATTCTGTAGGTGAGTACCCAATTACTGTATACTGCACATTTCTTGATTTTTAAAAATTGTTCTTTGTTAAAAATAGCCTCGGTAGATAACCCTCTCCGTCATTCGGAATTTTTGATCAACCGGCAACACGCCGGTCCCGTCGGTGCCGGATACCAAAGAGTTTCCTGTACAATGATTCTGTCGCTTGGTTCAAATGTTGGAAGAAGTTGCTTTAAGAGGCCAAAGGTCTGATATATTGGGGAGAAATTCAGTTGGTTAGCGCCTCCCATTAGCACCTGGTGGGGTGCCAAC
Organism: Somniosus microcephalus; assembly: GCF_052327205.1. Lineage (NCBI taxonomy): Eukaryota > Metazoa > Chordata > Chondrichthyes > Squaliformes > Somniosidae > Somniosus > Somniosus microcephalus. The sequence continues at coordinate 98,449,285 of NC_141000.1, read as the reverse complement.
GGGACGTTAATACAGTAGCAAATCCAGCGTTGCACACCAAATCCAATTGCCCCTTAGCGCTGCCGCTAACAGTTAGCGCCTGGGGCTTTAGCACCAGGCAGATCGTCACATCAGTGCACGTGCAACGCCCGATCTGCCAAATTGATTATTGCCCCCTGCCTTAGCGCCTCGCCCCAACCATGACAGGGAGAGGAGGCGTCAAGCAGGTGGATGGCAGCTCCAGGGGCACTATTTAAAGGGATCAGTCACAGCTTTCAGGTTAGTGCTGTTTCACTACTTCCTTGTCAGTGTGAGATTGTGCGACAGTTTAATTGAGTCATTTAAAGGTTTTTACTTTCAGGAGTGTTGTGGCTACTCAAAATTAGTGCATTTATTCTGCCAAGATATCAAAGTGCTACACTTGGTTACATTAATGGGGGCTGCACTGGCAGTCGGCCTCTCCCTTCAGGATCTACGGCGGAGGGAGCAGAGGCAGCGAGAAAGATTGGAACATGTGGCCAGAAGGGAGCAGGAGGGCCATGAGGGCTCTCAACAGGAGGCCTTATCCTCCGAGGGTATTCCGACAGCACTTCTACCTCCAATTAAGCAAGGAGCAGTGTATTAGAAGGCTCTGCTTCAGCAAGGAGTTGGTTACAGAACTCTGCCACCTCCTGCAACCAGACCTCGAGCCTCAGATCAGGGTGACCACGGCGCTCTCAGTGGCAGTCAAGGTCACCGTTGTAAAGTCTGTAGGTATTATGGCGAATTAATACACAGACTACAAGAGTAACTTTAACAGGACTTTACTATTCGAAGGTCAGGGTGAATCTGCCCAATAAATCCTGACACAGCACTTATATACCGGTGTGGTCACCGTTGGTATTACAGTATACAGCAGCCAAGATAAAGTAGTGCCACACCTAAAATAGTTCTCTTAAAGGTGAACGGTTACATACAATAGTTCTCTTAAAGGTAGAACAGTTACATACACTACAATCCTCCCTTTTTAGCTTACAACATACTTATTCCCCATTAAACATAACATCATAACATATATCCAACTTCATGTTAAAACAGTTCACAGATGTAGTCTCTGCGGAAACAGTTCACAGATTCAGTCTCTGCGGAAAACAGTTCACAGATTCAATCTCGGTGGATGCGCCTTCCGTGCTTCTTGACTCGGTCCTGACAACACCTCAGTGGTGTAGCAGTTCCCTGTGGTGTAGTCGGTTCACGTTGCTGGAGTGACCCATCCAATAGTCCTTCACTGGACTTAACAGCTTGAACTTCCGTCCTTCTGAACCAGCATTGTTGGCTTGTAAAAACTTGAGTACCTTGGGAAGTTTTTCTACTTCCAAACTGATTTGGCTCCGTTCGAAGGGACCCCGTGCGTGATCTAGTAGTGATGATGATGGTCCAGATGATCATCATCTTCTGCTTCGTCTTTTCCTTTTCTGCTTCTTGGAGACTCTCTGGGCTCCACTGTCAGCTGCCAGCTGCATTTCCGCTGTGCCTCTCGCTGCGGCTTCGTGCGATGCTGCAATAAGGACAGCCTTATCAAGTGTGAGATCGTTCTCTTCTAGCAGACGCTTTTGTGTTCCTTCCTTCGACAACCCGCACACGAACTTGTCTCTCAATGCCTCTGTCAGATTTTCCCCAAACTGGCAGTATTTCGCTAGTCTACGCAGTTCGACCAAGTATTCCGCGTTGCTTTCCTCTTTCCGTTGCATTCTCGCATAGAATTTGAATCGTTCCGCCAACATCAGTGGTGTGGGGTTCAAATGATCCTTCAGGACAGCAACAATATTAGCGAAAGTCTGATCCGCCGGTTTAGCTGGTGATAGAAGATGCTTCAATAGCCCGTATGTCTTTGCCCCCATTGCGTTTAATAAGGTGAGAGCTTTATCATCATCTGCTATCTTATTGGCCTCACAATATATCTCGATACGTTCTACGTACGTGGCCCAATCTTCCACCTCGGAATCGAAGTTGTTGATGTTACCATGCTTAGGCATCTTCACTATCTCTCACTATCTTTCTGCGAAACAAACACGAAATTTTTCTTTAACTTTTTTTTCAAAATGGCAGTTTCCCGCGCTTGTCTTCTTCCCCCGCCCACTTTCAAAATGGCGGTTTCCCGCTTCTGTCGTCTTCCCCGCCTACTGGCGGCTTCCCGCGTTTCTTCCCCTGGCGGGAGGGGTAAGCTTTTCCCTCGGGCGACGACCGCTGGCTTTCGGGGTTCGCAGCCTGCGCGTCAGCTTCAGTGCGTTCCTTGTTCCCTTTTCTCGGCAGGGCAACCGGCGCTGGGTACAACCCGTTGACGGCGAACAGTTTCAGCCGCTGGGCTGGATCTCGCTCAGTCTCCCTCGCTCGGGCTCTGTCTCTCCCGCTCGCTCAGGCTCTGTCTCTCCCTCAGCGGCTTCCAATCGCGCCTCCCAGCCCTCTCGCAGTCCGGTGCTTTCCTCCCCGGCTGCGGCTGAGTTCTCCGTGATTTATTTATTTTTATATCTTCCCGCGCCTTACGATCCCGGTCGCAGCGCTTCGTGGCCTCGGTCGCTGCCCGGCCTTTTTCACTCCAATCGCGCCTCCCAGCCCTCTCGCAGTCCGGTGCTTTCCTCCCCGGCTGCGGCTGAGTTCCCCGCGGTTTATTTATTTTTATATCTTCCCGCGCCTTACGATCCCGGTCGCAGCGCCTCGTGGCCTCGGTAGCTGCCCGGCCTTTTTCGCCGGTCGCGGTCTAGCTGTCTCACGACGCCGTTGCGTCTCCCAGCCCACTTGTACCGCGGCTTCCGTGCTCCACGCTGCCCCAGTCTCAGCGCCTCTGGGCCTGACTTCTGTCCGGCTCCTTTCCCCCGACCGTGGTCGAGTTCACCGCCCTTATCCTCCGTTTATTTTTTTATTTTCCCTTTACTCACAGTCACCGTGGCCGACTTGCTTCTCGTGCTGATCGGCTCACTCACCACCGTGGCAGAAGGGACAATCAGTGCCTGTTGTTGATGGAAGGCTTCGTGTCTGAATTCTTCCTTCTTCCTTGCTCTGCAGACTCGAGTTTTCTCTCAGCAGAACGACGAGGGCGGGTGCCTCTTCTCGACGCTCGTTAACTGCTTCGGAAGTATTGTTGCCGCAGGGTAAGATCGAACTCGTCGCCACTGTAAAGTCTGTAGGTATTATGGCGAATTAATACACAGACTACAAGAGTAACTTTAACAGGACTTTACTATTCGAAGGTCAGGGCGAATCTGCCCAATAAATCCTGACACAGCACTTATATACCGGTGTGGTCACCGTCGGTATTACAGTATACAGCAGCCAAGATAAAGTAGTGCCACACCTAAAATAGTTCTCTTAAAGGTGAACGGTTACATACAATAGTTCTCTTAAAGGTAGAACAGTTACATACACTACAACCGTCGCCCTCAATTTCTTCGCCGGCAGATCCTTCCTGTCTGTCACAGGTGATATAGCTAACATCTCGCAGTTCACCGTCTATTGCTGCATCTGGCAGGTCACAGAGGCTCTCTACACTAGGAGAAGGGACTACATTTCCTTTCCCATCACCAGAGAGAAACAGGACGAACGTGTATGTGGCTTTGCCAGGATTGCGGGCTTCCCCATGGTGCAGGGTGTCATTGACTGCACTGCATAACAATCCTGAGATCTTCCATAACTGCAAAGGCTACCACTCACTTAATGTGCAGTTGGTGTGCAACCACAGACAGTGAATCCTCAATGTGAATGCCCGCTATCCTGACAGCAGCCACGATGCCTTCATCCTGCGCCAGGCCGGTGTGCCAGCACTCTTCCAGTCACCACATCAAGCTCGCGGCTGGCTGCTCGGAGACAAGGGCTATCCGCTCTCCACCTGGCTCATGACTCCCCTCTGCAACCCCAACACTCCTGCCCAGCACTCATATAATGAAAGCCATGCTGCCACCAGGAACATTATTGAACAGACCATCGGGGTGCTCAAGCAATGGTTCCGCTGCCTTGACCGCTCGGGAGGAGCCCTCCAGTACTTGGCTGAGCAGGTGTCCCATTTCGTGGTGGTCTGCTGCATGCTCCACAACTTGGCCATCAAGAGGGCCCAGCCCTTGCCACCAAGGATTATGGGACCACCTCAGGAGGAGGAAGAGGGAGAGGAGGAGGAGGACAAGGAGGAAGAGGAGGAGGAGGAACAGGAGCAAGGGAGGAGGCAGCCACTCAATCAGCCACATTGCAGTTCCAATAAATTAAACCCCAGATCCCCATTGCTCACCACATCCCCATCATTCCATCCCTGTCGCAGGCCATATCACAGCACAAAGCTGAAATGAGAGACACCATAAATTCATCTAAAGCCAATTAATACATTTATCAATAATCAGTGAACACATATTTACAACAACAATATCACCTATTCACCCTTGTGCAATGCCTTAGTGCCTCGTTACTGTGCCTTTGCCTACTCTAGTGCTCCTACGAAGTGTTGGCCCAGTGGCTGCAGCAGGGCTGGTGGAAGGCTGCTGAGTGTCCGTGCGGGAGACTTCAGATGGCCTTGCAGGATGCCCTCGACCAGCTCTGGGCCTGGAAGGCCCGGCTGTAGACTGCACCACCTCAGCATGGGCGGCAGCAGTGGGCTGGCTGGATGATGGGCAGTGACAAGGGCAATGGCAGAGTGGCAGTGGTGGGAGCAGGAATGCTGTCATCCTGACAGAGGACAGCAGCTTCCTGCTCCACTGACCCACTGCCACTCCCCCGGGGCAGCATCTCAGCATCGCTACCAACCTGCTGGGGCACATATTGCTGGCCTGCTGCGACACTGTGAAAGCCCCAGTGGACAGTGGTAGACCCTGCCACGATGGCAGCAGTCAGAGCTTGTGTGGCATCAAGCTGAGACTGGATGAGATCAGTCTGAGAATCAATGGCAACAAGCATAGACTGCATTACAGCACTAAGACCTTGCGTGGCTTCCGCCTGTGTTGAAATGGAAGCTGCATCATCGCCCATCACACATGGCATGAGGTCTGGGTCACCAAGGTTTCTCTGGGAGTCCACCATCCTCTGCACAGTGGAAATGATGGGCTCCATGGTGTGTGAAGGAATATGCCATAATCGGAAAAATACACCATTCTATGAAATATTTTGGCTTTAAAACATGACATACTAGGTTTGAAAATCTAAAAGCCTCAAAAATCTAAAGCTGTGAACAGCATACAGGATATTGAGATAAGATAAGTTGTTGACACTGAGACAATAACCTTATTGAAGTAGAAGGTTGGAGGTTCCTAAAAGTCTGAAGCCTTGTAAAGAACACAATAGCTATACCCAGTTAAGTGTTATAAACGAACACTTTGGAAAGAAACACAGAACATTAAAGAAACATGTGCCTTTGTAAAAATAACATCAAATGAAAATGGGAGACACGAGTCTGTGTACAACCAACTGAGGTAACTAAAAAGACAATGGTGCAACCAGCCGAGGTGTTCAAAATGCAAAAGATACAAACAGAAGACCTTCGTAAGAATGATATCAAAAAGATACACCAGCTCCACATTGTTTTTATGATAAGTTTTGAACACCTAAAGGTAGAGACACAAGTCTGCTTGCTACCAGCTGAACTGACAGTAAGAATAGCAGGGGTCAACAGAAAAATGACTAGAGATAATTAGCTTACATCAGCAGAAAACTTCAAAGGATATACCACTGAGAAAGAGTATAAAAATTAGACTTTCAAATGGGAAGACAGATTCGCTGTAAAGGGGCAAAGCGATTTTCAGGCTTCAGAGGCAAGCTCTGCAAGTCTTCAACTCTTTGTATCTCGGGGATCAAGGTACTTGTATTTGATTTTGGTGGATATCCTGGAATAAGACAAAGAAATGTAAAAAAGTAACGAAGTTAAGATTTGAGAATAAGGATCTCTGATAATAAGATTGTAAAAGTATTTTGTATTGCGATTGAATCACCAACTGTAAGTTACATGTTGGTTCTTTAATAAATCTATATTTTTTTTAGAATTGTCTCACATAGTACTTCTGTATCAAACTCGCAAACTCAATCTGTACACTCTTTGGTGAGGAGTTGCAGAATTCTGGAGTAGTTTTCCGGACCTTCATAATATTCGGAAGGTTACAGTCTAGCTAAACTTATTAAAAGTGCTATCTGGAGGACGGTAACATCTTCACATCATTCCTTTCCTTTAGGGAGAGATAGCCTGAACCTTTAGACCCAATTAAGTGTCTTTAGGATTCGGCTACCTCTAACTTTAGTTGAAGGTGAACATCTGGGGAATACGCCTGATCTGGGGTAGCCCGAAAGGGGCTAGGACTAGTAACAATCCTTTCAGGTGTGCGCAGAGCTCTGTGCAATGTTTGAGGCGGACTCCTCCACACTCCTTATCATCACCAAGAAGCTCTCAGGCACCCTTTCCATTGCACCTATCATCTCCGTGTGCATGTCCATCACCCTTCTTCTAAAGGCCTCCCCATCGAGGTCCTCATCTGAATCCTGTGCAGCAGAACACGCACACGAACTCATCCCTCCAGTGAGCTGGCTCCCAAGCTACCCTTTCCCCCTGGCCTTGCTGCAGCCCACTCGTCCCTGGTGCATCACCCTGTGCCGATCCCGCTACTATACTAGCCTCTAAAGAACGTGTAGTGCCAGTATCTCTGTTGGTGCCTGTGGGTGAGACACGCAGTGACGCGGTGTGTTCTTCCTCCTCCTCTTCTCCCGCCTCGCTCTCTATGGTGCCCTCAGGGACAGGCTGCTCAGCTGTTTGCTCATTATCTGAAAGCATAAAGGCACAAGAGTTGGGTTAAGGTGAGGGGAGGGGGGCAGGAAGGGAGAAAGGCATGCATACAGCATGATTAGCTGGAAAGTGAGAAAGGCTTGTGGGGTGAGGGGGAAGTGGGATGTGAGAAGAAGGAGTAGGATTGAACATATCGTTATTGTCCCCAAGTGGGTCAACGTCGCAGGTGGCCACAGCCCCACCATCTGGCGCCCAATGATTTGCAGCACTCTTTCCTCCAGCTCAGACAGTGGTTGGGAGTCAGGTTGTCCCCCGCCTGTGCGCTCCTGCCCCCTCCTGTGGTGAACGACCTTGGCCTGCAAGAGAGAGGAAAGTGTGTGAGTGAGTGTGGAGCAATGTGTTTGGGAGATGTGTCTGCCATAGTTGAATAGCTGTCATTATGTGCAAGGTGTGAGGTGTGGGTGTGAGTGTTGGTAGGTAGAGATTGTTGGTGGGTGAGTGCTGGGGGTGTGGTGCTCTGGGCAGTGTGTGCAGACTGTGGTTCAGATGGTGGTATATAGCATTTGTTGAAGCATTAACTCACCCTGACCACCCGAGTGAGGTCATTAAATTTCTTCCTGCACAGTGTGTTGGTCCTGGGGACCACAGTGCTGCCCGAGACCTACTGGGTTACCTCCCTCCACATGGCGCGGAAGACTTGCGGCGAGGTTCTCCTGCCACTTGTTGGGTACAGCACCGCCCTCCGTCTCTCCACAGCGAGGACCAACGCCTCCAATGCTTGGTCGCAGAATCTGCGAGCTCTCTCCCTGGGCCGTTGATCTCCAATAATGACACCTCCTTCAGTGGTCTGGTTCCTTCTCCTTGGCCTTCTGCTGCTTGCTGAGACAGCTGCAGAACCAGCAATGCTGAGAGTGAGGTTTGGCAGCATGATTGAACCTCCCCTTTAAGAACTGGAAAAAGCCTGTGGCAATGATGACTAGCAATTAGACTGCACCTGAAACTGGTCAGCGCTTTGAGTCTAACGCCACTGAGCTAGGCCATTAGTGCTTGATTTAGTGCTCCCATCCTTTCTTTGACGGATGAGACTGAATTTTGCGTGCAATCTGAATCATTAACGCCTGGCGTTAAATCTTTAACTTTTCAAAAGTTATCGCCCTATCCTATAATGTTTAATACAGAGTAAAGTTCTATTCTGCCTCAACTACAAGCATTTCTTTTATCACCAGAGAGAAAGTTTCCAGTAACCACAGATTGCTAATTTGTGATGAGCAATGATACATTCTATACATAAAATGATTAACTTTCTCGAATTTTTTTAACAGTACATCTTTTCTCTGCCTTTCTCAACTCATCATTAATCTGAGCGAGATGGCTTTCTGCCATAACAGAGGCTCCAGTATTCCTTTAACCACTCGGTTCAGAATCAGACCCTATCAATTTTATACAACAAATACATAGCTTTCATTAATTCAATAACTAGTTAATTGTTATAATTTTTGTGTGAAATTATTTCCACTGGTTTTTTCCCATTACACTAACTATTAAACATTGGAAACTTATTACATGTATGTTGCTCTATATTATTCTAATAAAGAATCCACAACAGGTTGGCTGTAACTTCAATGCATTGTGATGTTCTACCACTAGAGGGTGCTAATTTACAAGGTTTAAAAAGTGACTGAACAAATTGCAGATGGAAGTGTAGCAAGGGCCTGGCCACAAGGTTCAATGTCTTCCCTTTGTGCCAAAGCTAGATGGCAGAATTCTCTTGCAGGTGGAGGTCGGAAGGAGAGAAAGAAAGAACTCAGTACATCTCAAAGCATTTTACAGCCAATGAAGATTCTTTTGAAGTATAGTCACTGTTGTAATGCAGGAAATGCGGCAGCCAATTTGCACACAGCAAGGTCCCACAAACAGCAATATGATAATGACCAGTTAATCTGCTTTTAGCTGTTGGTTGAGGGATAAATGTTAGCCTGGACACGAGGGAGAACTCCCCTGCTCTTCTTCGAAGGTTGGCAGACAGGAAGCAAAGAGTTGGAATAAACAGGTCTTTTTCCGAGTGGCAGGCAGTGACTAGTGGGGTACCGCAGGGATCGGTGCTAGGACCCCAGCTATTCATAATATATATAAATGATCTAGACGAGGGAACTAGATGTAATATCTCCAAGTTTGCGGACGACACAAAGCTGGGTGGGCGTGTGTGCTGTGAGGAGGATGCAGAGAAACTCCAGTATGATTTGGACAGGTTGGATGATTGGGCAGATGCATGGCAGATGCAGTATAATGTGGATAAATGCGAGGTTATCCACTTCAGTGGCAAAAACAGGAAGACAGATTATTATCTGAACGGCAATAGATTGGGAAAAGGGGAAGTGCAACGAGACCTCGGTGTCCTTGTGCACCAGTTGCTGAAGGTAAGCATGCAGGTGCAGCAGGCGGTTAAGAAGGCAAATGGTATGCTGGCCTTCATAGCGAGAGGATTCGAGTACAGGAGCAAGGATGTCTTGCTGTAGTTGTACAGGGCCTTGGTGAGATCACACCTTGAGTATTGTGTGCAGTTTTGGTCACCTTATCTGAGGAAGGAATGTTCTTGCCATGGAGAGAGTGCAGCGAAGATTCACGAGGCTGATACCTGGGATGGCAGGAATGACGTATGAGGAGAGATTGTGTCGATTAGGCTTATATTCGCTAGCGTTTAGAAGAATGAGAGGGGATCTCATTGAAACTTATAAAATTCTAACAGGACTAGACAGACTAGATGCAGAAAGGATGTTCCCGATGGCGGGGAAGTCCAGAACCAGGGGTCACAGTCTAAGGATAAGGGGTAAGCCATTTAGGACTGAGATGAGGAGGAATTTCTTCACCCAAAGTGTGGTGAACCTGTGGAATTCTCTACCATACAAGGCAGTTGAGGCCAATTCATTAAATATATTCAAGAAGGAGTTAGATATATTTCTTAAGGCTAAAGGGATCAAGGGATATGGGGAGAAAGGAGGGACAGGGTACTGATCTCATTAAATGGCGGAACAGGCTCGAAGGGCCGAATGGCCTACTCCTGCTCCTATCTTCTATGTTTCTATGTTTCTATGAATAGTGGCATGGGATCTTCGAATAGTGCCGTGGGAACAGCAAACTCGTGAAGTGGTACGCCGATAACAACCTGGCCCTTAACATCAAGAAAACCAAAGAAATCATTGTGGACTTCAGGAAGTCTAAAGGCGGAAGTCACACCCCCATCCACATCAATGGGGCTGTGGTGGAAAGGGTGGACAGCTTTAAGTTCCTCGGAGTCCACATCATGGAAGACCTCTCCTGGTCCCTCAATACCTCCTCTCTGGTGAAGAAGGCCCAGCAGCGCCTATATTTCCTAAGGAGGCTGAAGGGATGTAACCTGTCACCCCTGATCCTCCCTAACTTTTACCGCTGCACAATAGAGAGCATCCTGACAAACTGTATCACAGTATGGTATGGCAGCTGTAGCTACTATGACCGGAAAGCCCTGCAGCGGGTAGTCAAAACTGCCCAACGCATTACCGGCACCCGGCTACCGACCATAGAGCACATATACCAGAAACGCTGTTTACGGAGGTCACGGACCATCATCAAAGACCCTACCCACCCCAGCCACAGTCTGTTCGCCCTCCTGCCATCTGGGAGACGCTACAGATGCATTCGCACCCGTACGACCAGATTTAGGAACAGCTTCTTTCCCAGGGCTGTCATCCTACTGAACTTCACAAATAAACTCTAAAGCCTGCACATCTGCCAATGCACTTTATTATGGTTATGTTTATGTTAATGTATTACAAGCCAAATGTATGTTGAATGTTTAAATGTCTTAATCTAAATGTACACTCTCGGGAGCCGCAAGCCTACATTTCGTTGTACTGCACTTGTGCACTAACAATGACAATAAAGTTGATTATTATTATTATTATTATTATTCAGGCTTCCAGCCCAAGGCCTACCTCTGTTGTTAGGGGTTGTCAGGTTCCAAGGATATAGAAGTCAGTCCTGATCTCCTAAGAGCTAGTCCCTCCATCCCCCTCCCCATGTTTCTTCTCCTTCCAGAAATGCAGCCACAAAGGAATACCGTTTACTGATGGCAAGAACAGACACGGACCTACATAGTGATATTTCAGTCACCATATATCATTTGAAGATTAATTTAATACCAAACCTTTATTTGCATTTAAGCCATAGGGTTGTTACAAAGAACCCTGATGCCCACATATGTGTCGACACCTTACACTAGAAGGAAGCCTATCACTCAGTAAATTATTTGAATCCTGTCCAGTTGAATCCTCCTTTCCACAGGGAAAATTCTGCCAGTGTTGTCCCCTGCAAACTCAGTGCTTGTCACTTGTTTGATGTACAGTGCAGACTGCCTGTCAACATGACATGTACCAACCTTTAATGATCCTGCTTAAACAGCCCAGGCCCCAGTTTTCCCAATGTGGTCATCTAAAATGGCAGAGTTGTATGCCATGGGTAGTTCCTCACCTACAGTCAGGAATTCTGGTGAGGTACCACAATTACATTTTTTTTCATTTAAATGACCCTGCACATGTTAGTGGTGCAGTCTCATTTATGCTCCACACTGGTCGCTTACCATCCGACTTCATCTCACCCTTTCTGCCTATCCTTCTATTCCTTTCTCCCTCTTGCACTTATCGAGCTTCCCTTTAAAGGCATCTATCCTATTCGTCTCAACTACTCCCTGTGGTAGCGAGTTCCACATTCTAACCACTCTTAAGCTTCTTAATTTGCTGATTGAAATCTCTGGCTGACCCAGTAGATGGCTGTTACCTTGTAAGAGGTTGTTGTGCAAAGAAAGTTTTTCTATTAAATTAATCTTCAAATGATATACGGTGACTGAAATACACAGAAAGAGCGTGACCTGGCGTTTCCGCATGTTTTCCGCCTCGATGTCAGCGCAATCTGGGCGGCATTGACCGAGATAGTCCAAAAGATTGCGGAAACTAAAAGGTGAATGAGTTCTCCCCAGGTTTCCTGGGGACGTGGCCAGTTTGTAGTCACTGACTGCTTCGGGCGAATTGACGTTTGAACCACCACAAAAGATCACAGAAACTTGAGCGTAAGTGGTTATGGGGAGAACTCATTCACCTTTTAGTTTACGCAATTTTTTGTACAATTTCAGTCAATTCCGCCCAGGTTGCGCTGATATCAAGGTGGAAAACATACGGAAACTCCAGGTCACACTCTTCCTGTGTTCCAAATTCCAGGGCAAAATTGGGTCCTGCCCCCTTTGGGGCACTAACTTTGCCGGGGCGCTACTTTTAGCACCCCGAAAAAGTTACCACTCCCGCACCCAAAATTCACTGGTAGTGCCCCATGAGGGAGGCGGGGCACTAACGGAAGCACCCCGCCTCCCTCTTGGGGCGCTGCAGCAGCGGTACTGCAGGCCTTCCTCCCCTTAGGAAAGAGGAGGGGCCTAGTGCGGCGCGACCCGGGGCCCAGCTGGGCCATAAGAGAAGTGCCGAGCTCACAGAGCGTAGCCGGCACTCTGTGGGTGGGGGGGGGGGGGTGGTGGTGGGGGCTGCATAGTAGGCCGGGGACAGCAACAAGGGCAGGTGCTGGCACACAGCCAGCAACAAAAATGGCTGCCCAGCACCTCCCTTTTAATTTGCGCTGCCCCGGCCGCAGGTAGGCCCCCCTGACCCTGTCGGACATAATGTCCGGCGGTAAGTCTGGGGGCGCTACCGAAGATCGTGGCCGGGGCGCGAGCGGGGTGCTGCGCACGGCGATGACATCATCACCGGCGGTGCAGCGCCACAGGGCGCTAACGGTTACCGCCGCCGCTAACGGCCCGTTGAATTTCGCAGGAGGGCGCCATGCCCAGGCGCTAGTTGCTTTGCGCCCCATTAGCGCTCTCTTAGGGCGCTAATGGGAGGTGCAAATCAACTGAATTTTTCTCCCCAAGTACTTATTGATTAACACTTTCATGGATTGGTGGTAAATTAACCAGAGAGTTTACCACTATCACTAATGTGTTGGAAAAGGTGATAATGTAGATGCAAGTCAGTTATTTACCTTGGACTATGAGCACAGAAGTGGAAGACATGAATATAAAATTAACAAACAAAAGATTAGACGGAACATTTTTTGCAGAGTAGTTTCTTTATGGAATAGATTCACAGCCAAAGCTATGTCAATTATTACTTTTAGAAAGGAGTTGCATGAATATCTGGCTGGTAATGTGTTTGAAGGTTACAATGATAAATGCAGATTACCGGATGCTATTTGAACTCCTGGAACTCTGCCAATGCAATGCCAAGGAAGTGCATCTGGAAAATGATGAATAATGTAAGGTGGAAGGCAAAATAAATATTATGCAGTTTTGCTTCATTTACCCTTGGGGGAGGAGGGACAAACTTTGCATGCAGTTTTCTTCAGTGATGAAATAGGTTATAGAGTCCATTGTAGAATAGATTGCACATCATCTAGGGAGGGAATGGGTTTGATGTGGCAAATGCCTTTTTAAAATTTCTTTCTCGTGAAAATTTCAGCTTCAGGCAGTCCGCAGTTTTCTTCCTCCCCCTGTGGTTCTTTTTGATTTATCTTCAGCAGTGCTAGGAAAAGATAATGAAGCCAATCAGCTTAAATTTGAAAAGAAGCCTAAGGAAATTATTAATCTCACTTGCATCAGCTATGATGCTGCCCAATGGAATCACAGCTTTCGTTGTGTGCACAATTCACAACAACAGTAACTAGTAAGCACTCAGCTGAGCATGTGAACATACAAAATTGATGGGCAGGAAAAGACCAGCTGGTCCAACAAGCCTGCTCCACACTGTGATAGCCGGACCACCATGACTAAACGCTTCCTCCCTCCCACGACCTCCCCTCCCCACCGCGCAGCCCCCGCCTCCCCCATCCCACCCCACCTCACACCCACTCCCGCCCCGCCACACCGACCCCCCCCACCTCCCCCCCACCCCACCTCACACCTACCCCCGCCTCCCCCCACCCCGCCTCCCCCCACCCCGACCCCCCCGCCACTCCCCCACCCCCGCCCCCTGCCTCCCCCATCCCACCCCACCTCACACCCACTCCCGCCCCGCCACACCGACCCCCCCACCTCCCCCCCACCCCACCTCACACCTCCCCCCGCCTCCCCCCACCCCCGCCTTCCCCCACACCGACCCCCCCGCCACTCCCCCACCCCCGCCCCCCGCATCCCACCCCACCTCACACCTCCCCCCGCCTCCCCCAACCCCAGCCTCCCCCCACACCGACCCCCCCGCCACTCCCCCACCCCCGCCCCCCGCCCCCCGCCTCCCCCATCCCACCCCACCTCACACCCACTCCCGCCCCGCCACACCGACCCCCTCCACCTCCCCCCCACCCCACCTCACACCCACCCCCGCCTCCCCCATCCCCCCGCCACCCCCCCACCCCGACTTCCCCATCCCACCCCACCTCCCCTACCCCCACCTCCCCATCCCACCCCACCCCGCCCCGCCTCCCCCCTGCCCCCGCCACCCCCCACACTGACCCCCCCGCCTCCCCATCCTACCTCACCTCACACCCACCCCCGCCTCCCACCCCCCACGCCGCCCCCACCCCCCCATGCTGACCCCCCCGCCCCCCATCCGACCCCACCTCACACCCACCCCCGCCTCCCCCCCACGCTGTCCCCCCACGCTGACCCCCCCCACCTCCCCCATCCCACCCCACCTCACACCGACCCCTGCCTCCCCCCACCACGCCGCCCCCCCCCTCGCAACCCCCCCCCCCCACCTCCCCCATCCCACCCCACCTCACACCCACCCCCGCAGTTATGTAATCTCCTGGAAGATGCAAAGAAACAGAAAAAAAAATCCAGGGCCAATAAAGGACAGAAACACTCTGTAAAATTTCTCTCCAACCCCCTTCAGGTGATCAAAACCAGTCCAGGAGAGCACACGGATCAACTGATATCCATAAAGACACTTACCTCCTATATGATGCGACCTCTGCCCCAGTCAGGAACCAGTCCAGCTACCTCTTGAAGGCTGCAGAGAGTCAGCACCCACCGCACCAGCCGACAATGTATTCCAGAGACTCACAATTCTCTGGGAAGAGAAGAACTGCCTAACACCCAGTCTATTCCTACTCTTACAAAGTTTAAACTCTTGTCCTCTGGTCCTCCGCAATCTTTTAAATTGGAATAACCTATCAATAGGGATGATATCCAGCCCTTTAATTATCATTTAGACCTCTATCGGGTCACCTTTATTTTTAATCGTTCCTGGGATGTGGGCATCGCTGGCAAGGTCAGCATTTATTGCCCATCCCTAATTGCCCTCGAGAAGGTGGTGGTGAGCCACCTCCTTGAACCGCTGCAGTCCGTGTGGTGAAGGTACTCCCACAGTGCTGTTAGGGAGGGTGTTCCAGGATTTTGAAACAGCGATGATGAAGGAACAGCGATATACTTCCATGTCAGGATGGTGTGTGACTTGGAGGGGAACTTGCAGGTGATGGTTTTCCCATGCGCCTCCTGCCCTTGTCCTTCTAGGTGGTAGAAGTCGCAGGTTTGGGAGGTGCTGTTGAAGAAGCCTTGGCGAGTTGCTGCAGTGCATCTTGTAGATGGTACACACTGCAGCCACGGTGCACCGGTGGTGGAGGGAGTGAATGTTTAAGGTGGTGGATGGTGTGCCAATCAACATGTGTTGCTTTGTCCTTGATGGTGTTGAGTTTCTTAAGTGTTGTTGGAGCTGCACTCATCCAGGCAAGTGGAAAGTATTCCATCACACTCCTGGCTTGTGCATTGAAGATGGTGGAAAGGCTTTGGGGAGTCAGGAGGTGAGACACTTGCCGCAGAATACCCAGCCTCTGACCTGCTCTTGTAGCCACAATATTTATGTGGCTGGTCCAGTTAAGTTTCTGATCAATGGTAACCCCCAGGATGTTGATGGTGGGGGATTCGGCAATGGTAATGCCATTGAATGTCAAGGGGCGGTGGTTAGACTCTCTCTTGTTGGAGATAGTCATTGCCTGGCACTTGTATGGTGCAAATGTTACCTGCCACTTATCAGACCAAGCCTGAATGTTGTCCAGGTCTTGCTGCATGCGGACATGTCTTCTGCTTCATTATCTGAGGTGTTGCGAATGGAACTGAACATTGTGCAATCATCAGCGAATATCCCCACTTCTGACCTTATGATGGAGGAAGGTCATTGATGAAGCAGCTGAAGATGGTTGGGCCTAGGACACTGCCCTGAGGCAGCAATGTCCTGGCACTGAGATGATTGGCCTCCAACAACCACAACCATCTTCCTTTGCGCTCGGTATGACTCCAGCTAGTGGAGTTTTCCCCTCAATTCCCATTGACTTCAGTTTTACTAGGGCTCCTTGATGCCACACTTGGTTAAATGCTGCCTTGATGTGAAGGGCAGTCACTCTCATCTCACCTCTGGAATTCAGCTCCTTTGTCCATGTTTGGACCAAGGCTGTAATGAGGTCAGGAGCCAAGTGGTCCTGGCGGAACCTAAATTGAACATTGGTGAGCAGGTTATTGGTGAGTAAATGCCGCTTGATAGCACTGTCAACGACACCTTCCATCACTTTGCTGATGACTGAAAGTAAACTGATGGGGCGGTAATTGGCCGTATTTAATTGTCCACCACCATTCACAACTGGATGTGGCCAGACTGCAAAGCTTTGATCTGATCCATTGGTTGTGGCATCACTCAGCTCAGTCTATAGCATGCTGCTTCCGCTGTTTAACATGCATGTATTCCTGTGCTGCAGCTTCCCCAGGTTGGCACCTCATTTTTAGGTACACCTGGTGCTGCTCCTGACATACTCTTCTTCACTCCTCATTGGGCCAGGGTTGGTCCCCTGGCTTGATGGTAATGGTAGAGTGAGGGATATGCCACGTTATGAGGTCACAGATTGTCATGGAATACAAATCTGCTGCTGCTGATGGCCCACAGCACCTCATGGATGCCCAGTTTTGAGCTGCTAGATCTGTTTTGAATCTATCCCATTTAGCACGGTGGTAGTGCCACACAACACAATGGTGTCCTCAGTGTGAAGATGGGACTTCATCTCCGCAAGGACTGTGCGGTGGTCACTGTTACCAATACTGTCATGGGCAGATGCATCTGCGACAGGTAGATTGGTGAGGGCAAGGTCAAGTAGGATTTTCCCTCGTGTTGGTTCTCTCACCACCTGTCGCAGGTCCAGTCTGGCAGCTATGTCCTTCAGGCCAGCTCGGTCAGTAGTGGTGCTACCAAGCCACTCTTGGTGATGGACATTGAAGCCCCCACCCAGAGTACATTCTGTTCCCTTGCTACCCTCAGTGCTTCTTCCAAGTGGTGTTGAACATGGAGAAGTACTAATTCATCAGCTGAGGGAGGGCGGTAGGTGGTAATCAACAGGAGGTTTCTTTCTCCATGCTTGACCTGAAGCCATGAGACTTCATGCGGTTCAGAGTTAATGTTGAGGACTCCCAGGACCACTCCCTCCCGACTGTATACCTCTGTTGGGTCTGTCCTGCCGGTGGAACAGGACCTACTAAGGGATGGTGTTGGAGGAGTCTGGGACTTTGGCTGAGAGGTATGATTCTATTTGTATAACTGTGTCAGCCTTGACTAGTCTATGGGACAACGCTTCCAATTTTGGCACAAGTCCTCAGATGTTAGTGAGGAGGACTATGCAGGGTCGACTGGGCTGGGTGTGCCGTTTTCGTGTTCGAAGTCGGTGCCTAGGTCGATCCTGGGTGGTCTGTCCTGGTTATATTCTTATTGCTTTTCGTAGCAGTTTGGTACAAATGAGTGGCTTGCTCGATCATTTCAGAGGGAAGTTAAGAGTCAACCACATTGCTCTGGGCCTGGAGTCACATATAGGCCAGATTTCCTTCCCTAATGGACATTAGTGAACCAGATGGGTTTTTACGACAATCCGGCTATTTCATTGTCACCATTACTGATACTAGTTTTTTTATTCCAGATTTATTTAATTAACTGAGTTTAAATTCTCCAGGTGGGATTTGAACTCGTGTCTCTGCATTACTAGTCCAGTAATATAACCACTATGATACTGTACCTGTACAGTCCCTCTAAGTCTACACTGCTGTAATGTAAATAGACCAAAGTCCTTGAGCCTATCTGAGTAGTTAAGGTTCTTTAAGCTGGAATCATACTTGTAGCTCTCCTGTGGATCTTTTCCAAGGCCACTATATCACTCACCATGTGGGGGAACCAAGACTGGTCACAGTACTCCTGACCAGCGACCTGTATAGTGCCAAAGTGGTGTCCTTTGATTTATACTGAATGGTTCTATTAATATAATCCAATACCTTGTTAGCTTTAGCTACAGTTTCTCTGCATTGATCATGAACATTTAGTGATCTGTCCATAATAACACGAAAATCTTTTTGTCTCTCAACCTCTTTCAATATTGTTCCCTGCAAATGATATGTGTATTCTGTGTTGGCCCTACCAACATGCATGACACTACATTTATCTAAATTAAACACCATTTGCCAATGTGTGGCTCACTCCCCTAGCATATCTAAATCTTTTTGGATTTGATTACACTCTTCTTGACCTTTGCACATATTTTGGTGTCATCTGCAAACTTACGTACCATACTCCCAACACCGCTGTTCAGGTCACTAATAAAGACCATGAAGAGTAGCGGTCCGAGGACCGATCCCTGGGGGACACCAGTAGTAACAGGTGTCCAAGCTGAACCGCATCCGTGAACTCCAACTTTTTGTCTGCGGGGTTGGAGCCGATTCCTAATCCAGTGTTTCAAATTTCGACTGATACCACAAGATTCTATCTTGTGAAGGAACCTAGTGTGAGGTACCTTGTTAAAGGCTTTCTGAAAGTCCAGGTAAACATAAAAACATAGAAAGAAAATGTCTGCTGGATTTCCCTCATCCACTACTCTAGTAACTTCCTCAAAAAACGCTATCAAATTTGTACGGTACAACCTATTTTTTCAAAAGCTGTGTTGTGAATTTCTAATGGCCCCTTCCCTTTCCCACTGATCATAAAGGGCATCTCTTACGATCCCTTCTGGCATCTTCCCAATAGTGGATGTCAGGCTGACAGGCCTGTAGTTCCCTGGCTCTGATTTGTCCCCTTTTTTGAAAATAGGAACTACATGAGCTAACTTCCAATCTGATGGAACTATCCCTGACTATTGAACTATTGAGGATATGGTTAAGGGGCTCACAGAGCACCTGTCCCATCTCTTTGATCAGCCTTGGATGACTATTATCCAGACCTGGGGTACTATCAATTTTGAGCTTTCCTAATCTATCCAAGATGACATCACTATCTATTTTAATATTAATAATGCCGTTCAATACTGATATGAAGACAAATATTATCATAGAAAATAGCATTGCCATCAAAGGGCCAATGCTTTGAAATTTTAATTTATATTAATTTTTACATAACATGTTTTGAAGCACTGTTGTTTTATCGCTAGGATTTTGATTTGCGTCAAGAATAGACTGAGGTGATTCTCCTCCATTACGGTTCCAAGTGAGATGAATTTGGATGGTCTTGATTTAGTTCCTAGTATTCACAAACCCACAGCACAAAATTGCCCTTAATTTGGCTCTAATTGGTATATTATATTAATGTTAGTCATTTTTAAATCATTTTGTAGCTTTGTGTTCATTGTCTAGGACTGGGAGGAATGCCAATCTGCACACTTACAACAAAAGCCAGCCATTGGCAATCTGCCACATATGTCAATGGAACAACTCTCTCTTCAAGCTGGAAAACCAAACATGTTTGGTCTCTCGCAAGCTGCCAGTAGCCTATCAAAGTTGTAATTTCAGCTAACAGATATGGGAATAAATTAACAAGTTGGTTCTTTTTATAAGCTGTATAGGATAACACTGAAGCACGTTCTATTCCCCAATGTTATGTTCTCATTTCATTCCTATTTCAGTATCCATATACAGTAGTATGTTGCACACAGATGGAATGGGCTGATGGACTACACTATCTCAGAAGTGTCCATTCTCTCTTTTATGATTTTTGAACCAATTAATTTTCCACAATTTACTGGACTTTTATGATGATACAGGAATTTTAGGATTAAAAAAGAGAAAAATAGAGCCATTGTAAGCAAGAACTATCTGCTCCACAGTCCTTTTGCTGCACACTATTTTGTCACTAAGTGACCATCCCACTTTAAGACAGCTTCACCCATACACCTCCAATTCCCCAGCTCTGACAGACATTTCTACCCATCTGTAGAAACAGACAGAATGGCCTCGATATTAACCCCCACCCCTCCCCACGACAGGCGGGAGAGGGTCAGGGGCTGAGTGTTAAAGACTTAAATATGGAGAACAGGTCCCTAACGCACTGCACACAGGTTCACTGCCTTTTTTACACCGGTGGATATAATAATAATAATAATAATTCAACTTTTATTGTCATTGTACAATGCACAAGTACATGAACAACGAAATGTGATCTTGCAAGCTCCCATGAGTCCAGTACAAATAACATTAACATTAAATGTAAATAGCACCGTCCTGGGAGAAGCAAAACCGCTGCGTCTGTGCGCGCCGCCATTCCATTTCCACCATTCCTCCTGTCCGACAATCTTCAGCCCAACGCCCGGGCCTGCTCACCAGCCGCCCCTCCTGGGGCTCCTTCCGTGACCTTCTCACCAACTGCCCCTCCTCAGGGCTCCTTCCGTGACCTTCTCACCAACCGCCCCTCCTCGGGGCTCCTTCCGTGACCTTCTCACCAACCGCCCCTCCTCGGGGCTCCTTCCGTGACCTTCTGCACCTGGTCTTCCCTGATGGTCACCCCTGCCAGGCACTAACCAGGCCTGGCTCTGCTTAGCTTCCAAGCCTTGCCAGTGACCCTGTCCCTAGTCCCAGGAACAGGGTGGTGTCTGAGAATGTCCCTCTGTGGAGAGTTGGCCAATTCATTAAATATATTCAAGAGTTAGATATATTTCTTAAGGCTAAAAGGATCAAGGGATATGGGGAGAAAGCAGGGACAGGGTACTGAATTTGGATGATCAGCCATGATCTCATTGAATGGTGGAGCAGGCTCGAGGGGCCGAGTGGCCTACTCCTGCTCCTATCTTCTATATTTCTGAGAGGCGGGACACTTCATTAACATCTCTAAATCAGGCTTCCAAGGTGCAATTGAGAGCCTGATTTAAAATTCACTGCTACTGCGCGGGTTTCCCAGGGGTCGGGAGACCCGACACAGTGAAAGGGAGGCAGGAGCTTAAACGGTAAATGCCATTTCCAGCACACTGTGATGAAATATATTCCATTCATCACTGCCTGTTTCCTGTGTCTTGTAACTGCCTGCTTTCTGTGTCTTTTCCCTTCCCCCAGTCCTCATGTATTATGTATTGGAATGTGCTGGAACTGGTTGTGTGCAGGGCTCCGCCCATACCTGGCTCCTTTGTAATCTAAGTTCAGTCGGGCATCAGCCTCCTGAAGGAAGACATCTCTCTATTTTACGTGTTATGTTCTGACTTAATAAAAGCCTTACTTTTGTTCTGCTAACTTCGAGTCTCGGAATAATTGAGGCACATCAATGTTATTAACTCAATTTTCAACACTATGGATCAACTCCTGAAACCCGAACGTTTGGATTTGGATCAACATGCTCCGGACGCATCAGCACGCTTCGGACACTGGTTTGACTGTATGGAATTCTTCCTGGACAATTCCGCAGCCGTCAAAGACGCTACGGACACTGCGAAGATGAGGCTCGGAATGCTACGGAATTGGGTAAGCCACCGGGTTTACCCCCTCATCCAAGACGCCGATACGCACCTGGCCGCCTGCAACACCTTAAAGGCGCATTACCAGCAGCCTACGAATGAGGTGTATGCTAGGCATCTACTCGCTACTCGCGCACAGCGACCTGGGGAATCGGTGGAGGAGTTCCTAAGCATCCTGAAAAAGCTTGGCAAGGACTGTAAGTGCCGAGATGTAAAAGCCGCAGTGTACACCGACGAGCTTGTTCGCGATGCCTTTATCACAGGCCTCAGCTCCACTCACATCCGGCAAAGACTGCTGGAAAAAACGGAGTTGGACCTGAAACAGGCTGCGGACACCGCGCGGTCCCTGGAGATGGCCCAGAGAAACTCGGACGCCTACTCTTCAGCCCGCGCCGCCCACGCCGCCACGTGTGCGCCGAGGGCGCCGCCATCTTGGAAGGCATCTTCCCCGCCCGGCAGCCCGACACCGGCGGGGCCCAGCTCTCCCCCCAGAAGCCCTACGACAGCCGCGACGCGTCAAGGACCCAACTGCTACTTCTGCGGGCAGCCAAAGCACACCAGAAACCTGTGCCCGGTGAAAGGCACCAGCTGCTTTAAGTGCGGTAAGAAGGGGCACTTCGGGAAGGTGTGCAGAGGGAACCCCGCCGGAAAACCAACCGCCGGAAAACCCGCCACCGCCGCGTGTGCGCCGTGGGAGCGGCCATCTTGGACGCCATCTTGCCCGACCTCGTGGGGTCCGCCATCTTATGAGCAGACAGCGTGGACGCCATCTTGTCTCGATCAGGGCCCTACAGTGGCATCGGTCACAGTGGACCAGACCAGGCCGCATCCGCTATCCAAATCAATGGTGGACATCGAGGTAAACGGGTGCTGGGTTAAATGCTTAATTGACAGTGGAAGCACGGAGAGTTTTATCCACCCTGAACTGGCACAACAACTCTCCCTAAAGGTGGTCCCTGCTCAGGGTACCATCTCTATGGCCGATAAAACCCAGACATCGACCATTCTGGGTTACTGCACGGTACAATTGTGCGTTAACGGAACTGTGTATGATAATTTTAAAGTATTAATCATGAAGAATCTATGTGCGAGCGTGATCTTGGGTTTGGATTTCCAGTGCAACCACCAAAGCATCACGCTCAAGTACGGTGGGTCCCAGCCGCCCCTCACAGTGTGCGGTCTGGCTACCCTGAAGGTAAAGCCGCCTTCGCTATTCGCGAACCTTACCCCTAACTGCCGGCCAATAGCGACCAAAAGCAGGAGGTACAGCTGGGAGGACAGGCGGTTTATCGCGACCGAGGTAGACAGGCTCCTGAAAGAGCGCATTATTGAACACAGCAACAGCCCGTGGCGCGCCCAAGTGGTAGTGGTAAGGGGTAGCGAGAAGAAACGGATGGTGATCGACTATAGTCAAACGATCAACAGGTACACCCTACTAGACGCCTACCCGCTACCCCGCATATCAGAAATGGTGAACCAAATCGCCCAATACCGGGTGTTCTCCACCATCGACCTCAAGTCAGCGTACCACCAGCTCCCTATCAGACCAGAGGACTGCCCGTACACCGCCTTCGAGGCGAACGGACGCCTCTACCAATTCCTCAGAGTCCCCTTTGGGGTGACGAACGGGGTCTCGGTCTTTCAGAGGGAGATGGATCGCATGGTCGATGACCACCACTTGCAGGCAACCTTCCCCTACCTCGACAACGTCACCATCTGCGGTCACAACCAGCAGGATCACGACTCGAACCTCGAGAGGTTCCCGAAAACCGCACAAAAACTCAACCTCACCTATAACGAGGACAAGTGCGTTTTCAACACCACGCGCCTCTGCATACTGGGCAGCGTGGTGGAGAATGGGGAAATCGGACCAGACCCCGACCGATTGCGCCCCCTACGGGAGCTGCCCCTGCCCAACACTCCCAAAGCCCTGAAAAGGTGCCTGGGGTTATTTTCTTACTATTCCCAATGGGTCCCCAACTACTCCGACAAAGCCCGCCCCCTCTTGAAAGCATCCTCTTTTCCGCTCTCTGCTGAGGCCCACGCCGCCTTCAAAAGCATTAAGCAGGATATTGAGCGGGCCACGCTACAGGCAGTGGACGAGAACACTCCATTTCAAGTGGAAAGTGATGCGTCCGACTTCGCCTTGGTGGCCACCCTCAACCAGGCGGGGCGGCCCGTAGCTTTCTTCTCGAGGACCCTCCAAGGCCCCGAGATCAGACACTCCTCCGTGGAAAAGGAGGCCCAAGCCATCGTGGAGGCAGTGCGCCACTGGCGCCACTACCTAGCCGGCAAACGCTTCACCCTACTTACCGACCAGCGGTCGGTAGCGTTTATGTTCAACAATAAACAGAGGGGGAAGATTAAAAATGATAAGATTCTTAGGTGGCGGATCGAGCTCTCCACTTTCGAGTACGACATCATTTACCGGCCAGGGGCCCTTAACGAATCCCCTGACGCCCTCTCACGAGGGATGTGTGCCAGCGCCACCGAGGATCGGCTACAGACCCTCCACAACGACCTCTGCCACCCAGGGGTCACGCGGCTGTTCCACTTCATAAAGTCCCATAACTTACCCTACTCGATTGAGGAAGTTCGGTCTCTGACCAGGAACTGCCGCACTTGCGCTGAGTGCAAGCCTCGGTTCTACCGCCCAGATAGAGCCCACTGAATCAAAGCTACACGGCCCTTCGAGTGGCTCAGCTTAGATTTCAAGGGCCCCCTCCCGTCCGTCGACCGCAATGTTTACTTCCTGAACATTGTGGACGAATACTCCCGTTTCCCATTCGCCTTCCCCTGCCCAGACATGACCAGCGCCACGGTCATTAAATGCCTCAACAGCCTGTTCTGCCTGTTCGGTATGCCGAGCTATATCCACACGGATAGGGGGGCGTCCTTCATGAGTGAAGAGCTACGCCAGTACATGCTGTCCAAGGGGATCGCCACGAGCCGTACCACCAGCTACAACCCCCGGGGTAACGGCCAGGTGGAGCGAGAGAACGGGACAGTGTGGAAAGCAGTCACTCTAGCTCTAAGGACCAAGGGCCTCCCTATCTCCCGCTGGCAGGAAGTCCTCTCGGATGTGCTCCATTCGATACGGTCGCTATTGTGTACGGCCACTAATGCCATGCCTCATGAACGAATGTTTGTCTTTCCTCGGAAATCCACCTCAGGCGTATCCATGCCGTCATGGCTCTCCACCCCAGGTCCGGTACTCGTGCGAAGGCATGTGAGGGGCCACAAGACGGACCCTCTCGTGGAGCCAGTACACCTACTCCACGCCAACCCCCAATACGCATATGTCCGGCACGCCGACGGAAGGGAGGACACCGTGTCCATAAAAGACGTCGCCCCAGCCGGCATCGACAACAACCACGGCAATAGCAGCGACGACGATCACAGCAACCCTTACCCACCCACTATTCTTTCATCACCCCCGGAAGAACATTGACCAACGGCACCCCCACCAACTACCCCTTCAACAACCCCGGCGGCACCCCCGGCAGAAACCCAGGAGGCTACCGGGGACACCCAGCCGACACCCGCGGCACCACAACAGCCACGTCGGTCGCAGAGGACTATCAAACCCCCGAACAGACTAAATCTATAGAAGGGGTGAATGTGATGAAATATATTCCATTCATCACTGCCTGTTTCCTGTGTCTTGTAACTGCCTGCTTTCTGTGTCTTTTCCCTTCCCCCAGTCCTCATGTATTATGTATTGGAATGTGCTGGAACTGGTTGTGTGCAGGGCTCCGCCCATACCTGGCTCCTTTGTAATCTAAGTTCAGTCGGGCATCAGCCTCCTGAAGGAAGACATCTCTCTATTTTACGTGTTATGTTCTGACTTAATAAAAGCCTTACTTTTGTTCTGCTAACTTCGAGTCTCGGAATAATTGAGGCACATCACACACCTTGTGTGTCAGGAGGAGTAGGTGTATACCCCCACCCCAGCTGATCGCAGCCTCTCCGCCCTCCAGCCCCGATAGCCTCTCTCTCCTTCCAGCTCTGGTGACCGATCTCTACCCCCGCCGCGATGTCCTACTCTTGCTCCCCACCCCCTAGACCTGATCGCCGACCTTCACCCCGTCCCGATTGCCGGGGACCGTCCCCAAGAGCTCTCGGTTGCAGCCTCCCGGCCACCGGCCAGGCGGTCAATTTAGCTCGCTAGCTGCCGAGCGGGAAACGGAACAAACAAAAAAGTGATAATGAGGTCCTGCCGGTAAGTTGGGCAGGTCCTCCGCGTCCCCAGCCTGGTTCTTCGGCCTGACCCGCACCTTCCCCGTGAATATCAGGGCATGTGAGTCGATCATGCCCGTCACTGTACATGGGGTAGTCTGTGAAACATGATCAGACTGTCGTGTGTGGAGGAACCTACAGCTGCAATCTGCTCAGCTCACCCACATTTTAAACGATTACTGTAACACGAGTGCTACAGTACCTGAAACTATATTCGAAGGTGATTTTCTTTTTAAATGCCATACATTTTTAATGAGTAGATTATTAATGAAACATTCTCACTAGCAACCAAATCATGAAATCCTGCTTCCTTTGGGCATTATTTTGATAAGTGCGAATGTGAATAAAACGTTTTGAAAAATGCTAAATAACCTGAAAGTGTGGAAACCATAACAAGGACAAGCAGCTGATGAAGGTCCCCACTGTATCTAGGAGACGAAGGAAGTAATTTACCATTTCCTATAGGAGGAAACGTTTGTTGGCTAACTTAGATCATCTGATAGCTACTTAGGCAGAGACTGTCTGCTTCATAGTACAAACAACTGCAGAAGCTGACTGGGCCAATATAAAATTGGAGCATTATAAACCATTGATGGGTTGAGCTTAGTTTTTAGATAGATCTGCATTATGTTCTAGTTTTTTGTCTAACTGGAAGTGTATTTGAATATTTAAGCTGTTAAATCATTGAAAGTGCTAATACATTATTAATGTTTTGTGTTACTCTGATCATTCCTACCTTTCTGAAAATGGATTACGACATTAGCAAGAAAAGAGCCGGGTTTTGCTTGTTGTGGTGATTGATGAGGATGCACAATCAAATTACTCCAACAACAGGACCTAGAGTCTAGTAAGGAGGAAGATTTACAATTATCACCATAAACAATGAGAGACGCATGGAGTTTTCTGCTCAAAAGCATGGGCATAGTGGCCATTGACAGGTATATCACTGTGGAGCAAGAGGAGAGAGCAACCCAGAAGCATAGGAGGCACATGACTCTAAGCAAATACTAGCTAAGGCAGCAGATGTGCCAGAGTCAGGGATCTGGCCATAGAGGAGTAAAGCATCAGGAGGCACAGGCTCAACAGGGACGCTGTGACTGAGTTATAACACCTGAACCATGAAAATATGCAAAGGTAACCAACCATTCCAGTATTATTCACACCTTATTTGTGCCCTTTTTTAGGTCATGCAACTTATTTCAGACCTTATGCTAGGTTCTCTGAGTTGCTAACATAACATGTACACTTTCTGGGACAGAAGGCCATACATGTTGCTTCCTTTGCATAATTGAAGGCTCTCCTCCCCTACCATAAATCTGCTCACGTTTCTCCATTCAAGCAGCACATCCAATTCCTGGGCAGTAAAAGCAGCATTTGGACAGTAGTTGAATAATTTTGCATAAATATTGCACAACCTGCAGCTGGATTAAAAAGGAAAAAAAAAGAAAGAACTTGCATTTATATAGCAGCTTTGATGACCTCAGGATATCTCACAGCGCATTACAGCCAATTAAATGCTTTTTGAAGCGTTGTCACTGTTGTAATGTAGGCAAACACAACAGCTAATTTGCTAATAAGAATGTAAACTGTGGATTAATTTATGGTACAGTCTGTTGGTTTGAGTTGCATACAGTGTTGCGAATAATTTTCTCACTGTCTTGTGTTCAGATACAATTCCTGGCCTTCAGGTACCTCACCAGAAAAACAGACAAAACTTTAAAGAAGAAAATTATGGTGGGGATGAAGACTATATTTTCCTCTTCAAGAAAAATGGAGAAATGACCACTTAAAGGATATTTATCACTTTCAATGATTTAACAGCTTAAATATTGAAATACACTTCCAGTTAGACAAAAAACTGGAACATAATGCAGATCCATCTAAAAACTAAGCAAGGCCCCGCAAACAGTGATGGGATAAATGGCCAGATAGTCTGTTTTAGTGATGTTGGTTGGGGGATAAATGTTGGTGCAGACACTGGGAGAACTCCCCTGCTGACCAGTGCCGTGGGATCTTTTATGCCCACCCGAGAGGGCATATGGGGCTTCACTTTAACATGTCATCCAAACAATAGCATTTCCAACAGTGCAGCACTCCCTCTCAGTACTGCATTGAAGTGCCAGCCTAAATGATGTGCTCAACTGTTTGGACTGGGGCTTGACCTACAACCTTCTGGCACAGAGGTGAGAGTGCTACCACTGAACCAACGCTGACATAGGAGGTATTGAAGGATCATTATTAGCGATTTCTTTCATTCCTGCTAATGAAATCGTATTCTCAGGACATGAACATTTCAAAACCATTCATCCCTGTGATTTTGTTAGTGGGTTATAAATATCCTTTAAGTGGTAATTTCTCAAATTTTCTTGAAGAGGAAAATATAGTCCCCACCCCCACCATAATTTTCTTCTTTAAAGTTTTGTCTGTTTTTCTGGTGAGGCACCTGAAGGCCAGGAATTATGTCTGAACACAAGACAGTGAGAAAATTATTCGCAACACTGTATGCAACTCAAACCAACAGACTGTACCATAAATTAATCCACAGTTTACATTCTTATGCTCTGTCTATTGTAAATGAGAGCATGGTTATATATTGCCAAGCGCAAGGAGCGCAAGGAGCACACGTCAACCCAAGCACCCCACTCACCCGCCCCTTCAAACACCGTCTGCCCCACCTGTGACAGAGACTGTAGGTCCCGCATTGGACTCATCAGTCACCTGAGAACTCATTTTTAATGTGGAAGCAAGTCATCCTCGGTTCCGAGGGACTGCCTAAGAAGAAGAAGATATTGTACAGTGATCATTATCGTTGAAAAGATTACTCCTTTTCCACCAGAATACTCTTTAACTACTAATAGCCTTACGTTTATTAAACTGATCGAGAAGAAAAGGAGGAATTGATCCACTATCTGCACTTAAGGACAGTCTCACAATTGTTGCCACATGTATAAAATGAAAATGTTAAGAAGAATAACAATGAACTAACAATGTTTTGTTTTTCTCTTATCAAAACCTGTTCTTTTCTTGTTTAACCATGTCAATGTACATGGCATTGATAGGCAAATTGTGGGGACGAATAACTGAGTCCGAGCGTGCAAGAGATCAGCATTAGCCCGCAGCACTTCAGCAATCTTGCCATATGTCAATTCAGCTACTTTGCGCTGTCAAATTAGGTAACTCTGCCAGACCAGTTTCTATGGTGATGCTGTTTGATGACCACAGCTTGATCATCAAAGAAAAATACTAGCTGAGTGCTGGTTCTGATTTTTTAACTGGGCACTGATGGCGAGACTGACCTCTTTAACATCAAAGTCACCTTGAGAAAACAGCACATAGTTATCAGCTGCACTGCTTGAGGTACCAAGAACAGTGGACTGTAATCTTGTGTGCAAAAAGTCAAATTCAACATAAGGGTGGTCAAATGTTGCCATTTAACCTTAAAGTTATAACTCAACAGATTGAAGATTCAGCAGTAATGACATTTGGAAAAGCAGTATAGAGCATTTTATTGACAAGTTCATTCATACATTGTGTTATGTATTGTGTGTTCTTCTCCCACCTGTGGTGGCGCTGTCACAGGAGATAAATGGTTGGGTGTTCTCTCGGTTAAGTTTAGCTCTCTTTGTTCGGAACTTTCCAGAACTTCCTTTCCTTCCAATAAAGCACTTCATGTTTGAATCTCTGAGTTCTGAGTCCTAAATTGGGTCTAGGTAGAAAGGTACCGACACAACAAGTGGCAACGAGGATCGGATGAATGTGTGTTGTGGGAACTTTCTTGTTTTCGACTACAAAACACTCGGAACAGAGATTGCAGCATCACATTAACGTTACGGCAGTGAGTAAACAGAAATTTTAATTTGAAACGTGAGATGGCTACTATATTAGGAAACATCGGTGATTTTGATGAAAATGTGGAGCAATGGAGTGCATATACGGAACGTTTTGACTATTTTGTATTGGCGAATGCGGCGGCAAATGAAAAGGTCGTGCCTACCTTTTTTGAGTGTAATCGGGCCGAAGACATTCAATTTACTTCGCAGCCTCGTGCAGCCAAATAAGCCAGGAACTAAAACATATAAGCAACCAGTGGAAATTTTTGGAGCACATTTTTCACCAAAACCTCTGGTTATTGCTGAGAGATTTAGATTTCACAAACGGAATCAAGAGGAGGGGGAATCAGTGACGATGTTTATTGCTGCTTTAAAAAGGTTATCAGAACACTGCGAGTTCAAGGAGGTGCTGAAGGACACCATTAGAGACAGACTCGTGTGTGGTCTGCAAAATGCAGCCACACAGAAGCGCCTTCTTACTGAGGACAACCTTACTCTTGAAAAGGCCATTGAAGTTAGTGTCTCCATGGAGATGGCGGAAAAGGAGGCTCATCAGTTGAGTTCAACAGGGAGAGTTCACAAGGTGTTGTCTGAGCCT
This sequence comes from Somniosus microcephalus, assembly GCF_052327205.1. NCBI lineage: Eukaryota > Metazoa > Chordata > Chondrichthyes > Squaliformes > Somniosidae > Somniosus > Somniosus microcephalus. The sequence goes on along the minus strand of NC_141000.1, from coordinate 98,419,173 downwards.
AAAGGTGCGCGGAACGGCACATGTTACCGTTGTGGGAAAACGGGCCATCACGCTAATGACTGCTGGTGTACGGAGCTGGAATGCCGAAATTGTGGCAAAAAGGGTCACATTGAACGCGCCTGTAGAGGTAAAAAAAGAACAGACAGAGCTGGGAAGCATGGAAGCAAAATGTCTGTATTTGGACAAGAGAGGAAAAAGAGTGTTCATTCAGTGCAGTATGATGGAACAAGCAAAACAGAGGGGAGCGACACCTCTGAGGAGGAAGAGGTGCACATACTGACAGTTGCAGGTGATTCAAATGGCTACTAGGTGTCACCACTGGTGATGGGACAATCAGTGCGGATGGAGGTGGACACAGGCGTGGCTGTGTCCCTTGTTTCAGACACTGTCTACAACAAAATGCTAAAGCATCTTACCCTTCAGCCAACAAACATTGTGCTAAAGACGTATACCGGCGAACCTGTGGCCATGAGAGGCGCCATTGAGGTGACAGTTAAATTGAACGGACAGACTGCAAAACTGCCACTATATGTGGTAAAGGGAAATTACCCATCGCTACTGGGACGTGCGTGGCTAGAGAAAATCACGCTGGACTGGCCTGCAGTGCGCATGATGTCAAAAGGGGAGTCAGGTCTGACTGCAGTGTTAAACAAACATGCAGAACTCTTCAATGGGGAACTTGGGAGCATGAAAAAGATCAGCGTGAGACTGGACATTAAACCTGACAGCAAGCCGAAGTTTCACAAAGCCCGACCTGTACCCTATGCAATTAGGCCAAAAGTTGAGGCTAACTTGGAGGCCTTAGTCGAGAATGGAGTCCTGGAGCCTGTGAGCATGAGCAAATGGGCCACACCCATTGTTCCTGTCCTGAAAAAGGATGGATCTGTTCAAATCTGCGGGGATTTTAAAGGGACTATTAACCCGGTGCTGTCTGCGGAACAGTACCCTCTTCCCCTCATTGATGATCTTTTTACGGGCCTGGCCGGAGGGCAAAAGTTCAGCAAAATAGACTTATGTCAGGCTTATCTACAAATGCATGTCGATGACAAATCAAAGGAGCTGCTGACAATTGTGACACACAAGGGGCTATACAGGTACTGCCGCCTTCCGTTTGGAATTACGTCGGCCCTTGCTCTATTCCAAAGGGCAATGGATCAGATTTTGAGTGGACTGCCAAGAGTCCAGTGCTACCTGGATGACATCCTTGTCACTGGGACAAATGGGGAGGATCACCTTCTGAACTTGGATACGAAACTACAATGACTGAAAGAGTATGGACTCAGAGTTCGTAAAGACAAATGTGAATTCTTTCAGTCTTCAGTTGAGTACCTGGGGCATGTGATTGACGCTACTGGCCTGCATAAGGCGCCGTCAAAGGTCAAGGCGATCGTGGAGGCCCCAGCACCCCAGAATGTGAGCCAGTTACGTTCATTTCTGGGGCTACTTAACTACTATGGGAAGTTTATTCCAGACTTAGCAACATTGCTGAAGCCATTACATCAGTTGCTATGTCAAGGCAAAACATGGAAATGGACTGAACTGTGCAACGAAGCTTTCGCCCAAGCAAAGAAAGCATTGCTGAAATCGGAGGTCCTGACACACTTCGACCCAAAGCTACCCGTGCAGCTAGCATGTGATGCATCACCATATGGTGTGGGAGCAGTCATATGCCACATCATGCCTTCGGGTGAAGAGAAACCTATCGCCTTCGCATCACGCACCTTGAACAAGGCCGAGAGTAACTATGCGCAGATCGAGCGCGAGCCCTTGGGAATCGTTTTTGGAATTCGAAAATTTCATCAGTGCCTGTTTGGGAGAAGGTTCACACTCCTGACGGACCACCGTCCATTGACTTCAATCTTTGGGCCCCACACCGGAATTCCGTCTCTCGCTGCAAGCAGGATGCAAAGGTGGGCTTTACTGTTGTCAGGACACACATATGACATCAAATATCGCAAATCAGACTTGCACGGCAACGCAGACGGTCTCTCGAGGCTACCCTTGCCTGTTACTCCCCCAGAGCCTCGTCAGATAGACATCTTCTACTTTAGACAAGTGGAGGGAGCACCTGTCACTGCAGTTCAGGTGCGAAGGTACACCCGCAACGATCCAGTCCTGTCTGAGGTAATGGACGATGTCATTCAAGGGAGAGCCGTGTCATCATTCCGCCACCTCTGAGGGAACCTATACTGCAACAACTTCATACAGGCCACAGTGGGATGGTTCGGATGAAGGAAATGGCAAGAAGCTACTTCTGGTGGCCAGGTCTCGATGGGAATATTGAGGAGAAAGCCAAAACATGTTCCCCATGTCCAAGGGTCCGGAATGTGCCACAGCTGGCAACCCTACACCCCTGGGATTGGCCTGCAGAAGTGTGGCAGCGAGTACATGTGGACTTCGCCGGTCCTTTCGAAGAGAAGATGTTTATGGTGGTTGTAGACGCTCGTAGCAAGTAGCCGGAGGTCGCTGTGTGAGATGTTCAGCCGTTATGGCTCACCGGAACAACTCGTAAGTGACAACGGTCCACAATTTGTATCACAGGAGCTTGCAACCTTCCTGCATGTGAATGGTGTCCAACACATCAGGTCTGCGCCCTATCATCCCTCTACTAACAGCCAGGCAGAAAGGTTTGTGCAAACTTTGAAGCACGCCTTGAAGACATCGCAAGGTCAGGGCTCAATCCACCAACGTCTGAACAGCTTCCTGTTGTCCTGCAGGAACGAGCTGCATGCCACAACCAAAACTTCCCCCGCTTCGCTCATGATGAAGAGGCAGTTGCGGACAAGTTTTGACTTACTCAAATCTCCAAGGGCAGAGCAGGTTGTCCATCGTCAACAACAAGCTCAAGTTAAAAAGAGAGAGAAAAGAGCCAAGGAGAGACGGTTTCATCCGAGAGAGCACGTCCTAGCTCAAAACTACAACACTGGACCGAAATGGGTTCCTGCTACGGTGATCGCGCAGACGGGCCCTGTGTCTTACATGGTTGAGACTGCTGAGGATGTCGTCTGGAGAAGACACACAGATCAACTGTTGCTAGGAGCAGAGACAGCCACAGAGGCTCCAACGGCTGGTTGGCCTGAACTGTTTCCGGATGATACCGCAAACCTGCATCCTTTGCCACAGTGCTCTTCTCCAACACAGGAAGTCAAAGAGACTGTTCCACCTGTGCAAACCCCTGACTTTCAACTGACACAGGCACCTTCTCCATCCAGGCCTGTGTCAATGCCTACTGCTGTGGAAGCCAGCGATGACCGCCGGTATCCTGTCAGGGAGCGGCGGCCTCCAAGACGCTTGGATCTGTAGGCTTAGTGACTTACCCACAAGACTGGGGCAGAATAAACCCCAGGGTAAAGTCAGGGGTTGAGGCAGTCTACCTCTACCCTAGGTTCGTTGAGTGCATTGAAAGTAACTTACCTGTTGAGGAATAATGTGGACCTTCCATTTAAGAGGGGAGGAAATGTTATGTATTTTGTGTTCTCCTCCCACCTGTGGTGGCGCTGTCACAGGAGATAAATGGTTGGGTGTTCTCTCGGTTAAGTTTAGCTCTCTTTGTTCGGAACTTTCCAGAACTTCCTTTCCTTCCAATAAAGCACTTCATGTTTGAATCTCTGAGTTCTGAGCCCTAAATTGTGTCTAGGTAGAAAGGTACCGACACAACACATTGGAAATACAATTTAGCTTTACTCAATTTAGGAAAGGTACACAGCATTCACCTCTCCATGTACATTCAAAATAAATGTCACTTTCACTTGAATAGGGAAACCATTCTCCAAGTTGGGATTGCGCCATCAAGGTATTAGGTGGGACAGTAAGCTGTGAGGAGAAACAAGAGTCTGTAAAGGGATATAGATAGACTAAGTGAGCGGGCAGTAAGGTGGCAGATAGAGTATAATGTAGGGAAATGTGAGGTTATTCACTTTGGTAGGAAGAATAGAAAAACAGAATATTTTTTAAATGGTGAGAAACTTTCAAATGTTGGTGTTCAGAGAGATTTGGGTGTCCTCGTGCAAGAAACACAGAAAGCTAGCATGCAGGTACAGCAAGCAATAAGGAAGGCAAATGGCATGTTGGCCTTTATTGCAAGGGGGTTGGAGTATAAGAGTGAGGAAGTCTTGCTACAATTGTACAGGGCCTTGGTGAGACCACACCTGGAGTACTGTGCACAGTTTTGGTCTCCTTATCTAAGGAAGGATATACTTGTCTTGGAGGCGGTGCAACGAAGGTTCACTAGGTTGATTCCTGGGACGAGAGAGCTGTCCTATGATGAGAGATTGTGTAGAATGGGTCTATACTCTCTGGAGTTTAGAAGAATGAGAGGTGATCTCATTGAAACATACAAGATTCTGAAGGGTATTGACAGGGTCAATGCTGAGAGGTTGTTTCCCCTGGCTGGAGCGTCTAGAACTAGGGGGCATGGTCTCAGGATAAGGAGTAGGCCATTTAAGACTGAGATGAGGAGGAATTTCTTCACTCAGAGGGTTGTGAATCTTTGGAATTCTCTGCCCCAGAGGGCTGTGGATGCTGAGTCTTTGAGTATATTCAAGGCTGAGATAGATAGAGTTTTGGACTCAGGGGGAATCCAGGGACATGGAGATTGGGCGGGAAAGTGGAGTTGAGGTTGATGATCAGCCATGATCTTATTGAATGGCGGAGCAGGCTCGAGGGGCCGTATGGCCTACTCCTGCTCTTATTTCTTATGTTCTTATGTGCCCTTTTGTTGTACCAGCAGTAATGTAGTCTGGAGAGGTTGGAAGTTGAAGGAGCACATTCGCATTGACAGACATGTGCACAACACGGGTGTTAGGAAATGACTGTGTATTATGCAGTTAGATTGTTTCTGCAATGACTTAACATGTTATGGTCTTGGAAAATATGAGTGTAGCAAGGTATTCAATTGTACATTGCATTAAGTTATGGGTATGCACGAGATGAAAAGTAAGGGCTGTAACGTTGTGTGAAGGTGTGGCATGGATGAGGACTACTGGAACAGGTTTGTGACATGCAATCTGGAATTGTCTACAAGATACATGACATTGAGGGACAGTTTTCTTTGCTAGATTCCTTAAATAATGGCACTGTGGCGTACTGATCACAGAAAGGACACAGTCCGCTTTCCGGTCCGTAGACTATAAATCAGGCGTCATGCCTTTAAGAAGGATCACACCTTTAAGAAACTCGATCTGCAACATAGTTAAGCCCAGAGCGGGGGAGGAGCAGTCGAAGCTGTGCACTGATGAAAGACAGTCGTACTTTGTGTAGTCTCTGACTCCATTTTGTGTTCAGCATGCAGCCTCAACAATTAAACCTTTTCTGTTGAACATCTCCGAGTTCAGTATTTTTTGCTAGGAGTACGTAGACTCCTACATTGGTGACCCCGACGCTCAGGACGACTCCTAAGCGTAACCATGGCTGACACAAACGCAGTTTCTGTGAAGCTGACGGAGTTCTGGGAGAACCTGGCCACCGCCTGGTTCCTTCAAGCCGAATCGCAATTCCGACACCGCGGCATCACCGCCGACGCAACGATGTACGACTACCTCCTCGCCTCCCTGGGCAGCTCCACAATCACGAAAGTCTGGACAACACTACAAAACCCTCCGGAGGAAGGCAAGTACGCACATCTCAAGGCCGCGCTCATTAAAAAATTCACAGCCTCCCAATTCTTGCGCAACTGCCACCTCCTCGACCTCCCGGGCCTCGGTGACTCCACGCCGTCAGACTTGCTCTCACACATGCTTGCTCTGACCAACGAGAAACCGCCCGGCTCCCTCTTCCGCACGCTCTTTATCCGCCAACTACCTCCCAGCATCCGCCCGGTGATCGTGGCGTCCAGCCTCACGGACCTCGAGGCCCTGGCCGACGAAGCCGATAAGCTCCTGTCCGCCAGCTCCAACCACGCCGTCACTCCCGACCTGGCCTCCGCAGCGTCGGCGCGCGCTCCACCCTCTATCGCGCGGTCACACAGCTCGGCCATGAGGCCCCCCAGGCCTCCACGTCCCCCAAGCCCTCCGACCCAGGGCTACTGCTACTTCCATACCCGGTTCGGCGCACGGGCACGCCGCTGCAGCCATCCCTGCACGTTTCCAACCGCCCCCACACCGGCCTATACGATGGCCGTGGGGCAAGCAGGCGCGCTGCTGTATGTTACGGACAGCACCTCCGGACGCCGTTTCCTATGCGACACGGGCGCGCAGCGCAGCATCATCCCCGCGTCCGCCCTCGAGATCCAGCGAGGCGGCCACGGCCCTGTGCTGGCTGCCGCCAATGGCACCGACATCCAGACGTACGGCACCCGCACCGTCACCATCGACCTCGCAGGCCGCCGCTACCACTGGGAGTTTATCACCGCCAAGGTGCTCTCCCCGCTCCTCGATGCGGATTTCCTTTGCGCCCACGGCCTGTTGGTCGACATACCTCGGCGCCGCCTCATGGACATGAACACCATGTCACCTATCCCGGGCGCCATGGACCCCCCCCAACCCACCAAAATGGCGTGGCAGTGCCGCGCCCGCTCAACGGATGACTACTCAGCACTCCTGGCTGAGTTCCCAGCCCTCACCAACCTGACCTTCTCCGCGAAGGTTGCTAAGCACGGGGTAGAACACTTCATCCCCACCACAGGCCCACCGGTGTATGCCCACGTCCGCAGGCTGGACCCGGCCAAGCTGGAGATCGTGCGGGCCGAGTTCGCCACAATGGAACAGCTCGGCATCATCCGCCGCTGCAACAGCCCCTGGGCCTCCCCACTCCACATCGTCACCAAACCCGACGGGGATGGCGCCCCTGCGGGGACTACCGGCGCCTAAACGACGCCACCACGCCGGATCGGTACCCCATACCGCACATTCAAGACTTCTCGGCTAGACTGGCCGGCCGCTCAGTCTTCTCCAAAGTCGACCTGGTGCGCGGTTTCCATCAGGTGCCAGTCCACCCCACGGATGTTCCCAAGACGGCCATAATCACCCCTTTTGGGCTATTCGAGTTCCTCCGAATGCCCTTCAGCCTCAAAAACACGGCCTAGGCCTTCCAGCGGCTCATGGACTCGGCCCTCTGGGACCTGAAGTTCCTCTTTGCCTACCTGGATGACATCCTGGTAGCTAGTTCCTCCAAGCAGGAACACATCGAGCACCTCCGCACCCTGTTCCAGCAGCTCAGTGAGCACGGGCTCATCATCAGCCCAGCCAAGTGCCAATTCGGCCTCAGCAGGATCGAATTCCTCGGCCACCACATCACGCAGGACGGAGCCATTCCCCTGCCCGCCAAGGTGCAAGCCGTCCAGCAGTTCCCCCAGCCTACCACCATCAAAGGCCTACAGGAGTTCTTGGGGATGATCAACTTTTACAACCGCTTCATTCCCGGAGTGGCCTCCCTCATGCGGCCCCTATACGAAGCCCTCCGGGGTAAGAAAGACAGAATGGCAATCGAGTGGCCGACGGACATGTTGACCGCTTTCGACTCGACCAAAAAGGTGCTCGCCGATGCCACCATGCTCGCTCACCCACAGCCCAACGCCAGGGTGGCCCTCACCACGGACGCCTCCGACCACGCGGTCGGCGCTGTGTACGAACAGTGGGTCGATGGGGCCTGGCAACCGCTGGCCTTTTTCAGCCGCCAACTGTGCCCCCCAGAGGCCAAGTACAGCGCCTTTGACCGCGAGCTCCTCGCACTGTACCTGGCAGTCCGCCATTTTAGATTTCTTCTGGAGGGCCGCCCCTTCACCGCGTTTGTCGACCACAAACCCCTGACATTCGCGATGGCAAAATCTGCGGACCTGTGGTCAGCCAGGCAACAACGCCAGCTCGCCGCGGTGTCCGAATTCACCACGGACATCCAGCACGTCTCCGGTCGAGACAACGTGGTGGCCGACTGCCTATCCCACCCCGCCATCCACGGCGCCAACTGGCAGTGGACTATGCTCAACTGGCAGCGGAGCAACGCACCGACCCCGATCTGCTCTCTGCGCCCACAACCCTCCCAGGGCTGTGACTGACTGACGTCGCCTGCGGCCCGTCTGCCGTCACAGTCAAATGCGACACCTCCTTGGCGCAACCCCGCCCCGTAGTCCCGGCGTCCTGGCGAAAACGGGTGTTCGACATCGTCCACAGCCTCTCACACCCCGGCACCCGTGCGTCCATTAGACTGGTGGCCAACCGATTTGTCTGGCGCGGCCTGCGCAAAGATGTGCGCGTCTGGTCCAGATCCTGCATAGCTTGCCAGCGTGCCAAAATCCACCAGCACGTCAAAGCCCCACTCGAGGAGTTCACCGTGCCAGAAAGAAGGTTTGAACACGTCCACATCGACCTCGTCGGCCCCCTGCCTCCATCACAAGGTCACACGCACCTGCTGACAATCGTGGACCGTGCCTCCCGCTGGCCCGAGGCCATTCCACTGACGTCCACCACCACCGCCAACATCGCAAGGGCGTTCATCGGTACCTGGGTCGCTCGGTTCAGCATCCCCTCTGACATGACGTCGGATAGAGGCCCGCAGTTCACCTCTGAGCTGTGGGCCGCTATCGCCCGAAACCTCGGGGTGGCCGTTCACCGCACCACGGCTTACCACCCCCAAGCCAACGGACTGTGCGAGCGATTCCACAGGTCCATGAAGGCGTCCCTCCGCGCCTCCCTCGAGGACGAGGCTTGGATCGACCGCCTCCCGTGGGTGCTACTCGGCCTATGCTCAGCGGTCAAGGAAGACCTGCAAGCCTCGGCGGCGGAACTCGTGTACGGCCAGCCGCTGCGCATACCCAGAGAGTTCCTGCCCACCGCCACGACCCCCTGGTCGGCTGACCAGCAACGCCGCGCTTTCTCCAACTGAGCACAACAGTTCGCTCCGGTACCCACCGGCCGGCACGGCGAACCAGCAACCCGCGCACCACCTAGCCTGCACATGGCCAAATTTGTTTTCGTGCACCATGACGCCCACCGAGGACCTCTACGGCCCCCATACGATGGAACCTACAAGGTACTCCAGACGGGGAACAAGTTCTTCCTCCTCGAAGTGGGCGGCAGAACTGACAAGGTGTCGGTCGACCGGCTCAAGCTGGCGCACCTAGAGCCCGACGAACCCGTTCAAGTGGGCCAACCCCCACCGCGGGGCAGACCGCCTAAGAGCCCGACGCGTCTGACCGCCCCGCTCCCGACACCAACCGCCAAGAGCCGTTCCGGCCGTGCCATCAAGCCGCCACGCCGGTTCGTACACTCCCTACTAGCGGATTCTGGGGGGAGCTGTGTGGCGTACCGATCACAGAAAGGACACAATCCGCTTTCCGGTCCGTAGACTATAAATCAGGCGTCATGCCTTTAAGAAGGATCACACCTTTAACAAACTCAATCTGCAACATAGTTAAGCCCAGAGCGGGGGAGGAGCAGTCGAAGCTGTGCACTGATGAAAGGCAGTCGTACTTTGTGTAGTCTCTGACTCCATTTTGTGTTCAGCATGCAGCCTCAACAATTAAACCTTTTCTGTTGAACCTCTCCGAGTTCAGTATTTTTTGCTAGGAGTACGTAGACTCCTACAGCACCTTCTTATATATTGATTTCCAGATTCAGCAGATCGTGTACGAAGCACTGACCCGGGTTCCCATGAATGCTGCACTGCTGTCCTCTGGAGAGGGTGCCCTAAAATGCCAAATAGGCCAACCCTCTTCACACTCTCCTCATGTACCTGCATATCGGTTTGGCCATCCATCATATAGTGGGTCGAGTGTTGTACTACTCTGTCACTTGTCCACAGAGTCTGTTTTGTGCCTCCAGCTTGGGTTTCCTTTCACCACATTTATTCATGGAACTTATCCTCCACCCGCCCCACCCCCACCAACCCCCTCACCCCTCGTCATCCCAAGATTGACAAATGCGTAAAATTAATTTTGAAGTTATATAAAAACTGAAACAATAGTTGTCCCCATATGCAGCAGCTTAACTTTAAATGCAAACATTCCTTTAATTTAGACCTGCAAGCCAGATTTGCTTTTCCTCTCATTAGGCTTGCTGTCTCCGCAAGGCCAAAGCTGCACAGGCAGCTATGAATAATTATTCAAATGAGCTGACAGTGAAAATTGGAGGCAGTACATTCACTGTGCTGCTGGCTATCCTTGCTCTCACAATGCAAACAAAAGCCTAAATCTTTCTTTATATGATTGAAAATCTTTATATTCTACTAGATATATTGTTAGTGCCACAGACAGTATTAATCTCATTATGCAGTTTGGGCTCCAGCCAGGCAGAACCACATTCACATTGCTTGGCTCCTGTTTGGCAGGAACTGGGACTGTCTCTGAGAGAGCTGTACAGGTGTAGGCAGAGCTCTCTCCCAAGAGTTAAAAATTGAAATGTTTAGAAAACAACAAATCTATACAGTAATATATGATATATATACATGAAACATCTGTGGAAAGAGAAACAGAGTTAACGTTGGGGGGGAATTTTTACCTCCAAAACGGGTGCTGGTGGGGTGTGAAAATTTAAAAAATCTCAAACCCGCCCCCAACCCACTTCCAACCTGCCCACTTCCAGTTTTAACGGAGGTGGGATGGGGACGGGCAACCAACCTGCTCCCAGGAGATGGGTTGCTCATTTAAATATTATAACGAGGCTGTGTGCTTCAGATTTTATCTGTCTTCCAGGTTTACATACGAATTAGGAGCAGGAGTAGCCCTGGCGGCCAGGTTTCCTGGGCCTTGGGTGTAGTGTATGTGCTTTAAGTCAGAACTACTTTTTACAGCTCCTGTATACTGTAGTACCGGCAGTAACCACACCGGTATATAAGCTGTGTGCATGCCTCTGTACTCCAGTCTAGAGAGGACCCTCCTCCAGTAAAGACCTGTTGTTTGTTTATGTACAGCATCCGTGTAATTCTTTATCCACTGAACCACGGATCTAACAGTGGCGACGAGTGTTGATGCGAATCTACCTGCAACATTAAACAAAAAAACCCCCCCAAAAAATAGTCGAGTCCAGGAACACGGGCGTCGACTGCGAGCAACCGCCCAGCAGTCAGGCAGAGATCCAAATTCACTGGGGAGGCTGTGGAGAGCCGGGCTTGGTTCCCCAGCCACAACAAGCAGTAAGAGACCGACGACAGGTCCTGAGCAGACCCTTCCCGAGCAGCGGCGGCTGGAGCCGACCGACGGCAGAGAGAGAGAGCCGGGCAGTGTCGACGGGGTAAGAAAAAGGGTGAAGAGAGCAGGGCGCAGCCGGGGGTTGATCACCGAGCGGCGTCGTGGAAAAATACTGCAAAGCCGGAGAGAGAGAGGGTAAGAAACAGCCAGGTTCTAGACTGAGCGGCGTCGACAAATATCAAGAGAAGAACGCGCAGAGCACAGCCAGGGATCACGGGCTGATCAAGGTCCGTGGGGCAAAGCAAGGGGAGACGCCATTGAGCCGCGGAGAAGCAGGGAGTGCGCGGGAGGCGCCATTGAGCCGCGGAGAAGAAGGAAGAGTGCGGGAGACGCCATTTTGCGAAGCCGCAGCAGAGAAGACGGGCGAGTGCGGGAAGGAAGGAAAGCGCGGGAGATGCCATTTTGTGCCAGCGGAGAAGAAGGGGAAGCGCGGGAGGCGCCATTGGGGATAGTTAACGCACAACCAAGGATGCCGAAGAGTGGCAGTATCTCTACATTCGACAATGAAGTCGAAGATTGGGCGACATATGTGGAACGTATTGAGGTGTACTGCAGGGCGAATGAAGTGCCAGATGCTAATAAAGCACTGGTTCTGTTAAATTCCATGGGTGCAAAAACTTATGGGTTACTGCGAAATCAAATAACCCCAGAGAAGCCGGTAAACAAGGATTTTGGAAGCATAGTAGAAATCCTACAAGACCACTTAAGCCCCACACCGCTGCTGATAGCAGAACGATTTAAGTTCCATAAAAGGAACCAACACAAAGACGAAAGCAATGCTGAGCACCTAACGGAACTGCGCAAGCTATCGAAATACTGCCAGTTTGGAGCAGGACTAGCAGACACGTTAAGGGACAAGTTTGTGTGTGGGCTACAAAGTGAAGGAACCCAGAAACGGCTTCTATCAGAAAAGGACCTTACGCTGGACAAAGCTTTCAATATGGCAGTATCACACGAAGCAGCCGCAAGGGGCGCTGCAGAGATACAACGGAGACCGCAAGAATACGGCACCAACAAAATGACCTATGGAACAGGGAAGTGCTATCGCTGCGGCAGAACAACACATGACCAGAAAGATTGTTGGTTCAAGGACCAAGTGTGCAGACAGTGTGGGAAAGCAGGACACATAGCAAGAGTCTGCAGGTCTGGGAAGAAAACCAACAGTAAGAAATCTCCACAGGAGAAGTACAAAAAGGTACACCAGGTGATGGACAATGGTTCAGACGAACAGAAAAGTGACACAGACTCCGGAAGCAAGGAGTTGGGTTGTCTGAAACGACATAATGTAACCGAAATAGAGGATCACCAGACTATCTGGGTTACACTCAAGATAGACGGAGTCCAAGTGGAAATGGAATTGGACACAGGGTCAGCTCTAACAGTCATAAATCAAAGAGACTACAAGCGGCTATTTTCACACATACCCTTGAAAGCTACAGAGATTGTCTTGAAGACGTATACGGGGCAAAAAGTCTACCCCAAAGGAAAAATAAGGGTGAAAGTGACATATAAAGGTCAGGAAATACCTAAAATGGATATATATGTATTGCCAAATGGAGGACCACCACTGCTAGGACATGAGTGGATCCGGAAGATACATTTAGATTGGCATTCCATACAGGCACTGAAGGTGGAGGCCAAAAAGGATGACGACGTCACACCTGGACGACTGTCAAAAATGCTAACTGACGCAAAAGAAGTGTTCCAGGAGGGACTAGGAACACTAACAGGAATAACAGCAACAATTAAAATAGAGGATAATGCAAGCCCAAAGTTTCTGAAGGCCAGACCAGTGCCTTATGCGATCAGACCAGCGGTTGAAGCAGAGCTGGAAGGGTTGGAACGTTCAGGAGTACTGTCCAAAGTGGACTGGAGCGAGTGAGCTACACCCATCGTCCCTGTAATGAAGAGGTCGTTGAGTAATACGCCTGGGGAACCAAAGAAGATCCGCATCTGTGGGGATTTTAAGGTGACAGTGAACCCAGTCCTTCACACGGTACAATATCCGCTTCCACGAATTGAGGATATTTTCGCCTCGCTATCTGGTGGTAAACGCTTCACCAAAATTGATCTAGCCCAGGTGTACTTGCAAATGGAGGTAGAAGAAGCTTCGAAACATTACTTTACGATCAACACCCATAAAGGTCTCTATCAATACAACCGGCTGGTGTTTGGAGTAGCCTCGGCTCCGGCTATCTGGCAAAGGGTGATGGATCAGGTCCTGCAAGGGATTCCAGGGACCCAGTGTTATTTGGACGACATCTTGGTCACGGGCGAAAATGACGGTGATCACCTCGCTAACTTGGAGAAGGTGCTCGCCAGATTAAAGGAATATGGGCTACGAGCTAATCGCCACAAGTGCGAGTTTTTCCAGAAACAGATCTCATATTGCGGCCACGTCATCGATGAAGAGGGGTTACATAAGTCCCCTGACAAGATTGAGGCAGTAGTCAAGGCTCCAGCACCGGAAAATGTGTCACAACTGAGGTCGTTCCTCGGGCTGGTAAACTATTACCACAAGTTCTTACCAAATTTGTCTACGGTACTACACCCGCTGAACACCCTACTGCAAACAGGGGTACCATGGAAGTGGGATGACGAATGTAGACGAGCTTTCCAGAAGTGTAAAGAATTGATCACTTCAAAAGAGGTGTTGGCCCATTTCAACCCAGCACTACCAATTCGTTTGGCATGTGATGCATCACCCTACGGCATTGGAGCGGTGCTGTCGCACAAATTCCCAGACGGGTTGGAGAGGCCAGTGGCCTTTGTGTCTCGGTCACTAACCTCAGCCGAGCACAACTACGCCCAGATTGACAGGGAGGCCCTCAGCCTGGTATGGGGAGTAAAAAAATTCAACCATTATCTGCATGGGCAGAAGTTCACCTTGCTGACTGACCACCAACCACCTGTCTCCATCTTTAATCCTAAGAAGGGCATGCCAGTAATGACTGCACAGCGGTTACAAAGATGGTCCCTGTTTCTAGGGGCGAATCAATATGAAATGATAGAATATAAAGGCACGAAACAGCATGGAAACGCTGATGGGCTATCGCGCCTGCCACTGCCTACGGTGGAGGAAGCACCAGCAGTGGACCCTATCGAGATATTTTATTCGTCGATAATTGAACGATTGCCAGTAACAAACGCGGATATAGAGAAGGAGACCCACAATGATTCGACGCTGTCATGGGTATATGAATTGACGGTGAGGGGATGGCCAACACATAGCGACTCACTGTTGCCAGCATTCTCATCCAGAAGAGAACAGCTGTCAGTATGCCAGGGGACAGTGATGTGTGGATCCAGAGTGGTGATTCCACCCAAGTTAAGGGAGAGAGTGCTAAAGGAGCTACATGAAGGTCATCTGGGGGGAGTGAAAATGAAAAGCCTTGCTAGGGCTTATGTGTGGTGGCCGGGAATCGATCAACAAATCGAAGACCTAACTAAGAGCTGCTTAGGATGCCAGAAGGTCCAAAATGCACCACCACATGCCCCTCTACACCCATGGGAGTGGCCCTCCTCTCCATGGCAACGGGTGCACATTGATTTCGCTGGTCCATTCATGGACTCAATGTTCTTAATAGCAGTGGATGCTCATTCAAAGTGGCCTGAGGTGATAAAGATGTCTTCAACCACTACAGAGAAAACGATTGCAGTCCTACAGACCATATTTGCCAGAAACGGTTTGCCAGAGCAGATCTGCTCTGATAATGGACCACAGTTTGTGTCCGACGAGTTCCAAAAGTTCATGAAAAGGAATGGGGTAAGGCATTACACATCCGCCCCGTATCATCCAGCCACCAATGGATTGGCTGAGAGGTTCGTACAAACCTTTAAGAAGGCAATAAAGGCCATGTGCGACGAGGAAATTCCACTACAGCATAAGATGGACAATTTCTTATTAGCCTACCGAAACGCGGCACATGCAGTTACCAACCAGACCCCGGCCATGATGTTCTTTAACAGAAGGTTGAGATCTCGTCTGGATTTGCTCAGACCAAATGTGCGAAGAAATGTTGAGGACAAACAATTCCAGCACATCAATGAGAAGCCGACAAGGAGCTTCAATGTAGGGCAACCAGTCTTGGCCCGTGACTATCGAACAGAGAAGTGGCAACCCGGAACGATATGTACAAGGCAGGGGCCATTAATGTACATAGTGGATGTCGGGGAGAACATTGTGAGACGCCACGTCGATCAGATCTTAGCGTCACAGGAAGGCGTCAACCCCATGTCTCGAGTACCTGGGGATGAACCCGACATACCGGTAGCATCTACTTCAGACCCAGTAGCAGTGGAACCCGATGAACTACCCGATGAAAAGGGGTCAGAATCGCCTCTGCACCAAGAACAAGAACCTCCGGAAAGGCGCTATCCCAAAAGGGTCAGGAAGCCTCCCCAAAGACTGAATCTATAAATGGACTTTTTGTTATTGAATGTACATGTAAAAATGTAATTGTTATTTGAATATTAAGGGGGTATTATTAATCTAAAAAGGGAGGAATTGTAGTGTATGTGCTTTAAGTCAGAACTACTTTTTACAGCTCCTGTATACTGTAGTACCGGCAGTAACCACACCGGTATATAAGCTGTGCGCGTGCCTCTGTACTCCAGTCTAGAGATGACCCTCCTCCAGTAAAGACCTGGTGTTTGTTTATGTACAGCATCCGTGTAATTCTTTATCCACTGAACCACGGATCTAACATTGGGAAACCCAGCAACTAAAGGGAGGCGAGGATTACTGTGTGGAAGAGGTAAGTGCTTTTCCAGCACAGCTTGTGGTCCAGGAGGAGCAGGAGTGCTTCCTCCCAGCCCACCAGTCAAGATTGGGGCCATTAACTCTGTTTCTCTTTCCACAGATGCTGGCTGAGCTGCTATTTCCAGCAGGTTTTGTCTTTATTTCAGATATCCAGCATCCGCCGTATTTTACATTTGTATATACATGAACACCAGAAGCATTAGGAATATGAACACACGCACAAAAATAACTTCAATGAAAAATAAAATTGTGCGGGGTGTAAATCGGACGGCTGATACGATCCTGTCAGTTTATTGCTGGGTGGGTTAGGTTAAAATTACCCCTGTTGAGAAACAACAACAACAACAACTGTATTTATATAGCGCCTTTAACGTAGTAAAACATCCTAAGGCGCTTCACAGGAGTATTATAAGAACATTTTTTGACACCGAGCCTTATAAGGAGAAATTAGGGCAGGTGACCAAAAGCTTGGTCAAAGAGGTAGGTTTTAAGGAGCATCTTAAAGGAGGAAAGAGAGGTAGTGAGGTGGAGAGGTTTAGGGTGGGAATTCCAGAGCTTAGGACCTAGGCAACAGAAGGCACGGCCACCAATGGTTGAGTGATTATAATCAGGGATGCTCAAGAGGGCAGAATTAGAGGAGCGCAGATATCTCGGGGGAGTTGTGGGGCTGGAGGAGATTGCACAGATAGGGAGGGGCAAGGCCATGGAGGGATTTGAAAACAAGGATAACAATTTTGAAATCGAGGCGTTGCTTAACTGGGAGCCAATGTAGGTCAGCGAGCACAGGGGCGATGGGTGAACGGAACTTGGTGCGAGTTAGGACACGGGCAGCTGATTTTTGGATGACCTCAAGTTTATATAGGGTAGAATGTGGGAGGCCAGCCAGGAGTGTGTTGGAATAGTCAAGTCTAGAGGTAACAAAGGCATGGATGAGGGTTTCAGCAGCGG
The DNA here is from genome assembly GCF_052327205.1 of Somniosus microcephalus. Classification (NCBI taxonomy): domain Eukaryota; kingdom Metazoa; phylum Chordata; class Chondrichthyes; order Squaliformes; family Somniosidae; genus Somniosus; species Somniosus microcephalus. Next base: position 98,402,344 of record NC_141000.1, on the reverse strand, counting down.
ATGAGCTGAGGCAAGGACGGAGATGGGCGAAGTTACGGAGGTGGAAATAGGCGGTCTTAGTTATGCTGTGGATATGTGGTCGGAAGCTCATTTCAGGGTCAAATATGACACCAAGGTTGCGAACAGTGTAGTTCAGTCTCAGACAGATGTTAGGGAGAGGGATGGAGTCAGTGGCTAGGGAACGGAGTTTGTGGCAGGGACCGAAAACAATGGCTTCAGTCAAGCTGAATAAGCCACAAACTGTCACATCTTTGTATATAAGAGGTTCATTTTTCAAGAGAAGAGCTAATAGGATTTCTGCAGATGTGTCTTAGGATCGTGACAAGTAGAACTCATGCTTGAAATTTGCGATAAAAGATGAAGCTGTTATCGGTCTGCTCAGCCATAATCCCATTATAGAAGGTCAGGCAAACCTGATCACACAATAGGAACACTGAGTTTGGTCCATCAGCACACCATATAAATAAACCCGAATAAGACGCGTTGGTTAGCATCTTGAGAGAACACACCCAGATGAGGTGTCCCGGGTTGTGAGTATTTTTTATAATTTGTTCCTGGGCTGTGGGCGTCGCTGGCAAGGCCAGCATTTACTGTCCATCCCTAATTGCCCTTGAGTAGGTGGTGGTGAGCCGCCTTCTTGAACCGCTGCAGTCTGTGTGGTGAAGGTGCTCCCACAGTGCTGTTAGGGAGGGAGTTCCAAGATTTTGACTTCCAAGTCAGGATGGTGAGTAACTTGGAGGGGAATTTGCAGGTGGTAGTGTTCCCATGCACCTGCTGCCCTCGTCCTTCTAGATGGTAGAGGTCGCGGGTTTGGGAGGTGCTGCCGAAGAAGCATTGGCATGTTGCTGCAGTGCATCTTGTAGATGGTACACACTGCAGCCACCGTGCGCTGGTGGTGGAGCAAGTGAATGTTTAAGGTGGTAGATCAAGTTTTTTGATGAGGTAATAGAGAGGGTTGATGAGGGTAATGCGGTTGACGTAGTTTACATGGATTTCCAAAAGGCGTTCGACAAAGTGCCACATAATAGGCTTGCCAGCAAAATTGAAGCCCATGGAATAAAAGTGACAGCGGCAGCATGGATACGAAATTGGCTAAGTGGCAGGAAACAGAGAGTAGGGGTACACGGTTGTTTTTAAGACTGGAGGAAGGTATACAGTGGTGTTCTCCAGGGGTCGGTTCTAAGACCACTGCTTTTCTTGATATATATTAATTACTTGGATGTGGGTGTACAGGGCACAATTTCAAAATTTGCAGATGACAAAAAACTTTGAAGTTTAGTGAACAGTGAGGAGGAGAATGATAGACTTCAGGAAGACATAGACAGGCTAGTGAAATGGGCGGACACATGGCAGATGAAATTTAACGCAGAAAAGTGTGAAGTGATGCATTTTGGTAGAAAGAATGAGGAGAGGACATATAAACTAAATGGTACAATCCTGAATGGGGTGCACGAATAGAGAGACCTAGAGTGAAGAGATCGCAAAGTCTCTGTTTGAAGAATGGACTCAGTCGAGAATATTTTTGTGGACTTTATGGGCTGAGGGTGTTGTCCCTGTGGTGGGATCGCCCTGTGCAAATGCGTGGGGGACTGGTTTGTTAAAACTCCAGAGAACGCATGGCAGTTGGCTATGACAGAAGTGCTGTCAGTCATCCAGAATGTATGGGTTCGCCCGACAGTCCTGGAAAAAGGAAGGGGGCCATTGAACTTGAAGCCACTCTAATATGCAAAGCACTTCTCACCTCCATCTCAGAAGAGAAGCAGAACAATGAACCCACTGGCATCAGCCAGCCGAAAAGGAGCCAGTTTTTTTTCCCAACACAAAGACCGAAAGATATGTCCCAGACTTAGGGCCATTAATCCAATACTCATGGGTCCGAGGATGACTTATCACTGATTAAGCACCGGAGTGCTTAGAAACAAAAGGATTTTAAAGATTGGCGGGAAAAGATAGGGGTAGCCAGACTCCTATAAAAGATAGATTCTTTTCCAACATTCTTTCTCTCTCTCTCGCTTCCTTGCTCCACCAAGATCGAACTAACAAGAAGTACCAGAGGAAGAAGCCGCTGAGCGAAGCGATCGAGCCAAGCCGGTAACCAGATATCCCAGGCAAGCTGGGTGAGGTGTAAGGGGCTCAGGGTTTTTCTCAGAAGTGAAGTTTTTGGGCTATTCCGAGGGTGGGAGCTTCGCTTGGATCAGCCAGGCGAAGGGGTTTATGCGACTGGGTAATTCATTGGTAGGGGTGGAATTAGAGTCCACCATAGCATCAAGGGAATTACTGCTTGTTATAGTCCCCAGTTTTGTACTGTGTGTATGTTGTTTGTAACCCGGATTTTATTCTCCACAGAGACAGTGATTTTGTTTAGTAGAGCATGTTTTAGCCAGTGTATGTTAGACCAAATAAATATGTTTGATTTTTTACCAAAGCATTCCTGTCCGTGACTTAATTCATTTATACTCTGAATAATAATTCCCGGGTATAGAACTTTCGTAAGGCGGGGGCGATTCGAACCGTCCGTCTAGCAATTGGGCTAGGATCAAAAACCACTTACAGAGGTATGTGTGCATAAATCGTTGAAGGTGGCAGGGCAGGTTGAGAAAGCAGTTAAAAAGGCTTACGGGATCCTGGGCTTCATAAATAGAGGCATAGGCCCAGAAATTCGGGTCGGGGGCTTCCCGCGGGTGTAAGCCCCCGATCTGCACTTACCTTGCGCGCCGACCGTTGAGCTGTGGGACCCCGTGGAATTCCGATCCGGGGCCTGGTCCAGCTGCCGGCGTGCAGTGCTTGCGTATCCCAGGGGCGCAGTTAGTTCGATGCGTCCCCTGGGATCACGTGGGCCATGGGCAGCCAATTGGAGCAGGGAATGCTTCATTCATAAGTCTGACAGGAAGTGCTGTCAAGACTTATAAATACTATGGCCCCAAAATAGCACTAAATCTTCAAATAAATTTGAAAAAAACATCACATTTTTTAAATAAACTATAAATTACATGAAATAACTATTTTAAACAATAATTTAAATTTTTGATAAAAATAATTTTATATTCTAACGGGGCTAAAAATAAACTTACCTTGCTTTAAAGTATTTAAAAATAATAAACCTGTGGAAAAAATGTTTTAATTTTAATTAATTCACCACTTACCTTGTGAAAAGCAGGCCTTATGCCTACTTTTTATATTTCTAACTTCTGCAGGCTTACCTTCCCGGGATAACCTGTAAAAAAAAACGAAGTTCAATGCGCACGCGCAGCCTCCCCTGCGCATGCGTTCAACCTCTGAACCTCTTCGTTCAGAGGAACGGAAGTGCCGGTTTCCCGCGCATGCGCAGTGCATGCAGGAAACCGGCACTTCCATCTGGCCTACGGGTGAGTACCCCGTGCGTACTCACCCGTGGAGACCCGAATTTCTGGGCCATAGAGTACAAAAGTGTGGAAATTATGATGAACCTTTATAAAACACTGTTTAGGCCCCAACTGGAGTATTGTGTCCAAATCTGGGCACCACACTTTAGGAAGGATGTGAAAGCCTTAGAGAGGGTGTAGAAAAGATTTACGAGAATGAGCAGAGGCAGCGGACCTGAGCAGGAGCGAGAGCGAAAGCGGAGCAAATAAACAGCATGGCAGAGAAAGGCCTGAGAGCGCCGGCAGTGGACCTGAGCGGGAGCAACTCAAAAAAGGCAGAATTTCAAAGAGTGATGTCAGAATTAAAAGGTAACGTTGGCACAAGGGAAGAACCTGATTGGTGAGTAGCTGGTAAGTGTTTCTAGTTAATCTATCTATCTTTATTATTATTATTATCATTCCGTCTGTCTGTCTGGCGGTCGATCTGTCTGTCATTCCGTCTGTCTGTCTGTCTGTCTGTATTGAATAAACTCGAAAGTTATAGAGCGTACCTACACGTGTGTTACATCGAAAGAAAGCTTACGATTCCAGAACCGTCATAAGCATATTTACGTTTCGGCCAGACAAAAATTGCGCCCGCGGTATCCAAAAAACATTCAACATTCCGCTCATTATCCGCTCATTAGCATCGAGTGACATCGAGGTCGACCAATCGTACGGTCGAGTGACCCGATGGTCGACCAATTGCTGCGTGGTGGGGGCAGGTTCCTGGCGCTTGCGGGCGAGCCCTCCTAGAGTCGAGTGACGGGACGATTGACCAATCCTACGCTTCGGTGACCTGACGGTCGACCAAGCAGTGCGTGTGTGGGCGGGCCTTATCGTTCTGAACTGAGGTGAGTCACCGCCATCTTGATTCCAAACTTTTCATTTCTTTTTCCCGCTTTCTGCGTGTTTCTTTTCAAATCTACATTTCCAGCAAAAAAAAAGTTGCTTTTAAAACACAAATTGTTTTTTAAAAAAGTTAATTAATTTGTAAATCTTTTCTGTAACATCTAGAATTTTCCTACCTTTAACCGTTTTTCCAGGCCTGTAAGCCTGGGCCTCTGTTGCCCAGCCACGCCCGAGCTAGGCACCTCCCGTCGCGCTGAACAAGCGGCTCGCGATCTCCGCCATCTTTGTGAAGGCTGGAGGGGGCGGGCCTGAGCCGAGCGTCGCCACCCGCCGCCATGTTAGTAAAGGCGGGTGGGGCAAGTGTCAGCGCGCGCAACTTGAGTCCAGCCAGGCCTCACGTGGTAGGTTGCGCGGCGGCATCTCTCTCTCTGCTCTTGAAGCCGGCTCGGGCGGGGGGCGGGGCTCGGGAGATAAGGCCTCCGGAGATCGGGGGGGGGGGGCGAGCTTCAGGAGATCGGGGGCGGGGGGGCTCGGGAAATCGGGCCTCGGGAGATCGGCGCTCGGGAGATTGGGTGGTGGGGCGCGGGGCTCGGGAGATCGGGCCTCGTGAGATCGGGCCTCGGGAGGGCGGGGCTCGGGACATCGGGGGGCGGGGCTCGGGGTCTCCCCCCCCTCCCCCCTCTCCCCCTCCTCCCACCCTCTCCCCTCCCCTCCCCTCCCCCTTCCCCCCTCCCCACCCTCCCCCCTTCCCCCCACCTCCTCCCCTCCCCCCTCCCTCCCCCCCTCCCCCCCTCCTCCCCCTCCCCTCCTCCCCCTCCCCTCCCCCCTCCCCCTCCCATTCCCCCCTCCCCTCCCCTCCCCTCCCCCCTCCACCCCTCCCTCCCCTCCTCCCCCCTCCCCCCTCCCCTCCCCTTCCCCCCCTTCCCCCCTCCCCTTCCCCCCCTCTTCCCCCCCTCTCCCCCCTTCCCCCCGTCTTCCCCCAGTCGCTCTCTCTCTTCCCCCCAGTCGCTCCCTCTCTTCCCCCCAGTCGCTCCCTCTCTTCCCCCCAGTCGATCTCTCTCTTCCCCCCAGTCGCTTTCTCTCTCTCTTCCAACAACAACATGCCCTCAAAAGACCCTCGGTACCGCCGGGCACTTCAGCTGGTTATCTATCTTATATATATAAAAGGATACTTCTGTCTGTCTGTCATTCCGTCTGTCTGTCTGTATTGAATAAACTCGAAAGTTATAGAGCGTACCTACACGTGTCTTACATCGAAAGAAAGCTGACGATTCCAGAACCGTCGTAAGCGTATTTACGTTTCAGCTGGACAAAAATTGCACCCGCAGTATCCAAAAAACATTCAACATTCTGCTCATTATCCGCTCATTAGCATCGAGTGACGTCGAGGTCGACCAATCGTACGGCGGGTTCCTGGCGCATGCGGGCGGGCCCTCCTACGGTCGAGTGACGGGACGATTGACCAATCTTATGCTTCGGTGACCTGACGGTCCACCAATCGGTGCGTGTGTGGGCGGGCCTTATCGTTCTGAACCGAGGTGAGTCGCCGCCATCTTGATTCCAAACTTTTCATTTCTTTTTCCCGCTTTCTGTGTGTTTCTTTTCAAATGTACATTTCCAGCAAAAAAAAAGTTGCTTTTAAAAGACAAATTGTTTTAAAAAAAAGTTAATTCATTTGTAAGTCTTTTGTCTAACCTCTATAATTTTCCTACCTTTCACCGTTTTTCCAGGCCTCAAAGCCTGGGCGTCTGTTGACCAGCCACGCCCGAGCTAGGCGCCTTCCGTCGCGATCGACAAAAGGCCAGCGATCGCCGCCATCTTTGTGAAGGCTGGCGGGGGCGGGCCTGAGCCGAGCGTCGCCACCGCCGCCATCTTAGTAAAGGCAGGCGGGGCGGGAGTCAGCATCCGCGTCATCTTCCGCCCGGAGCGCGACTTGAGTCCGGCTGGGACTCACGCGGTAGGTTGCGCGGCGGCGTCTCTCTGGTCTTGAAGCCGGCTCGGGCGGGGGGCGGGGCTCGGGAAGGCGGAGCTCGGGAGGGCGCGCGCGCATGGGGGTCGGGAGAGCGCAGTGGGAGGGCGGGGCTCCGGAGAGCGGTAGAGCGGGAGGGTGGGTCTCCGGAGGCCGGTGCTCGGGAAGATGGAGCTCAGGAGGGCGCACGCGCGGGGCTCGGGAGAGCGCAGCGGGAGGGCGGGGCTCGGGAGATCATGGGGGGGCGGGGGGCGAGCCTCGGGAGATCGAGGGGCGGGGCTCGGGAGATCGGGCCTCGGGGGATCGGCGCTCAGGAGGGCGGGGCTCGGGACATCGGGGGGCGGGGGTCGGGACATCGGGGGCGGGGCTCGGGACATCGGGGGGCGGGGCGCGGGACATCGGGCGGCGGGGCTCGGGACATCGGGGGCGGGGCTCGGGGACTCCCCCCCTCTCCCCCTCTCCTCCCCCTTCCCTCCCCTCCCCCCTCCCCTCTCCCCCTCCCCTCCCCCCCTCCCCTCCCCTCCCCTCCCCCATCCCCCTCCCCCTCCCTCCCTCCCCTCCCCTCCCCCCTCCCCTTCCCCACCCCCCTCCCCTTCCCTTCCCCTCCCCCTCCCTTCCCCACCCCCCTCCCCTTCCCTTCCCCTCCCCCTCCCTTCCCCTCCCCCCTCCCCTGTCTTTCCCCTCCCCCCTCCCCTCCCCTCCTCCCCTCCTCTCCTCCCCTCCCCTCCTCCCCTCCCCCCTCCCCCCTCCCCTCCCCCCTCCCCCCTTCCCCGCCCTTCCCCCCCCTCTTCCCCCAGTCGCTCTCTCTCTTCCCCTCAGTCGCTCTCTCTCTTCCCCCCAGTCGCTCTCTCTCTTCCCCCCCCGTCGCTCTCTCTCTTCCCCCCCCAGTCGCTCTCTCGCTTCCCCCGCCCCCCCAGTCGCTCTATCTCTCTCCCCCCCCAGTCGCTCTCTCTCTCTCTTCCAACAACAACATGCCCTCGAAAAAGCCTCGGCACCGCCGGGCACTCCAGCTAGTATATACATATAAAAGGATCGATCTGTCTGTCTGTCTGTGCATCACTCAAAAGTTATAGAGCGTACCTACACATATGTTATATCAAAAGAAAGCTTATGATTAGAGAGATGTCATAGGCATATTTACTTTTTGGTCAAACAAAAATTG